>NC_137462.1:132452090-134852090 GCF_964235325.1 Thermobia domestica | reverse complement strand
ACTTTATACTCTATTGTCTGTTTACCTAATATTTGAATAATACGCGAACTCATATAGTCCAGAATTCAACTACATTTTTGTCCTTAATTAATTACCGTACACTAAAGGACCTTCATTACCTTTTTTGTTACTCTGAAGCTGACGTTTCGTCTGATTCTGTTCACTTCTCCGTAAATTTCGTATTTCGGGCCCACCATCCGCGACAGTTTAATCTCTGTATGGACCACACACGTCAGAGAGAGAGGGTATGCGCATAAACGAAGATATTGCAAAAAAAAAAAAAAAAAAAAAAAAAAAAAAAAAAAAAACTTGATACCGCATAAAATCACATTGGTTAGGGAGGAAATCTATACTTCGAAATATATATATATATATATATTATATATAAGTTTCCTACATCGTGCAGAAATACTCCTCCGGTGGAAATTAGGGTGCAAATAAGTTTAGGCTCACCACATTTTGCAAAATTTACGGGTAAATTTCAATACTCAGGATAGTTAGAAAGACATGTTTGTAACGGAAAACAATTTTGCAGGCGGCAGAATTAAATAATATGTAAAAATACTATATTGTACGTTTACTGTTGTAGGGTTGTCAGTTAAATATTACAAGTGTTATAGGGCGGTTAAAATAAGTAATTGTATATGAAACAGGACTTATTAGATGTTACTTTCTGAAGTATTTCTGTGCAGGACACAAAAGCTATATTTTGTTACCAGTATAAAAGTAGTACAGGAGCTATAGGACCTCGAATCACTGCGAAACCACACTTCTTTTCAGTACTATTGCTTAAGCGCGAACCTGCCGTCGCTGACTCGCCTAATCCCTACGGACGCATCCACATGAGCCCACCAACTTTGTCCTAACTTGATACGGTTAGATAAAATTCGTGCTTTCTTGTGGAGACCTAGCATAGGTTGGTTTATGTTTTTGCACTAGTTTTTATGACATACGTCAGGACGCTGTATATATACGCAAATCGTGAAATAATTGGAATTTTCAACAATTACTTATGATTGCCCCCTTTAATTTCATTTATTCTAAATGTGTATTGTCATGTTGCCTAGCGCAAATCATGTGGAGGACAATAAGAAAGAAATTAAGGAAAGAGAGAATTTTTTCAAAATTATTTCAAGTGGTGTGCTTTATTTATATATATATATATATATATATATACTCTAGCATAGCCCTTCTAATGGATTGATACTAGTTAGTAACATTAAACTTATAAAACACTGATTTCCTATATGTCCAGTAATGCTCCGACAGTGGAAAATAAACTCAAGACAATACTTTTCTATATGTACTCACACATTTTAACCATTAAATTCTTATTTTTATGACGGACTATTCCGTACTAGTGCCAATAAAATTCTTTTACTAATAGTCTGGTTTTGCTTCTCCAAAATATTTGCGTAGTATGTGTTGATTATTCTACGTAAAACATGTAAAGTTAAGGGAAACACGACAATATTTTGGTAAAGACACATTAATAAGTAAAATTGTAAAAGCTTGCATTGTGATTGCGACTGTCAGCTTTTACCATCTGTGTTTACAAAAGGAATTTATTTCGTGTGACCCTTCGAGAAGTGTAGGTGGAGAGAGTGTAAACCCACAAGAAGCACATTAGAACATAAAAGCGAGCGCTACTGGAAGTAGAAATGGTGGTCTAGGTGGTGGTCCTAGAAACATGACTATAGTTCTTTTCTAAATCATTATTTAATTCCCCAAAGTTTTAGTGGCTTTGTCTCTACAATAGGTACTCTTGAACGAGAGGATTTGTTTCAAGACTCGCCAGGAAAAGTGAAGGCGGAGAGTGTTAGCGAACTGAGGCAGGTGATTAGCATAGAGTATTGAAACTGGCGCTAATCATTGAAGTATGCACGCTCCACGTAACTTTCACTAAATTATATACTTACCTGTAATTAATCACTACCGTCTTGTTAGCAATATTCCTTTGTTATCAATCTGTCCTTACTCGTCCACTTTAGAAAATGTGATGCATCTTGCTTTGCGTTTCGGTACCGTTCAAGCCAAACTTTATAAGTAGCTATCTTTCGCGTATTGCACAAATAATAGTTATAATTTTAAAAATTAATTTTTAATTCCTTTCCGTACAGGATGTTCATATGAAACGATTATATGTTGCTTCAATTTCTCCTGGTATTAAGATGCTAAATAACGTAGATATTTCAGTATACTACTGCGGTTTGTATTTTGCGAACAAACTTGTAATATTCCAAAACTTCCAACTTCAATTTTTCCGGGGCATTCCATGTGAAATCATTACATATTAAATATAATGATTGCTCGTCCATCTTATCAGTGACGTGCTGAGAAAGATTACCAGATTATTTTTTTTTAATCTGCCGGCATCTTGGATTTATACTCATGTTTCTTCATTGCCGCGCAAAAAAGCATGGGTTTACAGAGGTGTAGAAAACAGGCTGCACGGTTGTTACGAAAGATAGAAAGTTATGGTTTGTACTAATTACCTTAAACAGAGATATTGGTTATTCATAAAACTCATATAGAGGGTAATGTTTTGGTTAATTTTCAAGATTTCGAATGCAGCCATTAGAAGTACAAAATTTCCAATTTCCAAAGCCTATAAAATCAAAAGTACTGGAAAACATAGGATGACATTTCCAGCACAAGGACTATGACCAGAAAGGTTTTCAAAAAAAAAAAAAAAAAAAAAAAAAAAAAAAAAAAAAAAAAAAAAAAAAAAAGCTGAGGTTAAAAGTTTCCATACCAATTATTGGCTCCGAAAATGAAAAAAGAAGTCCAATTTCTCAAAAGGAGGAGAAGGAGAAATTTGAAATTTTGGCCCTAGATATTCCTGATGTAATTATAAGTACTTTCCTTAATTGTGTTTCTCTGTACAGAATACCTTTGGAAAGTAATATACAAGGTATATATATATATATAAGGTAGAAACATATAAAAGACTAGAAGGGATTTTTCAGGACAAGAAAACGTACAAGGTGCTTCCAATACTCATAGGGAGTGACGATTCCACAATTAACCGAAAAAGCTCTATAAGAAATCGCCGTAATAGAATGACCGGTGTTGAAGGCTATGCCTCATAGCTTTGAGATCGTCAATCGAAATAGCAAATGCACATCTTCATTACTATTAAATTCCATTGGTGTAAATTATGTATTGTATCTATTTATTATTTTATTTTCTTCTTAGTTTGTTTCTCTCTTACCGTGTATACTCGAGTTTAAGATGCATCCTGGATATTCAATGAAACAACTCAGAATTTGACAGTACAAACTAAATTATACGGGTTTATTTGTTCAAACTAAATATTTAAATGTCAATATTAAAAAGGGTACGAAGGTCCAACCTTACTATCTTACTTACAATGTGAACAGAGGACATCCTACTTAAGCACTTTCACTTCTGAACACACTATCACTTTGTATACGATTCCAAAATGCATCCCCCTTTTATACCTGAAATTTTGGCAGAAAAATTGCGTTTTAGATTCGAGTATATATGGTATGTGTCTCCTTCGTAACAACTTCCAGAGAGGAATAGTATTGTAATTAGCATGCACAGAAGCAGTTCTGAAAGGAATAAATTCTTAGTTAGAGAAATGAAATTTGATGTTTGGACTTTTCATTTAAAATAATCAAATGTGTATTTCATTGATCTGTGTAGTTTGTCCTAGAAGGGAAAGGTGAAAAAAAAAAAGTGGGGGTTGCAGTTATTATAATATGTCTATATCTCGAAATCCATTAGTGTTGGAATTTTCATCGAATATAATTAACAGGTGTTTCAGCGTTTTTATATGTTTGACTTAGAATTGAAGAAAAAGGGATGGGGTGCTTCCCTAAGATGCCGATAGGAGACGTTCTAATTATGTACGCGGAACTTCGAGTTCAGACGAATAGTATATAACAGGTGTAAAGGAAAGTACGGAAAATATTGCCCACAGTAACACGTGGGGGCATTTGCTGTAGAATATTTTTAAAATCTTTCTCACTGATAAACTCATCTAGACGAGTTCTCAGTCTTGAAATTACTAGAAATGTAAATAATACATTGGTATTCAGTTTTCAACAAAGTACCTTTTTTGTCTTATCCAAATTCTAGACGTGCACAATATACGTAGCACTCGTAACTATCAGTTCTTAACAGTAGTCCATGAACTTCAATCTGTATTGTATCGACATTATGATTTTTGTGTTTCAGATCAGGCTACGAGTATTTTGAACTGAAGTCAGCATGATTTCTGAAAGACTACGTAGTGCAGTGAGTTTCGCATCATTAGCCCTTCGACACTTTCATACTTCTGAAACCCATAATCATATAATCAAGTTGACAAGGTTAAGAGTTGTTGACAACAGTGAAATCGGCAAACAGGCTATGGCTGAAGGGAAACCCCCAAGATGTATACACGTTTATAACAAGAAGGGAATTGGTACGATAGGTGAGTTGCAGGACCTTAACATACTAAAATTTTGTTTGTAAAAATGATACAAAAAATCAGAAGCAGGCATTCTTTCCAGCTCTCAGTATTAATACCCTTGGTTTTGGGCTTATATAGCAAATTGTAACTTTCTGTCAGTTTAGTGCATTTTTAAAACGTGTATGAGATAGTAGAAAAAAGGTAAAACAAAGATATTTTTTTCATGCAAAAAAGGATTCATGGCAAAAAAGAAAAAAAAATGTTTAAACATTCTATTTTAAAATGTGTAGAACATGTATTGGTATTGTTAGGGGGTATGCTGCAATATAACCAAGCTACATTCGGGCTTCGTCCATTCGTAGGCAGGACCAAAAATACTAACATGATTGCGTACTATAATAACCCATATATATATATTAACATGGAATACTTGCATCCTCCACTAACAGAATTTTGGCGCACAATTTCCAGTTGTCCATTGTAAATTTTAACGGGTCAGTTAAGAAAAAGAGTATGGAAAAGATTAGTCGACATCATAACAACAGAAAGGAGAATTTGCCGGTCTTCAATGCATAGGTTGATATTAAGGAATAAACAGAAGGAAATGTACTACACTGATTAATTGCCATTCTTCAAAGTAGTTAGAACCATATTGCCAGGTCAAAAACATGTGAAACTATGTTAGTAAAATTGGTTTTCTTAGTATGGTATAATGTTAAATTGTCAAGCTACACCAAAAAATCATTTTTAGTAACATTCATGTTAGCAAACAGTTCTACGTATATTTGATATGGCTTCATAGTCTTTAGTACTTAAATTGTCACTAACTTCTTTCACAACAAAACATTTAATACGTTTAGGTTCTTTTTAATTTTTTTTTTGGGGGGGGGGAGACGGAGGGGATGAAAACTTAGTCATGTCACCTTAAATATCCTGCTGTCATTGACAGGTTACTTGCCATAAACTATGAGCTTCGCACACTACAGTACTCTCTACATCTCTTTAGATGTGAAAATTGCCTCCTTTAATATAATTCATCCGTTGTAATCTCCTTCCCGTCTTTTACCTTCTGACACACACATTATGTCTCTAGAAAGACAGTTTTTTCTCATATAATGCTGTAATCTTGAAAAAAAAAAATATCAATAACACTTTTTGTGCCATCGATTTTTCTCTCACATTTGCTCGTTGGTTTTTCGCTCCGTATGGCTGATTTTCTCCATTCTCCAAATGCACATGAAGCACCTTATTATGGGTTTTCATAGTCCTTCTATAATATCAACGTTTCTGTTCCATGCAGTATAATTTGAGAGTAGTGTAATATTTTAGTTGTTACGAATCCTATTATTTAAAGAATTGTTATCATAATTAGTCTAAGCGAAAAGTATTGACGCGAGACAACGGTATCAGTCTTTTGCGTTTTCATCAGCACCCATCTAATTCTGTTAGGGAACCGCAGTAATATTTTTATCGTTTTCTGATCATCTACAATCACCCTTTGATCTTCATTTGTGTACAGTTACCATTTACCATTTTGTTTCTACTGCTCGTCGTGTTTGATAGTGTGTGTGCTTCTTCTATACGTTTTTTGTACTTTTCCTAGCTGCATTACGAATCTTAAGACTAAATTATTTTGTGACGAATGTGTCTTACAAGGTGGTGAAGCCTCGTGAGCACGTGATTGCTTTGTATAAAGCAAATATAACAAGTAAGATATCTGTGAGCAAATAGGTGTGTAGCTCCGTACAATATATCGTTTGGTCAAACATATGGACGAAAGTGTGGTCATAGTGTCCCGTTCAAAACCGAAGTCTGGTAGACCAAGGAAAGTGGCTCAAACAACGTTGAATACCATCAAAAGGTAGCTTACTAAGTAGCCTTCGTTAACAGCTAGGCAAGTGAAATGGGAAATCCAAACTTGCTTCGAATTTATTCCTTCGAATGGTACAGCAAAGAATCCATGAGGACTTACATTTACACAGTTCAGGGCTGGTCCTAAACCCCTCCTTCCAGACAAACGTCGTTAAAAATGGCTAGCTTTTTATTTTTTAAAAAAGTTGAGAACTGGAAGAAGTGTTATGGACTGATGAGTGAAGGTTGAACAAGTGTGCAAGGAAGACAGAAGATTCTACTAAATACTGACATTGTAGTGGGTACCTTTACTTGGTTCTTTGGCATTCTTTTGCTTAAATTGTAGGTTTAAATGCTGTGACGACAATACTTTTCGCGCAGACTGTACTCCACATGAAACATTAGGTCAGCCTTTTTCATAATAATTATTTTTTTTTTCTTTTAACAAGTCACAAACAAAGTTTTATTATGGCTTGTTCTTTGAGTCTGAAGAAAATATCTCCATGTCTTTTTTCACTAAAACTGGTAAAAGGTTGGGGTTAGTCAAGCGAATATCCGCTCTACCAATCTTCTTCGCTTGCACGGGTTTGTCAACTTCCTTTTTCCTCATCCTGACTCAGCTTTCAAAAACTGCGGTTACTTTTGTATACTAGTTTTTTATTGTTTCCTTTATAAAATTCTCATTTTCTTTCACTCTATGAATGCACCCAAGTGCAATAAAATATCCATCAAATTATAGATATATAAAATAGATCACAAATATGTGACAGAATACTTTAAATAGTGGTCTTTCCTCATAGAAATCATATAAAATGTGAAGGCTTAGCTTTTCAAGAATAAACAGAATTAGACACGTTGATATATTTCGGATAAAAATATTTGCCCTTCGTTACAACAAGAAAGGGAAAAAGGAAAGAAACATTGCAGAATATACATAATAACATAGGAGAATATACATATACATAAAAGGAAGAAATAGTCGAAACAACCTTGAAAATATGGGAATTTTCATATTATTGGATTTCCTTATAAGTGTAAGAAATATTGAATTACAGAAATATTGTAAGTGTAACAACGGAAAATACTGTGTTACAGAAAAATTAATATTTATGTAAATTATGAAAAGTGCATCAATTTCAGTGTAAAGAAATAACATTTATTTATTTATTTTTTAAGGAGACAAAGTGTTGGTGGCTATTAAAGGTCAAAAGAAGAAGGCTATTATTGTTGGAGTGAAACAGAAACAGAAACCTTTGATACCAAAGTTTGACAGCAATAATATTGTGTTGATAGATGATAACGGAACTCCTTTAGGCACTCGAATTCATGTTCCAATTCCATCTCTGCTAAGAACTATACTGAAAGAGAAAACTACAGTGAAAGGTGCAGATTATACAAAACTTTTAGCTTTAGCAACTAGATTTATTTGAAGAAGCATTACTTTCTTTCAGTATATAACATATTTTGTAAATTGTATTTATGTTTATGATGATTGTTTCTTTTGTCATCGTAAGTTTATAAGGCGAAAAATATATTAATAAAGTAATAGTTGTATGTTTACCAAAGCTATAATCATTTTGTACCTCTATCTTTGCTGTGTTCCTTCTATGAATAGTATTATATACAAGTTTATAAACGTATATATATAACTTGGAATAACTTGGCTACTGGGATTTTGCCATCCTAATTATATACAAGGGTAAAATACGAATATTTGAGCCATTATGAATATATTTACGCCATACTTCCAGATATAATGGCAAATTTACCATGTACATACCTAGGTATGCCCATCATAGAAAGAACAGAAACTACAGTGTCAATTCCTTCCAAATAATACCTATACATACGTTATTATAATAATAAGATTGTCATAGGTGTTATCGATATTTTTAGTCATTGCCGCGATAATTAGGAAAAATATGGAAGTGATTAAACCCTGACAACCAGAATTAATGAAAAGAAAGAAAAAAAATGTTTCAAAATTATCTATATACTTAAATAGTTAGAACAAAACAACTATGAAATTTAAAAAAAAAAAAAAAAAAAAAAAAACCCTTAGAAAAGAATGTGAAACGCAAAAGAACGTTGTTTTCAGATAACTTAATTTTCGTCTAACTAAATTAAAATTTGAATTGAGGTTCACGAGACAAATGGATGATGGAGTTAAAATGGAATCCTTAAATCATACAAAGAGCTACTTTGTGTTAAGACAAAATGACGCACGATCTAGCAATGTTGATCATTAAATCATCAAACCCATGTTTAGCAGCTGAAAAATGACATATCAGATATTACTGTGGAGGTAGAGTATCGTCTTTGCTCACATTGTATGCACAGCCTAATTTTTAAAAGGTCATTTTAAACTTTACTTTGGCTCCGTGTATTTTTTTTTTTTTTTCCTCTCAAGTATGGTGTGAATTTTCCTTTCTTATATACCTGTCTGTTATACATTGAATGTGATACAAGAGAAGCTACGATAGAGATAGGACTATTGTTTAAGAAATTATAAAAAAGTGCTTATATACCAGCATTTATAGAACATCCTTGTAGGCCTTATATCTCGAGAACTACATATAGTGTAGCCAAACCCAAACTATCAGCTAACTCTGTATGATGTGCTTATTCCGAAAAAAAAAAAAAAAAAAAAAAAAAAAAAAAAAAAGAAAAAAACTCGATTTAGGGGCCGTTCAAATATTTTGCGGCAAAAACAAATTATTGGCCAAGATCGCAAATATTTTGACCCATTTTTAGTTTTCCTAAAATTCTTGTTACATCTTATAATTATCTTTGTACTTTTTGTTTATATGTTCTCTTTTAAGCCCCTTTATATCTTACATATGTTCTTGTGTATACATTAAATGTCTTCATTGTTATTCCCTTTACATATTATTTTTATCTATATTCATTCATGTATTTCAGCTTAGTTTTGAGATGCACAAGACAATATTTCCCTGCGTATAATTTCTAAATTATATAATTGTGTTCAAATTAAATACTATTATTATTTATTGTCTAATTCTTCCCGAAATTCTTAATTGTTATTTGAGTAATATTTTTGCTTGTTGCTGCTAAAGCAAATCAATTTTATTTTATGTATTTATTTTTGTTATTCTGTATTTTATTTTTCTACAATTTTTCACGTGACAAATTTGTTTGATAACGTAACCTCTTACATTTTTCTTTCTATTTTCGAGCGACAATAGGAGGAAGAAACAAATTTGAGACTTTTACTGATTTTGCAGAAAATGTTCTTTGATTTTGTAATATACAGGGTGTCCGGAATGGGACTGACGGTTTTTAAAAGTGTATAGTTTTAATGTGGTCAGAGATACAGAAGAGGAAAAATATGCATTTTAAAGGAGAACTCAAAAAGTTTATTTGGTCTTACAAGTCATTATAACTCAGTGTAACTCTACGTGAACTCCATTTGTAACTCTTACAATATCTAGCCTGAACTCAATCTCTCTCCACGTATTCTGTAACATCTGAGGTGTTACTGAAGCAATTGCATTCCTAATACGGTTCTTCAGTTCATCAAGGTTACGCACCTTTTCACCAGAATACACAAGGTCTTTCACATACCCCCACAGTAAGAAGTCCAGGGAGGTAACATCAGGAGAGCGTGGAGGCCACCTACTTGACCCATCACGGCCTATCCAACGGCCAGCAAATTCAGTATCAAGGTACTCCCTCACTTGTGGGCTCCAATGTGGCAGGGCACCACCCAATGGAATTTCACTTGAGGTTGCAAATGTTGTAACTGGGAAAAAGCAAAATGTTGAAGCATGTTTAAGAACACATTTCCTGTTACGGTTTACTCTATGAAAAAGAAGGGGCCTATAACTGCATTATGTGTTAAAGCACACCAAACATTCGATTTGGGACTGTCTCTAGAATGTTCTATGTACGCATGCGGATTCCCAGATCCCCATATCCTAACATTGTGTCTGTTAACACAGCCAGACAAGTGAAAAATTGCCTCATCAGAGAAAACAACCTTCAATAGGAAATTATGATCATAATCAATCCTGTCCAGAATTTCAATAGCAAACGTTGCTCTCTGTGGCTTATCGTTGAGCTTAATTTCTTTCAACAATTGTATCTTATACGCGCGCAAACGTAATTGTGTACCACATTTGGGATTGCCAATTGCCTGCTTGCAGCGCGAATTGACTTCCTCGGGCTACGTGAGAAACACTCTCTTATTGCTTCCACATTTTCTTCTGACATACGGGATTTACCACCGCTGTGTTGTTTAACTACACTCCCCATTGATAAAATTTGATCCCTCCACGTCTGGATGCTGTTGCGTGATGGAGGATCCTTGTGGTAAACACGTCGAAAGTTTCGTTGAAATTGAACAACCTTTTTGTGTCTGCAAACCACCACACGCATTGCGCCTTTTCGACTGCCGACGCCATTTCTGTTTATCGGCGATACTAGCGCTGTCACCGATAGTTGTTCAGGTATGGAAATTTGCTGAACAAAACTTTCTGAGTTTTCCTTCAATATGAATTTTTTTTTTTCTGTATCTCTGACCATATTAAAACTATACACTTTTAAAAACCATCAGTCCCATTCCGGACACCCTGTATATTACCATAAAGCCTTTCATAATAAGATAAAATCAATTTTCAGGGAAATTGTATGAAGCAATGCCTACAATAATATCCAGTTCTAACATAACACATCTTAAGTGTGTCATCAGACAAAAAAGGTTTGGGAAGAACTGGATTAATGTACAGGTTGTCTTAATTGACAATAATTCTTATTCTAAAAGGGAAATGACAGAATCTGTAACACTAATTCTTAATAGTTAACAGTCGGCGCCCAGGTAAGTACGCTGCCCGACACGAATAAATGGTGCTAGCGTGCAGGCAATTTGCAGCCTGATAACTATTGTAATGATTTAAAACTGTTTCAATTTGATCTTCTGAAAATGGATAATGATTATGCTGAACAGGAACATGCTTTGGTATTTATTCCTATTAAATGAAAATAAGGTTGCAATTATATAAAATCCGTAATTATTTATTCCATGTCAAGCACAATATAATTTAGTAACCAAGCAACGTGAACACAGTATATAAACTACCATTGTCATCATTTACTTTTAGCAAAGTGCAATATTTAACAAGCTTTACTGTCAACCAACATGAAAGATACTATCATTAACAGGTCGTAATCATATGTAGATTTGAGCATTAATATTTGTGTAACCACAAGTTAGTTGATGGGCAAACTGGAAAATAAATAAATAAAAATAAGTAGACTTTTAATTAAGCATGATTTAAACATAGCGTACAGTGAAAAGGTTTGGGGGGAACAACTAGTCTAAATAAATATAAAAG
Organism: Thermobia domestica; assembly: GCF_964235325.1. NCBI lineage: Eukaryota > Metazoa > Arthropoda > Insecta > Zygentoma > Lepismatidae > Thermobia > Thermobia domestica. Next base: position 134,840,462 of record NC_137462.1, on the reverse strand, counting down.
TAGAAGGGCCTGTCAACAAAGAGTTACTTTATTTGTTTATTTATGTATAGCACACAGCGAAGAACCATTGTTGAAAAATGATGTTGCATGATGAAAATGGATCAGGCTTGACTGTTGGGCATAAATAGAAGTTCGCTTTCGCATGCATCTGTGCACAGGGTACGAGCAAACTATTCCGGTTCGCCAATCACTTACATCATACGAAATAGAGTCGATTCGCATTCGTTTTCAGAAATTCTGCGAGGAAACTTACAGATTGTTGCAGCAGGCATATGATAATGATCCGCCACAATCCACAGCATTTCGATGATTGAAGCAATTTAACCCTTTCGTGCATAACGTCCACTGGGGTGAACACTGCTGATTGGTTACAGTTGTGTTCTGTCGTAACTCTCCACCCGCAACCCAAGTACATTTTTTTCAATAGAAGTTACCTGAGTGGCCTGATAATCTTAATTTTTCTGTCTAGCAAGTAACTCTGAAACAGGGGTGTGACCCCGATGGCAGAACTTTCTTTCTCTTTCTGCGATGAGCTTTTGTAAGTCAAAAATTTTCTGCAGAATAAACACCTGTGACTTAAGAATAAGCTTTACGCGACGTAAAACTCAGTTCAAACTATATTTATGCGAGTCGTCTGTGCATTTAAGACATCTACACATAGCAGGCATGTTTTTATACTTTTCTGTTGGCTTCCTCTGGCAACTTTTCTGAACAGGCGCGACAAATTTTCTACGATCACATCGCAGATCGCGGCATGTTCTGCTATGGGGTGTGTGACGACATCATTGCATGGTTGAAACAGGCAAGAAAGAAGTGTGTCAAGTTCTTCTAGAATATCTGCTGATATCTAGGGAGGGCGTCCCAAGCAAGTGGTATTTTTTTCCTTTCTTTGTTACAATGTCGGAAACAAGCTGACATCATGATATTACCTGGTTTTGTTCTTGTATCTACAGAAATCATCCAGACATGTCCCATGTAGTGGACGGCATGCACTTGAAGCACATTTGTCTGCAACAATTTGTCCACTGTAGTGGTCTTCATGCAACGAATGAAGATATGATTATTTTTGCAAAAAGGTTGCTTGCCACTTACAAAAATATAATTTGAGCCCCTGTGGCAACCAATGATCCGCATAAAACCTTGACTAATATATGTGAAATCTGGGTTCGATTTCAGTTGATGTTATTACACTTGACTCCAACACGTTGTGGTAGACAAAATTGGTATGTTCAGAACACTTCCCGAAAAGACCATCGCACCAGAAACAGGGTGTCTATCAGTCACGAAATCAGAAAACGGTTATGAAAGTCAAGAAAAAGTAACGAAATTTAGTTTTTGGGTCACGATTTTTTTATATGGGAAAACATAAGTACAGACTGGAAAATTTTGTTCTATAAAACCCCAAAATTGTATATGGTCGGCTTTAGACGCTACCAAATCGCTAGCAAAGCACGCTTCTATCGCATGCATGAAAATTCGGCTTAATTCGCACCCAAATTCCCTTTTGAGAATGATACGAAATTTTATGATTTGGTAAATAAAAGGTCACAAAATTTCATTTTGAAATTTTCGTAGACACCCTGTGAAATCAAACTGAAATCAAGAAGCTGTAGATCTGTACACTCAAACTGCCATGAACACTCAGCATGTTGAGGATGACAAGTGAACCATGATCAGCCAATGAAGAGGAAAACTTAAAGATCCTCCCCTGAGTAGGAGCAACCAAAGACAAAAGTGAGGTGGTCAAAATGTGGCAATAAATTTTACCAAAATGTTCCTCAATTTCTTCGAAATAACAATGTAAATATTTCAGGAAATGAACAAATTGACTTGTTTTCACTGTTATTTACAGGTGACCTTGTAAATGACATTGTGTTTTAGACCTATCTGTATGCGAACCAAATGGCAGGAAACATTTTGGATTGACTTTAGGTGAATTCAAATTGTTTCTTGGAACAAATCTTGTAATGACTTATATCTGTTACCCAAGAACACGACAGTAGCGTAGTCGCCAACGCTCTCACCTTCGGTGCGAGCAGTCCCGGGTTCAATCCCCGGTGGGGCCACTCGGTCGAAAAAGTGTAAAACGCTTTCTCAGGCCAGCCACCCTGAATGAGGTTTTTCTGGGTTTTCCTCATTCACACCAGGCAAATGCCGGGGTGGTACATAACTTATAGGTCCCAGGCCACTTCCTTCCCTTTTCCCGGATAGTGTGTTCGTCGAGGGACGTCATCCCTCAAAACGTGATGGGCTAAATAGCCTTAGATGCCGAAAGCCCAGAAATCTAAATCCTAATCCCAAAAACACGACAGGATTGTTTTTCAGATGAAGGTTTACATTGTAAGGTTGTAGCTGGCACAATGTCAGTAAACCGGTTTGACTTTATATGGTGATATCTTCATTTCCATGATAATTCACTGCCTCGAGATGGGAATGAGAGACTATAGGTTAGATATGTATTGAATCAATTGAAGGAGAGATTCGAATTTGCTGTGAATGATGATGAGTATCAACGCATTGATGGGCAAATCATGCCATTCAAGGGTAGACTTAACGTAAAGCAATATAAGCTCAAGAAGTCGAAAGCTTAGGGCTTGGAATTTTGGGTAAAGGCAGGGAGTAGAGGTTACATGTACGATTTTGATGAACATGTTGATTTTTAACCATTATTACATATGCCAAAATCACTTGGTGTCAAGTTTTCTACAATATAGCGTTTATTTCACTTATTTTTAGTGTTATTTTGCAAACTTTATGTGTGACAATTCAGAAATCATTATTTTACCTAAATTGTATAAGGCCCAATCAAGTGGACAGATCAAGATAATGATTAAATTCTGGTAAGAAAATATCAAATTTTAAAAGTTTCGGTTTTACATGCCATAGTACACTAAGAACAATTTGTAAAAAAGGATCATCATATGTCACTGACAACATAATTCATGCATGAAAGGGTTAAGCAGGGCGGTGTTTCAGGAACAAAGTAAGGCGGTCCAGGTATTCCAGCATCAGCAGTAAACGAAACTACGATTAGCACAGCTGCCTTTATTGTTCGTAAAGGCCTACGAATAGCAAAGCACAGACTTGCAGATACGTTACTTATTTCCCATGTCAGTTGTTTTCGATTCTACATGATCACTTAAACATAAAACCCGTTTGTGCGAGATGGGTCTCGGGGAGTAGAATTGTATAGGAAATCTTTAAGTGTTACGTCCCACGGTTATGCCGGTTAGGCTAAAGGAGACGGTGATGATGAGAAATGGATGAATTGGTGGAATAAAGAAAGTGGGAGGAAACAGGAGAACCCCGAGAAAACCCACGAGCACGGTGTTTGTCCACCACAAAGTTCACTTGGCGGGGGCTGGGATCGAACCCGGGACCCCAAGCACCAGAGGTGAACGCTCTACCACTGAGCCACCGCGCCCTCCTAGAATTGTATAGGGAACTTGAAAGTTTGGTAGTGGAGCATGGGGGTGCGTACCGGAGTTCCATCATTACAAATGATGAATCTTGGCTTCAAAATATCGAAAGTAAAGAGGTCGGCCTTGTATGGAAATCACTTGATTCCCCGACTCCAAAGAAGGCAAAGATTGTTTGGTCTGCAGGAAAAGTGATGGTCATTTCCTTCTTCGACTGCTGTGGAATAATGTACCAATATGAAGTCCCTTCACATATGGCGGATACTGGCAAGTATTACAAGTCTGTTTTGGACCAACGAAAAGACGGGAACTGCATCCTTCTGGTTGGCGCCTTCGTCACAACAATGCACGCCCTAAATTGTGTAGGGCGTTGTAACTTAACATTTAACCCACAGAAACACTGAATGTCCCCACTCAGCCATATTTAAAATTGTATGCCTAGTTTTAGAGACCAACACAATCATAAGATTGAACGTGACAGTTAATTGAAGCGCTTAGAGGATAAAGGTGTTATGTTACATTTTTTCGAAACGTTTAATTCTGGTGGTTCATGCACATGTTATATGTTAGTTGGGCCACATAACACATCATTTAGTGAGTCCTCGTCCCAGTGAAAAGCTCTGGAAACGATGAAGGGTGGATGTTAACATAGATATGAAAGTAGATTTTCCCGAAATACACGATTTGTTACATACCACCTTTATCCTCTAACCGCTTCAATTATGAAAGAACATTACGGATTGAAGAAAAAAGAGTGTGGAAAGTAAAATTTTGTGTTCCGTCGCCGCCTATTTCTTTAATCTAAAACATGTATCTGGTTTAGTGTGATCTCTCTTTACGTGTCTGACAATGCTTGTTGTTTAAGTGGTATTGATAGAGCGTCATCGATGTGTAATGAACTGTGACTACTCGTAAGACCATAATGGTTATTTTAGCATATCTATATATGGATATTAATAAATTAAAGAATATTTTATCCGTGATTGTAGAAGTAATAAATATAAACAAATTACAGACATATTGGAAACTTTCTTCGAGAAAGTATTGGACGAGTACAATGAATTAAATAATGTCGTACTTTGAACTATAAATCATTTTCAATGAAAATAAGGGTAATACCTATATACATAAATGCATACTAACCACCTATATTATTAAATAGTATTAACCAACAAGAAATTATTCTGAAAATTCAATGTCAACAACAAAAATCTTTTAGCAGTAGTGGCATAAATTTATCACTGAGAAGATTTTTTTTTTTTTAATTTCGTTTTGTTTTCTTTTTTTCTTCTTTTTTTTTTAATTCTTAACTCTTCTACCAGGCGGGGTAACCTAGTTACCCGAAGGACTATTTTTCTGAAAATCTTTCATGAAAATATTCTAAAGACAAATCTGGGTTTCCTTCTATCTAGGTATATTTTGTTTATTATAATAATAATCGAATACCTTAGTATGTTTATTAATATACTAATTATTATTTAGTTTAAATCAAGAGTTCCCTTGTGGCTAAGCGGTTAGCGTAGCGCTTTTGGCGTGGAAAACCCGGGTTCGACTCCTGGCGGGAGCTCATGTGATTCGGATCCCACGTTCACGTCTCATATAGCCTCGCTGCTGAAAGGGATGCTAAATTAAAATTCAAGTCAAATTTAGTTTAGATCAAGAAATATGCTGTGGAGTAACTCAATTTACTCCTGTTGGTACATATTTTTTTCAATAATGACTGAATATTGTTGGTACATTATGTATTATATACACAGAGCTGAAAATAGCACTGTACCATGTGTATCTTGTAAAAACAATTAAAACGAACAGAAATATAAATTCAGATCGCGATGGCTCAGTGGTAAAACGCTCACTGATGCGTGGGGTCTCTGGTTCGTTCTTAGCTGTCGTCAAATGAGTTTTGTAGTAAAGAAACACTGCGCGTAAGTTCTGTCAGGGTTCTCTTGTCTCCTCCCACTTCGTTCATTATCGTCTCCTTTAACCTCGGTGAATAATTCTCATACGTTAAACTAAACTAGAGAAACGTAAGTCGATTGAAAAAATTAACTCGAGGCTTCAGTATTTAAAACCAGAGAATACGAAATTAAGAAAACAACGGAATTACAAGAAAATACAAGAAAATTATGTATAAATATAACCTAAAAATAGAATAATAGTACATTTAAATATCATCCAAATTTTGAGAATAAATCAAACACTCCTAAGATCCTTTAAGGAGAAATTTGTAATGCATACTCAAAACTAGCGCTATGGAATGGAATACCCTGTATTAAACCTATGGAAGTTTACAAATAGATGCGCAAATTTCGTCTAAAAAGTAAAAAATAACGGCAGTAGGAGAGATGAGCGGCTCATAACATATACCCATTTGAATATATGCTGCTTGGCTGATCATAGATCTTCGTGCATGATTGTGCCAGGAATTTACTTTTCCTAGCATCGACTCTCTTTATCACTCACCTTAACGAAGAGTGAAGGCTGACATGAAAGCTAGGGTCTATTTATTTTTCGAACACGGAATACTATCATGTTCATAATTTGACAACAGTAAATAATTCTTTATGCTTTTTTTTTTAAACAAATGTATTTTTATTGAACAAGTTTTGATACAAAACAGTACATACATTAATAAAAGTATATTACAAATAGCTTTAGCCAATACACCCATTTCTCACAAGGCAATGGATGGAATGAAATACTGCAACGTAACATCTTCATGAATTAGGAACATATGCACCATTTTATGATGAACAATGTCTGAAAAATAAATAAATTGTATCCAATTGAAATAGTGTATCGTTATAGTCTCAAAACACTGTTTGTATTCAATTAAAATTTAGATACACTATACCTCACTACATATATATTTAAAAAAGTTAAAATTTGCTGAAGAAAGGAAACCTAAAAATTAATTCGGGACTGCCGAGAATTGAATCCCAGTCTCTTACTTGTTACTGATGCTTTTCTATCAAGCTTTAATGGCATAATCGGAGCACCTATTTGGCAACCGATATTCCATATACATTATATTATGTGAGTGTGAAATTTTAAAAAAGTAAGTATATTTACTGTGCGTCAATTACATTACATTAATTAAACACTACGATGGCCTAGTAGCTTGGGGGCACGGTAACTCGAACGTAGAGGGCTTGCTTCTGGTGCTGGGGTCCCTGCTCGATCCCAGGTCATGTGAGTTTGTGGGGAACATTATGTTCGATAGTTTTGTCTGAGGTTTCCCATTTCTTTCCACATTCTCATTCCACTAATTCTTTCATAATCATTACCATCCCATAGATCATCCGTGTCCTGTAGCCTAAAACGCACTATCGTGGGACGTAGGGGGAAAAAATCCATTTTCATTTTACTTGGCCCAATAACTTGCACTAATCTCTGTTCGTGCTTGAAAAAAGAAATAGTTGTCTTCTTAAGCTATTCAAAAATTTTACACGCTAGTGATGTAACATTTTTCGAATTATTGTATTTACTTTCTTACTATTATCTTTACACTTCAGAGGTACAAAGAGAACAAGCAATAGAAAGAAACTTATATTCAAGGGATTGTTCAACTTTACTTAGCAAACATTGTGTACACAGCATGTAAAACAGTAAGTAGAAACAGTAATAACAGAGTAAAAAGGCTGAACAATGTACAATGAACATGTAAAATATTCCGTTCATATATAAAAAAAAATAAAAAATATAAAAATATTTACTAGGTACTTAATTCTGATTTGAATGTTTTTACCAAGGTGGTACAAACTGAAAACGTGAAGAAATACAGTAAAACTTTAAACCTGAACTTGGAAGACAGAACCCTCCCGGTAGGCCTTTAGTGCACGTGTTCCTGGGTTCCACTCCCGGTGGCAAAGCTTGGAACGGGGATTTTACTTTAAACCCGAAGTCCATATCTCAAATATCGTCGATATTGAAAAGGGACGACAAACTTCAACAAACAACAACAACTTTGAAGATAAAACCAATGAAATTTGAAGCGCAACTAGTTTTCTGTAAGACCACAGCTACTGAATGTTAGTCATTTTAGCAGAAATTTCGAACATCAAGCCAGTGATTCTATGTCTGTCTTTTCGATGCTTAGGAAAATTATTGTAAAATATCATGCTTCGCTTTATGAAAACAGAGGTCTTTCATTCGATGAAAATAAATAAGCACCTAAAAGACTTGAACTCCAGAAAACATGTCTTCGTTAGATCATTACGAGGTTCAACACTAACCCCATGCATGATTAAAGAAGGTTTCTCTGTATATGAAATTTATACTTTTCATATCATTGATAATAAACTTGCTGAAAACGCAACGAGAGCATCTCTCTGTCTTCTTTTTTCCATCACACTAGACGCTGCGAAACTTCAAGAAGTCGCTACAACCTCCGCATGGAAATGCAACATCGAAGAACGAACACCATCATGATTATCTGTCTGTAAATGAAAGTTGTCCGATACAGAAGTTACATCTCACGAGGTAACTATGGATCACAGTAAATGTATTAGTCTAAATATAGATATAGGCAAATATCAAAATACTGATTAGTATTCGAATTTTTAGGACCACGAAGGAGAAACCCTTCCTGTAAAAAAGCAAAAGAAAGGTATTATTGGAGAAATACTGCAAAATATAATACAAGTGTGGAAATTTTCTTTTATAGTACATGTCATCTTCATGTCACAAGATTTTCAAATTCATGCTTGCAACTGTTTTGTCTGATGGTTCACCGGGTCATTGACATCTTGTGGGAACGAATTTTGTGGCTGAATTATAGATTTATGTTTCAAACTTCAGAAAACGTTTTCTGTGCAAAATAAATATGATCTGAGCATGTTATGAAGAAACGCTGGCATGAAATTAAAATTGTCTATGTCCATATCCATGAGTGTCCGCGAAAGGGAGAGCCGTAATAATTTATATATTTTTTGCAAGGCCAAAGAAGTACGCATTATGGAAGTCTGTTATTGAGAAGTGACCGTTAAGGAAGGTTTCACTTTATATATATATAAATAGACAGTAAGTTTTACACTCCTTACCAAGCAAAACTTGTATTCTAGATATTGTATTTTCATACCATGCAGAAAAACCGGAAAGCAAAGAAAAATTATATTTTGCATACTGGTGACTACAAAATCAATGAGTATTGAAATTACCAAATCAACTCATTATATAAATGCCACAAAGTAAGTTAGAACTAGTATGTAAAAGTCATGAGTATGCAAAACCTGTTCCAAGTTTAATTTTTTCTTTCTAACATGCAAATTTTCATTATTTTAAACAAGAATTCTGTACTTACTACAAATCACTTTGTGGGGATTAACTTGTTCTCCTGTAAGAAATTGAGCAAATTTCTTTATTCCTATTCTGGCCGTCCAAGTATTCTCTCTATCGCCTCTAGGTACTCTTGTTTGGTGTTCTTATTATACCAAGAAAAGAAAGAGGAAAATTTGTACTTACTTGTTGGACTCTCAGTAGATTGTCTATGTGTCAAAATTAATATTATCATCTATTACAGTATTCAAGAATTTAATGCTCACTGACCTCCACCCACTAATTAAATTACAGAGAAACACAAAGAATAGTATTACAATTTATTTGGAAAATTTTGTAGTATTTACAAAATATTATTAAAGGAAGGAGTTAGTTGAAATGTTTATCATCGCCTAAAAATACATCTTTTAATCAATTACGACGACATTGGCAACGAAATGATCAACAATAAAATATATATGAAGACCTGAAGTAAATTTCGATCTAAGTGCCATTTTCTGAAATTTCGATTTATAACCGGAATGATGGTCTATGGGCCAAGCCAGTTTAAATATATTCGGATCTAAGCGCCAAACCTGTGCGTAGTGGTCCAGATCATTGCCAATAGAATGCGTGAGGTTTATGTGCACGGCACAAATACTCGAGGAAAAGCATCATTATCTCAAAACTGTTTAAATGGCACTCAGATCTTCATTTACTTCAGGTCCTCATATATATATAGTAATTGATGCCTACCAACTGTTCTATTAGGTCCACTAAGCAATTCGCAGATAATAAGTTGCATTACAATGCAGAAAAACGTGAAAAGGTGAACGGAAGGCTATATATATATATATATATATATATATATATATATATATATATATATATTTGGATATATGTATATGATGGAAACAAAAACAGCTCGAAGTGGGTATCGGAAACGAATTACTTACCAAAATAGCGGAAACGTTACAAACACTATAAATCCATCAAATACGGGAGATAGGACGTTGGAAGAAAGACGAAAGTGAAACTAAAAAGCAAAGTAGCTATGAAGCGTAGACAGGTGCCATATTGGAATGCGGTCACGTGACGGTGTTGAAAAAAGAGAGTTTAATCGGAGAGGAAGATACAGACAGTTCTTGATTTAAATAAACGAAGCGTTCTCTGCGCAAGTCAAAATTTATGTTAAGTCGAGTTTGTTGATTTGTTGTAAACACGTAAGAAATAAAAGGAATGAGCCACCACACTAAACTTTCTTGCTCTAATTTCTTAAACTAAATCGTGTTATGCAGCAGTTATTACTGATTTTTCTTCCTTATATATATATATATATATATATATATATATATATATATATATATATTAAATACGTATGTATGTATGTAAGTATATATAACAAACAAAACTTTTTCGGAAAACTTCGTCCGAACAAAACTCACCCATAAGAATAAAATACATTTTGTGGAATTTTTCGTGAGAAATAATTTAAGCCATATATTAGAGTTATAAGTAAGATATTTGTTTATGATATATCAATCAAATCGCATAAAATGTATTAGAGGAAATTGTCAAAAAATAACATCAACCACTTTTTTCTGGATATTTTCGTGAGAAGTGATTTACGAAATATTATAAGGTTATTAACGTAATATGAACAACATCGCCTGTCAAAAAAAAAAAAAAAAAAAAAAAAAAAAAAAAACCTAGAGTAAACTATTCTTTGTGGACTTTTTCAGGAGACGTGAGTTACGCCATATCATCAGGCTAATAATAAGACATTTAATTATGAAATATGAACAAAATCGCCTGAGTCATTTATGAGAAAGTCGTCCGGGAATAACTGACCCGAAACTATAAACTATCCCTTGAGATAAATAAGAAAATAAATATTTACATACCTAGTATGTCTTTTAATTAGATCCCTATAATTTCGATACCTTTTCCAGCTTCCTCGTATCTTCTACGGCGAACGTTACGTCATTACGCAGGAACATAAGAGGGAATATACTTTTATTATTCTTAAGATTTTTCGAATATATTTTTATGTGATATTTGAGTTTCAGGAAAGTGTCTAGTGACTTTGAGAACTTGTGTCCGTGAAATAATGGTGAGAAGCATCATATGAAATGTACTCGATTTAAACACTTAAAGGTGATATCCTTTATATATTATGGTGCATAAAATTAACGTTCTAACATATTATCTCTTGTAATTTTTTTCAGGATAAATGAACTATGTCATATTACCTAGTTATTAATGAAACATTTACTTATGAAATTTGAACAAAATAACCAGAGTTGCTTCTGTGAAGACTGTCTAAGGCAAAAATAAAAATTTTATATATATATATATATATATATATATATATATATATATATATATATATATATATATATATATATATATATTATTATTATTATTATTATTAGAAAAAATTACCTATACCTTATTATAGAGTGAATGAAACATTGAATCATGAAATGTGAAAATCATTAAAGAGTTTTCGAGCAATTCGGAAATTTAGATTTTCACCCTTATTTTTAGGGCTAGGAAGAAAATTTGAAACTTTCTCCTCTAAAGAATTTATCGAAACTTTAAGTTTTAAATTTGGTCTCGATATATTGAAGAGTATGGCCTCTAGGCAAGCTGGACGAAAGGACTGGCAGACACCCAAGAATCCGTTTTCGATATGTAGGAGCTTGTATACAATGCAAAAACTTAACTACATAATGCGCTTCTAAATAGGGAAAAGAACCAGGACCAGACTTAAATCGATTGAACGACTGCTTCCAATTTCGCCCCACGTCCAAAGAGTACCCGCGCTAGAGTGCAATCTATTCTCAGTTTTTCACACAAGAATACATAATAATATACGGTTATCTTGACAATCCTCTCGTCTGTAGCACTTGAAAAAAGGAGTTTACCAAGTTGAAATTGATTAAAACTTACTTAAGATTATCAATTCAGCAAGAACATTTGAATCTGTTTGGCATTTTGAATCTGAAATTAGCTAGCAGGTTTTTGAACTTAGATAAAGTTTTAGAAGTCTTTGGAGAGATAAAAGCTAGAAAAATAACTTTCTCATTATAAAAACGAATAATAAAATAATTCATTTATAGTTTATAAATGTTAAATGATTCTTTAAAGTTTTTTTTCTCTCTCCCTATGGCCTATGGAACCTGGCGGTTCAATTCCGCATTCACAAAAGCTCTCGATTCACTTCTATCCTTAGCCAACTGAATCCAGTTTCTATCTTGCATTCCTATTTCTGAGAGATTCATCTTAATATTGTCCTTCCGTCTGCGCCTCGGTCTTTCTAATGGACGTTTTCCGATTGGATTTCCAGTAAAAAACTTTGAAAGCATTTCTACTTTGTTCCATTCTGTCTACATTATCTACGTTAATCATTGCTGGAAAAGTTTCGCCAGCATAAAAGGCTGAACAGTCAGTGTATATATTTAAGGATGTAAATGATATATTCCATTTTTTTCAGTGCCATTCAAGCTTCCATTCACTACAGAAATTAATGAATCTTCACAAGAATATACTACTTTGCGCAAAAGTAGTTTATATTATTCTTTCCCTCTCTCAATATTTCACTTCCTTTAGGCACTGCAATTTTCTTAGGAGTTTTCACTATTCCTAAAAACGGGAGTTCGCTAGTATGAATCAAAAGATAAATGTGGAATTCGCTGTTATTCTTAGTGCGACTGTAAATATGCATTTTACAATTAATTAACGTAAATTTTAGGATTTTTTTTTTTAACTATATACCCAAGGGAACATTGATGAAGGAATCAAATAGCCAGAATTTGATTCGCTTCTCAATTTAACGTTCATAAGGTGATATCCCAAAGAAAATTGCAGTGCCCCAAGCAAATGAAGTAGTGGTAGAGGGAGAAAATAAAATACAACTACTTTTGCGCAAGGTACGTAAAAATGCTTTTAACGTTTGTTACTATACATAACTTGTGTAAACAATGTGAAAACTTTAACGTGCTAACGAATCTTGTTTATTCCACATTCATCAGTTCACGTGAAACGGAAAAGACTTTCTCGCCCTGCCGAAAATTTGTTTGCAAAGGCTCCCACAACATTCACACCCTCATTATGGAAACTGGTCTCTTGCAAACATACCGCATCTCCATCTAAGAAATACCAACAACTCATGCGCAAAACAGTTGACAACAATTTAAGTTATGAACAAAGGTACCCATCCTCGCCACGGGCTTGGGCGCAACCTCGAAATTTACCATTCTTTCTTCCAACTTCAATATTCTCCAGTTTGATTCCACCATTTTCAATGAAAAATTGTTTCCTAAAATATTCTCATGGGCGCAACCTGAGGGCTCGCAACTGGGCACTCTATTACTTTCTGAGATCCTTCGTGGTTAAGTGGTTAGCATACGCGCCTTTCTCGTGGGAGACCCGGGTTCGATACCCGGCGGGAGCTCATGTGGTTCGGATTCCGCGTTAATCAGTAGGTTCACGTCTCATAGAGCCTCGTAGCTGAACGGGACGTTAAACTCAAAATCAACTCAACTTTTGCTTTCGAGCTTCGAATCACAAAGATAAAGCACATTGCACTATTCCGATATTCCAAATTTTCGAATCTCACTTACATCCTTAAATGCATCTACTGGCCAGTCTTGTATGCTGGCAAGACTCTTATTTTGACCTGCATTAACAATCAATGATCCTCTTGCAGCTTTCAAATTGCCTATGTTCCCTATTCTATAACAAAACCCATCACAATAGTATAGTTGACGATACAGTCCACGTCATAAGTATCTTCAAAATTATTTCCCAAGACTCTTCCACTGTCCCTTAGGGAAAAAAAAAAAGAAAAATGAAAAGAAAGAAAAAAGATAAAAAAAGGAAACATTACAAATACACAAAGAATGAAACAAATGCGCGACTGGAGCGAGAATTGAACCCAGGTCTCCTGCTTACCGTGCCGATACGTTAACAATGACGTTACCCAGCCTGTTCCCTAAAGACCCATACATTCTATCACCCTTGAGTAGGTGCTGAGCCACCCAAACCAAACAGAATCCAATGAAAAAATGTTAGCTGCTCAGGAAGTGGACTGGGTACTGTAATAATTAACGCTTTGAAACGGTATGCCAGAGACCCAACCTTAATTCTGAATCCAGTTGTGCATTTTTTGTATATTGTTGAATTCGTAGTATGGAGGAATTGCTGTAATACAAACTTAATTATCTCCTCCCAGGGTGGATTGATTTAAATCAGTCTGATTTAAATCACGATTTTAATCAAGATTTAAATCACTTGATTTTTTTAAATAAAAATCGTTGATTTAAATCAAATTCCGAAATAAATTAATTTAAAGTGAAAGTTAAGTAAAATCCCGTTTCTGTTCTGTTATTTCGACTATGGAAGATAATAATCATAGTACAATGAGACTCAAATGTATGTACAGCACAGTATGAAAACGAGTATCATACAGAGGATGATTAGGGAAAATCCCACTTTGTACGGGTAACGGGAGAATCCTGCTTTCTTCTCTTCGTAACATAGGGTTTTTAAATCGTTAACTATTCGAACGGAGAAATCACCATGGACATTTAAAACAAAAATTATTTTGTGTCCACGTCTGTTTGTTTGTTTCTAGATAATAGGGGCGTATTTAGAGGGGCCCGATCCCCTTTCCGAAACAAAAAAAAAAAATTAAAACTTTAGGCGAAATTTATGTACTAAATACATAGAAGTTCCTCGGATTCGTAATACGGCAAATTTTGGATGCGTTAAAATATCGAATAATACTTTTGATAAAGTGGATTCTTTCAAATATCTAGGATCAGTATTAACAGACGAAAACGATATTAACGAAGAAATAAAATGTCGACTAAAAGCAGGGAATTTTTTTTATTATTCAGTTCAAAATCTCTTGTCACGAATTCTTTCCAGGAATTTGAAGATTAAAATATATATGACTGTTGTTCTCAGGGTGTCTACCAAGCAAGCATAATTAAATTCCTTGACTTTCCCTGACAAAATTATAATTTTCCCTGACTCTGTCATTCTTTTTTTTTTTTCTTAGTGTAACTCACGAAAAGTAACTTATATTTAAATCATGAAAATGAAATCTTTCAGTTTTACGTCCCACGGTTATGCCGGTTAGGCTAAAGGAGACGGTGATGATGAGAGATGAATGAAATGAAAAAAGTGGGAGGAAACGGGAGAACCCCGAGAAAACCCACGAGCACGGTGTTTGTCCAGCACAAAGTCCACACGGCGCGAGCTGGGATCGAACCAGGGACCCCAAACACCGGAGGAGAACGCTCTATCAGTGAACCCGCGCGCCCCCAACTTATATTTATTACCTGTAATTTATGACTATTTTAGTGACATTCCTTCATCTCTCACAGCCTGGGAAAGATTTTTCCCTGAAACAATTAAATTCCCTGACTTTGTCTGACTGGTATCGTTGCAAAACATGGTCGCTTACTATGACGGAAGAACGTAGACTGAAAGTATTTGAGAACAAGATCCTGAGACGAAAGTATTTGAGAACAAAATCCTGAGACGAATATTAAGACCCAAGAGGAACTGGAATGGTGGAAACTTTATAACGAGGAACTACATAATTTATACGGTGTACCAAACATTGTTAGGGTTATCAAGTCTAGGAGACTCAGGTGGGCAGGTCATGTAGAAAATAGGAACATTTTCAAATTCTTAACTGGAAGACCAATCGGCAAACGACCATTAGGAAGGTCTAGGCGCAGATGGGATGACAATATTAAGGTGAATCTCGCAGAAATAGGAATACAAAGTAGAAACTGAATCCAGTTGGCTAAGGATAGAAGTCAGTGGAGAGTTTTTGTGAACGGCATTGAACCTCCGGGTTCCATAGGCCATAGAGTTAATTAGTTAATTTTAGGCGAAATTTATGTACTTGACATGTATTTCGTGCCGCTGGCTATTTCCGATTTTCTAAAAATATACCCCTGCCAAATATCAGTAACTTTCGTGAAAAGAAAAGTTTCGTGTTGATAAACCTTGCTGTACGTTTTTTCCTTAATGCTTAAGAAACATTGTTTGGGATTGAAATAGGTTAACGATTGGGGATTAACTGAAAATTAAACCAAAACACTTTCACTTAAATGGCATAATTGTCATTTAATATTAATTCCTAATGTATTTTCTCCAGTTCGCGACTTGCATTATACGAGGAGAAAGATTTGATTTAAATCAAAAAAATCGATTTAAATAAAAAAAATCGATTTAAATCAAAAAAGTCAACAAAAATGATTTTTATTTAAAAAATCATGATTTTTTTCCACCCTGTCTCCTCCACTTATCATGTATAAACTTACCACCCCATCCGTGAGTCGTCTCTAAACTTAGCCGTCAATAATAACCTACCTCACTATTCTGTCAATTTCCTATACAGTTATTTTATCTTTATCAATTTCTTTTTAATATTATTATTATTATATGCACTATTGCTTTCACACATTTCTCTCGTTCTGTGCTATCTCTCATTAATGTTATTACTTTTCTTAATGAAATTATTAATTCAGTATTGTCCATAATTTTTCTTTGCTAACAATTCTATTCATCTTCCTGTTTCTGTATTTTATTTTTTCTGTATTGTTTTTTCCGTAACTATACATATATAATAAAAATACAAAAACAATATCCTTCATCATCATATTTCTCTCTTCATTTATCGTTGTTTTCATGTCTACTACTTTTACTGACCAACCTATCCTCTACTAGTGTTATCTTCCTCCATTAAACTCTACATTAAATCTGCCAAAAACTACTGTATGACTTAATGCCATTATGGTGCCGACCTGGAAGTAGAGGTCTGCACGGGCTCGGGCTTAGGCCCGACTCGCCCGTAGGCTGGGCTCACGCCTACAAAGCATAGATCACTTCGGGCACGGGCAGTAAATTTTTAAATATAGAACCGTATTTCTCGGGCCTTAGCTTTGTAAATATACTGTGTAACGATGTTTTATCGGATCATTTATCTGGAGAACATTTAAAACCACATCTAAATTTGTAACTGGAGACGCCCATACTAAAATTTTGATTATTATCATTATACAATCGAGAGTAAAGATAAACTAGTAATGGAGAGAAAAATTAAAAGTAACAAATAAACATGTTTAGCTTATCTGTAAGTGAAAGTACTGTTTGTTACACTGAATTAAAGGAACAAAAGCGTTCAAAACAAGTTGTATTACTTTCTTCTTTCTTCAAGACAATGTTTATATTTTATTATTATTATTTCTTTCTTTTGTTGATATGAGAAGCTTTCTTTAACAAATTCTCCACAAAAAATATAGCATTCCAATTTTCACTTGTAAAAAGATAAATCAAATGTTCCCGAAACTGAATCGCAACACAACGGATGTAGAAAATATTACAAAATTACGAAAACGAAAATACGTATTAGTGGAAAATAAGCCCTGTAAAAGTGAACTACACAATTAAACCTCTAATTGTTATAAATAAAAATACAATTCTGCGTTAATTACTCATATTAAGTTTCTGTAATTCGGGTTTATTTCGGGCTCACTTAATTATCACACGGGCTCGGGTCTAAATGCTAAAACACGTTTCTGGCTCGGTTTCCGGCTTCATATTATGAATTCACGTGCCGGGCCCGCGTTAAAAAATCTCCGGTACGTGAAGATCTCTACCTGGAAGCTTCACAGCTATTTTTCTTTTCCTTTCTACCTTTTTCCCTTGATATTTGATGGAACGTCACTGTACTTTTCTTAGTATAGGGTTCACACTGAAATTCTACCATTATTTCCCTGATTTTTCGTCAATTTCTATAACTGCATTAAATTTTACCTGACACGCAATACTATCATTTGTGGTTAGGTTTAGAAAAAAAAAAATCTTTTTTTACCTCTACCATTTCCATAGCCATCCAAAAGTCTTCTTATTTTTTAAATACAGCATAAACTTATTTTCTTATTGTAAATACTTATTATAAGTCAAATTTAACTCAATACAATATTCAATTTAAAATACAATAGAACGTTATTTCCAAACAATAATTATACAAAAAAATTAATATCTCAACATTCTCAATACAAGCATAAGGAAATAATTATAAATATATGTTTACTTATTTATGTTCTACTTTTGAAAGAAAAACAATACATTAAATAGTAAAAAGATCAAATGCTACAGAAGAAAGATAATAATGACAATAATAAGTTACGTTGTCGGTTGTAGACAATTAGAGAGATAGCCCACCTGGGTGTAAAAATATTTTCTTTCGCCGCTATGATCAGACGAATTTCCCGCTGATTCACCTGGCAAAACAACCCAGGATTCTCCAGTACCTTTGGTGATTACCTGTGCCGCACTTGCATCACATCTAATTGTGCATACATGGAATTTACGACTGCAAATAATTAACATTCCTTTTTTCCTAACTTTTAATCCGACATTTTGTTCTCGAGCTAGGCTCTTTTTCCTGCATTATTTCGACAAATTTTCGGCTGGTAATGGTGCCGAAAGGAAGCATTTCTACACTGAGGTTTGACTGTACTTTTTGTCTTATCTTAGTGACAGAAATCCCCTTTGTTAGTGTTTAGAAACACCTTGTATTTATATATAATGCAAAGTCAATTTAAAAAATAAACAAATAAATAAATAAATAACTAGACTTGAAAAACAAATCTACAAAATAACATAATTGAAATTCCAGCTCACTTTGAAGGAAACAAAACAATAGTTACCCATATAAATCAATAGGGTAAAAAGCAAAGATGCTTTGTTTAGATACTCAACACCACTGAGCTTTCTGCTTTAACTCTTCAAATTGTTTTACTGCAGCAGAAACATAACGGTTCCGCGAATGCAAATTATCACATTTTTGGCTTACATGGGCTTTATTCCACTATATGATACGGGTGGTTTTGTGGTGCTGACATAAGTAACTTCTCTTGAACGTAAGTTCTAGCTAGAATCATATGAGTTCCCACCGATAAAACATTTAAAACTAAATATTATTTTCTTCGCACAACGGAACAGTAGGTACCGTACCTCGTTAAGTGTTTCACGAATGCCGAAAGCTTAATAAAGGCAGCTTATTTCGAATACTGTGCAGTAATTTTTGGTCATGAGCAAATAAATTTAAGTATTTTTAAAGCAAAGTAAATATTCATATTTCGATTAAATAATCGTTTCTACTTGCTTAGGTATAATAAGCGTTTATAATAGAGAGGTATCACAATTACTTGTATGGTTTTCACATCTTGATTGCACTGTTGTTTTGTTTATACGAATACTTTCAATACTTTTTTTCTGGTACTTAAACCAATACTAGTCACGTTATATTATTAACAACAAATACGCTTTATATATGTACAAATATCAATAATAAATTATATGTCATTCAAGCAGAAATATAAATCACAAATCAATAATGCTGAAGCAAACAAAATGATTATATACATATGAATAAGAGAATTTATGGACAAGAAAGGAGAAAAAATAGTTTTAAAATGTTAGTACCTCCAATTTCCACATTAAGATTATTAAAATGAGTAGCTACAACTGCCATGTCTGTTTCAACTTTCAAAGTAAGTTTTCCACTGGCACTTGCTATCATAAAAAGATGTGAACTAAGAGCTTTCATTCTTTCCACCACGTTTCTTAAGATCTTTAGACTAGGCATCTGAACACTAATCTGGAAAAAAAGGAAAGAAAGGGAGAAAAAAAGATTAGAATTTACTGCACACATTTTCAACATTTATGAAAACACCGAAAAACACTACAAATATGACATAGCAACTTGTGAATATACGAATATATATTAAACTTTCAATGCATATGAACTCTATTAACACCCTCTAGCGTGAGAGATTATTATTTCGCCGAGTTCGATTTCCAGCAGAAGCTAATGTGGTTTAGATCCCACATTAACCTGTAGGTCCACGTCTCGCTGCTGAACGGGACGCTAAACTCAAACCCATCCAATTTATTATTAAATTAGTTTTACATTCTTATTATTAACTCAAATAATTCATCTTCCAGTGTGTGCTTTAGAATTATGTAACGTTCGGAAACTTTTAATTTTACATTAATTTTTAAATTTTTGATAGAATTGAAGGTTGAGATATATGTTTACAGAATCAATGCTCTGTTCCCTTTTGTCCTACTTTGTACCGCAATAATTTTTTGTCTATGTGTTTTTTTTTTTTTTTTTTTTTTTTTTTTTAAATTTGCTAGATTTTTCTTTTTTTCAGACTCATCGGAACCAAAGTATCATACTTTCAAATATTTAATGTCTAACGTACTGTATTCGAATTTACATCAATAAAATCTTTAAATTTTTACTGAAAGATAGTAATAAATAAATAAATACTAAAATGGAAGCAATACTTACGTCAAATTGAGGCATTTCTGGTTCTTGATACAGAATCCACATTTTACGTGAAATTACCGTAACTGGGATATCATGTACACATATCTTTGAACACGATGCCATTGATGGCTGAAATGATACAAATAAAAATATGAGTTCTACTCCGTAAATCTTAGCAAAAATATACTTCACTTTGCAAACCAAAATTACACAACAGTTGATCTACAAATCAAAATACCTTTTGCGTTTATCCAACCAATCACAAATATGCACAGATAAACTAAAATAAACTTTTAAAAAAATTCTTCTCCAATTACATCGATATACTGTATTAAAGAAAGTACCAAACTAATACACATGAACTCAAGAAATACAAAACAGTCTTTTAAAAATATAACAACATCCACGAATATACAAGGGCTATTCTTTAACTTAGGTCCGATTGTCAAGAGAAGCAAAACTAGTAAAGATAATGCTACATCCTTTTGCTTATTACCTCTGTACAAATCAAGCTATTTTTCTGCATAGTTACCGTGTTTGTTTAAACATTCATCATAGTGTTCAACAAGCTTTTGTATGCCCACGTCGTAGAAATCACTAGCCTGTGACCGAAGCCAATCTTTAACCGTTATTTTCACTTCTTCATCGGTGTCGAACAGTTCACCGGGAAAAAACTGCTTCAGGTAGGGGAACAGACAATAATAGCTCCTACGGAGGAAGTACTCAAAAATGTGTGGCACTATCTTTACTAGTTTTGTTTCTATTGACAATCGCGCCTTAATTTAAAAATAACCCTCCTAATTATAATGTATACATTACTTGACCAAGATCGTTATAACCTATCATGTACTTATCAATTGTGACAATAATTTAAATAAATAATCAGCATTAGCATTAGCAGATTCAGTTCTTTTTTCGTTGCTTTCTGATCCCACTAGACCGAGAGAGTTTTGAGCCACAGTGACTATATTTTACACAAGCTGAGTTCGTTCGATCAGTTCTATCATATTTTGCATCCTAAATGCGCCCCCCCCCCCCCTAATATTTTCATATTCAGTATAGTTTAAAATTTCAGTCAATCAAGTCTTCGAGAAATGGCATCTTTTAACAGCACACTTCTTCGAAAAATGGATAGGTTGATTTAGAGTTTAGCGTCCCTTTCAGTATTGAAACTATATGAGGCATGAACCTAACCACTTATCGTGGGATCCAAACCACATTAAGTACCCACCGGAAATCAAACTCGAGCCTCCTGCGCCACAGACGCGTGCACTAACATATAACCGCGAGGGAGCTCATCGAAAAATGGGAATGCCTTAAATATGCAGAATAATAATTAGTAAATAATAGAAACAGTCGTAAAGAAACGTGATAAAGTCATCATTATTAATAAGAAGGAATTTGTAACATTTTATATACGTATAAGAAATGATTTTTTTTTTTTACTGATATATTTGATTTTTTAAAAATATTTTCTTTTATGCAGAACAGTTCTTATGAATTGGCTATAAATTACTCCTCTTATATCTAAACAGCTTTCATTAAAACGCTTTAACACTACGAGAATATGCTTTGCAACCAATATGCGCAGTAATGTCATTCAAATCATTTAACAATCAGTTATATGATCAGTCTAGTAAGTTGACTTAGTATTATTAATTTATTCATTTCAATGATACTAGTAATAGTAACTAGGAGTAGGTCACATACCATCTTTAATTTGATATTTTGTATATTGATTTTCAAAAACAGCAATAAAGTATAAGTATTATTATTATTATTATTATTATTATTATTATTATTATTATTATTATTATTATTATTATTATTCGTTAAGTATGGCTCTGGAGGTGAAGAGTCACTTTTAACAACCCGTTCATGCAATCCGGCTGAACCTATGTAAAATAATGCAAAATACATAAACTATAAACGCAAATTCTAATTCCTTCTGTATGACCATGAACAACTACTGTCTTAATAACTGATCTGACGCATGGTGCTTTTATCCTTCATAATTGGATAGACAACGGCATTGAAACTGATGGCATGAGAGATGTCCGTGACTTCTAGGTAGCAATAATAATGCCAAACCACTTCATGGAGAATTTTGCATATGTTTATAATATGTAATACTTACAAGTACATAAGAAGTTTCGGGAGTTCCCTTGAGGCCATGTGGATAGCGTACGCGCCTGTTTGGCGTGGGAAATCCGGATTCGATTCCCGGCGGGAACTCATGTGGTTTGGATTTGATGTTAATCTGTGAGTTCACGTCTCATATAGCTCGTTGTTAAACGGGACTCTAAATTCAAATCCAATGCAATGGGAAGATCCGTATGGATGTGATCAAATTTACTAGATATTATACGTACTTAATTCTTCATGAAATGAGGAACAGCTTATGGTATGATCATCGACTGATTTTCAATTTATTTGGTTATTTACTTTTTATTTTTATTTTATTTTTTTCAAGCATTGTGTCACGAAATACCAGATAATAAGTTTGCTATTCCTTCTTCCAAGATATACATTACGCCAACTACCCCAGTACTGTGTTGGAATTCTTTAAAACATCTTGAAACCGAGTAAGACAAAGTTTTATACATAACTGTATCTTATCTTTCTATGATATTTATTTTCCTACCTTTCGGAACACGACTCCTCAGTTGATGAGATGCTTTAGAATGTAATCATAACATTAATATGAAGAGTCGATAATTATCTTCATTCGTGACAGAAACTGAGTTACTGCATTTTTAGACTTCCAAATTATGCTATATGTAAGCATCGGAAGTCTTATAGAACGGCTATGTCTGTCCATCTGTCTGCCGACAGGTATAAAAAATGGTAAGTGATATCGAGAAGTATTGATTCAGTGTCCCAATAATAGCTTCCTCTCCTCCGTTAACCTTCTACTCAAACTGAAAGTGGTAGAAATTAACCATTTCCAGTTTCAACGTTGATCACTATAGAACAATCACGGTAATAAATAACTACAAGCGCTTTTTCCGGAATCAATTTAGCGTCACATGGAGAAGGTGCGATCTCTGCCCGTATCAGTCTACTAAAACCCGAAGTGGTAGAAATTTACTTCTACTTCCAGTTTTAATATTGATCTTCATGGAGCACAAACGGTAAGAGGTATGTGTTTAAAGAATATGCTAAATCTCCTACGTTAACCTTCTATTGAAGCCAAAAGTGGTAGAAACAGAGTTGGCAAAAAACATTTTTTAAACCCCGTTTTTTCTTTAAACCCGGCCTTTTTTGGGGGGGTGGGAGGGAAGGGAGGGTTTAAACCAGGTTTTTTTGGAGGCTTTAAATAACTTTCTCTATGTATTTATATCACGTATGGACAGAAATAAGTTTGTCTCGCCTTGGTATTATTATGCAACAACCGAGTTATGTTGGAAGGAGTCACATAAGCTTAAAGCGGAATCGAAACCGCTTGTCGGTTTACATTCGAGAAAAATTATCCTCCATTTGGATTCGAAACCGGGACTAATTGGCCACAAATGCAATGAGTCTGCCGACTCACTCATACAGCACTCCTGATAAAAATGCGTTGCATTGATCTTTACGTGCTTGTTAATGTAATCGTCAAGAGTCATTTTAGAACGACAAAACTTTCAATAGTTGAACTGGAACTATTATACAAAATAATATATAAATCGGTAAACTCACGCTTTAGCCATCGGGAAAATCCAGTTATTACTTTAAATGCAAAGCATAACGGGAAAACCCCGTTATTACTTGACATATAAAATTTTAAGGCCAATGTATCATAATCACTACGCTAAAACTGAGGTATTAAATTGCAAATTTAGTATGTAGATATCCTCCAGCCAACCCTGGGTAAAAGCAACTACTTTCGGTTTCAACGTTGATCGCATTAGAACAAGAACGGTAGTAGAGAGCGACAAACTGATTTTCGGATTCGATTCAACGTCTTAAGAAACGATTCAATCTTCTTCTGTACCTCTCTACTAAGATTAGAAGTGACAAAAATTCAACTACTTCCGGTTAAAATATTGATCTCCATACAGTAAAAATGATAATAAATACCAGACAGCGATCTTTCGGAATCAATTGAGCGTATCAAGGGAAACTTCCACTTCCACCTTTATTCCTGCATATCAACCGAAAGTAGTGAAAATCCACAATTTGCGGTTTCGACATTGATCATGCAAATGATAGTGTAAAATTGTAATAGATAAAAGTGATTTCACAAATGTGAAACGAAACTCACTTATTTATTAGTGTTCTGGCATGCTTCTTACTTATAAAAGTGTCATATCTTCAGAACTTTTCTTTTGGATATATCTGGTGTAGTAAAAACTAATCCATTATTTTGGCATGACATTGAAGGCTTGACTTACCATAGTTAGAATGATCCGATTTAGGTCACATATTCGCTGTTTTGTTCGATAACGTGCTGCCATTTGGAAGGTAATATCATAATGTTTCTCTCATAGAAGCCCTTGTCCTTAGTGACAAAAAATTGAGACAGTCGATTTTCACAAGCCTCTCTTGAAGCGACTTTTTCCCCAGCAAACGTGTTCGCCATGGACAGGAACAAATGGTAATCGCTCGGTATAATGTGGATGCATAAGAACCTCCCAACCAAGCTCCCGGAGCTTCTGGCGAGTCACTATCGATGTGTGTGGACTGGCGTTCTCCTGGTGGAACACAATGTCTCTCCTATTGGCCAAAGCTGGCCGCTTCTGGGCGATTGTTGCCTTCAGACGGTCCAATTGTTGACAGTACAGTTCCGAGTTAAGGGTTTGGCCGTAGGGGAGCAACTCATAGTAGATAATTCCCTGCCAATCCCACCAAACACACAGCAAAACCTTCCTGGTCGTCAATCCTGGCTTGGGCACCGTTTGCGCCGGCTCACTGCGCTTCGACCACTACCGTTTTTGCGTGACGTTGTCGTAAGTGATCCTCTTTTCATCGCCAGTCACCAACCGCTTCAGAAATGGGTCGATTTTGTTGCGATTCAGCAGCGATTCGTAGATGGAAATTCGGTCCATGAGGTTTTTTTTTTGCATTAATTCGTGTGGCACTCACACATCAAGCTTCTTTTTGTATCCAGCCTTATGCAAATGGTTCCACACGGTTTTTTGTGCAATGTTTAGCTCTTGTGCAATCGACACAGTGCTTACATGACGGTCGGACGCGACAATGTCCATGATTTTATCGACACTTGGCCTTCCAGTGCGTGGTGCATCTTACCGGAACAAATTACCGGAACGGAATCGACGAAACCAAAATTGCGCGTGATTGGCTGTTACAGTATCAGGACCATAAACACTATTCACATTTGCAGCCGCCTGGCTTGCGTTTTCGCCTTTATCGAAGAAAAACTGTAAAATATAGCGTATTTTCTCTTTGCTAGTGTCCATTTTGGCTCGCGCTCACACAACACTGAGTCAACTCATCACAACTATCTGAAGTGTTTGTAGTACGCAATCTCATCGTTTGAACGTCATCTCGTTGAACCCGATCGGACTTATACAACGCGAGATACAGATTACTGAAGCCATCTATTGGCAAAATAATGGATTACTTTTTACTACACCAGATACTACTATATAAATATTTCAAGAGCTATATATTCGGTATGGAGGCAAACTTTGCCTGTAAACTTCTCCGAAGAAAAGAAAGAAAGAAAGAAAAAAAACGGCTCTCAATCCTTAGTATATCGTTTGTGTCTACAAATACTTACCAACTCAATTTCAAACGTCAAACATGGAGATTTCTTGTTTGTAAGTTTTATCTTCACTGATTTGGCTGTTTGTGCAAATCTGACTGAATTAAGCGATCTTACAATCATATCTAAAAGTAATAACAATAATATCGTTAATTATGAAATTACTTAATAAAACAAATATATTAGTAGTAATAAAAATCTAACACCAAAGTAAAATGAATGTTACAGAGAATGAGTTATAGTTATGATTTATGATTCTTTTACATACATCCTTTAATCTGTCAAAATAACCATTATCTACAACGTAACAGTTTTTAAAATTTTAAGAGACACTTGAATATCAATAAAAGGTATGGACTACCGCACTAAAGTTTCTCGTTTCAATTCTCGAAACTAAATCATGTTGTGCTGTAGTTATTAATGAAACCTTTTCTTGCGAAACATGAACAAAATTATAAGGCGTTTTCAGAAAGCTTTACCGGAAGAAAACTCATCCTGAAAACTAAAATATCTCTTAATAGATTTCTCCACAACAAATAATTTACGCCATATATTAGGGTTATTATAGTCCGCGTCACCAGAATTGGCGTGTGATATCAGCCAATAAGCTCGCAGTGCCCTGTTATTAAACCTCTAGGGAGGAATCTAATCATTCATAATTGATTTTGTTCATATTTGTGGACAATTATGAATTACTAGATTCGTCCCTGAAGGTTTAATAACAGGGCACTACGAGCTTATTGGCTCATATCACACGTCAATTCGGGTGACGCGGAGTATAGTGAAATATTTGTTTATAAAGTAATATCACATGAGTGGTATTTTACAAAAGTGAAAAAAAAAAAAAATCGCCGTAAGAATAAACTACCCCTTCTGGATATTTTCATAGAAATGGTTTATGAAACTTTATAAGAATAATAATGAAACATTTACTTATGAAATGTGACCAAAATCACCTGCATCGTTTTTGAGAAAGTAGTCTAAAAAGAAAATCATCCCAAGAGTAAACTGTCCCATGGAATAATTAACACAATATTATAAAGTTAGTAATGAAATATTTATTTATGAAATATAAACTAAATGGCTTGAGTCATTTTTAAGAAAACCATTCAAAAGAAAACCCATCCCAAAGAATAAACTACATTTTCTCCATTTTCCCCAAAGAAATTACTTATAACATATGATGGGATTATTTTTGGAAAATTGATTTTTGAAGTAAAAACAAGATCGTTAGAGTCGTTTTTTGGAAAAAAAATAGCATTTTAAAACTATTTATAGAGGTTATACTACCTATTTTTAGAGGTAAGGAGAAAATTGGACCCGTCCTCCTCCTTCTCCGGGAGATCACATAAAAACTTTGAGTTTAAAATTTAGTTAAAATACATTGAACGGTATTGCCTAGGTGAGTGTACATCAGGACGAACGGACGGACAGATGTCGAAAAATCACTTTTTCGATATATATGGGCCATAAAACACACAAATCCGTTGAAACCTCGATTTTTTTTTTTCACAATCATCGTACTTTCTTCTCTCCTTTCGTCGCTCGAAAGTAAACAGTAGGAATTTTTGATCAAAAAGGAGGACTAAGTAGGGTCACTATTATACATTCTTTCCACATAAACTTACATACCTAGACCCTTTTTAATACATATGAGGTGGTTCCATATTGCTTATAATGTTTATTAATAAGAAAAAAAAAAGTATTTCAGGAATAAGAGGTATGGAGTAATTTCGTGTGCTCGTGCATAAAAGAATAATAGATCGAGGTGGAATGAAACAAAAGTAGAAAACACCACAGAGTATCTTTATTTTCCAATATGGGAATATTGTTATCAGTTACTTCATAGCTGATACTCTTTGACGCTTTAATTAATATTTCTAAATAACCACCAACCGTAAGGTTTAGGTGGTTATTA
Source organism: Thermobia domestica (assembly GCF_964235325.1). Classification (NCBI taxonomy): domain Eukaryota; kingdom Metazoa; phylum Arthropoda; class Insecta; order Zygentoma; family Lepismatidae; genus Thermobia; species Thermobia domestica. The sequence continues at coordinate 134,812,785 of NC_137462.1, read as the reverse complement.
TTTAACAAGCGGTAGTAACAGTTATACTTAGAGGACTAAAATGGTGTGGTACGATTTAGTGTTTTTAGTGCACTGATGAATTTGCTTCAAGTGTAGATACTGGTAATAGAAAGGCAGCTCGGATTAGAAAGCGAGGACATCTAGGAAAAAATTGTTTATATCCCACCAACATTATTCCTACTAGGGAGAAGATTTTCCAAAATGTAGTTCTTCGAGTAACGTAAATTTTTCGAAAGACACGCTGGTGCGCTAACGACAGCGAAAATTTATCGCAAAAAGTATTTCCGAATGATTTTCAACCGGTTGTTAGATTTCTTTAATTAACCCATTAGTGCAATAAGTTTGTTAGAGGTAATGTTTGTGTATAAGTTTGTTATTTCGGGCTAGATTTAAAACACTTTAAACAACTGTAACGCATTCTACCTGAAATTTTGATTTTAGTGGATGGGAGCTGTCTACAAAAGTTGTGGATATATGGTTATAATGAATTTAAAAGTAATGAACTACGTCATCCGATTTTTCGGATATCACGCAGTCATGGATTAATGTTAATTGCATTTTTCGTTGTTTGCTATTGATTGTATCCAATAATTAACAGCAATACAAAAGATGATTTTCAGTCATAAAACAAATAAACAACAGGGAATTCGAATAAATATAACAAACTATTACTCAATATTCTGTAAATATCCATACAAACAGTTTCTTCTTAACGATTTAGGGAATAGGACGGGTAAGGCATGGGAATTAGAATGAAAAATACATGAAAAAAAAAAAGTCAGGCTTATATCGCTACTTGAACTTCATCAAAAGCTTAACACATTCGCATAACTGATGGGAAAAAAAAATGTTAAAAAGTCACTCACTGTGTAACTTATGAAGTGGTTGTAACTAAATAAACAGTATAATGAAGTTATTTTACCTTAGCTTATGTGTTTTATTTCTCTTTGGAATCAATTTATTCCCTTTTTGTATTCCATTCGTGGGAATTGCTGCAAACTACTTCTGAGCAAATGTAGTTTCAAATAATAAAATTGTATGCAATTCTTACATTTTATTTTTAAAAATATCTCAAATTTACACTAAAATCCACGGATGTCACAAAATAGAGAATACTTCCATACAGTAAAATTATGAAACAATACGTCACAGCTTCGCCACGGCGCCACGCTTGTTGGGTCATCTTATAAACATCTTATAACAATAAAGTGAAGCTAAAAATTACAATATCTCGCTTATCTACAATATCTGCTATATCTTGGAAATTAAACAAACATGAGGAGGCTGGTCCTCACACAAAATGTAATTTCGAGTGGTCAAAATAATTTTATTTTCGCAAAAATCTAAAGCGAATTAAAATAAAGGGACACATAAAAAGAGTAATGCTTCTTAAATACATCAAACTGGAATATTTGTTACCTAGGTGCTTTATTTTCGTTAGTACTTGGTGTTATCAATTTTATTCGAAATTGATTTTTGTGTGCACCACAGGAAAACACTTGGCGAAAGACAACGCGGTCATAATTCCACAAAATATACTTTTTTTTTCTTTTTTCTTTTTTTTTTTCATCTAAATATAAAGGTGTTCCAGGTGTTCCTGTATTTCGGTATGATGGGTCTACTGTACACTAGACAAATTAATAATTGGTTATTATAAACGTAACACGAAATATTTCAACAATGCAACTTTTTTTTTTTTTTTTTTTTTTTTTTTTTTTTTTTTTTTTTTTTTTTACTTTGGCTGTTGTTCCAACTTATTCTGGAAAAAACGGCAACGTTTGTCGATAGATTGTATTATATGGTGGACGGTAATGTCAATGAAAGGAAAAGTAGAATAATCCCGTGGCCCCACATTCCTGCGTATGTCTGTAATAAAAGTTATTTTTTAAGATGATGGATCGTGAAATATTCTGCTACCTTATTCGATGAATACCCTTTGAACCTGCATTCGAAATTGCATTTAGTACTCCTGCACGCACCTATGAGAAGCCACATGTGATATTAAGTTATAAATCCATGTTTAATTAAATTATTACCACTAAGACTTAAGGCAGTTAATACAGAAATTAAAATGTCAACACTATTGCAACAAGTGTCCTACAGTTAGTGATTTTATTATCTGTGAAAGAATATTCCTGACAATTTGCTATCGCTTTTGTTTACACACACGTCAGCTACACACATTCATTCTGAACGTAAAAGCAGGGGTTTAAAAAAAATTACATGCAACAAATACTACATGTTTACATATGAGGAACCTAATGTTTTGAGTCAACAATGATGGTAGAAAAGAGAAAAGAGCCAATCACGTTTAATGATGCTCGGTTGTGTTACGACTTCAGCGAGGTACTAGTAGAAAGACAATTACTAGCATATCCTCTATAATATCCTAGCTAAAATCTGAGAAAATTACAATTATTCGTTCCAAATCAAACCAAAATGTGCTTGTCATTTGAAGTCTAATGTAATTTACTGTTGCCATGTATCTTTTGCTTGCTGATGCTTTGAATTCTTGGTATTGTACTCAATATCTTCAAATGTACTGTTCCTTATTCTCAATTAAGTCATATGTCCCAATTAGTCTGTAAAGAAAAATGATTCAATTTTTCTTTTTTAATCTGTAAATGCTCACATACGCGAAAAACTGCTAAGTCCTCTTCTTTTATACTCCTAATATGTTCTTTAATTCTTGTATCAGTGTTCCTTTCTGTCTTTTAAGTCTCCTAGAAGCTTATAAAAATATTTGATAGCTTTTAAAAGTTATTATGTTAGTGAAAAGTACATTCAGGATTTTTCCAAGTGACATGTGAATGCAACAGTTATATAATGACAAAAAGAAACACTGAGACAAGAATTGAAAAAAATATTAGGGATGGAAAAGAAGAGAACAGAGCAGTTTCTGATTTATCTAAGCATTTACAAGTTTCAAACGCATACTATTAAGGAAATAAATATCCATAAAACGTCTTCATATGTGGAAAGACAAGTTTATGAATGAACTAAAAAACCTAAACTAAATTTGGATGATTCAGTCATGGTAAGAACCTAATCTAAATTTGGTCAGTCTGATACAGATTATGTGATTACATTGTACAGGGTAGTCCGGAAGTGGGCATTTCCTCCCCTCTCCCCCTTGTCCTTAGTTTCAACAGTATAATGTTAGTTATGGTAGAATGTCTGTACACAGTTACGTTGAAGTCTTAAGAGTCATAAATATCGGGATGATCACCATCCATCATCCATGTCGTAACACAGCTGAATTCTGCGCCAAGTTCTCGTAGATGTTTTGCGGAGATACTCCGGAGTCACGAGAGTGAAGGCGTGTTCCACAGTTGCTCGTAATTCCTGCGTTGTGTGATATTGAGTGTTTCTTACTTGTTTTATGAAACTCCAGACAGCACTGTGCCACTTGTGTTACGCCTTTCGTGAAACCAAACCGCAACAACTAATCTTTGTTCAATGCTATATGGACTTTGATCACACATTGTTGATTACTTCAACTTCACTGCAAATAACTTATCAAGCAGAAAACAAATGAACATGGATAGCAATGTTGCCAGACAATGCCAAGCAATGTTACCAAACAAATGTGGGTAAGACCTAAAACCGTCAGAAAACACGGGGTACACCCACTTCCGGACCACGCTGTACTTTATAAAATAAGAATGTCTCAATGAAAAATAAAATTTAAAAAAAAAAAAAAAAAAAAAGAGAATGTCCAACAACCAAATTTTGGATCATGTTCTAAATACCGAGTTTTCTTTATAGATTAACTGGATTTTTTTAAAATTATTTTAAAGTAAGGAACAGTATCTTTGAAGATATTGGGTACAAAGGTTTCAGTCAGCAAATAAAAGATACATGGCAAAAGTAAATTACATTAAATTTCAAACGACAAACATATTTTACTATTGCAGTATGAACAAATAACTTTAGTTCTCTAAGGTTTAGTGTGAATTTGAGGTATTTTTAAAAATAAGAAGAATAATTAAATATGATGTAAAATTTCACACGTACCTGGTATTTGAAACTTCATTTTCTCAGAACTTAAGAGCAGTTCCACGAATGGAAAATAGGAAGGGAATAAATTGTTTTAAAAAGGTAGCAGAACATGTAACCTATATTAAACCTGTTTCATTATTTTAGTACAAGTTGAAGAAAATAAAATTAAATCATCAACGCAAAATAAAATGATTAAAAAAAAGACATAAGAAAAATCCTTGTAATTAAAATTATATAATACAAATAATACTCATGCATATATATAGTTCAGTTTATTATTATTATTGATTCAGCTGAAATTATTATTTACATATGTATTCTCAAAAACGATCGCTTAAGAACAGATTTACTAAGCTAAAATTGACTGCTTTCTCCATAGAAGTAAGAACATAAAAATAACAGAACTCCTCAATAAAGAACTGATATTTTGCTTGTAACACAGAAAGCAAAGGTAAATCTAATACAGTCAACATTACATACCTGGCACAAATTCTAAAAATATTTCGTTGTGTACCTCCGACACTCCAGCCATGTTATATTCATCGAAGAAATGAGTCTGCTCCAGAACTGACCATACCGATGGAGCAGCATTAACGGCTTTCTCTTCGTGGATAACGAAAAACAGTTTCTCTGGCGTTATACGCAAAATACAGCTTTTGGATAACTTTGCTAATGTACTTATTATATCTGTTAAAAGTAAAAAACATAAATATGAATATTAACTAATATGTACAACATCATATTATATTCAATGGTCGAAGTGAGATGGTATGCGGCGGTATACCATACCGCCTCTGGTTTCTCAGTGATAAAGACACACAATCACTGGATGCTAATATACCTTTAATAAATCCATTCTTATATACAATAATTGACGAATAGCTTCGCATATAAAAATATTTTATTACTTATGTAGAAATAATTTCTAACTTGCAACACCGACATTTCTGTTATCTTTTACCTACCTTTTGTTTTAAAAATGAGGTGTCTACAAAGAAGTTCACCTAGTTTATATTTTGTTGTGCCATATTCAATTGTTCCTTTCTTATGTATGTGTCTTCTTGCCTTAATGCATACAAAAGCCGTCTTTTGAGCATGGACAGACTTAAAATACTCTCAATATTTAAGTCTGAATACCTTTTAAGTCTATTCAGACTTAAAATGCGCTGATTAAATTCCTAGATCAGCATCCTTTCATTCCAACGGCCTACAACGGGGATCAAACCCAATTGCTAATGGATTTACAAAATTATCTCCATTAAAAATAGATTTCAATTACCTTAGGAACAGCTTTAACATCACGCGTCCTAGCCTCCTATGTAGGAACTCACTCGTTTTTTATTTCTAAAGCTTAAAAAGATTCAGTTAAATTCTGACTCAAAGGTTGAAGTTCTGTTCTAAAGAAGCTGCACATAATTTCTAGTGACCTATCTTGGGAAAATTCCTTACTTAAACTAGACTTCCCTCCACTCCGGCAAACTATGGACTGTCTCCAGACTTACATATCCAAAATACAGCCCATTGGAAAGTAAAGGAGAAACTCAGAATCCAGAATGTCACTCGTGTCTGGGTCTGAAGTTGGCCTGTTCCCTAACAGCGGACATAACCAAATTACTTATCAAACTTTCCTTTAACAAACGACGGATAAACCTGCGGCCTCTCTTTCATTCCCATAGTTGTGGCTGAAAAAACGTTTTAAAAAATTCTTCTACTGGGCAACGACACGAAAAAGATGCAAAGAAGCTTTTACCAAGCTAAAAAGAAGAAAGAGAACAAGGAACAGTGATAAAAAGAATTCCATTCGCAGCCTCTCGTCAGGGGTTAAAAATACTCTTAAGAAATAACAATGAATAAACTGCAATCTAAGCTAAAATGTAAATATAAAAAATTGAAGGAAATTATATAATGACAAAGCTCCCTAATTTAAATACACAAACACCGTACACAATACACATGTCCAAATAAATTCACTTAATACTAGCAGCATATACAAATATTATACACAATCTTAATTTTAGTACCAGGCCTGGCAAATTTAAAATTTTAATATTAAAACTGAAACAAACCAAACAAACTCATATAGATAGAAATAATTAATAGTTATCCATTTTTATGTAAATTAGCAAGAGGTCGGAGATGCCTTGCAAATAGCGCCCTTCATTTTGCAGAAAGTCTGTATTATTCGAGGCCCGACTATCCGAGGTTAGTCAGGTCAACATCAGCTTGGATAATTATGGCTCAACTGTAAATTTGAAGAAAACATAAGTGCAACCAAACTATTAATATCGCCATTCATTTGAAAGAAAAAAAAAAGATTGCTTCCTCGTATAAGTCAATGGACTGAAAAACCGAGGTGGTGCAGGTATTCAATAGCCAAACCTTGATTGATGGATTATTGTTTAGCCTTCTTTTCCGCAGCGAGGCTATATCAGATGTGAAACTACAGATTAACGTGGGATCCGACCCACATGATCTCGCCCATGGAATCAAACTCGTGTCTGTCGTGTGAAAGGTGCCTACGCCAACCATATAGCCACTAGGGAACTCAACAGGTACGTTCTTTATATATATCTTAAGCGCTTTTATAACTTATAATGCTTTTTTTTCTTACATTCGTTGTACAATGTCCCTGACAAGGCTGAAAAAAAATTGAAAGAAAAGTAGAATACATGTAGTGAAATATGTGTATGTTAGCCATCACCAGTTGCATTGAAAAGTGGTCAATTTACATATAATAAGTGTATTTTTAAGCAATAACTATTATACGTAGGTTACAACATAAGTATTTCTAATTCAATAAAACGTGGTGCCGCGTGGTGTAGTAGCTAACGCTCTTGTCTTTTGTTGGAGGCCCAGGGTTCGATTCCCAGAGGGGATACGGTCTTGAAAACTGTAACAGACTTTTTAGGCTTCCCTGCAAATGCCGGGATGATAACTATCATTTAAAAAAAAAGTCTCAGACCACTTCCTTCCTTCCCCATTCCTTTCCTCCATGTCCACTTTGGGTTGTGTGACTGCTGAGAAGTATCATCCTTCATACCTGACGGGCTCAGAAAGACTATAGATGCCAAATGCTCAGAAGTATACTTCCTAATCCTAATCCAAACCAATAACTACTTATTACCTGCATATCAGTTTGTATCTTATAAATAATATTGTCAATGTTATCTTTTGGTGTACCGTAACTCATGTATGTTTCATTGGTTTGTATTTTTTCGAAGACAGACATGGTTCTGCCATTACCGTTAATAGTGAAAGCTATAACCACGTGTTCAATACATTTCTCGTTCCTGAGTTGGAACATCGTAGTCTATCAGAAATGTGAATGCACTACCTGTCACACAGCACGACAGCCTATGCCAACTCTCCGCAAACACTTCCCAGGGCACCTCATTACACGATTTGGTGACATCAGTTGGCCTGCAAAATCACCAGATCTAACAGCGGCACACTATTTCCATTCGTGTTACCTGATGCAGAGAGTATACGCCAACAAACCAAGAATAATTGATGCACTAAAGGAAGAAATCAGAAGGGAAATTGCAACCATTTCAGTCCATACGTTCCACTGCACCTTTCTGCAGCTTAAAAGACAAGAGCCCCAAGAATGTGATTTTCAAAACTGAATGTAGTGTGTAAAATTCCTGTGTGTCACGTACATATTCACTACAGTTTGCATTAAAACTTATTACTGTAACTCCAGATATTGGTATTTAAAATGTATCCGATCATTATGGGAGACCCTGTATAATTTTTACACTGATTAAGAAACTGAAAAAGAAATCATCAACAAAAATTGTTCTTCATCAAATAGAACAGACATTTATTATTATTATTATTATTATTATTGAAGTATATGTATTTGGAAGTATATGAAAAACAAAATTAATGCTAAAGAGGATCATAAGGTAGTATTGGTTAACGAGGAATTAGTTTCTGATTTTCGATTGCTATCTGAGGCTATGGCCAAACAATTTGAAGCTGTTTATCATAAAGATCATGTTAATGTAAACAATAGTAATGATATTTCTATGGCCAATCAATTTTGTAGTGATCAAATAACTTTTAACACTAAACAGGCACTTGATGTTATTAAAACTTCAAACGTTAAAGCCTCTGTAGGTACTGATATAATTCCGATTTCTACTCGTATATTCACAGGTATATCTGAAATAATTGCTCCAATCTTGACATCGTTGTTTAATTAAAGATTAGCATCTCATCTCTATCCAAATGTATGGAAAATTGTTGATGTAACTCCAGTTCCTAAAACACATGGTAGGACTTAACTGACTATAGACCTATTTTTATTCTTGATGTAACACCCAAAATGTTGATCAACTTGTTTGTACCTACCTTTATAGTTCCGTTCAATATTGCATTGTTCCTAAACAATATGGATTTATGAAAGGCAAATCTACTGAATTAAACCTGAATAAGTTTTTGACATTGGCTTCTCCCGTTGTTTACAATCATGTTCAAGTCGATACAGTCTATTTTTATTTTGCTAAAGCCTTCGATATCTCATTATATTCTTCTTAAGAAACTTAACTTCTTTGAAATTTCTAAATCTTCGATACTTTGGTTTGCTTCCAACTTGCTTGGTCGTAGATTGGTGGTCAGATATATATATATATATATATGGATTGCAAATCATCTGTGTACAGTATATTTCCCGGTGTTCCTCAACGATCCAATTTGGGTCCTCTTTTGTTTATAATATTACTAAATGATATTGGCAAATCTTTGAAGCGTCCCTTTCTATTGTATGTGGACGATTTCAAGATCTTTTCTAAAACAGTAAGTCGTCAGGATCACTTCAAATTACAACCTGATATTAATTTGGTTTATGAATGGTCCACTCTGAATGTACTGCCTTTGCACATGAATAAAACTAAAATTATATAGTTTTCTAGGAAAACAAATTTATTTATTTTTCATATATAATGAATCATCATACAATACAAGTTCTTTCTACTATTAAAGACTTAGGTGTTATGATGGATAATAAGCTATTATTTGATCAACATATTTTCTACTATGGTATCTAAAGCCAGAAGGAATCTTGGGCTTATTAAATGGGTTGATAAAGTCTTTAAAGATTTTGTAACCTGTAAAACTAAAATTAAAATTATATCATTTTCTATCGTTTTGTAACGTTTTTTGTATACTACACCTATGTTCGCTCATCTGGAATATGCAACTTTAATATGAAACCGAAATCTTCCTGGTATTGCTCAAGTTCTTGAGTCAATTCAAATTTCTTTCTTGGCCTGGCTTAGATTTAAATTTAAACCGAATGAGATGACTATTGAGGAGATTCTCGCTTGATTAGCTCTCTCTTGATGTTAGGAGAAACTTGAGGCAAATCAGGTTTATTCATAACGCAATACATGCCAGGGTGAACCTAATTGAACATCTGAGTTCCTTCTCACAATCCTACAGACTATCGATCTATTTTATGTAATCACAAATTAATTGGTACTCCACTATTTAATAAAGGTAGAGAATATTTAAAAAAAATCTCTAAGAATCGATCTATTTAATGAAAATTTTGCTTTACTTAAAAAGCAATATTTAGAATGTATTGTCAAGTAAATATAAAATTTCGTCGTTGTCCTGCCTTATATATTCTCTATGAAATTCTAATTGTCTTTCGTTTGATGTATGTTTACTTTTATCTAATCATGTTCTTTCGTTATATATATTTTTACGAAATCTTTGTTTAATTATATAAGTGTTTACTATATTTTACTCCTGTTGTATACTACTTCGCAGTTTTCAATTTATGTAATAGACATGTGAATGGAGGTAATATTGAAATTTTACTTTGAAATCAAAGCTTTCATATATGCAAAGTTTATGTATGATATATAATATTGTATTTGTTTGAATTATTCTGATGTACTATTTTTTTTAATTTGTTCATTTTGTATTAACCATGACGTAATCCTCCACTGTACATTGTTTGTATATTCGTGACCAATTATAGCTTGGGCTATAATAAATTCAAATTATTATTATTATTACTATTATTATTATTATTATATACAGAACTTAATATTTCTCCCAGCAAGAAACATTCAGTACTTTTAGTTCATGCAGAGTAGAGCAAACAGAAGTTGACCCGTAAAACAGACGTTCATAATCCTACAATACCACATTACCTGTAATATTTCCTCTCTACTGTGTGCGCAAGGAAAGATGCTCTCTCATAGTTGGGTAGAACACGTGTAGTATTGGAGACGCTGTTGCAAGAGGCTCCGCAACAGAGACAGCAGCTCTGGCGACAAACTTAAGTCGCCTCAACTACCGACAACAGCGCGGTCAGTGACCTTCGTTGCCTAGCAACAGCGTGAAAGAATACTGCTGTGATTGGAGAACAATCCTACAATCCTCCCTCTCGTTTTGTTTACAATATGTGCAGCTATCTGTTAGAGAGCACCTTTCAGTAACTAGATAATAATACACGTACAAATTGAAACTAAGGATTTTTTCTACCATCAAAACTATTAACATGGGAAACTATTAAACTTTTAACAACTACGTACTTAGGGATGAGAGCTCTGTCCATAGTTTTCATGTAGAATCTTGGAATTCCTAGAAGCATAATCACTTCCCAAACACTATTAGTAAAGAAAATTTTTTTCTTTAGAAAAAAAAACGGCACTGACAATTGTGAGTATGTTGTCAAGAATGATTTATGAGAAACTAAAAATACTTACTTAAAAATTGCCTCATGCATATGATCTCTGTCATTTTTCCTCTGAACTTCATATTTATGTAGAAAACTAAAACGAAAAAAAAAAAAAAAAGATATTTTTATTGATTGCCATTTTCAACGAGTAAAGTGCATCAACATATAAAGTAAAAGAAAAGAAGATGAGTTACGAAGTTCATCATTCAGTGAATATTGAAAAGGTTTCTTCATTTTTTCTATATTCATAATGTATCAAAATCCTCGCTTTTATGTTTATGAAATTTTAATTTCCCATCATTTACGTCGTATCAGTTCGATCTCTTAAGTAAAAGCCAGACGACATCATAGAGATACCCATAGGACCTAACATGGCAACGAAATTAATCATGATTTTCCCAGCTTCTTGCTAAGATGCTCATGATCTGTGCGTTATCTGCGGGTTAAATTGCATTTGGCGCATCTTCTAGTCAGTGGCAGAATATCTTTATAAATGACATGACTGTGGCAATAGTACATGCTGAACTACAGCATGAAGAAGATGATAAGGTTATAACGGTGCACAACATAGATTGCGATATGTAGCTGATGTTGTGCATTACCCCATTCAAGGCCTCCTTGGTGGTTTATTGGCTAGTACGTATTGCACGTAGCCTTGGGTTCCAATCCCATTACGAGAAGATCCTTGAATTTATTACAGTGTTCCTGGTTCGACCCTAAACAGTAGGAACACGCCTAATATAGCCTTGATGTTCAAAAGAGATGGTAAATTTCAACAAACAAACAAATAAATATCCCATTAAACATTTTTGCGTGCAGAAGTTGGTGGAACAAATGGAGGATATGATGGTTTAAGCTTATCCCTATTTCCCAGAATTTACACTTCTCTGACTTACATCATTTTCTTTTGGTCTCTTTAAAAATGTAGAAGTGGTATAATAATGTATGTAAAATTAAATATTTACATTGAATGAAACTCTTAATAGTTAACTCGTGTGCCTTTAGACCAAATAAATTATGTCAAAAATGATTGTATAACATGCAAGCAGATATAATGAAAGAAGTCTGATTTCTCCTATTTTCGGTTTCAAGCACCTCAGAACTAACAGAACATACTTTTGACTTCGTCATTCTGAATCAATTACGATTTCATGAACCTTATCTATCGTCTAAAATGCACACTGTGTCCGACTTTTATTCATAACAGAAACTCAAACTCTTCTTCCTTAACGCATTAATAACAGTTATTCCAGTAAAAATCAAATCCCCTTTTTTCCCAACCTCAGAGATAAAGGGGAAATAAGAGTATTGTGAGGTTTTAGATTCACTCTATAAAGTGTACATTATGCCCTCTGTAAACTGTTAACAATAAATATTCAACAATATGTTTAATATCCTAGTAGGAAATTCACTGTTCTTCTAAATATCCTACGACTTGACAGTTCTGTGTACTTTCAAATATCCTACGTCTTGACAGAAAAATAACGACTTCGGCAAATGAACCCTCTTATTTCAGATCCTGATTCCTGAAAAACATTAGCACTTTAAAGCTTTCAGCTCTTCGCTGGTGCCTTGTTCACGGAGAAAACCGGGGTGAAGGAAATACAAATTAAAGAAATAAAAACATTACGAAAATACAGGACTGCGGCCGTTGCTTCTTATTTCCTTGATGCTTTTATTTCTCTTACTCGCATTTCCAAAAGCAGGAAATCTGCGAACGGTTTTGAGACATTTCTTACCTCTTCCTCAGCGCATCTAAAAGAAACATGTTACTGCTTGTCCGTCCTGTAGAATAAAAATCACGGGATAAGTTTATAGTTCGACAGCAAGCTTTTCTTCTGTTCATATTTTATGAGCAATGAAAGATCTGTACTTGTACGTTAAGATCAAAAATAAGGATTACTTAATTGACGATCTTGAACTTCATTGACTGATAAAGAGTATGAAATACATATTACAAGATAAAAAGAGTACTCATCTAATTGTATTTCTAGGAAGTGAAAAACTTCCCGATATTTCGAATACATGAGCGAGTATCCTTTTTCGAGAAATTATAGAGGCTTAATACATGTTACCTGTACGCAAACAGTTCTTTACATACTATTAACTTCAGTATCAGTACACATTTTAGATTTCTATACGAAATAACTTTAAAAAAAAATGACGTCGTTTTAGGAAACTAACTTTTATGTGGGGCTTAACGAAACTATTCCTACTCCGTTAAAATTATGCAACGTGCAAAGCGATTTACACAACTGTTACCTTCTTGTTACTATTTTTCAATGGTATACGAGTATTAATATCTCTTTGGCAATATTCTTGAAGTAGAATTCAACTTTCTTCCCCTACTTCAAGAATAGTATCACGGATATATTAATAGACATAAATCTAATAATAATAATAATAATAATAATAATAATAATAATAATAATAATAATAAAATGTGTTGTGTGAGTGCACTTTACACATAGCATGATTTTAACGAAGAATGAATAGGTAGGGCTCTAAATAAAAGTTATTTTTTTAAAAGACTCGTTATCCCGTATAGAAATTTAAAATGTTTAAAATACAATATTGTAAATTTTAATATAAAAATTTAAAAGATTCTAAGATCCTTGATAAATATTCGTTTAAGTGTCTGAAATATTGTAATGTTCTTCAGCTTCTAGGAATACGATTAGGTGAATACTCGTGATTAATAGTGCGAAAAAAAGTGAAAAGATTGTCGTGGATAAAAAACGGAACAAAATGTAAATCGGCGAAACATCACGAAAAGAATCTTCAAACCGGGACTGTCACGGTCTAAACGGGACGTATGGTATAAATTATACTTCACTGATATATTTCCTACTCGATAGTAAGCGAAATGAAGGGTATCGTACGCTCCTATTAAATACAGGGTTTTCATAAAGTCTGGACGGATTTAATTTGCTTATAATTTTCATAAAAATGCTCATAATGAAATCAAATAAAGTGCAAACGGTAGCGGAAGGATTAAATTTTTAGTTGGCAACACTGTTAGATAAGCGGCAACTCTGAGAGAGATAGCCCTAAAGTGAACGTTTGGTGCGCTGTGTCCTATGATCATCTGACTGGACCGTTCTTTTTTGAAGAGGAGACCGTGAATGGAGATTCGTACCTGGGTGTGTTGCAGAAATACCTCATTCCGGAACTGGAGGCACATGGAATCCAGAACGACATCGTGTTCCAACAGGACGGGGCACCCCCTCACTATGCAATCAAGGTGAGACAGTTCCTTGACGAGAAATTCCCTAACCGATGGATTGGGAATGGCGCCCAGTTGGAGGTGTGGCGGTGAATGAACTGAGCTGGTGCAGATTACAGGTAAAAATTTAATCCTTCCGCTACCGTTTGCACTTTATTTGATTTCAATATGAGCATTTTTATGTAAATTATAAGCGAATTAAATCCGTCCATACTTTATGAATACCCTGTATTATTCTTCTTCACTGTACAGTTATATCAAGTCGCATTTGAAAAAGTTATGTTATGTACTACACTGTTTCTCCATTGCGGAATGGCAGTCGTACGCCTTGGAGGTCGGTATACCTCTAATCCCACTCTAAGGTCCTCGGTCTTAGGGCGTTTGTTCTATCAACAGGTTGTTACCTTCAAACTAAAGCTATCCAGCTTTAATCGATGTCTCAACAAGGTTTCAATATGTCCATTTGGCAAAAGACCGAAGCCTTTATCACGGTTATGCACACTGATGGAGGTGACTCCCTTTGCAAGTAAGAGTCTTCCAGGAGCTCCTTCGTGGCTAAACAGTTAATATACGTGCATTTAACGTGGGAGACCCAGGTTCGATTCCCGGTGCGAGCTCAGGTCCTTCGGATCCCACGTTAAACTGTAGGTCCACGTCTTATATAGCCTCGCTGATGAAAGGAACGCTACACTGAAAATGAAATGAAATCAAAAAGTCTTCCAGCATCTTCAGTGTTAATACCCGAGCGTTAAGGCAAGCTCACCCAAAGGCACCTCAGGTACCTTATTCCATGGTATGACCACAGCCCGGTAGAGTCCAACTCCTTTCTAGGATACCTCTGAAATTGCAGAGAGGTCTTCCAACCCGCGCCTGCCTACCTATAGCGTTCAACGCAGTGTGCTGAGATACTATATACACTCCTGGACTCACTGACACGTATTAGTTGTCAAATTGGGAGGCAGGCCGCAATCTGTTCTCTCTGGTAGGGGTAGTGGTACTGGTGCAGAACAGTCCGTCATAAAAATTTTTATAGTTACAGCGAGTGACTGTATATGAAAGAGAATTGCCTAGAATATTTATTTCCACCGTCGGAACACTTCTGCACAATGTAAAAAATTAGTATTTTATGTTGACAAGTGTAATTTTATTTGTGACAAACAATTACAAGAGCTATACTAGGGTTAAAACAAGTGAGTGGATATCAAATATAAGTGAGTAACATACTAATTTTCACCGGCAGGGTATATCCGCACGCGCATTACTCGAGCAGACGGTTCTACCAAATTTTGACACATTTCTTACATTTTTTGTGTTAAGTTTAAAGTTGCCCCTCGGATTTTATAGAAATTAGGAAAATTTACAGGAGAAATGGGGTAAGAAATAATGTTTTGGAGTTCTTATGTGATGTTAAGGTGTGTAAGTTTGGCAGTAAAGTTATGTTTAATACAAGAAAAGGTATGTAGAAGTAGGCACTATTTGCAAGACGCGAAAGGTTTCGGTAATTCAGCAGCATAGTAGTTGTATAGGAAGGCGAATCGATGCGTTGAATGTGATATTTAAGATGATCTATATTCTACATAAAGTTTTACAAAATTTTATAAGAATAATGAAGAGAATCCATTAATTTTTTATGAGACCCACGAATTACTGAATTTAAGTGATAATTGAAGCTTCTATGAGAACCGGTTCCAGTCATTATTCTAATCAAACTAAAAATCCTACTAGGTAACCTAAACTACCCTAACGTAATAATGTTTAATGTTTTAATTGCTTTATTGTAGGTTTGAAACTGGAAGGACAGCTCTAAACTTAAGCCCATTTTCAGGTTAGGTTACAGCTTTGTATTTCTTTTTAGTAGAACATGCACTAAATGAGTAGCTCCATTACTACTTACAGATTGACTTCAGGAGGGCTCAGTATAAATACAGTGTGGACGTATGGCATAAAAACTACAGTACATAAAACACAAACCAGCTTGTGCTAGATGGCCCCTAAAAAGCACAAATCCTATCTAACCAAGTCACAGCAGGAGCGTCAGCGACGGGCAGTATACGCATAAACGAGGATAATGGAACAGCATACTTACACATACAATACTTTCACTATCACTCAAAATTCATTTGAATATGCTATGTACTGACAGTAATACTTATATTCACTCTCATTTCTTCACGAAAAATATTTCGCATCGTATTTTACCCATACATTTCCTATTTGGTAGAATCGTTTGCTCGAGTGAACCCTCTGCATGATGTAAGAAATCTGTATTTTCAGTTTAGCGTCCCTTTCAGCAGCGACGCTATGAGACATGGACCAACATGGGATCCCACCTGGAATGAACCAGAGTCTCACGCCAAGAACGCATACACTAACCGCTTAGCTACAAGAAAGCTCACCTCTATTTTGTTTACAAATAAAGTTACTAGTGAAAAATCATTACAAGTCCTTTAACCTATGTGATTTTCGTGTATAAATGTATTTTTGGACATTTATTCCAAAGTTGGGCGTCCGCTTTCGCCACGTTTTTTTTGGCTGTTATCTCCTTTTCACACTTTCTGCAATTTGTTATTAGGTTCATTAATCCATGCTCTTCACAAACTTTTAAAAGATTTTGCTCGTTATCAACGTATTGCTTCACAAATGTTAAAACTGTTAGTTCATTGCCCTTGTACATTCGCCATGTTGATAACATAAATGCTCGTTTCTTCCCCACAATGCAACTGTTTGGTTACCTTGCGCCAAGTAGTTCCCTCCGCTCACCGTATAGTCCCATGTTTATAGCCGCATATATATAACAAAAAAACAGATTTTTCGAGACTCTCATATATTATTACGCACACAAACGATCAAATTATCCATATCTTTCCTGTAAATTTTAAAAATTTTGCTGGAAACGGACGCCCAACTTTGGAATTTAACCCTATTTTTGCATGATCCTTGTTTATACGCATACCCTCCGTCGCCGACGTGCCTGGTCTCTACAGACGCTCTCCCTGCTGCGATCTCACCCTGACTTGTTAGATTAGCTTTTAGTGGTTACTTAGCAGAAATTGGTTTCCGTTTCTCCCACGGTCGTTGTTATACTGTACGGCAGAACATGTACTTAAACCTATGAGGGGAAGCCCATCAGCTTGTACGCATATTATCCATGTGTACGCAATTTTTGCGCATAAGTCACGGTAATAAGTCTAGAACGTCTTAGGGAGGTATATAATGCAGAAAAAAAAAGTGAAAGAAAAATGCTTATTTTAATTTGATTAACTATTCTGTACCTGCACTGTCCGGTTATATCGAGACAATTCAAAGTATAATTAAGAGAATGTAAAGCATTGTTTAAATGTTATATTATACAAATTTGGTCTAGAATATAACAGGGCGAGGTGTAATCTTCATTACTGTACATAACCAATTACATATAAAGATATTTAATAACATTTATCAATAACCCTTTGTACTCAAGCTCCTAGGGAGTATTTGCTACTATATATTACTGATGTAATGCATTACACTATTCGCTGACTTTTACCGCTAATTACTTCTTACCTTGCCTGAAAGCCCTTAGTTGTAGACTTTCTAACTAAAATCCTTTTAATTTAAAAAAGTTAAATCTTTTTTTGGCGCCAGTACTGTTTTTAAATATGTACTTGTACTCACACAGTGCATTTAGTTATGTGTTTGTTTCAATAAATTGACATCCGAACGAGACAAATGAATCTCGGAAATAAATTCTGCGTAAATAACCACATAATGTTCAAGACGACACAAAGATGTGCTACATGTCGTAAAGGTTTTCGTAAAAGTCCGAAATTCGTTTTAGTTTGCGATAGTAGGCATCACTGTTGTAATAGTTTTTTTTCAAGTTTTGCGTTGCGTTACGATACCGGTAAGCAATTTTTGAGAAGAGTGTTATGAAAAAAGGCCCCAAGAATATTGACAACAAATATTATACCAAGGAAAATTGAAAACTTTTATAGAATTGTCTGAAAATTCAGTTTTCATAAAGCATAGTTTGAAACATTTAGCAAGAGACAGTAGTATTAATGTTGGCTCAATTTATTCCATTTGGTGGTGTTAGTATTGCAACTTTTTTTTTTTTTTTTTTGATTGCCGACAGTGAAGTAAAGAAGTGAAGAGCACTGCTTTCTAACACTCACATAGGTATGTTGAGTAACATACTTTTATATTTTTGTAATTGTAACATCCAATAAACTGTTCCAAAGAGAGAAAAGAGACCATTATAGAATCATTCATTTCTAATGTGTTACAACGAGCGCACAACGTGAAGATTCTGCAAAACGGATATTCCGACGATTGTTAAATCTATTTTCAACTATTCCAGAAGTTGAAAGGCTTTGGTCGTTGCCGGGGGGGGGGGGGTAAGGAGCAGGGTTGCCGTCAAGTGGTTTTAGGCAAAGATGTTAAGAGATCGAAGTTTTAGCTCTGCACGAGTTGGAGACGTCCAGCAATTTTCAATTTGGTAGGATAAATACATGTTGAGATATTCAAAACAACGTAAACGCCTAAAATCGTAAAAACGCAAAGTGGCGGCAGCTGTTGCGTCGCCAGGGATGTTGTTAAAAAAAAATAATTAATTGTGGTTTTAAAGTATGCTGATATAGGATAAACATTCATGGAAAAATTAGATTTTTTTTTTTGAAAAGTCGAGCGGCAATTTTTCTTTTTTCTCGATCATTTTGCATTAATTGACCCTACATACGTACTGCTTTTTCCCGTTTAGATGTTACATCATGCAGTTGCAGGATGTCTGGTCTCTCACAGTCTTCTCTTTATTACATAGATATACGTATGTTATATACGTCAGCTATATGTTATACACGTCAGTAGTAGAAAATGGATCGATCTGGCTCATAGTAGCTCAACATCACTCAGCATTGGCCAACTCAGGAGCCCCTGGGAAATTGAGCACCTTACACCGTGAACCCACGGTCTTTTATGACCTCCATTTTAGGGGTGACTTTATTCCCTTTTATGAGCACATTTTAGGGGGTGTTCTCGTTCTCTTTTATGAGCACATTTTTAGGGGTGTACTCGTTCCTTTTTATGAGCATATTTTCCAACCCCTATTCGAACATAGCAGATAATACATGGAGATTACGAACACATAGCAGAGCAGAGAATACATAAAACTTGTACCCTTTTATGAGCATATTTTCTAACCCTTATTTTAACATAGCAGAGACCAGGGTGCGAATTGGCGGGGGGGATGCCAGGGATTTCCCCCATGAGAAAAATCTTTCCTCCCCTGGAGAAGAAAAATTTTATCCCTGGCAGGGATAACTTTTCCCCCTCTGGAGTATTTTTAAATGGACATGAAGATAGAAAAAGGAAACAATTCTTACTTTGCGTGAGTGAAAATTTATGAAACATCTCACATCTCAACTGTTTTGTACTTGTTAGTAAATATATATATATATATATATATATATATATATATATATATATATATATATATATATATATATATATATATATATATATATGGGGGAGCACGGTGCGCATATGGGTGAAATTCATCCCCCCCTGGAAAAAATTTTCAATTCGCACACTGGCAGAGACTACGAACACATAGCATAGCAGATTCATTCCCTTTTATGAGCATATTTTCCAACCCTTATTTTAACATAACAGAACTAGTAAAAGAGATTATGAAACATAGTGAAGATTAAAGGGTGTATTCGTTCCCTTTTATGAGCATATTTTCCAACCACTATTTTAATTACGAACACATAGAAGAGCAAAAACTCGTACCCTTTTATGAGCATATTTTCCAACCCCTATTTTAATTACGAACACATAGCATAGCAGATTCATTCCCTTTTATGAGCACATTTTAGGGGGTGTACTCGTTCCCTTTTATGAGCATATTTTTAACCCCTACGAACACATAAGACTACGAAACATAGCAAGGGTGTATTCAACCCCTATTTTAACATAGCAGAACTAATAAAAGAGTATGACTTAACATAACAGAGATTATTTTCTTTTACGGGGGTAGCAACCCCCAACCCTCCTCCTTTCTCATCCAGTGCTTGGGACCGGCAATGGCGGAGTTTAAAAAAAATAACATCATCATACTCTCATAAATGAATAAAGCATAATATCATTAGCATCAATAGTAGTGAATGAGAATTTGTTTAAGAAATCGTGCAGTGAATAACCAGATGCACGACATGCTAGATATAGGAAACAGTAATGTCCACAAAATTGAGATAAATCACCTTGAATACGTCTATTATTCCATGTATAATACAGACAGTTTCGTTTTAAAAACCTTATATGATGTTGTATATAGAGAGGTATACCATAGCTATCGAAATACTCTCCCACACACATATTAGATATATAAACAGCAACCCAATGTTCACCAGGCTTATCACTAGAATCAGTATTTATAATTATAGCGGCTGGAAATGTATGAATAAACAAAGGTAACTCATCAGGAGCATATACACCAATAAAATGATCTTTAGGCAAATTTTGTTGTAATGCTTCATAAAGTTCAATTGTATTTAACATTTTTTATTTAATTAATATATATTTTTCTCTGGAAATCAATTTCTAATTCTGAAGAGAATTCACCATAAATAGTTGCTGTTACAGGAGATGGCAGTGCTTCTTTAAAATGAACCTCTAAACGTACACTTCCTTGCCGTTGTGGACTAGTATGAAATGCAGCACTAGCACTAGAATCGGGAGTTAAATCAAACACCAGTAGAGTATAACCATTAGGATATTCGGCGAGTGAAATATTATTCCCTTTATTAGAATAATAAATACCTGAACCTGTAAATAACGTGGAATATGCTTGTACATATAGATTATTATCAAAATCCGGTTGTAATGGTTTGAATGGCACAGACGTTCCATCAACATACAATGTAAAAAATGACATATTAAAATGCTGAAAATTAAACGGATTTGTCTGATAAGTACCATTAAAAGCAGTATTACTAACAAACCCGATAATAATACGTTTAGGCACTATGTCTGAAAACAGATTTGGAAGTGTACTATCCATAATTCCTTGTGGCAGAGTTTCTGTCTTCACCTGCACTTTTGTTATAGGATATTTTCTTCTAAATTTAAGATTCTGTAATACTTTATTTTGTGGTATTTTAACGGCTGGTGATACATCAACCTTTTTCACAAGCAATGTTGCATCTGTAATTACAAGTTTTCCATCAGCATCTGCGTCACCCATTAGACAAAATGTAGGTTTAGCTGGAATTAGTTTAATACGCAGTTGTACACCATTCAGTAAAAATTTCTCCTGATTAAATATATCAGCATGAATATAACCCAATAATTCAAATGACTGACTTAAAGTAGTGAGAAGAAAACGTTGTTTAAATCCTACATTACTATCGGCCACACTGTCCATATGCCCTGCAGTATCTTTAAACCACATTGATGTTTGAAGATGCGTTGTTTTAGCTTCAGCATTATAATTTAGTAGTTTTTCAATATACGATCGATATGGATATGTATGTGAAGAGTAAGAAATAAGTTGATTATTTAAATAAAATTGCACTTCACTGAACATTGCATTGAGAAAATCATTTACAGAGCCGATTTTCTTATCGGCAGAAGTTAAATTAGAACCATCTGATTTAGTAATTTTACCTTTAATATAAAACATTGTGTGCGGTAAGTCTATATAGTCATCCCCATGACCGGGGACAACAAATTCTATTGGTGCATTATCAGATATCGAAGCCACAGGCTTATATGGAACTATTTTATTACCTATAATACTGGTTTGAGTGGGTAAACCAGCAAATAAATTTAATTCTGATTTCATACACTCACACTGCATTTTTGTCTTTTTCTTACTATAATATTCACACATGGTAAAATTTACAATACCGTATTACGTCTACGAAAATGTAATTTTACACATACACTGCTATATTGGAAAGGAAGTGGATTACCTGTATTGTCTCTTAAATCAATAATAATTTGATCAAATTGTTTACGTTGCACGGGCACATAATGAGGATTATCAAAAATATGTACATTATTAATACCATGCTCTGTAATATTTGTATTTATAATACGTAACAATGGAGCTATGGTGTCACTCACAATTTGTGGTTCTACAATATCACTGTAAATATACATAAGTGTAGGTAGCGATTTTTGTAAATCAGGTGGATAACGAGCATGATGAACAACTGCTATATCTTCCTGCAGTATATGATCAAATCCTAGTATTCTGGCTAGTTCAGGAGATAGGCGTACTTCTATATGTTTCTCTTGATCTTTTATTACTCTACTGACTTCAATTCGTTTTACTGATGCTTTGATTTTTAATTGTAAATTTAATATATCACTTTTATGATTAATTTGAGATAGAATATCTTCAACATGATAATAGTGGCCTGGTAAGATTTGAGTTATGTTCCAGTTTTTTGTATCCATGAGACGGTAATAAATATTATTTGTATATTTGGAAACATTCTGAAATGAACTTGTATAATGTACTTCAACAACAGCTGTTTCCCACACTCCCTTCTCCAGTACAATAGGATGATATAATTTAGTAGTATAACAAGCAAGAGTATTTTGAGGAAAATATTTCATAGAACTATTGCTAGGAAGTGTGAGATAAAAACTGTCACTTTGTTCCATAATCAATCAATCAAAAATATCTTTGGATCTTTTTATCCGCTTCACACCACCACCACCACCACTAAAATGAACTTTCTTTCTTTTCTTCTTCCAGATCCTACCAAAACCTGATTTAATTTATTTTGAGCTTTGTTTTTTAAATTTGTTTTAGCTTCTTGCCATCGCTCTTGCAAAGACTCTTCAATAGGTCTATTATTATCTAGTACATCTCCTGCTACATTAATTCCTGTACGTATCAATTCTTTACCAACAGTTTTTGCACCTTGTTTTAATAAAGGAAATACAGTACGGAATAAACCTCCTAGAAAACTACCAATGCCATAACCTTCTTGATATGCTGTACCTTTATACACGTTATAACCACCTCCTGCTTGATGCGTGTAATAATTAAAGTATGGAATATTCATATTTCTTTCTATATACTCAAAAATATCAATAGATTACAATAGAATATTAGTATTATTGCTTATAAGTACACCATTTGCGTTTATGGGGTGGAGGACCATCCTCTTCGTTCTCATCATCATCATCTTCGTTCTCTGTGAGTTTTCTAATATAATATATTCGTTGAAGATTACCAATGTACTCTAAGGGTATATTGGCTTTTGCTAATAATGTAGCAAAAGGTTTCCAACCGGCAACTGAAATATTTTTCTTACGACATCTAACAAAATCGGATATCAAATCCACTATATTTGCACCTGGAATTAATTTATTATTAATATTCACATTTCCATTATCGCCCCATTGAATATTTGGATTTAGTTTCAATTTACGTAATAAAGGTCTTGCTTTACGTTTACAAATTTCAGGGAGAGTAGATATTATTTCATCCTCCTCCTCCTCCTCTTCTTCTTCTTCCTCCGTAGTAGTAGTAGTAGTTGCTGTTGTTGTAACTGCTGCCTGTTTTTGAATTATATTTAAATATTTTTGTAAGACTTCTCTATATCTTATCCATTTTTCTTCTGCATTTAAACTTTTATTATTTAAAATTTCTTTCATTTCATCATCAAGATTAGATATCGTTTGATAATGATGTAATTTTTCTGGTGAGATTAAAATAAGTTTTTGTGCATTTTGCATAATTATTTAATTAAACTAGATAGTATACCTCCTAAAATAGGTGCAAGCAATGCAGTAAAAAAACCACATTTTTGTATAATTATTCGTTTTTTCTTTTGTTTTAATGACGGACCTTTTTTCACCAAATATCTCAGTTTCTTTTTATATTTTTTAGCTTATTTATCTCTGTTTTATTTAATGGAACATTTCCCTGTAATACGTTATAGGAACATTCGCAAATAGAGCGAATTAAATCAGGATCTGCATTTTGTAAAATTGCCTTACGTGCTTTCGGTTTTGACTATGCTAAAAGTTATAACAAATGTGCATTTTCCTTACTAATCATTTTTACGGCAATTAAAGCACAAATAGTTGGTAGAATATAAACTATATTGCAATTATTTTTTACAGGCACACAAACATAATTAAAAGAATATGTTGGAAAGATATTTGTTCGAACTCGCTGCTCATCAGGAGTATTTCGTTTTAAATCAAAAAGTAAATAACCATGTGCAATTCGAGTTGCATCTTGATATGCTTCTTGAATAAATTTTGTATTACCTGGATACAATTGTCGTGCGAGATAATTAATTTGAGCTTGGTCTCTAGGATTTTTAAAACAAACAATATAATGACAATTTAACGAAATATCCCGCATTCCTTTTTGTTGATGAAAAATATTCTGTTATAAATATTACACTTATATTTCTATGATGGCTACCCTTAGTAAAAATATCTACAATCCGATGGTCACACTCACGCATTAAATCATCAATAATTACAAGATGTGGACCTCGTGTGCTTGAAATTCATTATTTTGAGGTAAACCTTCTTTAAACGTGCAATCTGAAACAGTATCATAAAACGGCTGCCATTCACCATAACACCATACAATATTTTTAAATAACTTACTATAATGGTCAAGAAATGTTTTAACAAAATATGATTTTCCACACCCTGTAGGACCTCCTACCATACAAGTAAAAGAATTTTCCATTCCATCTCTATTACAGATATATTACATTTATTTTAAATAGCGTTTTTAAATATTTTGCATAAAAAACAGCGTTTGTGGAAGAACAAATTTGATTTAATATACTGATAAACCTCGTGATGATGATGACAATTTGTGACGACATGCTTCACCTATAAATTCTTGACTTTTCTTTTTTACAATATCGTAAAACAGATCTAATTTGTAATTTCTAAAAGGAAAACAAAATAAATCAGAAAAGAGTAAAAAGGAAATAATCAAGAAACGCGATTATTCTAAATTTAATTTTACATTGCATAGAAACGTTTACTTTTCGTGTCTCATGCAATTAGCTTTCAATCGTTCAACATTAGCCGGAAGCAAACATGCAGATAGAGCAGAAAATAGAAAAAACATACAATGAAACTGCAGACATAAGATGGAAATACACTGAAGAGAACGTTCTCATCACAAGCAATTGATTTGCTGAGATAGGGACGCCAGATCCTTCGAACAACGCCAAGCGAAGTTACAAATAGAAGCAACAACTTGTAACACTAAGCTTTTTACCTCGATATTTCAAACTCGCAACACCTCTGGGTGCGAGATACTCCGATTTGTCTTATTTTGTTATTCAAGCATATACGAATCTGAAGAAGAAAATACCTAAAATGAGAAAAGGACTGTCATAGACTTTCAGGGTATTTTAGAACCTTAGGAGACACCCTCGTGGTCCTCCCAAAAGAGGGAAAATCACCGAAAACTTCGCCCATACAGAAAAGAAGGAAGAGATGGTTGCCTAGCAGTCTACGATGCTGGAGTCCAGATTCCTAATTGGTCGCCGCCCAGAGCTAATCTCCAAGCAATTTAGATGCTTAATGGACTAAAGACCTTCCCACCTCATTTTTCGGACTAAGACAAGTGTCACTTAACAACCTTCAGGAACTGTGTATTAGTGAAGTGTTAGTGTGAGTGTTAATACAGACTACAACGGACTGGAATGGATGGAACCAAAGCCGTAAGTAGTACTCATTTATTGACAAATCCGAGTCAGTTGCAGTTTCTATACATATACTCACCGTTCTGCTCTCATATCTGAATGTTTCCTTTTAGGCTGTGTTGTTTCCAATCCAACACTAACCCAAAATTTTATCGGGAATTAAATTTCAAATTAGATTCGTTTTAAGAAACAAAGGCACTCGCATTAAAGCCTCACACATTGCCTTTGCTGTGAATGAATGTTTCCTTTATACTCGTACATTTCCTCCTCGAAAACTGTGTACCTTTCATTCACCCAAAATGCTCTCCCTAATAATATAAAAATGAAGATACGTTCTAGGTTGCAGGTACGGAAACCTCATCTAGACAAGAACGTTCAATGTGCGCTATGCCCTGAGACCAGGTAAGACTCAGGAGCATATGCACACAACGATATAGTATGCTTTAAATCAATCCAAGAATTTTCACTTTTTGGCAGACCTAACCATTTCACATAGGCCTTATTATTTTTCTTTCGCAAGACTTTTTCAATTAAATATATTTTTGGAAATTTCGTTAATTGTAATTTGTGTCCATAAAATCTTCCTTCAATAGGTTTATTATTTGAGTCTACTAAGTGATATGTTGGAGGATAAGTGAAGGAAACTTTAGCAATTCGAAAAATTTCTGTACTCCAATTGCGTGTAAAACCTCTATCAAAACCAGGACGTTTAAGTTTACTAATTCTTACATATTCACCTACCTTAAATTTACTTTTTCTTTTTATAATAGAAAACTTTTTGCAATAGATGTTTGTCAATAGATGTTTTTCATTTTTTTTAATAGCGTCGATAGGTTTCATTTTAATAGTGGAATGAATAGTATTATTATATTTATGTAGTAATTCCGGCAGAATGCCAATCCATTTATAATTTCCTTGCAGTGTAAATTGTCTCCACATTAAATTACGTAATGTTCTATTAAATCTTTCAATAATACTTGCTTTCACATCACTGTACGTGGAATAATGTTTAATGTTATTTTGGTTCATCGCCTTCTGAAACTCTGAATTATAAAATTCTCGACCTCTGTCAGTTTGTAAAAATTTGGGGCTTTTGTTTGCTTTTCTCAGTACTATTATAAATGCTTGTGTAATCTCTTTCCCAGTTTTATTTTTCACAGGAATAGCCCAAGCATATTTAGAGAATGTGTCTATCACAGTTAATAAATATTTGATATTTCGATTAATGTTTGCTAGACCTTTCAATTTTCCACTATTCATTTCAACTAAATCAGCTTGCCATAAATCATGAATTCCTTTTGTTATAACGGGTATTCGAGGATAGTTTCGTCTTGCACCTTTATATAATTCTGCAACTATTTGTTCCCGAACTGATTGTGACATTTTTTTGTTTATCAATACTAATATATACAAAAAAATAAAATATCATATTTACAATATACAAATCTCACATGTTAAATCTTTATTATGATACCCCCAAGGAACAGTATGTATATTACAATTTAAAATTTTTCTCTTGTCATCATACGAATCTAGCGCTAATTTTGTTACCTGATTTGTTGTTAAATTGTGATATTTGCTTTTATTTTCAAATTGTGTTTTATGAATCGTTTCGTTTTGAAATAGACATGATTTATAATCGTCAAACGTAATTTGTTCTTTAACTACATTTTTCTTGATCCCTTTACATTTTTTCAATTCTTTATTTTCATCAGATTTTATTGCATAATTTTTTGCTCGTAAACCAACATATTCAATAATAGGAACTCCACTTAATTAAACTTTCATTTTACCCAAAACGTGTTTACTTTTTGTGTTATATAAAGCATGATTTTCCGCATAATTAGAAGTATCAAAATACTCGTTCATGTCTTTCATATATTTATAAATATTGTCGGTTTTAATGTAGTAAATGAAAGAGCCAGTATCCATGTACGTAATGCTAATCTTATCTCCATATCGAGGTTTCATTATATTGTAATGGAATTCATACATTGCTAATTTTGATAGTTCTAAAACTGTAGCTCCTACATAGATCGGTTTATTTAAAGTTACAGATTTTTTTAACATATGGAATAATGCAAGATTATCTCCTAATTTTACCCAATTTTGAAACTGATCTTGCGCTACTAATTTTTTCCACTTTTTTCATTGCTAATTAATTTTATATCAATGCGTTTTCGTACATTCTCCATTGTCTTTCCGTATACAGAATTATTTAATAACTTATAGAAATCTTTTTCAAATTCAATTGTAGTATTTGCACGACGTTGAGTATTTTCTTGTATATAAGATGCAAGCCATTTAGATTGACGAAACCATAATATTTTATGTACTTTTAATAATACAAAACCTTGTTTTAGATAAAATTGTAATATTCTATAATGCAAGATATAATTCGATTTTGACTTAAATGTTAATAGTAATTTTGAGTATTTACCACTCGGTGGAACTTCATTAGTGGGAGCACACGGAAAATCAGAATGGTATTCGTGTAAATAATTTGGATACTCTAAGTCCGCTTCTAGAAAAAAAAACCCATTCACTATCAGTGGGCCAATTGATAATTTTATTCTTATCTTGCCAATCGTCAATTTTGTCCTCCCACCGAAAACCACCATATGGTAAATAATCAATCATTGATAGTCCGTACAGATTGTTCATGTCAATATACAGTAAATAAGATTTTTCTTTTTCCACATCAAAATCATGTATGTAGGGATTATTAGCTTTGGCATACCTTAATACAGCTTGTGTGATGCCTCCGCGAATCGATTTTTCTACAAACATATACATATTGATATCTGATAAAAGTTCAATTTTTGTTTTATATAACATGGCTTGCCATGCCAAACCAGGTGCAGTAAAACAATTAATTGGATCAATACAAAAAGCATTTAAACATGTCTTTCGAAAATTTTCCAATACATCTGCTGTGAGAAGTACATCACATTTTAAATATAGATCATGGTAGTCCCCTAAATTTTGACACTTAAACACACGCCAAATCAGTTTTGCATATTGATAGTCGGTCTCGGAAATTTGTGTTCCACTCAATTTGCTATTAAATGCCTCTCTTTCAGGAAATTCAGTTTCTTTAAATGTATCTAAATTTGTTATGTAATCATAATAATAAATTCCCTTAAGGAGAATTAAAGGAAACTTATCATCGGAAAAATATTGCTTTGTATACACGAATTGCTCAGGTTTTAATTTTGACACCAGATTTTCGAGACTGTACGGAAGAAATTTATATAAGTCTACAAAACGTAACTCGATAGGTCTACCGTTAAAATTAAAGTGTTTAGAGAATGTGATGTATTTCTCAATGCTGTCAGCAATTACAGATATATTGCCAGGTGTGCAACCTAATTCTTTCACAAACAAATGTGCATCATAGCCAGATAAATTATGGAAGAATACAGGGATAAAATTACTTTGACGTTTAATTTGCAAATTGCAATTATTGCGCACTGTGGCAATATATTCCCCAGTTAAATGGTTATGATGTTTAACTGTTCTATTGTTACTCATATATCTACTATCGCAAACAGAGCATTCAGTGGATAGATTATACTCCTGTAATTGAGAACTATTTAATGGTATTATTGGTTTTTTGATCTAATATGTTTATTATTTTTCTTAATTCATTCTTCATAGCAGACATAAACTTAATCGATACATGTTCCCCCAATAAATAACTAGATCTGATTTCATATGTTTGTTACTTCAACATACAATATAACCAAAACTGCATGGTATATGTTCCTGAATTTGTGTTCTATGAGATCCACTTTGTTTATTTATAGGTTTTAATAAACTTTCGAAATCTGCAACTATTATCACATCATTCTGTTATAACAATTTCAGATTTCGAAATTTTAAAACATCTCCTTGTTTCGGCATGTTAATTTTGGTTGGAGTGTGCTCTTTACATAATTTCTCATGTTCATCTAATTTTGATTTGTTATAAAAAGATACTAAACATCGTCTACAAATAAATGTTTGATGAATACCTAATTGATGTCTAACTAAACTATTTAAAGTTGTAATTGAACAATAATGAGAGTCTAAATATAATAAATCTATATGGTTACATACAGCTGTATTTTCGCTTATACGTAACGGAAAAATTGTTTCATTATCATTATTAATGCCATATATAATAATAGAAATTTGTTCCTTAGGAAATACGGAATTATACATATGTTCAAATTTGCTTATGTGTGCTATTTCAACAGGGAATTTTATATTCGTTTTTTCAAATAACGGTAATAAAGTATTACTATATTGTATGTAATTATTTACACGCAGTGGATTATCTTTTGCGGGATGCAACGCAGCTAGAGGGCAATACATAAAACATCTATTATCGTTATTTTGAATATTTAAAACACATTTTGTGGATAAAATCCATTGAGGCAATTTTATATAAGTTTTCTCTTTATGACTTTTCAATAAAGCGTTGAGATTTTTTATAAGACAATAATGACTATTGCAATTTTCTTCACAATACAGTAAATCTATATGTTTAAATACAGCTGTGTTTTCGCTTATACGTAACGGAAAAATTGTTTCATTATCATAATCAATGCCATATATATTAATAGAAATTTGTTCCTTAGGAAATACGGAATTATACATATGTTCAAATTTGCTTATGTGTGCTACTTCATCAGGGAATTTTATATTCGTTTTTTCAAATAACGGTAATAAAGTATTACTATATTGTATGTAATTATTTACACGCAGTGGATTATCTTTTGCGGGATGCAACGCAGCTAGAAGGCAATACATAAAACATCTATTATCGTTATTTTGAATATTTAAAACACATTTTGTGGATAAAATCGATTGAGGCAATTTTACATAAGTTTTCTCTTTATGACTTTTCAATAAAGCATTGATATTTTTTATAAGACAATAATGACTATTGCAATTTTCTTCACAATACAGTAAATCTATATGTTTAAATACAGCTGTGTTTTCGCTTATACGTAACGGAAAAATTGTTTCATTATCATAATCAATGCCATATATATTAATAGAAATTTGTTCCTTAGGAAATACGGAATTATACATATGTTCAAATTTGCTTATGTGTGCTACTTCATCAGGGAATTTTATATTCGTTTTTTCAAATAACGGTAATAAAGTATTACTATATTGTACGTAATTATTTACACGCAGTGGATTATCTTTTGCGGGATGCAACGCAGCTAGAAGGCAATACATAAAACATCTATTATCGTTATTTTGAATATTTAAAACACAATTCTTTTTAGATAAAATCCATTGAGGCAATTTTATGTAAGATGAAGCTGACAGGGGATCATATTTACTGATTTTATATTTCCAAGAGATGGTTTGGTTCAGAACATAAAGACCACCCTGATTTCTTAATTGCTCTGTTTTCTTGTTGAACTAAAATTTTATTAAATAGTTTTTCAATTATAACATTCACATCTGTACTCGATAAAATAATTTCGTTACCACTATTTACAAAGAATCTACATGTTTCTAAATCTACTGGTTTTACAAAAGTTGTAGCCAAAGAAAAATTTACTTCAAAAGACGTATTAGTTTGTTCCTGTTTTAATATATCTAAACAGTCTTTTCTTTTATTATTTAAAAAGCATCCACTATCCTCATTTAAAACATTATTCCATTTGAAAATGAATTTTTTCAAATTATTATTAAATAGAGTATCAGTTGGCAAATTGATAGTATTTGGTTTAACCTTTTTCGTTGTCATTTTTTAAATAACGCACCGTTATTATAATAATTCTGAAGTGAGTTTTTATAATATGATATTATTGTTATAAGATGTCTTACCTAAAAACAACTAAAAACAAAACCACACACTAAAAATCAGAACTTTACACCTGAAACACCCACAATGAACTGATTAAAAAAGAACTTCTCGATCAGTCTTTTATACCTTTTGTAATTACATTGCGCAATATTGCGCAATAGGGATGATGTCACCGAGTCACGGTCAGGTGTGAATGACAAGACAGACCTCGAGCGATCAACATATACCTTTGTGATTGATTGCATTGCGTAATATTGCGCAATAGAGATGATATCATCGAGTCACGGTCGGGATTTCCCCTTTTTTTAAAAAAAATCCTATCGTTGAATTACAGTATTGTCTGTTAAAGAGAAAACTAGTTCAATGTTTTTAAAATCCGGATGAATGACGTAATGAGAATTATCCACATATGGCGGAAGTTATTATGTAACTGATAACAAAACACGGAAGTTTGCATTCCTTTGCAATCCTTAAATAATCTCTGCTATGTTCAAATATAGGTTAGAACAAGTTCACTCCTAAAATGACTATATTTGCTATAGAGGGTTCGAACGAGTACACCCCCTGCTATAGTTGTGTGTTCTAAGTCTTATGTACTCTCTGTGATATTCATTGTCTGCAATGTTAAAAAAATACTCATAAAAGGGAATAAATACACCCCCCGTCGTTATGTTCATATAGGGGTTAAAAAATAGAACGAGTACACCCCTAAAATCTTCGCTATATTTCGTTATGGTAAAATAAGGGTTGTAACAAGTACGTAGTCTCTGCTATGTTCAAATAGGGGTTGGAATACACCCCCATAGTCTTATGTTCTGCTATGTGTTCGTAATTTCTGCTATGTTGGAACGAATACACCCCTGCTATGTTTCGTAGTCTTATGTGTTCGTAGGGGTTAAAAAATATGCTCATAAAAGGGAACGAGTACACCCCCTAAAAAGTGCTCATAAAAGGGAATGAATCTGCTACCCTATGTGTTCGTAGTCTTATGCTATGGTAAAATAGGGGTTGGAAAATAAGCCATACCCTTGCATTAGCTCTTCTATGTGTTCGTAGTCTTATGCTATGTTAAAATAGGGGTTGGAAAATATGCTCATAAAAGGGTACGAGTTTTTGCTCTTCTATGTGTTCGTAATTAAAATAGGGGTTGGAAAATATGCTCATAAAAGGGTACGAGTTTTTGCTCTTCTATGTGTTCGTAATTAAAATAGTGGTTGGAAAATATGCTCATAAAAGGGAACGAATACACCCTTTAATCTTCACTATGTTTCATAATCTCTTTTACTAGTTCTGTTATGTTAAAATAAGGGTTGGAAAATATGCCCATAAAAGGGAATGAATCTGCTATGCTATGTGTTCGTAGTCTCTGCTATGTTAAAATAAGGGTTGGAAAATATGCTCATAAAAGGGTACAAGTTTTATGTATTCTCTGCCCTGTTATGTGTTCGTAATCTCCATGTATTATCTGCTATGTTCGAATAGGGGTTGGAAAATATGCTCATAAAAGGGAACGAGTACACCCCTAAAAATGTGCTCATAAAAGAGAACGAGTACACCCCCTAAAATGTGCTCATAAAAGGGAATAAAGTCACCCCTAAAATGGAGGTCATAAAAGACCGTGGGTTCACGGTGTAAGGTGCTCAATTTCCCAGGGGCTCCTGAGTTGGCCAATGCTGAGTGATGTTGAGCTACTATGAGCCAGATCGATCCATTTTCTACTACTTACGCCCATCTGTATATGAGATCCTTACCGTCTATATACAGTCATACGGAAAGCACATATAAATAGAACTCTTATACGGATAGTATTATAAAACATACGTTTCCAGTTATACATTTGCTTCAGGATTTTATATATAGTCATACTTTAAGTCAAAAACTACAGGATTTACGCTTGTAACCTACGTTTTTACGTACGTCACATATGTTTTTTTTTTCTGTGTAAACCGTGGAAATTTGTTTGGGCATTTTCAAAAGAAAGACATTGATCTTTCTTCTGCACAAACTTTGAAATGAATATTTATGTGCTGAGAGATTAAATTAATAACGACAACACCGAAGAAGTAGAGTTTACAATGAATCAAAAATGAGGAAAAACATCAGCAGAGAATAGAATAGAGAACATGATGTTATAATTTGCTAAGCTAAAGCTCAGTTTAAGTTCAGAGAACATCTCATGGCAGCAATGCTGTTTGCACCAAACGTGTTTTCCTAGTATGCTTCAAATTTTCCGAGAATATCTATGAATAAAATGCTTTCGATTTATAATTTTATTTGTTTATTTATTTCACAATAATTTATTTATTTTCTTATGTCACTTAGTACTTGCGTCATGTTATGTGGGTTAGTTAGTGAGTCCAATTTCTAATTTCTGTATCCAATTTTTCTTACTCCAACACCCGGCATTGCAATTCACTAGCCCCCAATGATATCCAACCTCTTTAGAATCTCTCTGAGCTTCTAGTGAAACATGCTTTAAAATTAAGTTAGATTCTTGAGAACAAAGAAATGAAACAGGAAAAGAATCTCAAGGAAGCGAAGAAATTAAGTTTTTGTCGCCCTCGTTTACTGTATCACTGACTTTCTCTTCTTTCTCAATTATCGTGTAGTTTGGAAGTGTAATATTTGGCATTTCTCGGTGTGTATGCTTCCGAGTTCAAGAAGGGCAAAGATAGTACTCATGATCTTAAAGCTTCCCATACACGTCACGGTCTACCTGCACGTGTGCACTAGCAGCATCATTTCAGATTTTGTTTACAGAGAGGAGAGGAGGCAAGACTAAACAGAGATGACAGAGGAGTCTGTTCTCTCCAAAGACGCCTCTGAGGTGCACCTGTAGAGATCGACCGGAGCATGTATATGAATAAACCTGTGTAGGTTTTCGAACCTGCGTAGGTGACCGGAGCAAAATTGAGAGTAAATTATTTTTACCTGTTCCTGTATACCATAATATGTATGAGATGATTAAATAAAATATCATTATGTTGTGCATGATGAAGCTCACGGAAGATTATGGCACATGGAAGCTTCCCAGTTTGCTTGAAGCAATCTACTAATGCTAGTATCCTACTTATGATAATGCTGGCTAGCATGATCAAGACATTAAACACATAATCGCAAGATATGCACTCATGAAGGTTTGTTGGTAGGGGGTTCAAAGTAGAAAATATAGGTTTCCCATGAGCGCACACAAAATACAAGTGTTATTTTAAAATAGTTACGAAGTTTGGGGGACCGGAGTCGGTGCAGTTCCAGTGAGTGTTGTGGGGGCCATGGCGAGGTGCTAAAATTCTTGTGGTGAGCCTCAGAGGTCAGGTCCCACACGTGGAATGCATACAGTAGGTAAGGAGGTAATTTTGATATGCAAAACATACGCAAACAACCATGCCTACAGGAATCTTCAGTCTCAATGAATTTCTTATAAATTTCCGCTAGCCAACTAAAAAGTATAATGAATGATTAATTTAGGTTGATAGAGCCAAAGATTAAAATAATTCTTTGACATTTCTGCTTGTGTGACTTCCACATTTATAGTCTGGATACTCTTCTCAGACTTCCTTTAGTATATACACTTAAGCATATGATAATCTTCAATCTAATATCAAAGAGAATAAGATGTAAATTAAGCTCGAAAAGTATTTGGTAACAATTTGTAAAGATCATTGTGGTCCGGAAAGAAACAGTTGTTATAAAATTTGCTGCTCGCCATCACACGAAGGAATACTACTATGAAAAGATAATAACTCCATGTACTGTATACCGAAACACTTATTTTTCACAACATACTTATTTTATTGAAATCGCAATACTCTGATATACACTGAATAGATATAAGGCATCACCATTATTGATACAATGCTAAATTCTTTTCAAACGTTCTTGTAAAAAGTTAGTTTCAAAAATATTTATCTGAAAATAATTAGAATTGTATATATTTAGCTTTTGTAAACTAAGAGTAACATCGCTTCCTAGTGTATCTGTCCATTCTTCACCTGGATAACCCTGCAAAATATTGTATTCAATGACTGTAGGATGAATTGTAATTTCCTACGCACTGCTTAAATTACCCTACAGGAGTATCAAGGCTATGACCATCTTTTTATACTCCTGACTCGAATATATACATATCATCATTCTTAATCGCTCATCTGATGATCATCTACATCTCGATAGCCTTATATTGATGTATAGTTTAACATGTAGGTCTCGTAGATAGTTATGTTACAGAGTTCCATTCAGTGTTTCTTCCAGACATGTTTTTGGCGGACACTGTCCCCCGCCCCGGAGGAGACCAAAATAATGCGTCTATAATATAATAATAAATAGAATAGTACCAACAGTGCTCCTTCGGAATACTAAGTGTGCCCCCCGTAACATTTTTTTCTGGAAGAACGTCTGGTTCCACTTATTGTGAGAGTTCATCTCGAATGTCAGATATATTAATGTCTACTCAAATAGTTCGTTTCTAAGATATGTTTAAATTGCACTGTTCTGTAGACATAACTGGATGGTTACTATAATGTATACTGTATATTTATAAACAGTTTTATTTAATAATCCTTTGTGCTATTTAAACACAAATAACTATCCAGTTGTAAATAGTATCTCACTCGTTGAGTATGATAGAATTTTAAGATCTTCAAAATATTCTCATTCTATTTTGAAATTCTTAATACTCTTATCATTTTAAACAGATAAGTATGATTTAAATACAGTCTGAGAGTCAAACTATTTGGATTCTCATCAAACATACTTAAATAAAAAATTGTCTGTTCCAATATTAAATTGAAGCAACTTTCACGAACCGACTCAATGACTGCTCGAAGATTCATAATTAACTGACAAAACATGGACGAAAGACTACAGACCGAAGGAAGATCCTAATGTCTTACTCTTATTTTCGGTTTGGTTCAGTAAGTACGCCAGAAATTTTTACTTGGGGGAGTGTTCAAAATAAAAGCGGGTGTGTGCTCTCAGTATAGTGATATCAATTTTAAACAAACTCAAATAAGAAAACAGTATATTTTGTTACGCAACTACTGCAATACTACTACTATTACTACTACTACTACTACTACTACTACTACTACTACTACTACTACTACTACTAATAATAATAATAATAATAATAATAATAATAATAATAATAATAATAATAATGTCAGCTCTTCGCAGTGGTAGGTTTAATAAATAAGTTCACACATTTGAGCATTTATTATTATTAAACTAAGTAATACAGAGAACCCTCTCTAAACGGACATCGGTGGAACCGATTATTTGTCCGTAAATGAGAGGTGTCCCTCAAAGGAAGGGTTCTCTCTCATAACACCACACCATACATATTTATGGCATGGAAGAATAAGAAAGTTTGCCCTCTTATGAAGATATCCGCTATTGAGAGATGCTCGTTAAGAGAGGTTTCATTATATTAGGAATTAACATGCACTATTTTACCCAGTAATTACATGTGAATTGATTACATACGAATTGTTGTAATTATTTCGCAAAATTCTGCTGTTATTTCAATTTATTCAACCCCAGCAAGTTTAGTGGTGATTTTTTTCCAAAATATTAATTGGGAAAAAATTCCCTCGTCTCATGCTGAAATCACATTCGTTTAGTAATTAATACTGTACATAGTTCCAATTTCATCGTTTTAATATTCTATCCCTGTTGTTAACGTTAATTGTTGTAATATTATTTGATCTCTTAATCTCCGTTCCTGTCCCTTCCTGGCTACGTTATTGGCTCTGAATATTTTTTCATAAGAAAATTATTCATTGATTTAGTTGTTTTCTAGAAATCCAGTTTTTAAATTTACAAATATTTTGTATCTTTCTGTTTTGTCTTCTTTGTACTTTGTATCTTGTAATATACCCTAATTTTAATAATCCCAGGGCTCATAGGGGTCTGATCTCTTGTAAATAGTTGAAAAGTGACCAAAAATGGCCAAAAACACACGAAAAAGTGACCAAAATCTCATCATGCCCCTTTTTTCCTTTGTTAATTTCTCCATCGCCTCTCTCTTTGTTTGTTGTTTTGTTTCTTCTTTACTTCCTCCTTTCTTAGGCTTTCAAAGTATGCTTTGTAGTTACGGTAAGCAGACTTAGCAGATGTAAAAAGCTCCTGAGTAAGTGGAACCAGTTCTGTTCTATTTCCGAATTTCTTCATCCCAGACATTATATTTAACTTCGCATTAAGAGTTCTCAAAAACGTGAAATATTCAAATTCATCACCTACTCTTAAGAAGAACATACAAGAAGCATAACACAAGACGAACATGAACCACACACACACACACATAACGTTGAACGGAGCGTTAATTATTACGAGAGAAAACTAAAAGATTATTATGATAGAAGAAAGAATAGACACAGAAGGGTTCTCAACCCCACCTTGAGAGCTTAAGCATCCACCAACCGTCCACTGTGCTTTAGAAAGAATAAAAGCTGAAGTGAGAATAAAGCTGATTGTTTCACATATGGTAGCAAGTACTGAAGCTTTCAGAAGAGTAATAAGTAACAAGTTTCTGCCTTTTTCCATGTTTTTATATTTTTCTTAGAAAACTGCCAATGCAAAACATAAATCACACGAAAAAGTAACTTTTAGTGACCAACTTGAAAAAAGTAAATTTTAGTTAAAAAAAAGTAACTCGTTATGAGCCCTGTTCCGCTCAATGAATTTACGTGAATCAAAATATACCTTACAAAAATTAAGCTAGCTTCAAATGCGTTCCTGCATAACACTAGAATCAGTCTCGGTCTCTTCATTTCTAAAAACGTTTGGACTACACCCTTCTAACGTCCGTCCGCTGATACACCACTTGCAGAGCAGGCTCGAAACCAGCCACAGAGCTTTGGGGTCCATGAATATGTTAGGAGGGGCCAAGTCATTAAAAATTCAATTACAAATATCTAAGTTGTGCATTTTGTCTTGAGGTCTGGAAGGACATGGAAAATTTAGGGAGGGCCAGGCCCTCCATAGCCCCCTTCTGGTTGCGAGCCTGTTGCAGAGTAGCGCTTACCAACTGAATCTGGTATAGGCTTATTACTATATTGTCACATTTTTCCTTATTGAGGAGGAGGTAGGTGAATGACCGCTCAAGACATTGCCAATTTCAGTCATCTGCATCTGTCCATCCACCTCTTTTCTCGGAAACGACTGCGGAGCCCAGGAGGGTAGGTATCAGCGGTCTGTTTTGTCAATTGTTTGTATCGAAACACCTCCCGAAACAATGAGGTCATGTGGTTCTCGAAGCCGTACAGGAGAACGAGGTCGCTTCGTATTTTGAAGTGAAATAAATAAATAAGAATATTGTCTTTTTCCTAAAAGCTAAACCTTCTTTAACTTGATGTAATAAATAACCTATATGATACTGATTGATACAATTGGATTTGGGGGAGTATTCTTTTTCCATCCAGGGGTGTGTGTAAAGAAATTTGGAGGGGTGTTAGGGGGGTGTTGGGTGGTGTAGATTACTCCCTGGTTTGGTTCACTATCAAATACCTTTGAAAAAAGAAATTCGACTCTAGATGAAAGTTCTTTTTCCCATTTTCACACACTCTTAACTTGGACAGGAAGTCGTTCATTTATCATTAATTTGGTCTCCATTAGCCTAGAAGGTATAACTATGATATGTTAAAAGACTGTTTCACTTCAATTCTTCCTCCGAGAGTTTATTCTGTACTGAGGCAAAGTAAATCAATCACACGTGTAAATCTTTCTTTCTTTTCTTTCGAATTCTGTTATAATTTGAACGACGTACTATTACTATTGATTTTTGAAATGTGCTATGTTAATTTTCCTCTTTCAACATTTGATAAAATACGCAAAGAATTGTCCATTTTCTTTAGTCACCCCTGTACTACATCAAATTGTACACTAATGTATTCTACGACTAAAAATAATGGACATTCTCTTTTACTCAACTTCGATCCGACAGTTTGTTTTCGAGTTATGTTTTTTTTTTTTTTTTTTTTAAACATCTTTCCGACAAATTTTGGAGTGATCTTAGCCTCGAAAGGAAGAATGTCTACACCCAGATTGGTCTATATTTTTTTGTCTTATCTTGATGTATCTGGGGAGTAAGGTAAAATCGATATCCCCAGA
Source organism: Thermobia domestica (assembly GCF_964235325.1). NCBI lineage: Eukaryota > Metazoa > Arthropoda > Insecta > Zygentoma > Lepismatidae > Thermobia > Thermobia domestica. Next base: position 134,773,249 of record NC_137462.1, on the reverse strand, counting down.
ATAAGTGTCAAATCTGTCCGCCTCTCAATGTTGAAGACAATTCTGCTCCCCTTATCCTCCACAGCATTGTTTTTCAATTTCATAAATATTTTGAAAATCATTTTTTTTTTTTTTAAATATGGAATGGTCTTATCCGCCCCCTCTAATGTTGAAGACAGATTTGCGCCGTTAAGCTTGTTAAACATTCTTAAGAGGTTTAATTGATACAAAGTTGGATGAAACCGAAAGGAAAAGACAAACATGTTTGAAAAAAAAAAAAAAAAAATACGAAGCAAATTTTATTATTTAAAGTTTTATTTAATTTCAAGGGAATCTCTCCAAGTACCTGTAACGAAGTAAACTCTGCTAAATGCAGTGAAGAGGATCACACGCAAAACGTATATTTATTTACAAATCTGATATGGATAGGCGCAGTGAGAATTACGTTACCCGTGAAGATGTTAACGAATTGTCTCTATTTAACAAATTCTACAGAGATAGTTGCTCCAGCTATCTGTTGCAAGGAAAACAAAACAGGATTCAAAACTTCGTTTACGTTTAAGAGTTATCGTGCGGACTAACATTATAATCTTATCAGTGTCATTAGAGTAATAGTAATACAGTAAACTATTTACAAATTGTATGTGCATCACTGTTAGAATTATATACTGTACGTCACTATTAGGACTATGCAGGGCGTTTCATAACAACACCGACAACGTTTGGGAGGTGATTCCTAACAGCATGATAAGACAAAAAGTGTAGACTAAGCTGGGTACACAAATGCTTCTTTTCGGAGTTATAGGCTGTCGAAAACATTTTTTTTTTAAATGAAATTTTAAAGGCCCAAAGCTCCAAAACTATGGGATGGACCGTAGTCGGGTCAAGACTTCACTTAGGAACTAATATGTGCGTTATCCAAAAATTAATGTTTCACATTCCTAAGGTACTCACAAAAGCAATTTTTATAGAGGGAGTTTGGCTATGGGCATATAATTTGAAGTACTCACCAACTGAGTGTATAAAAATTATTGAGGAAGTACGGACTCTGAAACATGGATATTTGGATAGGGTACATACTAGTTCCTAAATAATATCTTGGCCTGACTACAATAGGTCCCATATTTTTGGAGCTGTGGACCTTTCGGCAGCCTATAACTCTGAAAGGAAGCATTTGTGCACCCATATTGGTCTATACTTTTCGTCTTATCTTGGTGTGAGGAATCACCTCCCGTACGTTGTTGGTGTTGTTTTGAAACACCCTGTATGTGTCAGAAGTATCGTGTCACTTTTACGATTTTACGTGTCACTGTTAGAAATTGATGTGTCACTGTTAGTCGTATACATGTCATTGTTAGGAGTACATGTGTAATTGTTAAAAGTATGTGTGTCACTATTAAAATTATGTGAGTCACTATTAGAAATATATGTGTCACTCTTAAGAGCATAAATATCATTGTTAAAAGTGTTGTCACTTTTAAGAGTAGGTATGTTAACGTTGAGTTTATATACTATTTGTGTCACTCTTAGGAGTTTATGTGTCACTGTTAGGACTAGATATATAATTGTTAGGACTAGATATATAATTGTTAGAAATATGTGCATCACTATTAGGAGTATGTACGTCACTATTATTAATAAATGTGTCACTGTTAAGAGCATGAATGTCACTGTTAGAAGTGTGTGTCACTATCAGGACTATATGTGTCACTGTTAGAAGAAGACAAAGAACAATAAATAGGTCCTTACAATCTACTATTTAATAGTGAATTTATTGAAAATAAACAGTATAGAAATAAACTCTCGTGCACGGTAAAAACGATCATGCACTTGAAGCTTCCAATCTCGTTCGGTAGATGTCAACCACTGGAGGATGTTTGCTGCCATCTTGGGGCGCGATATGTAACTTCTACTACTTTTCTTTTAATAGTAGAAAAGTGAATTTAGCTACCGTTAAAGTCACTGTTACCAGGTCAGATATTAAGACATCGACTTCATCAATAAATTCGACCGAGATAATTGCTCCAGTTGTCTATTGAAGAAAAAAGTAGACTTCAAAAATTCTCTTTCCTTCAAGAGTTGTCGTATGGAGTAACATATACGTATGTATGGATGGTCTAACAGTGCAAGTCTCATTTGTATAATTCTAAAAAATAAACAATATATCCCAGGATTATAAGATATCGACGTATTAGTGACAATGAATGACATACTCTTGCGAACACCATAAAAATTAGTTTTTTTTCTCGAAAACTACGCATAAGAAATTTCTCCCAAAAGTGTCTCATGTCATTTAGCTCGGTGTTCTATTGATTTATGTGTGTCTCATCTAGGGACAGTATTAAACAAATAAATAAATAAATAAATAAAATGAACTTAAAGAGTTAATCATTATCTTGAGATATATCTTCTTAACTATACTGTCTACTGACATATTGTTAGTAATTATAATGAAATGCTTGATGATGGTTTATACTTCATTATGAGTTTCACCTTGATAAGGAATATAGTTATCTTATAAGTATCAATTTTTAGGTTTACAAAAAATCGTTTCTTACAATTTTCTCAAAAAAACATCGCATGAGATTTCAAAAGTCACCCACATCATTTTGTTTAGCTTGATGAGATCTTTCTAAAAGTACGAGAAAAATTCGTTATCCAGACGATGGTATATTGTATAAATATACGGAATACTTATGTTTACGTCGGAAATCTGTACGCACCATACGTTATCCATTTTGCTACACACATTCTGCCTTTCTCCCGCTTAGATGTTACATTATGCCGCTGCAGGATGTCTGTCATCTGACAGTCATATACGTATGTTACATACATCAGCTATATGTTACATACGTCCATCTGTATGTGAGATCATTACCGCCTATGCTCAGTTCTTTCTTTCATACGGAAAGTACGTATAGATGGAACACTTATACGGATACTTTGCTCTACCCGAGCGAAGTAGCTTAAGTGGTAGAGCGTTGGCTTCACATTCGGTATGTCGTGGGTTCGATTCCCGCTGCCGGCCATCGGGGTTTTCCATTGTTCTCCTCAGTCCTCTCAGGCAAATGCCAAGATGGTACCTACTGAACAGGCTCTGGCCGATACCTTCCCAAATCATTTCCATTGTTATTGTTGTTATTAGATATTTAGTATAAAATGGCCTCTGAGCTGTATCTAGTGATTATTAAATAAATAAATAAAATAAATAAGCATTATAAAAGATACGTTTTCAGTTATACATTAGCTGCAAGATGTTAACATATAAACGTAAGTTAATTCCAAAATCTACAACACTTATGCATGTTACCTACGTTTTTACGTACACCACACACGTTTTTCTTTCTCTGTGTAGCATGTCTTTCATTCGTTAAATGCTAATAACATTGTAGAATTTACATGCCCCGTTCTTTACCCATTTCTAGTTGGTTATTACTTGAAAGAACTTAATAATCTATATTAACAATGAAACAAATGAAAATGAGATATTTTAGTTTAACGTCCCTTTATGCTAAGAGAAACGATGATTAAAGCTAGTGAATAATGATGGAAAAATTAGTGGAATAAGAATGTGGGAGGAAACGAGAGTACCACGAGAAAACTCACGGGCACGATGACAATAAAACAATATATATATATTTTGTTTTAAAGAGAAAATTTATTTTTGTTATTTGGTACAATTATATTATATAGTAATCTTGTTTTAGTTGTAATTTGCATACACATTTCTGTATAGATTTTCTTCTCTTTGGTTATTTTTTTTTTGTCTGAAACGAAAAGAAAGAAAACAAAACGTTTATATAATTTTATAAGCTTTGCTGAAGCCCACTAAAATAGAAATACAATACAAAAAAGTAAATTTTCAATTCAACTCTATGGCCAAAAGAATTTACAGAATTTCATTATTAAATTTACAGTATCCAACAGATACTTTTGATTAGTAATTTTAAAATTTCGAATTTACAAGTATATTGAGTTACTTCTACTTTTTTTCTTTCCAAATCTATAAGGGACATCAACACACCATTTTAAAATAAAACTTTCCTCATTATTTAAGGTTATTTTTGCCCTTCAATCGATTTCCTTTTTCTTTTTCTGTCTAAATAGAAAATATGGTAAGCTATATATTGTACACTATTTCGATCTTGATTAAATTTTGGAATGATGCTAGACCTTCACGACCTTAGTAAGTATATGAAGTATTATGGTATCTAGATCATTCATTCTCTAGTTATTTGTGATTAAATTGGGGATTTGTTCTTAGTTTTTGATATATATATATATAAAAAGATATATATTTTAAGTTCAAATCCCAAATTTAATGGTCAGTAGCTTGGGGACCAAAAATGTGCAAAACATACTATTTCATACGTATACTGTATTCAGGTCTACCATTGTTTCAAATATGGTCCAGTAAGAACATTTGATTATTGAGTCATAAGTAGCGTAGCCAGTACCTATGTTTAGGTAAACTGACAGGACAAATTCCTCTACATGTAACAAAATTTACTTTAAAACGTTTGAACTAAACAACAGGTTTGGAGATCTCAAGTCCCCTAAGCCCACTAGCTACGAGATATGATCAAAAAATACGATAAATAGTTTTATGAGCAACAAAATAATGAGATAATGAGCTTACATTGAATTTGATTTAATCTTCTTCAAAGTACTGTCCTTGGCTGTCAGTGCACTTATCCCAACGTTGAATCTATGACTGGAAGCATTTCTGGAAGGCTTCTTGCGAATGGTGTTCAGTTGCTCTTTTGTGGACCTCTCAATTGTCAGAAATGGTGTCAAAACGTTTTCCTTTAAGCATGGTTTGAATTTTTCTGGAAGATTCAGAAGTCGCATGGTGCTATATCTGGAGAGCATAGCGAATGTGCACAGACAGGATTTTTTTTCGACCAAAAACTCGCAGATCAAACGCAAGGTGTGACACAGCGCGTTTTCATGGGGAAGAAGGAAGCCATTTGCACATTTTTATCTGGTTTTGACGTCGAAGGACGTCTCGATCGTTGTTCGTTTTCAATCGACTCCTTGTTGCTTTTGAATCGCTCATACCACTTGTATACAGTCTTCAATACCACCGCTTTATAGTGATAGGCTGATTTTTACATTTCATGGGATTCTTTGGCACTTTTTTTTTCCAGCTTAGAACAAAACTTAATGTTGGTTCGCGACGGACACTCTTAACACGTCCTCACTCTTCTGCCTCTGGAAGCCAACTAACATGTCACAACTCGTTCAAACTCGACACTGACTGTACCAAAGGTTTAGGCTACCGTGCTTACTAGTTGAAATGGATACAACATCGATAGATGGCACTGTGCAACTACATTCATCGTATTTTTTGATCACACATTGTATACCACTGGTTAACAGCTACACTACTTATATAGTCTAATTTGACGTCTTAAACTGTTATAGCTTCTAAGAACGTAAGCACAGAATACATTTAAAATTGAGTAAAATTTGTATGAAGCACATAAACATAGTCTGCACTTAAACTTCGTTTTTATCCTCATGAAAATTTCAAAGTGTTCAATATAAATCATAAAATATAAATCAAGAATTGTAAATTAAGAATCATACCTGAAAAACTTTTTATCTGAAGAGACCATAACCATATCCGTAGTGGAGGCCATATCCAAAAGATGGAAGAACAGGTAATGTTAAAGGTGCAGGAATTGCTGCAATTGGTGTAGCAATAGCGGTTACAGGTGCTGCAGCGAATCCGTAGCCAAAGAAAGGTAGAAGGCTTCGTTTATTTTTGCTGTTGGCAGTCGCAGTGTTGCTAGAAGCATTGTCTTCCACTTGCTGCTCCTGCTGCTGAGCGTAAGCAATAGCCACACAAAATAGGACAAGCAGAACCTATATTAAAAAAAAAAGTATGAAGGAAAACATATCATCGAAATTACTTACAACATACTGTATCAATTAGAAAATAGTGGCGTTTGGAAGTTACATCTGAAACTCAAACTAGGAACTGATCCCGATGTTCACACGTCAGAAAGCAAGCATAACTATGTTAGGATCTTCAGGACTGTTCTAACTATTTCCATTAGAACTATTAAAATTCGATTACTTCAAATGCTGGTCACCTTAATATTCGAATAATAATTTTATTCGATTAAAAATTTTATTCGAATAAATAATATATTCAATTTTATTCAAATGATAATTCTGAAACGGAATATTCAAATAATGGGGAAAATATTAAAAGTATATTCGATTATGAAATATTGATTTTTAACAGCAGTAATGTTCATCCCTCGAGTCTTGCTCTTTCGTTTGGATTTATGGATATTTGCCTCAGGATTCCCCAAAGTAATAAATAAATTATAGTGTGAAAACATAAATGAATCATAAAATTAAAGTGTGATTACATTTTATAAAGTTCTTTAATGTATACTTTCAGAGATAAATTCTGTAAGGTAATTATGTTGTGTTTAATGTCCATTACCAAACCAAACTTTTTAAAGAAAATAGTAGAAGTTAGATTTTCATGAAGCAAAAAGCTATGCAACTGCACAGACTTTTGTGATATTGTAGATTTGTATAAAGATATTTCTTTTTAAAAACTTCATTTAGTACTTTACTTCAACAGCCATCTATTTACACTTTTAAAAATAATGGCAACATAGCCAAAATTATCACAAATTTTGATATGAAAATCCCAGACTTATTTTTTAAGCAATTGAAAAAAAAATAAGAAAACAAGATAATTACGACTCCAGCTGAGTCAGAGCTCGGAATAGGAAAACAGTTACCTATTCGTGTTACCATTGATGTGATAGCTAGAGTAAGCAGTCAGTAGAAACAGTAGAACATATAAATATTTACTACTCTGGTTTATTCTAATATTGTTCCAGGAATATATAAAAGTTAATAGCAAATATTGCATTATCAAAGATTTAGGAAATAATTCGGGATCCACCACGTACCCATTTTATATCAAACTCCCACATAAGGCCCCACGTTCTATGGTCCATCCAACTCTCATGAGAATGAACGTCCTTTTAAAAATGAATTGATATTTGTTTGAACAACGTCAGTCAATATATTAAAGATATTAATTTTTTTCTGCTTTATGGAGTCTGTATTGTCATTATCATCTTCATAGGTATTCTGCCATTATTGGCAGGTCACTTGATGCAACTGAGAGGCTTCCATGCTCCACGGTCTTCCGCTAACCTCTTCGTCTTCATGTGCATTTTTTCTGCTTTGATATTATCCATTAATTGAATCGTTGAGTTCGAAAACCAGTCATCTCCATCGAAACTAATTTGAGAGAAGAGACAAACGAAACTAAATCAGGCAATATGCTTCTGGCATATAGGGTTGTTTTCATTTTTGAACCGTAGAATATGGTAGTTTCTACGATCCAAAAATGAAATCAGTACTATATGTCAGATACATATTGACTAATTTAGTTTTGCTTGTCTCTCTTCTCAAATTAGTTTCAATGTAGATGACTGGTTTTCGAACTTAATGATTCAATTGTAGTCTCCTTCGCCCCCTTCCTTTCTTTCCTGCCACTATACGCTCTAGCACGGCCCTCATGATACAGTTCCTTCTTAACCAATGCAGTCTGTATTGATACGATTAGTATTCAGAGTTGAAACAACATTATGAATGACACCATTTACATATTTAAAAAAATCACGTCATTTTAATAGTAAATGATAACTTTATCCATACAAATTTCTTAAAAGCAGTAAAAATGAGGTCAGATATAGGTCGGAATTCCAAAAATAAAATTCTAATCACACCACTTTTTGTTACCTTAGTCTTTTGCTTCAATCATTCCTAATCTGACATAATTTATGGATATTAGAACTTAATCCCAGTTTGTTTGCTATCACATCTCAAAATAAGATTTTTTTCGTATTCTAGTATTCGTCTCGCGTATTACTGCAACAATAGAATAAGAAAAGTTGCCATTTATGACAATTTTAAGACTCTACTGTTTCAAATTATGCTATAAGTTTTAAAGAAATACCATGGAAGCCATCTTTAAACCAATTGTAGAGTCCAGGGGAAAACCCTGAGGACCCAATTGGATAACTAAAATTTAAGATTCGAAACATCTTGCTCCCATTCTTTCTACTAAAGTATAGTAAAAACTTCGACTTTTTTTTTTATCAAAGTCAATACGATCCTCATAGAACACATTAGTTTTTCGCGATACATAGACACTTATTCAATAGTCCAGTATCATATGTACAGACAAAAAATAATGTAAATTTTAAGAAATGTTATCATATTAAAAAGTAAAGGAACTAGATGAAAAAATTTGGATTTTCTACTAGGGATGAAAGGAGATTCCGATTGTATTGAATTCCAACTTAAACTGCAGGTTTACTTGGAACCTCCAAGAAATCAACATTTTTGTACTTTGTGTATTTGAAAGTATCAAAATTAGGAGAATACTATTTAAAAAAAAAAAAAAAAAAAAAAGCTTTGCTAATATATTATTGACCAATAAATTAACATATCAAAATAAATGTGTTTTTGTAATGTTTATCCAATAGTCTAAGAGAGTTGGGCAATTAAAACCATCAAAATTTGTTTCGGAAATATCGATCCTTTTCTAACCGATGTTTAAAGAAATGTAAACCATAATTTTCTTTACTATAAATGTAGTGGAAATGCCACAGATCATTTATGACTCCAGGAACACACGAACACCAGAATGCAAACTGTTGAAATTATGATTTTTGATGTACACAATTCTTTTAAATAATTTGATTTATTTGACTTGGAACTATGCATATGGATTCCAAGTTACTTTCACTTTTTATAAACTATACTTCAAGAATTAAAACAAATCCTAACACACTCACCACAAACTTCATTGTTGCTGGAAGTAAAGACTGTTTTGTCCAGTAAGAAGATTTCTTACAATTTGGTGTGCGTTAGTGAAGTATGACTTCATATATATATATACAAGATCACTTGCACTTTTAGGTTAGCTCCGCAGAAGTGTAAAGTATTTTGGCTTTCCCAATAATGATACACAGCTTTTCCAGACTACATCATCTAATTTTAGTGCTAAAACCGCAAATTACCCTGATTGAATATAACAAGCTGTTTGGATGAGAAGAAATGATAGGATTATTTCTGTTCTTAATACATTGCTGTTGATAGATAAGTCTTATGTAATAATAGTTGGTATTGGTTTAAAAGATGGCAGCTAAGTATATCTGATCCGCAAAGAATTTCTTCTCCTTTGGGCCATACTATTATGACACAACGTATGTTTTTCCTTTTTTGTACACGTGCCATTCATAAGCTTTCTAGTTATATGTTGGTTATTTTCGCGTCTTAATTGATACTAATTATTTTTAAAAGTGCGCGGAGTAATTAGGAAAGAAATCCATTTCCTTAGGACAGTGTTTTGGCAACTTGTTTTCTATTAAGATTTCCAAGAATAGCGAAAGCAAACACCCATCATGTTAACTAATCTTCTGTTTGGAATACTTCTGCAATAACGATTTTTTTAACTCATAAAAGAGAAATAGGAAATAGGATAGTAATAGTGTTGCATTACGAGGAGACATTTGTACTGCCGTGAAATCAATTACCCAATTGCTTTTTCTTTTTCTTTCTCCCTCTCTCTCTTTTTCTGGTACAAAATAAAGGATACTGGTTTAGTGTTTTATAGTTTCCTTGCTTAACTGCTAATGGTGCGTTGATTCAACGTGACCCTACTTGAAATTCGGTTCCATCACATTACACATTTATTCCTTTTCGCCTTTAGACGTGGGAGACCCGATTCAGTTCTCGGTGGGAGATCATGCGGATTCGATACCATATTAAGTTCATGTCTCAAATATGCTTCGTGCTGAAAGGGATCCTAAATTACAATCCTTTTTGTCCTCTTGTTCTCTCTCTCTCTTCTCGAGAGTATAGGTACATCGAACTAGATGTATAAAACTTGCTCGATTTTGTTCAAATTGGACATAGAAGTGAATTTGCATTTGTTTAGTAAGAGATGTAAAAGACTGTAGATATTCAACTTCTTAAAAAGTATGTTACTGAATTCTCTGTTTCTTTGTATATGTGTATGTGTGTGTCTATTATTTGCAGATTTTTCAATTTTGAGCCCTCCATTTGATAGAGCATTAAAAACTATCTCAAAGAAGCGATGGCATTTTTTGCGTCACTCTTATCGTTCCCGAGATATTGTCCCAAAAAGTTCCGATTTCGGGAGATTTATGGAGCCACATCTCGGGAACCGTAAGTCATAGAGAGGTCATATTAGTGTTGATCAATACCAAATAGTAACCGGTAGCAACTGACCAACTGGCTAGTGTTCCCCAGATATTAGCCAAAAAAGTTCGGATTTCGGAAGATTTAAGGAGCCATACCTGGGGAACCGTAAGTCATAGAGAGATGATATTTTGCGAATTTTTCAGTTTTGAGCCCTCCATTTTGAGCATGTGTCTTCGTAAAACAACATATCGTAGGACGTTTAAACAGAACTCTTAAACAAAACATATGAAAAATATATATATAAATGGAAGTTATAAATGGATAGCTGTTTTACTAGAATTGTTTAATGAGTATAATAACAAAGTACATAGAACAATTTGTATAAAGTCTGTAGATGTTAATAAGAAGAGCTAATTCTTTTAAAATTTGTACTGGCAATGCTCTTGATCATTCTTAATTGTTTTCTTGTTGAGGTTAGTCTTCAGAAGAATCCAAATCTTGTTTAAGCTGCCATTCCGAGTAAATATGAAGCTTAGAATACATAATAGTTTTATGATACTACGCTTGACTGATCAAAACTTATCCGAGGACAAGAGATTAACCAGATGTCTTCACTTGAAACCTTGTTTAAGCATTTGTGTGGATTCAAGCTAGCGGAGCGTAGTGAAAATGGGTTGTAAATTATGTACTTGATAGGGATATATGATATACAGTATTAAGTTGTTTCCAGTCAAAAGAAAGGTCAATTGTTAAAAAGTTGATGAAAGTAACACCTTTTTGTGCCTTTTCACTTTCTTTTTCGTATGAAAAATGTCTCTAATATTCCTAATCTTGGTTATTATAAATAACAAAATATCCGCTATTTATAACATAAATTTGCTAAAATCAAAAAAAGACGAATTACTTTTCACAATCGGTAAACTCGTTGGTTGCTTTATACCTCAAACACCAACCTCAACAAGAGCTCCTTCGTGGCTAAGCAGTTAGTATATGCGCCTTTGGCGTAGGAGACCGGAGTTCGATTCCCGGCTGGAGCTCACATGGTTCTGATTAGGTGTTAATCAGTAGGTCCACGTCTCATATAGCCTCGCTGCTGAAGGGGACGTTAAACTCAACTTACCATCACCACCAACTTTAATAACAGAAAATACTACCAAGATAAGGATGATACAGAAGTTAATCTTTGAGAGACTTCTTCTTTTAGAGAGAGAGAGATTTATTAATAAAAATATCCTTAAATAAGAAATGCTTATTATTTGACTTTTGCTAATCAACTTTACATCATTTATTAGCCCTCTCTCTTCCTCTCTCGTGTCGGGAATTCATATATTCTTGGAAACTCACAATAAAAGTGAAAACATTCGTAATATAGAATGATGGTTTCCTGTGAAACAAAATGAGGTGTCGTTTGAATATTACTCAACAACAAAAAAAGAAGTAAATAAAATAAAAGAAAAACGAAGATAACGAGAGCGAGAGAGAGAGAGAGAGAGAGAAAGGAATAGATCCATAATACATATTAGGAGAATGTGTCACTTAAAAATTCTTCCAAGAATAATTGTTTGCTTTCTTTTCTTTTTATATGTTTCAAAAAAAATATTTCTTTTTGTTCTTAGAAAAGTACTGGAATATTTATTACATTATGGTCAACCTCAAACCTCAAATATGTGAATGTATGCTATATGTATTACAAACAAACCAGAGAATTTGAGGATATTTAGAACAACAAAATAATGCTAATTACTAGTTATTTCGTTTTTCCTTTGTTTCTAGGGCTTCTCTTTTGAAATTAAAACAAATTGCTGAAAATTTATTTTATTGAATAATATATTAGATAATGATACTAAAGAATTAAGACATACTTTTAAGATAGTGGAGATGGGGTGAAAATGAAAAGAGAAAAATAAGTATCAAAGATATTGATTTCAGACTGGTATGTAGGGGAGATCGGTCCAAAATGACATACCTGGGTAAAATGGCATAGTGTCTGTTTCCGAAAAGTATTTGATTAAAGGCAGGCAGTAAATGGTTTAAATGAGAGTTTGATCTAGAAACACTAGTGAATAAAAATGGCGTGTGTGTAGGCAAAACGCAGTAAGTGTTATCAGCAAAAATGTTATTTTGGTAGGTAAAACTTCTATTTTCTTCTGTTTTTGATGTTGAATTATTTTACAACACGAGTAAGTACAGGCACTTAAACATATCAATTGTAAAGTACATTCAATTAAAGATAGGTTAAGCGTGGAAACTTCAAGGTTAAGTTTTCACATAATGTACAGCTAGCTGTTTTTGATTTCCCTGATCAGAGCAAGATGGCGCAGTAAATACTGTACTATGGTTTACCCTGGTTTAATCTGCTAAAGTTCTGAAGCGTTTAAAGCAGTTTCCTTCAAATACATTTGCCACATATAATATTACAATCAAGAGGTGGAAAAGTGGTTGAAAAAAGATCCGGGAAGAAGCGTCAGTCTTAGTAAAGTTGCCAAATTGTTTTCGCATGCTTATTTGAAATCTGCAAAAACGCTTAATGCCCTTAATGGATTCAATGCAACTAGTATATGTCCTTTCAACCAAGATATTTTTCCAGACCATTTATATCTACCACCTGCTACTACAGATTACCCTGAGCCAGTGGACTAAAGTGAACTGAATGTGGATAAGAATGCACAGTGTAAACAAGTCAAAAAACCAGCAAGGTAAAAATGCAACTAGGCCTATCTATATCAGAGTAGGAAAATTTTCAGAGCTTCCTGTAGCAGTTCCCCCTGAAACCTTCATTGAGCACACTTTTCTAGTACCGGTACCACGAGCTTCAAAGAAAACGTGAACACAGAAAACAAACTGTCTACGTGTAAAGAAAGTCAACTCTTCCCATGTAGTCCATACGGTGCAGCGACATCGCGCAAATTTTTCTAAGAATTAGATCATTGATCATCTCTGTAATCTATGACATATTAACGAGGAGCAGAAAGTGCTGAAATTGCGCAAATATCCACCGCGACGTTGCCAATAACGCAGGATTCAGGAAATTGTGTGAAATTTTGCACTGAAATAAAACGTATAAACGCCATTCCTTTGTGAAAGGTACTTGTATTGAATTCTAATATTTACAAAGCAAAATATATATTTAGAGAACATTTCACGTTCACAGCTTGAATCCTTGGAATTTAAATCCTACAGCTTTTAAAAATAACATAGTGCGTTCTCATGGTTTGTCTGTAAATTCCTAAACTCAGCGCAAATTTCCTCATGACGAACTCGCTTCTTTTGACTTCTGCTTGTCTTTGGACCTTTGAAATTCCTTTCACTATCGACGACAGTTTCATGGCAGTTTTCGTTTGGATCTCTAGCAAAACAGAAATCACCGTGTGAACATCAGGAGCAGGGAAGTAAAATTTAGTATTGCAGTGTCTATGAATACGCATTACCAAACATTGTTAGGGTCATCAAGTCTAGGAAGCTCAGATGGGCAGGTCGTGCAACCAGAATGAAAGTAAGTAGGAACGCTTTCAAAGTTTTTATATTGGAAATCCAATCGGAAAACGACCACTATGAAGACCTAGGCGTAGATGGGAGGACAATATTAAAATGGATCTCGCAGAAATAGGAATACAAAGTAGAAACTGATTCAGCTGGCTAAGGACAGAAATCAATGTACAGCTTTTGTGAATGCGGCATTGAATCTCCGGGTTCCATAGGCCATAGAGTTAGTAAGTTAGTTAGTGTCTATGAAAATCTTCTGGAAGCTACTTGTAATCATCTTCTATGTAGTTTTCTAGGACATTGGCTCGTTGTGATTCTCATTCTTCATTGCCTTGTTATATTTTTGTTATTTTATTTCAATTTTAATTTTACTGGCAATCTTATATTTAGACATGATACAGAAAACTATTAACTGGAACATATTCCCCCGTCCCCCTCTCTAACAACGCCCGTGCTCACATATAATAGCGATAACTGAAAATGCTATTATTATCCATTACATTGTATTTTTCCCCTAAAACTACTTGCGTTTTGGTGACTGTTTTTATTAGTCGAAATGCTTATGATAATGATGGCAACGTTGCACTACGGTTTTTTTTTTTTTTTTTTTTTTTGCATAATTTCCAATTTTGTTGCCTGATCATTAAGGCTTTATCAGTGTCAACAGATAAGGGAGTAAAAGTTTGCGCAATTTCAGTGCACCCAGTCCATATCTCATGGAAAGAGCGAGTCTAAAATTAGACTTGCAGCACAAAGAAAATCGAAAAGAACTATGAAACGTAGGATCTTCATTGATCTTAGTGGCGAAGACGAGAAGAGTCTAGTGCCTTAGCCAAGAATTTGGAAGCCACTGAAGATGATTACGACGCACCATGTATCTACTGTAACGAACTTTACAGTATGTTCAAAGCTGGAGAAGGTTGGTTGCGTTGTCAGCTTTGTTTGCTCTGGAGTCACGCTGCATGTGCTGGATTATCTCCAAGAGTCAAGATGTTTCTTTGTGAAGTCTGTGAAAGTTGAACTATACTTAGTGTTTCCTTTTCAGTTTTCATCTTGTATGTTATCGCTATAATCCTGAAACATGTTTTTTCAATTCTTTAATATTCTTCAATTTCTTTTAACATATACTTAATTTTTACGTTGTTTTGCAAATAAAGTTTAGGCCTACATTGATAATATGTTTAAATGCAATAGTTCGAAAATGTTCCTTCAGCCATTCTGTATGTTTTTCTAATAATCGGTATTCACTTTCGTATACTTCTGTTTATATTTGTATGTTTCATAGAAGCAAAGTAGTGTGTCTTTTTATCGTGCCTACCTGGGAAAATGGACTTTATGAACTTTTTTAAAAAAAATCTAAAAATAAGAACTTGAACATTAAACAATCTTACTTATCTTCACACCAATAGTCAAACAACATTCCAAAGAAGCCACTGAAAAAAAAAAAAAAGAGAGAGAGAGAGAGAGAGACAAAGTTTTAAACGTATTCTGAGGAAAAATTCAAACATAAAGTCGATGTATGCTATTTTGGGCCGGTCTCCCCTAAATGAGCTTCTACTATTCGACATGATGCACATGTTTGTTTATGTACAGTCCACGCAAAAAATATACAACATGAACATTAAGTTTATTGTGAAACTACACCTAACAGCGCAGGGAACCAACATATTGTCTAAGTGGCACGAATCACGCCAGGAGAAACCTCGGCGTCCTTCCATGCACACTTATTTTGGAGCAAAAGATTTTGTCGTTTCACAATAAACTTACATGCTCATGTTGCAGGTTTTTTGCTGCGGATTGAAACAATCTGTTCATAATATTCGTAAAAATATTACAGTAAAACTTGTCAACGTGGCCATTTCTCTAAATTGGTTACCTCCGTAACTTGACCAACTGTCTAATTCGGAACTAGGCCACACTGAAGAACATTATACCTATGTCGTTATTATTAAATTCATGTATATTGGACACTCGTGCAGTGGTGAATCTAGAAGGTAATAACTGGGGAGTCAGCCAGAACCCAGATAATGATAGGTATATCATGAACTTACTATAAACTTTCATAAAATATATGAATAGTAACTTCACTTATTTTTGCCACTGAAAAAAAAAACTGGGAGGAGCGGGTTGGGTCCCCTCGGTCCCGGGCTAGTTCCGTCTCTACACTCGTGATCTTCATTTATTACCATCTTTTACTGCCTTTTTGATTTTGGAAGTCGAAACAAGAACGAAAAATGAGGAATTTTGTCAATAAAAAGTAAGTTTCCCAAACATTCAACACGCGATGGTATTGTTTTTTGTCCTCGGCTGAGATATAAAAAGATATAAGATGCTAACATGGATTCTCGTTCATATTTACAAAGGTATATTTGGTATCCGCATGAATTTATCGAGCTATGCGTATCCTTTGTTTTCGGCACGTGTTCGAATCCTTTCCTTCTTCGGTTTTTGCAAGAAGCTGACCACAAATAATTCTCGGATTCATACTGCAGTGTGTTAAAAGAAAAGAAAAAAATAAGATTATTATTATTTTATTCGTGCCACTGTTTGTTTGTTTAACGCACGTTAAAAGCTGTTTCTAGATGAACAACAGGGTAACGGTGTTTTTGTATTAAGGTTAAAGAGATAGTATGGGTGTTGCAGGTATTTTCTGTACCTGAGGATCTTATGAGGATCTACCGTTATAGGTAGAAGGAAGAAAACAACAAAGAATGTGTCGTAGTCTTTTTAACTAATTAGCTAATTACGTTTAAAACACAGTGAATGACAAACTCATATTTATTACATACTGTGCTTTTATATTGTACCAACAATCTTTATATTATTTATAAAATACAAAGTAATACATCTACTTATATATAAGCGAATGTAAATCTGCGTACCTCATAATGGAATGACTATCGAATCATTTAAAATGAAAGGTCTACTTGGCATGATTATAATTATCAATCTTAGGCCTCTCAAGGAGCATACGATATTACGTTGATCATTTTCAGAATAGGAGGGGTGAGCAAGACTAAGGGAGATAGCCAAGGTGTGACGGTGTGACATGTTAACGTAATCGAAAACGACATATTTTAATGTCCAATCCGCTCCCGATACCGTTTAAGTACAAATTCATCTACCGTTGGCATGTGGGTAAAGAGTGGGAGAAATACCAACATGTAAAACAACAATTGAAAACGACCGATATTAGTAACCAATCCATAGTTTTCGAAATGCTGAGAAAAATAATGATACTCCCTTGCTGTTTAAATCCAAATCCATCTCTCAGCGGCGTGGTTGATGAGGTGGTAAAGGTAAAGTAAAAATAATCGAAAAAGACCGATATTAGTGTCTAATCCAATGTTTTTGGGGTCGCTAAGATTAACAGTGATACTCACGATGCCATTTAAGTTTTTAACTTCAGTTTCCATTGGCATGAAAAGAGGGTGACATTACGGATTTTCGTCATGACACTTTCATTGAAGGGGAAGGGGAGGAGTTCAAATAATTTCCGTAAGTCTATTTTCTCTTTGCGATGAACGGGCGTTTCAGCTTGGAGATAATAAATAGTTACTGCATTTGAAGTACTTACCAAATAATACGTACAGTGTGTAGAGGAGCACGGTAGCTCAGTGGTAGAGCAATTATCTCTGGTCTGTGGGGTCCCTAGTTTGATCCTCGGCCAAGTAAGTTTGTGGTGAACAACCTCGTGTTCGTGGGTTTTCTCTGGGCACTCTCATATTCTCATTCGACTAATTCTTTGTCCCACATTCATCATTCACTTGCCTTACTCATAGTCTCCCTTAGTCTAGAGGGCATGATCGTTGGACGTTAAACTGAAAGATTTCATTTCCTTTCATTTAAATAGTGTATAACAGTTTTCGCTTCAAAATCCATTTAATTTCTATATGTTGGCCAATGAAACCATTGTGGTCAACATTGAAAGGTTTCATTGTATACAGGGTTTATCCAAAAGTAGTATACCTGATTTTTTTAAAAAAGAAATATTATTTACAATTATGACACATCGACTTAATAGTTTTCAAAATATGCCCCTTCTGCATCATCATAGCGTTTCCAGAGACTCTGCCAATCACTGAAGGTCCTCTGGAACGCAGAAACTGGAATTCTCTTCAGCTTCCTCGTTACGGCCTCTTGAATGACCTAGACCGATACGTGGTGCCGTCCTTTCATGACCCTTTCCAGTCAGGGGAAGACTAGAAGTCTACAGGAGCGACGTCTGGGCTGTAGGGTGGCTGGGGAAGTTGTGTGATGCCATGTTTGGTCAGTAAGTCCTTGACACAAAGACGGTGTTACTCGGCGCATTGTCGTGATGAAGCTTCCATGATTCAGCGATTGCTAGACGGGCGCGGGCGACTCTTCTGAGTGTTTCAAGTACTTCCACGTAGAATGCAGCATTCACAGTCTGATCAGGCGGTACAAACTCTCTGTAATAATAATAAAAAAAACTCGTGACCATTGCTCATCTTCATCTTGCTCTCTTCGCTCCCGAAACAATTTATGCCACTCAAAGACACTTGATCAACCCATGGGATCACTCCCATAAGCAATCTTGATCATGTCATGGGTCTCACTCACAGTTTGATGCAAAACTTCACCGCGTAACGTTGCTCTAAGAAACGATTCATTGTGGAGATGACAAGGCACCTTGAAAGGGGTTCACTTTAAACTCAATCAACTGTCCGTGAAGGCTTGGAGATGACTGGCGACTTGTACAGTGGTAGCTAGGACCCACCACCACCCAACCAGCACAGCAAGATCGTTCTCCTTCACCACGTTCAAGCGGGAAGGAATCAGTCCTACTACTTTCCGGAGGAACCCTGTATATTATATTTTATAGTTCAAACTTGTAGTGTACTTCCTTTAAAACTTTCAGACTATTGTAAGTCGACAAGAAAAAGGAGTAAAATGAACATAAAATTAAGAACGAAGATTGGACGTATCTAAAATGTAATAAAACGACTTTCCGCGGAAACTTCCATAAAAGAAAACATATGATTTTGTCGCAACACGATTCGCATTTTTTTAAAAATACTTATTAATAATTCCCATTGCTTATGCTTCAAACCAACCAAGAATAGAGTTAAAAACTTGCAGGAATCAGATTCCAACCTAAAGGACCATTGGCTGTGTGGTGGAGCTCCCACCTCTGGTGTTAGGGATCCCTGATCTGATTCTAGGCATGTGAATGTGTGGTGGACAATATTCTGCTAGTAGGTTTTCTCTGGGTTCTCCCAAGTTATAAATTCCACCAATTATTTGATATTCATTCGCTGTCGTTAATCATGTGTCTCCTTTAGCTTATGGGAATAACCGTGGGAATAACCAGAAATTTCATTTCATTTTATTGCATTAAGTTCCAACTTGAAATATTTTTCCGTATTCAATACATAATATAATAAAAATATTGTTCTACAATGCTCTTATAATTTGCCTGATTTTGGCTTAAATATGGCAAATAATTTCTTCGAGGCTTCCCAATCACCTTCACTTCCTTGAAGTGAAAATTATCGAGAGTAAAGGTCGAATTTACACCTTCTAGAAAAATACTTTCTACGTAATAAGTGTTATTCAATTTTTAAAAAAAAAAAATAGCGTGCGTTTTCTTTGGAATTTAAAATTAGTAATCAATTCGACACTCATATGTTTGTTACATGATAACCTCTTTAAAGTTTGTCTGCTTTAATGAAACATGTTATGTGCTTTCTTTGTCATTTCTAAGGTTACTGACTAGTATTTTTGTCAGGCTCAAACTATATATTTCAAGGTTTAAAATACACTTATTCTTCGTGTATTTTGAGGATTATAAGTGAGTGCCAGTAATTTTAATTTTCAGACTTGGAAACTCTAGTCTCTCCCAGTGGAATCTATTGTTTGCAACTGAAGTTGGTCATTGCAAGGGGGTAAGTGATCTCATCTTTAAAAAATCAAAAAAATAAAAAGTTTAACCATTACTTTCATATTACCTTCAATTAGCTTGGGACTTCGCCTCCAGATCCTCAGATTTGCTAGGTCTGCGACCACGCACCTCTCATATCCCTTACATATATCTAATCTTAAGGGGTTTCTAGATACAGTCATCTTATTACAACAATAAGAATCTCCACCCTTTCTTCTTTCCACTTTTTTTGCTTTGCTTTAAGTGAAACATTAGAGAACGCTGTAACATAACTTTAATTAACACCTCTCTACTCTTAAGGGATTTCGAGATAGGGCCACGTTATTTTAATAATTGCAACTCCACCCTTTTCTTCCCGCCTTTTTCTTCCCTTCTGAAGAAAACATTAAAAAGTACTGAAACACGTCTTTAATTATTTTAAATTCAAGGTCTAAATCCTAATTTTCATGCTTCTAACATTCGAGATACGGCCATCTTATTTTAACAATTGCACACGTAATCCTTTCTTAATTTACGCCTTTTCATTTTCCCTTGTATAGGGGAAACAAAAAAAAAAAAAAATAATAATAATAATTTGAAACACGTGTCTAATTATCTTAAATAAGAAGTCCGTATACCAAATTTGGTGTCTCTAATATTCAGAGATTCTAAGATATGGATATTTCCCCTCTTCTCTTCCTTTACGGTTGAATTTCCAAAAATTCTTTTTTATGGGACTTTACATCACAAAATCAGAAATACTATGTCCTCCAAATTTCAAGTTTGTAGATTAAGCCTTTTGGCCTTGGCGTTGATCAACCAATCAGTCAGTTAGTCAGGATTTTTCTTTTGTATACATATATATATATATATATATATATATATATATATATATATATATATATATATATATATATATATATTAGACCTCGATTTTCATGAAATAAGGCGTACGCTTTCTTTGAAACTTCCCATTGAAACCTATTGCTTGCAGTTCAAATTAGTTAACGGTGAATTCGCAGTAGATTGGGTGACACGTCATCTCCCATGTGAAATTTAAAGAGAATACTCCGTTTGGCACGAAAGTGAGGAATAAGGAAGGATCTTTGGAAATTCTTGTGTCAAGGGGAGGTAACGGGTGTTCAAAATTTCCCCTCAAAAGTAGTAAGAACCCCTGGTGAGTTAGAGAGTGTAGACTCAGCATATGAACTCTTCATTAAAAGAAGACTACGTGTTTCAGCGTTTTCGAAAATTCCCCTTCAAAAGGTGAAAAGGGGGCATTAAAGACAGTCCCCGAGTTAGATACATTCGACATCCGACATAATTAATATATATAAACGGTACTTACATCTGAAGTAAGAAGTAGTTTTAAATTGCTAAATTTCCGTTTTGAGAGCCAAGTGAGGAAGGAATTAATTGGTAATTTTTTAATGTTGAACTCTTATAATAATAATAATAATAATAATAATAATAATAATAATAATAATAATAATAATAATAATAATAATAATAATAATAATAATAATAATAATAATAATAATAATAAATTATTATTATTATTATTATTATTATTATTATTATTATTATTATTATTATTATTATTATTATTATTATTATTACCTTTGGCGTTGTAACAATATAATGTTCTTACGATTTTTCCTTTTGTAGTTTTGCATACGCGTTCGAACAAATTTTAGTTTAGATAAAAAGTCGACTTATGCCAAGTGCTTTGGAATGATCTGTCTACGAAAGCCGAGGACTGACTCTGCAAGTCAATAAATTATTTATTTCTTCATATATTTTCATTATTAATCCTCTGACTAACGATTCAATTCGTATTTGGGTAAAATTTCAATAAAAATATCCTGAATTTTATTGGACTATTATCAACTAGGTGGTTGAAGTCCATGTTTCGATCTCAGGTCATTTGAGTTTATGATGGACAACATCTTGTCTGTGGGTTTTCTTGCGGTTCTCTCGTTTCCCTCCACATTTTTATTCCACTAGTTCTCGTGAATATTTTCACTCCACAAATATATATAGGGGAAAAGTGCAGCCATGTGGAGGATTAGTGTACCCTTGAACTAAAATTTCTTTGATGTTTGCCAACTGATTTTTGATTTAGAGTGGACTATATGATCATGATTTACAATGGACTATAGAATAAAATTAAAAGAATTTACATAAATTAAGAAATGTTTCATACGATATATATATATATATATATATATATATATATATATATATATATATATATATATATATATATATATATATATATACTTTTAAAAGTTTGTTTAAATGTGCAAGGTATTTGGGTCAAGGTAAGAACAACAATGTGTGTGTGTGTAGCATATTACATACGTACGTTGCTGGAATTTTCTTAAGAAAAATACCATAAATTTTATTTTAATAACATAGTTCTGGTGGACCTACGCCTCATAAGAATTCTTCAGACGTCATTGTACTATCTTTTGTTTACGACGGGCTTTTCACGCAAACACACATACATGTATTACACACATTACCAAATATCTTCCTTCGAGCGCTGAAATGTAACATATGAGTGAAAGCAGTATATGGAAAAGCAATGGAAGAAAAAAGTAATATTACCATAATTGTAAACACAAGAGAAAATTTATGAGGCCCTGATTCGCCTCCAGTATCAACTACATATTATTATTGCGCGTACATTCGTGAGGTAATTTAGTGTGTTATGTATGTTGAATAGTTGAAAGGAAAATAAAACATCTTTTCAGGTTATAATCAAAAAAGCAAAAATTTTCATAAAATGGTCTCTCTCGCTTTGTATCATATTTGCAGTGAATTTCCTGGTCATGATTTCGCTTTTTCTAGACAACCCTGAATCAAATTCTGAGTTTGGTGAATCAAAAGAGTGTTCTTTCAATATACTCTTATCTTCCGGACCTCCTTTTAACGGATATGGGAGGTAACAAACAAAGTCTGCATTGCTTGATTAAATTTTAAAGTACGGATGTTCAACTAAATATGTTGAGTTTACTTTATTATAATGTATATCTATACCGCACCAGGTATTAAATACTACCTGATAATATTATATTCTTTGATTAAAGGCAAAGTATTGTATCTTTTCTCTTTCTTTTGAAATATAATTGTGAATATAGCCACTGCAGACTTAGTGTCGGAACTTACGGACAATAAAGCAACAACGGACTGCTGTAGGCCCATTTTCGTCCGTTAAAATGAGGGATAAGTGTAGATTACTTATGTTGTCAATATTCAAAACTAATTTTTTCTTACTGTCAGAAGTTAGTGCAAGCCAGAAACAAGATCTGCTTTAATTCAAAGTATTATGCAAATGGAAGCACCAGGGTAGTCAAAAAGTCCCCGGAATATTGTTGTGTTTTTGGCATTTATGATCTAATCAAAATTAATCTTCTGCAGTACAGTCCTTAGTTGTCTACCTAAGTAATTATGAATCTGACAAGTGTGAACAGGTCATAACAGGCAGTGTTCGAGAAGTGAAGTTAAACGGAGGAGTGTGTGTGGTGGTTAGTTGGTGCAATACCGCAGTTTGGACAACACTCAAACATCAAGTACATGTGCAAATTGGAGAAATTGCTTCAGAGACTTTGATAATCTTAAAACAGTTTAAGGTAACAATGTTTTAAGGAAAAATTGGTCTCAAAGGTACCTATTTCGCTAACGTAGAAGACATCTAAGCCAAACACGACGGCTGAACTTCGGAAGATACCAAAAAAAAGTACTTTCGTCGGTGTTTGCAGCAATGGCAGAAGCAGTGGAGCAAATGTATGTGTTTCGAATATGCCTATTTTGAAAGCAATTAAGTAAATGTGTGCTTATATTGTGGTAATAAAGAGCTGTAGCAACATTCCAGGAACTTTTTTTGACTGCCCTGGTATATCAAATGCAAAGTTCAGGTCTGATAAGTAAGAAAATTCCGTATCATTAGACGTACTCCTGTATGGCTAGATGATTTGCACACATGTGTTTATATTTGGTTCGCGTGATTTGGGAATCAAATCTCGGTAGAAGGGACGTTTTGTTTTGGTCATTTATCGCGAGACAATTAGAGGAGTTACTTAAATGAAAAGTATCGATCTTCGATTTTAATAGACAGAAATATCGATAATAACAACTGATATGCTCGATACACATCAGCAAACTAAAAGTTTGCTGGACAGACAGACACTTCTAAGCTATAATGCCATGTACGTAGAGGGTAATACGAATATTGCTCTTGGAAAGCTGGACCTATGAAAAGGAATACAGAAGGTCGATCCGCATATATGTGTCCAATTTTACACCTGTACCCCTGATCACAGAAGCTACCGAACCAAGTGGTTAAACGCGTGTGCTATACCTGGAGGTCCATTCTATCGTCTGCCAAGCGAAACTGTGTATCGTGTGCATCATGGCTCCAAAGGTGAACCGTTTTTGGAAGGGCTACGTAATTGGACTTTTCCACGCCAAATATTCGGTTTCTAAAATTCAAAAGCAGTGCAAAGAAAATGGTTGTGCATTGGGCTCGACGACTATCAAGAACATAATCAAGCAGTATAAAAAAGAAGACATACCAGGTAAGCATTCACCCACTAAGGGGTCGAGGAAGCGAGCGTGTACCACAGTGACACCACAAGTAGCTCAGAAGTTGCGGCGAATGGCCTTACAAGAAAATCCCCCTCCGCAACGTGTGATGGCAGCTCGACTCCACATACCACAGTCAACTGTTAACCGCGCCCTGAGTGGGAAATTAAACCACCGGTGGATCTTTAAAAGTCACGGACATTACCTAAGTGCAGCCCATCGCCGTGAGAGAAAGACCAATAGCAGGCGCCTCTATAAACGCCATCTATCTGGGGAAAAGTGGAAGTTTGTGGTCACACTATATGGAGCATGGGTGTATCTATTAGATTGTGGCAAAATTCGCTCGATAACTTACACTTCGCGAGATGCAAAAAGCCGTCCTGAGTTCATCCGTCATTGCAAAGCTACTTTCTCGAAAGGATTTATGGTTGTCGCCGGTTACTCTTATCAGGGCAAGTTACAATTCGTCAGGTCCCTAAAAACTGTAATATCAACTCTGCATTCTTTCAGCAACATATACTGATCCCAATTTATACAGAAGATCTGCCTCGTTTGTATGGGCATGCCATAAAGCAAGTGTCTGTGCATATGGATAAGGCCTCGTCACATACATCTCGTTCTACCCAGAACTTTCTGAAGCAGATGGAGACAGACACCGGTATTCGTGCTATTCCATTTCATGATATACCAGTGAAATCACCAGATGCCATTCCCATGGATTTCTGCGGGTTTGGTCTACTGAAAAGGGCACTTTCTTCTCGTTGTGTCACTACTCTCGGGGGCCTGTGGAAAGCCTGCCAGGAGGAATGGGAGAAGATTCCACTTCCTGTACTTCGTCGTAGTCTTCTACAGTGGAAGTTACGGTGCAGGACTATTGCCAGAACACATGGCCATCACATTGAGGTGGTCCCATGGATTTTCATAAGGTTAGTGCCATTTCAAAATTGGACACATATACGCGGATCGACCTTCTGTATCCTGCACTGCTAAAACTTGTCCATTTTTCGTTGGTTGAATGTAATGTTAATGTATACTTACTAGTGGTTTTCGTAATGCTGTTCTTGCTTCAGAATACACTACTGATATGAACAAAATTAGGTAATTCTTTATATTCATTGGACAAACACCGGGTGCCTGGGTTTTCTCGGCGTTCTCCCGTTTCCTACCACCGCTTCATTCATCTTCATCATCACCGTTTTCTTTACATACACTATGCTATGTTTTATTTTAAAAAATATAAATATACAATATAATGCTAATCTGATTACTCTCTTCCCTCCTCCCTGGACACTCGTAAGCATGTTATCGCTTACTGGTACAATGGATGAATCAAATAATTTTGTCACTTTCAGTATTGAAAAAAAAAAGGTACAAGGTTCTAAAAGTTACATTTTCCGTTTCAAACAATATGGAAGCTAGATAGAGAAAGCATACGTTAGTGTATAGATTTCATATCCTTATTTTGAAATACGAGCATGTCAGTGTGTCATGATAATTCCTAATAGATTAACAGTCATGATAATGATCATCGCTAGTTGCTCTGCCTATCGCCAGTAGATGTCACTAGCGTGCAGACAATTTGCCGATTTGAAACTACTGTGACGATTTAATCACAACTGAAACTGGGCTGTTTCAATTTAATTATTTCAACATGGATAGAAATGATATATTGTATGTAAACGTGCTTTGCTGTATTATTAAGACAAGGGTTGTAGAAACATATATAAAAAAGAGCTAAACGTAAACAATTAAAGCTCTAAATTAAGCACGATTTTAGCCCTTAGTGTACAGAGAGCCGAAGGCTTTGAATGTCTTTGTTGTTAAGCAGAATGAAGCTTCATGGGCTATTCTTCTTTGCAGAAATAAAAGAACTGTAACGGGACACGCATATCTTGATATGCTTCAGATGTGTTTGACATCACAACTTGAAGAGGATTCCTGAGATTTGATTTTCCAACAGGATAGAGCTAAACCCCACTTCCATAATGGCGTGGGAGCATATCTGAATAAATATCTCTCACAGGTCGGTTGGCTAGGTCGCACTGGTCCTGGTAATGTAGCCTTCGCTGACGTTACAAGAGACATGTTGATTCGAACATAGGGAGAAATGAATTATCGACTAGATATCTGCTGTATCACGAACGGTGCCCATATTGAATATTTGTAAGATAGGTAAAAAAAAAAAAAAAAAAAAAGAACATTTGTTATATTATCATGCTTTTGGTTGTATATTCTAATATCACATCAGCGGGCCCGAGAATATATATATATATTGGAAAGAGTACATTTCTTTTCGGATACTGGTATTAAAACATTACGTTTATATATTTGTGGCTAATTCCTTTCGCCAATGAGATATCTGAAACTGCAAGCTCTAGAAACACACGTTTTCCAGTGATCCATTCCAAATGTGAGTAGATTTGCCAGTTCTCATTGATTATTTTTGTATATAAAAAAAAGTACTTATTTTCTCCTAAACATTGTAAGAATCTTTTGAGTGCATTAGATTAACGTGGTCGCAAGGGAGCTGGTAAGGTCGATATCCTTGTGTTAGGCAACCAGTAGAAGAGCTACGTATAGTTGGTTTAGGGATATAGCAGGCGCTTTGCATTAAACCGAAAAATGAAAAATGAAATTAAATCTTTCAGTTTTATGTTTTGCGGTTATGTCGGTTAGGCTAAAGGAGACGGTGATGATGAGAAATGAATGAAATGAAGAAAGGGGGAAGAAACGGAAGAACCCCGAGAAAACCCACGAGCACGGTGTTTGTCCACCACAAAGTCCACACGGCGCGAGCTGCGATCGAACCAGGGACCCCAAACACCGGAGGCGAACGCTCTACCACTGAGCCACCGCGCCCCCTGCATTAATTCGAGTGGTAAAACTTATTTAATGCTGTCAACTTCCAAGCTCTGTAAACCCGCAGTGAGGCGTTGGTATGTGACATGATTATTAGTCATATAGGCTATATACTAGTAAGTCATATATAGTAAGTCAATTCACAAATATATATATATATATATTTGTAAATTGACTTACTATTTCATAGTATATAATCCGATTGGTATTACAAATTTCGCAAAATAGATCAATGTCTCTGACCACCATTTATACAGGCCTGGAATATGTCTAGAATTTTTATTCATATTTTCAATGTTTATAATTATTTAAGTATAATTATTCCTATTAAAAGTTGATATGTTTTCACGTCATAATTGCTATAAATAATTTGTGTTATGAAATTTGTTAACGTCTTCATTATTCTTGCTTTAACATTTTAAAAACTTTTGTTTTAGTTGGACTTTGGTTGTTTTATATAACTATTGAAAATGTTTTAATTAATTGTTTAGATTAATTATTGATAAAGCGATTTATGTTCAAATTTGGTGAGAAATATTATCAGAAACCATCTAAAATCACTAAACATTAACATACGCTGTATCTGTACGTTGTTTCACGCTATCTGGTAATCTCTTCTGTTTCAAAGTTACCTTTCTAAGTTCCATATGTAGCGCATTTTCCTCGGAAACCAAGAGAAACAGATGCTGACGGAAGTACTGTCAGAATAAGTCATGCGTGTAATGTTAAAGTCTAATACTTAAATGAGAAAGACTACACATAGGTATGTATACATACCGGTATTTTAACACGTAATCATCATCATAGAAATTCACCCATTATTGGCAGGCAACTCGCCACAGCTAGAACTTTCCATGCTCCATTGTCTTCCTCTAATCTCTTCGCCTTCGTCTAGTTTTCTATAATTTTATTCATTTTCTTTTCAGATTCCGCAACAGGCGTCGTATCATCCAGGGGAGCCCACAAAGGGGGGCTATGACGCAAACTGCGTCGTTGAAATATTTGGGGGGTTAAAAAATCTATATAAATATGTTTGAGGGGGTGTTAAAATTAATCGAAAAGATATTTTTTCATGGAAGAACACCTACGGATAGACAATTGGAGGGGTGCGTCATGGACATAAGGGGGGCACCACTGGTATCATCTGCAAATCATATACACCTAATCATGCTATCTCCTCCCGAAATATCATCTTCAGTATCACTTTTAGATAGGTAATAAATTATGTTGCCGAGAGACAGCATCCCTGTTGAACTCTCCTTTCAGCTACATTCTCCTTTGTCATTTCTTCTATTCTAACACTTACCTGTTGGTTTATATATAAGTTTCTTATGAGCATTCGATCTTTCCATTTCAACTAACCTTCTTTAAAACTCCCAAAAACAATTTCCAATTCCCACGGTCAAAAGTATTTTCTAAGTCAATAAATGCAACATAAGCGTAACTTTTTTCTATAAATCTTTCACTGATTACCCTTAAAAATCAAACTCCATTTCTTGTGCCCTTACTTCTCCTGATCCCGAACTGTGTCTCCTCAATTTTCTTTCATTTATTTTTCCATACAACCTTCTGTTTAGTATTAGAAGCAAAATTTTTGCAGCATGCGGTATGAGATTAGCTAATAATTCTATAATCCTCACATTCTCACATATCGTTATCGTGATCGTCTTCAGGAAATATTTTGACCACTCTCCTGTATTATGTATTTCATTGCAGAGTTGGTACAAATCTTTCTTGCCCTTGTCTGTCATATTCTTAATGAATTCGAGTGGTACATTATCTATCGATGTTGCCTTTCCATTTCAATCTCGTATATAGCTTTTTGTAACTCATACTGAACAATACTAAACCCTTTATCATCCTCGCCTACTTCATTTTCGACCTCAACATCTAGGTCACACGGTCTATCCCTACTTTCATATAAGTCCTTAACATATTATTTCCATCTTCTAAGACTTAACTTCTCTTGGTGACTACTTTCTCAGTTCCTATTTTCTACTACCATTGTAATACCTCCATGTTTCCTACGAAGTTTCATAGATTTTACCACCTTGTACATTTCCCTTGTGAAAAACTTACCTTGGTCTGTGGTTTCCTTTTCTAACTCATTGTTTAAGTTCCTGTACATCTTTCTACCCTCTTCTATATCAACCTGTTTAGATACCCTCCTTTCCCTAATTTTCTGCAACTTCTATTCTGTAGCCCATGGTTTCTTAGCCGTTTTGAGTTCGCGGTAACCTACTACTTCTTCTGCAGTCTTTTGTATGTCAAGTTTAATATACTCCTACCGTCTGTTACTACTGCACCTATCCTTTCCTCGTTTGAATACTTTTCTTCTAATTTCTCAAAGAAATGATTTCTTACTTTCTTATTTTTCAACTTTTCAGTATTTATTTTCTTGTTTCATACTTCTCTTCTGAATATATCTTTTAGTTGAATATCCACTTCCGCCATCACAAGGTTATGATCAGAGAAATTGTCGTTCCCGGGAAGGGTCTTCGTGTTCTTCAAGCTATTCCGATACCTGTTCCGAATCACAATGTAGTCTATTTGCTTTCTTCATACTTCCCTTAATCCGACGATGTCCTAATTTATCTTCTGCAGCCCTTCTTTCAACTCTTGGAATCTTGTTTCTGTTGCAAGAAATCTTATATTATACGTAGCTATCTTTAGTTTTAAAGGAAACCTAATTCATAACTTTAATATTCTTAGTACCCTCTGCCTGCATGTAATTTTGAACGTTTCTTTGCCTAATCACAATTCAGCTTCCGGAGAATGAAGATCTTGGCTTATTGTGTCCTGTCATGATTGTTAAAATCAGTTGAAGATATTTGGCCAAAGTCACCATTGCTGGGCAGGCATATTCTGTTTGTGATACTCTCTACACATACCAAAACATTGGCATCATAAAGATAAGAAATGTTTTATACAGACAATGCTCTTATACGAGTAGATAAGGAATTATACATATTTCATGTAGTATACCAAACATTGAACTTCCAATATTGTCATATATTTCAATTCTCATCAGGGGCGGATCCAGGGGGCGATTGGAGTCGACTCCCCCAGAAGAGTAAAAATTTTCTTATTTTATATATAAATAAAATCCATCCCAGAGTTTGGAGCTCTTAAAAGTAGCTCTAAGTATCAGTAGTACAACCCACCGCCCCCCTCCCACCAGAAGTCCTACCTGGAACGGCTCCTGATTCTTATTGTTCTCTAACATTACATATCTGTGTCTGCTAAAGAGAAATCTAACGAAGGAATTAAGAAATGTGTGGCAAACGTGATTCTCTTTGTGAGGGGATAAACAAATGGATTATTACTGATATTGCTTCCTAGAATATAGATAAACAAGTTAAAGTGAGTTATCAATACGAAACGAACTGAATGGTAAGAAATAAACAATTTCTTTAAAATAGAAACGAGGATTCGTTTCAAACAGGAATTTAACGCATATCTGTCACAAATTGTAATAATGCCTACTAAAAATATACGTCAGTACGCATCAAAGAAACAGAACGAAGGATATTGTATTCCGGGGTTGTAGAAAATAAACACACTTTATAGTTTTATTAGAAAAATGTGCATTTATAGAAAATAAACTTTTTTTATACGGTGTAAAAAATGGATAACAAATTGTATATTTACACAACATAATTGACAAGTGACATGATTAGTTTGTAGTTCAATAAACAATAACGCAGTTGAATATTGATGCTTGTTGTTTGTGTCTCTCGTGACGTAGCACACCGTTACGTATGAGCCTGTTTCTGTAGAAAAATCTTTCCCATTTGTGCTCTATCTCTGCGGAGCTTTGAACCTGAAAACAAAAGAATACATATTTTATCTTATGATATACATTTGAAGTTCAGCGAGGAATACCACCTTCAAAATTCAACGTTGTCATTTAAGTACAGTTTTGTTCAAAAAAAAATCTTGTCACCCCCTTGTTTAATTGGCCATAATCTGGCAGTCGTATGTAGGAAATTCTAATACTTTGGCTCTTAATGATCTCAATTGACTGAAGAAAATACACGTTTGTTAGATTTAGTTCTAACAGTAAATAAGAGAACAAAGTTTTTCGAAAACAGATGAAAATCCAAGATTTTTTGTTAATTTGTTCGTGGATTTCCTCGGGCTACTCCCGTTTTCTCCCACATTCTCATTCCATCAATTCTTCCATCATCATTCATTTCCTTTAATTGTGTCTCTCTTAACCTAAAGGATAATCGTTTGTCTTTAATCTGGAAGATTTCATTTTCATTTGTTTATGTTCATGTAAGAGTAATAATAAAAATAATATGGAATGAAACTATAGATTTATATTTTTATTTATCTTTTTCTTCATTAATTTATAGTAGAACTAGAAGAAGTGCCCGTTCCTCGCACAGGAAGAATAATGTTTATAGAAAATCTCTGAAAGTAAAGAAATGGGTAAAATATAATGATGAGCAACGCCTTCAGCATTACTCTTATCGATTTTCAGGCCAGTAACGTGGACGACAAAAGAAACGATTGGGGTGCCTACTTCAAGACAACATAGTTCACTATACATATATGTACTTTTTGACTCCCCCAATCTTACCTCGAGTCGACTGAACGAGATTAGATCTGCTGAAGACTTATCTGTGAACAAAACTTGGTCAGTGTAAGCGATTTCTAGGGATGCGTACGAGACAATATTTTAGGCTGTCTCATCTCGAAAATGTGCTGTAAAAGTGTTGTCTCGACTTGAAAAATGTATATTTCTCTATTGGAAGAGCTGTGTCTCGACTCGAATTTTGTCAGGAATGTTCTGTCTATTCTCGTCTCGTGCGCATCCCTAGTGATTCCTTTCCATGCTACTATCTGATGGCATTACAGTCACACCACGCACACACACACACACACACACATGTTCTTATATATATATATATATATATATATATATATATATATATATATATATATATATATATATATATATATATAGAGAGAGAGAGAGAGAGAGAGAGAGATAGATACCAAAGAACAAAATGTAAAATAAATAAAAATAAAAGGACTGTTTGGTTCAGGGGATCGAAAGTAATCTACAGCAGGAGCTTAGATGGATTCCTATAATTCATTTAACATAGTGTTGTACACTTCCTGCAATGGTTAAAAAATTCATTTGAAGAATGAATGATGTTCGGCTCAGACGTAAAGCAAAAACAGTATTTGCATTCCAATATAGATGCACCTGACAACCTGTGAACTATATCAGTGTTTCTAACTATTGCGTACAACACCAGGTGCTCCTATCAGGCAATTAAACATTATATTGTGAGATTTATGTTTTTAATCATAATTTAGTACAGAGTGTGTAATATTAAATGCTTCTACTTAGAAACAAGGTAGTTACGAGCTAGTTCGCCATGTTTTCTCCGCCTCAAATTGTTAGGATTAGATTAGGGCTTAGTGTCTGTTTCAGCAACGAGGTTATGTGAGATGTGGACCTAGATCTTAACGTGGAATCCGAATTACACGAGCTCCTATCGCAAATCGAACCAAGCTCCCCCGCGTCGAAGACGTGTACGCTATCCGTATAGCCACGAGGGAGTTCTTTCCTCCTCAAGGAAACAAATACGTAGATAATATAGGCCTACTGTGGATGAATATATTAATATTTGAAGTTGACTGATACTGGTGCAATACGCGATGGTAGAAATTGAATGATGCGAGAGCCTGGTTCAATACAAAATAGCTGGAAGTGCTCACGGGATAGTTTAAAAATTAGTATTTAAATGTGTATGTAATATCTTAGGTAACAGAGGTACAGCTAATGTGTGGAAAACTGTTTTGTTGAACGTTATACGTAACACGTCTCTCCTCGAGTTATTTAAAGGAGCTAAGATGTTTGTTGTAATTAATAGCGTCTTTTTTAAATATTACAAGAATAAATGATAATGTAAACATTTTACATGAGTAAGAATAGTAGTAAAAGTACATTACTAGAAGAATATTTTACAAATAATTTGACTGAGAAATAATTCTTTATGATATAACAGCTGAGTTATTGGCAAAGCTCTTTTACTCACACTCAGCCATCAAATACATTAGCTTAAATTTTAATTTTAACTAGAGAACAAGTGAATGAGAAACATAAATCTAAGCTACATGAACACCAAATTGAACACAAAGTAAACAAAAAGCATACATTCTATCTACAACAAATGTAAAATATAAATACACTACAGGACATTGTTTTCAATCATATTTTAGTATTAGAATAGTATTACATTCTAAAGTTGAATTAATTATACTGTAGGCTTCGGTAATTTTTCAGTTTTTGTTTGTTTGTTTGTTTATTTATTGAATACTTGAACTTGATAGAATTTGATGAGCTTCAAAGTTATGAGCTTGGTTTCAAAAATTATTATATATAAGTGTAATATCATTTTAATTACGTTTTATCTATAAATACGAAAAATATATAACAAATGAGGCAGGTACGCAGAAAGGATCCAAAGCTTCCGAGTGGGCCCGAATTCAATATGAGGATAAATTATATTAAAATTTGTAGTCAGCCTTAAAACGAAACTATTTATAAATTTACAGAAAAATCGGGATTTCGGAGCAGTGCTGCCAGATTGAGTTACAAGTAATGCAATAAAAGTTTTGCTTTTTAAGTATTCTATTCACAATGAACAGTGAAACTAACATGTACGCGTACGATACTAGTTGAATTCTTGTTTTAGCACTTTTTAATTTCCAGATCTACACTTTCGTTAAGTTTGCGCTCTTGGAATATCACTGACAGTTAATCATGAACATCTCAAATTTAATAGTGTTCTTGTTATTGTCCATATTAACAAAAAAAAAAAAAAAAAAAAAAAAAAAAAACGAAATGAAATGAAATCTTTGAATTTTACGTTCAACGGTTATGCCGGTTAGGCTAAAGAAGACGGTGATGATGAGTAATGAATGAAATGGTGGAATGAAGAAAGTGGGAGAACCCGGAGGAAACCCACGCACACGGTGTTTGTCCACCACAAGGTTCACTTGGCGGGGGCTGGGATCGAACCCGGTACCCCAAGCACCAGAGGTGAACGATCTACCACTGAGCCACCGCGGCCCCCTGTCCATATTAACATAGCGCGTAAATGGAGCTACAATAAACCTTCGAAAATTCATGGCTGCTAGATGAAGAATTTACACGAAATAAGGAATTATTACGATGACAGTAGAAAATAAGAATTGGGAAGATAGTTAGCGAGATGGGGAGATGGGGTAGTCCTAGGAAGATGGGGAAAATATGTTGAAGGCTTGTATAAGAGTAGGGATAGACCGCGTGGTCAAGTTGTG
The DNA here is from genome assembly GCF_964235325.1 of Thermobia domestica. Classification (NCBI taxonomy): domain Eukaryota; kingdom Metazoa; phylum Arthropoda; class Insecta; order Zygentoma; family Lepismatidae; genus Thermobia; species Thermobia domestica. The sequence goes on along the minus strand of NC_137462.1, from coordinate 134,738,910 downwards.
GATGATAAAGGTCTTAATATTCTTCGGGATGAGTTTGGAAAAACTTTTACCCGAAGTTAGGAATGGAAAGTCAACTGAGATAAGTAATCGGATTCATTAACAATATGGGAGAAAATGGCAAGAAAGAATTGTTCCAACTCTGCAATGACATATATGAAACAGAGAGTGCCCAAAAGATTATCTAAAAACGATCATGTTACCGTTGGCTAAGAAATCGATCCCAGAGAGATGTGAGAACTACACAACTATTAGTTTTATGCTTCAAATATTGAATATTATGCTTCAGAAACTGAACAGAAAATTGTATGGAAAAACAAATAAGGAAGCTCAATAGGAACAGCTCGAGTTTAGAGGAGGTAAGGGCACAACATATATAATTGGCTTATTGAAAGTAATCGGTAGAAGGTATAGAAGAAAAAGAAGAACAACGTGTACATTGTATTTATTAATCTAGAAACGGCTTTCGACAGGGAAAACTGAGAATTGTTGAATGGAGTTTAAAAAAAAAAGTTGAGATCGAATGGAAAGATCGAAAACTCATAAGAAACTTATATATGAACAAGTAAGTGTTAGAATGGAAGAAATAATCGAGAAGAATTCAATTAGAAGGAAAATTCGACAGTGATGTTTCTTGATAACATTATTTAATATCTATCTAGAAGAAATAGTGAAGAAGAGCCTACAGAATAAAGACGGTTTTCCAGTAAGAGGTAGAATGTTAGATGCGTACTATTTGCAGATGATATCTGTTTCGGAGTCTGATAAGAAAACCAATAAGATGTTAGAAAATGTGAGGAAGGGCTGTGAAAAATAGGGGACGAAATTAAATGTTAGAAATATAAAATCCATGGTGATTGGAACGAATCGATCGATGTCAAATGTAAAAGTAGGAGTGAAGAAAATAAAGCAGGTAATTAGTTTTCAATATCTGGATAGTATTATTAGTGATGAAATGAAGTGCAAACGTGAAATAAAAGCAAGAATAGGAATGGCGAAATAAACATTTATGAGGAAGAATAGTTTGTTTTGAGAGTCCTTGGTTAAAGAATTGAGAAAAAGACTCATAAAATACTTTGTGTGTGGTATTGAACCCCTTGGGGCATGAAACATGGACATCATGCAAAAGCGATTAAGAAAAACTAGATGCTATTGAAATGCGGATGTGGAGAAGAATGAAGAGAATTACCATGGTTGAGTGGAGAACTAATGAGAGAGGAACAGGGTGTCAGAAATGGTGGCGAGAAAAGAACAATTTTAGGTGTAATCGGAAAGAGGAAGAGAAACTGGTTCGGATATTGACCGAAAACTGTATCTTGAGGAACTGTGTTGGAGTTTATGATAGCAGGAGAAAAGGGGCAGGCGAAAGAGGCTATAATGGAGAAACAGCAATAAAGCAGAAAACTCGTAAACGAAGACAAAGAAGTTTGCTGAAGATCATGGTGCATGGACGCTTCTTAGTTGCGCCAAGTGGCCTGCAAATAATGGGAAAATACCATGTTGATGATGATGTACAGTATGTATGTAATAGATGAGTAATTCTCGGTACAAGAAAAATACACATTGAGTATTAGTTACATTAAACTTGGAGATTAATGTTACAAATGGACTTGGAGATTAATGCATTCAGTGATGCATCACCAACTTCTGTAGCTAAATTTTGTTGTTTCAAATTTCGACAATGCATTAATACATATAATTAATTATAAAGTTTCTGTATTTTTGAATTATGAATATTTCATTTAAAAAAATAATGTTTACTTTCGTATTTATTTAGTTTAATCAGTAAACCATTTATAAGCCCCTCCCGTTAGTATAAACGAAGAATGTGAAGTGCCGGGGAAGTATTTCAGATTTTTCCCATTTGGTTCATCCAATTACATCCTACTTCATGCAACACCACAACCCTAGCAGGGACTATTTTTACAGGAGATTAATATGATATTAGGTCACAAAGATGCTGACTTTAGTAAAAAGATATGCAAAAGTAGTAATAGAGATAAGAAAGTTTAAACAGAAACGAAGTAAATGATAATAATACGAGGAAAGATCGAAAAGGTTTTACCTTCGTATGATTTATAGGTGTGTTATAGTTCCGAAATTTTGAGGCTGGTATCTCAATATAAATCTTGTCAATGTATATCACTACAGGTTGCATTGAATTGAAATTAGTTCTACAAGAGTAGCAGAGAGCTTGTTGAACAAAGTTGACTAGCAAGTTGTGATTAGGTTTCTGCGTCTTCAAGAGAACTTTGTACAAAAATCAATGAAGAAATAGTTGTTTATGATGATAAAGGTTCACTGTGTGTGCCAAAAATGACGAAAAAGCATTAAAACGTAGGGATACATATCTACAAAATAACACAAGAGAAAATCGCCCATTAAAGCTATAGAAGCAAGCGTGGTAGCATAAGCAAAAGAGCTTATAAATATTTCAAGATAGACGTGTGATGGTTAACGTTTTAGGTAGAGAGCTAAACAATAGTAGGAAATCTTGCATACGAGCAAAATGGCTGCAAAGCAGATTCCCATACTGCTGGCGTTTTTCGCAAAAATAGTAATATGGGGAATTTGCACAACGCATTTCGGACCTATATCACAAAGATTAGCAAAACTTTCTCGAACAGATTAGTGACAATCAATAAAAGCCAAATATATCTGTTTAAATCTGAAATGAAAGAAATGCGCAAAACATGCAAAATGCTTCATCATCCACTCCCATAAAGGCTAAAGTGTAACAGCTATTCATCAAGATCATGAAGTGAAAAACTGATATCAAAAGGTTTAAAAAAGAACAAGGCTTGCTATCAGAAAGTTTTGTTGCTGCCAATTGATGATGCATCTATTCACTCCGTTTGAAGAAACAGTCACTTTTGTTCACTTGAATTGTAAACATTTGCCTTATCCATCGTATTTACTCCACTGGCATCTTCCAACTTCTACCTTCTTTCAAATATGATGAGCTATTTACGTTGAGGACGTTTCAACGATTATGATTGGAGCTCATTGAAATGGAGGACTGGTTTGTCTTCAAATCTGTAGACTTCTTTTAAGCTTGTGTTTTCGTAAATTAAGATGTGTGTAGTCATTGGAGTGGATACATGAGATAAGTCAAGCGAATCATAGAAAAAAGATTACAGAGTCCTAGCACATAGGGATCTTAGAGTAAGAGCTTTTGGACTGCCCTCGTAACAGAGAAACAAAGTGGAAGTAACTGTAAGATTCTTTTTTTTTTTTTTTTTTTTTTTTTTTTTACAAATAATTGGTTTTGTGATATTTTAAAATATTCAAGGAAAAGGAACTTAATTTAAACACAACGTAAAAGGTAGTAGTAACAGTAGTAGAACGGAAAGTCAATGAGAAATCATAAGTAGGCTAGTAATCGCTATAGTTTGTACGGCATACGAAGAAAAAAGAATTTGAGTTGATAAAACCTACTTTAAAGCCGTTCTAAAGACACTTAGGTTTAAAACCAAGTAAGCGGAGTTCATTTGTAATAGTAACAGATCGGTGTCAAATCTTCTTTCCAATACTCACGATGACAAATGTGACAAATTTCGTAGATATTCATGTAAATTTGGTTCTCAGTTCTTTTCCTGCTTCATTTTGTTGCTGGAAGAAATAAGCTTCAAAAGCGTGGAAGCGATGAGAAATGCAATGGGATTGAAACCAAAGGAAATGTGTTAATTATAAAAGCTGAAGGAGAAAATTAAAACAAGTTGTTATTTTAGTTAGCAACATAAGGTTATTACTGAAGATCTAAAATGTAAATGAAAGGTGATAGAATGTAAACGGGAAAAAATAGAAATAATTAAATATGCATCTGAGAAGAACTAAAATGTATTTTATGAATCGTTAAGTTAAGGTTCTCAAGATTTTATGTGGTTACTCATCATTGTTTGAAGCATTGCAATAGTATTTTATAGGTTTGTAAACAAGAAAGTTGAAGCAATATTGATTTAATAGAAAATGTGTAAATAACAAGAAATACACAATTCAAATTTTCACTCTTTATCTCTTAGGTATTTTCAAAGTGCAGATCTTTCCTATTGACAATTTTATGTTTAGACTTAAGTATTAAAATAACTTAGGGTTTTCTCTCCAAGCATTCTCAGAATCTGTACAATTAGTAGCAAGGGAACTGTTAATATTAGGGAACTGTTAATATAATTATGACATTCTTTTAGGTACTTTTCCAAAAATAGCATCAACAAAAAAGCTTACCTGAAAAGTTATCAAAATTTATGACAACAGAATTTACTGCTTTAATACCCGTATCCAGTATTTCTGTTCGGAGTTCCTGCTCCGTAAGGTCTCCACGGTTTAGGTGTTGGTGGCGGTGCCTGTTGAACAACCTTCACAATAGTTGGAACAGCCACTGTCTTGATAATTGGTTGTGGGACAGCTACAGTTTTGATAATTGGCTGTGGGACAGCTACTGTCTTCACGATTGTGGGTGGTGGAGCAATAAGGGGTGCAGCTGCAAAAGTCAAGGGAGCATGATAGCCGAAAAGACTTGGGTAGCCAAATCCATAGCCGAATGTTGATAAGCCTAGTCCATAATCACCATAGAAGACTCCACGCTTCGATCTTGGTCCTTGTTGATAGACTTCTGCGGCGAATGCAACAGACAAAGCTGCGAAAAAGGCCTGAAAAGGAAGAAAGAAAGGATACATACTTAGGTATAATAGTGGTGGTAATGTAGTTTTTACTGGTAAATAATAACGAAGAAATAACTTTACATCTAGTAACAGAATATGACTAAGAACATTAGTTGTGTCTGTGTTATTCTTATGCCACAGAAGATTCATGGAATCATTGTTTAGATCCAGTAACTATAGAATGTATGATAAGATCTTGAAAATCCAACATAGCCACTAACTGAAATCATCACTGGGCACACCGAAATCATTAGGGTGAAGATAAGAAGTTTTGCAAAAAATTAATAACGGTACCTCTACAAGTAGTTTACGGGTCTATATAGTAAACGTGTTTGTTTCAATTATTTGGGCTTACGTATACAACATATGAATTCCATGGTCTTGATATCTGAGGCACTGAAATCAATTGCACTTATAAGCTTTCTGTATTTAAAGCAAATAAATGAATAAAGTAATAAATAAAAACAAATTTACAATCTATATTATAAAATTGAAAGTGACTATGTTTGTGATTCTTAATCTCTTGAACCACTGGACCGATTTCGATCAAATTTTCAACATAAATAAGGTTCGGGCCTGAGATGTTTTCGTCATTTCACTTTGACGGTGCAACGTAGGGGAGGGAAGGAGGGATACATGCATACCTATATATATATATATATATATATATATATATATATATATATATATATATATATATATAATGAAAATAAAATTGATTGACTTTGTGACTTCATCACTCTTAAACCACCCGACCAAAGTCGATCAAATTTTCAACATAGATGAGGTTCGGACCTGACATGTTTTTTTTTTATCATATCACTTTGACGGTACAACTTAGGGGAGAAGGAGGGAGAGATACATAAAAATGATAAAAAGTGACCAATATTAGCATCAAATCTATAGTTTTCAGAGTCCGAGATAAATGACAGATAAATGATAAGATTTGTGTCCGCCATTTTAGGCGAAAAAAGATCCTCGTTTGGCCTAATCCTCGTTACTCCTAAAATGGCGGACAGTAAGAAAAAATTGTGGAAATTCAACTAGAGGGAAATTATAAGAAAAAATTCATTAAGAATTAAGAAATGCAAAATATATAGATATTATAGCCTATTAATTATTTTCAAGGAGTTAGGATTACCGAAACTCCTTTATGTATTTACTATGACCATGTATATATATGAATATATATATATATCGACACGTTCTCTATCGATCCAAACGATTTATGGTATGGATTCCAAATCTTAAGAATATATTGCATCTCAGCTTCATTCTTCTATTGAAGCCTGAAGTAGTAAGAACTAGTACAACTTCCGGTTTCGATATTGATTCCTAAATATTAAAAATTGCAAGAGATAATGAGAAATCGTTTTTGATGAGAATTTAGCTTCCAATAAAGACGTTACATGTCTCACATTATCACTCTATTGCTGCCGGAAGTTATAGATATATTTCCGGTTTCAATATTGAATCTGCATAATTTGGAAATCTACAGTAATTTAACAATGTAAAAAGAAACTCACACGTAAGAGAACAAGGTATAAAAGTTTTCTTAACTTTGCTTACTGCACCGAACAGTAAACCTTAGTCCAGACGGCCACTCAACTGAATAAGAGGTTCAGCCGGATAGTTATAGTCCAGAAGGTATAACGTCGTTGGCTTCCCGCGCTTAGACCTGCTCGTTACTGGGGGTGTAGTAAGAGGATTGCCAATCACCAGCAACCGTCTACTGCGCTCAGCGAGCCACGCCCCACTGCCCACTCCCCATAAACGTCACTACAACTTTTCGCGGGAAGCCAACGACGTTATACTTTCCGTATTATAGTAGATAATGTTCGCTTCATCGTATGGACTTCAGAAGCCTATAACACATGAGGTTACCACTTGTCATTATACGTCACTGCGGTTAATGTCTTACAATGGCAACAGAATGCCGTGACTGAACCATAAAAACGAGTAGCATGGTGTGATGAGTCTCGATTTCAATCTCATCACGCCGATAGTGATCTATAATTTGGTGCCAGCCCAACGAAATCATGTCAGGTTGGAACTGTGCAAGACAATGGAAACTTCATGTTGATTTAGAGCGTTTTTCTGTTCTGTAAGCAATGTTTTGGACCTTTGGTATCTACTATTCACCCGTATTGTATCGAAGTACGAAGATCTCCAGAGTCAACTATATCTTTATTTTTTCTGTCATACGAGTGGAAATGGAGTGTACCAGCAGGATAACCATCCTCGTAACAGATCCCGGTTGGCCATCATCTGTTTGGAGGAGCATTCAACTTCTGTCTGCTGAAACAACCACCGATAAGCCCGGATTTTAATCTCATTGTACATCTCAGAGACTTATACTATGGACATTCCCGGTAGTATGTGAAACGAGTGGAAATTCAACTCAAAAGTTGTAATTTCAAAAGTAATAATAAGAATTGAAATATATTTTTCTTCTTTCTCCGTTAGTAACACATTGAAATGTTTGGATTGTGGAATTATCCAAAAGCAATTTGTCAGTGGAGCGATTTGTCACAAATCACTCATTTCGATCACAGTTGTCCATTGCTAAGTTATGAGCGAATTTAGGGATCTTTTGTCAGATCTAGCTCGAAATATTTATGAATTTCATACGAATTATAATTACAATACAATCACAATAGGATTCCTAATAATGCATTAACAGTTTCAAAAAAGCATTGAAACCGGAATGAAATCATCTGAAAGATCAGCAAAACCTATAATAAAATAATTTTTGCATCCACATAAGAAGAAATACACAAACTATATTTCCTTTAACATACCGATTAGCAGTACCATTTGAGAATATCAGATATTTGGAAACAAACTGCAAACTAAAGGTCACTTTTGAACAACACTAACCTTTTAAAAAAAATAATAACAGGTGTAACTCCTTGTTTTTTCTCTCATCTCAAATATAGCTACTATACACTCTGTGAGGGCATTAATATTCTCAAAATGGAACGGAAAAATAACTGTACAATTGACGAAACACGTTTCCGAAAAGGAGCTCCTCCGTGGCTAAGCGGTTAGCGTACGCGCCTTTGGCGTGGGAGACCCGGGTTCGATTCCCGGCGGGAGCTCATGTGGTTCGGATTCCACGTTAATCAGTAGGTCCACGTCTCATATAGCCTCGCTGCTGAAAGGGACGCTAAACTAAACTCAACTCAACTCAACGTTTCCGAAAGCAAATAATCCTATTACAAATTAGTTATGGAAAACTAATTTGTATTTCTTAGTCCTTCACATAGTAGGGATTTTTTTTGTGGAAAATTTCCCTCCAGTTTTATCTCCACGATTTTTTATAGTCCACCATTTTAGGCAAAATGAGGATTAGGCCAAACGAGTATCCTTATTTCGCCTAAAATGGTGGATATAAATCTTATCTTTTATATGTCATAAAAGTGTCAGATAATTGGTTAGGCGAAATGAGGATTAGGCCAAACGATGCAACATCCTTTTTCTTTGATTTTTATCAGCTTTTGTACCATACTTGAATGCAACACTGCAAATTGTGTGTCAATATGCTTTTATAATCATATCTTTCCATCATATTTATTTTAAAAATCACATTATTACCGTCAAAAGATAAATATTTTCAATACTAAAGAGGTGACAAAACCATTCGGCGTCCATTGTTAGAACAAAAGTTGCTTCCGAAAGGGCAGCACAAGAAAAATGTAAGGTTCTGCGATAAGCCTCGTCTCTCTCGTTAGCTGCTCGCAGCTGAACGTCATGCAAAAGATTATTTCTTGTAAACCGGATCTTGAATTGTCTTGTAAACATGATCGTTTATAGAAAGGTCCCATAAAGTGGATCAGTAGGAAGTATTTGTTTCTCTTATAGAACAAAAATATTTTCCTTTTAAAAATAATTTATTTGTTTACAGTTTTGATCAGCTTTATGAATTTGTAATTAAATACGTCAGAACTTTGTGTTATTTTTAGTAGAAAAACTATCCTTCTCTTTGTAATAAAACGTGGATCAATTTAACTACACATAAAAACACTTTCGCCCTATATGCTGAATAACAAATAAATAACGTATCGAATTTCATATTTCCCCATCACTGATAGTTCTGGGTACGGGCTAGGAAGATCCGTGGTCGGAAGTGGTGCCTGAGGAAGACTGTGTTGTGCCCGAAGGTAAAAGACATTCTTTTGTGGAAAGTGCTTTAAGGATAAAAGATCCAATGCAACTCGTGTAACACATGGTACCATGAAGATCTGATGGAGTCAGAGGAAAAAAGAGATTCCTTTCTGGACAGTGCTTTGTTTCAGAAACGCTTAAGAAGAAATGATTGTGGATGACAGGAAATGATGTCATTATAGATTGAGCTAGTAATTCCACCTTGCTTTCCATTTATTATTCATTTAGATCTTTTCGTACTTCTTTTGCTGTTAGAAATGGGTTATGATCCACTTAGCAGGACATACGATCCACTTTAGAAGACCAATTGCTTAATATCTTGTTTCTGTACATGTTCCATGTTTTGTTTATTATACATTTATGTTTAATTAGAAACAAACAAATCTTTTTTTCAATAAATAATGTACCTATCATATGAGTGTGAAATTTCCTTATTTGCATTTTTTTTCTTCCGAGTCGCAGCTTGTCCTCTTGAAAGTGGTCTGTTTATTATTATTATTATTATTATTATTATTATTATTATTATTATTATTATTATTATTATTATTATTATTATTATTATTATTATTATTATTATTATTATTATTATTATTATTTTTGAAGACATGACTTTATATGAAATAAACTTTCATCAGCATTTTGTACTACGTCCCAAACACCACGATTATTCAAATATTATCTCAGTGTTAATTTTCTCTGAGTTTGCAGTTATTTCCTTTTTCTGAAATTAAAAATACCAAGAATTTTATTTGGAAGACTTATAGAGGACATTTATGTAGCCTATAACGTTTTATTAATAATGTTTATAATGAAGAAAATTATCTCAATGATTATTACGGACTCAAATAAAACTAAAAAATCTAAATAATACATTTCATTGTGAATTCTAACGTAACTTTGTCGCAAGCACCCAAAAGCATCTTGATATCTCGCCCTAAGTCACTTATTAAAAAATGCAACATTAATTACGACCTCATAGCGCAAAGGTTCTAAGTCCATTTTTTTTTTTTCGAAATTGAGATTTCTATACTTATAGAAGGCGCGTGATGTGCTCTTTCACATGGCGACAAAAAAAGCGTACGAAATGGTTATTATTTACAAGAAATAATAAGTGAAATATTGTCCTATGCCATGTCCTGTCCATTATTTTTGATCTCCTGTAAAGATTTCTAAAATTGGACATAGAACCTTTGCGCTCTAAGGACGCGAACATATGGTAATGAAAAATCAAACAAACAATAATAATAAATGTATATCTAGCATGGAACGCCTTTAGGTTATTACGTGCCACAAAATCAATTTAGCAATGGATAATTGACATGAAAATATTCATAAAGTAACATTCACGCGAATCTTATACGCAGCTTTCTGAAATAGCACAAGGAAACAAAACAAGGAGAGAAGGAGAAATGCCTTAGTGAAGGAATTTTCTTCTGAAAATGTTATAGCTACACAGAACATATGAGTGTACGAAAGAAGATTTAAAGATCGACTCACATGACACGATTTTCTTACATAATCAATGTTTTGTTTCCTTACTATTAGTCTCAGTTGCCTCGAAAACTATAGATTTGACTCTAATCTCGGTCGTTTTCGATTATATTTTTTACATGCCACTCCTTTCCATCCTCACCATCCATACCGGGAGGAAATGAATTTGTACTTAAGCAGCATCAGGGGCATCACTATGCATCTGAATGACTCCGAAAACTATGAATTGGACACTAATATCAGTTGTTTTCTAATATTTTTACATGTCATATATATGGAACACATACGAATCTTATACCACTAAATATGATTAAACTGTAAAAAATTCTGACGTGATACGCAAAAAGTAACTATATAACTAGAACCAGCAACATCGATTTGTACAAATTCATTTAAAACACCTGTCAGCAGAAATATTAAATAGTTCAACAACCAAGGAGACGAACTCATGCATAGTGTAATCTACCATTTTTAATGTCAAGAAGTTTAAGTACGACCAAGATCTAATAGTTGTGATTATATTTAGTTTGAATTTTAACTGGAAATCTTGCCTTTGTAATATTAAAGACAAAGTAACAGACTAAATCTATTGAAGTGCTTAACTATGGAACTATTTGGGGCTTAAAGCCAGATAGTTTCATCGAAACTTTTCAGTCGTTTCTTCTTCCCGTTTCTAACACACGGCCATACAGCTTGGCTTAATGCAGGCATCTACTTTCAAAACTGACATAAAATTTCAGAACCTTATGTTTTGCGACTAGCATATTACATCAAAATTTCTGGCCCAATTCGTTAACAACATTCTCTTATAGATTTTTCATCTATTACACACCATCATGAAACATTACGAGCTTGCTATATTACAGAAAAAAAAAAATGATTGGAGAAATATTCCACTCCTTTGTACACAATGGCTACCAACACTGAAATCAATTAAATGAAGTTTCTGGTTTTATGTCCAATGATTAGGCTAAAGGCGACGAATGGTTAAAGAAAATGACTCATTACGAAATAATTGATGGAATGAGGATATGAACAGTGGCGGATGTAGGAGGTAAAAACATGGGGGGGGGGGGGAGCAGCTAGAATTCAGACTATAATAGGTACATCATGAGTTTACAACAAAGTTTCAAAAACATATAAATAATAGCTTTAATTATTTTTATCACTCAAAAAGTTGGGTCGGAAAGGCCCCCCTAGCCGAGGAAAGGATCCGCCACTGGATATGGAAAACAAAAACAGGAGAATCTAGAGAAAACCTTCACATCGAATACTGTTCACCACAAACTCACTTAGCCAGGGATCAAACCAAGGATGTCTCGCATCAGAAGTAAGTCATTTTACCACTGTGCTTGAATAAGTGTGAATGTCTTGATATCTAGCCTATCTGAACACGATCTAAATTAGGCTACGTAATGTTGGACTGCACTAAAGGGAAAGTTTGTTTAATTTCCAAAATTGTATTGGGTTTACATTAAAATTTATGCGAAACAAGGTAATAGTATACATGAGAACCCCCTGACCTGCGTTTCTTCTGTGTTCTATTACCACTTCTACATGAAATACCATAAATTTTCTACGTAGTGCAATAGTAAGAAGTATCCATGTGCACAAGACATGCGATATGCGTTAAATCCCCCACTACCACACACACACACATAGTCATAGGTAAAGTACAAGGGCACTACACATGCAGATATAAAGTACAGGTACGTTCTTTTTTATTTTCGTATCAGTCGATAAGTAAATGAAAGTCGCTTTGTTACCCCCTTTGTAAATTCGTACATATTCAATGAATAATCCCTAAAAATATGAGCGCGCTGCTCCTTCGGGAACTGATGCAGCTTCATGTATACTATATCCCGAAACGAATCCAAAAAAATATTTACGATTTTTTACTGTATGTTATTATTTTTAAGGTTTATAAGTATTAGAAATGCAATGTAAATAATAAAACAGAACAAAACATGTTTCATTTCTTTCATAGATGTCAGGCAAGTAAGAAATTTAACATGTTAAACAAATTTTAGCCATTTTCAATGTAACTTAATTATTCTATAAACATTTTGGTTTTGAAGAATAAATTAGCGTGGTTGTTACAACAATATTTAAAATTACTATATTACTTGACAAATTTAAACTTAAAAATATCTAATGTCCCATAAATGATTATTTTGAAATTCTTATCTTCTGCTACCTCGCGATTAAGGTTTTAATTTAGTTTGTTATCCTTCGTAAGAATGCACTTGAAATGAAATAAAATATCTAGTTTTACGTACTAACGGGGAGAAAACAGCAGGTCGCGACGAAAATTTACAAATACACTGTTGCCTAACACAAATTTGCATAGTCAGGGATCGAACCAGGAAACCCTCACACGAGAGGTAAGCGGCCTACCAGCTATCAGTAAGTTATCTTTCTCCCGCAGAAAACCAAAGGATTGTAGGGTATGATTTCAAGTGTTGCAATGGTGATCGTGAGGCTAGATCCCCATTGGAGGTTCGAATCCTTCTGAACAGCATGGGTGTCTTTAACTGTTCTCGAGCTCCTTCGTGGCCAAGCGGTTAGTGTACACCCCTTTAGCATGGGAGGCCCGGGTTCGATTCCCGACGCGAGCTTATGTGGTTCGGATTCCTTGTTAAGCTGTAGGTTCACGTCTCATATAGCCTCTCTGCTGAAAGGGACACTAAACTAAAAATCAAATCAAATTTAACTGTCCTAGATGTTTTCGTCTTTGTATCCTTGTCGAGTCCAGTAGAACTTGGCTTGTTATATGATAAATGTATAACACTTTCACAGTAGGATTGATTCTTCATAAATTAAACCCTTACTTACCAACAAAAGCTTCATAGTCCTAACTTTTTATAGTCACACACACGATTCAACAGTTGGCAACAGAATAACTCATGTTACTATAAGGAATTGGTCCTTTATACCAAGGCATCTTCTGTCCTGAGGGAAGTCTTACTTTCGGACCGATAGCATCATGCAACAAAATTCGGTTGTTCCTTCACTCACCTTTCAGTTTTAATCCCTCCTTGTCTTTTCCCTTACTCCTTTTGCAATTCGTAACCCCCCTTCCCCTCCGCTACATAAGCATACTTACGGTATACTTATCTACCTTGTATTACATAGCGTGTTGAATATCAAAAGGTCCCATTTCCCAGATGATCTCTATAAAGCCCATATAGCACGGACTCCCCCACCTTAAAGATCTCCGTAGTGGGATGGAAGAAGATGACCTCTTGTGTAGAATGACTGCTGATGATACCGCATGGAAAGTGGTTGGACCACTAAGTGAAAGTATAGTGTTTTTTTTCTTCTTTTTCCAAAAAAAAAAAAAAAAAAAAAGATTTAAAGATTTCCGTCTATTTTGTCTCATACAAGGAAACAAGATGAAACACAAAAGGGGAGGAATTGTAAAGTTCTCCTTTTAGTTAGGATAAAACAGACAGTTCACGAACTCTTCAACTGTTATGTAATAGATAAACGTTCAGGAAGTTTTTATTCTTTACTGTCTGTTTCTCTCTTTCTGTCTGTGAATAAAAGTGTGAATGAATTACACCTTATATATTGCTTTTTCTTCTTTCTTTTCTTTTCTGACATATACGCTGATGATAGTGTGGCTGTCAGTTCGCATTTTGCACCATTGTTTTCTTGTAATTGTCATTATATGGCGAAGTTTCTTCTGGGCTCACTGTTGAGTTTCTTAACAACAAAATTATTGAGGCCTACCATTTTTTTTTTTTTTTAAACTAAAGGACTAATGGAAAGTCGCCTTGAAATTACGTTTACCTTTCTAAGTAGTGAGTGCGAAATAGAATTAAATCAAATCTTTAGTTAAGCCTTTCCTTAGTCATGTCCTAGAAGTAGATGAAGCACGTATGTGCAAGCAAACGGTTACGAAAGAAGTAGGTGAATGAGAAAGTGGTGGGAAACGGGGGAATTTTGAAAGGGGTGGGAGTATACGAAAAACCAATTGTCCATTGTTAGATATGAAATAAGAATCGACTGCGTTTTAGGTGAGTTTTGTACCATTGAGCCAGCGCCCTTCTGAAATATTAAACTTTTAATTACTTGTTTTTTTGAGCAATTGCAGCACTGTTACTCCATACGAGAACTCTTGAACAAAAGCCAATTTTTTGAATTCTGTTTTTTTTTTTTTTTTTTTTTTTTTGACATAAAGGACTACAGCGATAATTATCTCTACTGAGCTCATTTATAAAGTTGATCCGTTAACATCTTCACAAGTTACAGTGATTTTGACGGTGATTTTCCATATCCCGTTTTAAATATAGGCTATAACATTCCTTAACTTCTATGCAACCTGCACAGTAGTAAAGAAATTATAATAAAAAGAATATGTAGAAAAGAGGCTATCCATATCCCATGTATGGAATTGTGTGATCTTCTTTAGTGTCTTTAACAGAGTTTAATTTATACAGGGTGTTAATGAACTATACCGACAAACTGTAAGAGGTGATTCCTCACATCAAAATAGGAAAAATGAATTCAAATTGACCTATGGGTAAAATTGCATAGTTTCAGAGCTAGGAATCTCCAAAATCGCGAAAAAGCTAAATTTCAACAGACCCTATTTCGAATTCCAGAAACTATGCTTGGTGGTCCTTATCACCGTAAAGGAAGTCATGCATTTGCAGTTCAAAAATGCACATTTCATTAATGTTCAATGGCGTAAAAAGTATTTCCTGCAGGGGAAATTTCCAGACTTGCCACCAACCAAATTTTGAGACATGCTCTGACTTTATGATTGGTCCAAAGTAAGCAAACGATAAGTCTTGATAGTAACGAACACGGAATCCTTTGGCACAATGTCGGAAGTGTTAAGGATCGTCAGCAGCACGGTCTCTAGTACTAGGAAAAAAGCATATTGTGATATTTTCTTTCACGCTTATAAGTGAAAAAACCTGAAATATACCGTGACGAAATACATCGCATCACACGTTACTCCGAACACAAAAAAACATGGAGCTACCGGTTCCTAACACTTCCGACTTCCACTGGATGTCCATTGTTGTCAAGGCTTACCACCTGCCTACGTTGGACCCTCCTTGAAATCAGGGTATATCTGAAAACTGTATCGAGAGCATATTTGAGAATTATACCTTCTACAGAATATCCTGCACACCCATTGAAAATTTATGAAATACGCATTTTTGGATTGTGTATTTGTGACTTCCTTTACGTTGATGAGGACCACCATCCACGGTTTCTGAAATTCGAAATAGGGCCTGTTGAATTTTAGTTTTTTCGCGATTTTGGACAGCACTAGGTCTGAAATTATTCACTTTTACCCATACGAACTTTTTTTTTCTTATTTTGATGTGAGGAATCACCTCTTACAATTTGTCGGTATAGTTCATTAACACCCTGTATATCGTGTTTAAAAATAATTATTGACCCCCGCCCATTCGCATCAGGTCATAGATGTCTCAAGGCAGGTGATATAGTTACCAGTTACGTTCCGGCTGTATTTATTTCGCACTTTGTCACAAGTAGTCATTTTAGACGCTGGCTGGATCTCTGAACTGTATTGGAATGGAAGCAGAACGAGAAAAAATTTCCGCCCCCACCGGGAATAATAGAACACCGATTGATTAGTTTTATTGATTTGGAATTTTGCGCCCGGTTCAGCCACCGAGACATGAGACGTGAACCTACAACTTAAAGTGGAGCCCAAACCACATGAGTTCCCACCGAGAATCGAACCCATATCTTACGCTCAAAACTTCCCGATTGCTATGTAGATACCTTACCGACTACTACGGGACTAGGACCGTATTATATTTCATCTTAGTCCAGAAAAAATGTTAGTATTTTCTTAACTTGTCTTTCCACCTTCTAAGAGTGAGGTACAAATGAAATTAAAATTTTAAGTTTTACATCCCACAATTATGCCGGCTAGGCTAAGGAAATGGTAGAATGAAGAAAGTGGGAGGAAACGGGATAACCAAAGGAAACCCACGCACACGGTGTTTGTCAACCATAAAGTTCACTTGGTGCGTGCTGGGAGATCGAATCAAGGACCCCATGCACCAGAGGTTTACGTTCTACCACTGAACCACTTCTGCCCCCCAAGAATGAGATACAATATTACACAAAAATAAAAGTTTAATTAGTTTATTTTTAGTAAAGGTTATAACTTATAAAACCATTTCTAAAATTATAAAATCAAAAAATTGTGATAGAGTGAAAACAATGTGCTTTTTTTACAGTTTTAAGGAATCTGGTTTAATAAAACTCCTTTATATAATGTAAATACCCTATTTGCTCATATGTGTTTCAGTACGTTCGGAGGACAAAAAGTCTCAAGACTACCCTAATGAGTCACTATCAATGTTGGCCAGGATATATATACGATCGAAAGATAGGAATCCATTCCATTGATCTGGTGATATTCAAACCGGAAGTATCAAAAATCAACCATTTCCGGTTTTTTAATCTTTAACAGTATACAGGGAAAACGTTAATAGATAAGGAGAAGCGGTTTCCTGCATTCGACTAAGCGCCCCAAGATTATATTTCATTTACATCCTTAAGTATTTATTTATACTAATACCAGTAGTGATACAAATTCGCCACAACTTCCGGTTTGAATATTGACTTACATAGAGCAAATGAGATAAGAAATAACAAGAAGTTTTTTTTTTTAATTTTTATTTTGTTTTATGTTTTGGAGGGAAGAATCGTTTTATTGTTCTAAGGATAGGTACCATCTTCTCTCTTAACACTTTATTCAATCCAGAAGTAACAGAAGTCAATGACTTCTGGTTTAAAAGTTGCTTGTTATAGAGTAAACCAATAATAATAGATAGCAATCCATTAAGTTCCATAAATATATTCTAATTTCACTCTAATTTCTCTACTAAAACTCTAAATAATAGAAATCTACTGTAAATAAACTGTAAATAATAGAATAATAGAAACTGTAAATAATAGATCTATTACTTTCGGTTTCAATATTAATTGATAAAATAACACACCATGCAAACCAAACTCCTTCATTGGCATACACGTGACACCGCTACTTTTTTTTTTAATTCAGCACGATCATAAACTGTAACAGGATATAGTTTGTTTGCCTTGTCCCTCCCAGCTCTTGTATTATCGGTTGAATGCAAATTGACATATAAAAATGAAGAAATAAACACCAATCGACGTACAACCTTTAAAGCATTGTTCTAGGACTACAGCATGCAATAAGTTCCATTTCCCAGATTAGAGCAAAATCGTATCTCTGAAACCGTGTATGAAGTGGTCTCGATTCAACTGGGAAAGTACAAAATAATATCCATAGAACCAGTTAACATAAATGGTGCTGCACTAATTACAGGTTACCATTTCTTCTCTTCACCAGGGCATTGAGACTGCTGCTTATAGTGGAATCCGAACTATTAGATCTACTTAAGCTTCTATCAGAGATGAGCATCAAAGGGAATTAATCCCAGGACCGACAAACCATCGTAGTCAAGGGCGCCGATTTCCTTGTAGCTTTGGGGAGGGGCCCATTCATAAAATATAAATGTAACAATACATATAACAATAAAAATACATATAAATATATATATTCATAAAAATACATATACATATAAATATATATATTCATAAAAATATATGAGCTTTGGGGGGCTCTTGCCCCCTCGCCCCCCCCAGGATCGGCGCCGTTGATTGTAGCTACTACTGCATAAAAGAATGCTAGTGTAAATCATGGATGGGTCAGTCTTGTGTTTTCTTTGATCTTATAATACGGAAAGAGCTTTCCATTTCTTCACATTCCACTTGAAAATCTCCTTATTCAAAAGTCGCACAGCAAAATTTTCTTTATATTACATGCAAATTCTATTATTTTCTAGGTGTGCTGCTGAGTTACCTACATGAAGCGAATGGTACCTCTTGTGGCTTGCTCAGTCCTTTGACTTGGTATTTATGCTCAGAAAGTACAGCAGCTAATCTAGTACAGGTTTCTTTTTTACTAAGCACTGATGCAACAACTCTGTATCACATGATGAAGAACCGTTCCTTTGGAAACGATTCACTTGTTACATTCCCCAATTTCCAGATGAATACAACTTGAATTATAAGCTATTGGCCGAACAACGAACGAATATTATCGGTATCCATCTTTGGACTTTATTTACTATCTTTCCACACTAACGATGTAACTTCTATAACATGTTACGTACCGCGCTTATTTTCTGTGAACATGTTTCCAGTTTAACCTTCAGTAACGCAGTGGCGTTGCCAGAAGTTTTGAAAGAAATTACTTTCCCGCAGAAAAGGTTCAACCACCCATTATGAAAAAGGAAACAGAAGTTCGTGCTGTGTATCGAGCGGTAAACATTGAACTTCAAGAGAATTACAACTCCAAGAAATAGTTACGAGACTGCGTTCAGACTCCCAGGATTTGTACAGCAGACAATGATACATGAATTGTTACAATTTATATGGAATGGAGCCTGGAGCCATTGGGATCGATCTTGGGGAGCTGCTAGGTCTCCGGCTCCCTCTTAAGTCTGCTTGAAACTGCTATTTGTTTTGATGTCTTGTCAGATGACATGTAGGCCCAAGGGCGCCCATCAGGGGGGGGGGGCAAGGTGGGGCGCTTGCCCTCCTAGAGGAAATTGTACTTCAGAATATCGAAAACCCAATATAATTTTTACATTAGTTACAGCAAAATTTGAAACTATATTTGAAACGTCGCTTATACTTGCCCCCCCTGGAAACCACAACATGGGCGCCCTTGTATAGGCTTAAGAAACCAGAATACACTAAAAGTTATACAAAAATTGGCTCCACTAGATGGCACAGGAACGGATTCAGTTGTGCCCTCTGTTCAGTGTACGAAATAGTACTACTAATAGACTGTTTATTCAGTATTCAGTGGAGAGTGGACAAAGAACATAAGGGTAAACATCACTATGCCCCGTTGATATAAAATGATGTACTACAAACACATGGCTGTATTCGAACTGAGTTCCCTGTTCAACCTGCGTGAAGGCATACAGTGTAATTCGTATGCATAAAGTGCATAGTGCCACAACTATGATGCGTTTCTCTAAAGGAAGAACACATGGTCTACTCCACTATGTTTGTGACTCCTAATTTCTTGAATCACTCGACCGATCTCGATCAAATTTTCAACATAGATGAGGTTCGGACCTGAGTTGGATTTTGTCATATCACTTTGGGGGGGCAACTTAGGGGACAGGGAGGGGAAGAAATATTTAAAAGTGATCGAAAATGGCCGATATTAGTGTCAAATCTGTAGTTTTCAGGGTCTCTGAGATGAACAATGACACTTCCGATGCAGTTTAAATCCAAATGCAGCCCCGTAGCTTGGAGAAGTGGAAGGGGAGGTATATAAAATGACCTAAATGGCCAATATTACTGTCGAATCCATAGTTTTCGTGTGATGAACAGTGACACTTCCGATCCCGTTTAAATCCATATTCAGCACCGCAAATTGGGAGAGGGGAAGAAAGGAGATATATAAAAATGATCGAAAGTGACAAATATCAGTATCGAATCTATGGTGTCCGAGATCGCTGAGATGAACAGTGACACTTCGATTGCCGTGCCCCGCAAAATTGGGAAGGATTGGGGGAGATATTAATGCCGAATCCATAGTTTTTGGGGTTGTTGAGATGAACAGTGACACTTTTGGCGCCGTTTAGATCCAAATTCAGCCACGCAACTTGGGGCAGGGGGAGAGGGTGATATATAAAAATGATCGAAATTACATATGTCAGTGTCGGGTTCGCTGAGATTAACAAGACACTTCCGATGCCGATGCCATGCTCCGCAACATGTGGGAGGAGAGGGGGATATATATATATATATATATATATATATATATATATATATATATATATATATATATATATATATATATAATCTAAAATGACCGATATTAATGCCGAATCAATAGTTTTCGGGGTCACCGTGATCAACAGTGACATTCCCGACGTCATTTAAATCTAAATTCAGCCACAGTAACATGATGGAGGAGGAGGAGGTTGGAGAAATATAAAAATCATGGAAAATGACCGATGTCAGAACGCTTTAGTAATAGAAAAAAAGTGACTGACTAACGCAACATATTATTTTTTCTTAATTTAACCTAACGAAGCGGGTAATAGATGCTAGTTAAATGATAATGAATGATATTATGTGTAGAAGTGACAACCGGAAATGTAGATTTATGTCACTTCTTGTTCTAATAGGTGGATTAGAGCGAAGACGAAATATGTATTTGGAATGTTAAATCCGTAGCAAAAACTGTTTTCCATTGCCATTATTCTTGTACGGAATCAACATTGTAAAATTGTGAGGAAATCAGGTTGGTAGACACCAATGATGGTACACGGAATTTGGACTCTCTCTCACAACCGTTTTACTATAAAAATTCATTATATACAATGCAATATAGTTCTTTAAGAAAGGTGGTAAGAAGACCAATGATGTGCCAGAATTTAGTGGTAAGTTATTAGGATTGTTCCAGGGTCCAATCGCAGTCAAGAAGTCGGTGTGTATGGTTCCTTTCAGGGGCTAGACGCAGCCAAAAGAATGGTGGGAATTCATAAGCAGGAAGAGAGAGGATGAGGGTTCTTCCTGTTCGTTGCAGCTGGAGAGCAGGAGGTGAGATTGTCTAATCTAACGCCGACTAATACCTTTGAAAGTGCTGCGGTTTTTTATATCCTATCTATGTAAGTGCATACTAACTTAGTCCTTAGTTGCTCTGAAAGTGCTGCGGTAGTTGCACAGGTAAGGTGGGCACTCTTTAGGATTATCCGCCAAACCTTTTATCACACGGCTACCAAATTGATCCATTGCCTTTCCCATATAACTCCATTGCATCGGATTCGAACCCAGGACCTTCGGAAAGCGAAAGCAAGAACGTTGACCACTAACCTACACTCGCTATAATTTGTGAAAGTCAATTTTGTGCAAAGCTTGACTAACAATTTTTTCCTAACAAATATTACCATGAAATGGAACGAATTTCCCATTTTTGTGGGGGTTTTCTAATGCATTTAGTAGTGATGGAACAGAGATGGGGTGTAAAAGAATAGAATTACAGAATCAAGTGAATTCAAACTTTCACAAAAAAAAAAATCTAACAGAAATGTTCTCGTATTTTAAAAATAATCTATTAATCTTATTTCTTACCAGTGAAAAAATGGGAACTTGAAATAGTTCTCAATATGGTAAGAAGAAAATACGGTCCATCAAGATAAATTTTCACAATTATGTAACCACTTTTTACACAAATAATATATGTTTGATATAAATAATATATAATCCTTAAAAAATTTGCTTAATTTTCCTTCTATAGTTTTTTTAGTATGCCCAGCCAATAGATAGAAAACAAATAGGTTAACTGTGAGAAGCAAAGTTGTGAATATTGAATATCCAGTAACATGTTTAACAGTCTAAATGAATCTTTGGGGAAAATATTCATTTGTCAGTATATCTAAACTTTGTAAAATAAGTATGTGTCTAGAAAAGGGATTTCCAAGTGCTAGGTCATAATGTTCTGAATGTATAACAAAAATTAAACATATATCCGTCGCGATACAGATATAGCTATTCCGACTTTCCTTGCGTCTTTCTATGGTGAAAGTCGATTAATTAGCTCTCTTCTTCAATGGGATAACGACGAAATCATCAATCCAGATGTGCTGGACTGCATAGCTAAATGGCCACATTTAGTTGGGTTAGACCCTCCGGCTCTCGAAAATCATAACAATCAGTCGGCTTGCGACGAGTCCATCGTTAATTACCATGTAGCTTCTTTATCGCAGACTACGAATAGCATTGAAGATAAGGCAGGCTTATCGCTGTCATGTCCCCTGAAAACGGAGCATGGCTTCAAGCTCTACCATCACCTTCTCTGGGCCTACATCTATCCAATGAGAGCTTTCGAGTATCCGTCCCTCTGCGGTTGGGAGCAGATATATGTGAACCACACCACTGCCCCAATTGCAACACCTTAGTAGATAAAAAAGAATTACACGGTTTGTCGTGCAAAAGCAGCGCCGGCAGACATTCACGTCACTCAAGTGTGAATGACATAATATTAAGAGTTTTAATATTTGCAGGGCTTCCAACAGTGAGAGAACCGAATGAATATAGCCGTTCAGACGGAAAAAGACCTGATGGTATGACATTAGTACCATGGAAGAAAGGAAAGGCATTGATTTGGGATTTTACATGTTCAGATACTTATGCCCCTCCAACCTTCAATATTTCTCAGTACAAGCTGGACTCTTAGCTGCTAAAAGAGCAAAAGAAAAAAGGAAAAAATATTGTAATCTACTAGGTAACTATTGCTTTGTTGCAATAGCAATTGAGTCTAGCGGTTCTTGGGAAGAAGGCGGCTTCAAATTTATAAATGAAATCGGCCACCGTCTATCAATTAAATCAGGAGATACTCGAGCAAAATCTTTCCTGATTCAACGCATTAGCATAGCCATTGTGAGAACGGCTATTATGCCGGCTATTATGGGAACGTTACTCACCGGTAAAGAGCTAGAAGAGGTCTTTCTTCTGTGTTTGCAGAGCAGGGAGGTTTTGAGTGAAAACAAATCATTGGTGCAACAATTTATGTAACAACCGAGCAAGGAGCAGGGAGAGACAGCTCACAGTCCATAAGTTTGTATGAAAAATTACAGCAGAATGCTGTACTGTACGTCAAGACAGTGACATAACATGACCTGTTGAAGCCATTGCAAGCAGAAGATTTAGTATTACCTGCCAAACAGTATGGGAACAAAGATTCCCAGTGCACTCCTTTCTATGATAAACTTATTATAATTTTAGGAAGAACGATTCACTTTTCACTTGTTCGGAAGACATAAGGACAGTTCTCAATCTAATGTAATGTGTTATGTACCTTCATATTCCACATTAAATAGAAATTTAATACAAACAATAAACATAACATAGTAACGTTTAATAACATATACTTTGTCAACCCCTAGATATTTATCGTGTACAGGTCAAAAATTATTAGTTTTCTTAATACGGGTTATTCAACTATGAAGTTTAATGTTGTTTTATATAATTTTTCCTATTGCTTATGTTGGTAATTTAATCATGTATTTATGAATTTAGATCTTGTATGGACATGTAAATCCCTTATTTAGTTTTACTGAAGCTTGTAATAAAAATAATATTGGAAACATATATTATATAATGAAACAGAATGCAAATTTTTGGTACAGGTTCTATTTTTATTTGGACGAATTAAATCAAGTGAAAAACACATAAAAGTAATTTTCCTTGCACAAACGGCATTTATGACTTCATGGCGTACAGCTAAAATAAATACGAGTAAGGCTCGTGTGAATGAAATGTTCCATTTGACATATGATGTGAACTCTCCTGAGCAATACAAGACAGGGGTGGACTAAGATCACGCGTTTAACATCAGAAACTCAGCAAATAGGCTGAGATACCCAGACAGTCAGAAGGTAGTTGACAATATTCTTGTGGGACATTCTGCATAGCAAGCTATATCATCAACATAGATATAGTACCATTATTGATAGACCACTTGCTGCAGCTGAGAAGCTTCTATACATTACGGGTCTTCAGCTAACCTCTTCGTCTTCACGTACGGATTTTCTTTTTTGATACCATCCAACAACTGTAGCCTGTTGTTTGGAGGCTCTATGCTATCGGTAATGTGAAAACGTTGAACTCATAAGTGGACATGACATGGACAAACAAGGACCGCCTCCTGAATGTGTGAAGTTCTCTGAATGTAAGAAATATTCGGGAATGTTTCTAGCATCGGATTGTCACTTCAGATGAAAATAGGGTCTACTATGACAATCATAAACGGCCAGGACAGTGATTGAATCGTGTTCAATATTGAAAGTGTTGTTGCTAGTATGGTGGTGTATGGTGGGAAGGTTCCACCATGTCTTTGTCAACCGAGGTGAAACCATCAATGCGGATAATTACAGTGAGAAAGTCTATGAAATGCACTGCAAAACTTGTCCACAATCATCCAATATTTGTCTACATACATTGTGTCTTGATGATAGCACGACAGTTGCAATATGAAATCCTTCCAAGTTTATCGTATCTTTCCCCCTGACTACCATGCCTTCTGGCATCTCGACCACTACTTGAGAGGGGAGATCTTCCCTGATGATCGGAAGGTGCAACGCATTATCGAGGACTTCTTCGCATTGCAGACTCTAGATTTTTTCTGCCTTGGATCCAATCCTTGGCTGAGCAATGGCAGAAATATGTGGTTGCAGATGGTGACTAATTTGATTAACCAAATTTTGTAGTTTTCACATTTTTCGTTCTTTGGACGTACCTGGTGCAGACATTTCATTAGGTAGACCAACCTAATATCAATAATTTCTTTTTATGCAATTTTGCAATTTTATTGTAGTCTACTACTTCTATATTTAAAATAATGGAAGAAGGTAATAGAAGTTACTGTTGTAGAGTTTTAAACTATGTGAGTTCAATATGGAAACCAGAATAGAAAGATGAACGATTTCCATTTTTAATGGAGTGATGAGGTGGAGATGAAACTTATTATTTGTAAATTGAATCAATATAAAGACCATCTCTCGCTATCTCCCGTTTTTCTTGCTTTATTTTTATCAATGTTCAAATTTGAAGTGGTAGGAAATTTCTAACACTTCCGGTTCAAATAATATAAAAATGCGGAGATGTAATCTATTCTTGGTAGGGATATAATCTCGGACGTACGGTAGGATATAGTTGATTTGATTTTGAGTTTAACGTCCAGTTCAGCAGCGAGGCTATATGGGACGTAGACCTACTGATTAAAGTGGAATCCGAACCACATGAGCTCTCGCCTGGCATTGAACCCGGGTCTTCCACGCCATAGGCGCGTATGATAACCGCTTAGCCACGAAGAAGCTCGGTAGGATATAGTCTCTGGTTCTATAAGACTCCTTATGCGTACGCATAGCACAATTTGAAAGTGTAAAACTATAAATGCGAATATAGTCATATCGCGGACTAGGGACACCATATGTAAAACCATGTAAAAAGCTGCAATTATGGGGTTTGAAAATAAATTTAGGGGCATCACACGTATAAAAGATATGTAAAAAAACGCTGGAAAATTTGCTTCTGCAGGAATAGATTAAGAATTATGATCAGGGAAACCGCACGTCGAAAGTGGAAAAGATGAATCTATGAGAATAGGTTAAAAATTAGGGTTAGAGGCATTACACGACGAAAATGAGAAGCAAGTTAGATCCTTAAGAGAGAACTGCAATTTGTACAGTTAAGTTGGTGCGTTTGAAATATTCGACTGGGAAGGAGAAATGGGAGGAGAATTCGAAGGAGAAGGAAAAGTTTCATATTGTAACTTACGGAGAGTACACGGGCCCTTTGTGCGTCATATGAAAGTGCATTGTCGCGGAAGATGAGGCCATTATATCTGCTGACCATTGCTGATGGATACTTGCGAATTGCATTTCACAGGTTTCAGTAATATAAAGACCCGTAGCGATGGTTGCGCCAAGACAGAGGATAGTATGATGAATCATGACCACCGAAGACCAATATATGCATCATTAAAAATATCTTCTACATGTGAAGGGTGTGTGTTCTGAAACCATCCTTGACTTTGATCACGATTAAAGCTGTCCTTAGTGTCCTGATCATGTACGATTATCGTATCATATCTATTTTTCACAGAAGCGACAGTACAATTCAGGAAACATTCCCTGTTGTTCCATACATTCAGTAGATCGCACATCCTCAAACGGTATGCCTTGTTTGAGGATTTTAATTCAAGCAGCACTCATGAGTTCCAGTGTTTCACCTTATCGATTGTACGGAGCAAACGAATCACTGTGGTATGGTATATACCTATCTCGTATACGAACGTACAATTTTTCGAGGATCCACTTCTCACCTGTGAAGCTCATCAGATCATGATAGTTTTCTGACTACTTATTTTTCACTGTTGTGATCGGTACGAAATTCCATAAACCAATGACGTATATAGCGAGAATTTACCACTCCTGACGAGTGTCCAGTGCTTTTTTTCTTTTTTTTTTTTTTACACTAATTGCGCAGAATGATCCGGTTTTAACCCGCAAAGGAATATCATTCGCAAGTGTGATACTTTAACAAGATGCTGTTAAACAACACCCTAACTGACTGGGCACCCAGGCTATTTTCTCAATATGCAAGGAATTTATGAAGTCATATACGTGTAACCTCGGTCCATTCATTAATTACTTTACAGAGGGTGGTTTCCCACCAGGCGCAAAATCGAATATTTGCATCGCACCAATCAAGTACTTTTAAAATACTATAGTGTAAAGTAGAGATTATTTCGAAGAATTAATTCTTTGTTTGCATTTTAATTAGAATTCTCTGTTTCTAGACATGCCTGTCTTATCTTACTGATAGAATAATATTTCATAAATAATATAGCTAACACTAACGATGTAGTAAACCTAACTTTTTTGCAGTCTTTTGAGAAACTTTAAATTAATAAAATTAGTTCTATTTTGGTTAGCATTCTAAAGATTTTCACTATACACTCCCAACATTGAATTTAAAATTTTAGAACTTACGGACTTTTATTGTACTCTGTATCATTTTCTTCTTACTTTCACTAATAATTCAGTAACAATAAGCAACGCGATAGTTTTGGTAAGTATGAAATTTTAACTGTTACAAGCAGTGGCGTATTTAGGGGGGTGGCTTCCGGGCTTAAGAGCCCCCCCCCCGAAATCTTAATATAATAAAGTAAATGAAATATATTGCAGAATTTTCACATTTCCAGGCAAAGCCCTCTCCGAAAGTTAGCAAAGTCCCTCCCGAAACAAAATCGTAAATACACCACTGGTTACAAGATAATGATATTATTTGAAGTAATCGATATATTTTTAAAAATGCTTTTCAAACAGCACAAAAAATTGAGTGCCCGACAGTTTGTTGCATAAAAAAAATCTGAAAATATTTAATTACATTTTATAGATGCTATTTGGCTCACTTGGTAAAATTTTGATATTCACTCTTTTAAAATTCAAATTTTTTTTACTAGAATTTACTGCAATTCAAGAAACTCATTAATATCAAATTTAGATCAAAATATTCACTAAAATGCACTAAAAACTCAAGATATTCAGTAATATTGAATTGTGTTCAAAATATTCACCAAAAAGTACTAAAAACTCAAGTTATTCAATCTACTAGAATTGAAGTTATTCAATACAATGTACTAAATATTAAGTTATTTATTGAAATATTACTAAAATTCAAGTTGTTTACTAAAATGTAATAAAAATCACAATATTCACTAAAACTTAATGCAATTCAAATTCGTCATTGAAGTTGAAATAATCAAAACTTGTAAATTATCTACAAAATGATATTAAACAAACTAGTATGAATATATATATAGACCCTATATGATAGGCTACTATATAGGTTGTGCAATTTATGACGTCGAAATCGTTGGGTACACAAATTTCTTGGGTTTTGAGACATATATAGTAATTCATTTAATACATGTTGTAAAATTTAAAATGGCCTTTTTTCAAAATTCTAATATTGTTTGATGTTATTGAATTATTTACAAAACAACAACAAAAATGGAGAAGGAGAAGAGTAAACAAGACCCTTGACAACACTTTGGTAATACACGTCAGAATCCAACAAGAATTTCTCATTCTATAACAAGAAACTCGTTTGAGGAGGCTTTTAAAATAAATTGTGTTTTCACCATAGGTATGACTCTGGTCTACCTTGACATGGAGAATTCTGTTACTTGACCCTTGAAGTGTGTCATCCAGAGGTCAGTTTTGGTGACGGATAACGACAGAATTTTCTTTGTTACCCATGTACGTGTGTGTGTATTTCTTACTCTCTCTGTCTTTAATTAATGCATCGTTTGCAATGGAAATGGAAATTTAATTTTGTGTGACAGGTGAAAATATTAATAATAATATATCTTCGAGAAGTAGTAAGAATGCTTATTTAGTCTAAAACAGCTTCTCTCAAACTGTGGTCCTCTGGCCTACGTTTGTGATTTTCTTACTTTTTAAAATTAGTCTCGAAAAACACAGAAATATAAAATCCAAATAAACTGCATATTACACAGTCTAAATGAGGACCTCAAACAGATGTAGATTATATAAATAATTGAAGAATTCCACTGAATAACACTGTATGGCACATTTTGAAATGTGCTGCGTAACCAGTGAAATCAAGTGGTGTACGGAACATGACTGGCATATACTGCTTGGCTCGTTTCTCTATTGCGCAATTGATGACACATCCTCCGGTCGGTTAGAGTCAAAGTTCTAATAAACTATGCACTTGGCGATTAAAAGATGTCGTTTTGTATGTAGGTCTCTTGGACCCTCCTGAACATTTTGAGAAGTAGAGACATGCGCATCAGACCTGCAGGGGGTAGGGGACCAGGGTGGTCCTTATATTGCTATTTATTTGCTTTTATTAGTTTAATTTTCTCGATTCTCTATTAATAACTCTTTTGTGGCTAAGCTGTTAACGTACGCGCCTTTTTCGTGGGAGACCCGCGTTCGATTCCCGGCGGGAGAGCTCATGTGCTTCGGATTCCACGTTAATCAGTAGGTCCACGTCTCATATAGCCTCGTTGCTGAACGGGACGTTAAACTCAAACTGCAACTAGGGAATCGCCATTAGCCCTAACAGATCAAATAGATAAAATAGTTCATTTTGGCGGTAATTTACTACGAGACACAAACTTTCCCTTTAAAAAAGTATTCCAGAGCATGGCTACCTTAGATGTTATGTGTTACTCAATAGGTCTGACAAAGTTCTACGCCAGGGTTAGAAACACTGAGAGAGATTTAGATGGTGAGGAAAATTATTTGGTGAAAGAATAATTATTGGAGGACACATAATTAGCTGATTTAAATAAATAGACTATCGTATATGAGATATGAAAAAGAGAACTCAGAGATTGCCGAAGTGCTCAAAATATCAGACATATGCGAATTGCCTTAGAGACTTCGATATTGATGCAAGAGAACATTCCACACGCCTCAGGTACCGCACTTTAAATACTATATATATACGCACAGATCTCGAAGGTTGTGGAAGAAAGAGGAAGGAGTGAGTCGTGGCTTTCAAGAAAGATGTTAGATTTCTGTTGTCAAACAGAAATCAGGCTATATTCACTATTGCGCAACTGCTCAGCTTTATTGCATGTAGCCTAAAGGAAAGAGAGTTTGTTGAAAATAATAATAATAATAATAATTATAATAATAATAATAATAATAATAATAATAATAATAATAATAATAATAATAATAATAATAATAATAATAATAATAATAATAATAGAGGTGTTCCGGTTGCCATCTACCTTTTTGCATAGATTTACACACAAACAAGGAAAACGAAGATGTGGCAGTTGCATAACATAGCAGATGCATTGCAAATCTCATATGGTTCACTGTGGAGTATCGTCTACAACCAACTTGGCTTCAGCAAAGTGTACACGTCAAAACTGAATGTCAAAACATTCGAGTGAGAACCAAAACCACCTTCAAATGGGCATTTCCCTAACGCAGCTCACACCAAGGAATTCATTCTTTCATCGCATCATAAGGACGATGAACCTCAATACCCGTGTCGACGAGTAATGATATGGAAACTTCCATTATCACCACCGGACAAGAAATTCAAGACCACAACATCTGCCAAGAAAGTAATCATCGACTTTTGCGACTGTCTGGGTCTTATTCATATCAAATTTCTGGCAAAGTGTACGAGCAATACTGCGGACACGTACTTCCAAACCGTGAACAGGCTGAAAGCAACCATACATCAGATATGGAAAAGGGTACTACGAGAGGGGGAGTTACTGCACAATAACGCACAACCACATCAGCACAATGGACAGCCTCAGTAACAAGTGTCAGTGAGTATTGAAGAGCATTGTCGACTAAGATCGCTGAATGCAACAAAAGTGACTAGTAATTTAGTCTGCATCTGGGACAGTTCATGGCTACAATCATAGTCTGTCTCGAGCCGCATAACATGAGTATCTGCGCTCTGATTTCAATTTCCAAACCTCTAATCAAAGCCAGAAACGTTTTAGAGGGAAGAAAAAGGTGCTGATGCCATGTTTTGTGGACCGCCAATGATTGGAAATACGAAATACGTGCAATGAATCTCCTTTCATCATATTTCCAACAATAGACCGTATTTTGGTTAGACACGCGTTCCAAGAAGCGTATGCTCCGAATTGTCTTCTTCGTACTGTGAAACATGGCGGCGGCACAGACTTTCCTGGAATTACGTGTTCCGGTACTAACTCTGTCATTCTACAGATTGTCTAAGTTGGGAGCTGATTTTGTCCATGTAGAGCGTTTTAATAATCCTTGAATAAGTAACACCGTCAAAAAGAAGGGAATTACTATTATATGATCCACAAAGTTAACTCCTCATTACGTTGTATATCCTGAGATGTGGAATGTTACAGGGTAAAATTATGCATAATATTTGATAAATCATTGCTTAAATAATTCTGTGGTAGAAGCCACGCGCAGAGTTAAGAATTTGCTACTCATAAGTTCATTGTCTTTCCTCCTTGTCAATATTTCTGCATAAGTAAGAAATTATATCAGCCTTTCCTCTTTTTTGTAAACACGAGGACTTATTCTTCTTGGTTTTTACAAATTTCTTTCTTATGCAGAAAGAAATCTCA
The DNA here is from genome assembly GCF_964235325.1 of Thermobia domestica. NCBI lineage: Eukaryota > Metazoa > Arthropoda > Insecta > Zygentoma > Lepismatidae > Thermobia > Thermobia domestica. Next base: position 134,707,851 of record NC_137462.1, on the reverse strand, counting down.
TTCATGTTAGATCAATGCCTCCTTTGAAAGAGAGAAATAAGGATCACTTGGAAAAAACAATCTCTGGTAGCCAATCTCTTCATTTTTGGAGTATTTATTCTTAGTCTAAGAATGCGGTCGGGTGTGCTCTTGAAGGCAGTTTCAAATGTCAACTACACTGTTGGAAGTCCAAGTTCTCATTTAGGTAATTATAGGTTCGCGAAATTTTTCTTTTTCCATCCTTTAAGGCTACTTACTTACAAGTGATGATTAAGATGAATTAGTCACACTTAGTTTCTAAGAGTTACCCAGGGGCGTCATTTCAGACTTTGCTTGAGGGGAGCAAAAGCACCACCGATATAAAACTTTCACATTTTGTACTAGTATCTTAGTAGACAATTCATTAAAGTATATGTATCCCTTAAACTCTTGGGGGGTGTAATTGCCCCTTCCTTCCCCACCTAAATGACGCCCCTGGAGTTACCTCTTTAAGTTGCCATCTTCTATCATCTAACGAGTTAGAATAAGAATCTACTACAGCATTTTATCTGTACTGATGAGCTATATCTTATATGATAATTTCAAGTACTTTGGTGATAAAAACACACTACCTTGATTTCACACAAATATTCATTTCCAAACTCATAAACTAACCACTGGCATAACAGCCCTTATTAGCCTGAACCGCTCCAACGCCATCTGTTAGCGACTAGTTGACCAAGTCCAGCTTAGCGACAACATATGGTCACCGTAAGGTGTCGCCCTGTCTCTAACAGATATATCAGGAGCTTTCTAGACCAAGTGGTCGCCACCTCTTTTTTTAACCACGTGACTCCCCAGTTTGCCTCACGATTCTAGGTGGACGCCGAAAATTGGGAAGCACCAGCCGGGAATCGAACTCAAGACCATCTGACGTCAGTCCAACGTTTTAGCCTCTAGACTAGGGTGTCCCCCTTTCATAACTCATGTTGGAGCCTAATGTTACGCAGATTCAGGTAGTTTTCTTTATAGGTTTAATAGATTCTAAACCAAATACTACTTCTCTTTTGATATTTCAACCAGAAACAAGAATCCGTAGAGAATATGTTTCTATGTCAATGCAAAAACTATTAGATGTCACATTTATGAATCCCTTCAGTGGCTAACGCAGAGAGGAGAGATCCGGATTTTTAACAACCCCCAGTAACGTACCCAGGATTCAAGGGGAATTCAAACCCCCAAGTTCATATCATTTCAGAATTTTTTTATACATATCTTAATATGGTAAATTTTTATCTTAACATAATATCTTGGTTTAAAAAGGCAGGATAAAAACAGGGAAATAATCTCTTGTGAGCCACTGAGCACTCCCTTCAACAAGATATTATTTAAAAAATACACATTTTCCATTTTAATACGTTGAAACTATATTAACTTGTGAGCTTGAAACCCCTTTAAATAAAATGTTGTGTATGCCACTGATCTCCCCACTAAAACTTAAAACAACTTTTTATCATCATTTCTACGGTCAAATTCCAGAAATATGATCCGTAGTGGACTGGTCTGTCTTACTGAGAACCTAAGGGGCATCTAAAGGCAAACAAGGAAGCATCGCTTTTATTGAAAAATGAAATGCAATCTTTAAGCTCTACGTCCCAGGGTTATGCCGGTTAGGCTAAAGGAGACTGTGATGATGAGAGATGAGTGAAATGAAGAAAGAAAGGGGAAGGAAACGGGAGAACCCCGAGAAAACCCACGAGCGCGGTATTTGTCCACCACAAAGTCCACACGGCGCGAGCTGGGATCGAACCAGGGACCCCAAGCACTGGAGGTGAACGCTCTACCACTGAGACACCGCGCCCCACCCCTCGCTTTTATTGAACAAGGAGGGATGTTTATTATTGAACTTTAATTACATGTAAGTGCAAAAAATATTTTGTATAACAGAAAGAAAATTATATACTGTTCTCTTGTCTCAAAAGTAACTCATTTAGATTACAAATTATGATTATAGAAGCACCATATTATTCTATTATAATTTTCGTTTGTATAGCATATGTATTTTCAACGAACTTATAATAAAGCTCGTTACTGAATTCTCTATGTCTGTGTGTGTGTGTGTGTGTGTGTGTGTTATTTGCCAATTTTTCAATTTTGAGCCCCCCATTCGAAAACTCTAGTGATGGAAATTTTTAAATCACTCTTACATTCATGAGATTGGCCAAAAAAAAAAAAAAAAAAATCCAATTTCAGGAAACCTAAAGAACCATATCTCGGGAATCATAAGTCATAGAGAAATGATATTTTGCGAATTTTTCAATTTTGAGCTCTCCATTTTGAGCATGTGTCTTTGTGAGACATCATATCGTAGAATGTTTTAACAGAACTCTTAAACAAAACATGTGGGAAAAAATTAGTACTCAAGGAAATTATAAATGGATCCATATATTACAAGAATTGTTTAATGAGTATAATAATAAAGTATATAGATCAATTGGTATAAAGCCTGTAGAAGTTAATAAGAAAAATTAATTCTTTTAAAGTTCTTTCTGGCAATGCTCTTTGAGCATTCTCAACTGGTTGTGGGCATAGACAAGGGCGGATCTAAGGGGGGGGGGCTAAGGGGCTGTAGCCCTCTCCTTGACGCTCAGGTTTACACTGGATAAAATAGGCTTCAATTCTGCTTTGCACTGGATAAAACGGTAAATTATGGTTTAGCCCCTCCCTTGATCATATCCTGGATCCGCCACTGGGCATAGATACCTTATCTTTCAACTGAAAAACTCTAATACCAGCCCGTAGCTAACGAGTGGCCATGGGGGTCCAGCCCCCCTGCTACAATTTTCAGCCACTTAACTTCTAGATGATGGTTCGTATGAATGTAATTAATGTAAGGTGAACTCAAGTCAGCACTCCCAAAAATTATCTCGACTTTCCTTGTCGTAGTCTTCTGGACGTGTCCTTACAGTACGTGCCTGTAAATTAACAGAAGTTGTACCTCGTACATCTTTGTTTAGATTACAAACCCTTTTACTTGTGATCTACAAACTAACAGAAGCCATGTTGCAACATAATAAATAACAGTAGCGGCAAGAATTCATTAATCATGTTGCTCTTGAAATCAGAAAGAGTGTTTGGTTCCTTTCTCATTCATAAACATTTCATTAAATATGCGTACCCACGTACGCACACTCAACAGATACTATAGAAAGGATTATGTAACAAAGTTGCTGTCCCAGTCTCTTTCAAAATGTAAAAGCCTCACAATTTAAACCTGTATGCAATCTGAAAGGAACAACGTGCGTAGGTGAATTATTTATAGCATTAAAAAAAATTCACAATCTTTAATTTTATGCATTAGAAGTAGGTAGGAAAAAACGAGCGCGAATTTTCCACTGTTTATTTGTTTCTATTTTGTAATACTATCGTAAAGTCGAATAACTAGCAAGTGAACGTTTTGCTTTTATTGTCCCACATTCGGTTCCTACTACTGGGTGTATAGATTTTTTTTTAAATCTTCACACATGATCTTGAGACATTTCGGTAGCTACTCCAAGTAAAACAAAAAGAGTTAATTCTAATTACTGAAACCAGACACAACAATAGCAACAAAGAAGAAGATATACTGTACTTACCTCACAGATTCTTTCACTTATCAGTAGTAGGAGGAAAGGCGAGGTTCACCACACACATAATGTTTCACTGTTTTTGTTTATTAGTTATTAGTATGCAATTGATTAAAATATATGTAGACCCTATTACTCACACTCAGCAGGCAATTATTTTCCAACCCTCCTCAAATGACGTCCCTACTTGCCATGAAGAATTCCTCCTTTTGTAGATGTTTTCTCTAAAATTAGGAAATATTCTTTCTGATAGCAGATGCTCTAGTATCTAGTCTATTAACTATTTTCGGTTCCTAGTCACTGAACACACGCAATACGATCTCAGCTTATCTCGCCAATGTCTTATTTATATTTAATTATATACAGGGTGTTTCAAAAAAACACGGACAACGTTTGGAAGGTGATTCCTCACACCAAGATAAGACAAAAACTACAGACCAACGCGGGTACACAAATGCTTCCTTTCGGAGTTATAGACTGCCGAAAACATAAAAAAGAGAACTTTAAAGGTCCACAGATTCAAAACTATGGGCCTATCGTAGTCGGGTCAAGACTTTACTTAGGAACTAATATGTGCGCTATCCAAAAATACATGTTTCAGAATCCTGTAGTACTTCTGCAACAATTTTTATAGAAGTAGTTGGTGGGTACTTCATATTATATGCCCGTAGCCAAACTCCCTTCATAAAAATTGTTGCGTAAGAACTTTAGGATAGGACACATATTAGTTCCTAAGTAAAGTCTTGACCCGACTATAGTAGGTCCTATAGTTTTGGAGCTATAGACCTTTAAAGTTCATTTTTTTATGTTTTCGGCAGCCTATAACTCCGAAAGGAAACATTTATGCACCTAGGTTGGTCTATACTTTTTCTCTTATGTTGATGTCAGGTATCACCTCCCAAACGTTGTCGGTGTTGTTTTCAAACACCCTGCATATTGCAAATACTATCTACCTTACCTCCCAAGAGATTAATAATGTGGATAATTTAAATAAAGATGTGCAAGAAGAACGTGATTCACCAAATAACATTGTCCTTGGGTAAGTGATTAACGTGACTTAATTCCTCATTCTCTAAGTGTTGAGATCTTTCTATCCTTTGCAATAATATAATGCTTAAAAACAATCTCCGCCTTAATTCGACAACTGTGTGATGCTCCCTGGTTCGACTGAAAATTTTTGATTCTTATGCTTCACAAAATCATATTTTTTGTGATTTTCACAAAATTCACAAAATCAAAATCAAATTTCCTCAGAATAGACCCTATGTATCCTGTCGATCATTTGTTTGTTCAATTCTAACCTTGCATATCTGAATATATCCCTCTCTGTTCCCCTATTTCAATCTCTCTTACTCCTCTCTCTCTCGCTCGCTCTCTCTCTCTCAATGTCATCCGTCACAAACTCACATGACCTAGAATCAAACGTCCGACTTTTGAAACCAGACGTAAGCCTGTACCAATGAACATTATAACTACCTGTAGGCTGTTTTTAGTAGGCTGCGAGTCAAAGAGAAAACATAGACACAAAAGTCAGGAACACAGTCGCTTTCGTTCTGGAAATTTAGATATAAAAGATGCTTCTCAAGTGGGCGACTAATCACAGCAAAAGTGGATGATTGTCTGGCAAAAGTTGAGCAAGACCAACAATGTAAACAGTCATGATATCTCCAATGACCTAAACTTCCATCACCAGTGTTAAATCATTTGGAGAAAGCTAGCTGAAAACTGTCCTTACCCCTTGGTTAATGCAATTCGCCATACTTTGTTGAATTTCTGGTTGCAATATATTTTAGGATATGTTTTTTCTCATTGGACATTGCCGGTATTATTAGATTTTTTAAAAAATTAATTAATTAATTAATACTTTTTTTGACATTTTATGTGTATAAACCTTCCTTGGGAGTAGCTTATTCCATCAGCGAAAACCGTATCGAAATATGACCAACAATTCTCGAGATGTTCGCGTACCGGCAAACATACATACAAATAGACAAATAAAACTGAGAACCTCCTTTTTTCTAAGTCTGTTTCATCTATTTTGTCATGAAATGGTGACAACGCCGATTTCATTTGTTTAAAGTCTATGCATCCTTGCTTCTTAAATAATAATAAAATAATGTCTAAGTGTGAAACTGTCATCAGATTTTCGTACAGAAAGTAGCCGCTGAGAGCCAATAAATTTTGTTCACAGATAGATATTCACCAGATCTAATCGCGTGCGAAGCCGTTTCTTAATTTTCTAACTAGGGAGATAAGGAGAAAGGGTTCAAAATCTATACACTTTTCTTTTCTGGTTGTTTCCAAGAAGACCTTTCCTTATGCAACCAACATTACCTCCTTGCTATGAGACTTACATAACAGAAGAGGGTAAATATCTGGGGAATTGAATGGTTTTGGGAAAAAGTCTGTAAGGACATTTTTCTTTCTCTCTTCTTATCCTGGTTCTGCATTAAGACCCGATAAGGACGGGTGCATACAACTATATTAGTACTATATAGTAGAACGTGTGTGTCTGTATGTCTGTCATCAGTTTTTCGCATAGAAAAGAGTTACCTACAGCTATCAAATTTTGAACACAGATTTCACCAGATCTAATTGCGTGGTAAGCCATGTTTTGGAATTTTGACTCTAGAGGGGAATGAAGGGGGCTCACATGGGGCTCACATGTCCTAGAGGTTTAAAGATTATAGACTCTCTCAGAAACCATTTAAGTTAAACAACCCAAACTATTCTATGATGTTGCAGGTTGTATACTCTTCAGTTCAATAGAGCAGTCTTGTCTTCAGTTCATTCGAAAAAAGGGCATTTCTTGCTAACTAATACATAAAATATGGAAACTGATCTTGTGTGTGATCGAATCACCGACAAACGCACCTGTTGCATGCACTCACAAACGCTACTTCTCGCACCCGTGAACGCACATTAGACACATCCATGACACCATCAGCACATGTCACACTCAACCGGCGATTAATTTCAAACCACAGGCAAAGAATATGTTTGTCTGTGTTTCAAGCGGTGTCACACCACGCAAACAACTAATATCACAAGTATCAAAAACAGTCATCATCACACTCATACCGTTGCCACTGGTGCTGTGCCCCGTACGGTATTGCCATCTTTATCACGCATTGACAACAAGTGCTTGCGTATTATAAAACAGTTACCAGTTCTGAGGGGAAAAATGGAGGTGTTTTAAGTTGAATGCACCTCGTATCTTGCTAATGTCATAATGAAGTACTTAATGAGAGTAGCTTATATCTCGATATTACTCTCATTTCAACGAGTGGATGCTTCTTGTACAGCATTAGATTTTAGGTTTACGAAGAAACTTGTTTTTGTCTACCGTATTACTACTCTCGAAGACTACGCACGAAGTTTTACATTTATGCACATCATTTTGTTCACATAGAGCCTATGTGTATAGATTCGTATACTGTATGCAGTGGCGTATTCACGATTTGTTCCGGGGGCTTTGCTAACTTTCGGGGTGGCTTTGCCTGAAAATGTGAAAATTCTGCAAGATATTTCGTATACTTTATTATAGTAAGTAAGATTTCGGGGGGGGCTTAAGCCTCCCCTAAGTACGCCTCTGACTGTATGTCTCTTCTTTGGACTTTTTTTTTCTAAAACGCTGCTATCACAATATTGTAGAATTTGTGGCATGGTACACGATCACCGGTGATTATTTGTAATGTGAAAGATCTTTTGAGTTATATTTTGTGAAATTTTGTTCCAGTGTCGACAGAAATGGTTTTTAGGGTTACTAAACTAGTTCCTGAATATTTTGTGTGTAATACTTATTGTATAGATGGCATTTGGGGTAACTTTGTTTATCGACCTGTCAGCTAAGAATTAAGTAATGATCACTATTTTGCATTATCTTACATTCTACGGTGCAAGCTTAATTTTTTTTATGAGAAATATACGGCACAATGTACGTACAGGGCTATATATTAATATATGTTGAGTTCTAATCACTGCAATGGATTGTAATTTTACTATGTTTTTTACTTAATTAGCTACTTCTGGATAAATTTATCGTTCTAATATTTAGCCAACATTAATTATTTAGCTATAAATTGTGCTTATGAATTGTTCTTAAATATTCAAATTGTTTCGTATTATTTTTTTACACTAAGGCAGGGCGCCGATTTCTTTGTAAAGTTTGGGGGGGGGGGGCATTCAGATATATATGAGGATTTTAAGACAAATTGCATTCAAATTACGCCAAATACTGTATATTCATAAATAGAACACGCAGAAAGGAATTGTCAGAATATGTTAACTCAATACATTGTTCTATAACATTCGAAAAAAGGATTATAACAATGTTCCTTTAGCGTGTTTACTTTTCCAGCTTCCAAATAAATAAAATTATAATTGTACATCTTGGGTTTCTTTAACCTTATCAGTGTTACTTTTTATTTTATAGTTTCACGTATCGTTTTTTGGTATGAATCAGCTGTCTAACCTGGCTTAGTACGCCTTTCCAAAATTTTTGAAAACTCTACATCTGGCGATTAATTTTATATATGAAGGTCTCCAAGAAAGTTATGTCGCTTTTTGTGTAGGTGTTGATTCAATTGACCCTCATACCGTGAGTTGAATGCAAATGGAGATAAGGCGAAAGTCATTTGTTGGTGTAGGTATATCCAAAATACTACCTGGTTGTGGCAGTTCAGTAACACCATGAACTTGCGTAAGGACAGAGTGAACATGGGACCTCCACAGAGCGTCATAAGGGCGTCTATGCTGTATGAGTTCAAACTGAGGTCAAACGCCGTTCCCAGGCCTTTGGTTTGGGTGTCGTGATACGCGGACACTGCGGCGGTGCTTTAACAAGTTTGACGGTGACGAAACACTCGAAGACGTATCACGTGCCAGAAGACCAAAACATGTGCAAAATGAAGATCTTTAGGCAGAAATTGAAGCGAACAATGGCCAAACATGTGAAGAACTGGGACTACAATTCAGTATGAGTGGAAAAACCATTCGGCAGCACCTGCATCAACTTGGGAAGCACTACAAATTGGGTCGATGGGTCCCGCATGATTTGACTCCGGGCCAGAAGGCAACGTGAACAGACACCTGTGTTTCTTTGCTGTCTCGTCTGAGGAAGGAGCCATATCTGGACAGGATGTTGACATGTGATGAGAAGTGGGTCTTGTACGTAGCTCCACGATGCCGTGATCATTGGTTAGCACCCCATGAACTAGTTCCAAAACAGTCGAAACTAGCACTGCACCAGAAGAAGGTCCTCCTGTGTGTGTTCGGTGGAATGCTCGCGGTATCGTGCATCGGGAACTACTACCAGCTGGATCAATGTAATTGTGTATTGTCAGCAGTTGAGCCGTGTTCAAGAAAACTCAATACTCTGGAGACATAACTTCTGAATCGCAAACGGGTCTTCCTGTTACAGGACAACGTTAAGCCTCACGTATCTAGGATGACCCGAGACACCATTCTAAACCTTCGATGGGAAACACAATTGTTACCTGTTCCATTCCTTTGAGAATCACCTTTTCGGACGCCAGTTCAAATTCCTAGTAGAGGTGCAAAATGCGCTTGATACGTTCTTCGCTTCACGGCCCACCAAGTTCTACCGCGATGGAATCCATGGCCTTCCAGAATATTGGCAGAAGGTCGTCGATGCTGATGGGAACAATTTTTTATCTTTCAGGTACGTCTTAAGTGACATATCGATGTTCAAAGGTGGTGAGTGAAAAAGCGACAGAACTTTCTTGGTTACATTTATACTTACAAGTTTCTGTATAATTTTCTGGTTAGCTGCGTTCCCGTTTTAAAATTGTAAATTGAATTTTGTGTTAGTATTAGGGTTGTCCACGAGACATGGTGACGACATACAAACCGAAGCAGTTCCGAATAGAAGCAGTATATTTTCGGAGGCACCACTTTAATTGAAACTTTTTTACAGGTCAGATAGCCCCATCTCTTAGCCTATCTCGTGGGCAGGTAGTTACTATTTTATTTTAGTACAGTTTGGGATTTTCAGAAAGGGAAATATTAAATAACTTCCGGCATTTCGTGTTGTCCAAGACAATATCTAAGTACGATTTGGGCAACATATTTTTATCTTTTTATTTATTTATTTATTCTTTTTTGTGAACATTACTCACAACTCTCTCCTTTCCTCTTATTCAGTCTTATACAATCATCTCATTCATTATCATATATAGGCTTATACACCAAAGCATTGCTGTTTTTTTTTTTTTTTTTTTTTTTTTTTGAAAAGAAAACTAATCTACATCTCTCTCTTTCACTTTCTTTTTCTTTCGTTTTTTACATTCCACGTTGACTATCGTGAATTGATATTTCAGTATAGTGTTAACAGTTCTTTTCGAACAAAAGCGTATCGATGACGTTATTCACATAGTACCAATACATACTTTATTTTATTCCCCTATATCGGTATTTTCCCACCTTTTGCTTAAATCTTTGGTGATGAAGAAATTCAATTAAAACAAACATTGTAAACATACGTTGAGCAACGTGGATTTGCAAAGAGCGAACGTTTTTTGCAACCAACTAACTGCGTTGTGTAAGGCACTCCTGTAATTATTTCCAAAGCCTTTCATGTGGTTAGGAATTTGAAGTACTCGACAACTGCGATATCAGAAACTTTGCACTCAGATTATCTGACTTATAAGAAAGGACCTGGAAATACTGTACTTGATTTAAAAGGATTTTTTAAACGTAGTATCTGACTTATTTTTAATTTTTGTACCCAGATTTCCGTTCGATAACAAAGGGCCTGTAATTACTTCATTTAAAAGGATTTTTATAAAGATGTTATGTGGCTCATTTTTATTTATACTATGTATTTATTTTCAAATTTTTATTATCGTCTTTAAGATATTCACTACTAGGATTGAAAAAGAGTTGTGCTCCTAAGCAGTGTTTCTTTCAGAAAGAATGTTCCGGGGGAGGCACACTTAGTATTCGAAGGGACACTGCTGGTACTATCCTATTTATTATTATACTATAAACTTATTATTTTGGTCTCCTTTGGGGGCACTCACAGAACTCCGGAGGCAGTGCCCCCCCCCTAAAGAAACATGTCTGGAAGAACCACTGCTCCTAAGTGTGAAGAAGACGCGTTTACGAAATGACTGTAATGGACTGGATTTGAAGGTTGAGGTTTCGGTAAAAGTAATGAATACGAAAATCAGAAGTAATTAACAAGATGCATATTTTATTTGAGAATAATACAACATTAATTATTTGTCAGTCTTCTTTTTCTTTCAGATGAAAAAGAAAGAAGATTATGAGAAATGATGGCACTCATGAGAACAATGAGTTTTGTAAACCGATGCGAGATGACAACAATGCGGAGGTATTTAATACTTTCGTTGATTAACCATGCAATCCATAGCCGTAGCCAAGACCGTAGCCACCGTAACCGTAGCCGACAGCGGCAACTGGAGCATGAGCAACAGCAGCTACTGGGGCATGAGCAACAGCGAGAGGAGCAGCGACTGGGGCATGGGCAACAGCAACAGGAGCATGAGCAACAGCAACTGGAGTTGGATGAGACTGGTAGGTGGAGTAAGAAGTAGCAGCGACTGGAGCAGCATGAGCAACAGCAACAGGAGCGGCTACTGGAGCATGGGCTACAGCGAGAGGAGCAGCAGCAGCGTAGGCGGGAGCAGCGTAGCCAGCATAACCAGCGTAGCCAAGACCCAAAACTCCTCTCTTCTCCTTCTTTTCTTCAGCGGCAGCGAGGGCCAAAGCCAAAACAAGAACAGCCTGCAGAAGATGAAAAGGAAATATTAATTAAAACATTGCTATACTGTTCATTCTTTTACTCTGACAATGAGATGCATATAGGCATATGTTTGATTGATAATTTACTGATACTTTCGAGCCTAACGACTCTGTCTAGCATACAAAGTGTGTCAGACGGGATCTTCTAGATACAGTAGAATATAAACCAATTCTTAGAGCTTTTAGCCGAGACAAAAACTTCTTCCTAGGATTGAACCGGCGACCACATGCACAGAAAGGAATCACGTTAGAAACTTAACCATATAGCGTTCTATAACATTACTCTTGTGTTTTTGTATTTTGTTGTTTCATAAAAAAATCGATGTATGACTTTAAGTAGTCATTGGGCTATCCCAAGGTTTCTCAAACAGCGTCCCGCATACCACCAAAGCATATTAATTACTAATAACATCGTAAGTCGTACGTACTACAAATAACAGCTCGCGTGCTATAGTTTGAGAAACCCTGGCATATTCTGTAATGAAGGAAGGCTAAGGGAATCTTAAGATTATTTATTAAGTTTTATAACATATTTTCCAAAAACTTAAGTATTGAAGAAACAATAAAATATAATATGAAAAGTTCAGAAAGTACCTTTCATTTAGATAGGCTATTACAGTAGTATGTCAACTACTGGGGCGCACAATAATAACTGTTTTTCAAGAAGTTCTTCTCGCTAAGCAGCATGCCTGTGAATTAATTAAGACTTTGCATTCCTTGATAAATCTAAGTAACATTTTAACAATGAAGAACATTCAAGTGAAAATCGGTGACCCTAATCGTAGCTTCAGTAAGTGTTAAAATTTAATGTAAAATATTAAAATTAGAATAAAGTTAAACAAATAAAAAATATATATAGTTATTTTGACTTTCTTCTTCACTGTCATACATGACAACATAACAATGATTATACCTAGGTATCTAGGTAGGTTATCCAATTATGCCACCTTGTTATTAATGTAACTATATAAATGTGGTGATCCTAATTTAATGGAAATCTATAACAATTTGGATATTTAGCCAAATGGCTAGATCAAAAGTTCTTTTTACTAGAGCCAATTGTCCAGGCTTTACATTTTTCTTTTAGTTTTTCACAGACAGTTACGACGACTTTTGGGTAGTGGAATTTCAATATCAGTTGATTTTGCTACATCATCGGTCTAAAAGTACTTTTATACCAATTTTATCTGGAATTTTGGCCGGTTTCCTCTTACAAAGGAAAAGCCAAAGACCGTTTGAAAATTTAGCTTTCATGGTGGCGTAAGAACCTTTAAAAAAATGCAACAAAGCACAGTGGTCATTAACTTTGAGATATACTATAATTGATTACCATGTAATCACTGTTTCTTTCAGAAACAATGTTCCGGGGACACACTTAGTATTCCGGGAGAGGCACTGCTGGTACTATTCTATTTATTATTATATTAGACGTATTATTTTGGTCTCCTCTGGGGGGGGGGCAGTGCCCCCAAAAACATATCTGCAAGAATTACTGCATGTAATCAACTATCTTATTATTATTATTATTATTATTATTATTATTATTATTATTATTATTATTATATTTATTATTATTATTATTATTAATAATAATAATAATAATAATAATAATAATAATAATAATAATAATAATCTATAACTTGTGATAGAGTATTGGAGAAATATTCAATAGAAATGTCTGAATCACATGATAATATTTTCAGTTGTAATGAAAGTTCAAACCTTTTCCAGTGTTATTTAGTTAAAGAAATCATAGGCTGGTGCGTGATTGCAAAACTGTAATTTCTTTGTTTCGGAGCGTAAGATTCTCCACCGATAGACCCTATAAGTAAAGTTTCAAGATTCTTATTATTACTAGACTTCCAAACTACGCTATGCACAGTGGCGTATTTATGCTTTTATTTCAAGAGGGGCTTTGCTAACTATATTCTTGGAAATGTGAAAATCAGCAAGATACTTCATTTACGTACTTCAAAATAGTAAATAAAATTTCGGGGGGAGGGGCTTAAGCCCTGAAGCCCCCCCCGTTAAATACGTCACTGGCTTTGGAAGTTTTATAGAACGGCTTTTCCTGCCTATCCTGTACGCCAATCTGTTGACAGGTATCACATCAAAAACAATAAGAGATATTGAAAAGCGGTTGATTGCAATCGATTCAGCGTTCAACGAATAGGTTCCACCTCTTCTGTTAACAGGGGGCCACGGTGGCTCAGTGGTAGAGCGTTCACCTCTGGTGCATGGGGTTGCGGGTTCAAACCCTGCTCCCGCCAAGTGAACTTTGTGGTGGGCAAACACCGAGTGCGTGGGTCTTCTCGGTGTTCTCCCGTTTCCTCCCACTTCATTCCACCATTTCATTCATTTCTCATAATCACCGTCTCCTTTAGCCTAACCGGCATAACCGTGGGACGTAAAACTCAAAAATTTCATTTCATTTTTTTTCTCTTCTGTTAACCCTCTATTCAAACCAGAAATGGTTCAAATTAGGCTATTTCCGGTTTCAACGTTTATAGCCATAGAACGAAAACAGTAGCAAATAGCGAGAAGCTGTTTCTTGCAAACGATTTAACGTCTCAAAACAATATATCATGACTATCTACATCACTCTACCAAAACCTACCTTTACATCGTTCTTAAATCGCAACATCCAATATTATTAAAAGTAGTACCAATTATCTATCTGGTGGTACGATGGCCTGTTGTTTCATAACGACACTCACCCCCCTCCCTTTCACTTCCCAAGCGAAATCTGAAATGACGCTGTTGGCGGAGATTCATGTTAGAAAGTCTTAATTTAGAAGCTGAAAGGAAGTAAATTAATTTATTTAAATTTTTTATTAATATTATTGTTGAACGAGACAATTAATATTATTGTTGTACATTGAGACGTTATGTATAGGGGTCATCTCATATTTTAAAGGGATATTTCTTTGTTACAACATTGTGCCTCGGGGTGCCGGAAATATTCTTTGGGACAGAATTGTCCCGTAATTTTAACTTTGTCATTCCTAAATTAAAAACATGTAATTACCAATAAATCAATACATGTCGTCATATTAATATCATATCAATTGGCAATACTGTTATATACGAGAATAGTGCCATTAGCGGAAATCATATTTACTAAGTGCTGACACTGATCTGCTATGAATGGAAATTAGTTATATTATTTCACGTGCCTCCAAAATGTCAGGAAAGTGGATAGGATTGAAGTTTAACGTCCCATTATGTATCGAGGCTGTATGAGACGTGACCTATAGCTTAACGTGGGATCGGAACCACATAAAGCTCTACCGGGAATCGGACCAAGATCTCCTGCTTCGAAGATGCGTACGCTAACCGCTTAGCCACGAATGAGCTCTAAACTTGAAGTGCCTCTTCCGAAAAGTCCAGTAGCAAAAGCCCGTGCCTGTGATGAACCAAGTTCTAGATCCAGTTCCTGGTGGGAAAGTATCAATCGCATTACAGTTGATATGACGACAGTTTAACCTATAGGTCTCATTCTATATAGCCTCGTTGCTGACAATGAACATCAATATAAAGCAATCAGATAATTTGATAATACCGGTACGAACTGTCTTGGAGATGTATACATATTCAATTGTTCATGATTTTTATATATATTGAAAAGATATAACCTTATATGGAACAGTGTTAGTGACGTTGTTTATAGGAAATTATGACGTTGAATATGCAATAACTAAGCAACCGGATTTGCAATTAATTTAAGCGTGCATCACAAAATTGTCAATTTGAGCCTAGAATAAAAAGATAAAGAGAAGAAAAAGAAAAGTAGGAAAAAAATAATGTAAATTATAGTAATTTTTTCAAAATGATCTCACTGGCTACAAAGAATGCTATTGACGCAACAAACGTCATCGAAATTTTAAACGGTCCAGAAAAGTAGACATATAAAGCAGTTAATACTTTTTTAAAAATTGATATTTAAAGCAGTTATCAACTAAAAATTAAACATTTAAAGCAGTAGCAATTAAAAAAATTAGACATTCAAAGCAGTTATCAACTAAAAAATATACATTTAAAGCAGTTATCAACTAAAAGTTAGGCATTTAAAGCTGTCAGCAACTAAAATTTTATCATTTAAAGCAGTTATTAATCAAAAATTAGATAGGCAGTTATCAACTAAAAATTAGAGATTTAGAGCACTTATCAACTCAAAGTTATACATTTAAAGCTGTCAGCAACTAAAACTTTAGCATTTAAAGCAGTTATCAATTAAAAATTAGGCAAGCAGTTATCAACTAAAAATTAGACTTTTAAAGCATTTATCAACTAAAAATTAGACATTAAAATCAGTTAGTACCTAAAAATTAGACATCTAAAGCAGTTATCAACTAAAAATTTGCACAGTTAAAGCTGTTAGTAATTAAAAATTAGACATTTATAGCAATTAGCAACTAAAAATTTGTACAAATGTGTGCAATTTGTGCAAAAACAACATTTTCAATGAAGACAATGATATGAACGGTTTATTTGGAGAAGAGAAAACTTAAAAATCAATATTGATTTTGTAGGGACATACGTCGGGAGACTTTAGCAAGGTATGTCATGGGATTTGTTGATATTTGGTTCCCTTGTAGTTCGCATTCTACGTTTAGCTGTAGATCTGTGTCTGATTTAGCCTACAATCCAACAAGATAAATAGAATACTGAGAAGAGTCAACTTGAGCGGTAAAATCGTTGACAGGTTACATGCATACACTGTTACAACAATTTCCATATGTTATCAACCAAATTAGCATTAGCATCTCTCTTAGTCTTCTTTTAAATATTGAGTTTTATAAAGAAAATATCAACTTGAAGCTATCGTTATAAATGCGTTTTCCCCTAACATTTATTTATTTTATTTCTCCTTACATGCTGTTAGCATAATTCAGTGACTGCTCCTGGGGATAGTCGTATCGATTATAGTACGAGGAAACTTAACTTAAATATATTTCAAAACTTTACGTACAAGAATTAGTATATTAGTTGTTTTCTTCCCTTAGCTTACAGCGATATTTTTTTAATCAATGGAGCTTCCCTCGAGAGCCGCCACTGACATAATTCCTATACATGAAACAACAACATAATACTGATAATGAGCACTGAGGTAGAGATATTCTTCTAATTTATGAATTTAGAGAATCTCAATTAGCCTAAATACAAATGGGAATTATTTTTATTACTAGTATTTTTGACATTACTGGAAGATCAATTGCAGGAGTAATCTGTTCGTTTTGACGAAAGAATTTCCCTTTCTATATTTCGTCTTCCAATTATTAATTTATTCCCATCCACCCCCTCTTCCTCGTTGTCCTTTTACCTTATCTTAGAATATATTTTCTTCTTAGTATCCTAACCAGTCATCTTTTAAAATGTTCAATATTATGTTCTAATAAGTTTATTCTCCTTTTTAGAATGCTCCTTAGCGGTCCAGTCCAAAAGAGATCAACAAGGGAAAAGCATTCAATAACCCTAAATTCACTCTTGCTGTTTTTGAATTTAGTGAATCACTTGAAGACAATGAAGAATACAAAAAAATGTAGAAACTGAGCCACGTAGTATCTACAAGACGTTATTATATGAACATTATATGAACAACATATAATAATTGTTTTCAAAACCCTCTGAACAGTGTATAAATTTGGGTACCCAACCATAATGATAGCGTAAACTACTCAAATTTCTAGCCTATAGTATTTCGTATATATTACTCACTTTATACTTCTTTATATATTCTTCACTGTGTTTAAGTTATTACAATTTGAAAAAAATGAAAAGAATGGGGTTGAGGTTAGCAAAAGGAAAAAACTGTTCAACAATCCAAGATTTAAAAGTCTAAAATGAAAACAAAGGAAGGTGATTTTTACTTTTTAAATTCATATATCAATCTCATCAAAGACAAAGTGACGACTTATTCTTGAAGAATGAATGATGTGTCGATTTGAATGACTTTTCCTCTGGAAGTTTACAACAATGAATGATGTGTCGATTTGAATGACTTTTCCCCTGGAAGTTTACAACAATGAATGATGTGTCGATTTGAATGACTTTTCCCCTGGAAGTTTACGCAATTTTGTCTTAAATTTTAAAAAGCTGTGTTTTTGTTATTGTATTAAAAATAACTTAACACATACTATATACACACACATTCTCATCAGCACATTCACACACTTACAACACACGCATGTAATTCACAAATACACAATTGAAATGATTAAACTTAATGTAAAAATCCTTTTTTTTTTCTTTCTTTAAAGTTCTGAACCCGTCACCCTTATCTCAAATAAAGCACTGTTATAATAAGCACGAACCCATGAACAAAAAATCCTTTTAATATTCAGAGTGGTCCGTAACACGGGGTTCGAACTGACGCCTCTCTTCTCTGTACATACCGCAAAAGATGACTTATAATTCTCAATATACGTATCCAAATACATACCAAAACCTTCATGGTTGGTGTGGTTATAAGTTGCGAGAGTGAGGAAGATATGTCTTGTTAAAAGCTAGAACAGCGACTGATGGACAAATTTGAACTAGCCGACTGTTTATATACTTAATTGAGGTAACTGGTCCACCTGTCAGACCATAGTGCAGCCAGCGTTTTAGATCTGCTGTAAAGAAAGACAACGACAGAGACATGCATTAGAATGAGGGGAAGGGGGGAGAGAAGTTTTTTTAAAAAAAGATTTTTGCTCTTGTATAACTTTCGCTTTTGACACGCCCATATCCTGTCGAAGTCGTAACAAGAGATCTGGACCTTTCCCTCTCAGCCAGAGTGGTTGAGTATCTCGTAGTGGTGAATGGCGGGTAATAAGTTGAGACGATTCCAATTCCTTGGCATTAACCAGTCAAATAAAAACAAAAAGAAAAAATAAATATATACCGTATATGAGCTTGTTCGCCTCTTAACGAAGTGTTCTTATGAAACTAGTTTTTTTTTCTACTTTCAAAATGATTCACAAACCCGCCTTCAATGAACTCCTATTAACATCCATTTCTTCTAAAGTAGTTTAGAGTTCCCTGCAGCTTTTTTTTTTTTTTTAATTCTTCTTTCTGGAATGCATCTATGCAAAATTGTCTTTTTGTTACTATAAGCCTAATGTATGTTTCCGGTCGAGTAATGTATTGTATTCGTATTACGTCCCAGATTCCACCTGTTACATGCGAAAAAAAAAAACTTTCTTTTTTTCTTTTTGATTTGTTCGATTCACGTGCGCTTTGTAGGCCTATTAGGTCATTATGTATAGTATGAAGTCCACTGCTCAAATAAATTGAAAGTTATCACTCTGGATTCAGAGAAGAACAAGGTTAAAATTATTACATCCATCACTTTTAAACTTCCTCGTGCTTAGATAGTTTGTATTCGCTCCATTGAAGCCGGAGACCTTGGTTTGATTCCCGATGGGTGCTGTGAGCTGCTTCGTGGCTAAGCGGTTAGCGTACGCGCCTTTGGCGTGGAAGATCCGGGTTCGATTCCCGGCGGCACATGTGGTTCTGATTCCACGTTAATCAGAAGGCCTCGTCTCATATAGCCTCACTGCTGAAATAAACGTTAAATTCAAAATCAATCTGATGAGTGCTTATATGGTTTAAGCTGTAAGTCAAAGTTCCATATAGCCTTGATGCTGAAGAGTAATGTTAAACTGAAAATAGCATAATAAGATAAAATAATAAAAGAATACCAATTCCTTTGCCATCATAATTTATTTCGTTTTTCGTTCTAATACTTAAGATATAAAATTTATTCTTGCTATCATCCGGTTCCTCAATATATACTTTCCATCTTTCTCAAGCTGCAATTCTCTCATTAAAAGTTTATTTCTATCATTAGTTTGTATATTGTCGTAGTAGTTTTCCCTTGCTACCTTCTATTTCCATGAAATTTACCCGCATATAGACCTACATTATTAAAATTTCTCTATCCTTTGTAGTTCATCTTGTCACCTTTACTTCTATTGTATATTCCTCTGTCTTCGTATATTTCCATTTCTAATTCGCGACTCAATTTTACATACATTTTTTAACTTCTCTGGTCTTCGTCATGAAATTCAATTGTTGCTGGTTAAGTAATGATAAAAGTGTGTGACTAAAGGCGAGACTACTTTGACTAACCAACAAATATAACTTTTTAAATAGATACATACGTATATAGAGGGTATTTCCTTGAAAGTGGCATACGTCAAATGGACATTTCCATCACACCAACCCAATTTTTAACAACATATATACATTCATTGTTCTGCCTCTCTCTTCTTCTTTCATATAGATCAGCAATGGTCAATTTCATATCCTCAACAAAATATTGGGGGACATGTTCCCTCTGTCACCCCCGCCAGAGACGCTCGCGCATTTCGATGTGTTGGTTCTGTTAACTAAGCCCGGTTTTAGAACTAAATAAGTGCCCTGTGTCCACCGTGCCTCGGAAAGAGAACCAAAATACATTTCGATATGCCGGTTCTGTTTACGAAGCCCGGTTCTAGAACTAAATAAGTACCGGTACCCTGTATCCAGCGTACTTGGGAAAGAGAACCAAGATATATTTCGATATATCGAATCTGTTCACGAAGTCGAAATACAATTTGACATATTGATTCTGTTCACGGTACCGAAAATCAAAGCCACATTGAATTATGTAATAAAATGTATGATCATCATCCTTTTCCAACATCTCTAGCTCAAGATCATTACAAGCTGCAAACAATGTTGACCAACTGTGAAATCATAACTCGAGACAAACCATCTACAGCAACGAACAAACGGTTTTGTTACAATATCTGCTCCACTAGCGGTCCCAATAAAACGTTTCTTCCCAAAAATTGATTTCGGTTTCCGAACCAGAACCGATTTTCTCAGAAAATAAATTTTGATTCCAGGCTTGGAACCAACTTGCTCCAAAATCGGTTCAATGAACCAATTTACGCCAATTGGTCCCATTACAATCAAGACACATGGTAACAAGTCCATTTCAAGATATACGAGTATATTAAAAAAGAACGGTTCGAAGTCATTCATGCTAAAGTTGTAAATAAACTCTGAAACCTGTAGATTGCAAATACAGCGTATTCTTATATAAAAGCTTTGATAATACATCACAATATTTAGTTTTTCTGAAATATCATGATAATGTAACTGAGGCAGAACCTTTTGCAACATAGGCCTACTTTCGGATTTTTGGGATTAGAAGATGATAACTTCATATAAATAATGTAGACTAATTAAGAATTCTCTTTATCTTAATTGGAGGTCTTACTTTTGAACTTTGCTGTCGTCTATTCCAGGCCCGTATCCCGGGGTGTCTAGGGGGACCGGGCCCCCCTAAACTTTTGCTGCCTCCCTAAAATTTTCACGGTAGGCTCGCAAATGAACTATAATATGGTTGGATCGGGCTCCCCTAAACTTTTGCTGCCCCCCTAAAATTTTCACGGTAGGCTTGCAAATGAACTATAATATGGTTGGATCGGGCCCCCCTAACTTCAGCCGCCCCCCCCTACATTTTTAAGCTGGCTACGAGCCTGGCCTATTCTTTTAGTTTATCGTGGTGTTATGAGATCGTAGAAGTTGTTTTCTGTTTTTGAAGCTAAAAAAAATAACGATTTTTTTTTTACTTTTAAGTAACACATATGCCCTGTAGGCTATTACGGATGATTAATGAAATTGAATGATAATGAAATGAACTGATGGAGTGAGAAGTGGGAGGAACAAGGAGAACACCGAGAAAACCCCCTCTACATATTGTTATTCATCATAAAATTACGTGACCTGGAATCGAGCCATGTCTCCCTCGCACCAAAGATGGGCGCTCGACCATCTTTATGAATAATTATCAATTGAGCTATCGTGTCTTCGAACATCACCAATAGAAAGTTAGAAGTATAAACATTTCAGAAAAAAACTCATCTAAATGTTGGATTTTTTGCAGATTCCGTTTGGTGTCCTAGAACCTATACTTTCTGATATTAGATTATAATATAACTTTACTTACATCTTCAAACTCTAATTTGATAAAATAGCTTCTGAAATTGTTACTCACTTCATTTAAATTATTTGTCTTATTTTTGTATTTGTAATGCATTTTATTAGCATTAAAAAGCAATTGCATTCCGCGCAACAACTTTCATACAGATGAAGATGTAATGTAACTTACTTATATTAGATGTTCATCTGTATGAAAATACAAATCATTTTTCGATCGAGAATTCATAAATCTAATAATATACGACAACAGGAACAGCATTTGAGAAGCAAGATTGTACCTTTTACTTACACCAATATAATAAAATAATGTGTCTGTCATCAATTTTTCTCATATAAATGAATGACCTAGAACCACAGATAGATCTTTAACTGATTTAATCCTGTACGAAGCCATTTTCCGATTTTCTGCTCGGGAGGTCAGACTTTTTTCGTAGAAGGGATGCAAATGTTTCACGTTTCTGTTTCTGACTACGCCTTGCGTGTATGCCATCCTCTATGCATTGTTTGTCCTGTAGGCTTGAATATCATTTGATAAATTTCGCTAAATGGAGTATGGTATTTTCCCCACTTTTCAACGAACTTAAAAAGTTCGTTACTGGATTCTCTATGTCTCTGTGTATGTGTGTGTCTGTTATTTGCGATTTTTTCAATTATCAGCCCTCCATTTCATAGAGCATCAAAAGCTATAATTATGAAAGAAGTAATGGAACTTTTCGCGCCACTCTTACTGTTCACATCCTCTTAGGTATTGATCAAAATAAATATAATCTCTCTATGACTTACCGTTCTCGAGATTTTGGCCAAAAATTTATCGATTTCGGGAGATTTAATGAGCCATATCTCGCGAATCATAGAGAGATGATAGTTTGCGAATTTTTCAATTTTGAGTCCTTCATTTTGAGGATGTGTCTTTGTAAAAACAACGTATTGTAGAATGTTTTAACAGAACTCTTAAACAAAACATGTGGCAAAAATTTAGTACGCAAGAAAATTATAAATGGGTAGATATATTACAAGAGTTGTTTAATGAGTATAATAATAAAGAACATAGAACAATTGGTAGCCTATAAAGTCTGAAAAAATAATTCTTTTAAAATTCGTTCTGGCAATGCTCTTGAGCATTCTCAACTGGTTTAATCATAGAATTAATAAAGTAACCGTTAGAGACGCAATTGGCACCACTATGTACATGATTCCAGCTACTAGCGCGTAGCCAATTGAACAGTTAATTTGTTTTCAGTTGTATGGTAAAAAGCAGACATCTGCTATTTCTTTCAATGTGTAAGCGATGTTATCAAGTGAAGATACAAACAAGACTTCTGACTAAAACTCACTTAAAACATATCAATTATTTAAAAACGCAATATTGCTAAAGAATTAAAAAGAGTATTATAATTTTGGAGCTGGAAATAGAGCAGAACTTTTGTCTTTTCTATAAATTTACTCGGACAGCTATCTAAAAGTGAAGTTTGAAAAGCTCTATGCACATAAACGCAAAGTGCAAGATGTAAAGACATAATCACCTGATACGATACACGTTCCTATCTGCATATTAAAATAAGCTATTCAGATTTATTTTAAGTTGCACAGTTAATCTTGATAATCTTGATAATACAGTTAATTGTGCCTAAACGAAATACGTTAATATGTTATATCCACATTAAATATGTTAATCTATAATTTAACAAAATTCTACGTACTTCTACTAAGTAACAGAAATATCCATTAAGAGACATAATTTAACATTATGTTTTAACTGTCACGAATATTCTATGCTTAATGTGCAAGTTAGGTAGAGGATGAGGGACAATCTACTTTTTATAATTAATAATAATGATTCCTATTATACAGTATAGTTCTCAAAAGAGTTTCTACAAATGAACAATATTTCCGCTCTTCGCTAATTAGAAAATTAATTATATCGTTGAAATATGATAAGCGCAAATAACACACAAACATTTTCATTTACTTACCCGTAAGAATTTCATTATTACAAATACCGAGAAAGAAAATACCTTGATTCTTGTAAAGGAAACCAAATCAGTATTCTGGCATCTTGGTTGTCGTTAGAAAATAAAGGTGAGACGGGAGTTCATAAAGGAAGGACATACTATGAAGGAAGTTCGATTAATGTATACCAGGGGCGGATCCAGGGGGGTGAACGGGGCGATCGCCCCCCCAGATGAGTAAACTTTCTTATTTTATATCTATAAATAAAACCCATCCCGAAGTTCGGAGCCCTTAAAAGTAGCAGTATGACAACCCCCCCCCCCAGAAGTCGGTCCTGGATCCGCCCCTGATGTATATACATGAATACACCTTTAAGTACAAGTTTGATTCATGAATATGCATGATTTTTAGGAAACTCACTATCAAGTATATAGTCATTTAGAGCAGTGGTTCTCAAAGTGGGAGTTACGGATGCGCACGAGACGAGTCGAGACACGGCTCTTCCAATAGAGAAATTTACATTTTTCGAGTCGAGACATCACTTTTACAGCACATTTTCGAGACGAGACAGCCACAAATCTTGTCTCGTGTGCATCCCTAGTGGGAGTTAACGCTCCCACAGAGAGTGTTCTCGTTTTCAAAGGGGCTTTGCAATAAAAAGGGGCGATTGGGGGGCGATGGACTATTTGGAGGGCGTTTGAGATTCCATGACCTGTTATACTTTCTTCCTATTATTGGAAGTGAGCCATTATGCATCTTACATATTATCTAAAGTTTAGACATATTACAATTATTATTATTATTATTATTATTATTATTATTATTATTATTATTATTATTATTATTATTATTATTACAGAAGTCCACGCTGCTAACGTTCTCATTAGACCTCAATCAATCAATCAAGATGACAGAGCGCGTTCAGGATAACTGCATTCACCTAGAAACACCTTATTCATCATTTTCTGATTGTGTCTTGGTGCTGTTCTTATTTCAATATTTTTAAAACTATTATTAATGTCACCCTCCTTTAATACCTCCGACTATGCATATATATTTATCCGACTATGTATGCATATAGTTTAATCAACTAACTCTCAAAGGAATGGTTTAACCTTGAGTTTAGACCAGTGGTGACTCTTACCTCATGTCCTGATTCTTGTATACATCAATTAGGACATAAAGTTGGGTTTCCTTCCATTAGGTTGCAGCAATAAGAGTTTAATTTTTACCAATGTGACTTCCCTCTAGAGCCGCCACTGATTTCGACAATGTTAAAAAATAAAAACTACTAACCAAAAATTAACAAGATAATTTCCAGAAGCAAGATATTCAATTTTATTATCCTTCACTACCAGGGCCGGATCTAGGATTTCTTGAAGGGGGTGCACCAATAACTACCACTACATTTGATTTAAATTTTTAAGTTTTTAAATGCCTTTAGACATCTGTGGTGTGAATGAGGAATATTACTTTGTTCAATTAATCCTTTTCCTTCAACCTTCAGAAAATCGATTTAAACTATTGCTTTTGCAAAACTAAGCTTTCTTTTAAGACATTTTGTATGACATTTTTTGTTATGATGACGTACATTTGGAGGATGAAAATTTCAATTTCTTGGGTGACTTATCGCTATACAGAGAAATTTGAAAGGGAAAATGATACACTGTTTCAATCTTAAATTACACATATCCAGTGGTGTTGTTTTCTAATTTTTCACAACTGGATCTCTCTCTACATAGACAGAAAGAGAGAGAGAGAGGGAGAGAGAGAGAGAGAGAGAGAGAGAGAGAGAGAGAGAGAGAGAGAGAGAGAGAGAAATCATACAAGGTAGACAAAAGCATTTTTTTTTTTATTGGATACCACAAGTGACTAGTAGCGACCTATACAGTAGACCTGTCCTAATATAATGTCTTGGAAATTATTTGCCCAAGATAGATTTGTAAAAATGTATTGGAAAGATCTTCATCAGACAATGGATAGACAATTGTTCATAATGTTGTTCCGTGTTCCAAATGTGCTTCAAATATAAATAACCCTCACCATTTCATTCATATGATTCCAGTTCTCATTCTTGACATCTGACAAATCATTCTTGATATCTCGCAGTGCGTGTGTGTGTGTGTGTTTATGTCTGGGTATATAACAAACGGTTCTGCGAACTCAGAATATTTTAACAACCGGTTCTAGCGAACCGGTGCGAATTGGCTGAATAGCACCACTGCACATATCTTTAGATAGTGGAAAATTATTTATTTGCAGAAGTATTGTAATGTGTAAAATCAGGTCTATTGTCGTTGATGGCCCACTTACAAAGTTCCTCAACTGCGGCGATCTCGCTCAATTTCCTCAAAAGCTAAAGTTCAAATTACTTTAATCATTAATAAGTCAAACCGATATGATATTTATGTATTTCTGACCCGCTTTTCTAGCTCCGATCATTATTACAGTAGCCAGGTGTGAAGTTGCTTTCAACCACATTCGAAGCTGTCTAGCCCCGCCCCTGTTCATTTCCGGACTATAAACTTTTTTTTTTTTTTTTTTTTTTTTTTTTTTTTTTTTTTTACTTGTTTTGGTATCATGAATCTATGGTTTCATTTTTACCATTACTTTTGGGACATCCTATATACCGGGAGGTTTATATTTCTATAGAGAACTTTAAAACAATTGATAATATAGCATTAGTGACAGTAGACACAGTACACCAAGTGTAGCAAAAGTTGAATGTATGGCTGTAGAAAGGAATAAATAAATATGTTTAGTACAGCGATCACTGTTGGGTAATTATGTGGGATATCATAAAGTGGTTGTTACCATACCTGTAATTTGACGTATCAACATGTCACAGTTTAAGCTTTGTCATCATTTTCTATTTCACCCCAATTGATCTAGACCCTAGTTAAAAATGTCCGTGAACTTGGCCCCACCCACACCCGCACTAATTTTAAAACAAATGCTAAAAATTAGTGTCTAATTAGTGCCGATTATCTACAGTGTTAAAAGAAATTCTGCTGTTACATAAAGATCAGAAAAAAAAAGATTCCGGATGGAGTTAGGTGCACGCTAGTCCCATCCATTCAACCGCTTGAGATAAAACCCATTCACAACGTTAGTGTTAAATTAGTGATGACAATACGACATAGTAAGAAAATTAATGCTCTTATCAGAAAGTCAAAAAAATATATAAAAATCTTTAATAGCAGCAATAATTGATCCCTCATTTTTATGGTGAAATAAATAGCACTAATTTTCTTTCCATGCGGTATTGTCAGCAGTATTGCTTATCAGTAGCGGAAGCATTGTCTGCAGAAGCAGTGGTTGCAATATCAAACGCTTCTGCGTATGCGCGAGTATTTCCTTCTTACTGTCAATGTACGTTTATATGTTTTTTATATACAAACTTCTATACCGATGTTGTTGAAGATTTTGGTATATTGGTAATAGCGATTTAATTTTATTTATCTTGGGGATGGGAGCCAAAACGCCCAAAAATTTTGCCTAGAAGAAACACTGTTAGTACCACACACATATCAGGGGCGGATCCAGGACGGACTTCTGGGAGGCCGATGGGTTGTAATACTGCTACTTAAGAGCTCCAAACTCTGAGATGGGTTTTATTTATATATATAAAATAAGAAAGTTTCCTCTTGTAGGGGGGGGGGGGGCGATCACTCCGATCGCCCCCCTGAATCCGCCACTGACACATATTTTGTTCTTTGCGACTTTGTGGATCAGTTTCTTCTTCCAAGCAAGCTGCCGTGGCTCATCTACTATACCAACTGAGTCTGGAGCTGCCAAGTGGAGGAATTCGTAACTATTACAGAAGATAACTAGTGGTTGCCGTAGTGGCTGCAACTCCTTGTGGACAATACGAGATTATAGCAGCGATACAGGTATAAAATCGATTCCACATGTTAAGAAATAGCTCAGTGGCGTACCCACAGGGAATCCACCGGATGCAGACTAGGGATGGGCAAAACCGGTTTTTATAAAAACCGAAAACTGGTTTCTATAAAAATCCAAACCCGAAAAACCGACATTTCGGTTTTCTCCAAAACCGGTTCGGTTTTCACCGAAACTGGTTTCGGTGAAAACTTTTCGAAAACACATAAAACTATTTCTGTGGAAATGGATTCGGTTTCCGGAGAACAACGAAACACCATTCTGGTCAGAAATAGAACAAATTTTGAAAAAAAAAAACCGGAATCGGTTTTAAAGAAAACCGAAAACGGACCAGGTGAAAAATCGAACCGGTTTCGGTGAAAACCGAACCGGTTTTTAAAAAACCGAAAACCGAAAAAAACGGTTTTTGTGCCCACCACTAGTGCAAACCCATTCCCAAACTTCCTAACTCAATTTATATTTGATCTAAAACTACGCTTGTTTAACGGT
Organism: Thermobia domestica; assembly: GCF_964235325.1. Classification (NCBI taxonomy): domain Eukaryota; kingdom Metazoa; phylum Arthropoda; class Insecta; order Zygentoma; family Lepismatidae; genus Thermobia; species Thermobia domestica. The sequence goes on along the minus strand of NC_137462.1, from coordinate 134,680,159 downwards.
GAAATGATTGATGTAAGCATGAACATATGATTTTACATTTCATCTGTACTCTTATAAAAACAATCTAGTTCTATCATTTTTTCTGAAAATGTAAGTGGAAGTATTTTACAATTACTTATCGAGTATGTAGTAGCATGTAGTATTGGACATCCCAACAAAAAATTCTGGGTTCCGTCTAAGTTGTAACTGGAACGCATATCAAGTTTTTTTTATTATTATTTTTTTTTTTAGTATTATCGTTTGCTAAAGAGCAAAGGTATACTGATCATCATCATCATAGGTATTCTGCCTTTATTGGCAGGTCACTTGCCGCAGCTGAGAAGCTTCCATGCTCCACGATCCTCCGCTAACTTCTTCGTCTTCGCATATGATCTTTATGTTTTTATATCATCCATTAATTGTAGTCTCCTTCGCCCCCTCCCTCTCTTTCCCGATACCATACCCTCTAGGACGTCCCTCATGATACAATCTCTTCTTAGGCAATGTCCCAACCAGTTTCTCTTCCTCTTCCTAATAATATCAAAAAGTGTTCTTTTCTCACCCACCATTTCTAACACTCTCTCATTCGTTTTCCGCTCGACCCAACAAATTCTTTCCATTCTTCTCCACACCCACATTTCGAAGGCTTCCAGTCGATTTTCATCACCTTTACGTAATGTCCACGTTTCCGCCCCATATAGTACAACACTCCACACGAAGCATTTTATGAGTCTTTTTCTCAACTCTTTCTTCAAGGTCCCACAAAACAGACTTTTCTTCCTCCTAAAGGTTTCCTTCGCCATTCCTATCCTTGCTTTTATTTCACGTTCGCACTTCATGTTATTACTAAGAATACTACCAAGATATCGAAAACTATTCACTTGTTCTATTTTCTCCCCTTTTACTTTTATATTTGACACAGACCCCTTCGTTATAATCACTCTATTATTAATTAAAAACTGCAAGAAAAGCCCTCAGCCACATCTTTTTAATTTGTCCGCTAACTGTTCATGTATCATGATAATGGCAAATGATGGTGAGTAAAATGTAAGTGTTGTGGTTTTCTTCTGCTCTTGTCAGACTCTGAGCTTATAAAACACAGTAGATACGCTTTCCAAGTGTGTTGAAGAGATTTTGGAGAGAAAAGGAAAACTTTTTTACTTTAAAGAAACACAAACTATCCTATTTTAGTGGTAAATTTTTAAAGCATTGTATAGTGCCATCTAGAGGACATTTTACATTCCTTCCCACGAAAAGCTGAAATTATTTAGTCTAAAAGAACTGTAAGTATCGAGTCTTACGTGAAGCTCTCGAATTATGAACACAAACCTTCCTGTATAGTAGGTGCGAATGTTGCTATAGGTTGCATGATTGTGCAACCGCTTATTTTGTATAACCTCAGAAAGTGTTAAAGAGTATTATATTATGTAGTATTTAGGTAAAATTAAAAAAAAAATTCTTTTCAGTACCAGACAATATTGATAAAAGAAATTGATATTTTAAAAGAATGCTGAAGGAAGTGCTATTTTGCGTTTATAGTTTTTTAGGAGTGCAAATACGTATATCCAGTAAGTATATGGCAGGAAGCCTCTATTTCTTAACATGGGTTTCAACAACCTGACAACCACCAATGGTCTTCTTCCTCTTATGGTTGTTACGAATTTATTCATTTAGCAGAACTTGGTTAATTTGACTCAATTTTATTATTATTATTATTATTCGTGGTTTTCTCTAAAATATACAAATAGAGCGTGGTGGCGTTTCATACAAATTCAATTCAAGTAATTGTCACTATAGCAAAAGAATCGTTGTTTAACCCTTTAATACTGGCATGGTGTGTTATGAAAATGGCACATCATGAATCATTGCTTTCCAGAATGATTTAAGTTTAATTAACCCCTTGATATCTTCAGTACTTCCACAATTACCTAAACATCTTATTTGGAAAAAATGTATCACAATTGTCATAGGGTCTATTTGAATTATTACTTTATCAATACATGGCATGCTGCTTAGAACTTTTGTTGTCATTTTTCAAAGAAAAATGCGCCTTACTCATATGGCTAGAGAGTGTGATGATTGTTACAATGGTGAAAACACAGATAAAGATTGAAAGGAAACTAATAACTTTTGTTTCCAAATAATCCCAAACACTATTAAATACTATGAATGAAAAAAAGTTTTATATCCAGTGACTGTATAATACTACCATTTTGAAAATTAAATTAATATAAAACTACGAAACACAACAAACAATATAATTATGTTACAAATCAAAATCAAAGACACATTTTTCTCGGTGCGTTTGAAACACCCGCGCGCCAGTGATTAATACTATAAATCAGAGCACTATTACTTAGGGAAGAGTTGAAATGTTCTGAATGTGTTTTTATTGAACGTTTAAAAGATAAAGTATTGTGCGTTGTTGTCTTATTTTGTCGCAAGTGTGCCTATAGAATGTGATAGTGATTTTGATTTAAATGAAAATAAACATATATCCTATACCTTACTTCCAAGTTTCCATTAAGTTTCCCGCCATGTCAGAATATAACTTTAGGCACCTGTGAAAACATTAGTGGTAACAGTGACATAGCAGCCAATACATCAATGTGCAGAAGAATCTTTCCCCTGGTAAGTATCGATTAATGGCCGTTTCCAATCTCGTATTAGGTGGTCTTCTGATCTGAGCGGTAAATACTACTAACATGTGTGCTTTCAACTTGGACACAGTCCTTTAAGTAGCATGAAACATCTGCAATGAGTTAGAACATAGCAAAGATGTGGATAAAAAGATTTAAAGAGGGTGACTATGACTTGTCAGAAAAAAGAAAATGAGGAAGATATGCCACCATCAATACGGAGGCTGCACGCCGAGTTGTGGAGACGAATCCGAGCACCAGTACCCTAATGTTGGATGCAGAGGTATCTCAAAATTAACCATACAAAGGACATTGGACGTCGTTGTCAAGGTGTACAGACACTATCAAATTGCCTCTCACAATTCATTCATGAGCAGGAACAAGGAAGGATGGATGTGCGCAAAGTAGTTGAACAACCTCATAGATTAGCGTTTTACGATTTAAAAAAATTGTGACGTCAAACGAAAAATGGGTTTACTATCGAACTCCAGACACCAATAATAAATGTTTGGATTCAGGCCAGGACGCAGCAATCATGATGAAACAGTAACTTAGCGAATTTTTAATATTGAAGGTCCCGTGCACTGGGAACTCGTTTCTCGTTATTCGTGCTGATAACACTGAGTTGTACTGTGAACAACTGAAACGAAAATATCAAGTTGCACGAAGTATCCAAATTTAATCAACTTCAAATACCTGTTGGTCCAACAAGACAATGCTGCCTGCCATAGTCTCGTGTCACCCAAGAAAAATTCCGTAATTTCGAACGTGCTGAACTGTTACCACATTCAGTGTACAGTCCTGACTTGGTCTCTTCAGATCACCCCTTGTTCCACACAATGAGATACTTTCTTTGTGGTAAAACATTCACCAATTAGAATGATGTGTGACGTGGAGTGAAAATGGTTTTAGACTCGAAGTTCAAGGAATAGTATACACAGGTCATTCACAATTTGGTAGAAATATGGATATCCACTATAGAATACAATAGTTTATATTTTGTAGAGTATGATCTTTTCTACATTGTTCACTTGCGTTTTCATTCCCAACATGGTGCGTGGCGGATAACTTGTGTGAAACCCTAGTATTAAAATATAATTTATACATTATAGCATTTATACATTTATACATTTCATTTGACTAATGTTAAGTAATACCTAAATACAAGTTTTAGAAATAACTTCTAAATTAACATTGAACAGTAATTATTCATTATGTTTGAAAATGAATAGTAATTGATTATAATAGTAATGATAGTGAATATAAACTTACATCAATAAATACGAAAATATAAAAGACATTTTCCTGTCCGTATTTTTGTAAAAACTGAAGTAACACATGGAAGCCTACGTGTGCACTAGGGTGGGCCGATTTCTTTTTTTAAATTTCGATTGGCCGGGTTACGGAAAAGTTGCCTCGTATTACTGGTAGTCTACACAGAAAATTTGGATTTTTTTTGTCTCGTGGGATTTGAACATTTTTATCGCTGCGGCTATGCAACCCGCCCGATTAAACCAAGAAAATTGTGCTGCACAGCTATAACCTTGGTTCTTTTTCACACTGAAGCACTCTGAGGCTGAAAATAAAATGCAAGAGAAAAGTGAGATGCTATATTGTTACTATGTGGTTAAAAATTATAATCAACTAGACGAAAAAATTGTATTCATGTTTTCAAAACACATTATGAATATACAGTAAGTCATGAAACATTGTTGATAAACCTTCCAGGATCCAAACCACATGTACTCCAGCCGGAAGCAATTATTAAAATCGGTTTATATAAAATAATATTTTCACACTTTGAACCTTGGGGTTTGTAGCTTTGATTCGCTCATTCTAAAACCATTAGTGGAAACTTATCTTTAGTGAAATGTAATTTTTTGATCTCAGCTCAAACTCCAAATATTGGACTTAAAACCAGATAGATAATTATTGTAACCTATTTATATATATTAGCAATTTCATACTTTGAACCGTAGGATTGTAACTACGATTCATAGTCTAAGGGCATTGATGGAAAAATTTATGATTTGAATCCCAATATATAATTATTAGAAACGATTGATATGCAACAAAAGTAATTTCACATTTTCAAATTTAGTTGCACTTCAATAGTCTAAGGCTATTGGTGGAAACTTATTCTTGTTGCAAACTGATTACCTGATCACTTTCAAATCTTTCTTTGAAATTTTTCAAATTTTTTCTTTAAATTTTTAGCTTGAAGAAAATGATTACAGTTTGAAAATTTTCTTTTAAATGTTTTTAGTTCGACATTATTTTTACCCTAGTGTTGTAGTTACCACTCATAGTCTATGGTCCTTGGTGGAAAGTTATTCTTGATGCAAAATCCGATTGGGTGATTACGTTCAAATATTTGTGCAATGATTTTGGAAAAAGATTTCAAATTTTTTGTTTAAAATGCTTTATTTTGTAAAATTTTTAGATCTATTGTACAATTTTATTGAAAATTTATGAGCCGTAGAATTGTAGTTATAATTCATAGTCAAAGGTAACTGATGGAAAATGCAGGCTTGAAATCTGATATTTAATTATTAAAACCGATTAATTTATAACAATAACAAATTGACATTTTGAATGTTAGTCACAATTCATAGTCTAAGGTCATTAATGAAAACAAAACCGTCGTGCAATCTGGTTGGCTAAGCATTTTCAAAAATTTCTGAAAATTTTTGTTTAATTTTTATCACTGTTCTGATATTTTTCTTTGAACCTCTTTTTAAAATTTTTCAGGCTAAAATATTTCGCATTCATTAAAAACTTTTTGAAAATTTTAACTGAATATTTTAGTTTAAAATTTCATCCATTCATTTATACGCTTTTCAAAGATTTGTGTTTAATATCTTTTTAATCACTGTTTTTAAATTTTGTTTCAATACCTTTGTTTACATTTTCTTTGAAAATTTTCGCACTTATTGAAAATTAATTTTTGTATTTATTTCTTTAAAAAATATTAAATATTTTGCTTTGACAATTGCTTGTACTTGTGGAAATACTTTTGAAAATTATTGTGTAGATATTTTAATTTGAAAATTTTATTTAAAATATGTCACTACCGGACATTTTGTAGCTCACTGAAAAATTTTAGAAACGAAGAAAACAATAGTTCCTTAAGAGTCAGAGCAGTTTAGAATAAAACTGACAACATTGTACATAGAAATTGCATCTCATGATGCAATCATTCAAACAATAGCACTCTACTTGAAAATGTGTACATCAACCAAACATTATTGTTGACAGCAAGATGAACTTAGGCCAATAAATACTACTATAATAATGATGAAGAAAGTGGGAAAAAAGTGGAGAATTCCGAGAAAACCCACGCACATGATGTTTGTATTCCACAAAGCCCACTTGTCAGTAGCTATGACCGAGCTAGGGACCCACGCACCAGAGGTGAGCGCTCTACAGTGGAGTTACCGCTGCCCCTCACTGAATGTAGGTGTATTTATACAATGTTCAGTAGCATTCTTATGCAGTAGCATTTTTAATCTATACATTTCTTTACTAATTTCTTCCTAATCTGTATGTGTCTTGCTTATTGTCCATTACAATATAATAATTTGTGCCAAGGCAATCAATTAATGTATTCTATTTCAGATAAATCTAATGTTTCTTTGTTATGTTCATTTTACTTTTAATATCCACTGATTTCAATTGTGAAATTAATTTAGGGGAAAACCGGGGTATTCGCGAACATTGAGGTAATGTCGAACACCCAAGTTTACGTTCAAGAAAACTTGTTAGAAAACAAACGATTTTGCTGCCTGCTACCGGAGGGACTTGGAAAAAGTGTAGCATAAATTTGGTGACAGTCAATTGAGTGGATTACCAGAAAGATCTTTTGTTGTTTTTGTCGATTCACTAGAACGGGGTTCGATTCCCCGCCGGGGAGCCATAACACATAAATATGAATAACTTAACAATAGTATAATTGTTAGGTTGATGTAATTATTTAAATAAGTTGATAGAACTTACATTTAACTAGCTAATTACCATGTCACGCGAGAGAGAGCGGGGATTTTTATTATTACTACTAGTAAATAGATAAATGATGACGCTATGAATCTAGTTTATCATTTTATTTACAGTAAATGTGAATTGAATCATGAGGATGAGCTTAGTTGGCCCTTACAACTAAATAAATTATTACACAAAAGCATGACGCGAATGTTGGCATAATACCTTGGACCAACAAGCTCATTAAACATGTATAATTATTTGCAATGAAATGCTTACATTACTTTTGTTTATTATTTTGATAATTATATAAATGTAAACCATTAAATTAAATAGTTTTGGATAGAGACTTGAATTAATTGTAAATTTAGACATAGTAAAATGCTTAGTTATAAGTCCTGGCACACAGGCCTAAGGTGCTTGAGGAATATGATTATGATATTATGCTACTTTTGGTAATAATTTTTTGCATATTAAGAAACAAATAAAGAATAATTCCAACTTACATGTTTCCTAGTATAACATTTAACAATTAGATGGAAAGACGGACAAAGTCTACGCGAGTACCGAGTACGGATAACGCGATTTGTATACTTTGTTCGAGAATAATTAATTGATTGACTGACCACTAGTAAATTTTTACTAGTGTTTTTATACACAATTTGTTTTTCTCTTCTATTATCCTGTTCTCTATTTTTGTTTTTTTTTTAACCACAAAATTGTTATTTCTCTGTGACGTCAATTAGGAAGTCCTTGTTTATTTCGTCACAGGTCCATTTTTTTATGGTCAGAAATAGTTGTTGCTTTTTCTTTCACTTCACTTTGTTTGTTTAAATAAGAGGATTATTTTTGTGAATTGATTTTTTAGGTATATTTTAAATCAATTGTTTTAATAAACAATAAAAAAAATTATCCTAGTCTCTATTTATGTTACACTTGATTCAGTAATCTGGGCAAAGTAACTTGGCTCTTATCTTATCTATATTGTTATAGATAAGGCTATATATTCCCCTATATTTGAGTAATAATTCTTTGTAATCTTACCAGCCTGTATGCAGTCAACAATTAATTTCAATTTTACCAATAAAATGGTGTCTCATGGGGAAATGCCGGACAGAATGTTTGCCATTACCCCGTAGTGTTCGGGATTGTCTCAATAGTGTGAAATAAATTACCAAAATGTGTAAATAGTTTTCCTTATTGAAAAGTAAGTAATAAGTTAATGAAATTGGTTTGGGAAATAGTAGATCATATCTTGGTAATAAGCGTTATTAGCTTTATTAATTAGAACAGTTTGCTATATTTATTATTTTAGGCCATTACTAGCCTACTTCACTATTCTATAGTCAGTAACCATATTTTAGATCTCATCCTTCATCATAGACTACATTTTTTTTGTGTGTATGATTCGCAGAGTGTTTTACAAATTTATTTAGCCTAGTAGCATCCATTAGCAGTTAGCCAATTTTGTTCAGCCTATTAACCGCATTTGATCTTTGGACTAATAAAGAATACCGTCTTTGGGAGCAAAACATAAATGCGTATATCTTGATTTCTACAATTCCAAATAATGTTTTCATTTTAATGAATATTTTACTTAATGCACCGTTATTTCTGAATTTGTTTCATAATATTACATTTTGTTTAGCCTATTACTTATTAGCTTTCATTTGTAATAGTTCCAAAAATTATGAAGTCTGGTCATGTTTCTCATTAACTTGAGTTATGTTTGTAATTGTAATTCTTATTAAAGATTTAAATACTAAACTACAGTATAATTTTAATGTATTTTAATGCATTTCGCTTGTTTTGTAAAGGAAAGTTTAAAGTAAACAGTATGTTCGGCATTACCCCGACCACTGGGGCAATCCCGAACATAGGTACATTTTGAAAACATCTCACTGTTTTCTTGAAAAATGTTACTTTCAACTTTCCTCTGTACTTTAGTAAACAGAAAAAGCTCCAAAGTTTCTATACGCAAGAAATCTCAATTTTACCTCTAAAAACAAAAGTTATTTAAAGTCAAAACTTAAGTGTTCGTGAATGCCCCGGTCTCCCCTACTTAGGAGTATCAGCGAGTTTTAATCATTTTAGTTTCTGTATCTTTGAATAACAATAATAATTAAAAGAATTCTTAATAAACTGTTTCCAATCCAACTAGACTTCATCTAAACTTGAGTTGATTTCAGGTAATTCAGTTTTTCGGATCCAATCCTGTGCAAGATGGAGGAATTTTTAATCTATTTAACATTATTGTCATGATTTTACTCTATCCTGCTGACGATACTACTCATTTTTAGAAGAGTCATACCCGAAATTGGAATTTTGATGTTAACTATTACGAGAAGGTGTTAACTGTTACTTAAAAAAAAAAAAAAAAAAAAAAAAAAAAGCTTTTGAAGATGAAAATTGGTATTGCGAATATTGCATTGAAAACATGAAAGTTCCAAACAATAAAAGCAAAATACCTTAATAATTAGCGCATTTACATGTATTCGTTTCATTTTGAACATTTTGCGATATATCTGTCAGGTTTATGAATACAAATCTTGAATAGTTACACTTCAGTGCCGTTTATAAAATGCACTCGACTAGAGGAAAAAAGCTTTACCGACCAAAAAATCCTTAATATACTTCAGTGTAAAGTAGAAAAGTGAAATGTTTGAAAAAAAAAATCACATGACAAAATTTCAGGTATTCGATTTATCACACCACTTCAGAACATACCAACGTAATTAAAATTCACTTAATGTCACCTGCGCTGCGCTGCATTAGGTCTGATATGTAACTTGTAAGTTTTTTTTTTTTTTCTCGTCTTAAATGAACAACTTGAAGTTTATTGGAATGCTCTTGTGTGCAACATTGTTGCATGTAATAAATTTAAGTCAACATCAGGAAAATTCCCTACAGACAACGGAGAGTAAACAAGAGAAATGAACCTGACACACTTATTTTTCTTAATTGTTGGTTATGTGACAAGTTATGCTACGTAAGTATTATTATAAACAGTTGTTACTCGTACTTTTTGTAATGTAATGAGCACGCAACAACCATATATTTACAATGTAATTTATTTTATTATTTTTTAAAAAGTTTATCTGTTACAAATTTGACGCTGGTTATGACCATGGACAAGTATATAGAGGCACTATGGCGGCTAGAGCTTCGAAAACTGTCAATCTATTATGTACTACTCTTTTTTTATCTTGTTTTTTGGGGTACTGATTGTGAAACAATTTCGAGTCCCTTTTAAATCTTTACACATGGGTGCCCTGTTTCAAGACGAAAAAATATTAACAATCACGCTCAGTGGCGTATTTAGGGGGCTTCCGGGCTTAAGCCCCCCCCGAAATCTTACTTACTATAGTAAATTATATGAAATATCTTGCAGAATTTTCAAATTTTCAGGCAAAGCGCCCCCAAAACAAAATCGTAAATACCCCACTGATCACGCTTATATCGTTGCCGATTGACAAATTTTATGGAGTAGCCCGTATCATGCTTTATCTTTTTCGTAATTATGCTTAATCTTTTTGCAAATAATGTTTTATTTTAAATGTGTTTTTATTATGAATAATGAAACTCAACTATTATTCTGTATATCTTTATTACTTGCCGTTTATTTTGTATATACATCATTGTTACTTTCACACTATTAAAATGAAATAAAAATACTGTTTTTCAATATTATAATTGGATTTTTTTTGAGGGGGGGAGGATGGGGAACAGTAAAGTAAATTTGTAAGATAGGATAACGTTGTACAAGTATATGGTTTGGGTACAAAACCTCGCGGCGACAACCTCGCGGCCCAAAATCTCGCCGGGCCGAAACCTCGCCTGGCCAAGACCTCGCCGCCCAAAACGTCGCGGGCCAAAACCTCGCGGGCCAAAATCTCGCCGGGCCAAAACCTCGCCTTGCCAAAACCTCGTCTTCCAAAACCTCGCACCCCAAAATATCGCCATACCCAAAATCTCGCCTGACCAAAACCTCGTTGTAATGATCTCGCGACAAAGAATCTCGCCTGGCCTAAATTAAGCGAGACGTAGTGTTGCCTGGGAAGAAATGTCGTCAAGATAAAACCTCTTCACGACGATTTCTTCAATGTAGAATATTCTATATATTACTATATGTATATATTTAGTAATAACACATAATTACTTTAAAATAATGAGAAGAAAAATTCTAATGCATGATTTGGAAATCTATATATATAAAAATTAAATGACTATGTTTGTTACATTATATCTCTTGAGCCATCCTACCGATCTCAATCAAATTTTCAACATAGTTGAGGTTCGAGCCTAGGATGTCTTTTATAATTTCACTTTGTCGGCACAACAAAAGGGAGGGGAAGTGGGACAGAGCCGTAACTAGATATTTTGGCGCCCGGAGCAAAGTAGAATTCGGCGCTCCTACTCTCACTACACCAAGCTCTTCCTTCCCTTTTCTCTTTTTTACTTATAAGAAAAGCAGCAGATATTGTTATACTACACTGAATTTTTATTAAGCTGGAGGCGAGATTTTGGCCCACGAGGTTTTGGCGGCGAGGTTATGGCCACGCGATGTTTTGGTTGGCAAGATTTTGGGCGGCGAGGTTTAGGCCAGGCGAGATTTTGTCCCGCGAGGTTTTGGGTGGCGAGGTTTCGGCCACGCGAGATTTTGGGCGGCGAGGTTTTGGCCACGCGAGATTTTGGGGGCCGAGGGTTTGGCCACGCGAGGTTTTAGCCGGCGAGATTTTGGGCGACGATGTTTCGGCCGCGAGATTTTGTTCGTATTCCCAAGTATATACTGCAATAATAACAAATCGATGCCTAAGAATGATCATCTAGTCGTCTATGTGACCTCAATCTTTTAATTTACATCACTCTGAAGACGTTGATCACTTGAAAGTTTCATGAAAATTGTCTCGTTTCGTCTCGTACACAAACGTTAGCTGTTATATTTGTATTTAGAACGCATGGTCAGTTTCTAAAAGTTTTTTTTTTTTTCTTTCAGGATTCGAAGATTTACCTGTAGACATAGGCAGCCGTAGCCGTTGCGGGACCTAGGGCAAGGGATCCAAGTCAGGCCCTTTATAATTTTGTATGGCAAAATATCGTGAAGAAAATATAGAAATATTCTCGACTTCAGCGGTATCTTGGTTTATAAACGGCAATAATAAAGTAAGATGGTTAACATAAGTTATATCTCTTGCACAACCAGATAGTACTATTTTTAAACAACTATTTTTAAATTTTTGCATTTGCTTTAAATTCATTTTGAATATTTCTTCGGAGATGACTAGTGAATGCTAAATTGTATGAAGCTAATAACTAAACAATGGGTAATAAATCGCTTCTCAAAAATATATTTGTAACGTTATTTTCCTGTTCAAATTTGAATCTGAGATATGCAGTTGATATAGTTGTTCCTGCTTAATCTAATTCTGCAACTTTTGAAACACACGATCAAAAGTAATTATATGAACATGTTTTTACGATGTTATAATGGTTTAGGCGCTTGAGTGCAAAATACTACTGATTGCCTTTCTGAAATACCGAAATTATCAACTTTGATCACAAATAACCATTTTGAATGTGATTTTATTTAAATGTATAGTATACCAAATTAAAGTACAGTTTCAGCAGAGTAAAATGATGCTTTCTAAATTGAAATATTCTTATTGGTTCGCCAGATACAAGCTGAAATAGAAAACCAAGCGGGCATAGGATAGCTGACATCTTTGACCACTATTTTGAGGATAACGCTCACATGGGATACTTCGGAACTTTTGAGGTTTCATTGCACTACATAAAGAACAAATTCTGAAAATTTCAGCTATTTTAGAATTAATTTAGCCCAGCACAAGTCAGTTTTTACTTGTTTATTTGTAAGCAGTAATACTTCAGATGAAACAGAAGTATTGTTATATTTTTTCTTGTATTTTGCAGTCAAGTGCAAAAGAATATATCACTGAGCCAACTTTCCGACAAGTATTTCAACTCATCCATTTCGAAACATCATGCTATAAAAGTAACCAAGAAAGTTCTGTCTCTTTTTCACCCACAACCTTCGAACATCGATATGTCACGTAAGACGTACCTGGAAGATCAAAAATAGCCCCCTTCAGCATCGACGTCCTTTTGAAGGCCATAGATTCCATCGCGGTAGAATTGGTGGGCCGTGAAGCGAAGTAGATATCAAGTGCATTTTGCACCTCTACTAGCGATTTGAACTGGTATCCTCTAAGGTGCTTGTCCAAGGAATGGAACAGGTCATAATCGGACGGTACAAATTTTTGGGAGTATGGCGGATGCAATAATGTTTCCCACCCAAGGCGTAGAATGGTATCCTGGGTCACCATAGTTACGTGGGGCTTAGCGTGGTCCTGTAACAGGAAGACCCGTTTCGGATTATGAAGTGCTGGCTTCAGAGTTTTGAGTTTTTTCTTGAACATTTCTTAACTGCTGACAGTACACAGTTGCTTTGATGCTCTGACCAGGTAGTAGCAGTTCCTGATGCACGATGCCACGAGCGATCCACCAAACACACAGGAGGAGCTTCTTTTGGTGCAATGCCGGTTTCGGCGTTTTGGAATCGGTTCATGGGATGCTAACCAATTATAACGGCGCCGTGGAGCTTCGTACAGGACCCACTTCTCATTACATGTCCAGAAATGGCTCCTTCCTCAGACGAGATAGCAAAGAAACACATTTGTCTGCTCTCGTTGCCTTCTGGCCCGGAGTCAAATCATGTGGAAACCATCGACCCAACTTGTAATGCTTCCCAAGTTGATGGAGGTGCTACCGAACGGTTTCTCCACTCACACTGGATTGTAGTCCCAGTTCCTCACATGTCTGGCCACTGTTCGTCTCAATTGGTGCCTGAAGATCTTCATTTTGTACATGTGTTGGTCTTCCAGCACGTGGTGCGTCTTCGAGTGTTTCGTCACCGTCCTTAAACTTGTTAAACCACCGCTGCGCTATCTGCGAAGTCACGACACCCTCACTAAAGGCCTGGCATATCTTCCGCCCTGCTGCAACGAAGTTTGACCCCAGTTTGAACTCGTACAGCATACACGCCCTTAGGACGCTCTGAGGAGGTCCCATGTTCACTCTGTCCTTACCCAAGTTCACGGATAACTGAACTTCAACAACCAGGTAGTATGTTGGATATACAGTACTCACACCAACAACTGAACTTCGCCTTATCTCCATTTGCATTAAACTTACGGTGCCAATTGAACAGACCTCTACAAAAATCGACAGAACTCTCTTGGTTACATTTTTACGTTACTGGTTGTAAATAAACAACTAATTAAACAGATTGAAAGGAAAGAAAGTATTGGAAGCTACTTAAGATTTAACTCAAATGTTAAATCAATTATTTCTTTTAATAGCTAAAACATGATTATAATAAATAACATCTTTATTTGTTTATATCAGGCAAAAGAAGAAAACTGTGTTATTCTAGAATTTTTTAACGATTAATTACTTAAAGATAAACGTAAAAGTAAGGTAAAGATATTATGCATACATGATTATGATATTTATGAGGACCATCCTATATCTCGCTACTGTTCTGGAGCATTGTTTTTCTCCAGCACTAACCCACTAAAGCAGAGCCCGGATGCAAAGTCTAAATCTTTCTCCAAAGTAGTTAGTAATATTGAACGACTGTGAACTTGGCTGTAGAATGAAATTCATTTTAGACGAACACGTACATAATGGTTTTCAGGTCTGTTGTCCTGAATGTAGATAGGCATTTGTCAGAGATTGGTGTCACACAGCTGAGCTAATAAGATTTGGGATGACCTCTGATCATTTCAACATTTAACATGAAAGACAATATTATACAACTACAAAGCGTTTGTATCAACACAGAAAGATGACCACTCATTGAGTGAAATTTGTATTCAGTTGTTATGTAAAATGCCATTAGTTTCTTAAGGTGAGAGTATTTTTCTCAGAATTTTTTTCTCTTCTTATTTCATCCTTTCTCTTGACCGCTCCTTTGTAACGTTAAGTAATTCTGTGTGCAACAACGTTTCTTTTTCTTCTTCTTCTTCTTCTTCTTCTTCTTGTGAGTTACTAACACAACTCTTGTATGACAGCTGGTTTTTGCATCAATATAATCCGTAAATATCGTCTCAGTCCTAAGTACACATTTACTTAATGCAACATACAGGTACTATAGGTACGTGTATGTTTTACAGAATTAAAAAGAGTGCAGTACATTATTATGCATTTAATTTTTCATATTTCTCCTTCCCATGAGGATTTAAACATTCAATCTGAGATTTGAGGAGGAAAAAATTCTGGAGGTTAGGCCTAGATACTTACATTTAGAGTGCATGGAGCTTATATTTTTCATTGGTTTATTTGAAGCTTAACATTATAGACATCAACTGGAGGATTGTTTCATGAATAACAGGATATTTGTAAAAATGGTTTCATAGCTGAATAAAGCATAAGGTTAACTGGTGTGAGTGGCGTCGCCAGAATCTGAGACTTGGGGGTGTTGCAGGAGTGCACAAGCATAGATGGGGGTTGCATATATATATATATATATATATATATATATATATGTGTGTGTGTGTGTGTGTGTGTGTGTCAGTAAGTACAAGACCTTACATCATGATTATGAAGGACAGATCCCCTCTTTAGGCAGTTATTCTCAAAAGTTTCTTAGATTATTTTTATTAATTATTTTGAAGAAATCAGGAGAGAGAATTATTTTCTTACATCTAAAGACACATAAGTTGTCATTTTTCAATAATATATCGGCTCTCTCCGAGCTAGAGTTAATCTAGGGGGCTTGTATAATCTATCTTAAAATTTTCTAATCCACCCATAAATAGGAAATTCATGTGTATTTATCACTTAATTTCCTGCCTGATGATTGAAACAGTAAATATATATTTATAGTATGATAAAATAAGTACATTCATCATGCTGCCCCAGTAAAATTGTTCTGCCCCCCTCCTCCAAATGAAAATCCTAGTGCCTTTGCCGCTTCGAACCGTATGCACCCCTTAATTAAAATCCTATGTACGCTTTTCTGTTCATGGAACATATTTTATCTCATCTGATCAACTATGTGTCTTGAAATTTCTTAGGTATGACTGATATTATACTAATTTCTCCTAAAAGTTAGATAATTTGGGAGTCAGGTTTGGACCAGGACCTCCCCCTATATACTTCCCTTCTTATGACGATAGTTTTCGTTACACAATTTACGTAGTAGCAACAAATCAACTTCATTGGTGACAACGAAATCAATTGTAGATACATCATTGATAAAAGTTAAATAATAAATATATTTAAGTCGGATGAAAAAAGAGAGGAAACTTCAAAAAAAAAAAAAAAAAAAAAAAGCATTTACTTACCTGGAGATGCAATGCCAGTGCATAGCAATACATCGATTCTCATGACCAACGCCAAACTTGTTGATGACGTCTTCTACATGCAGAGTTTTTGGTGATGTCTCGTTCAACAGCCAAAACAGCTAAGTTACTAAGACCTCAACCGCTGATTACCAACTCTGTTACTTACAACGATAACGTTGTATGTATCAGTAGCAATCTATGCCTATTTACAGAAAGGGATCAGAGGCGAATTATGTGAGCAATATTATGTATAAAGAAAAAGAAAGACATATAGAGATTTCGAGATATTATTTGTGTAATCGGTAACTAAAATAAGAGTTGTTGTTACTATAACAACGATATAAAATAAATGTACATGTACGTAGACATCTTGACAAGTAAATAAGTGTGTGTATGAAGGTCTAGATATTTTATTGTATATGCAAAAAAGTTAATTATGTACATTTCTCATGGTCAAATATTAAAAACCAGTTAAGAAAGTGATAAACGCGTTGAATCATTTTGAAGGTTAACTTAAGTACGAACCAGGCCCTTACAAAAATTGGTGCCTCACCACGGGAGTTATATAAGTGTTATATAAGTGTCGTTTCGAAGGTTAGTAAAAACGGCAAGCTTTCAACGCGACCTTAATATTACTATATTGCGAAGTGGAAAAGTAATTAAGCGAAATATGGCCATGAGTACGGAAAGTAATAATATGATTGGTGAGCAGAGTGTATATCCGGAATTGACTCCGAGTGACAATTTGGCTGACATTCTAAAAGACTTGGCCCAACAGATGAAAAACCAGGCCCAACAGATGAAAAACCAGTCCAAGCAAATCAAGGAACAAGTGCAAAAATTCATGAAAAATTGGATCAGAAATTAACTCAGTTAGCCAATGACTTTGACGAAAAAATAGTGAAGCTAAATCAATGTAATGAAGACAGATGGGAGCATGTGCAACATCAGTTAAATCAGATGAACCTACATGTGGTGGAAAAATTCGAGAAATACGAAGACAAAATAGAAAAAGTTGTACAAAGAAGCACAGAAATGCAAGAATCCATGAATGTTTTAGAAACCACAATTAATGCCCATGGAAACCATCTTAAAGTGCTGCGAGATGAAGTAAATTTCCTCAAAGAAAGATGTATTCCCGGAACTCCATTCCAGGATGCCGAAGGAACGAATCATCCTATAGCCACAGGTTGGGTACCTGATCATCCTCCCAGAACAACATTGGAATTTGATGGATCCTCGAGTGGTGCAGAGAGTAATGACAGAGAAGAACAAGTGAGGCAAACATCCAAGCGCAAACACATTTCCAGTAGATGTATGAAGACATCCACAGGTAATCAGTTGCAATTTAGCGAGGTAAAGTCACTCACAAAGTTTAGTGGCGTGCCAGGAGATATACCCGCTAGGGCATTTCTCGAAAAATTTCAAGATGAATGCAAGCTTATGGGTGTAAATGAGTCTCAATTCTTAAAATTATTACCGCATATCTTGTTGCCACCTTGCTTAACATGGTTTAAAGCTATTAGAGGTAGTGTTCATACGTATTCAGATTTTAAGAATGCTCTTTTGTCGAATTATGAAAACGATTTTATGGTAGCAAATAGAGATGCTGTTTTGCGAACGAACCACTACAATCCAAAGTTACACCGTAGTATTACTGAATTTGTAGTATCGACTTATCATGAGCTAAGATCATTAAATCCAAATCATCCGGAATCCCGAATTATAGCGTCAATTAGGATCTTATTGCCATTTAGACTACAACAGTTGTTAATGTCGGCGCAGTGCATAAACTTCAACCATTTAATTATGCTCATTCAGAGTTATGAGAGTCAATCTGCAATTCAGAATAACAAGATGCAAGATAGAGGTCAGGGTAATTATGCACGTTATCAGACACAATATGCATCTGTTCGTAATGTAGATATACAACCTGAAAATGATTCTAATGTTCGTAGTTTCAATAATAGAATGAATAGTTATAATGGTACCGGAAATCAAACGCAACCTAATTATAGAATTGGAGCTAGGAATTTTAGAAATAACAACAGGAATTTCAGTAGGAATAATAATTATCGCCGATTCTCACAAAATCAATTTGCAGATGGCAGGAACTTCGTAAACAGGAATCAAAATATGGTATCATCCTATGAAAGACAAGCACGTACACAAGATTGTGCCATACAATGTTCCTTAAATGAACCCTTCGAACGTATAACTTGAACTGACAAAAAGGCGTCCGATGGATTTGTCTTAAATTGACCTTTGCTTACGTCTATGGTTGATATGTTCTTCAGTCGATTTATTATTAAAATGTACATTAAAACATATGTAATTATGAAACATATTGATTATGGGTAAAACTCATTATTTACGGAATATTGACGAAGTTAATTTATGGCAGTTAACTGAAAATTAGGGATGCGCACGAGACGAGTCGAGACAGGATTTTCCTTACCATATTCGAGTGGGGACACGGTTCTTCTAATAGAGAAATATACATTTTTCGAGTCGAGACATCACTTTTACAGCACATTTTCGAGACGAGACAGCCACAAATCTTGTCTCGTGCGCATCCCTACTGAAAATATTATTGAATTTATTCCTTATAGCCTTGTTACAATTTCCTTTTATAGCTTTAATTGAGGAAATGTTTGATGTTTGTGTTTCATGTCTTTTATAAGGTCCTCCCATAATTACTTATTTGAATATTATGAATATTTAAAAATAAAAGATCGTAATTTTACTGTAAACTTATGAAAGTAATGAGAGATATATCAAATAGATGCACCTTATTATATGGAAAGAGTAAGAATAATGAACATCGAATCTTTAAATTTTTCAAAGTTTATTAATGTATTAAATGATGACCATCAATGCGTTTATACGTTCCAACTTTGTTGACTTCTGATCCTATCAATATTTAATATTATGAAGATCTTTGTTTGTAAATAATGTTGTTTGTATATGAAGGAATAGTTAATTTTGTACCCTGGAAGGAAACTACCAGTTAGGTTTAATTCTTGATTAGCCTTACTTACGATAATTGTAATTCGTCGTTGTTAATGTCGAGATATATTGACAAATACAAAAATGTGTTATGTTATAGTATATTATATATAAATGGAAAGGTTAATTATGTATCTGTATTAAAGATGATATATATATGTCATAGTCATAGTATATGTCATAGTAAAACTATTATGGAAGTCCCGTTCGAGGCGACATCTACAACGATAACGTTGTATGTATCAGTAGCAATCTATGCCTATTTACAGAAAGGGATCAGAGGCGAATTAAGTGAGCAATATCATGTATAAAGTAAAAGAAAGACATATAGAGATTTCGAGATATTATTTGTGTAATCGGTAACTAAAATAAGAGTTGTTGTTACTATAACAACGATATAAAATAAATGTACATGTACGTAGACATCTTGACGAGTAAATAAGTGTGTGTATGAAGGTCTAGATATTTTATTGTATATGCAGAAAAGTTAATTATGTACATTTCTCATGGTCAAATATTAAAAACCAGTTAAGAAAGTGTTAAACGCGTTGAATCATTTTGAAGATTAACTTAAGTACGAACCAGGCCCTTACATACTCAAATAAATTTTTAAACGACGCACACATAAAAACGTGTAACCATAGAAATGGTAGTTAGTTTATGCATCTCGTGAAACGCCAGTTTATATTTCTTAAGTGGATATCCACGAATTTGAATATGTCATCAATTATAATATTGTTCTCTTTTACAAAGCGTTCTATTGTTTTGGGAATAAGCTTAACTTCAGCTTCCACACTACTTTCATCACAGCCATAATCTTTAACCAATGAACAAGTTTCTCTAGATTCAGAAAAGAATTTGATTCTGGATGCAAACACATCATAGGTCTACCTGTTACAAGAGGATCATTGTCTATGAATTTTCCCTGCAACTCAAGTAAGTTTTTATCAATAATTGGAAGGAAAGCATGCTTATAAAAAGTGTCCGTTACAACAAATTTTGCCAAATGTCCTGGGTAGTGCCCTCAACGGGTCGGTTCGGGCCGGGTTGAAGACCGACCCGACCTGACCCGTGACCCGAACCGTGATCCGACCTGATTGACCTGACCCGACAACCCAACCCGAGCTGACCCGATTGACCCGGTCCGACAACCCGACCCGAGTTAACCCGACTGACCCGACCCGATCCGTTTGAGAGCACTATGGTCACGACACTGGGTGAACGCCAAAATGCACTCCCATTGGGAATTAAACCCGGACCACGTTGTAAATAGAAAAAAAACCGTTCGTATTTTTTCAGAAATGTGCGTTTTTTTAGAAAAGAACATTGCCTCTCGTTTCTTTTCTAAATTTCTTTTATGTTTATGTTTACCGTATGTTTACCGTAATATATTTTTGGTAATTAGAAGCTTTGTTCCTTAAATATCGCCATAATAATTGTAGGTTATATTAGTGGTGTACCAATGTTTAATTTAAGATAGTTTGCGTCTGTCTGGTAGCAGTGTTGCCAGCTACAGAAAATTTTAATTCCAGGTTTTAGGGGGAAATTTTGGAAAAATTATCTGTTTTGTCTCTATTATTTCCCTCTTGTTGGCTACGTCGGAACAAACGTACCAGTATCTGGAAGTCTCGTCTTTTCCCTACACAACACACTATAAAAAGTTTCAATAGGATAATTAGGGGAAGTACAGTTGAGGTTTCAGTAGACCTTGTTCTCTAATTGGAAAGATAACTGTGATTTTTTAAAGGTAACTTAGAGTGAGATATTTTTTATTGACATGCTTACTTTATTAGATATCGTCACAATGCTTGTATGATATATTAGAGGGATATCAAAGCTTATTTTAAGATAGTTTGTGCATGTGTGTCTGATAGCAGTGTTGCCAGCTACAGAAAATTTTAATTCCAGATTTTAGGGGCGAATTTTGGAAAAAAATCTTTTTTTGTTTTTATTATTTCCCTCTTGTTGGCTACACTCAAACAAACGTACCAGTGTCTAAAAGCTTCATTCTTAGCCTACACAGCGCACCATAAAAAATTCACTAGAATAATTAGGAGAAGTACAGTTGAGGTTTGTAATAAACCATGTTCTGGAAATGGTAAGAAAATGGTGAATTGCTGAGGTAGAATGAGCTATTTTGTTTTTTAAATTTCATGCTTACTTTGTTAGATGCCGCCATGATACTTGTAGGATATATTATTGGAGTACTAAGGTTTATTTTCAGATGGTTTTCGTCTGTCTGATGGCAGTGTTTTCAGCCAAAACAATTAATTCCCGATTTTAGGTGAGAAATTCGGAAAATTTCCCTTTTCCCTTCTATTATTACCCTCTTGCTGGCTACATTGAAACAAACGTAACACTACCTGAAAGCTTTCTCTTTGCCCTACAGAACTCACCATAAAAAGTTTCAATAGGATAATTAGAGAAGCTGTAGCCCCGGGAATATCTGTTGATTTTTGCTTCTGAGGCGTAAAAAGTGTCAAAATTTCATGTGTATGATGACAGAGAACTTTTTCTTTCCCTCTTTGAATGGAAGCCAGCGACTCCAGGATTTCACTGTACCTTGTCAACACACCATATAACAGCAGTGGTGCTAGATACAAAAAAAAAAAAATTGAAATTCGGTTAGGGAATTTTTTGTAAATTTTCAACCCTACATTTCCCTCAATAATTTCCCACCCATTGGCAACACTGCAATGCAACTTACACCAAAAATAGCCACATCCATTTTCTAAAAAAACAAGGCCTTAACCATATCAATCGAATGAATGGTTTTTGAGCAATAAGTCACAAACTGAAAATGTAATAAAATACCAAAAATGACCTGGGTCCGAAAGGAATAATCACACAATTTTGCTCGTAGGTACAAAGAAACAAACGATTTGTAAGTTACGAGGGCTTCGACTCAAGTTCTGTTGATTATTTCAATAATTTGCAACATAAATCAATAAATAATAGTTGCCAGAAAAAAAAACAGACATTTGAAAAAAAATATGAAAAAGAACGATGCTTTTTATTGAAAAAACTTCACAGAAAAAAAACCGTTTTTTTTTACAACACTACGTGTACCGAAGTCTTACACGTTAACCACTACCTAGATCAAGCGGGGGATTTGTATATGCATCTTAATGAATATTTGGCACTGATACCAATGTCCGACGTGGGAGAAATTTATTTTTTTCTTGCTCTAGTTCTATTGCACAAAATTTTTCTTCAAGGTCAGTGTTCTCACCTGCTTGGACAGCAGGGGGTCTTCTCGGAAGGCAGTAGCAAGAGTCTCTTGGCGGAGACAAAAGGAAATCGTTTAAATACAATGATAAGGGTTGAGGAAACAGGAGAGCACCTGTGACTTTTTCCAACCCTTCAACTCTCATTCCAAAATAAGTTCTTATGATTCCGGGACCCGCGCCACTTTGATTTTTCTTTCTCGGTAATTAAAACGTATTTTACAGTATATATAGTTGCACATAAGAAGATACATAATATGAATTTTGTAATTTAAAATTTAAAAATACAGTATGATATTGCTCCCTGGGTCTTGGTCATCAGTACTGCATCTTATTGTTTGTCTTGCAGTCAAGTCTTGGTCCTGCATTTCGTAGTCTTGGTGGTCTTTCATGTTATACAAGAGCCAAGAATGCTCGCCTCATCGGTACAAATGAAGACCAAGTGTGAATTTGATTATGATCTCTCATACTATACGGAAAGCAAGAAAATACACTCATCGCTACTTGGTGATCACCAAAACAAGGCCAAGAGCAAGATTACTATGCAATTCGTCTTGCATATACAACCTTTATCTTGTTCTTGTATCGATGTCCTTGGGCTTGGTGAAATAAAATGAAATATTCAGATTAAGGTCCCTCGATTCTGCACCGAGGCTAAGGGATACGGTGACCATGAGAAATGAATGAAATGAGGGAGGAAACAGGAGAACCCCGAGAAAACCCACTACACGGCGTTTCTCCACCACAAAGCCTACTTAGCACAAGCTGGGATCGAACCATGGACACCATGCACCAGAGATGAATTCTCTACCACTGAGCCACCGCAGCCCTGCTTGGGCTTGGTCGTCCATATCCAATCTTCCTTTTGGTCTTGCTTAAACAACTTCTAGTTTTGTTCTAAATCCAGACTCCATATTGGCGTAGATAATATTACAGTCGATTGATAAAATCAATCTTCTACATTTAAAAATTAAAGTACACACAAGTACAAAAATAAGCATTTACCATAAAAACACTAGCTGCAAGTGTTCAAAATAGATTTATGGTTTCTATAGAATCAATTGAAAATTGCTATTTTTAATTAGGCAGCTAGTGAAAAACAGCAGCTTTCGACTCCAGCCGAGTTTAAGCTCAACCTAAACTCAGTTCACCAAAGTGAACTGATCCGACTGACCCGACTGACCCGACCCGACAACCCGACTCGACTGAACCGACCCGAATCACCCGACCCGAGTGACCCGACCCGAGCTGACCCGACCCGACCCGAGTAGCCTGACCCGACAACCCGACCCGAGCTGACCCGACTGACCCGACCCGACAACCCGAGCCGAGTTGACCTGACCCGACCCGACCTGTAACCCGACCCGAGCTGACCCGACCCGTTTGAGAGCACTAGTCCTGGGACGCTTTGTTACCGCTGTAATTTTTTCAATCCATTTTCATCTTTCAATAAGCATGTCTCTTGCCATATTTTGCCAAAATTCTCCTTGAAATTTCGAATTGTACTAAGGTGGTCTTGAATTAGTGCTTTCCAACAGCAAATGTGCTTGACCAATGTCACAACCTCTGCTCTGTAACACCCGAAGAACTCTTTTAAAATATCATTAAACATGCATAAACGTACCTAAAATCCCATATCTATTGAATTAAGTAGTCTTGGACTCGAAATATTCTACCATCGACAAGTCTGTGCAACATAACAATAAATTGAAGACAAAGCTCGTTTAACAGCATCGCAATCGGCTGATTAAAAAAATTCGTCTTGTCTCAGTCAACGTCTTCAAGTCAATAACAGTTTGTCCCATCTTACGCTGGACGCGAATAAAAAGGGAATGGATTACAGGTCCGGACATAAAAATGTAAAGCTTTTACAAAAAAAAGTTTTCCGCACTTTGTACATTTTTACATAAGTCAACTATAACAAGGTTAAATCGTTGATTTGCACAATGAGTATATATCGTTTGTGGAACTTCGTTAAAAAGAGACTGTACACCATTGACTGATCCTATTATGATATTAGCAGCATCGTACGTCTGTGGAATACAATCTTGCTTACATTTATACCACATTCACATACAATTTCTTTGATATATGGAAGTATTAAACTTTCATCTAACAAAACAGCTGACCGAAAACCTAAAGATCTTTCATAAATATTATCATTGAAGTAAAAACGAACATGGTATGTAAGCGGTTCATATAGTAACGTTAATAAAGCAGCTGTTCATTATATTGCATGGGCGAAACGCACATCATTGGAAAAATACAATTGTTACAAGCTTTAGAGCACGTGCTCCTTAGTTCGATTTCCAATGGAAGGAAATGACCAGTGAGAAGCATTCTGGATTGAAAAATAGCAAACCCAGACCTAGAAAGGAGAAATAACAGCTTTGGAAGGTATTGCTCTGAATCGTCACCCGATTTAACATTAGCCTCCCATAGTCCATTGAGAACTATAGCACCAAGGATAGATTGATTTTCATTTACGCCCTTTGGTAGGAGTGAAGCTAATAGAGTGAGACCTATAGTTAAAAGTGGGTTCGATGCTCTGCTACCGGGAATTGAACCTATTATTTCGTGCGTCAAAGGTACATGCGCTAACCGCTAAGAACAGTGGGGAGGGTTGTATAGTGTCAGAGAGTTTTAGAGAGCGTCCGCTATGGGTGGTATATTTATCGGTAATGCTCTACTTAATAAATAGGTTACGTAATCAGATTGGTGACATGTGCGTAGAAAAAAACATTCACTCTTTCTAATCATATTTCACACCCATAACATTTGTTTCCAAAGAAGTAGACTGTTTGGTATTACGAAGAATATTTAAAGCAAAAATCAGATTATATTAAAAATGATATACAATCGTTTTCTAAATAACTAAGTCATGGGTGTGTTCTCGTAGTTTTCTTGAAAGATAATTTCCTTTGCTTTTCTTTCGTTGCCTAGATTGAGCAGAAAAATAAAATTACACCTCAGCTTCTTTCTGCTTAAGAGGCACTAAGATATGTACGTATGTACTTACTTATCTAGAGTATTAAACAATGCGCATGTTTTTTCAAAATGTATCAGATCAGTGGTAAATCCTGTATAACTTCACTTTTGGAAAAACATAGAGACTGAAAACAAATAAATAACTAATGTTTTCAAGCTGAAAAGTGAAAGTACTAACGAAATGTCACTGGTCTCTACAATTTGAATTATTATCTACTTCCTTCTCAATGATGACACAGAGATAATTGGTCCATAAATTTGATTCTGGGTGTATCAGTTACAAGTCCTCAAATGAGTACGATGTATTTTCTTTGCGAGTAGTCGCACATTTTCATCGCCCCGGGTTTTATCCTTAAGGGTACTTTTTTCTCCTTGTACTCTTGTTCCAATGTGACTCAGGGGTTTAGCCAGCCTCTGTAAAATGTGTACCTTTGGAGGAGCGTGTTGACGGCATCATTTCCTCTATTTGTCGAAATCTAGAAAACGTTGAAACGTACCTAAAATCAGCCCTTGGTCCTTTCATGATCTTCCTGGAATGGTGGCGCCCATTACCTTTATATGTATACCCACATGGTTATCAAAATAATGAAAATTCCAGGAGAGAATAAAACATACCTGCTTAACACGGCGTGAGATCTTCAATAACCGACAAATCAACCCTGATTCGTTGTGAAGTGGAGGCATACAAGTTGCAAGCGGTTTTGAGAGAAATATTATCAATACAGTATTCAGTTTCGACAGCAAGGATATATATAAAGGGTGGTAGGTAACTCCACCGACAAACTTTGGGAGGCGATTACTTATACGAAATGAAAGGGAAAAGTTCTAATAAACATGGGCCGAAAAATGCCTCCTTTCAGAGTTATGATCCATTGAAAATTCGAAATAACACGTTTCAAAACATCCTGGCTTAGAAACCATAGGACCTATCCCAAGCGGTTTAAGGAATTACACAGGAACTAGTATGTTCTCTATCCAAATATCCATGTTTTACCATCTTCCGTCATTGGTGAAAGGAACTGTGAAAAGGAAGTTGAAGTATAGGGATACTCCTTTAAGTACTAATGGTGCGTTCGTTTTGCTGGTACCGGTGAATTTTGAAACATGGATATTTAGATAGAGCGTATACCAGTTCCTGTGTAATTCCTTAAACCGCTTGGGATAGGCCCTATAGTTTCTAAGACAGGATGTTTTGAAACGTGATATTTCGAATTTTCGGTAGTTCATAACTCTGAAAGGAGACGTTTATCGACGCATGTTTATTAGAACTTTTTTCTCACATTTCGTATAAGGAACCGCCTCCAAAAGTTTTTCGGTGGAGTTACCTACCACCCTATATATACAGGGTGGGCCATTTTAATTAATCCACGGAAATATCTGAAAAATGATAAAACATAGAAGAAATGTTTGAAGTACACTTATATATTGCTAAGAGGGAGAACCATTTCCGCCAAAAGTACCCCTCCCCACCCCCCGGAAATGGGGGTAACGGGGGGTAACTTTGAAATGTCAAATGGGAATATGGGTCGAGTAATACCTCGTTCGAAAGGTCTTGGAAAACTAAGTAACGCTGTACCAAAATTTGTTTCATATGGAGCACCAGTTTCAAAATGGCCGCCATGGTATAGTTCGGAAACTCCAGTACCCGTAGTATGAAAACCATGGAAGGTAAATGAATGGAACAAAATTGAAATACGTAAATATCATAGGGTATATCGAATGATGTAATCCCTGTGATCCCAGTGGCCTCCCTGAAGGGGTCTTGTGGGCTAACTTCAAAATTTCAATGTCCGACCGGACAACAGTTCGGGCACACGCTTGACCTACCCAATGCTGTTTGGAAGGTAGACTTCATGCATAAAGAACTGGTGCACTAAGTTAACGCGGATGGCCACAGTTACATTTTGATTAACTATTAGCATGCATGTCATATTGTGAGCTTGAGGGACGAAACGGTGTGTACGTATATCCCCGAAACGCTTTCTGAATAACCAGCACGCATTGCATAAAAGTTTCTCTTTTTTTAGTCACTACAGCGTCATCCTTACAAACAAATGTTTCAACCACACCATACCTATTTGTAAGGTTAGCCTTAATTTACGAATTAAAGTAGAGTTCTCGTTTGAACTTTCACTTTACTTTCCACCCCACTCACATACAGAGCGCAGTGAGAGATTATTTTGCAGGACTTGGATTTCTCTCTATACATTATGGCAATTTTACTCTAATATTTTTATCTCTGTCGTATTATTCTCGAGCCTTGGAACGCCTCCGTGGTTTTCCTATTTAATTTTCGTTATTTTCATTTATGTCTAACTGTATTCATACTATGGGCACTAGACGTTTTCTTACACACAGTCACCATGTCTTTGCTATCATTTTGAAAACGGTGTCTCATGTCGAAAATTTTCTTACAGAAGCTGTTTGATATTAATTTGTCTATGTAACGTGATGTTACTCGCTTCAAGCTGCTATTTGAAATTTTCAAGTTGGCCCCGGATACCTTTCAGTTGGCCCTTGGAGTCACCCCGACAACACCTCTCGATGTGCCTTACGTCAGTTAGCTACTCCAGTTTTTCTTTTGTTGATTTATCTCCAATCGCTTTCATACTACGGGTACTAAACCTTTTCTCTGAACGGATACTATGTTTCGGCGGCCTTTTGAGAACACTGCCATTTCACATCAATCGTTTTCTCCTGCAATATGTTAGATTTGGCAAGATTTATCGAACGAGATACCACTCGACTCATGTTACTATTTGAAATTTTGAAGTTAGCCCACAAGACCGCTTCAGGGAGGCCACTGGGACCACAGGGATTACATCATTCGATATACCCTATGATATTTACGTATTTCAATTTTGTTCCATTCATTTACCTTCCATGGTTTTCATACTACGGGTACTGGAGTTTCCGAACCATATTATGGCGGCCATTTTGAAACCGGTGCACAATATGGAACATCTTTTGGTACAGTGTTACTTAGTTTTCCAAGACCTTTCGAACGAGGTATTACTTGACCCATGTTCCCATTTGACATTTCAAAGTTACCCCCCGTTACCCCCATTTAGGGGGGGCGAGGAGGGATACTTTTGGCGGAATTCGGTTTCCCCCTTAGCAATATATAACGTGTACTTCAAAAATTTCTTCTATGTTTTATCATTTTTCAGATATTTCCGTGGATTAATTAAAATGGCCCACCCTGTATATATATATATATATATATATATATATATATATATATATATATATATATCAGTTCTGGATTTACGTATTAGCTAAACAAGCTATAGTCTACAGCCTTATTCTCTTAGGGGTCCAAAATATTTAAGGGAAAAGAATCAGGGTATACATTGCCAAGAAATACGACAAAATAAAATAAATAATCGTACAGCAATAATGTTTTATGTTGTGTAGGCTCCTACGATGATACTAATGGAGCTCCTCCTGCTAACCTACTTCCTAAAACATCTCTAGTTTGCTCATTTCTATATATAAGGTATCTAGTTACGTTCTGTATGAATCGGATACATAGTAAGATAGCATTTATTCAACACACACACATACAGAAACGGTGACAATTTGTCATTGACAAGGGAGAGCTGGACATATAGAGAGCTTAATTATCTTCAATAGCCTAGGGGCTCATCAAACCTAAATCCGACTCTGGCATAGGCACATACATATGCGTGACAGTTCCGTTATATTATTGTGCTATTGTTCTATATAACATCTAGTGTTTGAGGTTATCGAATACAACTACTTGACAAACGTAATATTGCTTTATTATTTGCTTAGTGAGTCCGAAAAGTGAAAGTGTAAAGGAGATAGCTACACAAGGCTTCCTCCTCATCCTATTTTCTTCAAACTTGGCACATATATACTAGACCGAAAATAAATCTACACGTATTTTTTTGTTTCTTTTGGAAAATAAGTAAAGGAGGGCAAAAGGCCCCTTTTCAAAAAAGCCCCCCTTGATTAAAGGGCCACATTAAAGAAACGAAACTCGGCCGATGCAAAGATGACTTCAAAAACGAAATACGTGTTTTACGTTTTTGCGAGAAAATTGTTGCAGGGGGCAATGGCGCCTTCTAAATGACAAAGGACCCGAATAATCCTTATGGAAATTTGATTATGGGGGTAACTCCAAAATTTTAAATAGCAAGCCCCATCATGTAGTACCTTATTTGAAAGGTAATCACATGTAGAGATCAGTTCTGGAAATTGCATGCCACTAGCGTGTCCCTAGCTAACATGGCAGCCATCCATAAAGTACGGTCAAATTGCGTTCCATGCATAACACTAAGGCCCGTCTCCTGAAAAAAACCAAGGCAGATAGAAACATGGAGCCTAAGGTGATTACGGGGGTAACTCCAAAATTTTAAACAGCAACCCCTATCATATGGTACCTCGTTTGAAAGGTAATCGGGTGTAGAGACCAGTTCTAGAAATTGCATATCGCTAGTGTGTCCTTAGCCAACATGGCGGCCATCCATAAAGTACGGTCGAAGAAACATTGCAAAGCTGTAAGCAGAGAGAAACATAGTTCCGTTTGTGATATACCACATTAATGCAGGGGATGCTCGAAGTGTGCACCGCCCACCTCCTGGCAGTAATGTAAACGTTGGACGAACTCTCTCGAACACAGCTAGAAGTCATTATTGGTACGGAATGAGAGACATCAACTATGCGTTGCTGCATCTCCTCAATGTTGTTGAACTGTGTGCGGAACATCACACACACCACACCAGTCTTCAAATAGCCCCAGAGAAAAAAAAGTCAGTTGGAGCAAGATCTGGCGAACGTGCTGACCGTTCAATGGTGCTACGACGACCAATACATCGTTGCGGAAACACACTGTCTAAATAGTCACGTACAAGGCAGTGAAAATGGGCAGGACAGCCGTCGTGATGAAAAACAGGCGGAATCTCTCCAAATTCTTGCGGATTCTCTTCCACTGCCTCCACAATCAACTGTATAATCAAGTCTTGCAGCATCGCCAGGTACTTCTCGCCTATTAATATTCGATAGATGAAGAGAGACCCTAATAAGTGATTACCGAAGACACCCGCCCAGACATTCAGCGACTATGGGTGTTACGTGTTGCCTTCACGAAATACATGAGGATTTGTGTCAGACTAGTATCGGCAGTTACGTCTGTTGAGCTTGCCATTCAAGTAAAACGTACTTTCATCGCTGAAACACACGTTTGTCAGCACAATTTTCCCACGCGCCAATGTCTCACACATCAGCTCAATAAACTCGATACGCATATCTGGATCATGTTCACTTAACTCCTGGACCATACGTGGTTTGTATGGATGGAATGTATGATTTTTAAAGATTCTATGGGTCGTTGTGTGTGACAGATCGCACGTTTGAGCCACCGTTGTTATGAACTGTTGGGGATTCACACTCCGCTCCTCCAACACTTGTATATATCTGTCTCCTCCGTAGCAACACTAGGGTTTCGAGGTTTTGGGGCATTGGTCACATTACCTGTCGTAAAGAATTCGAGTAATAAATGGCGTACAGAAGAAACACTAATCGGGTTGCTCATGTTTTGTTCATCAAACAACTGTGCAGTTGCATTGTACGAACAATTCGTAGCACCAAAGAGTAACACAACTTTAACCCTTAACCAGAAACATTATTAAATACTACATAAACAGAAACATTCGTATTTGAGACCGTGTTAAAAATCTTAGCCTTTAACTTTAAAAATAATCTTAAATATTCCATAACTACTGAAAAATAAGCTATACATTCTATAACATAAACAATTCCTAAGTGAATACATTATGATTTATTAGGTGAAATATATGTAAAATGAACATGGTTCTCATAAACACTATCTTAAATTAAGCAAAATGCAATACTTGAAACTGTTTCCACTTTTAGAATCTTCTTCAATTTATGTGATACGTTTGTCTAGTGGTTTGCCGCACATGTGATGCACACTTTTCTACTGCATTCAGGACAAATTGGGCTGCTGTACTTAATGCATTTGTACACTGTTTTTCTCTCTCTGGAAGACGGACACTTGGAGCAAGTTTTCCTTTTTTCCATCTTGTCGCTAGGAACTCCAGTCGCAGCAGCGGTAATGTCCTCCTCAGGCGGTAGACAGTGGCGAATCAGTTCTTTGAGTTCCCTGGGAAGATTCTGAACTTATAATCTTCTTCTGAGATGTGGTTCAGTAAGCGACTGAGCCAAACCTTTGACAAAATGAAAACGAGTAGTAACAGGTTTTTGACTGTAGCACAAACAGAGAATAAAAGAATTTACACTGCTGATATTGATAATAGCATAAAATACTGCTAATGGCCATCGTCTGGTTCTCCTTTTGGCAGAATATAACGAACATTTGAAGTCCAGTAAATCGACACCAGATTTTGTACTGTTGTAATAACACACTATTTCTGGTTTCTTTTTGACAGAGGATCCACTTCGATGCTATGATGCATGGACGACAAAAGCAAAATAGCCCTGATTTTCTTAGGAACAACTGAGACAAGAGTTGTACCACCTGAAAAACCATACTGTGCTGAAACTACAGGTCTTGATTTCTGAGGTAAAAATTCTGGTCGGATCTCTCTTTTGTTTTTCTTTAGAGTCCGAACAAAAGTGAGAGATCTCTCTTTAAGTGCTTCGACTAGTTCAACAGAGCTAAACCAATTATCTGCTGTAACGTTGCGATTGGAACCTTTAATTGGTCTACACAAGCGTAAAACTGCTTGAGTAAGCTTCAGCAATTTATGTTCTTGTTCTGAAAGTCCTACTCCGTCACTGTCCCTGCCGGCATATATATATGCGTTAAAAACATACGAGCTGTAAGAGTCAGCCATACACATGATTTTTATTCCATACTTGGAAGGCTTTTGGGCATGTACACCTTGAAAGCACACTTTCCTCGAAATCCTACCAGCATTTCGTCTACTGTTACGTTGGAATTGAGACAATACATTTCCTGTGAATTGGAGATAAATTTGTCAAAAATGTAGGATATTGCGGCAGCACGATCAGTTTCTTTTCTCTCGTCTCGGGTGGATGAATCTCGAACAGCATGTTTTCCAATTTCCTTATTAATTATAGAGCAAGCTGTTGCATATTTATTCTTTGAATTACACTAGTTAACAAATTTAAACTTTTTGTTTGTTACATGAGAAAAATCACCTGATCTTAAAGGAACTTTTTGCGCTGAATTCGAATATGCACTCGGTTTCTCTCCATCACGTACAGTTTTCCCGTAACAGAGGGATTTTCGGGAAATTCCCTCAAAAATTTCCCTTTTTCAGATATTTTATTCCCTTAGCTCCTTTCCCCTTACATATAGTAACATAGAAATTATACCTAAGTATACCTTGATTTATATTTAATAAACCCTAAAAGTTTCGTAAAAATCGCTTTGTTCTTTCTAGAGAAATAAATATATTTGTATGTATACTGTGTGCACTGTTTATTGCACCTGATAGTAATGCTTTCAGATCTCCTGAGTTGGGGTAAAAACGATTTGCTTTATTACTACAAACACAGACATAAAAATGAATATTTACAATAGTCAACAACACACTTGTATTGCTGTCTGTAAATTAGAAACGTGTATAAAAATAGAATGTACTTCCAACGTATATTTTTTTAAACGTACAGTATATGTATATCTTAATACATATATATACAATTCTCCAAGTTTTTTCGTTTTGTTCATGAAATGGTTATCAATATTTGTTATCAAATGTAACAGAATGCAAAAGAAAGAAAGAATGGAATACAGACTCATTGTTGACAACAATGAACTAATGCAGTCTGAATTTTCCACTACGGTATCGTTTCCCCCCTCCCCCGCGCATTTCTTTCTTTCTTGTGTTCTTGACACCTGGTGAGGGAGTTTTGTACATTTTTATATTGACGTGTGGTTTAACACTACTTCACTTTCAAAGTTGTCTTTGCTGCTAAGAGTGCTTTCATGTTTGATCTTAACGGCATTATACCCAACTAAGACCACAAGTTTAGTTTGTGATCAGTACAATGGCGTCAAGAGGACTGCGTTCGTGTGTTAACTCACCAAATAGTTTTTGTTATGTGTGTGGCCAGTTTGTAGTTAAAGGACAGTGTAGATCCATTACGCCATCGGTGAAACTAGCATATTATATATATTTCGGATGTCGTGTGGGAGATCAGGACAAAACTTGGGCACCCAACATAATTTGTGCGTCGTGCTACGTCACTTTACTTGCATGGGCCAAAGGGAAACGGAGGTTCATGAAATTTGCTGTACCAATGGTGTGGAGAGAACCCACCAACCATCTGGATGATTGTTATTTTTGTCTCACAGTAGTTAAGGGACATTCTAAAAAAAGCAAATACACAATAAGTTATCCCAACGTTAAATCCGCAATTAGACCTATTCCGCACGGGGATGAACTTCCACTTCCCGAGCCCCCTACCAACTGGGAAGAGATATGGCCAAAAGACTCTGATGATCATCATGACCTTGATGAACCATCGACATCAACATGTACATCCAAGGATCCAACGTTCATCCCTGACTGTGTTCGCGAGCCACATTTCATCCGGCAATGTGAACTTAATGACCTACTCCGTGATTTGCTCCTGACAAAACAAGAGGCGGAACTTCTGGGATCAAGGCTCCAGCAGTGGAACTTATTGGATGGAGAAACGAACATATCAGTGTACAGGAAAAGGCATCTTCAATTTTCAAGCTATTTCTCAATGCAAGATAATGTGTGCATATGTACGGATATAAATGGGTTGATGGCGGAGCTAGGAATTCCTTACGTTCCAGAAGAATGGAGGTTATTTATCGACGCGTCAAAGGTCAGCCTTAAAGCTGTCCTTTTACATAATGGAAATAAAAAACCTTCTATACCACTTGCGCACTCAGTGAAGATTAAGGAATCCTATGACACCATGTCAACTTTGCTAAATCTTATAAATTACAAGGACCATTGTTGGCAAATATGTTGTGATCACAAAGTAGTTGGTATTTTATTAGGACTGCAGTGCGGTTACACGAAGTACCAATGTTTTTTATGTTTATGGGATAGCCGAGCTGATGACAAACATTATGAAGTGAAGGAATGGGAACCTAGAGTGAATTACGTACCTGGAGAATGCAACGTCAAATACGCACCTTTGGTAGATCCTAATAAGATATTACTACCGCCACTTCATATCAAGTTAGGACTTATGAAAAACTTTGTCAAAGCCATGAACACATCTGGTGAAGGTTTCAAGTATTTGCGAGATAAGTTCCCTAACCTGAGTGATGCTAAGATTTCAGCGGGAGTGTTTATTGGTCCCCAAATTAGGAAATTAATGCTTGATGATAGCTTTGACAGCAAGTTATACAGTGCTGAGCTAGCTGCCTGGACAGCATTTAAGTGTGTTGTGCGCAACTTTCTGGGCAATAACAAAGCTGAGAGTTACACAGAAATCGTACAGGACATGATACAGAAATACAAAGAGTTGGGTTGTAGGATGTCCTTAAAAATCCACTTTTTGCACTCCCACCTCAGCTTCTTTCCTGCTAACCTAGGTGCTCTCAGTGACGAACAGGGGGAAAGATTCCACCAAGATATAATGGAAATGGAGAAAAGGTACCAGGGACGATGGGATCCTTCAATGATGGGGGACTATTGTTGGGGTCTTGTTAGAGAATGCAACATTTCTTACAAAAGAAAGAAGTAGTGTACGTTTTTGTAACCCAATGGAAGTTTCATATATTGTGATAGTTTTGATTGTCTTTTCATGACCTTTTGGTACATTTGTATTATTTTTATTGTAAATTGTCACACTTGTAAATTATATTGTATTATATTTTATATATGTGTTTGTGGTAATAAAGCAAAACGTTTTACCTCAACTTAAGAGATCTGAAAGCATTACTATAAAGTGCAATAAACAGTACACACAGTATACATACAAACATATTTATTTCTCTAGAAAGAATAAAGCGATTATTACGAAACTTGGAGGGTTTGTTAAATATGAAACAAAGTATACTTTGGTATAATTTCTATGTTAGTATATGCACGGGGACAAGATCTTGGGGTGTAAAATAAACGAAAAGGGAAATTTTTGAGGGATTTTCCCGAATATCCCTCTGTTACGGAAAATCGTACGTGATGGAGAAAAACCGAGTGCATATTCGAATTCAGCGCAAAAAGTTCCTTTAAGAACAGGTATTTCCTTTTATGTAACAAAACCTTTGTTAACTAGTGTTATTTATCAAGTTTTCATTTGGAGTATTTTTTGCTGCTTATCTCTTTCCTGTATATCGATTTAGCACTTTTATACTTTTCTTTATCAGTCGGTAATCCTGTAGTGTTGGCAATATTGTGCAACATGTTTAGTCTCTCCCGTTGCGATTTAAGATGTGGAGTATACCAAGTAAAAGCTGTTTCAATACATTTACTTCCACATATGGTAGTCCTCTTAACCTTTTCCGGACAACATTCATTTAGATATGTAACCAAGGTACGCATAAAAACTCAAAATTGTGGAAGCTTACGAACTTCCTAGGCTTTTTTCTGGGTCCGTGCCGCACATATTGTAAAATTATAGATAGAATTGTCTTCTGAGTGTTTTGTGAGAATATTTTTGTAACAAGTTTCTTTATCCTCACAGATGTGTCGGACTTTGTTAACACTGAGTGTGGAAACAAACTGTTTGAATGTAAATATTATTTATATGGGATTAAAAGGCGTAGTGGTGATAAGACATACATGAAATGTACACCCGGATGCAAAGTCACTGTTATTCTTCTTGGAGATGAGCCCATAAAATCGTCCGGTTGGCCTATACATTCGCACGAGTTGCAAGGAACGTCAAATGTAGACAGACGTTTAGTGGATAAAATGATGAACAGAATAATTGAGGATCCAATTCAACCACTTCCAAAGATTTACAGGTGCGTTCATTTCTTTGTTGCATAGTGGCATTTAGTTATTATTATTACTGTTTGTGGGTAGGTTATTGCTATCGTAGTGCAAGACACAAATAAGCAAAGAATTGGTTTGTCAGATTTTACCAATGAACAGTGGAATAGCCAAGTGGAAGGGTGAAGAAAATTTCATAGTCACCCTACTCCTCATTTATTTTTATCGTATTGTATGGAATATTAACAAATGTGATAAATGGGCAAGAATGACTAACAGTGTTGAGGGATGGCTTTCAAAACTGAATAGAAAATTGTCTCATCATCAGCCTAGTCTATTTACATTGTTAGAGTTACTGAAGCAAGAACAGCAGGAGAATGAAAATCGAATGTTGTTGCTGAAGGCAGGGAACCAGCCTGTAATGTACCATTACAGTTGAGAGCAATGGCAACTTTTTTTACTCACCCTGTACCTAGTGATTTTTTTTTTTAAAAAATTCGATTTCAGTTTAATTACAAGATGTATGTATCCTCTTTACCTCAAATTAATGTAATGAATGGAAAGGTCTTATTAGGAATCATATTTTCACGGAATAAAATATTTATTTATATTTTGATTAATTGTAAATCCCATTTTCGCATATACAAATTGAATAGTTACAAGGTTTACCATTCTGACGTCATACCGAAATATAGTTACGCCATTGGATATAAATTTTCTTAATTTCAGACCAATGTAGAATTTGGCCAGGTAACTAAACTTTCCCTCACCCCCTCTCACTAGTCCATAGTCACTTTCAGATCCGGTTATATCTGGATTTCACCAATTTCTATTTGCTTTGTAATTTCCGCGGCTGAAAGATTTCGCCCTGATTGGAGGAATCCTCCTATCCCTGTCGTTTTCGCACAATGTTATCATTCTCAACACAGACGATTCTACAAGCCCAGCCGGGGACATCAAGTGCTCCATATTTGCTGGTAAGAACTTAAATTTTCGAGTGAAAATCAGGTAAAAATTAGATTAAATGTCATCGTAAACGCCGTGTGATTATTGAGGAGCCAGCAAACCTATACTTTTGTTGAAAGAACTGCAAAACCAAGGAGAAATACCAAATTCCGGATTTCTGTTTACAGGACGCCATGATGCTGTCATTTTAGAACAAACATAATGGAAGTATGATTTTACCCTCCTCTTCTTTCAAACCATAAATTCAGTTAGGGATTAGGTGAAATACGACCTGGTTGAGTACATACTATAGTGTATACTGTGAATGTGATTTTTTTCAGTAACTGCATGTACTTCGTAGGTTTCATAACTGTAATACTAATCCGCAGAATGGCAGCTTAATCTAACTAAAAGGGCTCCTATTCTCTCTCCAAATTGAACCATTTCTAGCGGGGGGAATGGGTTAGTTATTGTTTGTTTAGGGCCTTTCCCCCCTCAAGGGAAAGGTCCCTCAATAAATTTTGTTAATGTGCCCCCAGGGCTTCAAATTCTAGTAAACATGTTTTAAGTAATTGGTCAGGTCAATTGGATAATAATTGGTCAATTGGTCAGTCGGGTTAAACTTCTCATTTTGTCCCCCTAAAGTTCAATAGAGCCAACTTTATATACCGACAAGGAGTAATGTGTTTGAAGGTACTTGTCTTTAACTTGCCTATAATAAATGGTGCTTGTTTAGTTAGTAGTATTTATGTGTAGTATTTATAGTGGTGTATGTAGTTAGTAGTTCTGTATGAATGCGTGATTTTTACTGCTAAGTACAGTGTATTAAACATGCGTTAATTTAGTACCATTTGTCTAACTCGAAGTATACTAAACAAGAGTAAATATTATAGTTCTGATTAATGAGTGTAAGGGTATATTTTGTTACACAGTAAATTATTTCTCTACCACAGCGCCATCGTGTTCGTTTTCGGTAATCAATTGTTTGGTGACATCACGACATTGCATGAGTTAGCGATTTAGGTTGTTTGATTTCGACCCCTTATTTCTAAATTATATCCCGTGGACATGGTTTCGGTTCTTATGAGTGTACATTTCAATGAAATAGCATGAGATCTCGTAGTTCTGAAAATTACAGCTTGATATGTCAATTAGAAACCGAAATATCCACTGAAATCAAGAATGCCTATTTTCTTAATAGAAGTAAGCCTACATGATGTTACTGTTTGTTTCAAAATGCAATATTAAATTCTCTTTTCCCGTTGCT
Source organism: Thermobia domestica (assembly GCF_964235325.1). Taxonomy (NCBI): domain Eukaryota; kingdom Metazoa; phylum Arthropoda; class Insecta; order Zygentoma; family Lepismatidae; genus Thermobia; species Thermobia domestica. The sequence goes on along the minus strand of NC_137462.1, from coordinate 134,641,861 downwards.
GTAGAGATATTCCATTGTTGCTTTAGTTCTATCAGCAAATCAGAAATAAAATAATCGTTGACAATTTAACTTTCAGTGAATGCACGTATGATTTTTTTTTTCAAAACTGCGAAGTAAATATAATTTGGTGTTTCGGAAGAAAGAGTCCGTGGTTCGATGAATGTTATCGTGTAGCAGTTTAAGCGTGGCGGATTGTGATAATTATAGATTTATTAGTGCATAATGTAATATGTGTATGGCCTGCGTGCAAATGTATGTAATAGGGTGTCTGTAAAATATTACTTCGCGTGGAAATGAGTAAATAATGAATAACAGTAATGATATAATAATAATAGATTATAATATGAAATGAATGAGATGATAAGACACCTGTACTTAAACGGATAGACCCAGTGTATATTATATATTGAGAATATGAATATGGTTATTGAAAATCTCTCGCGTTTGGACTTCTACACCGATATATTTATCCAACCGAGTTTGCTATTGGATAGTAATGTGTAGTTGGAAATTATATGTTACTTCACATTTAAGTATCTCATATTAACAGCTCCGTTTCTTAAGCCTTTTCATCAGATAGGGTAGCATCATGTAGGAGTTACCTTTGAAGGTTTACGGAAATGAAAAGTAATATAAATAACTGCTATATCCTGTGATCATCGGAAAGTACAGGTTTGGTCAGTTGTACCTTTAACATTCATTGACTCTCCGAGATTTTTTCTTCGTTGCTTACCTTATTTACTGTGCAGTGTTCATATGGCTGATGGATCGGATAGGGCTATTCAATTAAATCAACCGCTACTAAGTTAATATTTAGGTTCATTGCGTACCCGGACGTCGACCCCTAGTTCTCTTAAGTATTTCCGTTTCTTTTCTTAGTTTAATTAGATGATGGAAATTAACGACGTCCCAGACTTTGTCATGTCTGCGCAGGGTAGCCATCGGTGATGTTTGGTCACTGAAATCACCGATCCAAAATTCAGTTTATTTATTTTTTTATTTGCCAAATTACTCGTTAGAGATATCTTTGCTATTACTCTAGTTTCATTACAATTCTGGACCTTCTTAGTTCTTCTGAGGGATCGAATATTTTTTTCTTAGAGATTTCAAAATTGGGGACAGAGTTACCTGGTCCCTTTTCCCCTCTCCTTTTCTCCTGCTGGTCTGGGCCGGATACGAGGCTCAGATTTCAATCTTACAAGCAAACTCTTGTGGGATTGGGATCTGATGGACACAGACTTGCATCCTTGGCAGCAGGACGCCCCCTAGTTTACGTATTTAAGTAAACCACCCTCTTTCGGCATATGTGAATATTTTTGGCTGAGAGTTGTTATATACTTAAATTCGATCACTCGTCTGTGTAGTGAGTAGTGCCTCAATCTTTCTCCTTTCGTTGGCGCCACTTTCTCTGTCTTGTCTCTTTCTTCCTTCTTACTTTAAGATTTTTTTTGAACCTCCCCCCCGGTTCTGAAACTCATGAAAACATTCAAATGTTCATATCACTTACTTTGATCGTATGTACTAACTGAGACATCGAGTGATACAATTCGTGGAGGTATTTCCCGGTATTTCAGAACAACTCAGGACCGTTTTTCACAATACTCAATCCACCAAGGGAGGGACTGACGAGAGAGTACACTACGATTTCAGATTCCCAGAAACTTGATTATTGTTCATCGATCGTACAAACTATAACCATTCAAATTTCTGGTTTCTTTCTATTGATTGGTTATATGGTGTGTATGTATTAGTAGTTTGGGCCCACTAATTTCAAATAATCTTGATTTTTTTCTTTCTCTGTATATACATTAATATATGTATGCTTACAGTTTGGAAAGTTACGTGCCTGTTCTATTTGCTGTATTTCCACTTCGTGTGTCAACTTAGTAAATAATATCAACCTTTTCTCTATACGCGGATCTTAGTAAATTGAATCTTTGTCGATTATCGGGTTTATATATATATTTAAATGTTGCAATCTTATTAAAAGAAAAAGAATTTTGTTAGGGTTTTTGTTTTGTTTTGAGCCAAGAAAGTGTGAATACTTATTGAATATGAAAAGATTATGTAGAAAATTAAGTGTCGACGAAATACTAACATTGATATTAGAATAAAATTTATTATATTGAGTAATATGAACATATATATTTATGAGCGAATATGTCTGTAAAAGGCTCGATATTTATTCTGGTTGTTTTAGGTTGCCATAGATTTTTGACATCCGATACTGACCAACTAGTTGTGATTGTAGAGTATTACCGCGTAATTTGTAATAAATAACACCTTACGGATTTGTTATTAATGTTCGTAACTATTAAATTTTAATACTATGTTAAATGTTGCATGTAAATAGAACAAGTAACAGGTCGTAAAACTAACGCTAATCCGTATCCAAAGTAATTTTGTGAAACCGTAGCGAAATCAGTAAATTATGAAACAGTGTGCCCCAAATCCTTCCCCTACGACCGGAAACATAACTATTTGTCATTCGTCAGTTCAGTGACTCGAATCTCTTGGCTCCACGATATAAACCAGAAATAAAATGTAGTGATCTTAAATTGAACTGAAATTTGATTAATAATTTCGTAGTGTAAATACAGGACTTAGGATAGGTCCGGAAATCTAGCGCCATTGAACTATCGTATAATAGAAATATGTCCCAATGTTTGGAACTAAATTCACTGTTTTTAAATCTCATGAAATTTGGAAATTTTCATACGAAGTGCGTCAAGTGACGAAATGAAAAATATACATAATGTGAAGCAACTATTTTGTTTGTAGTTAAGAAAAACGACTATCTCATGGACGCCAATCATAGTGCATAAAGAGAGTTGATAAAGGAGTTATTATCGACGTGAGAAAAGGACTCATAAAATTGTCGAAATTTCCCCTCTTGGGATAGAGACTCCATAAAAATGCCACCAAAGTTTTTTTTTTTAAAATTATTAACCAATTATATTTTTTTCTTTCCTCTTTCACGTTAATATGTATTAGTTCGTACTGAATCTTAAATATGTTCAATGTTGATCTTTGATTTTTTTCTTTCTTCGTCTTTCGATCTGTCGATTTTTTTATTTTGTAACGTAGTCCAACTCTTAATGTATCTATAAAAATAAATGTGTTATTCGATATTGTTGATAAGTAACAAATTTCTATGCATGTCTATAAAGCATATTATTATTACTATTATTATTTTCTTTTCATGTATCGAAATTTCTCCTGTGCTGTCGAATTACGTTTTCCTGCAATGTAATAAATGTCTATAGAAATTTAGTTAGATTAGTTTAATTCGACTAAATGCAACCTGAAGTATACATTGTCCTGTATGAATGTGTGTGTGAGTGAAATGTAGGTTTAGTATTAATTGCACAAATTCTTTTGATATATATGTGTGACTTACTGTAATTAATGTTAGTTGACAAGTAAAGCCGTTGAAAAGTCAATACTAACTCAATTTAAGTTGGCTCTATAAAGGAAGCAAAAAGGGACAGAAATAGCCTGAATGAACGATCATCCTGGGAGAACTTTGGAAGGCAAAATCTTCGACAAATATGTGTGTTGCTTTGATTTTTTTCTCTGTGGTCAATTCTAGCATGCCGTTAACTTCATCATTTATACTTTAAATACTGGATACTAGTCAAGAACTTTCGGAAATATTGAATAAACTGTTAAATTAAACTTTCTCATCTATCTCAGAACTAGATTGGGATAATTCGGTAGTTGGGGTTAAATGGATCTAGGTCTGAGAGATATGGGTTAACATGTGTCTACCTTTGATCATCTTAATACCAAATACTTAACAAATAGCTATTGTAAATAATCCCAATTCGATAATTATTCACTTTCCTTTACTACATTTCTCAAAAATATCCAGTAACAGTTTCCCTCTTTCCTCATCTACTTACTTTCCTTTTTTCTTTCTTTCTTATCCCATCTTCTCTTCTTTACTTCTTCGAATTTTAATAAAACTGAAAAGGGAGTCGTGACTGGGAATTTTATATATATATATATAATAAACACGGTCATGTATTTATTTTATTTTCTTCGGAAGTTCGATATAAAAGTCTTCTCATTTTGATTGAACCTTGTATGTTCAAAAGTAAGACATGGATTATATATTCCTATTAAATTAGATATAAGCTGATAGCTTCATGAATATTCCCCCACCAGGGGTGAAGGGTTCCCACTCACGACTTACTCCATGCATCTCATTTGCACAATACAGGGTTTCCTCCTCTTTTGTTTGTTTGTTTGTTTCTCTTTTTTTCCTTTTCCCTTTTCAAGCCAAAAGTGCAGAAATTGAAGTATAAACACTTAGATAAGCGGATTTATACTTTGAAGGAGAAATTAAAATTCAGAGCTATGGGTAGGGGAAAGGAGCCTTATTTGGGGAGGGCTCCTAATTTGGGGAGGTGGCGTATCTCAGTCGAGGAGATCCTGACACCTAGTATGCCGCGCTTAAAGCATTGTACAAAGGCCTTGTGGAAGATTCCAGAGATCAGGAGCCGCATGGCTGTTATAGTGGAAGCAGTAGTGTGAAGTGTGTATTTTTGGACTGTGCGAAAGTTTTGGACTATCGTCAATGCTTTTAATTTACAGAGCAGTGATACTTGCTGGGAAGGCGTGAAGGACCCTGAGAAATAAGTAAAGTCTGTAGAATTGTTATATATCGCTCTATTGTAAGGAATTGTGCTTTCAAGGACTACAAATATATGACGAAAGTGAAAATAGAAGGGTGCCTTATTTGGGGAGGTCGTGCGGTGCCTAATTTGGGAAGACCCAATTTTGGAAACCATTCGCAACAGAGAGTATTACATGACGTTTTTCCGCTTTCCAGATGGCTCCGAGAAGAGAGTAGGACCTAGGTCGTATGGTTGGCCATCGAAGCAGTCAGAAAGGAAGAAATGGGATCATTTAAAGAAGCACGAGTGTTTGGGGTGCCACAGACTACGTTTAAGCGATATGTAGCTATGAAGAAAATACCTGCCAATAGGAAGAAGACCGGTATTCCCTATAGAACTGGTAAAGGACTTAGCAGGTTATTGCAAGCTAGTGGAAGAGCGTTATTATGGACTCACCAGACGGGATGTCAGACGTCTGTCCTATCAACTAGCAAAGAGTAATGACTAATGATATTCCTAATTCGTTTTCACAGAAAGACGGAGCAGCGGGGGAAAAATTCATCGCTCGAAATCCAACACTTTCGTTTCGAAAACGTGAAGGATTGTATTTCACTAGCTGTGGCATAAGAATCGGGTGCAGTAAACAGAGAATGATACAGTACAATTGTGTTTGATTTTGCCTGTCCTAAAAGTTTATGTTCAATTTTTAGCTTCCTCCCCAAATTAGGAACCTCAAAATCTACTAACAAAAACTCCTAATCTGCTATCATTCAACATTTTTCACAAAACCTTGCAGCGATGTCACTGATTGGCACTTTGTATTTGTTACTTAATTTAACTACGTACACCATTCATATTTTGCTAGAACGCTGTTACAAATAGGGAACGTTTTATAGCTTCCTGAAAAAAACCTCCCCAAATAAGGCTACTTTCCCCTATAATGTATTACGTTGATACTGAGACCTATTGCATAAAGTTGGAGAACTGGGTATAAGTGTACGACAGGAAAAAAGCAGTACAAATAAATGAACATGTATAATAGCATAGCTCTTCTCTAATTTTCATTTCTTTTAATCCTGATCACTTAGTTTTATTTCATGCTATTTTTTTTATTATTTTCCTTTGGTGACTTCCATTAAATCAATATCCTGGATTCATATAAAGCTAAAATCCCCAACTCAAAAAATTGGTTGGGGAACAGGAATAGGCAAAACAGGAATTCCTGTTTCGCACACAATCTTGATATCTTTGAAATGTTTATAAATATTGCTGGGAGGCTAGTAGGCGAAACAGGAATAGACAAAACAGGAATTAATCGTTAATATCTATACCAAGCAAATCCAAGGCCGTTTCCTTCCTTCCCCACTCCTTTCTTCCTGTCTCACTACCCCGAGTAGTTTGATCGCCGAGGGACGTCAACCTCGTACGTGACGGGCTTAGAAGGCGATAGAGGGCGGATCCCCAGAAATATAATCCTAATTCTGAAAAAAAAAAATAATTGCTTCTTAAGCTTCTTTTCCTTCATTACCAAATCCAGCCATCAGTGAAGGTTCAATTACCTACTTGTCGAAACTTAATAAAATTATTTGGTTGCTAATGTAACTATATTAGAAAGGGAACTTACAAATATAATTTAAACATATTTGAGTTATGATTTTTTTTATGTTACCGGTAATGGATTTCCTAAATCATTGAATGTGAAGAATCAAATTGTAGTACATAATTTAATTGCTACCGAACAACTATTGCTAAAGTGTGATACAATCTTTATTACATTTTTATATGAGTTCTTTCTTTCTTGAAGCACTGTTTCAATCCCAAGTTCAGAAAAGTAAAAGTTGTTCTTGTGAATTAAAACCCTCACAGGCACCATTTTTATTCAATTTTCTCACTGAAATAATGTCAAGGACAATATCAAACTCTAATCCTTTCTCTGTTCATATATATTAAATAATAATAATAATGATCAATTCATAATTAGTTCTTTTGGTACTGCAGTAGATATCTGTATAAGTATATGGATACGTGCACACGAGTTAGTATAAATTGCATTGCGCTTTTCACTTTTTTTTCTAATGCAAAAATATACATCATTTACAAAGTTCGATAGGAACAATTATATAGGGTGTTATTGAACTTTGTGTCATAAATTTCGGAGATGGCTCTGCACACCAAAATACGAAAACGTGTTTGTATAAACATATGTCCTAAACACCATAGTTTTCCAGATAGACACTGCGGGAAACGGGAGGAAACTAAACATATTTAAAGATTGCGCAAGCGATCCGCACAAGTCTCTGAAGTAAAAAGTGGATCGAAATAAGTACGGATGGAAAGGAACACTATTAGGAAATAGGAATTTGTTGTCATCAAGTGGATATTGCAATCGGATTTAATATGGCGGTTTTAAATGTTATGAGAGGTAACATAACCACAGAGGATAGCTTTTTATGAGACATGCCACGAATCTCGCAAATAGAGATCATTTAGAACAAACAGCACATTATCTATGGTCGTTAGGTTAGGTTTACCATATGTTAAAATGGTCAAATGCGGAAACACTTCCGTCTGGCTAACACATATAAATAATAATCATCCTTTTATATTTTTTAAGCTTCAAGTTCCTCGACAGAATTCGCGAAGGGTTTAGAACTGAATAATTACACGAATTCCTCGGTCTTAGTCGACATTTAATTTCTTCATTTATATGGTTTTGGTCTATTAATATTGATCCTAGATATTTAAAAACTGTTCACTTTCTAGAAAGTATTATTTGATATTTTGACGTATTCATAATTTATAATATTACGATCAAGCGAATTTCTATGTATTTACTTTTTTTTTAAACTTCTAAACTCATGTTTCGCAAGCGTTTAATAAAACCTCTACATTTCTCTCTATTTTTCTCCTATCATCCCCTATCGGATTTTTTTTTATCATCAACACACATAATGACCTGGTAAATACCATTTAGCTCTAGGCGCTGATAATACCTTTGGTTTTCATTATAGCGTACTCAATAACAAAGTTGAATAATAATGGCGACATACGTATCTCTTTGTTTCAGGCCATTCTCGACGGCAAAGCTCGTAGACAGTTATTTTTCTACTCGGACTTTACTTTAGGATCCATTTAAACATATCTTAATTAATCTAACTAGCTTTTATCTGTATACCAATTTCAGTAAAGAATGTTGTACAACGTTTCCCTTTAACCGAGTCAGATGCCTTTCTAAACTAATTGATATATCAGAACATTGTATTTCCATCTCGTTTCGAGTATTTGTCGTATTCCAATTTAACTTCTTGTACTCGTGCCAGTTCCATCCTTGTTGCGGATTTTAATTTGCGTGCCCTCTATAAAAGACTTCTTATATTCTATTTTCTAAATCCCCTGTCCATTTTACTTCTCCGACATGGTAAAAGATTCAAGAGTGACACGAAATTGTGGATTAGTTTATGAGCAATCGAAGTGTTTTTGAGAACAATTCAATTAGAGGGAAAAATCCTCGATCTCAACCGTTGCGGAAAAATAGAGGGGTAAGGGAAAAACTGGTGCTCTGATATGTTGTAGATTTTCGGCTATGTTGCGAATGAATATGTTTGAAAATTGCATTTAAACATTACGACAGATGAACTAGAGCGAATAAAAGTGTTGTTGAATGTTGAGGTGAGTGGCGTAGCTTTTACCCGGGGCCGGAAAAGAAGGGGATATGAGGAAGAACAAACGCCATTGACACGAAGAACACAATTGTATGATAATACTGATATCCCCTTTTTTTCGTTTACACTACGACCAATAATGTTCTGTATCTGTTTGGTCATTCAAGTGTTTTTTTTTTTTTTTTTTTTTTTGACGTTCCTTCCTGAAACATTTCTTTAAAACCAGTACCTAAATATCAGTTAGTAATTGTCACAACAAAACCAAATACTATATTAGTGTTTGTTTCGGTGACCATCAATGCTTTCATTTAAATCAGCATCGCCAATCCAACTTTGATTCGTAACGGTTGATAATTTTGGAAGTTGCAATTATTTGGAAAGTTTAAACGGCTATTATTTTCAAATTTTTTTTTCGACGGATCGTTCTATGAATCATTTTTCGTTCCGATCGGTTGTAGAAATTTACATGTTTGGAAAGTTCGGACGGCCACCTTTTTTTATTACATTTTCCTCCTATTTTAAGTGATGATTCTTTTATTCGACAGACATAGACACCTTACACGCCTATTTCAGGTAATAATAGAACTCCTATATTTTCGCCTTCCCCCTCCAAAACATTCTTTCCCTAGAATTTTTATGGACTCTTCCGTTTTGTAATCCTGATGTCTAAGGTGACCGTCATGGATGAAGGAATTCTTCATTTTTAAGTCTCTTTTGCTCGTACCATCGCTACATATTCAAAAATTCGCAAAGTGTCGGAGCACCAGCCTTTCCCTTATTCCTCTTTATCTTCGGAACGGTTGAGATCGAGGGTTTTTCCTTTTAATGGGTTTAATTGTACACAAGAACACTTCGTTTGCTCATAAACTCGTCCACAATTTCGTGTCACACTTGAATCGGTTTCCTCGTGAGATCATTTTAAGGGGATACGGACAAAATCTCGCAGCCGAAACATCGCCGCCCAGAACCTCGCCGGACAAAACCTCGCGGGACAAAATCTCGCCGGGCCAAAACCTCGCGTGGCCAAAACCTCGCCGCCCAAAACCTCGCGGGCCAAAATCTCGCCGTCCTATATCTCGCCGGGCCAAAACCTCGCCACCCAAAACATCGCGTGGCCAAAACCTCGCCGAAAATACCTCGTGGGTCCTGAGATCAAGCCAACGCTCAAGAATTATCCAAACTTCAACACCCCCTTACCAGGAGCATTTTGCAACATACCTTCTTATGGTACAAGGAGAAGATTTGTACCAAAACGTAAAGGAACTATGCTTAGTAGTTTTTAGATCTGGAGAACGGCAAAATTCATTCAAGGCCTTCCATTCCATCCCTCCTTAGGGCATGCATTTCACAAAATATTGTCTTATCTGGAGCTCGTGCCCTTGTGGAGCAAGAAGATTTATACAAAATGTCAAGTTACAAAACCTATTAAGTTTTGTAAATCTGGCGATAGAACATTCTACATTGAAGAAATCGTCGTGAAGAGGTTTTATGCTGACGATATTTCTTCCCAGGCGACACTACGTTTCGCTTAATTTAGACCAGGCGAGATTCTGTCTCGCGAGATCATTACAACGAGGCGAGATTTTGGGTATGGCGATATTTTGGGGCACGAGGTTTTGACAAGGCGAGGTTTTGGCCCGGCGAGATTTTGTCCCGCGAGGTTTTGGGTAGCGAGGTTTTGGCCCCGCGAGATTTTGGCCCGCGACGTTTTGGGCGGCGAGGTTTTGGCCTGGCGAGATTTTGTCCCGCGAGATTTTGGGCGGCGAGGTTTTGGCCAGGCGAGGTTTCGGCCCGGCGAGATTTTGGGCCACGAGGTTTTGGGAGGCGAGGTTTTGGCCAGGCGAGGTTTTGGTCCGCGAGGTTGTCGCCGCGAGGTTCTGGCCGCGAGGTTTTGTACCCAAACCCATTTTAAGTTATGTATTGGTCCGAGGCCTCAGTAAATGCTTCTGAACAAGTTGCTGTTTTAGAGGATGGGGTTGCCTGGCTTCAGTCCTAACCTCCAATCCTACGGTCCACCCTTTTTCATCTGTCCGCGACTGCCAACTCAATATATTCGCAGTTAACCTCTATATGTAAAGGACTTCTTCTAGACCCGCAATCCGAGGACGCGTCATACCATGGTGAACAGATCCCACATTATCAAAGAGTGTTATTGGTAATTTGGGAGGGGGGGGGGCAGTGTTTCAATTAATTTGATTTTAATTGAAATAGTTACTATAATACATTGGAATTACCTCAAATGGGCGTGATTATAACTATTCAGCGGGGATAATGCTTGATTTGAATAGAGTAGCGACTTGATTAAACAGTGTGTAAAAGCATTGATTAAACCTAAAGCCAGCCAACCACCAGGGCCATAGCCAGCCCCAAAATGTAGGGGGACGGAGAAAATTAGGGGGACCCATTCAACCATATTATTGCAAGACCGTGAAAATTCTAAAAGGGAAGTAAATAATTATGAGCTACCCGGCCCCCCCGTGCCCCCCGTGCCCTGCCAGCCCCTAATTGATTTGGGAGGACAAATTACACAAAATAGGGTGAGCCACGGGGTATATTATAAACCACGGGGGAATGGGCACCGCTGGTTTGGATTGTGGATTCTTGACGAATTTTACGAAGTATCCCAGGCGACGCTCGAACGGAACCCTCTTATTTGTCTAATCATAGTATTTATCTGTGCAGGCCTGTATCCAGAGGGGTCTATGGGCTCCCCCTAAATTTTTGCTGCCCCCCTCTCTAAAATTTTCAAATGAACTATAATATGGTTGGCTTGTAAATGAACTATAATATGGTTGGATCGGGCCCCTCCCTAACTTCAGCCGGGCCCACCCTACACTTTTGGACTTGCTACCGGCCTGTAGCTGTATCAGCACGATGGCTAAACTTTCTCCGATACTGTTTCACTATTCATTTTAGGGAAAATGTGCGTGAAATAAAGCCATGAAATACCCTTCCCATTTACGGTTCAACTTCGGCAGAATTTAAATAGCACGAACACAATATAGTCGGCACTTGCAGACTGAGACCCCGCGCTGATAACGTCAGTTTTATGTTTCAGATACAACTACAGAGGTGACAGCAATGTTACCAAACAATTTTGATAGAACCGAACAATCTTTTGTATTCAACGAAATGCCCACAAGCGGTCCTGTTAAATGACTTATTGTACAGTAAGCAAGATACCGGGAGTTTGTTAACTTATCAAAGTGATTTTCTTATCTACTTGATAAATAGTAACGAACAGTTGCTACCGCTTTACGTGATCACATTTTATTGAATAATGGATAAAATACCTACAAAGCCAAAACTGCAGTGATAACAACGTCTTGATGTTCTTGCTCGAATGGAGTTAGTGTTTCTTTCCCTTTTTTTTTTAAATGAAATATGAAATCACGGCTGTACCGAATCTAGGAACAATTTCACCGATATATCTTGGAGGTGAACATTGAGTTTAAGCAGGTTCAGTAGCATAATTATATTTCAGGCTGCACTTTCAACTTTGTCTTCCATAACTCCAAGTCAGGGAAATTGAGAAAACAGGAAATTATTATAATTTATAGCATAATTATTCTTTGTTAATCTAAATTTTTGTTAGGAAATGTTGGAACCAGGAAAGACCTTGTTTCTGATTAATTACTGACAAACAACAAGGGTGCCGACACATGATTCAAGTTCTACAATTTCAAATAATATTTTAAGGTTCGTCGGTCACTGGATGTATTGCTAAAGAACAAGTTTGTAAATAAAATAATATAAATATAAAAGAATGTTTTATGATAATCCTGAGAACAATTAGTGCTTGGTTCAAACAGAAGTCTACTTTTGAAGTACGTAGTACATTTTTTAAGAGTAAATGAATAAATCTGAACAACATAATAAATTAGTGGCATGTTTCTTCACTTGTATTGTCTTGTACGTCACACCTTCGAGGTCAAATTCTAACATATGGTAAGAGGTGACCTTATTTTACTTTTCTCCCCTTTGCTCATAATACAAAAAAAAACGTAAATCCATCAAACAATTGCACATTTTTTTTTACTTATTTATTATCTGCTTTGCAGCAGACTATTTACGAATATTAAGCATGCGGTAAAAGTAAAATTGCATTGAATTGTACGAAGGTTGTAGACACTATTCTTGTTACATGGATTTAAGATAAAATTGTGAAAGTAAGCTTTTATTTTAAGTTTAATATATATTTTTGGCATTCAAATATGTTTCTTTCTTCTACGCAACCTGTTTGCTAGATTATGAAATTATCATTATCATAGGTATTCTGTCATTATAGGCAGATCACTTGCCGTAATTGAGAAGCTTCCATGCTCTACAATCTTCCGCTAACCTCTTCGTCTTTATCTGATTCTGAAACGTACGATTTTTCTGTTTTGATATCGTCCATTAATTTTAGTCTCCTTCGACCCTCTCTTTCTTTTCTGTACCATAATTTCGAACACTTCCTTCATTATACAGTTCCTTCTTAGGCAATGACCAACCAATTTTTCTTCCTCTTCTTAATAACTAAATTTTCTTCTAAAATTGCTCTTTCTTTCCCCATCGTTTCTAACACGCTTTCATTCCTTTTCCACTCGACACAGCTCTCTCCATTCTTCTTCACACTCATATATCGGAAGCTTCCAGTTGTTTTTCATCATTTTTGCGTAATGTCTATATTTCTGCCCCGTATGGTATTCCACACAAAGCATTTTATGAGTCTTTTTCTCAACTCTTTATTCAAGATCCCACAAAATAGTCTTTTTCCTCCTAAATTCTTCTTTCGCGATCCCTATTATTGCTTTTATTTCACAGTCACACTTCATATCATCACTAATAATACTACCCAGGTATCGAAAACTAGTCATTTTCTCTATTTTCTCCCCTCTTACTTCTATATTTGACACCGACTGCTTCGTTTCAATCACCATGCCTTTTGTCTTTCTAACATGCATTTTCATTCCATATTCTTCACAGCCCTTCCTCAAGTTTTCTGACATCTTATTGATTTTCTTTACAGATTCCACAACAAGCGCTATAGCTATCATCTGCAAACCGTATACACCTAATCATTCTATTTCCTACCGAAATCTTGTCTTCATTATGTAGGCTCTCTTTCACTATCTTTTCTATAGGTAGATATTAAACAATTTTCGCGGGAGACAGCTTCCCTTATGCCCTTACCTCTTCTGAACCCAAACTGGGTTCCTCCTCAAGTTTTTAATTTTTGTTCCATACAACCTTTGTTCAGAAAACGAAGCAGAATTTTAGCTGCATGAGATATGAGACTAACAGTTCTATAATCCTCACATTTCTCTGGGTTCGATTTCTTAGCCATCGGTATCATAATCGTCTTCAGGAAGTCTTTTGGCCAGTCTCCTGTTTCATTTATTTCGTTGCAAAGTCAAAACAATTCTTTCTTGCCCTTGTCTCCTAATATGTCAATGAATTCGATTGGTATATTATCTATCGCCTTTGCCTCTCCATTTCTAAGTTCGAATATAGCTTTTTCAAACTTATCCCGAAGAATACTAAACCCTTTATCATCCTCGCGTACTTCATTTTATACTTCAGCTTCAACATTTAGGATACACGATTTATCCCTACTCTCATATAAGTCTTCAACGTATTCTTTCCATCTTCCTAAGACTTCATTTCTCTCGCTGACTATCTTTCCATTCTTAGTTTCTACTGCCATCGTAATATCCCCTTGTTTCCTCCGAAGTTCCATAAATTTCACTTCCTTCAACATTTTCCTATATTTCCGCACTCTATCTATTTCTTCTATGTCCTCGCATTTTCTTTTATAAAACACTTTTCTCGCTCTGTCTGTTTCTTTTCGTAACTCGTTGTTTAACTTCTGCCCAATTCTATATCAACCTGTTTCCACTTCTTCGTTTCCCTCGTTTTCTGCAAAATATCTTCTGTAACCCATGGTTTCTTAGGTGTGTTGAGTTCACGGTAAGTTACTACTTCTTCTGCAGCCTACTGTATGCAAAGCTTAATATGCTCCCACTGTCTGTTACTATTCGCCCCTTGCTTGAGTATTTTTCTTCGCATTTTTCAACAAAAAAAATTCTTATTTCCACTTTTTCCAATTTTTCAGTATTTAACATCTTGTTGCCTACTTTTCTTCTGCCTACATTTTTCAGTTGAGTATCCACTTTGGTCCGTACAAGGGTATGATCAGAAAAATGTCCGCCCGTGGAAAGGTATTCGCTTTCTTTAAGCTATTGGGATACCTGTCCTGAATCATAACATAGTCTATTTGATATCTTTGTCTGTCTATTAAGATATGTCTTCTACTCTTTGCCTAAACCATATTTGGTTACTTCCCTGCTTTTGTTCCACATCTCCATTGAAATCTCACATTACAATTACACATGCATCCCTCTTCTCGCTGTCTATAATTTCTTCTATTTTTCATAGTTTTTTTTACCTATTCCTTTAGTTGTATGCGAAGTGGTCGGTGCATATGTCTGTATCGCTACTAGATTCTTCTTTCTTTAAGTTTTAACATCACAACTCTATCATCAACAAATTCTACTTTCACTACAGATGTGGTAAATGAACAATGATGATTTAACATATTTAAAAATGGTAATGAATTCCTCCAGGAACGGTGAATTGTTTTAGCTCAGCGGCATCTGTTATATTCTGAAGGGAGTCCGCGGTGGCTCAGTGGTAGAGCATTCACCTCTGGTGCTTGGGTCCTGGGTTCGATCCCAGCCCCCGCCAAGTGAACTTTGTTGTGGACAAACACCGTGTGCGTGGGTTTTCTCTGGGTTCTCCCGTTTCCTTCCACTTTCTTCATTCCACCATTTCATTCATTACTCATCATCACCGTCTCCTTTAGCCTAATCGTGGGATGTAAAACTCAACGATTTCATTTTATTTATATTTTGAAGGACAAGATTTAGAGGTTTGCTAGATTAAACTTTGACAATTTCGGATAGGAGAAACATGTAGGTTATCATTTCTGTGATTCTCATGCGTGTATATTCTGAAAAAATATTATAGTTATCTTTCAGTGCAATATTTTGACTTACGGAGATGCACACAACAAGCAAAAACTAAAAAGTAACAAAACAGAGACAGAGAAGAGAATCGTGTTCGTTAGAATTACATTACTCTCCCTCGTGTGTGACGATGTTTCGTCGTTTCTGAGTCTATCCAGGTCACAGTGGTGCTCTGTGTCATCAGCTTGACCGAGTCAGATCATTCCAGATCACGGATTTGTCCAGATCATCAGACCTAGTGACTCATAAATCTGACTGGCTCTGTGTTCCGTCACTGGAACACATGGCTATATTTATTTCTTTACTCGCTAAGAGAAGGATTCGTTTCTGGACACAGCAAATAAGTTATATTCTCTGTTTCATGGGTTGTTTGTGATATCGAGTCGTAACCATTTGAACTTGTACATGAAAAATTGAAAACCATGGATCGTGTATCGTAGACAAGCCCGTGATTGACATCAATAGAGTCCTGGGCACACCTCCAAATGACAGAAAGAGATGGGTAAGAGACTCGCACACCCATCATTCGTTAATATAGGTCAAGATGCTGCTAGGTACGTACAGAACCATCGCCCCTCGCTCTCTTACTGCTGAAACAGCATACTATTATGAGTAGTACAAAAACAAATATGGGGCGTATATCGCATCTTTCATACTTATTCTGATCTTTCTTATTTTCTTGTTTTCTTTTCTAATTTTCCCTTTCCTAGGTGTTGCAGTCATGGGCACGTCCCCAATGAGCTCAATTATAAAAGTATACCTAACTGTAAACGAATTATTTTGCTTAAGGATTAGCCAATACCACATCTCGCTAAAGTCATCCGTGACACTTTTGTCCGTTTTAGTTGAGAAGTGCTAACGCATCTTCTAATATCCCCGGACATTACAACGTTGGGTTACCATTTGTTCCAAATCCGACAAGACATTTTTCGCAGATCTGTCGAACATATGATATTACGTGAGAACTAACCATATCTCGAAGACATAGTACAGGCACGTAGCCAGGATTTCGTGAAGGGGGGGTCCGTGACATAAAATACTGTGGTCGTCACAAAAGGGGACCGATCACTCTAAACTATTTTACTGGAACATATATTGGTTCGTTTAGCCAGAATTTCGTAACGGGGGGGGGGGGGGGGAATGAAATTCTGAAGGCCCAGGAGCTCGATCAATCTAAACTACTTTACTATCAACATATATTGGTTTGTTAGGACAATAAAATGAGGATATGTTGGGAAGTATTTTAATAACAAACTATAAAGAAATTTCGAGCAAAATAATAAAAAAAAGTATTGAAAAAGATTTTGCAATATTTACGTCCTTCTCCTGTTTATTCAAACATAACAATTTTCCTTTCGTTATGACCTCAATTATTATAAAAAGTACATACTGAATACTGTCTTGTAAACTATCTTCTAATATAAATAAAATAAATAGTTTGTGTGTTTGTCTGTCTGTCTGTCTGTCTGTCTGCGGCCTGGGGTCCAGACGAGTGGACCGAGAGTTACCAAATTTTGGTCAGGGGTGCCTTGGTCCAGGCTCCAGATCAAGACGAAGCGTTTTTTTTTTTAATTTCGAAACAATGGGGTCTCAGGGGAGCGTTTACCGGAACCGGCTTGGGAACCAGACAAATTGACCAAGAGTTACCAAATTTTAGTCACGAATACCATGGTCCAGGCTCAAGACCAGAGTTAAACGTTTTTGTTGAAATTCGAACCAGGGGGGTCTCAGGGGGACGTTTACCGACATGTAAAAGTAGTAGAAAATGACCGATATTTATTTATTTAACAATCACCAGATACAGCTCAGAGGCCATTTTACATTGAATATCCAACAACATTAACAATGGAAAGGATTTGGGAAGGTATCGGCCAGGGCCTGTTTAGTAGGTGCCATCCCGTCACTTGCCTGGTAGGACTGAGGAAAAACCCTGGAAAAACTCAGTCAGGATTGTAGGCAGCGGGATTCGAAGCCACGACCTCCCGAATGCGAAGCCAACGCTCTACCACTTGAGCTATTAGTGTCGAATTCATATTTTCGCGGTCGATGAAATCAATGGTAAAACTCCAGTCGCATTAACTTCCAAATTCACGCTATTCGGCTCCGGGCCGGGGGTCAACGGAGGGGGGTGAGATACCAAGACATATAAAAGTAATCCAAAATGACCGATATTAGTGTCAAATCCATAGTTTTCGCGGTCGCTGAAATCAATGGTGACACTTCCATTAGCGATGACTTGCAAGTATGCGGGCCGGGAGTCAGCGGGAGGTGGATACCGAGACAAGTAAAATATAGCCCAAAATGACCGATATTAGTATCAAATCCATAGTTTTCACGGTCGCTGAGATCAAGGGTGATACTCCCACAGGCGTTGACTTCCAAATACAGCCCCTGTGCGAAACATGTGTATATTCAACTAATTTTACAATATATGCGTTCCTTTCTCTGTTGAATCAAATGCTAACAGAACTTACTTTCAACATATTTTTTTGTTTTTATTATTCCGTCAACTACTGTCGGTTCCAAATGACAGGTTAAAGGAGCAACAGAAAATTGTTCTTGAAATAACATGTTTGATACTGCAAGGATGCGATGAAGGAAAGTTATGATCAAAAATGTCCACTGTGTTACACAACGGCACTTATGCCTTCGAAAGCTTGAAATCTCCCTGACTAGTAGCAGGAATTCTGAGAATTCCATAACTTTTCTTGAAATATCAAATTCCCTGACTCTTCCAGAATACCTCGCTTACCTCGCCACCATATTGCAAGTAATACAAATCTCCTCATAAGAAAGAGTAAGCAAAAGCTTCCTGTAGTTTTCTTTTTAATTTTTAACGCTGATCCTTCTTTTTGTCATTTCATTTTGTTTTAACCTTCCTTAATTTTTTCATTTCTGGTCTCGAAGGGGGGGGGGTCCGGACCCCCCGGACCCCCCCTTGGCTACGTGCCTGCATAGTATTATAGGGTGCTAGAAAGTTAAAATTTTTGTATTGTACCTTGTTTTCCTCTTAAGAATTTAATTTTGAAAAAAGAAAAAAAATTGTAGTGACCTCTAAATTTGGTAGAGATTCTAATGTACACATAGAATTAGTTAACTACTTTTCTGTAAACGTGTTTGTTTTGAAAATATGATATAACCAACATTGGATGCTTTGAACGTGCACTAATAGAAGAATGAAATTACCTAATGTGTTTATATTCAAACGAAGTTGAAATATAAAATAATTGCCTTTTACGAAACATAATTTTATTGAGACGCATCGTATGGAACGAAATAGTATTTTTATAGCATGATTTGCATTTTTAAAAGTCGTTACAGAAGATCGTGGCAGAACAAGATGCAGTCTATTTTTGTAGCTCATAATTTTAGAGACTTTTCACGTAACAATTTTTGACGTATTTTCGTAACGACCAAATTGCTCTTGAACACGTGAAACTACAAGACATAAGAAAGAGAAAAATAAAAAGAAAAAAGTGTAAAGCTATTAGCTTCGAGCGAATTTTCTTCCTGTTCTGCTAGTCTACCAAATACCATCAATCAGTGTTTGATAATCGTACGTATATCACGATTCACTGATCAAATTAAAACGTTTCACTGTAGTATTATAAACGCCGGCTTATTTTAAGTGTTTATTTCCGCCTGATTCAGCTGGAATTTTTGGGAGTCAGAGTCGTTGGAACTACAGTGCTTGTTTTAAGGTTAAATAAGGAAACGTATATTATGAGAAGTCAGAA
This sequence comes from Thermobia domestica, assembly GCF_964235325.1. Taxonomy (NCBI): domain Eukaryota; kingdom Metazoa; phylum Arthropoda; class Insecta; order Zygentoma; family Lepismatidae; genus Thermobia; species Thermobia domestica. The sequence goes on along the minus strand of NC_137462.1, from coordinate 134,622,830 downwards.
TTTTTTTTAAGAGAAAGAAACGCAATATACGCATATGACACACAATCATGTTTATGCGTAGTACGTATATATTAAAAAGGAGAAAGTTACTACAAGGAACTGTTTAATATATTGCTGTTCCATTACGTAATCTTTGCCAGCATCATTATAAAGAAACACACGGCATGAACAACAACAATAACAAAATAGAAACAGATATATAAAACATATAAAAAAGAAAAAAAGAAGAAAAAGGACACTTCTATGCCTAATATGGTTTATTTCTTCTTGATTGCTCATTTTTATTATTTGCAAATATTTTTTTTAAAAAAAAGCTGTTTCTTTAGCAAATTTATAGCTAAAAGAACCTGCTGGGTAATATAATAAACTTTTTTTTTTTATAAATGGACAATCTTTTTTTCTTTTTTCAATCCATAAAGGGGTTTATTATAGTTTTATGTACGTTTCGTTTTTCTAGAAAAATGATATCTTAACTGGTGATGTCGCTAAAAGCACAGATCAAAACTACTTTTGCTTGCATGGCAATCGGGAACAAAGTATCCGTATATTTAAAACTTGCTGACCCCGTTATTTTTATTTTTATTTTTTTATTTTTTAAGTCGGTTCATTCTCCATGAATCGTAAAGAACTGTTATTCCTCCTTGGTATTGGTCAAAAGGCTAGGCGTGCCGTGTGCAACACCGTGATGTGATTGAATCTTGTGGAAATGGAAACGGAAACAAAAGCAAAGAAAATCGAAACTGATTTGATGATTTATTAATTGTCACCTCTTGTTTCTCTCTCTCTCTCTTCATACTTAAAGTGGAGATAGGAAAACTTTTAAGAGGCAGAAAAGGAACGCATTACAAGTTAATCAATTTTTTCTCCTTTCTTTTTGATTTTCTCTCAATTTTTCAGATACATTTACGTATACAATCAATCGTATTACATGCATATGTTGTTTTTCCTTGTATTGTCGTGCAATGAAAGTACGCTGTGTTCCATTACGTAGCTATATGCCCTTTGACCCAATTATATCTCAAATAAATTTATTGACTTTGGAAGTCGTTATTGTCTAGCAAATGAATTGTTCTATATTTGTTTGACTTTCATAAATTAATCACGGCATGTTTTAGTTCTAAAAAAAAGTATTGTACAATTTAAAATTATAATACGGTGGCAACGCCTACAGGGAAAAAATCATTCTATTTTTATATGTATTCAAAATTATGATTGATGACTATTTCTACTTTAGATTTATTTAGTGACAGTTTTAAATACTACTTGTATTACAGCTGAGTAGCAATTCTATTTTTATTTTTTCGTAAGCATGAGCGTAAAATGTCATTAAGGGGAGCAATAATTCTTATTCTTAACCTAAATGCATATTTCTCCTTTTCTCGTCATCATATCTATGCGCACGGTGTGTGTGAGTGTATGTCATGATTACGTTCCAGTAGACAATGCAATGTTTAAATACTTAATCTGTAGTCTACCCTGTTACGCAAACAGTCATTTCTTGTAGAGTTAATAAGTAGCCCGGAGGAATGTCATTTGATATAATGTAATTGCGCTTATACAGGTATACTTACGAAACAAAAATTATTCTAAACCCACTTGTATTAAAGCTACCTAGATTACTTACGTGTGGTAAACTATCATGATTACTAAACTCCTAGACAAGAGTTCACTACTCTTAAATGAAGTGATTTACCAATTCCTTCATTATTCTGGGGAAGTCTGTGCTTCCCAGGAAATTAGACCCAGGACTACAGACGTGTTCAAATTATGAGACTCACGCTCGAAAAATGCAAAGTTGATGTTGCAGTCCTAATTTCGGAGATCTAAAACGTGTAATTTAATGGTTAAACCACCAATATAGGACCCTTCATTTGTTTACTGAACAGTTGAGGTGGTGATGTCACCGTTGAACAGCAGATGGCATTAGTGGAGGGAGGAGAGGGAGTTCTGAAAGTTGTATTTCACTTGAAGACAGCTATTGTGATTTCTATCAACAAGTTATACTCTGAAGTATTGTGGTTGTAATCCTAAGTAGTTACGACCTTCAAAACGTTTAACAGTTCGAATGGGTCAGTTTAAAGTAACTGTGACGTGTTTTGTGTATTAATCTTTAATTCTGTGAAGTTCTGTAACCGCGGCATGATGAAAAAAGCCAGAGGTCTTTCTCCGATTAAAGTGGAAATTGTCGAAACACTCTGGCGGAAGGGAGATAAACACAACGACAAATTGCTATTAGAGTTGGGGTAGGGCAAAAATCTCTGAGTAAAATCTCCATTGCAGTGAGCTAGACGCAAATGTATCAGAAAACAAAGGTTGGGAAGTATGGGCGAAAACCAAAGCTATTGCTAAGAGGTATCAGAACGCTAAAAAGATTGGCTCTGGGGAACAGGAACGCTACTTCTAGAGACTTAGGTATAAGCATAAAAATGGCTGAGTATGGTGTAGACATTTCGCCTGAAAATGTTCCAAGGATTCTTTGTGCTGAGGAAATAAAAGCACTCATGCCAAGAAAGAAAGCAAAAATTACTCCAATCATGGCAAATAAGCGTTTCGAATGGGCACGAGACCTAGAACATTGGACTGCAGATGATTGGAGAATAGTGTGTTTCAGTGATGAATCATATGTCTTCGTGTCTAATGAATATTCACAATATGTGCGATCTTGGGAAGAATTCAAGTTGGAATGTCTCTAACACCCCGTAAAGCATCCTACTTCAGTCATGGTCTGGGGTGTGATGTCTGTCTTCGGGCCTATGAAACTGTATATAAAATAGAGAATAATGAAGCACGACCAATACCTACAAGTTCTTTAAGAAGAACTGCTTCCCCAGACTGCAATCTGATTTGATGACGCACACTTCATCTTTATGCATGATGGAACCCTATGCCACCGGGGAAAAACTGTGACAAAATTCTTCGAGAACAACGACATTAGTGTTCTTCCGTGATACGAATCCGATTGAAATCCCTTGGAGCTTCATGAAGAAAAAACTAAAGAAGAAGCACATTATAATCAAACATCAATTGATCGAGATCAATAAGTTGTAGTAACATAATGCTGAGAAGGCAAAATGTGCTAAATTCGTACATAGCATGCCACAAAGAATAAAAGACTTAAAGAATAAAATATTTCATACGAAATATTAATCTTTGTGTAAGAGATCATTTTCTTGTAAGTTTTCCATTTCTTTTGCTGTTTCCAATTTGGATATGCACATGCACACTGTATAGTATTTATATTTGAATGTCACGTACGCATTTGTTTTATTGATATTACAAAGCATGTACCATAACCACACTAAGTTCACACGTGTTTTCTGACGTAATATTGTAAGAACAGTAAAATATTCAGAAACTAAATGTTGAGTCTAATAATTTAAACACGTCTGTAGGACACATCATCTGATTTTATGATCGTGGTTTATTAGTCGAAGTTTAAGAGTCCCTTTGCAGCATTGTGGCTATTTGAGACATATATATCTTCATGTTAAGATGGATTGCAGGTCACTGTAATACGTTCAATTTTCAAAACACTCCCACCAAGAATCGAACCCGGGACCTCTTGCATCAAAGACACTCGCTCTAGCCACTAGATCAGCAGGGAAATGTTAGACTTTGAGTGGTTATCATTGTAAAAGTGAATTAAAATTAAACAGGTTAATAAAGGTGTATGATGTGGGAATACGTAAATTTAGATGGAAGATTATTTTTGATCATCGCTCTTTCGATTTAGTTTTCTAACACTCCGTCGGCTTTTCAGTTTACAGATTTGGGTCTGCAGTCACTGTCAATAGCAGTACAATCACTAGTAGTAATGAGTCCAGGTTCAATAGCTTTGGTTTTGAAAAACGTTTAGAGGAATAGAGTGAAATTGAGTATTTTTAAAAAGATGTCTAATCTCTTGTAATATCTGGAAATATATTCTAATCCTCCAGTTATTGATAAACAGACAGACGTGTAGAGTTCAATATTTGGTTTGGAAAGAACACACATGCTATCTCACGAACGTTGTCTGACGAGACATACTAATTGTCTCTCCAAGGGTAAAAATAGGATTTAAAAAAAGTGGTGAGTATTTCCAAGATAGTGAGAAAGAACAACTGCCCAGTTTAGTCCCAGGCGTCACGCCACTGTAAATAGACATACGTAAAACAATTATGCACTTTTACTAATTATTGTACTGTATTTTGTCTCTTGAAAAGACATTTTAAACATGTTTAGATATAGGTCACAGGTATCAAAAAAGAAAATTCATGCTTAAGTAAAACTGAGTTTTGTTTTTATGTAGAAAGCAACCAATGATGATACAAATATAATTCGTTTTACTAATGTAAGAAACAACAGCGACTTTGGTTCATCGTTCAACGAAGAATACGTTACTGCAGTACAGTTTTGTACATTTGTGAAGGGACGCATTGGAACAGTGACAAAGCATTTCTTATGAAATCATAGATACGTGGTTAGATCCTAGTAATGCTACCTGCGGTCGATGTGCCTGTGGGATTTCTCAGGTTACTCCAATTCCTTACATACGTTCTACCAATTCATACATGGTAACTCATTTGCTTTAATTTTATTATATTTTATCCTACCATCTTCATAACTGTGAAACGTTAACATTAACGGCAAGCCTATAAATTCACATCAGCATGTGTTACTCCAGAGACACATTAGTATCCATTAAAATTAAAAAATGTTCTTCTTTCGAGCTCTGTCTTGTAACACACATATGATCTGTAATTTAAAATATCCATTTTAGGAGTTTTGTAAATGAAGTTAAATTAAGAATTTATCCAACAGTTAGAAGGATAAAGAAGAAAGGTAAATTTATGACAAAAACTATAATGTCAGAATTGTTGGAATGAAGATAATTGGAGGAAAGTTATGGACTTGTGATGCACATAGTTTGAAGAACTTGAACACACATGAACATATTTTGAAGTGAAAACAGCAATCTATGAAAGCAGATGCAAGCACTCTATCAGTAAACATTGTGACCAGTGTTCTATGGATTTTTTCTTTTAACTTTTAAGTACTTACAATGGTCTATTCAGTTAAAAACCATAAACAAATAGACAAAATATTTGGTTTAATCTTAATTTCTCTCGATCATAACCTTTAGGCTAAGATGATAAAAGCAAGTGAATTTCTGGAATGAGAGTGAGAAGAAACGGGATAACCCAGAGAGAACCTTGGGATGTGAGACGATGTTGTCCACCATAAGCTTACATGTTCTGGAATCGAACCAGGAATCTTTCGCACCAGAGGTAGGACTCTACCAGGTTGTTGTTGAAAGGTATGTCTGCTGGTTGACTGCACTGTTATGTTAGAGGAATCTTTAGTTAGTTCAAATATTGAACTTTCTTCAGTTACATATATCGAAGTGCACAGTGATATAATAATCTACGTAGATCAATGATGCTTAATTAATAAGGTACTACGAACCAGAATGAAAAATTCATACTTAGAAATCATTTTCCTTGTCCTTCTTCCTGCTGAGGCAGTTTACTGAATGTACGAAAGTCATACGTTTATATATATATATATATATATATATATATATATATATATATATTCGCGTATCCTGCTCCTTGTTTCATGTGCCTAGGCCAATTATCGTCTGAACTACGAACATTTGAAAGTAACTATGTGGAATCTACATTTTCTTTTTTCTTTTTTTCTTTTTTTTAACAAAAAATCGGCCCTACATTAACAGCCTTACCTTGTAGAGTGGATTTGGCAAACAAAATGTGAAAGAAAATGATTTTTATAGTTAAGAAGCAAATCTCGAAGGATAGCGACACTTTTCAGAGTTTTATTCGCCGACCGGATTCGGTTTGCAGGACATCATTTTTCCACCACTGATCTAGATAATATATTATTCATATAAATAAATGAATTAGATGTTGCTGCACTAAAATTTCTTGCTCCTATTTCATAATTTATATTATGTCATGCTGTAGTTATTAATGGACTTATTATTTTAAAAATATCCACAATATCACATGAATCGATTTTAGAAATCAAATTACGCCAATAGTAAACCATACTTCTGAACTTTATCAGGAAAAGTACTTTATAATATATTGTACGAACGTTCGTAACATATCGATTTATAGGTTAATATAAACAACATCGACAGTACTATTTTCCAAAACAAAATCACATTTTTTAAAATTTCCATCCTTTTAGTAAGCCACACTTCTTTTGGAGCTAAAAAGAGAATTCGTAATCCAACTTTAGAGAATCTTATATATATATATTTAAATTTAAAGTTTGGTTGAGTACGTTGAACGTTATTGCCCCTCTAGGCTATTGTAGGATGAACAGGTGAACAGATACTGTATTTAAAAGTAACTCAGTATGTAGAGGGTATATTTAAAGTGCAAATTCTTTGAATCTCGGATTAAACTTGATTTTCATGATTCACATTTTCACCTGTCGTCACTTGAAGGTTATAAAAGTATTGCTATGAACTAATACTCAAATTATATCGTAAAATGTTATATTGTGGTTAATTGCTAATGATAATCAGATTTCGGAAGACAAACTCTAGAAACGTGTCTTTTTGCTGGTCGATTTCAAAATTTGTGCCATATGCTATTTCTCATTCATTTTTTTTAAGTGTCGTTCTTTTTCTATTCAACATTTAAGAGATCTTTTAGAGTCCTTAATATGAATATCGTTGCCACTTCCGCTGTGTTCCTAAATTGATATCGTTGAGTTAAACAAGCAACAGAAGAGTTACGTATAGCGGGTTGACAGACATTTTAGGTGCATTGGTTTAATCTTTGGCAAAACCTATTTCATGCTGGCAACTTGAAAGGCCTGTAGAATCGCAATACGACGTGATCAAATATGGATTTTTAAGAAGAAAAAAATGCATTTGACATCATCTATCACTTCCACAAGTTTGCCACAAACTCTTCCCAACATTTATAAGATATATTGAAATGTTACATTTACTATATATTTATGCATAGCAATTAACTTCCTTTGTGAATCCTCTCGTCCTTCTCCTATGTCACATGTACAGGCAAAGTGAGGAAGTGGGAAGGAGATTTATGCTCATATTACAATGATCCGTTGAGTAGGCAGCTCAAGTTCAGCTAGTTTTATTTAAAAAAATTAAATATTAAACCATTTCAAGTTATAATTTCTCCTCAAACAGTTATAAAATATAGTAATTGTTACTTAGTTAGCAACATCTAAATAATAATTCTTTAGATTTATTTTGTCGTAACAAATAATAATAATAATAATAATAATAATAATAATAATAATAATAATAATAATAATAATAATAATAATAATAACAGTATTACTATTCTATATAGTATTGGTAATCTCTAAAAATTTACTGAAAAATCTTACATTGCCACAAAATTGTGTGTATGCATATTAACGAATAGCATTTTATAAAGAGATGCAGGATTAAACAATAGATGACATTTTTAATTTTTTTCATTCAATCTCCAAGGTGAAGCAACACACAAAAGTGAAACTTTGTGAATGTTATCTAATACCGTACTGAACGCTCAAATTGTTAGGGTTTAGTTAGTTAGGCTTGGGAATTGTTTGAAAGTATCGGACAAGGTGTTGATGATGAATAATCGGACAAAGTGTTGGGAAATTGTGGTAGCAAAAGAAAGGCGTTACTACGTAAGATAAATAGGGTAATAGTGTTCAGGTTGGAATGGAGCCATAAGTAGTTGAGGTTATTTGTATGTGGGATATGAGCCATAAGTAGCTGAAGATATTGATATTTAGATTAATATGCTAAGATTGTATGAGTGTATTGTATATATTGTCAATACTAGTTGTTGAAATATAGTGGTTGTAAAAGCGTATGTTAATGTACCGAGTGATATAGAGATACATTGAAAGGGTTCACGCAGTATAGAAGCGGTTTAGATATTAATTAAGAATTACCAGTAAGATTTTGAAAGTTAAGCCAAAGAGTTACCGGGCTTATTCTTTCCAGGGTGCATATACTATCGGCTGGATTCTACAAATTCTTGCAAACCTTGAAACTTTTTTCCTCTTACTTGTTAAGTCTACCAATTATCGTTCTTGGATTGAACTTTTCTCTAGCATCACTTTCAGCGTTGAGGTTATATATGAGATGGGAACCTACAGTTTAAAGTGGAATCCGAACCACCGGAATGTATTAAAATTTCAATGCACTCCTTCCGGAAATCGAACCCGAGACTTGATTTGCCAAAGGCACGCGCACTAGCTAGTAAATCAGTGGGGAAGGTTACCGAAGATTCACGGTGTACAAATACAGAATAGTACATCGTTATTATGATTATCATTTATTGGTAATATTAGGCCCTAATAACATATTTCTGTTAATTTGATTCTATTAGTAGCTGGGAGCTTGAATATCTATTTATTTTTACAGCACTACTTGACAAAGCTTTTTTAGACACTTTTGTCGACATTGATTTTTTGACTGCAAGTGTTAACAATCTACAAGTAAGGGAGTGAGTGGGTATTTTCATTAACGTTTAAAGTAACAAGAAGTATCTCATTAACATTTTAGTATCTCATTGACATTTTTGATTTGTAACAATACACTCTACATTCGTATCCCTTGTAACTTCGAATATAATATTTTCGTGTTTTTTTCGAAGTAAAGTTACGTTGCAAATACTAAACGTTATTTTTTGTTGTAAAAGTGGAATACCGGTATTTGAGTCAAATAAACTATTCCAAAATGAGCTATAGAATTCCACGAATAGCTTAGGTTGACTGCCATGAGCATCATATGTGATGCTCACCTTATTTTTCTGTGGGGCCATGAGCACCATATATGATGCTCATGTTTGATATCACAAATTACCAAAATATCCAGGTTCTTGAGCATCATATATGATGCTCATTGTCACAAATTACTGTGAAAGACCATGAGCATCACATATGGTGCTCGGCTCCCATTGGTACATTTTCGGGAGAAAAAAATATCGCGACAAAAATGTGATATAACTATCCATAATCGAGCCAAAGGTAAGAAGAAATTTATGACCTCCTGGGACCAGTAACCTCAAATCACCTTGGCAGTCAACCTGTTAACGTAACTAACCTTATAGTTTTGTTGAAGCACGGTGGATGAGTAGCAGCAATCACCTTTGACGAGAAGGGTTTCTGGTTCGATTTCCGATCATGTGAGATTGAGGTGGATAATATCGTATCAATGAATTTTCTCGTAGTTGTCCCGTTTCCTTCTATACTGTCATTCCAGCAATTCCTTTCACTTTCATTAATTATATCCGTCTCCTTTAGCCCAGTGGCGGATCTAGAAGGTAAAAACTAAGGGGGGGGGCAGTCAGAATCCAGACTATAATAGGTATATCATGAATGTACTATAAACTTGCAAAAGTATATAAATAATAGCTTCAATTAGTTTTGTGATTCAGAAAACTTGGAGGAGGGGACCTAGGCTCCCTGGCTCCAGACTAAATCCGCCACTGTTTTAATCTACAGGACATATGCCTACAACGTTCATTTTCAAAGATTTCCTTTCATTTTTGTATTGTTAATTTTAAAACGTTAATTTAAGTATATCTTTCAAATGGTTGTTATAAGGTTAATACAGCTATACATACACAGTACATAGCATGTTGTAGACTATTACATTACACCAGTAGCGTATTTAGAACTTTGTTTCGGGGGGGGAGAAGGGGCTATGCACAACATGTAAATAAACAGTTATATTTTTCCTTGTGTGTGCAGGCAAAGTTTAATGATTTGTGCGTATATCAAATTTATTTCGGAAGGGGGGAGGGGTTTGAGCCCGATAGCCATCCCCCTAAATATGCTACTGCATTACGCTATTGCTTATAGAATTGTTCAAAGGTCGCTTTTACTTACAAGGCATGTCTTTCGTAGCAAACTGTAGCTCTATTGTTTTTAACCATAACACAATTAGTAGTAGTATAATATTAATACTAAATCTTTAAGACATAGTTTTTGCTCCTCCTTTTCTTTGAAAAAAGAAAATAAGATTGACGGTTTAATTTCATGATTAATTATGTGTTATGAACGACAGATGGACTGCGGCACTTGCGTCTTTTAGTAATTATGAAGTGTAACTTTCATACAATTATGCAATTAAAGTAAATCTTCTAGAAGGAACCTCAGCATTAATTAATGTCTACTGTAATGCTTATCTAAACCAATCATAAAGTAAGCACCAAAGGAGATTAATGATTTTGAAGTAATAATTTTATGTATTTGATGTTAACTATTTGTAATTGCGTAATGTATTTTTTTTTTTTAGAAAAAGAACTCTCACACCATCCCGCGAATAATATTTAATGATCAATTAAATTAAATTATAAACAACGCTTTATACTATCTGTCGTTTAGTACAGTCATCATAAATCGTGTGCCTATACTCATAAGACTAGCCACAAATAAAACTATTTTATACAACAACTTTCTACGTAAAACACGTAGATAATAACATATAACCTAAATAAAACAGAAGAATATTGACAGACGCATTTTAAATGCTGTTTTTAGAACTTCTTTTGTTTCTACACAATATAATTTTTTATACGTATACTAAGTAGGTTTAATTAGCACCTGAGCGATAATGATAAGATACTTGCTTTATATGTCATGTTACATTTATTTACCTATCATTATTGTTAAGTGCTTTTTCAACTATGAAGATGCCATTCAGTAGTTATCCCCACTCTCTTCAGGTAATTGAAACGGAGCAACAATGGCCAACCGATGGAAGCAATTTATTGCATTTCTTTCTCAGTGCACGTTTTAGGGAGCGAAAACATATTCAATAAGTGAATTAAATTAAAGATACAATGTTGAAACTTTGTCCACATACAAATTGAGCCAGTAGTCAGAGAATAATTCGTCATTTGAATTCAGGAAATCAAGTTGAAACTTTCTCCACATATAAATTGAATCATTAGTCAGAGAATAATCTGTCATTTGAATTCAGAAGACGATGTTCAAACTTTGTTTACATACAAATTGAATCATTAGTCAGAGAATAATCCCTCATTTGAATTCAGTAGATGATGTTAAAACTTTGTCCACATACAAATTGAATCCTTAGTCAGAGAATAATCCGTCATTTGAATTCAGTAGATGATGTTAAAACTTTGTTCACATACAAATTGAATCATTAGTCAGAGAATAATCCCTCATTTGAATTCAGTAGATGATGTTCAAACTTTGTTCACATACAAATTGAATCCTTAGTCAGAGAATAATCCCTCATTTGAATTCAGTAGATGATGTTCAAACTTTGTTCACATACAAATTGAATCATTAGTCAGAGAATAATCCCTCATTTGAATTCAGTAGATGATGTTCAAACTTTGTTCACATACAAATTGAATCATTAGTCAGAGAATAATCCCTCATTTGAATTCAGTAGATGATGTTAAAACTTTGTTCACATACAAATTGAATCCTTAGTCAGAGAATAATATGCCATTTGAATTCAGAAGATGACGTTCAAACTTTGTTCACATACAAATTAAATCATTAGTCAGAGAATAATCCGTCATTCGAACTCAGGAGATGAAGTTGAAACTTTATCCAAAAACAAACTACATCAATAATAAGAGAATTATCTTTGAAATTTTAAAATTACGAGAGTTATTTGAACAGTTCTCGGAATAACATACAGAACATTGATTTACTTTTTTCTTAAAAATTGCCTCCTTTTTCAACGAAGATTCCCTTAATACTAATGTGTTTGGTCAAATGATGTAAATGCCATCGCGTCAACGAGGTTCCCTAAGGCTTGCAAAACACTTTTCTACTAACGCTTTAAGCTATTTGCCTGAACAAAGTCTACAATATATCTTTTTAGCTTTGAAAGGAGTGTGATGGAGCCAAATCTAGTGAAAAAGGCGGACATTGCAGCAAACTATACCTCAACTCATTGATTTTGGCCCTTACAGGGACATTTGTACGGAGGCGAACATTGCCGTGGTGTAATAAATTTTACTTCTTCATGTTTCAACAAGCACAAGTGGTGTAGTCACCAGATCTAACAAAACGCACCATTTTCAACCTACATTTTTTAACTTACAAATTTGTATTTGCCCAGTGCATAATTTCAGAGGGTGGTTCACGCTTCCTTTCACATAACGAATGAAGTTTTTCCTAGATCAATGCAATAAAAACGGTAGAAAGTACTTTTTAACAGTTTCATTCAAATGAAGTACTCAGTTCTACCTTCTTCATTCCGAATATTAATTGGATAACTTAGCTGCTCTATTTCAGATTCCTAGGCTATTATTATTATTATTATTATTATTATTATTATTATTATTATTATTATTATTATTATTATTATTATTATTATTAAATATTCTGAATGTTGGCAGGCCCTGGGATTAATAAGTTACTTAATTTCTTTCTTAGATTTGGGCCTGGAAATGTTTCTTCCACGTTTTTCGATCTTCAGCTTTCTATTTTAAATCCCAATATTTTCTTCCATTTTTCAAATTATCAACCAGTTGTGTTCTTCTTCTTCTTACTCCTCGCTTTCCTTCCATCTTTCCCTCTATGGTGGTATAAAGAAGATGTGTGTAATTCATTTCTTCGCAAGATGTACCTAATTCATTTGGCCTTTCTACAAAGGATGCTGGCTAAAAGCATCCTTTTCTCCCTTACCTGTTTTAAAACATCTTCATTTGTTACTCTCTCCGTCCATTTTATCTTTTCCAACTTTCTTTATCTTTTCCAAATTTTCCCCAACTATCACACTTCGAAGCTCTCTAAATATTTCTTATCTAACTTCTGTAATATATCCAAGTCTCTGAACCATACAGTACAATATTCCATAGATAGCATTTGACCAGCTTTTTCTTATACGTTAGTTCAATATTAAGTCTGCTACTTAAGAACGGTCTTTTTTTTCCCTAGCACATGGATATTTTATTCAAGTCTTCGTAAGTGAATGAGGTACAGGATAATTGACTAAAGATTTAAGCTTTGTAATAAATAACTTGAAATAGTAAAGAATTGAACTGATTCAAAGTGTTACAGACTACAAAAATATATGATTTTTCTCAGCAGCAAAACCAATTAGTGCCATAGTAACATCAATATGGAATGGAATAGCCCAGGAAGAAAGTTTGGACCAAAAGAGGTAATTACGAATACTTGTAATCTTACAAAATTACTCAATCTGAATTACACTTCTGTATTTTGCATCACAGCTTGCTTTCTAACTTCACTTTCTGAAAGAAATAAGGACAATTTTACTCTGAAATATTCAAGAATTGGTGATGTAGAACCTTTCATTATAAATTTTTGGTGATTCTCTGCATAATATTAATCCTCTTTTATGTCTTATATCTTAAGTTAAAATAGTTATTACAAAGAGTAGTTTATGTTTCTGCTGTAAACACTATATATAGACTTCTGAATTCTTACGCTCTAAACACAAAAGATTGAGCACGTTTTCACAAATTTCTTGAGTTTTTCATCTTATACACAGATCCAGTCATGACACACAAATAATTTTGTTGTTGTTAAATTACTTGAATTACTCACAAGAATCTGTTAGTTATATAGTATACAGGCAACATCGTACTTTGGATCTTTCTTCAGAAGGGAAAGCATTAATACTTGGGCATGAAGTTTGGCCATACAAGAAAATATGCAATATAAAATTTGAACCCTCTATAACTTTAATACACTGTTTTTGATTACTTATACTTGAACCAACTGGCGTTATACTGAAATATAGTCTAGATTACATTCATAATTTGTCTTAGGTAAGTATATTTTGTTCAGATGATGGAATAATACCAGCATCTTAAATTATTTTCACTTCTTTTGGAAATGATATGTTGGGTCTATTCATGTATCACTTGTTAAATTGAGAGGACAATAACGTTATTTGATACAACCTGAAGCCTTATGAAATATATATTATTTCTCGAGGATCTAATAACACATATTTTATTGAAATGGGTTCGGATCTCATTTTCGTCTCATTTAAGAGTTTATTATTATTATTATTATTATTATTATTATTATTATTATTATTATTATTATTATTATTATTATCGTATTGCACCAGTATTTGGAACAAAGGATATAGAAGTAGTACAAAACTTGTTTCTTTCATGGCTAAAATGGAAATTCAAATTTCTATCAGGAAAAACTCGACGAAATTAGGTACCATCTTGGCCTATTAAAATTATCTAAAAGAACTTTATTTGACATTAAACTGCTTTATAATATTTTTTCTGGTAGGTTACCACTGATTGAGGCCGTTAGTCTTGGTGTTTCTAACATGGCTAGAAGGAAGATTAAAATTTTCAAATATAACCCGAATTTTAGTGATGCGCCTATATTTGCACGTCATTGATTTTTTAACACCCGATTTTCCCTCTATCCAAAGAAAGCTTACGACTTATGACTTATCATAATCTATTTTTTTCATAATCACAATTTCATCACTGTCTGTGCACGCCTTTTGCTTTGTTTTTTTAATAATTTGATTGTAATTTTAGTTGTGTTTTGTTTGTCTGCTGTTATTGTATGTATTCTTTTTTTCTCTACTTAATATTATTGTATGTATGATTGTTTTATTGTTTATGTACTGTAGTTGGAATTGTAAATGGACTATTAGTTTTAATTTCCAATTATTATTATTATTATTATTATTATTATTATTATTATTATTATTATTATTATTATTATTACTAAAATTTTATGTGACAATCCTATTTCATGCATCATTTGTATATTTATCTTGGTATTGTATCATATAGAGTAAGAAAGCTTCATATAGAAGTGGGTCCCCTTTGAACGGTAGGAACGGTAAGTAGAGGATCACTTGACCTCTGCTTACTAATAGTTACTGTACTGTGTATAGGGGCTACAGGTCAAAAGTCTAGGGTTATAGGTAAACTCCCTTATGAATAAAGATACGAAAAATGAAAGGAGAGGAAATTTATTGGAAATAGGTAGTTTTGAATTTAAAATAGTGGATTTTTCTTCAAAATAGCAGCAGTCGTTTGAACTCCAGACTGGTAAGTGACCTTATGTTAAATAAAAAGAGCAATTTTGCCAGTTATGGCAGGTTGTTCCCTTGGCCCCTCACAATATCAACAAGCAGCATTGTTGGGAAATGGATTCAAAGTGTTCAGTTAAGAATGTGCAAATTCTCTCGTGTCATTTTTGCGTGCCTTTACGTGGAAACAGTCTGTTGAACTACTAACGTTGCCTTTTGATGTAACATATCGCACCTAGCTACTATGGAGCCCAGACGGGTGTTGCAATTGGGAATATTCCAACTTTCTTGTAAGTTATTTTGTATCTTTCTTTACTCATAATGGAGTTGACGGACTTTTGAACTCTTGACATTCGATACCCGAACATTATGAAATTTTATTGACACTCAATGAACTGTTTTTATTTTATAGTACCCTGAAGAGTTTTAAAATAATTTTCTCAAAAAGTACGCATAGGAATTTATCCTTATGCACATCACTTTGTTTAGTTCGATGTTATCAGGGACAGACCAAGGGCCGAGCAAGACGAGCGACTGCCCGGGGCGCCAAGGTCAAGGGAGACCTAAACGAGCCTCAAAAAGTAAATTTTGTAACATATTTTCTACTAACTTTTTTGGTTTATATTCTTATAAAGAATTGATTTTTCTTTTTGAAAAATGGGTTTCAAATATTAAAATCACTATGATAAAATGTAAAACATAGGCTGGGACTAGGGGACGCCAAAAAGTCACTTTGCCCGGGTGAAAATTTTACCTTGATCCATCCCTGGATGTTATTCATGGATTGATGTATATCTCATCTTTAGACAATGTTACAGTTAAACAATATTTAAAGTTTAAACGTTAACCACAATTTTGGGGCTATAATCTCAATTACCATAAGGTATATTGCCATCTTACTAACGCCATAATATAAAGCTTCAAATACTGGGAGGCAAAAGTGTAGCACTGCCCTTCTATTTTTGAAATGGCTTGAGGAAAGATGACGAAACTTTGGATGTGGATAATTGGATTGAGGTCGTACCAGATGATGCTATTTGATATCATGACGGCCACTTTGAAATCCGCAATTTTGAATTCAGATCCAATATTTCAAGTGGGAGAAGAGTCTTGCAACACATGATTTTAGGCTAAAAAGTTTTCTCAAAAACTACGCATGTCGATTATACACTTACCCAAATAGACCTATAGTTTTGTTGAACATAATGAGGTCTATCGTTTGATCCATACTACCGCTCAAAAGTTTTCTAAAACGGTGGATTTTGTGATCACTTACTGTGCACCTATTATCTTGAGACAAGAAATTTGTCGCAGTGTGTGAAAGTTACTCACCCCTAAGCTATAAAATTTGACGACAGTTGAATTGAAATTTGAAAAGTACTACAAGTGGTATGTCTAATTATAATTCTTAAAATTAAAACAAAGAAAACGACGCATAGTATAATCATAAGTGTGAAAGGTGAAACAAAATCTTAGTTTTGTTTGAAAGATGTAGATACAGACGATGAACGCAATGACAGAAATTTGAAAGAAGAACAAAAAACACTTTTTGTAAAGAAGTTTCCATTCGTTACACCATTCGTTATACTAACGTTTTGAAAGCTAAAAATACCATAGAACTAGGCTATTTTCCATATGCACTACCTACACGTGCACTGAGAAAAATCTGTTTTCCGGACACCGGTATATTGTACAAGTATACGGAATCCTCTTGCTTACTACAGAAATCAGTACGGAGCATACGTTATCCGTATGCTACATAGGCACTGCCTTTAGATGTTCATCATGTCGTTATTCAACATAACTTACATCATGCCGTTGAAGGATGTCTGATATCTAAAAGTCTTCCTTATATTACATACGTATGGGTATGTTACCATAGGCGGCGCCAGAAATTTGGTAATGTGGGTGCACGCTGGGTAGGGATAAGACATTGTAATAAATATTAATATGGTAAACAATAAAAGCTTTCATGTGCATGCTTAAAGAAACTTCATACATGGATACAGGTGTATGTGAGTTATGGATTTATTAAAGAAATATCAGAATTTTAAAGTGTACAAGGGTATTTTTTTCTAACTTGACATCAATTAGAAGAGCTTTTATAAGGACATTTTTTGTTGAATGGAACCATGGCTTTGAATTCTTTAATGACATTTTCAATATCTATGCTCACTGAAATCGACTTTTTGTTAAAAATCTCAACTACACACAATATCTTATTTAACCTCTTTATTCTATATTTATGCCTACACTTTAATCTCAATTCCTTAAATCAATCGTGCTTCGTAAACCCACTATCTTTACTTACATCATAATATAAATCTTATTTAACATTCATAACATTCCTCTAATCTTGTCTTAACATAACTCAAATCTATCCATTTTTTGTTTGCACATATTACTCTCTTAACCACGTAACGGTCTAGTATCATCTTTGTAAGCACTTTGTGCCATTCTCCATTATCCAATATCCAACAATTCTCCCCCTTTTACAAAATCAGAACCTACCAAAAGAAACAAAATATTTTAACAAATATTACATCAAACTCAAGGATTTTAAATCTTATTTGTTCTCTTGTAATTCTGCCGACTTTTTCCTTTTCTTTCGCTCATACGCTACGACCCTCAGAAAATTGATCTGCGCCTGCATGGTGTTTTGTTTTTCAATGATTCGAGCAATAATTTTATCTCGCTCCTCCAGTTGAACTGACATTACTTTGGTCTTTGGCTCAGAATATCTGTTTTCCTCGAACTGTTTCGGACTTGAATTATTCGTGGCATTCCCTCGTTGTTCACTTCCTCTTCTTCTGTTGCCAAGCCATTCTGCGATTACCTGTTTCACTCTCTTTGGTGATCGTACTTCCGAAGTTTCAATAGTTCCCATTGAAGGATAGCTTGCTTGTTTTTCTTCTATGAAATCGAACGCAAATAATTGATTTGACTCAAATGTTTCCTCCTTGCACCTACTCTCTTTCTTTTCTTTCTGTTCCACTTCACCTGACTTATGCTTTAGATTCTTAAGGGAAGGACAAACGTATGCAAAATGCCCTTATTCCTTGCACTTGAAGCAAGCTTTGTTTCTGGCTGGGCACATTTCGTTCCCATGGCTCAATAAACAAGAACAGCGATTCGAACTAATGTAAGACTTTTTACAACAGCTAACACTCGTAGGTTCGTGGTTTCTGCTGAAGAGCTGTTTTTGTTTTCAAATAACAAACTTCTTGGACCAATTTGCGAATTATCACATCTCTTTTAGCAAGTTCAGTCATAAACCAAGATTCTCGGATACCTGGTCGCTTTTCAGTGCTTGCATTACTCTCAACTCTTGATTTCTTTTGGCCGTTACAACTCATCTTCCTACTATCTGATTCACAAAAACTTGTTTACACTGTTAAAACATAGATTTCTTCCGATTCGACTGCGCCAATGTTAATAATCTCAACTACACACAATATCTTATTTAACCTCTTTATTCTATATTTATGCCTACACTTTAATCTCAATTCCTTAAATCAATCGTGTTTCGTAAACCCACTATCTTTACTTACATCATAATATAAATCTTATTTAACATTCATAACATTCCTCTAATCTTGTCTTAACATAACTCAAATCTATCCATTTTTTGTTTGCACATATTACTCTCTTAACCACGTAACGGTCTAGTATCATCTTTGCAAGCACTTTGTGCCATTCTCCATTATCCAATATCCAACACTTTTCAACAGAAAACAACATTATGGATTTGAGTCTCTGTTGAAGCATAGTCGATCTTAGTTTGGACTTGACATAATTAATCTTGGAGAAACTCTGTTCGCATGAGCAACTGGCCAACAACATGCTCTGCCAACACATCCTAGAACGCTCTGCACTATTGAGCCTCCAAAAATCTCAAAAATAATCCCCCGTATGATAGCAATTAAATTATGATGGACATAAGAAGTCACTCAAATATATCCAAACAGGAAACAATAAATATATAAAATAGAAAGGATTATTGTAAGAAATCTGAAAATCGAAGTTAATGTGGATGCAGCTGCACCCACTGCACCCATTGTGGCTCCGCCTATGAATGTTACCTTCGGCAGTTATATGTTATATACGTCCATTTGTATGTGAGATCCTGATCGCCTATATTGTTTCATACGGAAAGTACGTATAGATGGAACACTTATACAGAAAGTATTATAAAACATGAGTTTGCAGTTAAACGTTTGCTGTACGTTAAGTCCAAAAACTACAGGATTTACAAATGTAACATACGTCACATGCGATTTTTTTTCTCAGTGTAGAGGGAAAACTTTATCAACCAGTTCCAAGATTCTTAAAATAAAATTAACAACCGGTTCGGTCGAACCGCTGTGAATCGGCTGAATTGCATAACAACCTCAAACCACATGAAATCTTACTTAAAATTATTCACATCAAGGGGAGAGAGGAGATTTATCAGAAGCAGGGGTCCAATGGGTCCGGACCCCTCTAAGACTTCCTAACCAAACATATATTTGTATACTTTGTCAATAAAACTATACTTGTTTAATAGGACAATGATTGATGTAGCATGAAAATTTGATCTTACACTTCATCTGTACTCTTGCTCTTATACAAACAACCTAGTTCTATCATATTTATCTGAAAATATAAATGGAGGTGTTTTACAATTACTTATTGTCTTTTCTGGTGCTGAATAATACCCGTTCAATACCACATAGACGTAGTGGCTTGTAATATTCGACCCCCACAAAAGAAATCTTGGAGCCCTCCCAACAAAAATTTGTGAATGCGCGCCTGGTCAGTAGTAATTATTTCGGCATTCATGTCTTTCTCATGAAGAAATAGTCTTTCTTTACTAGCTCAATCCGTTCTTCTTTTTTTGTCCCCCTTCCCCCTCTCGAAGTATAATGTGGCTTTATTTCATTGTTTGTTGTTATTAGAATACTTGCATACTGATCAGCAAACATCGTGCCAACATACAATAGCAACTTATAAACGAGGAAATCTACGTGAAGGCATGTAAAAACAACAATTGTATGCACAATGCATTTTAATAGCTGACTCACTTGGAGTAGTGTACATGCAATTTCTCTTTTTCTGCATTGCTGATTGTGATTTATGCATCCGTTGTGCAGTCGGCATCATCTTTTGTTTCCTTAAAGGCAGAAGCGCAAAGATGTGTGTTTATCCGTTCATAAGCAAGAAGTAACACTACATACGCTGAAGCATGACAACAATACCACCCGAGACCATAGGTCGTATCATCTTTTGCCCTTTAGCTGATGGTAGTTTTGCAGATATTTCCCCATTCGTTTTATCCAGGTCGAACTTTTCCTCCAGGAAGTTAATTTGGAACTGCCCAGTCGTGACGAGTTCCAAAATACATGCTGTTCATTTTCATCCACACGAATCCTTTTTTTTCTTTTTTTGCATGACATGAAACTTGTTTATATGTTTCTTATTGAGAGGAAAGAGGAAGTATTTTTTTTAAACCTTCTTACATATTCCTTACAAGATTCATTTATGGAGATCTTTTTTCTCGTAAACTTTCGATACTAAATTTATTTGGTAGTCTTCCGTTTACTGGTATAACCTGTAAGTTGAATTTTTATGGTAAAAGTTCTACTATATAAGTACGCATACGTAACGGAACTGTCTACTATACAATTAACAGTCCAAAAATATTAAATTTGGATTAACACCAAAAATAGCTTTCTTTTTGTTACTGCCTTGTTTATGTACTGCAAATAATGCCTATTATCTTGAAATTTTATTTTACTTTTGGGAGCAGCTATTTTGAGAACAGGAAGTTAATGTTAAATTTTTAAGCAATATATTAAAGCTTAGTTTACTTGTTAAGTGTCATATTTTTTATGTCTTGTTCATTGCTATTGCTGTTGGCGTTATTATTATTATTATTATTATTATTATTATTATTATTATTATTATTATTATTATTATTATTATTATTATTATTACTTTGCTCTTTGCAAAGTTTTGCCCTTTTTGCTTGTGCTTTAAAAGCATCTCTGTTTGAGTTAAGTATTTGGTACTTTCCTTCTAATAGACTGTTTTTGCCTGCTAGAAAATAAGACGTTTTCCAGACACTTGTAGTTGCAGTCCTCCCCACTGAATGATCTAGGAACTCGTTTTATCAAAGAAGCTAATGATTATATATTGAATCTTTGCGGAATGGAAAATTTTGAAAGAACCGAAGTTGATTTTGCTGAAGAAAGAGAAAAAGAAATATTTAATATCTCATCTCGACTTTTTTACAGCATTTTGTTAGGGCAAGGAGCAACTACTCTTCTCGAGTTGATGTATATTTTAATGAACAATAATTTATAGTGAGTACTGATGAAAATGTGAAACTACTTATATTGATCAAAAATTTTTCGCTACCTGAAATGACATCCCTGCTTGTTTAGCGCTGTTGCTAAAACAAGTTTACCATCCGAAAGCATCTTCTAGATCAATAAGCACTGCCAAAAATTTTCTTGCCGCTTTCTACCGACTACTCTTGTAACGCAATCCATAGCTGAAAACACCAGTTTATAATGTGACTTATTTTTATCTATTTTAGCGTTACACTATAGCCCACAGTTCGAATATGTCTAAAATCTAGTTGCCTATTTTACCAAAATTCACTTAAACACTGCATCTTGATATTACCTTTTATTAAAATACGTAATGAAGGAAACATTTACACCCTTTAAATAACATGCATGTAGATTATACAAGATGGATCTTCTGTTATTTCTTATCTCTCGTTGCTATAACGACAAATAACACATATCGTCAGATTGCTATATTAACAGAACATCAATCATAATATCAGAAAGAAATTAATTCTACTTCTTTTTATATTTTCTTCTTCTTCTTTTAGCTAGCTTGTGCATATTTTAATAGCACATATTGCCCGTAAATACAAGTAAAGATGATAAAAATACAAGTAATGATATTAAAAATTATGCAATATCGTTATACTCTTAATAAGCAATTAACATGTCTTGCTCCCTCTTTCCCTCATCATTCTTCAATACAACCGTCTGATCTGTGCAACATCCGAAGTTCTATACCTACTCGGCATGCGATAAGAAAATTAATGGCTTTGTAGTCCTCGTCTCTCTAAATCTAACAATCACGCTCGTGTCCAAGTGATTCATCACTGAATTTGAAACATTATTTTTCTCTTTTCTCCATATTTTTGATAGTTTGATAGTTGGATTAGATTTCAATAGAATTATCCTACTGTTAATAAGGACAATACTTGCAAATGTGAAATTAATACAATGATAGAAATGTTAAATAAAGCATTAGGAAAAAGGCACGTCTATTTCGTAGTTCTTGACTAAACAGTCAAGGAAAACTCATAAAATGTTCCGTTGGTTGCATTTGAGTTTAGCGTCCCGTTCAGAAACGAGGTGGACTTACATCTTAACGTGAGATGATTCGAACTACATAAGCTCCGGCTGGGAATCACACACAAGTTACTTACACAAAGTACGCGTATTCTAACTATATAACTACGAGGAAACACATAAAATGTTTCGTGTGGAGTATTGCGCTCTGTGAGGCAGTAGCATGGGTATTACGCAAAAATCGATAAAAAAAAAATCTTGAGGCTTTCGAAATGTAATTATGGAAATTAATACAAAGAAATAGCTGGGCTGAATGAAAAACGCATGAGGAAATGTTAGACATAGTAGGGAAGAGAAAAGCAATTTTAGATGTAATGAAATGAGAAAGATAAATTGGATGAGAAGGAACTATATCGTGGGATTCATGATAAAATGTACGGTGATATGGAAAAGAGGGAGGGGCGAAAGAGGCTACAGTTCATAGATGGTATTAAAACTGAATATTCTTCCCTGAAAGCGAATATCTTAGCTAATGACTGAGGTGCCTGGAAGCTTCTTAGTTACGGCAAGTAACCTGCCAATATAATGGCAGAATTCTTTCATCTTTCATTAAAGTGGATGTTCGCTGATTTGATAAAAAATGTATCAGATCTCATTAATAATACATTACAGATACTAAAAATAGAAATGTAATGCTTGTAGTGCTGTTGCACAACCACCAGCAAAAATATTCCCCTAAATACTCTAATTCCATTACTCAGGGTCGAGATAATTGCAGTTTGTAAAACGACTGGGTAGATGCAACCCAACTTACACTAAACTTTTCTCGACACTGACAGCAGTTGGTAGCATTGAGTCATGTCTTTATGCAAGTAAAATTGTGATAGGTCACACAACAAACATTTCTCAATTCTGAGATGAATCTCTATGGTTCAGAGCGTCTTGTCCAATGAACACATATGTTAATCTCAATATTGCTGTGTATATAATGTATTATTTCTTTATATATTGTATGTTTAGAGAAATAAAAGCACTGAGAACTCATGACTCAGAAAATGCTTGAAAGTAGGTGAAAATATAAAATCTAGTACAACTGCAGGAAATAAGTTTGTAAATCATTGTCTCCACTGACTTAACTTCTCCAATTCTCCTCATCCCAACATCTTTTTTTCTTTCTGAAGAAGAGAAGATCTTACTTGTCACACTGAGTATGTATTGAAATTGAAAAATTTGAACCTGGCCGGGATTTAAACCCGGGTTCTCCGAATAGAATTTCAATGCGCTAACCACTTACCTACCGCGTCAATGCAGCTTTCACTCATACTATTAGCTTGTTAAAAATCGTTGAATGTAAGACTACACACAAGATACTAATAATCGTATAAAGAGAATTTCTTATGTGAGTCTCACCAGGGTGCAAAAATTGAAAGTCAGACGCACTCGCTAATCCAAAAATGATGGTCGCCAGTATCTATCAACAGGACCTTTATTTTGACAACGAAAGATACTACATCTCTCGCGTTAACTCGCCAGGAGGCAAACCATTTCGATTGAGGGTGGGAAAGGAGTGGCGAATTACAACATTGTGTACACTTCACTTTTCAACGTTCAGTTTTCTCCGCCTTTACTAACAGCGATGTCTTAGGGTAGTGAGAGAAACGTTCGTTTCACATCCTGGTGGTCCAGTGTTCGATTCCTGTTGCACAATTAAAGGAAACATATCATTTGTAGTGTTGATACTTCCAATGTAAGATAACATTGAAAATATTCAATTTCTCTGGGTCTTAGTGTTGAGACTACTAAGTGCACTCGCAATAGAAAGGTGACCTACGAAGAACAACTACAAGATTACTTCAGCCGTATCAACCTTGATTCATACTGTATGGGAAAGTGACCTGTTTAGTGAACAATTGATGAATCCGTAAGGCATATCGTTAGTTTGGTTCAAAAATACGACTGGTCTAAAACAAAGGTTATTATTTTCGGGAAATTGCCTATGTTTCTACTACTTCTCCTCCTACTACTAGGGGCCGCGGTGGCTCAGTGGTAGAGCGTTCACCTCTGGTGCTTGGGGTCCCGGGTTCGACCCCAGCCCCCGCCAAGTGAACTTTGTGGTGGATAAACACCGTGTGCGTGGGTTTTCTCGCGGTTCTTCCGTTTCCTCCCACTTAGTTCATTCCACCATTTCATTCAGCACTTATCATCACCTTCTCCTTTAGCCTAACCGGCATAATCGTGGGACGTAAAACTTAAAGATTTCATTTTTCCTCCTACTACTGATGCTAGAAATAATAATGTTTTAAGCAATTCGCCGTTTCAGATGCGTTTCATATTAACAGAAAGAATTGAAATTGAATAGTCGAAAACAATACAAAATATGTAGCCAAGTTTCGACTTTCCAATAATAATAATAATAATAATAATAATAATAATAATAATAATAATAATAATAATAATAATAATAATAATAATAATAATAATAATAAAGAAATAACAGAATGTCATTACCAATTACATACACGATGGTTTCCAATTAAGAAAAAATAATTGTCACGACGGGATTCAAACCCGAGTCTCTGCCATACAACTTTCATGCTTTCAGAGTCTTTTTTTTTTTTTTAATTCACAGCAACCGTGGTATTGTTCACCAGTTCCTCATACAGAGATAAACTAGTAGCTACTTAAGATACAGTAGAGCTTTCTATTTCTACACGTGTTGATACAATTCAAAGAATCAGAAAATAATGTCTCCCGTCTTTTCTTTGGAAAGTAGAAGCTAAGGTGACGAAGAATAATAATGTAAATCGGGACCATCGTTGAAAATGTTGAGGTAGCCTCAACTTGCAGAACGTTTTGTGATATTTTTCTCATTGACGAAGGTCTATATAACTTGTTATTGAGTTACAGAAGGAAATCTCGAGTAAGTCATTGTGACAATCATATGAAAACTTCTCCTTTTACTATCATTAGTATCTTGTGTATAGTCTTACATACAACAATTTTTAACAAGCTAATAATTTGAGTGGAAGCTGCATTGATGCGGTAGGTACCTGGTTACCGCATTGGGTGTCTTCCCACTTGCGACAGTCCCATTAACGACAGGAACTGTTAACTGTCCTATGAGCGACCGATTCGATCTGTTAACTGCTCTATGAGTCACCGATTCGTTCATACTAAGATAATGGAAGAAGATAAGGTTCTCTCTTCTTTAACTTGTTTCATGCTAATGTGATTTAAAAACTAACAAAATGTACTATGAAAAATTTCGCTCTACCTGAATTTAATACGTGAGAATGCTCTCATTACATTAACAATCTTTTATATGTTTTTCCTAATATATTTTTGAATTAATTTCTATTAATACATTGACTATATCATGAATATGTTTATGGCATAAGAAAGAAATCAGAAAGAGGTAGGAGCACCCGAAGAAAATTTTCTAGGGAAGAGCATCTCCATGGTTGCTGTATCGCGTCTTGTATATCTGATATTTAATATATGTGATTTGCTATATTACGTATACATTTTTGTGAGCCAGGGGGACAACCCCTGCCTTCCCATCGGGCGCCCATGGAAAGAGGGTGTTCATCACTTGAGGATATTAAAGAAATCTAAAAACACGGTGTATTCGAAGAAATTATTACAAAAGTTACAAATCTCTCACAGGACTTAACAGTTAGTCTAGTTATAAGGGATTATTTCTGATTGCTATATGACAAGCTTTTATGTATAAGTCAAAACAAGGGAGGAAGGCAAATTAAGCAATTACTTTACGTTTTAGTAGCTTAGAAATAGGGGGAAAGGTAGTTTAAAGAGTTTGTTTACCTTTTAGATTGTTTAGAGTGAACTGCATTGTAATTGGTGGGATTGATTGAGAATATCCAATCAGATGTAAGGGATCTCAAAAGCTGTCTTTTGTCACTGACGTTTTTTTTTATTTTATTCACAACGAAACTGTTACACGTTTAAGTTTTTCAAAATAAAATATATTACTGGGCTTAGTGAGTAATTAGATTGGAATCAAATTCAGTACAGAAAACAGACCTTTTGAAGAAAGGGGATATTGCAACTGAATTTTCAATAATTACATAGAAATATCCCTGTTGTCTTGTTAAGTTTTTTTTATATGTTTTATGTCAAATCTAACTCAAAATTAAAATAAGTTTTATTTGCACTCACAGTAGAGGAAAAATATATTTGACGAACAATATCACTGGCACGTACATATTTCATATCAAGGTTGTTCGGACGCTAATAACGCCAGAGGCAAACATACTTTACGAGATGGAATAATATCATCATCCATCATCTCAATGTAAATGAACCGGTCGCTCATAGGACAGATTACAGTTCCTATCGCTAATAGGACTGTCGCTTCTGAGACTAATTCAGCGCATTGCACTTCTATTCGGCGGATCCGGGTTCAAATGCCGACCACGTTGAAACTTTTTCAAATTTTTAAATTTTATTTCAATACATACTTAGGTTGGCAAGCAAGATATCCTCTTCGGAAAGAAAAAGATGATGGAATGAGGAGAATTGGAGATGTTCTGTCAGTGGAGGCAGTGATTTACACACTTATATCATGCAATTGTTCTAGATTTGATATTTTCACCTACTTTCAAACATTTCTGCTACATGCATGGTCAATATTTTTATTTCTCTAAACATACAGTATATAAAGAAATTATATATTACATACACAACAATATTGAGAATGATATATAGTTTTCATTGGACAACACCCTCTGAATCATAGAGATTCATCTTAGAATGGAGATGTGCTTCGTTAGTGTCCTACTTTACAATTTTACCTGCATAGACACCTAGATCAGGGCTACCAACTGCTGTCAGTGCCGAGAATTTTTTTGTAAGTTGGGTTGCATCTGTTCAGGCGTTCACACAACTGCAAATTATCTGGACCCCAAGTAATGGAATTAGAGCACTTAGGTGAAAGAGATACTTTTGCTGGTAGCTGTACCACAGATTTATATAGTCTATCACTTATATTATCACATTGTATTTTATAATTACATCTCACCAACGATGGTAAGTTGAAAAATAAATTTCTGCTATCAGCTATGGACAGAGGTCTTTAAAAGCAAGGTAAATAATATACTTCGCAAATACTTTACTTTTCCACATAAAAACCAAGAAAACTTATAT
The DNA here is from genome assembly GCF_964235325.1 of Thermobia domestica. Taxonomy (NCBI): domain Eukaryota; kingdom Metazoa; phylum Arthropoda; class Insecta; order Zygentoma; family Lepismatidae; genus Thermobia; species Thermobia domestica. Next base: position 134,595,287 of record NC_137462.1, on the reverse strand, counting down.
TTTTTCGATTACAGCTCCATCTATCACGCAACGAACAAAATGTTCAATACAAAAGTTACGTGTTTTTTTTTCGGAAAATCCGAATCTAGAATAACAAATGAGCTTCCTATTTAAAATTTCAAAGTCGACACCCTCCTGTCCCCGGGTGTAGGGCAGGGTGTCGTATGTGGTGTCATTCATTGGATGTCCCCTTTTGTTAGACAAACAACTTCTGTTAGAACTCTTTTGTTGTAGTTTTCCAGATATTTTCAAAAACAGTTTTAAATGCCTCACCGTGTATATAATTTATTGTTTGCATAAAATTCTGAAATATATATCGCAGAATTGTGATTGAACCAACCAAACAAACAAAAAACTGCATCCCAAAACGTGATGAGTCTATGATACCTGCATACCACGGCCTTTTTTCCATGAGAAAAAGGTTCGTTTTTGATATCTCATATACTGTAGTTGTGATAACTCTCTTCTCGGAAATACGACGTTTCCTTTAGGTTGTTCTTCGGCTCTCACTAACATATACGAATGCACTATGGATTAAAGACTACATTAATTGAGACTGACTGTAGAATGCACGACAAACAATGTATACATAGCGAAAATAAAGCGATTAGTTGTATTTCGAAATGCAAGACCTCAGCTTGCTTTTTGTAAATTAGATAACTAGCGAAAACAGGTAAATTTAGCAGCACCTTAATTTTCTGTCCAGTATTATTTGAGGTTTTGGTAAGTAATTCATAAATGAAACCTCTACTTAATTATTTCATAGTATTAATCCAGAAATGTTATGTTGGTACTTTGTCGTCTTCCGTTGAAATGGTGAAAAAAAAATTAGTATTCGGTTTAGAACGTTTAAAAAAAATGAAAAAAAAATAACTTGATCCAGGTAGCATTTGGCTACAATATGAGTTAGAAAATTAACAACTGTGGCAAGTGGGTTATTGTATTTTTGCCGTGAAAAAGAAGGTTCATTTCGGGGGCTAAGTAATGCCAACTGTTCGTTTCTTGAGAATATTACAGATTCAGAAAAAAAATATAGGAGCACATTCTAAACCAGTTAACATCTTTGGCAATCCGTAAAATGATAATTCATACTTTTTTTTTTTTTTACATATAAAATTGTTTATATTTGTTATTTCATGTCCACGTAAAAGAGTAAAATACACAGATAATTATTTAATTCTCCTCCGAAATTGATACGAAAATTATAAGTTACTACACAAATTTCAATTAGATAAGAAAATTGTTACGCAAAAACCAAAATCCAAAGTAAATGCTGAAACATATATATCAAAAATTATATCATGAAAATAATACATATAGACTATATAAATATTTTCATAAAAATAATTTTTAATAGAACCCAATGAAATAATCATGGCTATATACCTAGTGTGGGAGAGCTGCTGGGGGCCGGACGATGCCATTGGGGGCACTCGTCCCCTTGCCTCTTCTAGCGTAGTTACTCCAAGGAATCCCTTGAGCGTCCATTGCACATTTCTGAAATTTGCAGTTTTCGACGATGTATGTCTGACCTCCCTTTCCTTGATATGGACCGGAACTAAACAGTTTCTCCTGGCCGAAATAACATGTATTGCAATTTAATTTTTCCACGTCCTTGGACGGCCCTTGCTCTAAATTTGTACACTTTTCCTCATAAATCTATATGAAATTTTTTCCTCTAATTTTCTACGTAAGGAATAACCTATTACAGTATGTTGGTATGATTCATTAACAGACTTTATATTTAAGCTTTCATCCAGAAAAAATGTCTTAGAGCAGCAGCGGAAATCAAAATATGAGGCATACACTGGAACACGATATGCTGAAGAACAAATCCTGCACAACAGTGACATGTAATAGAAATTTATCTTCATTTCAGGGGCGGAAAGCTGAGTGGTTGCCTAATTTCAGGAGGTAAAGTCCTCCCGGAATTATGTCTGGAAGAAATCTGTCCGGTGACATTTGCCTAGTACAAAAAACCGAGTAGTGTTTCGGATTACATTTAAAACTGAAGATCCTGTCTCGTATAGCCACTACCATACGCAAATTTCATCAAAGGGGGAAAGGGAGGAGTTTTGCTCCGGAGCTCATATCGTTTCAGGATTTTTATTACATATTTTAATATGATATTTTTTTCATAATGTTGAAGGAGGGTTTAAATCCAGAACTTCCATTGCGTACGCCACTACCTCATAGCCTGATTGCTGAAAACGAGCATTAAAGGTATCAAGGGGGCACGGGGGTTGATACACGTGGCCACGAGCTTCTCTAGCGGGGGACAAGGGGGACGTGTCTCCCAATATTTCGAAGTACAAAATATTCAATACTTTATTCTAATTTAATTTATTTACTATCGACAGAACAACATATAAATAATAATAATTATATTTATTGAACTATTAATTGGAATATAATATAATATTAATTGGAAATACTATTCAGGCTGTGAAACGTTTATAACAGAGTTATTCATATACTTCAGGAAGCCCATGAAGGTAAGCAGAAAGGTAACAAATGGAACCGAAGATAATAAATACGTTGGGCTTGATAGTACCATTTACATCACTTTCTTTGATGTTCCCTCAAATTTTACACGCTAGAGACGCAAGTGTACGTGGCAATAGCTGTTCGATTTACAAATAACACTTCCCAAGCGTAACACTCCGATTTTGATAAAATTTGGCAAGTGGATACTACACATAAAATAAACGAATACGTGTTTTTTTTTATTTTCTGTGGGAAAACGGTTTCAGGGGGTAAAAAAACACCCAAAATTTTGAAAGTTGACGACCGAAACGCAAAAGCAAGTGGACCGAAGTGAACTAAATTGTGGACAGATATTGCAGACCTAAAATGAGGGAATACGTGTTTCGTATTTTCCTGGAAAAAACGGTTAGGTGGGGTACGGACCCCTCGAAACCTTTGATCATGAAATATCATGTCTTCTGCACCCTAAAACCGTTTTTCCGCAGAAAATAATAATAATAAAAACACGTTTTCGTTTATTTTATGTGTAGTATCTACCTGCCAAATTTTATCAAAATCGGAGTGTTACACTTGGGAAGTGTTACTTGTCAGTTCGAACAACGTGACGTAATTTGTCGTGGATTCGAGTTCCACTGCTCGGAGTTTCTGTGTTTGCGTCCCTGTTGTAATGAATTAAGTAGGATATTGAAAGACTAATTAGAAGACCATTTAGACAATGATGACGCTAGAGGGAGAGGCAAGAGGGATGGATACATCCCCGGTGGCATCATCCGATTCTTCGACTGCTTCCAGACATATTGTATATTGTAATGTTGGTCAAGTAATAGTCTATAAAACCATTATTTTTGGTGTACAGAAAAATAGATACCCCCAATAATGTTTCTGCCCTCCTTTTTCCCCTCTCCAAATTAAAACTAGCGTCCTCACTTCACGATTAGTGATGGGCAGTGGGAATATTCCCGGTGGGAAGGAATTTAAAAATGGGAATATTCCCGGGTTTTTTCCCTGGCCTATAAATTCCCGGGAAGGAATTTATTTCCATTTCTTTATTTTATCTTCCAAATTATAAGAACCATATGACTAGTTACTTTATTTTAATATATTATGATTTACTTCTAGGTTTTAAAGAATTTTGAGGTTAAAAAATTTAAAATTATTTGACGGTACTTCATATAACTAATAATATGATTTTTTAAGTTCCATTTCCATTTGCACTAAAAAGTAAGGTAATTGTTTAGAATTGGGGGCCAAAACAAGCAAAAAGTAGGATGATTTACGGAAGAAATGAGTTGATAGTGATGTTCAAGTAGTCAAGAAAGTATCGAACACATTTTTTTAGGGCAGTAGGGGATTTATACAAAACGGAAAGGTAAGTGGAAGTGATTTATGTGAGAAAAGAAAGTGAATTGTTGGTAACGAAGATAGAAAACAACGTGCCATGCGGGGCTCTAACCCGCCTTCATTCGCTAACGCTCGCTCTGCAACGCTGTCTGAATTTAATGTTGGTAACGTAATTTAACGTAAGAAACCATAAAACAACCGCATCGGAATAGAATATCGCAAAAAAGTAGGTGCAAAAGCTGACCGCCAATGGTAAAGAACAGCCAAAATTAGCAAAGTAGTAATTTACAAATGACGAAAAGGAACTATTTTGTAAAGTAATTTAGAATTTTGTAGAAATAGAGATGAAGTACTATTAATAAACCCTGAACCACCATTAGTAATAGACGTCGGTCTGTCTCCTCTCTCTGACTCGAATTTCTGAAGAAGAACTCGGACTTCTTTTATATTTGAATTAACGTATGGAATTTCGAAAAATAGGTAGAATGAAAGGTCGTGTATGGCAATGTTACGTGCTAAAATATAAAGATAAGTAAGTATCTTGCAAATTTTGTGAACATAAATATGTATGCGCAAATGTTGATAAATTGGTGAGACATGTATCTTCTAGCATTTACCCAACCTATTTGGTTTATAACATTTATAAATTTAATGTGTTTATAATATCATTAATAGAGTCAAGTAGAGCAAATCCACTTACATATAAATTTAAACTGTTACTATATAATTTACTATATAATTTTTTCACACATTTAATTGATAGAACATATTGTAAATAAATATGCATTTATGCGTACTCCCTAAACATAATAAAATGTTAATAAAGTAACATAGTACCGTTCAGAATATACATTTTAAAGAATCCGCTGTGGACAACAGTAATCATATGCTGTGATATAAAAACTAATTCAACTTTGAAATCATAATATAGTAATAGAATGCAATTTTCTTTCTGATTGAACATAAATTCCCGGATAAATTCCCATTTTGGGAATCTTCCCGGGAATATTCCCAGGGAATATTCCCGAAAAATATCTTCCCGGGAATTTACCCATCACTATTCACGATCATGGGTTCTGATTGGGGTGAAAGTGTAGAGAACTCTGGTGCATCGGGTCGCTGGGTCGATTCTAGACCATGTGAGTTTGCGATGGACATAATTTCCATTGGTTTTCTCGGAGTTCTCTCGTTTCCTCCAATATTTTCACTCCATTAATTCTTTCATAATCATTAATCATCTGTCTTCTTTAACATAATCATTTTGAATTAAACAAAAGAAGAAAGTTAGCCGTTAGATTCACTTACAGCATTCATTAGAAAATGAATAGTCTACGAGCTATGGTCAGGTGAATGGAGCCTTCGGTTCCGGGCAGATAGATTTAATTAACACAATGTCCGTCAGATGGAAGCAGCTAACAGCTATAGTACGCTGCTACGGGAACAAAGCAGCACTTGAAGTTTCAAGTGTTCTCACTGGCGCTGCTAGACAAAGTACAAAAATGTTTTGATACAATTAAAATGGTCAAATATTACGACAGTAAACTAATAAAATATGAACTGTATGAACAAGTTTCGTAACTAAGTACCTGTAAGGATTATAGGTGTCATAGCTGCTCATAAGTTTTTTTGTTTGTTTGTTTGTTTTTTTGCTTTTTAAGCTCTCGAATGTTTTCATTGATTCTATTAATTATTTGTTTATTTTATAGTTACTTAATTATGATCCAGAAAAAGAGATGTAACGACAGTCCGGACCAGTGGCCAGTCGTTCTTTCAGAAAAAATGTTCCGGGGGGCACCGTAGTATTCCAGGTGACACTACTGGTACTATTTTATTTATTATTATATTATAGATATATTATTTTGGTATCGTCCGGGTGGACACTCTCAGAGCTCCGGGGAGCAGTGCCCCCCCAAAAACATGTCTGGATGGAAGAAACATTGCCAGTGGCATAACTAAAGGCTTGACCCCTCTGCTGGCAGACAGCGTGCAGTTAACAAACAGATATCCCACTGATCAAGGGCTCCGATTTCTCTGTAACTTTGGGAGACCCATCCAGATGCGTGTTTGATTGCAGACAAGGGTCTAAGAAGACATGTATGAGATTTTTAAGACAAATTGAATTCAAATTATGCCAAAAATTGTATATTCATAAAAAAATACACATAACAGTAGACTACATATAACAATAAAAATACATATTCGTAAAAATACATGGGGGCCCACATAAGCACAGGATCGTCTCTCTTGCCACTGATAGAAGTTCTTTTCTTTTAATTTTCATACTCATAAGTGTTCTAAAACAGATTAGCTGCTAGAACAGTTCATAACTCTAACCTATAATGTCAATATGTTATTTCAGGCGGTGTTGGTGTCCTATACTAAATACTTTATTTTTAAAAAGTAAATAAAAGAGCTTATTCAAATCAATTCACTTTTCACAATTTGGGGGCCATTAATACCTTGCCTCCTGCTTTGTGTGGTCTACGGGGCCGTTATTTACGCCCGTGGTCCAGATATACCCAGCGACGTCACCAGCTCTAACTTCTTTGCGGTAGATGAATGGGCAGTTTTTCTTAGGGAGCAGCTAATATTTCGTATTCCGAAAAGAATAATTCTATATTACTTGAACTACATTATAATACAACATATCTGAGACAGGTAGTCAGGGAACAGGCTTAGCCACCGGGAAGCTGTTCGCCTCCCTTGTCCTTCTGTGACGTCATCAATGAATATTCCTCTAGTTGGCGTTTAGAGACACCAAATTACGATATGCCTACTTATTATTACCACATAACTGGCATTGGGACGGCGGTGTCTCAGTGGTAGAGCGTTTACTTCTGGTGCACGGGGTCCCTAGCTCGATCCAAGTTTGCACCAAGTGGATTTTGTGATGGGCAAACACCGTGTGCGTGGATTTTCTCGGAGTTCTCCCGTTCCCCCACTCTTCATTCTACCATTCCATTCATTTCTCATCATCACCGTCTCCTTTAGCCTAGCCAGCATAACTAATGGACGTAAAACTGAAAGATTTCACTTTCTTTTCACTTAACTGGTATAATTAATGGTGGCTGATACGAAATTACGAAGTGGGACTAAATTTCATCTCTATAAATTTCTTATGTGTATATAGAATACTTATTCTTGGATATTTTTCAATGTTCACTTTTCTGGATATGTGACTTGCATAGGCTAACAACTGTAAATAAATTTATACGATAAATTGTAATTCAGATTTCAAAATGACCCTTCAATGCCGAATGGCTAATACGACTGGTCCTGGTTTCGGCTCCTGGAACTCTTTACTTGTCTAGAATACAAAGATAGAAATTTATGTAAGTATTGCTGAGTATCCCATTTTAAACCCTAAAGAATAAAGCCAGTCTCACTGCGTCGGTTCTAAAAAGGAACGTAAAATTTCGGTCAACGAACCAAACTTCTGACTTGAAAAAAAATCACATAAAGAAATGTTTAATAATTTATGCTCTATAGTCGAAAGGAGAGAAAAAATGAACACAAGTGGCTGATTAACAAACAAACAAACAAAAAAAAAAAAAAAAGAGGATTGATCTAGACAGGAGCATTTATTCTTGATGGTTCATGATGAATGTCTTCCAGGAGACAAGAATTTTTTTCAAGTCTCAAGAACCAGACAAGAAGTACATTTTAAAATTCGAAATGAGACGAGTTATATGACAAAGTATTTTCTCATTTTCTAGACGGGACGAGAAATTTCTTGTTTAGGAAACACTAATTCACGCAAGTCTCAGTTAGATCTCAGTATTCTAAGTTAAATGACTCATAGTGTAAAAACTATAAACTGATAAAATGATTATATGTACACAATGAAGAGCATTTATTAACGTTTAAAGATAGGCAAACCATTGTACGATATACTCCAATAATAAATATGGCTTTAATGTTGTTATAAAATATTTTTGAGAGACCGACCTCTCGAGACGCGAAAGGGTTATAATCACTTCTAGATGAAATTTAAAAATCGGGGCATCAACTTTGCACATACAACATGAGACAAGAAAGAATTATTCGAGTATCGAAACGAGATGTAACATACAAAATTTACAACACTGTACGTGGAAACTTTATTTCTCGTCTCGTATGTATGTACGAGATTATGTAGATACTGGACGATTTCTCATAGATGCTTAACTTTTTTTGTTAGTCAGTATATATATATATATACAATGCATTATGATGTAGGGGTCGCGGTAGATCAGTGGTAGAGCGTTCACCTCTGGTGCAAAGGTCCCGGGTTTAATCCCAGCCCCGCCACGTGAAGTTTATGGTGGACAAACAGCGTGTGCATGGGTTTCCTCGGGGTTCTCCTGTTTCCTCCCACTTTCTTTATTCCACCACTTCATTCATTTCTCATAATCACCGTCTCCTTTAGCCTAGCCGGCATAACCGTGGGACGTAAAACTCAAAAATTTCACTTCATTTTTGCATTATGATGTAACATTAGCATGTACTGGCCTGAAGACGTCAGAAATGTGGCGTTGGAAGGCGTTTTAACTGAACATGAATCATCGACTGAAATGTACGCAATAGAGCTAGATTCCTTTTATATAGCTTTCTTTAGTTGCACATAGTATAGAAGTACAGATGAAATTAGCTAACAAACGAGAAAGTATTAAAATAAACTCCCTTGTGCTACAGCCCATGAACGACTATGGCCGCATAGATGACGCTTGTTCGATTAGATGATAAGTTGTCAGCGAATTGGCTTTCATATACCATTGTTTCTGGCCATCTGGACATGACTTTAGTCTACATCTTAATTTGGGCAGCTTCTCAATTGCCTCACATGACGCTGAATCAACCCCGGAAAATTTTAGTATTCCCATTGGGAATAGAATTCATCCAAGATGATAAATTTTGATGCATATGTATGATCAGGTTCCCTCACACAATAATCCGCCCTTGCGTGCCCTTACGTGCCCGTTCGAACAGTCTACTGTACCAAAAGCATTGCTTTTTCATTTAACATATGACACATTTCCAGTTAGAAGACCAAATGGCTAATGCAATTGAAGGGTACACGGAAAGAAGGGGCTAATCGACATTTTACATTTCTTTCAGGAGAAGCCATTTAAAATGTTGATGGGTCCTTTCTTTCTATTTATGGTTCTTTTTCCTTTCGTAAGTTTCTCTGCAACGAGTCACTTTTTTTTCCCCACAATATTCGTAGTGCATTTAGAAGTAGAAACTAGCACCAACAGGTAGTGTCCATATCGGTTTCTCCGCAAAAATTGCAATGAACCCCTTTTATCCGTGTACCCTTCAATTGGAAAAATTCCAATATAATCTACCTATTTTTAATAGCTTTCTTCTCTTTGGATTTCTTCGTATCTTCGATTACAACTTATCTGTGGCCTCGGACTTTTGATACATCCGGTATATTTAAATAATGAAACTTTCATTCAAATATTCACCAGTGTTTAAATAGTGAAAGGTCTGTTTAGTAAAATTATTAAAAGAAAATTTAAAGAAGAAATGATTATATGTATATATAGGCTTGTTCGTTATCACCAAGAGGCATTTTAAGTTGTAAAATAAATGAACCATGCGCTAAGAAAGAAAAAAACACTATTACGTAAGTGCCCTTGTTGTTTTATATATGTACAACAACCATAAAGATTATATATTTTTTTACATAAACAAATGTAATTTCTGAAGCAGAAATAAGTTCTAATTTCATCTTTTCATCTCGAAAACAACGTGTCATTCCATTCCATATTACGTAACAGTTGCAAAATTTCATACCACCACTACTCCTAGTTTCTTTCTTGTGAAACATATACGCAACTTTAAAGAAATTGAATGAAAATCTATTGGTTGAACTCTGCACTGGAAGAGAATAAATATGTTTGATCCTATTGTCAAAGGCGAGGCAGGCCCACCCTGTTTCTGGACTTTCACTGACCGTCAAGTCAGTTCATATAACGGAGTGGCGTTAGCTTTAGAATTGTGTGTGGGTGATTCGCATGAAGGAAATATAGTTAACACTAAGAGAAATCAACCCATAATGTGTTCCACTCGAAGTAATTGATCATTTGTAATAGGTGTATTGTTATATTAAATTATACACCTTTAGGACTAGTAAGATTTTTTGTTTTTAAATTTTGAGGAACGTTCTTGATTATTACTTATCTTGGTTGCATTCTTTGGTTATATATAGTGAAACATGTGTATTTGGTCCACTATCAGTTCAACTGAAAAGTAACTAACTTAGGTGACCAAATTTACAGGAAAATATATTTTAAAGCACAAACTATTAGACTGTAATGTAAGTGTTTTTAATCAAGTAACATACGTACACTGTATACTCATACCCTGAAACATAAGGTGCGTTCGAAAATGATACGACCCATGTATTAAGGTACGAAAAGTGCATGCAAAAGGAGGAAAGTGAACTAGATTGGGTAGTTAGTGTAACACCGACAATAAATCACAGGAAACCAAGGAAGTAGTACATATATTGTACTGTACAGTATGTAGAAATACAAGAAACAATGGGTATACAGAGAAGTGCACTGTTGCAAAATGATACGACAACTGCACTGAATACCCCATGCATGAACCATTATTCATTGCTGGTTGAAACACGCGGTCAAATATGGTACCGTAAAACAGGGCTACTTTGACATTACCCCCTCCCAATATCCTTCCTGTCCCCCAATATACAATATAAGGACTTCTAGATCCGCCACTGTTTATTTCCCCCAAAAATCTGTGCCATTTGTATGTGTGACTATCGAAAATACAAGGGTGGAAGAGAGTGGATTCAATGTGCTCTGTGCAAAAAATGGGTGTGTGGGTTTTGTAATGGTGGATCAGAAAATCCTCAACATGCTTGTTACGACTGGGATGTTGACGACTAAGGTTTTTCTTTCCATTGTTACATGTAAAGATAACGTACCGGTGCATATGTAATTATATTAAAAGTAAAGTAAAGTAAAAAAAAATAAAATAGAGTAAAAAATAAAGTAACAATGTAAGGTAAAGCACCGTGTATGTTCAAAGTATTTATAAAAGATGTTAAAAGTAAAGCTTTAGAAAAACTTGTATAGTGGTATATATTGATGTACCACAACAAAATGAAGATTTCGCGCTTATCAAGTATACAGCATACCGTACCTTACAGATGATCAAAACAGTGTTTTATATACTTTACATAAATTCCATGTCAAAATAACTCCATACGTTGAGTAACTTTGACCTTATGCAGCAAATACATACGATGTCAAAGTAGCCCCACCCCCGGGGCTACTTTGACCGGTATTTCTTAATTTCTTCCCGCCAAAACTTACTTGTAAAGACTTAGGTTTAGTAATGGATGTGATAGCCTAGATACCTATTGTTATGATGAGAATAGTATCATTCATTGGTTGCAGAAAGTGTCCCGTGTACACATCTAAACTAGTCCAAAACCTGTCAAAGTAGCCCCGTTTTACGGTATTCGCTAGGTTCTGTAACGCGAAAATGTCAAGTGCATCCCATACAGCAATAATAGCATCTTTCAAGGACTTGATACTATCGTATTGTCGACCTCCAGCATAAACTTACCGACACAACACATCCCAAACATTTTCCATTGGATTCAGGTCCAGGGAGACTGCAGGCCAATCCATAGCGCGTACGTTTTTGTAGTCAAACTATTCTTTTGTGGAATTGGCTACATGTATAGGGGTATTATCCTGTTGAAAAACCCACAAAGGTACACCAATCACACTAGCGAAGGGAAGCAGATTATCTTCGAGCACGGTTTGATAATCAGTGCTTTCATATGGCAAGAAAGGAATGCGGAGTTATTTTGCCATAAGCACCAAACCCACCCAAACCTACCCATACCATTAAAAACTTGCCACCCAACTGCCGTTTGGAAAATATCTGTTCTTCTTTCCTCAAATCATGCCAATAATATGCCTACCCATCTGACCCGTCTAAATTAAATATCTTTTCATCACTGAAGATATCCATTCTTCTTTCCAGTGCTCATGCTCTTTCCACCATAGTAGTTTGACTAAGCTTATGCACCACAATTCTTACTTGTCTCGGTGTTAGTTTCCGTGGTCTTCTGGCCGACTTCTTTACACCATGCTTTGCTCCAAGTTTCAAATAATTATTCACCACACACGCGGTGCGCCCAATTTTCCTACCTATAATTCTGGACAGGGCCGTGCCGGGGGGGGGGCGGGAAAGCGGGGCGACGGCCCCGGGCGCCGAAGTAAGGGGGCGAAAAATTCGGGAGAAAAAGGAAAAAAGGAAAAATTGCTTGGAATATATGTATGGGGGCGCCGTCATATACTCTCGCCCCGGGCGCTGATTTTTCACGGCACGGCCCTGGTTCTGGAAGACGTTCCTTCAGCTTTATAAGTGGTAATTTGGCCCTTTTCATACTCAGACAGAGCGCTCATTCGACGCATTTTCCTACTCCTAAGTCATACACACTACGAGCGCGTTCCCAACACGATACTGTATCTCCTTCAATCACATGAAATTTAGTTTCCTGCTTGGAAACTCTTCGAGCACCAACAACTTTCACCAATCTACACTAGCGCCCTCTATCACGTAGTGATCGTATCATTTTGCAACAGCTGATATCTACCTTTTGGTTTGTTTCTTTCTTGGCTGCTCGTTATCAGAACAAACGTTCAGTGCCCAGTGCCGAGCGGGGCGGGGCACCCAAGTAATGGGTCAAAAAATTAGGGAGGAAAATAAAGATATATATATATATATATATAATATAATAGAAGGAAAAAGTAATAAAAGGTGGTCAAAATCAAAGAAAAGCAGAGTTTATTTTTGAAAATTTTATTATGCTTCGTGCCAATCATGGTGACTCTTAGCGGCTGGTCTGTCCATCTATTCATATATACGGGGGCGCCGTCGTATACTCTCGCCCCGGGCGCTGATTTATAGCATTGCAAACACCTGAGTTCTCCATGTCTTTTTCTAGTGCATACTAACAGCTATTACTCTACGTTCTGTTTTTGTTGTCATTTTCTCTTGGGTCTTGAGTTATGTTGAATAACTCTGGTGGTCGTATCATTTTGTAACGCCCTTACAACAGTGAAATATATACTCTTAAAAGGTTTCTAAGAAATCAAGATCACACATGGGTGTTAAACATGCAGACGAGAATTTAACAATACTTAACATAGAATAACATTACTTCAATGCGGCCAATTCCAAGATAGACAGGTGTCCAACTTACAAAGTAAGAGTAAAAGTAAGAGTAAAACTTACAAAGTAAAAGTAATACAAATCTTGTGGGAAAATACAGGTTCCATAAGAATGAGTCCAAGCTAACAAGTTCCACTGTGTTGCATGCGCATATTACCAGCGCATTACCACCTGCAATCAGAAAACAAGGTAGGCCTCTCTCCCGAAATTAGTTTTGGCACTACAGTTTCTCATAATGATAAATCTTGTGTGTGACCTTAGGAACACGTGTAGAAAGAACCCGCACAATCTTTACGAAAATTAGATTTCGGTGGATTGCTTGAAACCGTGATATGTTGTAAATATTATGCTCCTGAGAAAAAGTCTCAATATGGGCACAACTACAAATTACTGACTATTTGGCCACTACAGTGCCACTTTTTCTTAAAAAAAAAAAAATAAAAATAAAGACGAAGATATTGTGGATTTCGGTGGAATTGCTTAAAACCGTGATATGTTGTAGAGATTGTGATACTGAAGAAAAGTCTTAATGGGCATAACCACCAATCACTGACCATTTGGCCACTTATGTTGTAGGTATTGTTGATTCTGAGAAAAAGTTTCAATGGGCACAACCACAAATCACTAACCGTTTGATCACTACGGGCCACTTTCTTGAAAACAGCCGAGTATAACGATGTTCTGGATTTCGGTGAAACTCTGGTATATTGTATATCTTACCATCGTGAGAAAAAGTCTTTATAGGCACAACCATCAATTATTGACTGTTTGGCCACTACAGGTCCAGATTTTTTAAAACAGTGGGTGTAACGATATTTTGAATTTCTGTGAAAATGAATAAAATTGTTATATGTTGTAGAGGTCGTGAGCCTGATAAAAACTGTTACTTGTGGCTACGGGCTAACGGTAGGTCAGGTGGTAGAGAATTTGTTTGCACTCGAAAAGTTTGGCCCTGGTCGGTCATCCTGTCTAGGGTTTTCCAGTTCTTTTCTTTGTCTCATAATATGAACATCGGGATGTTATCTATGCTTAAATGATGTTGGCCGCTACTATCCCCGTCCCTATTCCGGGTTGTGGGATAGGATGAGGAGAGGATCTTTTCAAGGTAGGATGAGGACCTTTTCAAGGTTTCATACACTTCCACCAAAATCCCAGAATATCGTTACCTTCTGCTGTTTTCAAAAACGAGGCCCCGTATTGGCCAAAAGATCAGTGATGTGTGGCTGTGCCCAATGAAACTTTTTCTCAGAATCACAATATCTGTAACATGTCACGGTTTCAAGCAATTCCAGAGCCGTAGCTAGAGATTTCGGCGCCCGGGGAAGTAGAATTCGGCGCCCCTTACACTCACCACACCAAGCTTTTCTTTTTCTGTTTTCTTTTCTTTTTCTTTTTTTTCTTTCTTTTTTTTCTTTCTTTCTTTTTCTTTTTTTTTTTTTTTTTGCATATAAGAGAAGCAGCTTTTGCTGTTATACTATGTTAACTTTTTTAATCAAGCTGCTTGGACAGACCATGCAACAGTCGAAAGCGATCATTGTGTATTCTTATACAAATAAGAGCTATTTTCAACACGTGTATTTTAGACTTTTTGTCAAACTCGACAAAATTCCTTTGATTGGTATACAGATCTACTTGGAGATCAGTTATGGAAATTTACAATACAACTGTTGTAACATTTCATACTATCGATAAGAAATGAAATTTCAATACATTAGAAACTATGTGCTTTTAAAATGTTTGAAATAGGTGACAGCATTAATTTCCAGTAATAATTGTAAACTTTTCTCATTTTATTCTGTGTGTGACCACATAAATATAATTTAATTTCGATTCGTTTAATATCAGCAACTAAACGGGTTGAATTTGTTAATGACAGACTTCCTTTTATTACTCTTAAGGGTCAGTGGTGTGATATTATTAAATGTACATGCCCTAACAGAAGATAAGGATGACGGTATAAAAGACATTTTTTAAGAAGTATCACGGGTATTCGACCAAGTCCCGCGATACCATATGAAAATTCTATTAGAGAATTTCAATGCGAAGGTAGGACGACAGGATATTTTCAAACCGGTTATATTAAGATAAAAAAAGTCTGTATAAGGAAAGTAATGGCAACGGCGTTAGTTTCGTGAATTTTGGAACATCCAGAAACCTTATAGTGAAGAGTACAAAATTCCCACATCATCACGATGTTCATAAATACACATGGAAATCACCAGATGGAAAAACACACAATCAAATTGATTACGTTTTAGTAGATAGAATAAGACAGTCTTGCATAATTGATGCTCGTTTTTTCAGAGTCCGACTGTGACACTGATCACTATCTGGTAACAGCCATAACAAGAGAGAGAGAGAGACTATCGTTGAATAAAGAGAATATTCAACATCTGAAAACGGAGGGGTTTAGTTTAAAAAAAAAAAAAAAAAATTAGAGGAGAACCAGGCGAGAGGGAAATACCAGATTGAAGTGTAACAGATTCTCGTTTTCAGAAGTGTTTGAGAGCACTAATGGTGAGGATATTTGGACTCAAATTAGGGATAACATTAAAATTTCAACAAGAGAAAAGTTGTGGGAACCGGACATACCTAGAAACGAATCATGGTTCAACCAGGAATGCACCAAACCACCGGAGAATGGAAAATAGGCGAAACTGCGTTGGTTTCAAAATCCAAACGATATAACTACACTAAATTTCGTTGACATCAGACAGGAAACTTCCAAACTGTTTAGAAGAGAGAAACGCGATTTCTTGAAAGCTTAAATTAATGAACTTGATGACAATAGTAAAAGAAAAATATTCGAGACGCGTTCAAGGGAATCAACGAATTTAAGAAAGGGTATCAACCTCGCGCGTACATATTAAAGAGAGACAAAGGAACAATTCTTACTGATACAGATAGCATCTTGAATAGATGGAAATATTTCTTTGACGATTTGCTTAACACGCAGCCAAAAACTAATTTTCGTGGGGAAAGGGAAATGCACAGCAGAATCATAAATTTTAAAGTCTAGCCGAGCAGAAGTAGAAATTGCTATAAAGAAATTACAGAAACACAAATCTCCGGGTGTAGGCGAAATTAGGGCTGAGTTAATTTTAGCTAGAGAGGAAAAATGTGGAACAAGATATACAAACTCACTCTCCTTATCTGGAACAAGGAGGAATTATCGCAAGAGCGGAAAGAATGAATCATTGTTCCAGTTCAAAAGAAAGGCGACAAAAAGGATTGTAATAATTATCGAGGCATTTCTCTTGTGTCAGCATCCTATAAAATCCTCTCAAACATTTTATTAGCAAGATCGATCCTATACGCGAATGAAATTATTGGAGATTATCAGTGTTGATTTAGAGGAAATCAATCAATTATGGACCAAATATTTACCATTCGACAAAGAATTGGGAATATAATACACCGGTAGGAGATAAATATTATAGAACATTCTTGCAGAATTTGAAATACCGAAAAAGCTAGTTAGATTAATTAAGATATGTTTAAACGAATCCCAAAGTAAAGTACGAGTAGGAAAATTCGTCGAGAATGGCTTGTAACAAGGACATGCGTTGTTTTCATTATTGTTCAACTTTGTTCTGGAATACGCTATAAGGAAAATCAAAGATAACAACTAGGGCCTAGAGCTGAATGGTATTCACCAGGCTATGGCAGATGCTGATGATGTAAATCTGATAAGAGATGATAGGAGAACAATAGAAAGAAATGCAGACACATTATTAAATGTTTGCAGGTTTAGAAGTAAAAGCAGCAAAAAACTACATACATGGAAGTTCACTGGAGTTGTAATATTGCAAATTATGGATATATCAAAGTATCAAATAATATTTTCGATAAAGTTGATACTTTCAAGTATCTAGGCTAGATATTAACAGACCAAAATCATATCCACAGAAAAATTAAATGTCAACTGAAAGCAGGGAATTCGTGTTATTATTCAGTTCAAAATCTTTTATCGTCGCGAATTCTGTCGAAATTGAAGCTCAAAATATATAGAACGATAATCATGCCTGTTGTTCTATATTGCTGCGAAACGGTCGCTTACTTTAAGGAAGAACGCAAACTGAAAATATTTGAGAATAAAATCCTGATACGAATATTCGGATCCAAGAGGAACGGCAATCGGGAATGGTGGAGACTTCATAACAAGGAACTGCATAATTTACACCCTTTCCAAACATTGTTAGAGTCATCAAATCTTGGAGGCTCAGGTGGGCAGGTTATATAGCGAGAATGAAAGAAAGTAGGAACGCTTTCAAAGTCTTGACTGGAAATCCAATCGGAATGCGTCCATTAAGAAGACCAAGACGCAGATGGAAGGACAATATTAAGATGAATCTCGCAGAAATAGGAATACAAAATAGAAACTGGATTCAGTTGGGCAAGGACAGAAGTCATTGGAGAGGTTTTATGAACGCGACATTCAACCTCCGGGTTCTATAGGCCATCCCAGGCTCCAACCTGATCTGTGTGGGAAATTAGATCGAGATTGGTCTCGTGGTTCAAGAGTTAGTAAGTTTTATTTATTTTTAAATATCTCATCTTTCCCTTGGTTGTACTGTCAAAATTAATTTATAAAATACATCCGAGGCTGAAACCTCATCTATGTTGAAAAAGTTCATCGAGATCGGTTGGGTGGCTCAAGAAGTATGATGTCACAAGCATAGTCATTTTTATTTTTATATAGGATAGATTTTCAAAGCATGCGTTAGAATTTTTTGTAATTATTTTAATGCAATTATGTGTTATTAGAAAATATATAAATATAGCAATATATAGAGCATTATACATCGAAGAAATCGTAGTGATGACATTTCTTCCCAGGTGAGATTACGACCCGCGTAGTTTAGTCCAGGCAAGATTCTGTGTCCCGAGATCAGGACCGCGAGGTTTTGGCCAAGCGATATTTTGGGTATGACGAGATTTTGGGACTCGATGTTTTGGCAAGGCGAGGTTTTGGCCCGGCGAGTTTTTGGCCCGCGAGGTTTTGAAGAGGCGAAGTTTTCGCCCGGCGAGATTGTGGGCCGCGAGGTTCTGGCTGTGAGGTTCTGGCCGCGAGGTTTTGTACCCAAACAATTTGACAATTGTAATTCTTTTAGAAAGTGGGGAGACGCCACATATATTTTCTGGGAGTGGGAGGACGACGATCCCCGCGTTCCCCCTCAATTTTACCCCTGCTAACAGCTATCTTGAAGTGCGTATGTGAAATAAAAGCAAGGATATTAATGGCGAAAGAAACCTTTAGGAGGAAGAAAAGTCTGTTTAGTGGGACCTTAAATAAAGAGGTGAGAAAAAACTAAAAAAGAAATGCTTCTTGTGGAGTACTGTACCGTATGGAGCAGAAACATAGACTTTACGCAAAAATGATGAAAAACGACTGGAAGCTTTCGTAATGTGGTGTAGAGAAGAATGGAGAGAAGTAATTGGATCGAGTGAAAAACGAATAAGAGATTGTTTAAAATGGTGGAGGAGAAGAGAACAGTTTTAGATATTGTTGAGAAGAGGAAGAGAAACTCGTTGGGACATAGGCTAAGAATTAACTGTATCATGAGGAACGTGCTAGAGGATATGATGGTAGGAAAGAGAGGAAGGGGGCGAAGGAGATTACAATTGATGGATGATGTTAAAACAGAAAAATCGTGGTTGAAGACCATAGACCATGGAGCATAGAAGCTTCGCAGTTGCGACAAGTGACCTGCCAATAATGTCAGAATACCTGTATATAATGATGATGATGAGCAGACAAAAGAGTCAACTTTCCTACTATCATTTACCAGAGTAGCTCTTATATTAAGGCAAAACTTTTAGTCTTGAATCCTTTAT
Organism: Thermobia domestica; assembly: GCF_964235325.1. Lineage (NCBI taxonomy): Eukaryota > Metazoa > Arthropoda > Insecta > Zygentoma > Lepismatidae > Thermobia > Thermobia domestica. The sequence goes on along the minus strand of NC_137462.1, from coordinate 134,576,417 downwards.
TTTTGTCCGTTTGTATTTATTTTCACTTCTCTTTCGTTTGGGTGGCACTCCATGGTTTCGTAGTACAAATAAATACATTCTGTACTTGGATTAAATTACTTTGACAAGTTTTAACAATAATCAGCACATTGGGTAAATGTTGTTTACTTGTCAGATGGCCTACAACTAAATAAACAACCAGTATATTAAACTTATTAAAATGAAATGAAGTTAAATATTTCAGTTTAACGTACCACAATTATACCTTTTAGGCTAGAAAAAGGATAATTAAGGCAAGAGAATGATAATGGAATAATTGATGGAATGAGAATGCGGGATGAAACGGGTGTACCCTAAGAAATCCTATAGATATAACGTTGTCTACCACAAATTTACTTGGCCGGTGGTCGAAACAGGCTTCACCATTCAGGCAGCGTGCCTCCTTGAAACATATTCATCACTAGTTTTAAAAGGCATCCATTGGGCACAAGATTTTCACGATGAGACTCCAAAACACCACAGTCATCTATTGCTTTCTACACCGGTTTCCGATATGTTGTTTGCTTGTTCGATTTCATTTTGCAGTTAATTGTTTTGTTTTCCAAAGCTTATAACTTGTTCTTTAATGTTTCCGTTTAACAATTAAATATCCAAAAATTTCATTGTATTACCTTATATATATCTTATTAATTTATCTGTACTAAGGCGTTGGGAATAATGGCTCGATATTTTGCCATCTCTTCTACACAAAAATAAAAGAAGTCATAAAAGACGATATTGTGTGTTCAATATATTAGCAAACGATTTTGTGTGTTCAATATATTAGCAAACGATATTGTGTGTTCAATATATTAAATATACTTTGGAGAGAAAATACAAGAACAGACTTTTAAATACTCACGTTCATTTAAAGATATATACTACATTAACTATTTCTGAGGTCCCAAGATGATTCCATGGTAGTACACAAGGGTGAATAATACAAAAAAAAAAAAAAAAAAAACTACTTTGAGAGCCTCTTAGGGAGATGAAACTCTAAATATAAACTGTATATTAAAAATAAGTGGTCACGTGCTCCCTAGCGCTTTTTGAAAATTCTGTTCTTAGCTGGGGAAAAAGAGTCAATATCTAAAAATATTCGAATTTTACATTTTATATTTATTACATAGCAAAAGTGAGGAAAGTAAGCGAAAGTGAGTGATTAGTGCCATACTCAAGAGTTCGACTAACATTTATGTTTCTTGCAGTAGACAGGCCTTTAGTATGACGCTAATCATACCTCTAAACGACTGTGCATAAGGCCTCCAAAGTCTAAGATAGAACTGTATCAATAATTGAGAAACTAGGAATATGCTTTGTATAGTTCCAGGAATTACGATAGTGTCCAAATTATGGAATTTCATTATAGGCACCATAGTAGAAGCGAAAAATGTTCAGTGTTATACAAAAATGAACTAAGCGCCCAACTTTGAAAATCCACGTAAATGCGACGATTGGTTCCTGATAAGTATTAGAACGTTTTGCACAATCGAAAAGAGAGGAAAACCAACACCTTTCCAAAAAAAAAATAAATAAATAAACATAATTTCACTTTTGATTACGGCTACAGTAATGCTGGACATAAACCTTTATACGTAATTTTCTTAAAAGTATGAAAGTGGCGCTTAGTTCGTTTTCGCAGGACATGGTAAGTAGTTGCGGACAAACAATACTACGGGTACCGTTAGGTACTATAATTAATATAGAAAGTAATGGTCTGTGTTGGCAGTCGGTTGGGTTAGGTTATTAGGGTTTGATGACCTGGTTACGTGTGTGTTTGGAAAGTTGTTATATTTCTGTTTTTAGTTGTGCTGACATGGAAAGGTCATGTACTCTTTTTCGAGTTTGTATACGTGTCTGTAGAGACTTTATACTGGGTATTTTTAAAAATAATAATAATGGAAATTTGAATTAAATCTGTTGATACGTCATTTTGAGAGAATAAAAGATTACACGAACAATATGTGAGAGAGAATAAAAGATTACACGAGCAATATGTGAGAGAGAATAAAAAGATATTCTCCTAATATATTTAACGGTTCGATTTCTATGAAATCTCATAAAGTGGTAGGAAATTGTTTTATTTGTTAAAAATAAGAAGCTCAGAACACTTATAATGTGTGACACGCACTGGGATCGAACACGGGACCCTTAGCACCAGAGGTGAACGCTGTATTGTACTGAGAATAAACCTGGTACCCTTAACACCAGAGATGAACGTTGCATTGTACGGGGACTGAATATGGGACCCTTAACACCAGAAATGAACGTTGCATTGTACGGGGATTGAATATGGGACCCTTAGCAACAGTGGTGAATGTTGTATTGTACTGAAAATGAGCCTGGTACCCTTAGCACAAGAGATGAACGTTGCATTGTACGGGGATTGAATATGGGACCCTTAGCAACAGTGGTGAATGCTGTATTGTACTGAAAATGAGCCTGGTACCCTTAGCACCAGAGATGAATGCTGTATTGTACGGGGACTGAGCCCGGGACCCCCAAGCACCGGCGATGTATATTGTATTGTACTGAGAATTATTGCAATTCTCACATGTAAATTGGCGAGAAAAAAAAACATATGAGAAATACGAAGTGTGTGTATGTATGATTGAATGGATTATTTATTCATCGTTTTATTGATTTGTTTATTTATTATAGTTAACTTCGTGTTTACAGCCAAGTTTGAAATACGGAGCGAGTGAATTGTTCTTCCGTCTCTGAGAGAAGGCTGTCTTAGAATGAACAGCGTTTTATTTTTGTAAATTCCATTATTTCCGGGTCGTTGCCTTACACGCTTTCACCTTGCTTACGTTAGAACTATGACTTGTGACACGCATGTATAGAGTGTCAATGCACTTTCTAATTTTATTTCCGCTTGTACTGGAATAACCTTAGACACTTTCTCTCTTGACCATGAGAAACTGTCTGGCGACATACTGAAATATTTTTCCATTAACGATGTTTGTCACTGCGATACTTATCTGCAGTGATGAAGAAGACAGATAGAAATTTTATGTTTCTTCCCCCTTTAGAAGATGTATTTTTGTGGCAATATCTGATTTTTGGCAGAATATCTAATATCTGATGAAAGTTTTACATGTAAGCATTTTTCCTTAATTAGATGAAAACCGTACATAGCCTGTCCTGAATGTCGATCGATCGATACCCTGTCTGAATGAGATTTCTCCAGCGGTTGACGAACTTGAAAATAAGAAATTTTTAGATTTCTCGCTGTGGCAATGAATAAACGATGTTAGCGGATATGATGACCTTATTTATTTATTTATAATTAATGAAATCGGGTTGAAAACCCGGTGAAAACATGATGCTTGGGGGAGGGACATAATGAAATCCTTATATATATATATATATATATATATATATATATATATATATATATATAGTATTGAAATAAAGTTTGTTATTATTGTTTTTACACAGTTCCATAGTGTGTGTGTGTTGATCTTTTGTGTGTTGAACTTTTTTTTTGTGAGTGATTTAACAGAACGAACTCTGATTTTTTTAAGGTGAGAACTTTTTAATGCCATGTATTATTTACTTAATTATAATGAAAGTTTTTTTTTGAATAATTATTGGTAAACTACACGATTTGCTTCTGATAAACATTATCGGGGGAATAAACCTACGACCATTTTTTGTAATCATGCAAGAGGGACATTATTATTATTATTATTATTATTATTATTATTATTATTATTATTATTATTATTATTATTATTATTATTATTTTTACGGATCGTATGTTATACTCTGAACAAATTTATTTGTGAACGTTTTAAAATCGGTGTTATTTGCATTTTTTATGCTTCTTATTTTTATATTCTCCTTTCTTATAGAAAGTCGTAAGACCAGCTACGCTGTAAACTTGTAAAATAAATCGTTTGTTATACAAACTCGTTTTTAAAATATTTTATTGGTTCGTGTTATTTTATTTTATTGGGTCGTTTGCTAAGCAAACTCAGAACACTTGCAGTGTGAACCTACAAATAAAAGGCCTAAAGACGGACCATTTACTTGTAGAGTTTTATTTGCTTAATTATAGGATGCTTAATTACAATATGTTTGATTCATTTGTTACGATTTTTTAACTGTTATACCGATCACTTTAAATCAGTTATACCTAATATATATATATGTACATTGTACAGATGGGACTTGAACTGTTTAAGTAAGCTCATTTGCCAATAGATGGCATACTACTACGCTTTGGTAATACAACTGATAATCTTTTTTAGGAACGCAAATGTTTGAACTAAGACTAGTATTTGCAGAAAGAAATGTTTTAGTCTTGGGGGAGCGCTTTTCCCCAACATTATTGTGTTTTAATAGTAAATATTACTGAATGTTAGCCACATAGCGCAAACAATAGCTTTAATGCCAAGAAAGAAAATTTTACGGAACCCCCTAAATACATTGGTTATTGAACACTGTCTTTTGACTTGAAAACCTGTTGTATATCCGCAAAGCAAAAGGAAATGATGTACTCCTATTTGTACCATGTCCCTCAATGAGGGGGCTTTTGCCTGCCAGATAGATTGCTTAGATTTTAGCAGTATTGTATTATAATGAAGCGAATTGAAATTATGTATGAGTATACCTATTTGTACCATGTCCCTCAATGAGGGGCTTTTGCCTGTCAGATAGATTGCCTAGATTTTAACAGTATTATCTTATAGCAAAAAAGAGAATTATGTACAACTATTTGTAGTATATTTTTTACAAGTAACGGGAGCCCTTCCCCATTAGTTATGGGTTCCTCTAGATTTTAGCAGTATTGTATTACAATGAAGCGGATTGAAATTATGTATGAGTATTCCTATTTGTACCATGTCCCTCAATGAGGGGCTTTTGCCTGTCAGATAGATTGCCTAGATTTTAACAGTATTATAGCAAAAGAGAATTACGTACGACTATTATAGCAAAAGAGAATTACGTACGAGTATTGTAACACATAGCTATAACTGGCGGGGGCATTTTCCTTAGTTATAGGTGACCCTAGATTTTAACAGTATTGTATTACAAGGAAATTATGTAGTCCTATTTGTAGTATAACTGGCGGGTCCCTTTCCCATTAGTCACAGGCTTACTTAGAAAGAAAAAAAATGAAATGAAATTTTTGAGTCCCACGGTTATGCCGGTTAGGCTAAATGAGACGGTGATTATTTTTTGGTTCGTTTCTTATTTTTATATTCTCCTAATAAATTAGTCGGAGCAAATTGTATTTTCGAACTTGCAAAGTAAATCGTTTGCTGTGCAAACTCGTTGTTAAAAATAAGGTGTTTGAACTAAATATGGGAGCTAAAATAAGCTCTTAAAAGTATATAGTAAGTGGGAGGAAACGGGAGAACCCCCGAGAAAAAAAACCCATGGACACGGTGTTATCCACCACAAACTTACTTAGCCTGGTATTGAACCCGGGACCCCAAACACCAGAGGTGAACGCTTTACCACCGAGCCCCCGCGGCCCCCAGGCTTACTTAGATTTTAACAGTATTATATTATAGCAAAAGGAAAATTACGTAGCTATAACTGGCGGGGCCCATTAGTTATAGGCGACCCTAGATTTTAACAGTATTATATTATATTATAGCAAAAAAAGAGAATTATGTGGGGCTGTTTTTTTACCGGTTGAGGGCATGTTCCCCATTAGTTAGTTCTTACAATTGTGGGTTTTTCTGAATAGGTAATAACATAATGATGATAATTATGTTCAACTGAAGGTCCATATGTGTTGGTGGGTCCCCCTTAGGGATTTGTAATATAATGAACGTTTGGTGGTTTACTGATAGAAGAAGAATCAACTATGCCCTCACAAACTATGTTTTATTAACAGAACACAACTGCGAGAAGGGTACTTATTTAATACTATCAGTAGTATTTAATGGCTAAAAAGAAATATATATATCATACTTTACCTTTAAAATATAAATATATATTCAGGACTAATAACAAATACGTCAACACGATGCACGGCTTAAACTAAACTAAAGTTAATTTAAAAGTTCTCCGACAGATGTCACTGTTAGTGGTGGGAGGGGGAGAACACTTGATAGAACATGATATAACATGTATTTGATGTGTACGATTATCATTTTTTCTTACGTCGGCGTGCGTTAAAGATCACAGAGAAAGCTTTCCTGATTATTAAACCTATTTTAATAGTATTAAATAAAGTGTACAGGATTACCATTATATTTATTGAGACCTGTTTTATTACAGATATTGAAGCTGTGCTAAGCGTTGTGGTGCTAGCAATTAATTAAAAGTACCGAATATCCCAGTGAGATTTCTTCTTTTTCTTTTTGTGGATTGCGAACGGAGAACTAAGCCTTGAAAGGTATGTATTTCTTATTGTTATTATTATGATTTTTTTTAAAAAAAAGAAAGAAATTATATAGTTTTTAATTGTACTTGATTTGTATTTAACCAATATTAATGAACAAAGAGAGACTCTCTCTCTCTCTCTCTCTCTCTCTCTCTCTCTCTCTCTGTGTGTGTGTGTGTGTGTGTGTGTGTGGATATTTTTAATAGAATAGTTTATAATTCAATATAGGTGAATATATTTACTGATTTTTCATAAAGTAACTTGATTGATTTCTATTTACATATTACTAATTAACTAAAGGTGATTAATTTTTTCTTTTATATGATATTATCATGTGAGCGTTGCTTAAAAGATGTATTTATTTGATCTTTTTTTTATTAAAGTGGTGTTGATTACTCAAAATAGTTTTTCTTTGTTTTATTTTTTAGATGGATTTCTTCTGCCCGACTGAAGAATTTAACATGATTGATGAGATCTACCTGCAAGAGGTTTTGCGCGGTCTCAACGAGTACCCTAGGGTTTTTAGTACGTGGAAAGCCATCATGGAATTAAGCAGACTTGGCCATAGGGGATCGGTGAGATGTGAAGCCTTATTGCGGACCCTTCGTGTCTTTGAAGGTAATGATACACTAATTCTCCAGCACTGTGTAAGCAGTGCTGACGTACTGGATTTGTTTGTGTACGGTTTTTTCCGTAGTAAAGAATCATATGAATTGGCTCTAGATAAAGTTATGTATTTATTAGCTTGTGGGGAAGGTCAGGTAGATAGGATAAATGATACAGAGTTATCTGAGTTTTTTGATTTTGGCTCGCGATTTGTTTTGGAACCACGCTTAATCCCATCTGAAAATAATAATAATGCCATAGTCATGACCCCTCAAGAAACTCATAACTTGAGTCCTAATAATTTATATTTGTTATCAAATGAAGATTTAGCTTTCCTAAATGATAAAGCAGATGGGATTGGCAATTTAAATTCCGTTGAATTACCAATTGAAGAAGAAATGAGGAGATTGGTTGAAAATGCGGACAATGCTGTGGTTATACCCACGCAACAGGTCCAGGGAGAAAATCCTGTATACAACCCAGCTCAATATTGTGTACAGGATAATCATGACTATGGGAACCAATTGATTTTTTCTCCTCAGCCTGGACCGTCATCTGCTAGTGTCCCACCAATGGTTGGACATGGCAACATAAATAAGAATAGTGCAAGTAGTACTACTGGTAGTCATAATAGTGGTAGTACAAGTGGTAGTAGTAGTGATAATAATAATGGCGGGGATAATCAAAGAAATAGTAATTTCGAAGTTGTAAGACAAAGCAGACAAAGGTTTCGTAAGTTTCATCTTACGGGCCATGAAATTGTCGTCAGACCTGTGGGTGATGAAAGGAATATTAATAACCCAGAGGCCTATATCGAGAGTTTAATCGATTTTGCATTGGAACATGTGATCTCCAATGCACGCCCCATGGACTACATTGGTTTATACGTTGAAAGTAGTAATAGTACTAATAACAAACCAGTGTATGTGCCGTTTAGAAGAAAGGACAATTTCACTGCTAGAACAGTCCTCACTTCAATCGAACGAGTACTAAATTCGAATGAAGTGTTCCTTTTAGGGGAAGAAGTATTTCGATTCCATATAGCAGAGAATTTGCACGGACAAGGAAGACCTAATGCAATGAGTGCTGTCCGAAAATATTGCAAATACCAAGATTACTTGGAAAAGCGATTAATTCGCATTGAAAATAAGAATATGTACTGCCTCCCCATGGCCATAATATATGGAATAACAAAACATACCGCAAGTAGTAAAGTTTTGTATAATTTAAAAACAAGAGATTATAATAAGTGGCTTTTTAAAGCAGAAGTTCTTTGCGAAATGGCAGGAGTTAACGTTAAAAGTAAGCAAGGTTGTGACATCTCTGATCTGGACCTCTTTCAAGCATATTTGAAAGGGGAATATCAAATCGTTGTTTATGAGGAGGTTGAAAAGAGTAATCGGGAATATATAGTACGGTACCCGGGAGAACATGCAGAAAATAAGATTTTTATCCTATATCAAAGAGGTAACACTATTGGTCATTTCGAACCCATTCGTAATATTACAAGTTTTCTCAAGGCACGGAAGTATTGTTATTATTGTTTGGAAGGTTATGATGAAAGATATCGTGCACACAAGTGTAAAACTCGTTGTACTTTTTGCGAACATACTCACGAACGGGACGATACTGCAAACAGAATTAAATGTAATGCATGCAATAGAGAGTTTGCTGCGGGTATTTGTTTTGACAACCATCTGGTACATAATAAAGCGGCTAAATCCGTATGTGATAATGTAAAGCTCTGCATCGATTGTGGTATCATCTTTGATAAGAGGGGGCGAAAATCTGAACACATGTGTGGTGAACATTTTTGTTCAACATGCCGCGTGTATGTTGATACAAATCATACATGTTTTGTTCAGAGACAGCAACCTGTTCATACGAAAAGGTTTATGTACATCACCTATGATGTAGAGACGATGTTGAAGGCGCCGAATGAGCGCGGTGAAAGGGAACATGAAGTTGTATTGGTGTGTTGTCATCATGTATGTCACGTCTGTATACGAAAAGGTATCGATGAGCCTTGTAAAACGTGCGGTGACAATATTGGAAATCGTTCGTTTTCTTTTAAGACAATGACGGATTTTATTAACCACGTGTTAGTAGAACGTCCTGTCTTTCAGAAAATCCTGGCGATCGCTCATAATGCATCCAGATATGATGGTCTCTTCTGTCTTAGAACTCTAATAGAAGACCAGCATATTGTACCTAGTGTTCTTATTCAGGGTCAAAAGATTTTTAGTATTAACATAGGTAACCGTATCTTTTTTCGCGACTTTTTCCTCTATATTGGTGCTAAATTATCCAAATTACCGAAAACGTTAGGCCTTAGTCAAAATTTAAAGAAGGGAGATTTCCCATATTTGTTTAATACTGAAGAAAATCAAAATTATGTCGGTCCCTACCCTCCGCTTAAGTACTATGACCCTGAGGGACGAAGCACAGAAGAAAGAAAACAATTGGAAGCCTGGCACCAAGAACGTGCGGAAAGTGGCGAGGAGTTTAACCTGCAGAAGGATATGTTGGCTTATTGTAAAAATGATGTTAGAATTCTAACAGAAGCGGTCATCAAATTTAGCGATATTATTGAAGAGAAAACGGAGGGTTTGCAATGTTTCATAACATCATCAACCATTGCAAGTCTTGCAATGCGTACATATCGTACCTTGCACTTACCGGAAAATACTATTCCTATCATTCCCGCGTTGGGATTTCATCATAAGACCAAGTATAGTACAAAAGCTATGCAATGGCTTATGTATATGGAAGACCAATTAGGGATAGAAATCCAGCATGCTAGGAGAGGTGGGGAAAAGTATATTGGTAGGTACAAGGTCGATGGATGGCACGAAGGACTCAACGCTGCCTTCGAGTATTACGGATGTTTTTTCCATGCCTGCCGCCATTGTTTTCCCTTTAACCGTGACGCGGTTTTGCACGATGCACAAGACTCGTACAATACGATGGAAAAACGCTATGAGCAAACCATGCGCCGCCGTAAGTACCTGAAAAGTATAGGTGTAAACCTATATGAAATATGGGAATGTTCTTGGGATAATAAGATAAAGACGGACAAGGAAGTGCAAAAGTTTGTTAAAGAACGTTGTACTAATCTACCTGATTTTCTTATTCCTAAGAACTGTTACAACGGTGGTCGCACGGAGGTCTTTCGTTCTTACGTCAATTGTACGAGTGATGAGCGTATATCTTATGCCGATGTAACTAGCCTTTACCCATGGGTAATGGCACGTAAACCTATGCCGGTTAAATCACCTAAGATTCACACGGGACCGGACTTTCCAGATGTGGAAAGTATTCAAGGTGTAGTCAAATGCACAATTGTTCCTGCAAAGGACCTCTATTTTCCGATCTTACCATACGTTGCGGGAGGTCGATTACTTTTCGGCCTTTGCCGCACATGTATGGAAGAAGAAAACACTAATGAATGTACTCATAGTGATGCTGAGTGTGCTCTCACAGGAACATTTTGCACTCCAGAGTTACACCTTGCTCTTAAAAAAGGTTACAAAATAATCGATATACATGAGATATGGGAATTTGAACTCTTAGATCCTGAAGAGGGGAATTCAGGTGGACTGTTCGGGAGCTATGTGAATTCCTTCCTTCAGATGAAGCAGGAAGCCTCTGGTTTTCCTGCTTACTGTACCACTGAAGAAGACAAACATATATATATCGAAGAATATTATGCCCATGAAGGCATACGATTAAATTATGATAATATTAGGACGAACCCTGGATTGAGGCAATGTGCGAAACTATACCTCAATTCATTGTATGGAAAGTGGGGGCAGCGCACAGATATGTCACAGAGTATAATTGTTAGTGATGAGGTTACATTTCTTAGGTATTTAACTACGGCAAGGTATGAAATTCAAAGTGTGGTACCAATTGATGATGACCATCTCATTGTCACATACAGAGACATTGAAAACGAAAACGTTCCGTTAGCGTTTTCTAATGTGATACTAGCCGCATTTATTACTTCGTGGGCTAGACTTAGACTTTACGAACTACTGACGACTGTAGGACCTGACAGAGCAATTTACTGTGACACTGACAGTATCATGTATCTACAGAAAAAAGATGAGGAACCCTTGTTACCGCTCGGAAACTATTTGGGTGATCTTACAAATGAAATTCCTGAAGGTTGGGAGTTTACAACCTTTATAGGTCTTGGCTGTAAAAACTACGCAATGCGGCTAACAAATGCCCAAGGGGATGTTCGCGATATATTCAAAATTAGGGGGATAACACTAAACGATAGAACCTCTCAAAAAATTAACTTTGAGAGTTTCTATAAATTAGTGTCTGGACAATTAGAGTCCACAGTAATAGAAAACCCAAACAGTATCGTTCGTAGACCGGGGTTCCGTATCTTTAGCAGTAGGGAGACAAAGACACACCGTGAGGTCAACAAAAAACGAAAACGTATTGACGAACCTGACGTAACTGACGATGAACCAGTACAAAAACGTGCAAGTGTACCTTACGGTTATAGACCCACGAATGAATGAATGTGAGTTGTATGAATGTCTCTTTTTAAACCGGCTCGTATACTCGTTCTTAAAAATATTTTATTTATTCCTAATTTATTTTAATTTATTCATAATTTATTTTTTTTCATTTCAAGCTTTAATTTCATATCCCAGTGATTTTTTTTAATGGTTCGTATGCCAGAGCAGCTACGCTGTAAACTTGTAAATAATTCGTTTGCTGTGCAATTTTAGTTGGTACGCTTCTTGTAGAAGCTCATTTTATTTAAATTTTCGTTTTGAAATTCAAGCTTTAATCTTATATCCCAGTGATTTTTTATCCGTTTCATTAGTATGTATACTCCGAACAATCAACGATTGTGAAAATATTAAAATTCACATGTTAAAAATATGTGAATGTATGAGTGTGAGTGTGTATATAAAGCAGAGTCTCTATTGCATGCATTCATTTGATTACAAGATGTTAAAGTTTCAACATCCCTCTACTATTTTAATTGCTGGTCCTTCAAGGGCTGGTAAAACTTGTTTTGTAAATAGTTTACTTAATGAATGTGATCAAATGTTTAGTATAAAATTTAATGATATTGTTTGGTGTTATGGTGCAGTAATACCAAAATTAGATGCAAATGCAAAAATACGTTTTGTAGAGGGAATACCTGACATGAATAATTTTGAAATTAAAGAAAATTCATTATTAATACTTGATGATTTAATGTCGGAAACTAATGGCGATGTTGCTAATTTATTTACAAAGTATGCACATCATAAAAAGTTAACTGTAATATTTATTATTCAAAATTTATTTCCAAAAGGAAAACATGCACGTGATATTAGTTTAAATGCACATTATATTATAGTATTATAAAATCCACGTGATAAATTACAAATACAATATTTAGCAAGGCAAATTATGCCTCGGTATAGTAAAGAAGTCGTGAGTGTGTTCGAAGAAGTAACACGGGAGCCTCACACTTATTTATTATTTGACTTGACACAAAAAACAAACGATGCATTGCGAATACGTACAAATATTTTTCCGAATGAAATCATGCATGTGTACGCTAACGTAAAAGACATGCATACAGAAATTTTTGTTTAGTCGGCATCAAGATGTTGAAGGTGAAACAACACTACAGCACGCTCCGTGCTCTGTGCAAATGCAAAAATGCAAAACGAAAACAAATTTTACAAAATGCTTCAGGGGATTTAATAAGAACAATATCTCAAGTAGCTAAAAACACAATAAAAGGAAACATTCCTTTAAATGCTCGTCAGAAGCAACGTTTACGTAGACATAAAAAGATCTTACGTGCTCTATCTCAGCAGCGTACTGCATTAAATAAAAAGAAGAAGTTGTTACTACAAAAAGGTGGTGCGCTTTTACCGTTAATCTTGGGACCACTTCTTGCAGCAGTAGGAAGTAGTATTTTCAGTCGTTAAATATGTCAGAGTTACGTAAAATGATTTTAGTTCCTGAAAATGCTGTACATGAAATTCAATCAAATCTTAAATCCATAGATTCACATCAGTCACGTTTAGATGAAGAAATGAATAATATCTTAAAACGCCGTGATCTTAGTGTACAACAAAAGTGGAAATTATATCAACAAGCTTTGCATCGTTATTTACAGTATACATCTTCTTCTTCACATAAGCCTATTACTTTACCTATCATTCAAGAAGAAGAAGAAGAAAAATTATCATCAAGTTCCAAACAAGATAGCAATACTTCTATTTTACCATTTGTATCAGACATTTTACAATCAGTACCGAAAACACTTCGTAGGAAAACAGATCTATTATTAAAACAGTTGACAAGTTCTGATAAAATTCAGTGGGATAAGTCTGGCATTGTACGTATTCAAGGAAAAACAATACCAGGTTCAAATATTATAGATTTAGTAAATGATGTTGTTCGTACAAGAAAATATTCAAGAAATCCTTTAGGTATTCATGAATTTAAAAATTTATTAGAAGATCTTAATGTTCCTAAAGAATTTATTGGTACACCTATTAGCACACCAGCATCAAAAGTAAATAGTAGTAGTAGTAGACAACGTATTCGTAAAGTAAGAAAATCTACTAGTCCTGCAGTAGTTGCTAATTTATTTAAACAGTGGAAAGAATATAGTATGTAAGAAATGACAAAATTATCAAAAATATATTATGATTATTCAAATCCTGATTCTTTATCAAGTATACAAACATTACAACGCAAAACAAAGTTATATAAAAAGAAAATTAAAAATTGGTTAGCTTCTCAAGATGCTTATACATTACATGCACCAGCTCGTAAAGTTTTTGAACGTAAAAAGTATTATGTTAGTGCACCAAATGAAACATTACAAATGGATTTAGCAGACATGCAAAATATTGCAAAGTATAATAATAATTATAAATATATATTATGTTGTATTGATATTTTTTCACGTTACGCATATTGTGTTCTGTTAAAAACAAAGAAAGGTCCTGAAATGGTAAAAGCAATAACAAAAATTTTTAAAAATTTCAAGTTACCCGTGTTTAACGTACAAACAGATTTAGGCGGTGAATTTTATAATCGTCATGTAAAACAATTGTTTAAAGAATATGAAATTAATCATTATAGTGTTCATTCCGAAATTAAATGCGCGTTAGCAGAACGTTTTATACGTACATTAAAAGAAAGATTGTATCGTTATTTTACTGCAAAGAATACTTATCGTTATATTAATGTATTAGATCAAATTGTAAAAAATTATAATCATTCATACCATTCAAGTATTAAAATGGCACCTGCACAAGTAAATGATTCCAATGTGAATCAAGTGTGGGAAACATTATACGGAAATAAAAATAATAAAAAGAATATAACATGTAAATTTAATGAGGGTGATTATGTACGTGTTAGTAAGTATAAACATGTATTAGAAAAAGGATATTTACCTAAATGGTCACAAGAAATATTTATTGTTGACAAATGTATTAAGTCAGATCCTCTCACTTACAAATTAAAAGATTGGAACGGTGAAGAAATTAAAGGAATATTTTATGCACAAGAATTACAAAAAGTAATTATAAATTCAAAGAAAACATATCTCATTGAAAAAGTATTAAAACGTAAAAAAGGGTGGATGTATGTAAAATGGTTAGGATATCCATCAAGTATGAATTCGTGGATTAGATCAGATTCTATTCAGTCTGCAAAATGAATTCGAACTTTACACACGACTTTTACGTTACTCTTCCTTCAAATACAAGTAGCAATCTTTTTGAGAATAATACTACATCATCATTTCGAGTTAAATTGGCACAACCTATTGATTTAAGTGATGGGGAATGGGGTGTTGCATTAACACAAATTAATATTCCGTGGAGTTTTTACAATGTTGGTGAAAATGAAGAAATTATAATTACTAGTGTTATCGATGATAAAGTTGAACGCTACCATGTTCCAATAACACCGGGATATTATTCATCAATTGAATCAATTCTACAATTAATTCCTGAAAATGTTCGTATGTTACACTATTTACAAAATAAAAATCAAGTTGTTATTAAACATTCTTTAAAATTAGAAGATCAATGTATGATTGGTGTTACACCGGGTTTACAACAGATTTTTGGATTTATTAATGAAAATACGCTTGATGTTAAAAATGTTATATACACAAAAGTTAAAAATGTTGATTTAATATTAGCACGTGGAAAATTTCCATGTGATTTAGATTATAATATTCCCAATACAATTAATGTTTGCATTGATATTGTAAAACAACAACAAAATATAGGTCCATTAGTTCGAAAACTTAGTGTATATAATGTACAACACGGTCATGTAAAATCTTTTGTATTTCACACACCACATTATGTTAAAGTTGAAAAGAAATATTTTGATACAATAGAAGTAAACTTAAAAGATGAACACGGGTTAAAATTACCATTTCGTTTTGGAACTTCAAACCTAACACTTCACTTTAAACGAAAATGATTTCTGAAAGTATTGATGATAGTTTTTACATTACATTAGTTTCAAATGCTAGTGCTGATGTATATCCTACAAATAGTCCAACACATTTTATTAATCAATTAAAAAATAATATTCGTTTACCAGAATCCGATTGGTATGTAGGATTAAGTGAAGTACATATTCCATTAACATGTTATAATGTTACCGCGGGTGAAAACGTTATATGGTACAAATTTAAAAATGCAGAACCTATGAAAAGTAAAATTCTTGTTGGATATTATCCATCCATTCATCATTTACTAGAAGAATTAAACGCAATATCGAGTTTTATAAGATTTAGTTTTTCAAATGTTGTACATGTTGAATGTGATGAACATGTAGAATCAGTTACATTGTCGCCTACATTAGCTTTACAATTAGGTTTTTCTGAAAAATCAGATCTTGTAAAAGAATCTCACGGATTCAAACAACCATACATAGATATCGGATATCCACATCAAATTTTTATTTATACAGATATTATACAATATCAATTTTTAGGTGATACAAAAGCACCATTATTACGTATAGCAACAATCTCTGATATTAAATATGGAAAAGTTCAAACAATTACATTTGAAGATATTCATTATATGCCACTTGCAAAATTTTGTTTTAATACAATTGAAATACTATTAAAAGATCATGCAGGGCGAAATTTGCCATTTCGTTCTGGGACACTGACCGTAACACTACATTTTAAACGCTCTCCGGCATCTTCTAAATAATAATAATAAAAATGAGAGCAAGACGTGTTACTTATCATCGTGGGCGCGGTATACCATATTTTTCAGGACCTGTATATCAAAAGGGACATGGTATAGGTAGTTTCTTTAAAGGATTATTTCGTTTTGCTTTACCATTTCTTAAACAAGGTGCAAAAACTGTAGGACGTCAAGCATTACAAACTGGTATGCAAGTTGCGGGTGATGTATTAGAAAATCGACCATTTAAAGAATCGGTTCGTGCACGTGTAAAAGAAGCTGGTAATAGTTTAAAGACAAAAGCAATTAATAAAGTTGGGCAGTTGCTAACTGGTAACGGCAAGAGACGGTCACGCAAGAGGAAAGCTCCTGCAATTGTAAAGTTTGGACCACCAACAAAACGTAAACATATACAGGACATCTTTTCATAATGGCGTTCCTAAATTCAAATAGTTTTGAATGTTGTACCAATGAATTTGATTTCTTTTCTATACCAATGACACAAACAGCTATTGAAGCAACTACAAATGCTGAATATCGTCCTATTTCCACATTAACCTCAGAAGGACCTATTGAATTTGTTATTCCGGGAGAAACAGGTGAATTTATTCATCCTGCATATCTATATCTTTATGTACGTTGTAAAATTACTAAAGCTGATGGTACAACTTTAGCTGACGATGATGTTGTCGCACCCGTAAATAATTTCTTACATTCTTTATTTAGTCAAATTGATATTTCGTTAAATGATAAATTAATTAGTTCTTCATCAGGATCTTATCCTTATCGTGCATACATTGAAACATTATTAAATTATTCTCATGATGCTTCTCAAACACATTTAGCATGTGCCATGTGGCATAAAGATACTGCAAAAAATTTTAATAAATTAGATAATACAAATGCTGGTTTTCAAAAACGTGCTAATATGGTGAAAAATAGTAAATCTTTTGAAATGTATGGACGTCTTCATACGGATATTGTAAGTTTAGATCGTATGCTTCCTAACAAAGTAAGTTTGCGTGTAAAACTACATCGTAGTAAAGATAATTTTTGCTTAATTTCTGCTGAAAATACAAGTTATAAAGTTGCACTTGAGGAAATTATTCTTCATGTACGTCGTATTGATGTAGCTGCAGATTTAGCTATGCAATTAAATACACGAATGGGTTCGGAAACAGCCAAGTTACCTCTGACGAGAGTGGAAACAAGATCTTATACTATACCTGCACAAGTAAAGTCTTACAGCCTTGATAATCTTTTCCTGGGTAATGTTCCTAAAGGCCTGATTATTGGTTTCATCTCCAACACAGCCTTCAATGGGAAATCACATCTTAATCCCTTTGAATTTCGAAACTTTAACGTTAACAAACTGCAATTACAAGTCGGTTCAAAATCATTTCCTCCCAACCCCCTCACACCTGATTTTAATAATAATTTATACCTTCTAAGTTACTATACTTTGATTTCAGGTACTGGTATATATTATCAAAATTATTCACATACTGTTACTCTTGATGAGTATCCAAACGGATATGCTCTGTATGCATTTATTCTATCTCCAACAGGAACTTTAGATGATAACACGTGGGATGTAGTACGCGATTCCCCTGTAAATTTAAAAGTATCATTTTCAGAAACTTTAACTGAACCTGTTACATGCATTGTGTACGCACAATTCGATTCTTTAGCACAAATAGACAAAGACAGAAATATTTATACTGATAACACCTTCTAATTTATTTAGTTGAGTACAATGCGGGTTGTTGTTCACTTCTCGGCGTATCATGATAACGAAGATGAGTTTATTATAAAAGAGCTAGCCATTGTAAATCCTGACGTTCCCTTTTTTCAAAATTGGATTTTTAAACCACCATTTCCTTTAAATAACTTATCTGAGCCAATCATAAGCACAAACAAATATCTAGGTGAGAATGTGTATGGCATTACCTGGCACGAAGGGGATGTAGAATATTCACATCTTAAGGAAATTCTTCAAACATATTGTTCAAATACTACAACCATATACACATACGGAATAAATAGAAAGTGTTTTCTTCAAGAAATTCTTCAAAGAGAAGTTACAAATTTGGAAGAAATAAACTGTCCAAAGTATACTGCATTAAGTTTTCACGTTCATCGGTGTGCACATAATAAGCATCGTTTCGGACAATATAGATGTACTGTTCATGAAGCATTACTGTATAGTGAATATGTGAAAGTGTATGATTATGTGTTACATGTGAATAACAGTGATAATTACATACCTACTACAATTAAAAATAATCTTTATCATGTATAGTGATGAATTATTAAAAGTGTTACTAACTGATAAAGTGACTGGTGCAAGTGTTACTGGAATTTACCCTATTGACAAACTTCCTGTAACGGTAAAACCTCCTGCAGCACTTGTGATTAATCTTGATACATCTGATTCTGCTGGTTCCCACTGGGTTGCAGTGTACATCAATAAGAAAAAAACATGGGTACTACTTTGATAGTCTTGCTATGGACATTCCCAAGGAAATAAAAAACTTTTTGTCGAAAAATACTAAAATGTACTTTACAAATATTCAACAATATCAACATGATAATTCTGTGTTATGTGGTTATTTTGTCTTATATTTTCTGCATCATATTATTCGCACTCAATCATTTAAAAAGTGTTTAAAATTGTTTAACAAGAAAATTTTGAAAAAGAATGATACTATTGTTTATAAACATGTAAACAAATTTTTAAAAAGAAAACACAAATAATTTTTTTTTAATTTTTTTTATTTATTTTTTTTAAATTTACATTTTTAATTTACAATAAATTTTTTTTAAACTTACACCCATGCATTTTATTTACAATTCCTCATTACAATCTTGATAATGCATTAGTTAATGCTGTTGATCTTTCATATTTCCACCAATAATTCAACTGTTGTGCATTACGATATGCACATCCTGATTTCTTTACAATACTTGTGTGAAAAGAACAATATTCATTAAATGTATTTCCACATAATTCATTTAATGAAGGACAATGTTTTGTTTCTAAATCAATGACATTATCTAATGCAAATATTCTTTTAATCCAAAGAGATTTCTCTAAACCTTTACAATAAAAGGTTGAATTCTTTGCGCATAATTGATATACAAGGTTTCGTATGCATGATACAGTATATCCAGTTTTGCTATTCCATTTCAATCCATGCAAATTTAATGTTAACCAGTCAATTTGTTTTTGACATCCTAGTGATAATAAATTATATTCAACTGGTGATTTTACCAAGCAATGGAAATTTACTGTATCATCGCATGCAGTTAAACAAAACTCACGAATAATAAATTCGTTATCAGACATTTTAAAACCTTGAATATCGATAATATACTGATTTACACATGGTGAAATTTCATTTGTATGAAAAATAAAAAACGGAATTATCTGTCCAACAAATTCTGTATTTTGTAAAAGATCACAAGTTTTTTGCATAAAGCATCGAAATGAGATTTCACTATGTTCTTGTTCAAACACTTCAAAGAGTTCACTAAGAGTTTTCTCAAGAGATAAATACTTCACTGCAAATGATCCAGTATTATAAAAATGTCTACATTCATGAGGAAGATGTAACTTGCAATCCACGCATTCCATTGGATTATTGTTGTGTAAGTATACTTTTATAGTTTTTATTACACAGTTCACATTAATGTTTTCACCATTACATAACACACATGAAACACTAGCACTATTCGAATACATTTTTTCAATCTGAAATATTCGCTTTCCGTTTGTCTTTTCTTATGAAGATCTCTAGTAATTCCGGTAAATAGTCTGTATCACTTAATAATTCCACATAGGCGTCATAAAATTTTTCTCTTGTTAATAGTCCGATAATATGTGTGTTTGCGTACAAATAAAACACATCATCTTCAACACTAGGACTTGCTATAATACTCCAAGCACGGATTTCCAATAATTCTGGACGCGTCGTCATACAATCATGATCAAAATCATGATTAGATCCTGTCGTACACCCATCACATATTAGTGTTTCATTAAAATTCCATTTTTCAATGGCCTTCTTTATACATTCGCGATCCACTTTTTCAATATTACAAGAACAATCTAAAGCCCAAAATCGTGATGTTCTTGATAATACAATTGGAGATGATGGCGGTGTTGGTGAAACTGTTAGCGCTGGTGAATCTATTGCATCAAAATCAAATTCTTCATCTGACGATGATTCGTATATTTCTGTTTCAGCATCAGATATTGCTTCAATATTGCTATTGCAAAGATCCTTCTTCTCATACGACTGCATGATGTATCTTTATATATTTTGTCTCTTATAACCTGTATTTAAAGTATTTTCATAACCGCAAGGTAATCACGTGTTCGGCATTCCCAACATTAAAGTTATTTTTATTAGTTTGTCCCCAATTTGTGATGTTTATCTCCCACGTCCGCAATCTTCCTTTTGTTCACCTACTGCGGCGCCAAAGTTATTTCTATCAGTCTGGCGGTATTCTGTAATGTTTACCAAACGTGTCAACGGTCTTCCTTTGTATTTAAATTCAAGTTTTAGCAAGCACACATCATTACTCCTACCCAACCGGTTTTCCAAAAGCGCGCGAAAAGTTCAGTTTATGTCTTAAGTTCATCAGCAACAGACGTACGAAAACCACGCTCTGTATATGTACCATCATAGTGTATCATACCGTACACGAGGTTTTACCACGCTCTGTATATGTACCGGCATTACATATCATACCAAAGTATACATATTTTATACACGACGTCTTTCAGACGGAGAATCCACAATGTGTCACGCATGAATAAATATTTCCCTCCCATCATACAGTATTCAGCTCCAATGATAAGGGTCCCGGGTTCGATCCCAGTGCGTATCACACATTATAAGTGTTCTGAGCTTCTTATTTTTAACAAATAAAACAATTTCCTACCACTTTATGAGATTTCATAGAAATCGAACCGTTAAATATATTAGGAGAATATCTTTTTATTCTCTCTCACATATTGCTCGTGTAATCTTTTATTCTCTCTCACATATTGTTCGTGTAATCTTTTATTCTCTCAAAATGACGTATCAACAGATTTAATTCAAATTTCCATTATTATTATTTTTAAAAATACCCAGTATAAAGTCTCTACAGACACGTATACAAACTCGAAAAAGAGTACATGACCTTTCCATGTCAGCACAACTAAAAACAGAAATATAACAACTTTCCAAACACACACGTAACCAGGTCATCAAACCCTAATAACCTAACCCAACCGACTGCCAACACAGACCATTACTTTCTATATTAATTATAGTACCTAACGGTACCCGTAGAATTGTTTGTCCGCAACTACTATGGTACAAATAATCTCAATATATTTTCTTTGGATAAAAGTATTTGCATTAACCAATCACAGTATTGATCCGTTTTGAAAGTAAAGGAATTTCTTTGCGTATGCAAATTTGTCTTCTAAACTTTTGTCAGAAGTTTTAGTAGCTTAAAATAAAATAGATAAAAGTATTTGCATTAACTAATCACAGCATTAATTCGTTTAGAAAATAAATCCATTTCTTTGCGTATGCAAAATTTGTTTTCTAAACTTTAGTCAGAAGTTTTAGTAGCTTAAAAAAAAATAATAATGACAAACTGCTTTGCATCAGGATCAAAAAAACGAAACAAATTTATTTAAAAAAAACATATTAAAATATTTTATTTCCACATATTTATAAATTATAGTACAAAAATATCATCTTTGCAGATATATAGTATCTTGCACATCATACGTTATCCGCCTTCACATCGCCAGAACTGCATCACTCCATTTGGCATTATTCCTGAAATAAAAGAAAAACATAATTTATTTCATCAAATGTGGAAACCGAACTTTTAATTAGCATTTTATTAAACATTCTATTGTTATTTAGAACAATAGTGGAAGTAATTTTAAAAATTTTAAAAAAGGTCGGGACTTTGAATTTTATTCTAACAAACATAATTCAAGGTATAGGGGAAGGAAAAAGAGGAAGGGAAAATATATATGCGACATTGAAACTTATAACTCTTACGTCAAGACGACACGATTAGTATAGGAACTATATTGGTTTTCTGCAAGCGCTGCTATCAGTAATGGCAGAATATTTGTGACTGTATTATTATTATTAATGATATCAACGGTAGCGGCTCCTGAAGGAAGTCATATTGGTTAAAATCGAAATGTTATCGCTACAAAATGAAAGAAGATATCTTGATACACCTTCAGAAAGCGATATACAAGAATTATATAGTGTACATGAAGTAATTTCTTATTTCCCTAGGTAGTGGCGATATCATTTTATCAGAGTGGTTTCCTTCAGGAGCCGCCATTGGTTTTCAAATAGTATAAATTCTGAAATATTGTTTGCACAGAAAACGAAAAAAGATAAATATTTAAAGATAATATATATACCAATCGATATACTTTGTTCAACTGAATAAAATGGTACCGGTATAGGTTAGTGTAAATCATCATGCGTAGTTTTCGAAATAATCGAGAAAAAACTATTTTTAAAAATCTAAAAAATTGATGATGCACGATAACCACGCCATCTGTTAAGATGAAACTAATACTGAATTATATACTCATCAACCTTTCCATTATGATACTAAAAGGATGACAGTACGCCTTGTGTGTTTACTGAGGTATTATGATTTAACTCTTAAACTTAAATGTTTGTTTAATTATAAGCCTAATAAACTGTATCACGAAAATTAAATGACATGAAATTTCTGTTCTTACGTCCCACAAGCCACATATATTTTCTCTAGGTTTCCAGAATATGTGCAGAATGAACAGTGGGACATATATAAATGTTAGATTGATGTATTATTCTGCAAGATATAACTCATTTCCTGAAGGATTATCACAATATTGCCATTGATAAACAAACGTACAAATTAAACGAATTAGACAACATTTTCATTTATCAATTTTAACATAGGTCAATTATGTTAAAATGTACATAGCTCTTAGAGAAAAAAATCAGTCCAAATACAGTAGAACCAGTATACTTAATTATTTTTCTTCGTTGATTCACTCGTTACGTTGCCTTAATATTCGAAGTCCGGACATGGACTATATCTGATCAATGATTCGATTGTATTTCAGTTGTAGCGCCCTTTTCAGCAGTGACGCTAAGTGAGATGTGTAATTACAGCTTAACGTTGAACCCGAACCACATGAGCTCCCGCCGAATATCAATGGCTAGCATCTTTATATTGGCCACTTATGTGTAGGAGAAGTTGTATCTTAATTATTTGCACTTAGGCACGCAATGCTACTTTATCTTCTAGAACTTGATAAAGTAAATCCACATAATCCAAGGAATAAAGGCGAGAAACATAAACGACAAAGGTGAGAGTTACTTGTTCTCTTTTTCTGTAATAGTGTAAGTATTATAGTGTATAGGGACTGTAGATAATACTTCCGCGAATGTTAAACGAAATATAACCACAGTGATATGAAAGTGAATGGAGTCAGTGGTTGAAGCTACGGTGGAAATGATGTCTAGGATCCCAACGGTCCCATCTTGACAAAGGTATGACGTGTCATTATACCCGCTTGTGCCTAATACGCATTAACAAAAAGTTGACCAATAAGAATTCTTGAAGAGTTGGTGCTGTTGTGGTATAGCTTTCGCAGTTCCTGATCGATGCTATTTCCAACAAGAAAACGCGCCACCTCGTGTACCGATACTTTCTGGATTGACACAATGTTGCACTACTTGCATGGTCTTCGCGGTCATTTGATCTTGCCTATTGAACACGTCTGGTCCACGATTGTGCAACGATTTGTGTACATTAGTGTTCCCCCGCAGTTCTAGCTGACGAAGTTCGACAATATGTTGAAACTACATGATTTGTTATACCTAAGGAGGTTAGCCAAAGCGTGTTACTCTCATGTTTCTCCATGTCGCAGTTATGACCTCATACAATATTATCCCCTGAATATTTAGTTAGGCTCCTAAATAGCAAACAGCAACAAGTGTAGTCACTTTATTACCGAACTTGATATTGATAGCTCTACTCTTTCCTAATAACATAGAATCTGGAAGTTTATTAGATAAACCATTTTATTAATATTGTATTTGTAAACCCACTTACCTTTAGTCCTTAATTAAAAAGCTTCTTAACCATGGAGACCCAAGCCATGTCCATAACCATATCCCAAACCATATCCTAGTCCACCAACAAGGCCGATTGGTGCAATGCCCTTAGCAATGACTGGAGCGGCTATCACTGGTTTCACAACTGGGATAGGAACACTTCCGTAATGGATGGAGTTTACGTTAGCGTAAGAAGTGGCAAGAGGTGCTACGGCCTTGACGACGGGCGCTGCAACTGCGTAGCCTACACCATGTCCAAGACCAATGCCTCCATAACCTAAACCAAGGCCTCCATAGCCCAAAGCTAATCCTCGCTTCTCTCTAACTTCGGGTTCGGCATAGACAGCGGCAACCAAGAGAGCAATGCAAACCTGCAAGATTAAAATTCAAATATTCAATTATTTTCAAGGTTGTTGGACTTCACAAAGTCACAAACAAGACAAAACAAATAAATAAATTTACATACAAACCACTGACTTCTATATTCTTATAGCATTACACTCAGTGCGTATTTAGGGGGAGCTTCCGGCCTTAAGCCCCTTCCGAAATCTTACTATAGTAAAGTATATGAAACATCTTGCAGATTTTCAGGCAAAGCCCCCCCCCACCCGAAATTAGCAAAGCCCTCCCCGAAACAAAATCGTAAATACGCCACTGATTACACTAAAAAGAATGCAAAAAACATTTTCTTTAATTTTGAGAGAGCTGCAAGTTTAATATCCTTAATTTAAGTACCCAACATATAAGAACTCTTTACGAACAGTTTTCAGTATATACTTCTACACTACAGGGAAAAAGCAGCTTGCCACTCTACCCCGTAGCAGCAAATGGATATTGTAAAATGGATTAAAACTTTCCTTCAACCAGAACAATGAGGCAGGATATGTATATTTATACTATGGTAGTGATAGGCCTTGTCTGGGATTAGATTACCCGCTTTTACCGGGTATATCCCGTTTTTTAGACCTTTTTTTAATTCTTCTTCCCTTTAATCGCTAATACACTAAAAAAAATCACTCTTTTCCTAGCTGCAGCAAAAAAAAAAAAAAAAAAAGTTAAAAAATAGAGTTTGGAAGTTCTGGAAGTTAAGAATTATTGCACTCTTCACTCGTTGTGTATAGGTTAACACATTGCGATTTTCTTTCTCCATCTTCTTTCCATACACCAAAAGAGAATGATAAGATCAGTGCATTGATAAACATATGACTTAACCAGTAATGTATTGCTTGGTATAAACAGTCATTTCTTCCGTTCTACAGTGCATCTACGATCGTTATGCTACAATACATGTATACGAGTATATAAGTTTATATAACAACTATAACAATGACTACCCCTAGGTGGATTTCGTATTATGTCAGTTTGCCGAGAGACCGTTTTTTTTTTTTCAAATGTGGTTACCGTGCCTTAATTAAATATTCTCGTTGTTTACATTTTATGTTTTCATTTCTTGTTTTTAATTTTGCCCACCAACCACCAAAAATAAATACCATACCATATTCATGCATTCGTTATGCAGGCAAACAATAATGCAGGTAGCGACATCTATTAGCATCAGGCAGGCAAGTAATAGTACAGGTAACGACATATATTAGCATCAGGCAGGCAAATAATAGTACAGGTAGTGACATCTATTGCGTCAGGCAGGCAAGTAACAGAACAGCTAGCGACAGCTATTAGGCTGACCATGTTATTAAGATTAGCGTGACGCACAGACTGAGACTTTTGCCATTTATTACTTGTTTGTATTGAAATATTAAAACGATATCTGTGCCTAAAGACAGTTGTGAATTCAAATTCTAAGACTTACAAAACTGGGTTAAGTATTTAGTGGGTAGATGAAAGAAGTAACCTAAATGTCAATCCTTTAAAACTGATACTGTATGTTTGTATGACTTGAAATAAATGCATCCCGAAGATAATTAGAGATAGCGAAAAATGTGTGAAGAGACTATACTACTATATCATAAGAAAATCAATTGTTCAAAATTACCCCATTAAAATAAATGAAAGTATGCTAATCCAAATCTTGGCCCTATCAAAAAAAATTACTGTACTTGTAATCTAACATCTAAGAAATGTATATGCATATATTAATACAAAAAGTTACACGCATAGCTCCTGAAAGATGGAGAGATATTGTACATTAAAATGTGCCTTGTTAACGGAAGCTGTGTTACACGAAAAACGGAAATCAAAATAAGCCTTTTAACGGAAAATTTCATGTTCCGAAAAGAAGAGTTACAAAATTTTAGACACCTTTTGAGACGTTAAATATACTTTTATCACACCTGATACTCTTAAGCTTCGTGAGTAGAATCCATAACATTAATATTGCGATTATGTCTTAATTTTACCTAACTTACATGTATAGTCATTATATGGCCGTAATAAAGAAATTATTGATTTTCAATTTTATTTTTGTATTTGTTTCAAAGAAAGGATCATTCGTCCATTATCAAAGAACGGCACCGAAGATGAACAGATAAATTTTCTTGTTAGACCGTCATCTAAGGAAACAGAGTGGCTAAAACTTTCTTGCACGCGAATTCATTAGAACTTCTTGATGGAATTTTTATACAGAAGACGTTGGTTTGATTTCCGGTGAAGAATTATCCCATGTTAAGAGTAGATAGACATCTCATACAGTCTTAATGTTGAAACGAAACTGTAAATTCTAAAAAAAAAAACATATTAGACCTACTACTCAAACATTGGAAATATATGTTTCTACCTTTCCTTATCCACAAATTTAAAGATAGGGATAATTTAGAATATTTAAAACAAAGATAGAAATTTTTATTTCTTAAATTGTCTTGAAATATACTTAAAATATTATTAGTTTGGGAACAGTCCTGAATATGAACTTGACAGATGAGAGTTGCATCAGATGAGACTTTTCCTAAATTTCTTTTTACTGACATATTGATAAAGACGAGATGGAATTTCTCTTCCAATCAGGGGGTAAAAGTGAGGGGGAACGCGGAGAGACGTCGTCCCCTCACTTCCATAAAATATCTATGGTGTCCCCTGTTTTGTAAACATTATGATACATTGGGCAAGATAGGGAAGGGGGACAACATGACGTCATGCGTCCCAATACCTTTTCAGATCTACTTTACCCCTACTCCCAATAAGTTATAAATTCTAATAAATTAACGAAAGGATATCTTTCACTGACATTAAATAAATCAATGTTATTTCACATTAAATTATACCGATGTCCTTCTACTCGCTTAGAAGTAAATGATAAAAGTTTCATAACAGAGATCCCACTTTTAAACGCAAAATACAAAGATCGGCAAAGCATAAACGTGATTTTACAAATTTAGAAAAGTTAAAGTTTTAAAAAAAAAAACTCCATGCCTCGTAATGCAGTCTAATACAGTATTTCAACAAATAGAAGCGAATATTTCTGTGATTCGTTCCTTTGGAATGTAGCACTTACGATATATCAGAAGTGTACTGGCATATAATTAGAAGTACTCACCAACTACATCGATAAAAATGGTTGCGGAAGTACCGCAGGATTCTGAAACATGGATATTTGGATAGAGCACATGATAGTTCCTAAGTGAAGTCTTGACCCGACTACGGTAGGTCCCATAGTTTTGGAGCTATGGATCTTTAAAGTTCAATTTTTCGTGATTTCGGCAGCTTGTAACTCCAAAAGGAAGCATTTGTGTACTCAAGTTGGTCTATACTTTTTGTCTTATCTTGGTGTCAGGAATCACCTCCCAAACGTTGTCGGTGTTGTTTTGAAACACCATGTAGAAATGGACGAAGGATCCTAACCTAACGAGCTTTCAGCAACTCTAATCCAGGTTTCCCGAAAGATACACTGGACATTAATCATTGTTAAGAGGGAACCCATTATTAGTTTAGCTTGATTGAGAAGTGCTTAATACAAACTTATTATTTTTTTTTCTCGTTACTAATATATCGAGGTATTAGTAGTTATGTTTCGAAATATCTTATAGGCTAAAGATCTCATCTAGTATTGCACCTTTAATTTTCTGTCTTTTTAAAAGTACATTAACTGGGGGAAAGGGGGGAACACTGCCTCAATAGTAGAGCGCTTATCTCTGGTGCGTGGGGTTCCTGTCCCGGCCAAGTAAGTTTGTAGTGAACAATATCGTGTCCATAGGTTTTCTCGGAATACTGCCGTGTCTTCTCACACTCTCATTCTACCAATTCTTCCATCATTATTCACTTGCCTTAATCATTCGTCTCCATTAGCCACCTGAAGGTCATAAACATGGGACGTTAAACTAATAGATTTCCTTTTAAGTGTATTGTCTCATTTAATACAGGTATTTAAACACGCCAGACATTTATAGACACTTGATTCCCTTTCTTTTGTAATTGCGTAAAGAGACAGAAACACACACATACACACACACACACACACACAGAGAGAGAGAGAGAGAGAGAGAGAGAGAGAGAGGAAGTGATGTAAGCTAAAAGAGTGATATGGGTGCAGAGTAGAAACATTACATGAAGTAGATACGATTTGATTTGATTTTAAGTTTAGTGTCTCTTGCAGCAGCAAGGGCTGTATGAAACGTGGACCTAGAGTTTAACATGAGATCAGAACCACATGAGCTCACATCACGAATCGAACTCATGTCTCCCACGCCAAAGACGCGTACGCTAACCACTTAGCCACGAGGAAGCTTACTACATGAGCTAGGAGTATGTTGAGATAGGTTCCAATAGATAATCTACGTATAATCAAAAGTTATTATCAAACTATTGGATATCATATAGATTTAGTGCTTAGACTGGACTTTGAAAGAAACTGCCCAATTCAGTTGATTCTATATGAAATTGGGGATAAAATAACATTATTACTTATGCCCTGGAAGATAAAGCAAACGAACGATTAACGGAAATGCATGATTATGAAAGAAACTGTAGAGTGAGAATGTTGGATGAAACCGAAGAACGCCGAGGAAACCCATGAAATGGAAGAACGCCGAGGAAACCCATAAACTTAGCTCTTTAGTACTAAGCCTCTCATCATCATTGACAGAAGAATTGTATTCCCAGTGGCTAAGATAACCGCCACGGAGACTCCGGTCTCCCTCGAGTTATAAAACTTGTTTGCATGGTTGGATGATTTATTTAGACTTTAGCGTTCCGTTCAGCATCGAGACTACATGAGACGTTTACCTACAATTTAACGTGGTATTCGAACCACATGAGCTGCCACCGAGAACCGAACCCTGATATCCCCCCACCAAAAACGTGTACGGTAAGCATATAGCCACAAGGGAGTTAAAACTCATTTGCACAAGATTTGTCTTTCTAGATCTGTGGGAGAAAACCCAGAGTAGAGTTTCTACCCTTCGTCTAGTCCAGAAGAATAGCACTGCACTTGATTCCAAATGTATACTTTTAGGTTGTTTCATACGCACTCACACATAAAAAAAAAATTACGCACACACGTCACCCATGTTGATACGCATACACGATTTTGAAAAAAAAAATGGCTGAAATGGTTATACTTTTCTTTTTCATGAAAGTAAAATCTTCCAGAAATTAGCAGTTTGAAGCCCTCATCCGTAACAAAGACACGAACAAGGAAGCTACGAAACCGAACGAATATGCTTTTGCCAATTATCAAATGAGTTCTGCTTTCGTCCGGAGGCCTATACTACGAGACTTACCAAGAATTTCATGTTGAAAAGGTAATTAGAGATGAACGTCTAAAAAGAGAAGACAAGATACTATTATAGTAGGTATCCCTCACACACGCTTTTTTGATAGTGCTGTTTTAGTGAACACTGAACAACTGACAACCCAACCATGGGACATGGTTATATTTATACAGGAACAATTTTCCTCGGTTCATGAACAGTCTTGCGACACACCCACATCTTCTGAAAGAGCAGAAGAAAAAAAAAAGAAATATCTGTTTCCCATAGAAGGTTTGTATATGGGGAACCTGGTACGAAATGCTCCCATGTTCCTGGTTAGCGTAATTCTTAAGTGGCAGTATATCGAAATTCCTTTCGCTTCTTTTTTCTTTCTTTCTTTATTTCTTTCTTAAAAGTCTCTCGTTATGTTATGTTATGTCTGCTTTCCTGCTCTTTAGCCAAATAATGTAACACGTAATTGGAATTTTTGCGAGGTCACAGTCAATTGTTTAAAGCTCTTGAACTCATGATATGGAGGGAAGGACACTTAAGCGCGAATACAAGCGTAAACAAAAGAAGAACGCTCTTTTTTCTTCTTTTCTTAAGTGGATTACGTGGGAATGGAGGTGGAAGAAGAAGAAAAACAATATTGGAATAGCCACAGTGAATAAAATATGGGCTAATAATCATAGTTGCCAACTTTCTGAAAGTGAAAACTTTTGATTTCAATTAATGTGTCATATTTTTAATTTGACAAAAATAAATAAATTCTTATTAATATATACAAAAAAAAAACGTGTGTGGGTGTAGGTGTGGCCCACGGTGGCTCAGTGGTAGATTCTTCACCTCTGGTGCATGGGGTCCCTGGTTCGATCCTAGCTCGCGCCAAGTGGATTTGTTGGTGGGCACACACACCGTATTCGTGAATTTTCTAGAGGTTTTCTCATTTCTTACATATTTCTTCATTCCACGTTTTCATTCATTTCTCATCATCAACATTTTCTTTAGCTTGCACGATATAACCGTGGAACGTAGAACTGAAATATTTAATTTCATTTCGTGTGTGTGTGTGTGTTATCAGATTTTCATACAGAAAGAAGCCTTATATACAGCCATTAAATTTTGTGTATAGATAGATCTTCACCTGATCTAACCGTGTACAAGCCGTTTTTTATATTTTCGACTCAAGGAGAGATGGATAATTCACGTGTTCTGGAGGTTCAAAAAATATCTCAGAAGCCCTTCAAAATAGACAACCTGCACTACTGTACTGTATTACAGATTGTATACGGTCCAGTACACATGGAAGACACTCATGTTAGTAAACACATAAATAAATTAATACTATTCCACAATATTGTTAGTATATAATGGAGGAACATTGTCAAATGTTTTAAGACTCAATCTACAGGGTGTTTCAAAACAACACCAACAACGTTTAGGAGGTGATTCCTGACACAAAGATAAGACAAAAAGTATATACCAACCTGGGTGTAGAAATGGTTCGGAGTATTGGCTGCGTTAATTAGTTAAGCTTCCTTTCGGAGTTGTAGGCTGCCGAAAATATGAAAAAAAATGAACTTTAAAGGCGCATAGCTCTTAGACAATGGGACCTACGGTTGTCGGCTGAAGAGTTTACTTAGGTACTAATATGTGCGTTATCCAAAAGTGTGTATTTCAGAATTCTAAGGTATTCACGCAACAATTTTTATAGAGGGAGTTTGACTACAGGCATATAATTTGAAATACTCACCAACTACTTCTATAAAAATTGCTACAAAAGTACCACATGATTCTGAAACATGGATATTTGGATAGTTAACATACTAGTTCCAAAGTGAATTTTTTACCCGACTTCTTTACGGTAGATCCCATAGTAGTGGAGCTATAGACCTTTAAAGTTAATTTTTTTCATGTTTTTGACAGCCTATAACTCCGAAAGGAAACATTTGTGCACCCAGGTTAATCTATACTTTTTGTCTTATCTTGGTGTCAGGAATCATCTCCCTGTCGGTGTTGTTTTGAAACACCCTGTATAATTCTAAGTGAGTGGGATAAAATGACGTGCTTGGATATAAAGCTTTATGAGAAAATCGACAAATATTAACTTTTATGACACCTAAAAGTATGACAGGAGAGCAACAATAACAGGCACCGAATTACTTAGCTTACCACGTATCAAGCTGAAATTAATATTAAAGTATAACCCATCAAGCTTTTTCTCTATATCACTAATAATGATATATAACAACCTTCAAGTAATTATCATTAACTTTCAGACTTCAATCTTTTAATCCTTGTTGTACTTATTTTCTGGAAACAAATGACTAAATAAAAAAAAAAACAGTAGTCACGTGTACATCAGTTGAAGAAGATTTCTTTGAATGGTGTGATACTTTCTCAGTGAAATAATGAAACAGGAAGTGGTGGTAGAATTTCTACAACTTCCGGTTTTAGTAGAGAGTTAAGGATGGATATTAAATGTATTCTTGGAACGTTTAATCGATTGCAGGAAACAATTTCTCGCTATATATTAGTGAGGGCGTGTAGTGTAGTATGCGGTCCTGGGAACACTCGGTCGATAATGTATAACAGTTTTTTCAACACAGCCGTTTTGAATGAGGTTTCTCTGGGCTTTCCTCATTCATACTAGGCAAATACCGGGAATGTAACATAATGGTCCCAGGCCGCTTTCCTTCCTTCTTTATTCTTTTCTTCTTCCCAATTCCCCGGATAGTGTGTCCTGGGAATTGCATCGAAGTTACAGATATTGCATCACTTAGAGCCTAAATGAAGATTACCCCGATAGACGCATGTAGATGTGTGAATGGTTTGCAGATAAATTGGATGAAAACATCTGTTTTACTAAAGACTGTGTGTTGTTCAGTGATGAAGCTGTGATATATATAGGGTCTATATATATATATATATATATATATATATATATCGTAATCTTTGGCTCCAAGATGACTGTTATTTTCCTAACCATCATATTAATGCTGAAGCACCCAATAGGCTATGAATAAAATAAAAATGACTATTTTGCGAGTAAGGTACTAAGGACAGACAGTTAACCATCCAACAAAACGACCAGGTTCGGAGATTTTGCCTTCCACAAAAGGATCCCAGTTTGGAATAGCAATAATATGGTAATTCTATTTATGGGTCCTCGCCATATATAGCCTTGGTGCTGAAAATAGGCGTTAAACTACAATGTGCTTTCTGTGCGTAAGTCCATGATTCAATTTTCGGTGAGAACTTCCGTTGTTCAGATCCCACATTAAGCTGTAGACCTACTTCTCATATACCCATCCGTATTAAGAAATAAACTTCTAAAACAACCAATTAATGAATCATTCGAAACTAACTAATGCACCCCTCTTAGCTACACGTACACAAATGTCGTTATATTACACTACAGAAATAGACTACGTAAGTTACAGAAAATTTTCTTCTCGTTTGAAACTAATGCCAAGATATCAAAAACGTCCTGAAAATTACTTTACAAAAATAGCAAGAACTTCTATTGACGATTTTTCATTTACTACGCGTTTTTAGTAACTGAAATTAGCAATGAGTTGGCAATAATGACATCATTTGACACAAATTTGCCAATTGAAACAAAGAGTTTACAGAATGCAATTCAGAATGTTCACAAAAATAGTGGGAGTGGAAGGTCCAAAGCAAGGATTATAAAAGTTTTTTCTTCCTTTCTTGAAAATGTGATAATGTTACCGTATATATTCTTTTTTTTTATTCGATCGAAAAGAATTTATATCCTTCTTTTCGTTGTTTTCTAATTGAATAATAAGAAAAACACATAATGTGGTAAATTTATATAGAAAGGGAAAAGTCATGGAGTTTGCAGCAAAAGGTCACCGTGTGTAAATGGAAATGAAAGAACACAAATATCACGGCCAAGTATAGATTTAGTGTGTTTTTTCGCAACTCACTATAACAAGGGGGGAAAATGTGATTGGTAAATCCTTTGGAATTTCTCAATTGCTATATATATAGTCGACATCGGATCTAATAGTATGGAATAACGACTTTTCGATCCCTCTGTCAAGGGTCTGTTCTTCTTATACTGTAAGACGTCACGAGGGCAGAATATTATATTCAGATGAATGTGCGAGGGAATAGCCGTGTATTGTAATCGTGATTATCCATTTTATTTTTTGTATGCATATTAACTCTGATCATATTCTTTTTTATCTATACAATCACTATTTTTTTCCCGTACTTGTCCATTTATATTTTTGAATTATAGAGGAAAGAAACACCACTTTGTCTGCGTTTTCCTAGTTTAGAGTCCTTATTTAACTGCCTCTTTTAGGATACCTGAGCCTAAACTAGGTAGCATCTGGTCAGAACTAAGACACACCCATCGGAGAGTCCATCAGGTCCGAACCCTCCCTCTTCCCCTTACAAACTTCGTAACTTAACAGATCTAAATAAAATAAACTTGCTTTAGCAGAGAAATTATTGTTATAGCATTAAGATTTGATCTCACACTTCATTGTACTCTCGCATATATATATATATATATATATATATATATATATATATATATATATATATATATATATATATATATATATATAATTTTTTCTCAGAATATAAGTGACCGTAGTTACCGATTTTTCGGATGTAGAATAACAGCAGTTCAATACTACATTGACTACATAATCTTGTACTCTCTGACTTCTTCTTCCAGAAGAATATCGGAACTCCCCCCCCCAAAAAAAAAATGGGTGCGCTCCTAGTCAGAACACTCAATATAAGACTAACATTATCCAAACTATGGAAGTGCTGTACAGAGTACCTATGCCTCTTTTAGTTTTTAGCCCATTCGAAAGTTTTCTGTTTACATTACAATAAAGTAGACCTTAAATAAAGGTGATTTTACTGATTTCTTCTGAGAAATTCATTTGTCTATCGCCACAAAAATAAAAGAATGTAATTGGATGCTATTCTGTGTAAAATCAATTGGATTGGATTTGGAATATCCTATTTATCGAAGGACTTATTTTATAGTATCGTTTCATTTTCTTCTAGGCAGAGGTGTCATTTGTCAGGGTAATTGCATTTCCTCCGTTTGTTTTTATTTTTTTATTTTTTTTTTACGAATTGTATTGTAATAGTATAGGCTACTAACAAAACACGCGAATCTCTTATATTCGTATTGAATTTTGTCCTATCTTTAATATATTATGATGAACCTTACGCATAGAAATATCGTATTCCTCATGTCCTTCTTGAATGTCTCGTATTTGAGAAGTTGATAACAGTTTTCTTTTCGTATTGTCCCGAATTTTACACTTAATATGCTAATATGCCCGTATTTCTTAGCTGATGTTTTATATTTCTTTCAAGTAAAATAAAATGCTTTTAAAATATCCTGATTATAAAGTTAGTATTACGTTGACAGATGTACGTTTATGTAATCAGATGCATGTAGGAGCCTATATTTTACTACAGTAAGTGTCTGTATATTGTAAATTTACAAGAGATCTCTTCATAATTTCCAGATGAATTACGGAATCAGGAAGTTATAATGAGATTTCCAAAGAAACCTTTGCAATTCTCTTGAATATCTTTTCAACCCTAAAATTTCTTAAATTCCAGCCACTAGGCCATCGGGCTCTCGCTATATATTATGCAGAAGTTAACGGCGAAGAAAAGAGTATGGTAGAAATATTAGAAATGGCAAATGTTATCATATATATCTTATAACATAACACCTGTGTCTTTTTCAAGCATACAATAATCCGATGACATTTGAAATTCTCCACAACATTCCTCTCGTTGCCGATGTAAAAAGAAACCAAACTTCAGCTTTAACACTTTCACTAACGAGCTTATATAGCAACCTCCAGCTTCCTGTTAGTTTAGTGCAAGTTCAAAACGTTGTATCGGTAGTAGAAAGAAACTAAGCATGCGAAATATATGGTAATCAATTCTTTTACGGTACACCTATTTTACGACATCGTGCGTTTGCATTAACAATTTGTCTGAAGTTCTGCTCGAGCTTGGAATTTTGTTTGGTGGGCACTTTTTTTTATTAGAAGTATGTTCCGAACACATACATCTGTATAACTCAAGATGTGTACTGTATAATGGATGTAGTACAGGAGTAAAGAGCGCATACGAAATAACAGAAGAGTTCGCAGTTAAAGTGGAACTTCATCAGGAATCTAGTCTTAGCCCATACCTTTTTGTAATAATATATTGTGATGGAGGAACTTATAAAGGATATCTAAGAGTTGACACTTTGGAATATGCTATTTTCGGAAGACCTTGTGCTGGTGTGTCAGACCAAGGCAGCTCTGGAAGAGAAATTAGATACCTGGAGAGGAGCATTGGAGAGCAAAGGGTTTAGAATCAGTAGAACTAAGACAGAATATTTACATTTTCCTTTCAGAAAAAATGGAATCGAGAATACAAGGATACAACTGGACGAACAAGAGGTTGTAAGGCAAACATATTCAAGTACTTGGGATCAATTCTGCAGGAATAGAAGAAAACGTCAACAACAAAAATTAGCAGTGGTTGGACGAAATGGAAAGAAACGTATAACGACTCTATAGAAAAGCGTCGTCAACCTGGTTCGTCTTGTAAAATATCAGTTACGAAGCGATAATTACTTTTCTTTATGCAAAAATCAACTCAGATATTCAAAGATTATTAGTCTCACCTTTATTGCTTGATATGTCTTAAATATTCTTTTTAAGACCGTAAAATACATAAATTTACTTGACTAGGTCAACACATAACATGTACATAGCCACAACTATCCCATAATAATCTCTTACATATATTAAAAACATTCTTCTTTTCTGTTAATTTAAAATGAACATTCTACTAAGTATATTACATATTTATGAGCACTTTTTGCCCACGGTACAGGTAAATATTATACAAACTAAAGTATTTCGTTATAGAAAATGTCGCCCGACAAAGGGACTGAATATAAAAGTCATGAGTAGGCTTGGCTTTTATATTCAAGAACCACTGGTCTGATTAGATTAATGTTCGTACATTACATATGTTCTTTATATTTTGATCACACCTCGTATATATCTTCATTATTTTTTTGTTAACCCTCATATATATATAAAATATTAGTTATTATCATTCACATAAATACATTTACAATAAATCTTTGATTTCATTAATATTTCTCTTTTATTACATTATTATTTATTCTTTATCATTAAAAACATCGTCGCTTAGAAATATAATTAACGAGGGTGAAACACAAATTATCAAGATTACTAGTTTCGATCATTATTACAAACGATGATGTGACAAATAATATTTATTCTTTTCGGGCGCATTGTATAACAAATAAGTTAGATGTTGCAATTGTAATGTATACATAGTAGCACTAAGATGTCATAAATAATGAAGAATTTCATTCAAGGTAGTTATTGAATAATGGATTTTATAGAATGGATCTTATTCTTAACATAATCTTTGACAATTAAACACAAATCAATCTGATATAAAGTAATTTTTTTTTTTACCTTTAACTAATTATAAATTGAATTATGATTCTTCACATTAATAAGAAAGAATAAAAATTAAACATAACCTACGTTTGAATAATCAAATGGAAGTAAATAAATTTATTTTACAGAAACAAAAGACACCTTTTTGTTATTAAATAAACACATTTTTCATTATTATTGTTATTTTTCATTCTTATTTATTTGATCAAGAATGTTGGGTGCTACTAACTCTTTAACTAGATGCATTTCAAATATTTATAACCATCGTTTTCATTATTAATATTAACACAAACTTTAAAACGAAAATTCACAAGAATCTATAACCAACATGGGTTTAACCTAATTTCGTTAACGGTAATCATGTTACATTCGCACTGGCATATGAATCTAATAAAGTGCATTGTACCGCACAATCGTGGTTATGTTCTACATTAGGTTGTACATGTCTTTCATCGTGATTTGAATTTGGATACGAAGTACCATCTCGTGAACAATGATTATGTCTATACATAGGATTGATAGCATCTCTAGGATTTCGACATGTATTTCTATTATTTTTGTGTCTACTTCGGTTGATTAGGTTAGGCGGATTCCTTACATAGCCTTGTCTATTTTGTTCATTTTGATTGCTAGAGTATACTCGTCTTAGGTTCGGTTCATTATTATTCACACTTCGGATATTCAAATTCCGAACAGGGACCAAATGATCAGAATTATTCTTATTTTTACCCATTCCTGATTGTGTTAGATTCATAGCATGGTATTGAGTTTCGTAGCATTGTACAAGCATTAATAAATGACTGAAACTCATACACTGTGTGGAAAATAAGATCTGCTGTAATTTAAATGGAAGCAAATTGCGAATCGATGCAATTATTCTTGATTCCGATTGCAAGGGATTAACGACCTTTAATTCATTATAGACATTTACAACAAACTCTACAATAGATTTGTGCAATCGAGGATTGAAATGTTGATTTCTAAGAGTGGCATCTCTGTTTGCCAGCAAAAAGTCATTTTCGTAATTCGCGATCAATGCCGCTTTAAATTCCTCATATGTACTAATGTGATCACGTATTGCCTTAAACCATAAGGAACAAGGTGGGAGTAATACATGGGGTATTAATTTCATGTATTGTGATCGGTCGATAGACATTATACTGCATTCGTCTTGGAACTTCTCTAAGAAAGAACTAGCATTTTCATTGCACTTACCACTAAATTTACTCATGGCTTTGATTTCGCTCATCTTGACACTTAACTTTACCTTTCTTTTCTCACTCCTTGTTCTTGTGGTGTGATTGTTCCGGTCCGTAGCGTGCTGTGTCATGATACCATTTATATTTCGTTCATCAGTGATCTTCGGACAATTTTCCTCTAATATAATATCCTCCTCAGATTCCGGCGAAGGCGTATTTATATCCGGTGATTGGGGAAACTCGAAGCGATCACTGCCCAGATTATTGCGATAAATGTTATCTCTAGCCTGTAACGTTTTAATTTCTTCCTGCATAGTAGCCAACTGGATCTTTTGATGTTTAACGGAAGATTCTATTAACGTTAAATCCTTTTTTACAGCACAGATTTCATGATTTTGATGATCGTGCTTTTCTTGACACTCATCGGCTAACCTTTTTAACTTCTCTTCAAACTGCGAGGATATGTCGTTCATCACCTGGACGATTGTTTGTTTCGTATCGTCTGATTTCAGTTCTATCCGTTCTATTCGTTTACTTAATTCTTCATACTGCTTGCTAGCTTCATTAAATTTCAGTTCTATCTTCTTTTCCATGGTCTGGTTAGCTTCATAGAACTTCTGTTCCATGGTCTGGTTAGCTTCATAGAACTTCTGTTCCATGTTTGTGTTAGATTCATTGAGCTTCTGTTCCATGGTTTGTTTTATCTCAGTCGTCATTTGCATAATTTGTCGCTGCACAGCTAACAAAAGTCGATCCTCAGATGACAAACTTGGTGTTGCACTAATTTCACCTGGATTACTGGTATTAGATTCCTGTTGCACTATTTCACTATCCATTTTTCTTTTGATGACCTTACCGCTTCGTAATACGGTTAAGTTCGTATTCATAAATGGTAATATCCAAGTAAATTCAGCCCTACTTTCCTTCTTCGGGAACTGAATTTTCAAAAGATCCCGGGTTTGGTAAACCAAATTTTTATAACGACTCTATAGAAAAGCGTCGTCAACCTGGTTCGTCTTGTAAAATATCAGTTACGAAGCGATAATTACTTTTCTTTATGCAAAAATCAACTCAGATATTCAAAGATTATTAGTCTCACCTTTATTGCTTGATATGTCTTAAATATTCTTTTTAAGACCGTAAAATACATAAATTTACTTGACTAGGTCAACACATAACATGTACATAGCCACAACTATCCCATAATAATCTCTTACATATATTAAAAACATTCTTCTTTTCTGTTAATTTAAAATGAACATTCTACTAAGTATATTACATATTTATGAGCACTTTTTGCCCACGGTACAGGTAAATATTATACAAACTAAAGTATTTCGTTATAAACGGTAAGAAATGTTGTGTGACCGTAGAATCCCAATACGCCGTAAGAAAAAGTTTACAAAACAGTAGTGAGACCCGCCTTATTATAGGGAGTGGAATGTTGGACGACGAAGAGAGGGGAACAGAAGTTGCATGAATGTTTGGAGTGACGCGGAAGGACAAAATTATAAATGAAGTGATCCGGAGAACAGTAAAGGTCAGACCAGTAGTAGAAAAATGCAAGAAAGTAGACAGAGATAGTTTGGGCATGTAAGAAGATCTTTGAAGTATGTAGCTCCCAGAGTAGGTGCTATAGAGTGAGTGGGAAACGAGTCCGAGGCTGGACAAAGAAGAAGCGGAGAGAATGTGTTAAGAACGATCTGGTGCAGTGTGGTGTCACAGAAGATATGACACAAGATAGAAGCAGTTGGAGGACAGCGATCCAAAAAGCCGACCCCAGGTAATTGGGGAAAAGACTTAGAAGAAGAAGAAGAAGAAGAAGAAGAAGAAGAAGAAGAAGAAGATACTCATGCCACTTGCATTGTCACCAACGGATTCCAAAAATGAAATATCTTTGATCCCTTGACACTGCTGAAAGATATTTTGAGAGTATGAACTTTTTAAAGACCCTCCATAATATCTGCTCCTCCGGCAGAATGTGTAGGAATATCTACTTAATTTTTAGGTATTCTTCGTACAGTTTGCTGCAGTCCATTTTCAGATCAAATGGTTCACTAAAGTTGTTGGCAGAAGCTTGAACTAAGTTATCTCCATTCACAATTGTCTTAGCGAATAGCTGTCACTATATGTCACTGTATATACTATGTAAGCTCGGAAATACTTGAATTCCTCGTCAATAGATGTTACCTTGAAATGACTGAGCTTTTCGATCGCTTTTTTCTTTAACAATTTGGAGAAAGTAACTTAAAAAGGGAAATTTCTTCAAACAACTAGCAGTTATAATATCGATGGATAGTGTCACTGGATGTGGAATGTTTAGTTCTCTAAGAAGGTGCAACAATGATTACATTCGCGACCAACTGGATTGACACAAACCTACAAATGATACTTGTTAGATTTATCTGCAATGCGAGTGTCTTTTCGAATGATTTGTGGAGGAGTTTCACACGCTTAGGAAGAACGTCGTTATCGTTTTCAGTGAAGATTAGTACGCAAGTGTATTATTTCCTTAAAAAAAACTCCTGGAGAAAAAGTACCAATAATTGCTTTCCAAAAAAAGTTCTTGTTCTACTGTTTCACGTTTGTCTGTCATTCTCAAGTAATTATTGTGCTATTTTATAGGCCAGTCGAATTAGGATTTTGAGTATGGTGCTTGTGGACATAATTAATAATGAATTTTTCTCCTCACAAGATTGTTGTAATAGTGGTTCTAGTCAACATACTAAATCCGCCTTGTGCTAACTCCGCCATCTTGGAAAATGGCGGACGAACACACATCTTCTTTCGGTTTTCGGCTCATTTCCCAAAACGATTAATTTTAGAAGGAAAATGAACTAGACCAGCTTGAAAGATTAGAAAATTTCCTATTAGATAAAGTTTTTACATTTCTCTTAAAACGTAAATTCTTTTTTTTTAAAAAATATGGCCACTTTTCGGTTCATCACATAAATTTCCTTAAAAATTGTCACTTTTGCAGGATTATGGGAATGTTTATGGTATTGATTGATCATTATTCAACTCTTAAACTAAAGTTGATATTTTTTAGAGACCCGAAGGATCATCACAGACCACTAAGCGTTTTAGTGATTTGATGTGTGGTCAGCACATAGGCTGTTCTCGCCACTTTTTTGTGGCTTACTTGATCTCGGTTTGTTACTGATTTTAATACAATGAATAATTTATTTTTAGCATACATTGGTAAAAATGAGT
The DNA here is from genome assembly GCF_964235325.1 of Thermobia domestica. NCBI lineage: Eukaryota > Metazoa > Arthropoda > Insecta > Zygentoma > Lepismatidae > Thermobia > Thermobia domestica. The sequence continues at coordinate 134,534,514 of NC_137462.1, read as the reverse complement.
TTAAGGAGGAATATTTAACAGGGGAAAAATTCCGTAACCGGACTGTATGAAGCAGACTCATCAGAAACGTCGACCCCATACAAGTGCAAAATGACTGAGACAAAGAAGAAGAAGAAGAATTCTTGAAATGTTGCCCGGTTACCACTACGCAAGGGTTGTTAGTACTCTGGTACATATTTTGCTGAATAACATTGACATTTCCAATGAGATGAAAGTAGAAATATTACACATTACCAAAGAAGCTATCAATGGATTAGGTGCTTACAAATCATTAATGGCTCTCCAGTAGTTAAGGATCTTTTAAACAAATTTCAAGATTTCCTTACTTCGATAGCTGAAAAACGACCAACTGCCAAACTTTGGACACCAACTTCCATATGGTGGCTATTCTAAAGAACTTCATACAGGCAGAAAGGATGAGTGATTGGGATGAGCTGCATTTGATATGTGTCAGACAAATGATGCCGTTATGGCCACTTAGCATATGCCAAATCTTGTCAAATGTACTTTCAACATATGAGCATTCTTCATACAAAGTTAACCGAAGCGGAAATGAAAGTATACATGAGAAGTTTTGCAGTCAGAAAACCAGTCAAATTGTGGGCTGGCCGACGGACCGATATGACTATTGAACAGACGCTTATGAGAACCATGAAAACTGTTGGGAGGTCTGAGTCGAGGAAGAGGAGTGTCAGAAAGTGTTGTGTCAAAATGGATGCAAGGCAAGTCAGAATCATCTGAGGCGGTTAAAAGCTTCAAGGAATTTTGCAATGTAAGGCCTGTTACAGTGAGCCAATATATTGATCTCGAAAAAACAAGAATGGAAAAGTACCATGAAGATACAAAGATATTTGTGAGCTAGCTTGAAATACACTTTCCATTTCTGGATCGCAAGGAGTTATTATCCTTATCGACAGGTGTCAGTGCAGATGATACAATCAAACTGCCATAGAAATGTGGAAATAGGAAAAGTAATAATGAAGAGCTTAGTAGGTTAGATCTTCCAGAACTTGAAATTAAAAAGGAAAGACAAAGTGATTCCATTAAGCACAATGAACCACAATACTGTAAGACTTTATGAAAAAGTTGTGGCTATAAATACGAATTTGCTGTTCCAAAGAATTATAAAAACAGTTCACGACGACAGCCAACTAAGGAACTGTTATAAATATGAACTCCCCTCCTTGTCACAATTCATATTTGATGATCAAGGAATGAGAAAATGTGTCAAATCAAGCCTCGTTTCATGTTTCAACACAATGGATCCACGGACACTCCACCTTAACGAATGTAAAGTTGTTATCAATGGTGGTTTTATACTTCACCGTGTTCTATAGCCTCGTCAAAGCATATTTCAGGAAGTCCTTTCTACTTACATTGCTTACCTTAAAAGTCATTATGGTTTGAACTGCACTGTGGTGTTTGATGGGTATGGTGAAACTACCAAGAACACAAAAAGTTCTGAAAGAACTCGAAGATACCCCACAAAAAATGCTCAAACTACGAGGTGAAGAAGGACTTCCAAGTAGCAGTTTCACAAGAAAGTTTCCTTCCTTACTAACAGTGGAATTACAAAATCATTACATCAGCTCCTCGCTAGCTGAAGACGATGCTGACACATTCATTGTAAACACAGCCATAAACGCTGCAAAATCATGACGAACTGCAATTGTTGGTGAGGACATTGATTTATTAGTTTTTTTTTTAAATTTCCAGATAGGAGCGATGTAACGACAATTAGTTAGAGGAAAGACCCACTAAAACGTACAACTGAAGGAGAAACACCTTAACCTCAAACAACACTTACTGTTCGCGTGGTTCTCACATGACTTCAGGCTTCTTTCACAAAGGAAAGACGAAGGCAATTGCACTGCTTAACAAGAGGGAAGATATTCGAGATGCTGTAAGTATCTTCCATAATCCTGATGCTACCAAGAAAACATTCTTCTACCTATGTCAATGACTCAGGCACCGGCACCTGACGAATAGATGCAACTAGTTTCATGCTCCTGCATAAGAAAAAGTGTGAAGGCCGTTGTTTATGCAAAAAAGCACGAATGCACTGGTCTTTGCGCTTACTGTAGAGGCATGAGATCTAGTAATCAACCTGCAATAGAAATAATGAATGATGAGAATGAAACTAGAAATTAGAAAGATGATTACATTCGTGGATTAGGCCTCCAGGGGACACCACGTAAAAAAAAACGCGCCAATTGATTTTACCTCCCAATACGATAAAGATGTTGTGGAAATAGACCTTATAAAGATCATAAGTAATATCTGTGATTTATAAATCACGAAGCGGAAAACATATCTTTATTAGCAAAAGTGATAGGACTAGATACGGAAGGATACATTTCTCTGCGTTCAAATACTCAAGAACTATTTTACTATTCATCCTTTTTAATTAAACAATCAATTGGAGATGAATAGTAGTCAATTATCGTATAAAAATACAATATTCCAGTAATAGAAACAATTTTCGGCTAATTTTTAATTTCAAGACAGGAAAATTTACCACAATTTCTGGAGAACCATCACTATTGAAGAAAAATGTGTAAGTTCTATTTAATAGAAATTGTTTTACTCTTTCAAAATGGTCCAGATAATTTTCTTTCTAAAGTTGACATTTTTTAGAAATCAGTCAAAAACCTAATGAAGGTGCCTGATCGTCCGCCATTTTTCCAAGATGGCGGACTTAGCACAAGGCAGATCATTTAGGACTTTTAGTATGTTTATTAGGACTACTTTGACAACAATCCTGTGAAGAGAAGAATTCTTTACGGTATCAATTATGTTCACGAGAGGTACCTAATTCAACTGGTCTGTTATGGAAAGTAACATTATAGAAATAATTAGAAACCAGTTTGGGACTATAATATTTGAATATATTACAGTATTTAAGATGATATCTTGCGTCTACAAGTCTTTAATCAATGCTCCTGACTCAGAAGTACGGATTTTTCGGATGTATGTTCAAATTCTTTGCTCTAGAAAAATAATTACTAACTATGTCTCACATGCATCTTTACCACACAAAGTGGATATTTTTGTAGTAGCCACCACGTACGTCGTCTTCTGTTTTTCAAACTCCTCAAGTCCAACAGAATGGTATCAATCGTTTCTGAAATCTATGCTCTTTAGTCTATAAGAAAAATGAAAAATATTCAGTCCCTACGCTATAACAAGCTTTTCTACTTGTCAATCCGCATTAGTAGTGTGTTCCTTGCTTTTTTAAAAAAATGAATTTCGATTACAGCTAGATAAACTTAATACTACTTGCATTAAATATGATTATTATTATTATTATTATATGTATATACACCAAAATTTAATTTTTTCAAATTGAAGGGTATTTAAATAAATTTGAAAAACAAATCAATAAAATCATACAATTAAAGTTCCAGTTCATTTCAGATTCCAGAAAAATATCTCTCCAATTATATTAATTACGTAGAAAAGATGGCGCAGATGCTTTTATTTATTTACTCTTGATCATATTTAAACAAGAAAAAATCAAATACACTCTCTAAAATATTAAATGTCTAATAAATTCCACAATATGAATGTAATTGCCGCAGAAATGGTAGAACCGTTTCCGAAAAATAGAATGAAGAAAAGTATCATAAGTCGTAATACTGCGGTTTTACGAATAACTTTTATGTGTAGATGCATTGTTTGTGTTACTACTTTGTCATTGGCTAGAATTTTAAATTTCAATCATACTGATGATATAAAATAATCGTAATGAATTAATTCTTATCAGTTTTTATAAAGTTGCTTGTTGATGGAGTGGGAATACGTGACATCCACTTTCAAATATGTAACATCAACAGAACGATAGAATTATGTAATATTAAAATATATTTAAGCCTTGCTTTTACACGCGCTTTTTTTCATTTATTTTATGTGTGTGTGGGAATGTGATAATTAGCGATCTCATTTTCATAGCGTGATATTTCTCAGAAAACAAATAATTTATTTTTGTAAGTTATTGCTTAGTCATGCTCCAAAAAACACCTTTACTACTGTATTTACGCATCTTGTATTTAATTTACGCTTGTTATCTCATAACAATATCAATAAAATTGTTAAGAACGCTCTTATTTTTCTCACGTTGATAGGCAATGAACAAACGTGTTATGCCATTTAGTCACGCGCCAATGTGTAAATATATACGAGAGCATATATTCATAGGTTGGGACGAAAAACACATTTTAAAAGTTCCATTGTTAATTTTCAACATATGTCTGTCATTAATTAGCATACCATGTCAAAGGAGCGAATAACGTTATATAATATTCCTCTTAATGACTGAAAAAATGTCAACATCTTTATATAAATATGAGATTTCATACTACATATATTTCGTGTCTATACATATATGTGACAAGCTAACATGCAATAAAATTATATATTAAGCACTAAACTGGCCTTATAAGAAACACGATGATCTTTGAATATGCACGTAACGATTGGAAAACGTGCCAAATTAGTGTATTTATTATTACATAAGAGTAAGGCTGGCAAACTGAAACTGACGAGCAAAGTGAAATGTTTAGCAGAAGGGGTCCAGGAACAGGTTTAAAAAAAAACCGTAAAATTTACAAAAGAAATGAATGATGCAAATACTTAAACCTAACATAACGTAACCAAATCTAACCTAACCTAGGAGAACCTGACCTAACCTAAACTAACCTAATATTAGTAGAAATAAGCGAAATTCTATCATTTTTTGGAAAATTATGCTGAACCCTTTCACTAACATAATGTAACATAAACTAACCTAACCTAACCTAAACTAAACTAAACTAACCTAATGTGAACAGAAATTATCGAAATGGTAATATTTTTTAGAAAAAAACACTGGACCCCTTCTGCTATACATTAGCCATAATTATTTTCGTTCATACACCATAGAGTAAATGAAGAATATCACGGTTAATACCACTTACACTTTCCGATATTATGGAGAAGTGCATCTGTTGTTTAAATTGTTATATTTTGGGGAACATTGTTTATATCAATTTTTAAAAAGCATGAATTGGTATGATGCGGGTGAAGTTGGAATAAAACAGACAAGCCAAATGAAATAAAGTATGTCTACGTACAACATTTTATATTTTGGTTTATGATGAAAGTTTATAGTTCGTTTTTTAATCGATAACCAAAATTTCGTAGGTGTTAATTGGATAGATGAGAGAATGCCACAATAACTTCCATCTTCCTATTTTTATAATATTTGCAAAAAAATGATTTGTGTGAAAGTAATATTCCTAAAACTATATATATTCATACATTGTAGGATAATAGAGTAGGGTACATTAGAAGTCCTAATATACAACAGCTTCTCTTAACAGTTGAGGTTACAGTGCACATCCCATTGCATTTGACGATTCAGCTTAGCAGGTCTATGTCTTAGGGAAGTTCCGAATGTTAACCGTATTTTGAAATCCACCATTATTGGATCAAGTCATACTTTTTGGGTGACAAGGGCATCATATGGGGTATCAGATGGAATGAAGATTTCCTATGAAATATTATAAAACTTAGGGGTAATAATGTAAAAGTTAATTCCACTTAATGGGTGACACTTCCGTGATTCATAGGCCAGAATGATGCCTGAAGTAGAGATGCAAAAGAAGCCAGGTTATTTGGGATGGATAATTTGTCCTCATAAAAAGCCGCTAAAAAGCAGGAAATGTTTGCTTTTTATGACTTTCCTATTCAAGAAGTACTTCTGTTTCCCTGTAATTGTAGAATTCTACAATTAATAAAGTCTGTTTATAATTTTTAGTACTTATGAGTGTTATTTTCAGTCCGGGCTGGGTGTCTTGATTGCTTTGCAAACTGGTATTGCATTGGTTGCTTACAAGTGCAAGTCATGTAATCCACCATATCACGGGTATCGTTTTTGTTGCTTAACTATCTTATTAAATGCCTCTCTTAATGTTATATATATATATATATATATATATATATATATATATATATATATATATATATATATATATATATATATATATATGTGTGTGTGTGTGTGTGTGTGTGTTTTACTGGTTCCCGTAGTTCAAACTGAAAGGCAAGAAAAAGTACAGCAACCCAACAAATTAAAACAAAACTAGCTTTGTTGTAGTATAAAGTTTCGCTTTTATCCTGAGCTTCAGATATTCTTTCAGCATCTATTATGAGTTCAGTTTAGAAAATTAAAGGTTATTTAGTGTATCATGTTAATTTACCCAGTAGTACGATTTTATTATTAACATAATTCTTTCTTTCTTTGCTGTTACATCCTGTCAAGATATTTGAAATGAAATGCCAAGTTTGTTTTAGGTGGTGCGAATATTTAAATTTAGTTCTTAATTATTTGGATTCTGCAGTACTTGCAATAATTTTTAAACGTTAATATGCCGGAAACAGGGGCGTCAGGAGGGCCGTAGGACGAGGACCCTCCTCCAAAACTTCCTAACTCAACATACATTTGTACACTTTCTTAATAAAACTATACTTGTTTAATACAGAAATGATTGATGTAGCGTGAACATTTAATTTTAAACTTTATCTGTATTTCTTTTCTTATAGAAACACCAGTTTTATTATTTTTTCTGATAGTATACGTGGAAGTATTTTACACTTATTTATCGGGTACAGAATACTACCCGAAATATATATGTATATTAGGGTGTCCCTTATTTAGGGTAATTTCGTGTTGCGATACATACAACCGCTAAATGTATTCTATGTGACCATAAACACACATTAGTGAAATAGCAGCTCTCTACGAGAACTTTAACCCGTGTCGACTTGACGACAGTCATGAAATGACGTTTCCATTTTATAATATAATTGAGAATGTCCAACCGTGATAACGGAGAAACTTAAAGAGACAGAGAAACGAAACTTTGCACTAAGCAACTAGAGAAAGGGCGATATCTGACCGAGTATTGACGAACATACTGGATGAATAGTGTTGCCAACCCAAGAGAAAGTTTTGTTTTTGTAAATCGAATGATCTAAATTGGATATCATCTTTGGAAGCAACAATGGAAATAAAGGCAAAAGAGATGGTAAACGCAGATCAGTGTTGCAAACTTTTCGAGAAATAACGTGAAACATATGTTAAATGCAAATGCCGTGGCGCATTCAGTGAGTGAAGTACTAACGTTTGTAGACCTTAAATTAAATATTTACAAGAACTGTTTACGCTGACTTCAAGTCTAGAATGGTCCGTTAAACAATGTTGTCATCAACAGAAGAGAAAAGTTGAGTTTGTAAAAGGTACAATAGGCTTTTTTCCATCAACGTTGCATTTTGGGTGGTCGGCGATATTTTCGGCCATATTGGGAAAAATCTCCCCATACCAGAAACGCGTACTCAAGCTAAAAACTATTATTTGACAGATAGAAAACAAGTTTTGAAGTGAAATTCTCTATATACGCCTCCATGCAACAGTAGTCAGTGGTATGGCTCCTGCACTATTCGGTTGTACCTGAGTTTCTTTGAGTCCTCTCCCTTTCCACTTGTGTTCTCATGACGTAGTCCAATCAGACCTATCTATTAAACAGACTGTCCACTTACTTCTCGAATCCTATTCCCACCCTTACACTAGACGTCAATTCGCCAAGAATACGTTTGTAAATAGTCAAACAGATGGATAGAACTACCTATGTGAGCTTTTCCTGCTTTGGAAATGATTTTTGCAACATCATAATTAGCAAACAATACATTCTCATGAGCACTCACACCAAAATCTTTTTCGAGGTCTTTTTGCCCTTTTTTCTGCTGCTTTTATCTTGGACATTTTCAGCGACCTATTTTTTTGTGTTATGAATCTATGGCTTCAAAATATGGTCTGATATGAGATGCTTTTACGGATTCATTAGCAAAAGTGTAATATCATAAAACACACAGATTTTGGCTGCATGGATGATCCTTATTTGCCTCTACTAAAACCTTACCTAGGATAATCTTCGATGTATTTCACAAATTTTGTGTATTTTGCATGTAATAGAAATCTATGTATACTGGCGCAAGGACAAGCTCTGCACTCCAAACAGACACCAAATGGGAATCTTCTGCTTCCTTCTACGGATCACTTTATCTTTATAAAGAATCAGTCTTTGACTATGCTTTCATTTTAATACAACTACAAAAACCTACTTGTAAACTGAATGTGATAAAAGCACGAACAGGCTGTAAAGGTAACAAAGCGCGATATTGTGTTAAGGGGGCAGACTACTAAATATTTTTCAAAAGTTAACAATTTTTCTTTTACCAGTTTTTCGTAAGTGAAAAGAGATAATGAAATGTAACTTACTTCAGTAATAGATAATGTTATTCTACACCCAAAAATACGAATCGGAAGAATTTTCAGTGTTGCCAACCATAGAAATTATAGTGTGACCAGAATTTGAATTACCCAAAAATCTAGGTTATGTCAGCGACTAGAAAAATGAAGTCAACGGCAATTGCTGACTTATCATGCTGTCTGTGTTACTTGTTAATTACTTTTTAAATAGTATTTGTATTTTAATTTAAACTGATTGTTAAATATTATTTATTTTGTACTCTTACAAAATAAATACAAATATTATTTAAAAAGTAGTTCAATTGCCGTTGAGTTCATTTTTCTAGTCGCTGTCATAACCTATCATTACTAAGGTAAGTTACATTTCATTATCTCTTTTCACTTACGAAAAACTGGCAAAAGAAAAATTGTTAGCTTTTGAAAAAATATTTAGTAGTCTGCCCCCTTAAGATAACTATCACATACTGCAAATTGATAAACATGAATAATACACATCTACTAAGTAAGCCGTATTGGCTTGAGTGTTGACACTTTTAAATATTCACCAACAGAGTTCTGGCCACTCTAGGACAGAAGAAAGAATGTGTAGAATTAGTTGCTTATTAGACTAATCTGTTTCATATTTGTCGGTAATGCAGACTTTTAGGTGCAGTTTGTTTCTATTTTTACGTCCAGATGGCTGACATCATGGTATTCTTTCGTCTGTACTGCACAGAAGAGCGTATAAAAGGTTGGTTTTGCAAAATTGAGTGGATTATAAATAACACTAGTTAACAAAGGTTTTGTTACATAAAAGGAAATACCTGTTCTTAAAGGAACTTTTTGTGCTGAATTCGAATATGCACTCGGTTTTTCTCCATCACGTACGATTTTCCCGTAACAGAGGGATTTTCGGGAAAATCCCTCAAAAATTTCCCTTTTCGTTTATTTTACACCCCAAGATCTTGTCCCCTTGCATATACTAACATAGAAATTATACCTAAGTATACTTTGATTCATATTTAACAAACCCTCCAAGTTTCGTAATAATCGCTTTATTCTTTCTAGAGAAATAAATATGTTTGTATGTATACTGTGTGTACTGTTTATTGCACCTTATAGTAATGCTTTCAGATCCCTTAAGTTGAGGTAAAACGTTTTGCTTTATTACCACAAACACATATATAAAATATAATACAATATAATTTACAAGTGTGACAATTTACAATAAACAATAATACAAATGTACCAAAAGGTCATGAAAAGACAATCAAAACTATCACAATATATGAAACTTCCATTGGGTTACAAAAACGTACACTACTTCCTTCTTTTGTAAGAAATGTTGCATTCTCTAACAAGACCCCAACAATAGTCCCCCATCATTGAAGGATCCCATCGTCCCTGGTACCTTTTCTCCATTGCCATTATATCTTGGTGGAATCTTTCCCCCTGTTCGTCGCTGAGAGCACCTAGGTTAGCAGGAAAGAAGCTGAGGTGGGAGTGCAAAAAGTGGATTTTTAAAGACATCCTACAACCCAACTCTTTGTATTTCAGTATCATGTCCTGTACGATTTCTGTGTAACTCTCAGCTTTGTTATTGCCCAGAAAGTTGCGCACAACACACTTAAATGCTGTCCAGGCAGCTAGCTCAGCACTGTTTAACTTGCTGTCAAAGCTATCATCAAGCATTAATTTCCTAATTTGGGGACCAATTAACACTCCCGCTGAAATCTTAGCATCACTCAGGTTAGGGAACTTATCTCGCAAATACTTGAAACCTTCACCAGATGTGTCCATGGCTTTGACAAAGTTTTTCATAAGTCCTAACTTGATATGAAGTGGCGGTAGTAATATCTTATTAGGATCTACCAAAGGAGCGTATTTGACGTTCCATTCTCCAGGTACGTAATTCACTCTAGGTTCCCATTCCTTCACTTCATAATGTTTGTCATCAGCTCGGCTATCCCATAAACATAAAAAACATTGGTACTTCGTGTAACCGCACTGCAGTCCTAATAAAATACCAACTACCTTGAGATCACAACATATTTGCCAACAATGGTCCTTGTAATTTATAAGATTTAGCAAAGTTGACATGGTGTCATAGGATACCTTAATCTTCACTGAGTGCGCAAGTGGTATAGAAGGTTTTTTATTTCCATTATGTAAAAGGACAGCTTTAAGGCTGACCTCTGACGCGTCGATAAATAACCTCCATTCTTCTGGAACGTAAGGAATTCCTAGCTCCGCCATCAACCCATTTATATCCGTACATACGCACACATTATCTTGCATTGAGAAATAGCTTGAAAATTGAACATGCCTTTTCGTGTACACTGATATGTTCGTTTCTGCATCCAATAAGTTCCACTGCTGGAGCCTTGATCCCAGAAGTTCCGCCTCTTGTTTTGTCAGGTGCAAATCACGAACTAGGTCATTAAGTTCACATTGCCGGATTAAATGTGGCTCGCGAACACAGTCAGGGATGAACTTTGGATCCTTGGATGTACATGTTGATGTCGATGGTTCATCAAGGTCATGATCATCATCAGAGTCTTTTGGCCATATCTCTTCCCAGTTGGTAGGGGGCTCGGGAAGTGGAAGTTCATCCCCGTGCGGAATAGGTCTAATTGCGGATTTAACGTTGGGATAACTTATTGTGTATTTGCTTTTTTTAGAATGTCCCTTAACTACTGTGAGACAAAAATAACAATCATCCAGATGGTTGGTGGGTTCTCTCCATACCATTGGTACAGCAAATTTCATGAACCTCCGTTTCCCTTTGGCCCATGCAAGTAAAGTGACGTAGCACGACGCACAAATTATGTTGGGTGCCCAAGTTTTGTCCTGATCTCCCACACGACATCCGAAATATTTATGATATGCTAGTTTCACCGATGGTGTAATGGATCTACACTGTCCTTTAACTACAAACTGGCCACACACATAACAAAAACTATTTGGTGAGTTAACACACGAACGCCGTCCTCTTGACGCCATTGTACTGATCACAAACTAAACTTCTGGTCTTAGTTGGGTATAATGCCGTTAAGATCAAACATGAAAGCACTCTTAGCAGCAAAGACAACTTTGAAAGTGAAGTAGTGTTAAACCACACGTCAATATAAAAATGTACAAAACTCCCTCACCAGGTGTCAAGAACACAAGAAAGAAAGAAATGCGCGGGGCGAGGGGGGAAACGATACCGTAGTGGAAAATTCAGACTGCATTAGTTCATTGTTGTCAACAATGAGTCTGTATTCCATTCTTTCTTTCTTTTGCATTCTGTTACATTTGATAACAAATATTGATAACCATTTCATGAACAAAACGAAAAAACTTGGAGAATTGTATATATATGTATTAAGATATACATATACTGTACGTTTAAAAAAAATATACGTTGGAAGTATTTACAGAGAGCAATACAAGTGTGTTGTTGACTATTGTAAATATTCATTTTTATGTCTATGTTTGTAGTAATAAAGCAAATCGTTTTTACCCCAACTCAGGAGATCTGAAAGCATTACTATCAGGTGCAATAAACAGTGCACACAGTATACATACAAATATATTTATTTCTCTAGAAAGAACAAAGCGATTTTTACTAAACTTTTAGGGTTTATTAAATATAAATCAAGGTATACTTAGGTATAATTTCTATGTTACTATATGTAAGGGGACAGGAGCTAGGGGAATAAAATATCTGAAAAAGGGAAATTTTTGAGGGAATTTCCCGAAAATCCCTCTGTTACGGAAAAACTGTACGTGATGGAGAGAAACCGAGTGCATATTCGAATTCAGCGCAAAAAGTTCCTTTAAGATCAGGTGATTTTCTCATGTAACAAACAAAAAGTTTAAATTTGTTAACTATTGTAATAAAATACAAATAAATTAGTTCATGAACTCTCAAAGCTCCGTAGAACATTAAGGGAATGACTGGATTGTGTTAGTATTAAAGACGCTTATCTGAAACTTTGAAACTCTTAGTATTTATAGAAACTGACATTATTTCTTTATGAAAATTTAATATACTCTTCCATTTTGCTGAAAAATAAGTTAGAACAACTTCAATGTAACTCCATCCATTTTACAAAAATTCTTGTCAACTAGTTATGTTGTTCCAAAATGGTTTCGGGAATATTGAATAATTCACATATGGGCATATATTTTCAAAAATAAATTCTGAACACTTTGTCAGTTGTATCCTAATATACCTTGAAATTAATGTGAAGTTTTCCCTTTCGAGCCTCATAGATAGTTTTTTTTCCTTTTCATTCTTTCTTTTTTGCTTCTATTTTGCAACTGAATAAGTATTGTGAATTAGCTTCAAGTTTCCAAAGTATGAATTAATGGTATAGTGCTTTTTTATGATGAAATAAAACAGAAGTTAATAACAATATAACACATATTTTATTACAAAAGTATACAAGAAGTTTAAAAGAGTATATTTTTGGTATTGCGTGGCATTAGTGATATTGCTAAGGCTCTCATGGTAAATGAGACTCCAAGAGGTATTGCAATCTGTAAATGAAGTAAAATGTAAATTAGATTGTTTTTTTTTTGTTTCACTAAAAAATAAATGTATTCTGCTTACGCAAAGCAGAAGTTGTTAATCCATAATATTAACATTTCAAATTCTGTTCTTATGGTTTTGAAGTGTATACAGTGAATATATCTACAGTAAAAGATTACTACTTGATTATTTCCAAGAAACAAAGCAAAAATGTATGAATATATTATTTCATGTAGCAAAATTGGAAAAAATATTTAAAACTTGACTTAGAAGTAGTGGAAATATTTACAGAATTTATTTCATGATATCGTAGTGAGAACATCTAAAAATGTTTCTAAGTACTGAATTGGAAATTTTATAAAATTGACCTAAACACATTTTAAACATAAAAAAACTTGATACAAAAGAGTAGGAAGTATTTGAAATGTTTCATTATGATGTAGAAGTATTGGAAATATTTAAAAACATTGATGTACAAGCAGTCGGAATATTTTTAAAATTTGGTATTGGATACTGAAATATTCAAAATATTTTATTGGTAAATGTAGAGGCTACTTTAAAATATTATTATTTATAGAAGAAGTAATGAAAATATTTTTTAAAACATAAATTTCATACAAGAACATTGAAGATGTTTTCAACACTTTCTATGTTATAGAGAGAAAGGATAATATTTAAAACCTAACTAAACTAAATATTAAAATCAGCTACAATGTGAGTAACTGAACATTTTGCATCAATTAAATTTTAATGTAGGTGATTAAAGCAGTTTTCTAATTCGTAAATACGTTTGACCATTTCAATTAACATGTGGTTATGGAATCAAATATGTGCTTAGTTATTAATACAGTGGCCATATATTCAATTAACTAAACTATAAATACACTTTGGCCACCAATGATTCTACAGAAAATTGTGCAAACTAATTAATAGGGCTATAGATCTGTAACTCACAGAAATAATATTGTCATATGCCTACAAATCATAGTTCCAATGACAAGCTATAATATTAAATTGAAGGAAGAGTTACATAAAAGTGGTCTTTTTGGTGAGTTTTTGTGAATTACGTACTTCCATGTTCTCTTTGACACAGAAGTGTTACGTATACAAGATGTTACAACCTTCGGTACTTACACAATCATTTTTCGAGAGGCTATTTGGGAGTACTATCTACCTATCTCTCTAAAAATCGGTGTGTAAGCACTGGAGCATTCTTAAACGTGGATATTTGGATAGTTCGCATACCAGTTCCTCAGTGATTTCTTGACTCAACTACGATAGGTCCCATAATAGTGGAGCTATGAACTTTTAAAGATCACTTGTTTCAGTATTTTGGCACCCTATAACTTTGAAACTATCCACTTTTGAGCACAGGTCTATATGAACTGTTTTCTTATTTTGATGGGAGGAACCTGTCCCCAAAATATTGTGACGCATTTTTGGAGCACCCTGTAGCTCATTTCAAAGATTCAAGTGGCATGCAAACATATTAGAACTATACTTGAAGTAAATTGTTATACATTGCTAAAAAATAATAGAAAATGTAAACTAAATATCTACTAAAACTGTTACGTTGCACTAATAAACAGATACTATAACTGTTTGAATTATTCGCAACGATTAAGACATAGGGAAATGATTTGTAGGAATTGTAATAAAAGAAACTCTCCTCACCTGCAATACCCAGCAATTTCACAAGTAGTAGTTTTATAATCCTCCACTTCCTCCTCCAAAGCCTCCATCGCCGCCTCCAAATCCTCCTCCAAAGCCTCCGTCACTGCCTCCAAATCCTCCTCCAAAGCCTCCATCGCCTCCTCCAAAACCTCCTCCACTTCCTCCTCCAAAGCCTCCTTCGCCACCTCCAAGTCCTCCATCGCCACCTCCAAATCCTCCATCGCCTCCACCAAACCCTCCATCGCCGCCTCCAAATCCACCATCGCCGCCTCCAAATCCTCCACTTCCTCCTCCAAATCCTCCATCGCCGCCTCCAAATCCTCCATCCCCACCTCCAAATCCTCCATCGCCTCCTCCAAGCCCTCCATCGCCGCCTCCAAATCCACCATCGCCTCCTCCAAATCCTCCTCCACTCCCTCCTCCAAATCCTCCGTCGCCTCCTCCAAAACCTTCATCTCCTCCTCCAAATCCTCCTCCACTTCCTCCTCCAAATCCCCCACCGGAGCCTTTAGAGTAATGATGATGAGTCTTAATTATTACAGGAGTAGGGTGTTTGCTGATGAGGTTAACATTGAGGTAAGATGTGGCTTTTCCATATTTTTCTCCTCCGCCAAATCCACCTTCACTGCCACCACCACCACCACCTCCTCCTCCTCCGAAGCTTCCGAGGCTACCTCCTCCGAAATCTTCGTCACTTCCTCCTCCGAAACTTCCGCCATCATCACCACCTCCATAGATTCCTCCATATCCTTGTGCTAGAAGAGCAGCCACGCAAATCTTTAAAAAATAAATAGCACACGTTTATTAGCAATATGCTTACTCATACAGCGTCATGTGTAAAGCAAATAACAAAGAAAATTCATATTCCACTATGAAGTGAAAGTTATAGTTTAAACTCAATAATATATTAAATCTACAAATAACTACAGGATACCATAAAAATTTTGCTAGAACAATAACATTGGAATAGATTTTTCTGTGAAGTATCTCCAGTAGTAATAGCAACACTTGTGTTAAGAATTGCAGCTTGAACGATGTAGGTCCAGTGATTCCGAAGCAGTAGGATCTGTAACTCATGTAATACCTGCTGACTCGTACAGACCCAGTATGAACCGAAGACAACGAAACGTCTTCAAACATGGAGAGTATGTGTAATGAAACTAATATAATTGTCTCTCTCTCTTTCTCTCTCTCTCTCTCTCTCTCTCTCTGTGTGTGTGTGTGTGTGTGTCTGTGTCTGTGTATCGCTAACTTGATATTTTTAGTTTTCTCTTGTTGTGAGAAGTTTCTGTGTGTCTGTGTATCAAAGAATTGTGCTAAGAGATAATTACAAGATCTATCAGAGTATATAGGCATGAGAATCACTGAAGTACTTTGGTCAAAACTACATCGAGCGAGGCTATAACACTTGTCGTCTGTAGTACTATATAAAAGAGTAGAAGTAGGGTGACTTGTTATCGCCCAGGCCATAATATTACAGGTACACAGGAAACGGATTTGGAGAGATTACTCCTTTTGTATATTGAAGAAATTTGGAGAGATTACTCCTTTTGTATATTGAAATTTGGAGAGATTACTCCTTTTGTATATTGAAATTTGGAGAGATTACTCCTTTTGTATATTGAAGAAATTTGGAGAGATTACTCCTTTTGTATATTGAAATTTGGAGATATTACTCCTTTTGTATATTGAAATTTGGAGAGATTACTCCTTTTGTATATCGAAGAAATTCGACATATAAACTCATAAGCAGACATGTACACCAGCTTTTTTTAAAAAACTCTCGTTTTTAAGAGAAAAGGGGCATTTTTAAAAAAATATTTTTCCCCTCCGCATTGAAAGCGATGTTGTCTGTTGTTTGTGATCACATCATGGGCAGATAACTGAAATTTGAAAATTTTATATTTTGCAACATATACGTAGTTCTAGTATCTACATAGAGGTAGGTTTCAATCACTACTTTGATTAAAGGGGGTACTTAAAGTATTCAAGATTAATGTGAAAAATAGATTATTTCATGCGTCCCTCAAGTTATCTGTACGTCTACATAAACTCTTCATTACAAATAAGTGAAATACGTGGCTCAGCATGTTACCGAAATCCCGGTTTTAAGGGGAGAGGGAAGGTACAATTTCTATATTTTTTCGCCATATTGGAATAGACGTTACCTGTTTCTTTATGATTGCATCACAGGAAACGGATTATCTGAAATGCCTCTTGGAACTTAGCTCCTGCCTCAAGATGTTTATCATATATCACATTGATTAACGGGCATATCCTAGTAGTGTAGGGAAGATCAAAATTTATGCCAAAAAATCGAGTACCTTATGAGTTTTTATGCTTATATTTTCATTAAAATGCGTGTTCTAAGGGGGAAAGTGGTGCAAATATTTTCATAAATCAATTTCTGTGTAAAGAACGGGCATTTCAGATGGTGTACAAAGAGATAGTGCAGAGTCCAAACAGTGGTATGTTAAATATTTTTGTAATCTGTGTTCAAGAGCACTGCATTTCTTTCCAGATGGAAGGACAAATAAATATAAAATTTGAACTAGTTAAGACGTGGCACCTTAATTAGGAAATGTCACACCGTAAACCAAGCAAATGAATATTCGAGTTTGAGTAATGGAAATCAAATCCTAATCAATAATCCACTATAACTTTCTCCGGTAATGCTATAGACAATTCGGATAGTTTCATCTACGTCACAGGACCTGTCCGGAATGCCGAGTTTGTTCGGATCAACGGATCTGTGATGCTAGACCCAAAACCGGATGATCCGGACAAAAGTCTTGATCCAAGAGGTCCTGTGACTCGTGATGTCACTGGTAAGTATAATACAGTGTTGCCACACTTGGTACAATTGTACCAAATTCAGCCCTTTTTGTCATTCATCGGCCCGTTGGTACCACGCTGGCATTTTCAGCCCCTTTTGTGAAACAGTTGGTACAATTCTACCCAATCCAGCACTATTTAACATATACTTGTAACATTTTTAGGTGTCAGTTACACTTTTCCTACATCTCACGTTACTCATGATGTGTGTTGGACTCTTAAAAAATTGTGTTGAACATTCATTTCTGTGACGTTGCACCGCATAACGCTATGAACGTTGCGTAGAATATTCGTAATTCGAACTATATCGGGAAACAAATGACGCTAGATGGGCGCATCCGCGCCGTGCATGAAGAAGACGAGAATGAAGCAGTGTGGTAGAAATTTTAGTCGTCCTATTTGGATTTTTTTTAAAATAATTTTTAAAAAGAGCACTTTTTTCATTCAAACTCTTGGAAAAGGGAGGAGTGTTATAGAACTTTACCTCTTATAGTTTAATGTTATAGAGCCATGTATTATACTCAGAGGTAAAAGTGCATCTGAAATGGTAGGGGGACCATGACGTCATGCTGTCCTCCGCGCCTATCTGCCCATTGCAATTTTTTTTAGAAGTGGGGGGATGCCATAGATATCTTCTGGAAGTGGGGAGACGGCGTCCCGCCGCGTTTCACTACATTTTTACCCCCGATAGTATAAAATAATGAATTCAGCCCCTTTTGTTTCAATTTGGTACTATTTTTCAGCCCACTCCAGAGCTAGGACTGTGGCAACACTGGTATAATACGAACACTTTCCAGATTAAAACTACATACAATCATCAAATCTTCCTACTTCATATCAGTCTTAGTGTTCTAATGTGTGTTTTCTGATGTTTTCCTTTCTCATATGAGACACATTCGATTAAAGTTTTAACACCCCTTCTCAGCACTGGAACCAAATGGGACCTGATCCTATTGTCTAAAGTAGAATCCTAACCCCCGTAAGGTGGAATCGAACCCACGGCCCCGACCAATAAAACAGGAGGCAAAGCCAGGAACATTGTATATTCCTGTATTTGAAATTACCGGCATCACAATTGCTTCGCATGTTAGACATATTTGCGTGAAATAGTTCAAAATGAGCAAGAGAATAAGAATTGTGATAGAGTAATTACAAGTTAACGGTTGGTAACACTGCTGTAAACAGTTTAGTTACAAAACCGGACGGCGGCGGTCGTTCAATGCTCGAGTAATAACATCCGTACTTTAGATAAAATCTTTCAAGAAGAGAATACATGACTGAAATTCATGACAATATATTATTATTAAGTGTCAACACTTCCTCGCGTTTGCTTAAAATATTAAGAAATAATACGTTTCTTCATGTAGTGGCATCCTCATCACGAGAAGCAACAGATGACGTATCTAGCGAGCTTGACATTCAAGCCCTATTATTAACAATGCTACAGTCAGTGGCGTATTTAGGGGGGGGGGCTTCCGGGCTTTAGCCCCCCCGAAATCTTACTTATTATAGTAAAGTATATGAAATATCTTGCAGAATTTTCACATTTTCAGGCAAAGCCCCCCCCCGAAAGTTAGCAAAGCCCTCCCCGAAACAAAATCGTAAATACGCCACTGGCTACAGTATAAGTGTTTTCTTCATTATCACTCGCGTAATCACTTCAAATTACACAAAATAAAATTAAACAAAACAACGAGATTAATAAGCTTCACAATAAACAGAAACATGCTATCTTTTGTGTAGAACCTACTCGTAAAATTGGAATAATTTCAATTCAATTAGTAGCGACATTCTACATATTTTTACTATCCATATTTGAACACTTTCTTTAAAGAATGCTACAGGGATGCGCACGAGACGAGTCGAGACAGGATTTTCCTGACAAAATTCGAGTCGAGACACGGCTCTTCCAATAGAAAAATATACATTTTCCGAGTCGAGACATCATTTTAACAGCACATTTTCGAGACGAGACAGCCACAAGTCTTGTCTCGTGTGCATCCCTAAGAATGCAGTTGGTTTATTGATTTGGAGTTAAGCGTCCCTTTCAGCGTCCCCGTAGCGAGGCTATATGAGACATGAATCTACAGGTTAATTCTGAACAACATATGCTCCCACCGGGAATCGAACCCGAGCTCAGATGCTGAAGGAGTGTGTGTGCTAACCATATAGCTGAGTTGAGTTGATTTTCAGTTTAACGTCCCTTTCAGTAGCGAGGTTATATGAGACAGGGCATACTGATTAACATGGAATCCGAACCACATGAGCTCCCGCCGAGGATCGAACCAGGGTCTCCCACGCCAAAGGCGTGTACGCTAACCGCTTAGCCACGAAGGAGCTCATAGATATGAGAGCTAAAGAATGGTGATGTCACCACATAATAATTACATATACATTTCCTTATAAAAAGTACGTAATGGCTTAAAGCCTATTATTGTATTTCTAGTTATTTATTTTTACTACAGTACAGAATGCTTCCACGAGGAGATTTGTTTCGTATTTCACTGAGGAGTGTGGGAGCCTGAGAAAATTTAATGGAACAAACGCAGAAGAGGAGCGCAGAGAGGTTTATGCATCAAAGAAGCAGGTGCGGCTCTAGCCGATCACTTACAGTATATTATATCCAGAAAAGTAGCCTCTTAGCTTGCATTATATAGGTCTATAGGCTACTTTTTCATTTTAGTTGGATATACTTAAACAGTAGGTTTTGTTTGTGACGTAAAATAATAACTACATGTATTCTTTGAGTGTAAGATTTTCTTCTTTCGCATCGTACCAGAACCAATAAACGGATATGCTTAAATATAGCACAGTGATGGTCAACACTGATGGCTTTTTCTTTAATTTAGCGTAGAAGGTTAGTTGTTCTCTTCGTTAGATAATTTGTTTATATGGTGTACAGTTCCTTTGTTTTAGATGGCCTATGAGATCTGTTTGAATAGGCAATGATGACAAGGTTTATGAATAAGAAATCCTGACAACGAAATTTGCATTGAAACATATGAATTTTATCCACTAATTAATTATTCACTTTCTATAGTCATTATGGTAGATAACTCCAGTGCGAAACGGAAGCATCATTATGTGTTTTTCTGAGTCGTTTGGCTTCAAAGTAAAGTCAACTAACGTAAACAAAGATTTGGAATTGCCTGATATTAGAATTAATTAGACAAACTTAGAAATATATAGTTGACTTGTTTGAAAGAAGTTTTCTTTCTTTCTTTTATAAAAATTGATTAGTTGTTCCCTGTAAGTCTTCGACTCGCTGTACGCTATAGGTTAAACTAGTGCTAATTTAAAACCTTCATGCTAGCCCCATCTATTAGTATCACGCAAGCTGATAGCACAGAAACCTATCGAGATGACTATGCGACGCGTTACATACAGACTGATGCGTTTTGTTTTTAAAATATGGATTTCAAATATGCTAACTCTAATTATAATATTTCCCCATGTTAAAATTGGACCCGATGCACGATAGCTGACCGCCAATATATCCAGGTACACCAAAGAAAGTATCTGAAAGGTTACCATCTGACAATTAAGTATTTTCTAGGAAAAGTCAATAGATAACAGTTGATTCACTAATGATATTAAAGAATCCTTCCCTATGAATGACATAGGTTCTAAAAGCACTAGTTGCTTCAAAAATTTATCAAAAAAGTTAACTTAATTAACATATATATTCTAAAGTAATACGTTCCCTAAAGCAATTGATGGTTTTAAATTTGTTCATCTCATGTTCCTAGGCTTTGAATGTAGTCCCTGTATTATTATTACAAATATGACACCAGAATTATTTTTCAAGTAAAAATAGGGTAGGAATTTCTTTAAGCTGTTAAATACCCCATTAAATACATTTTGAAACATTGTACGTAATACATCAAAAGCCTTCAATCATCAAGTTTTTTTTCCCAACAATTTTGGAACAATTAAATTGATTTTATTAAAGGATTCATACAACGGAACCACTCAGTTTTCTTTGTTATAGTACCTAGTGGTATAGCGAAACAGGATCAGGGACTCTGCTAGTATAGATACTCGAGCACACGCCTTTGGTGCATGTGGTCCCGAGTTCGACTTGCTGTGGGACGAACCATTGAGATACGAAGACATTATCATGGTTCAGCTTACACATCTATTATAATCTTGGTGCGGAAAGAACGTTAAACATCAATAAACGAAGATACACGCGTAACAGAAACGCACATAGACGGCTACCATCCACTTTCGTAATCTAAATACGAATCGTATTTAGACAAATACCTTTCAAATGGTTGTTTAGTTAGAGTTTAATGTCCTTTTAACCACCGAGGTTATGTGAAACATGGACATACAGCTTAAAGTAGGAGTCAACCTAGACAAGCTCCTATCGGTAATTCAAAAATATTTCACCCGTGGCGAAGGTGCGTTCACTAGTCATACAGCCAAGATAGAGTTCTAAATATTAAAAATAAATAATAATAAAAAAAATAGTTTCAGAGAGAATTGGAAACGAAACATATGATATTCAAAAAATATTATTGACGGAAATGAAACAGATATTAAATTTATGCATTTGTGATGTCATTTTGAAGAGATGCCGAAGCATTCATCATTAAAACTTCAAATCACTGAACGGAAACTGCAAGTAATAGTATGACTCGGTATCTTTTTTATTTTTCTTGTTGTCACCTGTACCGATGTAATATATACAAATAACTCAACCGTTTCCCACGCACACATGGGTTATATGGATTATAGTATTTCAATTGTTACGGTATGTTCCGCTGGAACATTAATCGCGATAGTCGAGGTAGTCCTCTGCTTATGTTCATGATGAATATTAACCAGTAGTCTTTTAAGTCGGCAAATTGTATGAACAGTTTAACCCCCAGTATAGCACCATTAATTAGGCAAGAGCCGGTAAGAGATAGCGGAGGTAGTGACATCTCTTAGCACCACTGTTTATTATTAAGATTAGCATGAAGTACAGACTAAGGCTTCCATTTATTAATTTTAAGCAAATGTAATATATATGTAATTAAAAGAAACAACTTTCAGGCAATCTTTTCCTTATATATAAAAATCGTAGCTATACTGTATGTGTGTGTGTGTGTGTGTGTGTGTGTGTGTGTGTATGTTCCGCCCAGGCCCGTATCCAAGGGGGGTCTAGGGAGGCCGCCCCCCTAAAATTTTGCTGTCCGCATAAAATTCTCATGGTAGGCTTGCAAATGAACTATAATATGGTTGGATCGGGCCCCCCTAACTTCTACCGGGCCCCCTACATTTTTGGGCTGGCTACCGGCCTGGTTCCACCATAACTCAAGCATGCCTGGAACAATTTTAACTAAAACTGGTACCTACACGTATGACTTGTAGTTTGGAAAAGAGTACTGTTCGGGTAAGACCCCTTAGCACACGTAGGAAGGAGAAGGGGAGACACAAAAATGATCGAAAACTGCCGATATTAGTGTCGAATCCACAGTTTTCGGAGTTGTTCAGATAAATAGTAACACACTCGATAGTGTTAAGCCCGATTGAAGCCTCATTGCCATTTGGGGTGGTGAAATGGTGACAAAATACCGAAAACGACCGATACTAGTGTCGAATCATTAGTTTTCAGCTATGATAAGATAATTTTCGGCAGTCCTGATACCGTTAGCCACGTTCAGTCCACCGTAAGTCCACGTTCAGTCCCATGGGCAAGAATCCCTGAGCACTCCTAGGAAGGGTGGAAGGACAGACGTAAAAACGATAGGAAACGTCTGATATTAGTGTCTAATCCATAGTTTTCAGAGTCACTTAGATAAAGAATGACACTGTAGATCAGCGTTTCCCAACCGGTGTGCCGCGGCACACTAGTGTGCCGTGAATGGGCCGCTGGTGTGCCGCGAGGAAATCGAAACAAAATTATTAATAGTTATCAAATTGCAAGTCATAAGGAAAAATGTATATTCGTATTTCACATTACTATGAAACTACAATTTTAAGTTTCATACCATATTACTTTTCTGTACATTTTTAATGTTGAAAAAAGTATTTGTTATCATTGTTATGGCCATTATTGCTTTTTTATTGTTGCAAACTATTTCGTAACTTGAAATTTTAACCTCTTCATGGATATGGCATCAAATGATGCCACATATTTATCGGGAAAATAATACGATTTTTTTTTTTCACGAAGAAGAGTGTGAACTGAAGGTAAGTTAAATAAAAACAAGTGCTTCAGAATATTATTTTTACTTACCTTCAGTTCACCTCTTCTTCGTGAAAAGAATTCGGATTATTTTCCCGATAAATACTGTATGTGGCATCATTTGATGCCATATCCGTGAAGAGTTTAAAATATCATTCAGTCCTTTAGACAAAGCAAGCATGCATACAAATTACCTACATGTGTGTTTTAAAAGTACAAGAGATTTATTTGTTCGTTCGTCATTTAGTGAAATAGTTTTCGAAAGAGAAAGCGTATTTGTAAAAACCTTTGTCCAATATTGCATTGCAATTGTTTTCTATTTTTAAATTAGAATGAAAAGTAAACATAATGATTTACCACGAGGAAAACCAGTAATCGAGCTTTCTTCTCGGTGGGAAGGAGATCAGTAATCATAGAAAAAATACCACAGTATTTTATATTTACAAATAATATCTATGAGTGTGCCGCGAGAATTCAAGTTACACCTATACTGTGCCGCAAGTTGAAAAAGGTTGGGAAACGCTGCTGTAGATGCTATTTAAGTTCAAATTCAGCCCCCATTAACACCCTGGGGGAAGGGGATAAAATAACTGAATATTACCAATATTAGTATAAAATCCATAGTTTTCGGAGGAGTCGTTGAAACGAATAGTGATGCAACCAATGGCGCTTAAGTCCAAGTTCATCCCCTTTTGCAGAGGGCGGGTAGGGGGAAGGTGAAAAATAAAATGTCAAAAATGACTGAGATTTGTGTCGAATTCATAGTTCTCGGGATCAGGAAGACGTCTGACCCGTAAATAAAATGTCAAAAATGACTGAGATTTGTGTCGAATTCATACTTCTCGGGATCAGGAAGACGTCTGGCCCGTTTAAAATGACTTTTGGAACATATTGGTAGTTAGTATCCCCTTCAAGCTAGGTTTTTTTGTTCATATCAATTTGGGGATATGGTGTTCATATCAATTTGGGGTATTCTTTGGGGATATGATGTTTCAATATTTATGACAAAAGTAGAATATTTTCTGTATATTTTTCATTAAATTTTCATAGAAATAAATAGAACTTTCATAGAATATTCTACGGGACTCAGCTAGTATAGATAATAAATCAGCTACTTTGATATGCTTTATATTGCATGTTGGAGTTTATGTGCTTCACGGACTGTACGTTAAGTTATAGGTCCAGCCTCGATCCTGAAAATAAACGTTAACCTTTTAAATCAGTAAGTGTCAAAGTTTTTTATCTGGCGATGTACTTCGTAAAGCATGCATACTTCACATCGCTTTCTTCCTATGACAACGACAAAATGTGGAACAGGTCTCGTCTATAAAGTTCGTTAAAGTGAAATTGTAAATTGTCATTACAAGCAACGGTAAAAGTGGATCTGAAAAGGTAGAGGCACGCGTGATGTTACGCTGTCTCCCGTGCCAATCTCTGCGCATTTAATTAATTAATTAATTAATTAATTTTGGAACCCCGGGACGCCATATAGATATATTTTGGAAGTGGGGCACGACGTTCCCCGAGCTCCCTCTCACTTTTACCCCTGATTACAAATGGTGTTTTATTAAAATTTTTGAGTTTATCTTCGTTAGGAGCTTTCTTCCCTATGCTCGATTTTCACCCCCCCCCCCTGCCCCAAGGGTCACGTTTCCTAAGATTGGAATCACTGCTCTAGATCAATGAAACAACTATCAGGACTTACGAGAATTACTTTGCACTATAGCAAACGTTATGCAATAGAAACACTTCAAATAACGAAATTTTCAAATAAATGTCTCGTCTCTGAAAGATATGTAGCATAATATACCGTACAGTACATGGTGAAATGACCAGTAATACATATTTATGTGTGTAGCACATAGTAATTCACCATCAATATTATTGTCGTTTCTCCAAGGATTTCTATATATAAATGGTAACGCATAGGGCCTACAATATACGTAACGTAATAGACGTTAGAGTTACATACATATATTATGTTACGTAAGAAGGAAGAAAAATATACAGCTACGTATTGAAGAATAAAAATAAGCAAACTGTACGACTGACAC
The DNA here is from genome assembly GCF_964235325.1 of Thermobia domestica. Taxonomy (NCBI): domain Eukaryota; kingdom Metazoa; phylum Arthropoda; class Insecta; order Zygentoma; family Lepismatidae; genus Thermobia; species Thermobia domestica. The sequence continues at coordinate 134,508,967 of NC_137462.1, read as the reverse complement.
TTGTCTGCTTCAAACTGGATGGAATGTTATAACAAGAGTATATATATATATATATAGTTTCTCCATGTCAAACCAGAGTATCCAACTGGAAAATATGTGGTGATATATTTCAATATATTACGTAGATCTTAAAATGGGATCTGAAGCGCGCAATACATCTTAAAACAAGGAATATAAGACCACTACAAAAACTATAGGATCTGGAAAAATGCGAAACCATTTGGAATCATTTTTTTTGAAGATAGCACTTGGCTTGAGCGGGGTAATTATATAATTTTGATTAAAATAAGTATGCTAAGAGAGATGAACGTTCAATTCAAGTGAATGCAGTTAAACTGATGTAAAAACTAATTAGGAACAAGTTATCTTGTGTTTTTTTCATCGTTCAAGAAAATTGTGCTTCTGGAGGGAAAACAGGAGTAAATTTCTCTATTTTGAACTCTACATAAAATGAAATAGACACAGTATTTTGGGTTTTCAAGAGAAAACTGCTGGGCATTTTGAAATAATTTTTTAAACACTTTGGTCTGATCAAGCTGTGTATCTATCATTTCACTTTTGAATTTTTTACCCTGATGGGACAAGGACAGAAAATCAAATACATTTTTCATATACATATCTTATTCTTGTTGTGTAAAAGACATGTATTTAAGCTAGTGTCTCAATAACATTATTATGAATCACTTATAAATATGCCATTATGGAATCAAAAATAGCAAGAGAAATACTAAAATAACATTGATCGTTAATTATCCGAAGTTACCCTGTGTGTTCGTTACTAATGAGAACAATTTAAATGCTGACTTTCATAACAACAACTACATCTCTTTTTTTTAAATCGTTACTTTAGAAGTCTCCCTGTTGTGCTCTTTAGAATAAAGGAGATGGATGATTAATGAAAATGCATATATGTGAAATATTTGGTGGAATGAGAATCAAGGAGGATACATTTCAATGTCGAAATAACATCACAGATACAATGTTGTTTGCGGAAAGCTCATATGATACGAGTTTGAACTCAAGAATCCCTTGTGAGCAATCCACCACTGAGCCACCGTGTTCTCTAACGATTTTAGTTTATTGTAATTTAATAATGAAAGTATAACAACAAAAGTGTCAGGTTATCAATGTAATTTTACAGTAAACTTTGCCTTACCCTGAACAAAGGTAGGTTAAAAGCTATTTATTGTTCTTCCTTTACAATTGGAAAGTTGCGGGTTACAATACTCTGATTAGTCATTTTGGCTGACGTATTCCCAAAGTTTTTTTTTTTTAGTTAGCCTCGCAAATACAAGATAATCTTTTACATATAGGCCCCAATTGAATTGCATTAACTTTCTTTCCTATTGTTCTTGTCAAGTTATATATTGCCCTGTCATACATTATTTGCGATCAACTTAAGGGTTTTCACTATAGCTAAATTAAACTACCGCTAATTTTGAGAGTTTTTCTGTAATATCTTCAAAACAAATAAAAACATTCGAAAAGCAAAAACGTAGTGCACTAGACAATATTATTTTACATGTGATACCGTTATCACAACTCATCTATCTGCTTTCGATTTGCAACTGTCGATAGATTTACCATTTTTTGCGGGTTCTGTATATAGCGGCATACGAAAAGCAGATAGGTGAATTGTGGTAAAGGTATCAGATGCAAAAACGTATTGTCTAGTTCACTACGTTTCTGCTTTTTGAATATTTTTATTTGTTTTGAAGATATTACAGAAAAACTCTAAAATTAGCGGTAGTTTAATTTAGCTATAGTGAAGACCCTTACTGTCCTGTAACAGTACTGAAGCACGAGTCAATAATAAAAAAAACGAGTCAATTTTCATCACTGAGTCAACGAGTCAAATGAGTCAATTTTTATCATCCCACGATTATGCCCTTTAGGCTAAGAGCGACGATATCACGAGTCAAAACATTGTGCGATAATATAGAACATCAAATTATAAAGTGCTAGTCCTTAAAGTTGATAACACTGCTCCACATACCAAACAAGGGAAAAGGACTCGATGTCCCATACTAAATGGGAAAAAATGGAGAAAGAAATATGGTTTATATGAATAGCTTTCAGTAGCCTATATAACCCTGCAACGCATCAGTGATTGGAAAGGAAACTACCGTAACGACACTCATAAGGATTTTTTTTTTTTTTTTTTAAGTATGTAACTTTTAATAGAGGAGAAAGGAGTATAACCGGGGTATATATACATAAAAATGCAGACAGGGATATGAGTTGATGAAGTGTAAGACAAACAATCCTTTTTATATTTAATTTTATATTCACTCCCTCCTATACAAATTAATTCGTAGCAATATCATGCGTTTCGCAAGAGTTTAACCGAGACCTCTATCTTATTTTAAGAAATAAAATGAAATCTTTCAGTTTTACTTCTCACGTTTGTATCCTGCAGATTACAGGAGAGTAGTGAATGACAATAAAGGAATTGATGAAACGAAAATATGTGAAAGAAAAATCAGAATCCCGAGAAAAATCCACGTATATTATGTTGGCCACTACAAACTTCCATGATCTGGGATCGAACCAGGGACACTCTTGCACTAGAAGTGAGAGCGTCATATTTCTTAATTTCTTCTTCTTCTTCTTCTTTTTTTTTTAGAATTTTGAATTACAATTACTGTAAAAAGACAAGAAACTAATTTATAACAGCATTTACGAGGGTGGCCGCAAAAGTAATGGCAACTATTGATTTCTATCTTTTCCGGCTTGAATAGTTCGAAAAATGCTGTTATGAAACTATCCTGTCGGAAGCTAATAAATAAAAAAAAAAAAAAAACTTTTCTAAGTACAAGTATCTCTTATCATTATTATAACAGAGGAATCAATATTGATACTAGGTATGGTAAAACTTCACCACTTTCAGTTTTAATAGAGGAATAAGAGGAGAGTACGGAACCTATTCTTGATACTTTGTATCTACCTTAAAAAAAGACGGAATGAATTTCTATCTCTTATGATCTTTAATCTGATAATGTCAACTGACAAACAGAGACTCAAAAAGAATCTTCCTAGGAGAATTTTTATATTAATGCATAACATTATTTGGAAATATTAACAGGTCCGTAGCTTAAGTGTGGCCAACAGTGTAGAGACTGAACTCCTCTGTCTCTCGTGACCACCTTCAGCCCCTCTGAAGCTTTCAGTTTTTTTTTTTTTTTTTTTATGTATGTATGTAGGAACTGATTGTAAGATGAATTGAAGTCGGGGCTCCGAGTCATATATTTGTGACATTCCTGGAACACTGTACAATATTGGTGATCCTAAGGCTGCTCATAAAAACGTCAGGGGTAAAGAAAAGAAATTCTCACTACAAAAATGAAATGAAATGAAGTCCTTAAAGTTTAACGACCTACGTTGATGTCCTTTATGCGGCTAAAGGAGACAGATGATGAAGGCCAGTGAATGATGATGGAAGAGTTAGTGGAATGATTAGGTGAGAGGAAACGAGAGTAGCCCGAGAAAATCCATGTTGTCCACTACAAACAAACTTGGCCGGGAATTAAATAAGGGGCCCGACGCACCAGAAGTAAGTGCTCTACCTCTGAGCAACCGCGACCTCAAGATCTTACTAGAGATAGCTGAAAATGCCAAGTATATGATTTTATCTCAGAGAATTTCGGAGCTGATTGGTCTATATCACCCATACAGTGCGACTTATCTTAAGAAGTAATCCTTACTAGCACATCGTCTGCTACTTAAACATCAATAGTACCTAGGTATAGTAATATACTGGTAGTGAAAAATGTGAAATTTCATTTATATCGGTAGAGAATCGGTAGAGATTTTCCCAGAAAGCAAAAAGCAAAATTAGTACAGTCACGGAAGAAAGTATTCTTCAGTTGACAAAATTTATTTTCCTAATAACTCAACAATAAATTAACCTATTAGAGTACCGACTTTGGCAAGTTGTCAAGTTATAATTAATCTAAAGATAACAACAAAAAGATCCAAATTAATTCATTTGTTCCCGAATTACTGACAAAAAGAAAATATGTCAACTGTCCAATACTTTCTTTTCCGTGTGTACTACTGATGAAATCCAGGTATATTGCAACAGTAGTTACCATTTTTTTTTAAATTTTCTTTACCAAAATTTCTAATGAAATAATTAAGTGATAAGATTTAGGATTATAAAATTATAGCTAGATGGTATGTTTACTTATTTAAAAATCATTTGTTCAGATTTTCGTGCGTTTGATTTTAAATTTGAAAATTTGATGACCCTACATACAATCATTGCTGTAACTAGGATATTTGCTATGGGACGATAACCTCTTATTTTTGCAAAGTGCAAGATCCTTTCGGCGACCTAGAGTTGCCAACTTTTGAAAATGGAAATACCGAATATCCTCCTGGAGTAAGCAGGGGCGGATCCAGGACCGACTTCTGGAGGTGGGGCGGTGGGTTGTCATACTGCTATTTTTAAGGGCTCCGAAAATTGGGATGGGTTTTATTTATATATATATATATATATAATAAGAAAGTTTCCTCTTCTGGGAGGGGGGGCAATCGCCCCGATCGCCCACCCTGGATCCAATAACTTTAGTTACTTTCGAAGCATTTATTTAATTTACTTATTCCAGTTCTGATTCAGTTGGCACATGTAATTTTTGGAGTCTACCATCAATAATACATACTATTGAAAAGAGAAAAGCAAGTTTAACATTACGAGACATTACCAGCCCCAGCGAAGCTGGTAAGACTTATTTTTCAAGTATATTTTGTGCATGACATAATAATTATAACTATAATAATTATGGCATGCACAAAATATACTTGAAAAATAAGTCTTACCAGCTTCGCTGGAGTTGGTAATATCTCATAATGCCTCTACACTTTTATTGAATCTGGATGCATTATTTAATTGGAAAATGTAGCTGAGGATGAAGCAGTGCTACCTGCGATCTTGAAACTACGGTTTGTTTATCTTTAGCAGTTTTGATAAACTCAGTAAGTTTTCCTGCTTTTAACTCTTCAGCAAATTCCGCACACGACAGGCCGATATCAAACCGAACTATAAACTCTGCTTTAACCATATTCATCGACAAACGAACCCTTTCGTCATTCCAAAACAGACTGAATAGAACACAGAATAGGACTAGTAAGAGGAAAAATTACCGGACATTTAACGTCTGATGTCGTACCTGACATTTGAGGTCGTACCTGACACCAAGGGCGCCCATGTTGTGGTTTCCAAGGGGGGAGGAGAACAAGTATAAGCGACATTTCAAATATAATTTCAAATTTTGCTCTAACTATTCTAAAAATTCAATTTAGTTTTCGATACTCCGAAGTACAATTTCCTCAAGGGGCGGGGGGCGAGCGCCCCACCTTGCCTCCCCATAATGGGCGCCCTTGCCTGACACCGAACAAGGAGGTCAAAAACCGAACTGCCCGGTAAAATACCGGACGTTTGGCAATCCTACGACGACCACAGTTTCTCCCTGTGGTACAACGGTATTCTAAGAGGGGTCTGGCCTCTCTCTAGTTACATATGCGTAAGGCACTTTAAATATGCTACTTATTTGCTAATAACAGAACTTACTAGGATCTTCATCCTGGTATTCTGAGCACAAGGAGTAAAACACACACTAATACACACTGTGAGGAAGTGGAGAATACTACGAAGGGTTCTTTGTACTGAGGGTATTTATATCGAAACCAAATATGTTCAAAGTGCATCTCCGACACGCACCACTTTCTTCCATGAAAAGAAAGAAAGAAAGAAAAAAAAAAGAATCCGTTGATATAATTTTTTTTAACACGTGGAATAATAACTCAAAATGCCTTATACGGACAAATAATCTTAAACAAAAGACGCGTTGATGAAGTTTTTACTTGTTATCTGCACTTTTAATCAAAAAAAGCTTACGATTGTGCTCGTATGAGTGGAAAATATTACATTTCCTGGTAGCCTGTAGTCTCCATCTACCTTTCTTTCTTTACTTTTTTCTATATCATTTCTACAATTAATAATTAAAATTGAGCTTCCTCGTATTTGCTTTTTTTTTTAATTTTTTACACAGAATTCGCAACAATTAGCACTTTGGTTGCGTGTTCTATATGCTCGTTATACAGTTTTAATATCAACTTTATATCAACATTTTATTTTGCAGCTAATTACGGAAACAACATATTATGCTCTTTGAAAGAAGAATGCATTAGAAAGGGCTTACAACTCTTTTCGTTGTTTTTATTGAAAAAGAAGTAAAAAAGAAATGTGAATTATCACTTTCTTTTTATATATCGGCAAGATAGAGAAGATGAGTACCAGTGGCGGACCTAGAGGGCAAAAACTGGGGTTAGGGGGCAGCCAAAACCCAGACTTTGAGTTTATCATATTCATATATATATATCATGAGTTTATCATAAACTTTCAAAAATATATAAATAATAGTTTAAATTATTTTTCTCATTCAAAAAACTGGGGAAAGGTCGCTGTGGCTCAGTGGTAGAACGTTCACCTCTGATACATGGGTCCTTGGTTCGATCCCAGCTTGCGCCAATTAAGGTTTGTGGTGGACAAACACGGTGTGCGTGGGTTTTCTCGGGGTTCTCCCCTTTCCTCCCACTTTCTTCATTCCACCATTTTCACTGTTTTCTCATCATCACCGTCTCCTTTAGCCTAGCCAGCATAATCGTGGAACGTAAAACTTAAAAGATTCCATTTCATTCTTGATTTTCAGAAAACTGGGGGCCTATTCCTCTCTGGCCCTGGGTTAGATCCACCTCTGATGAGTACAATACGAATTGAGTGCAGATATACAATGATGTTTTTGTAATAATATTTAAGTTTTGATATTGGACAATACAGATAGCAATTTCATATTATACGAGAATTATTAGTTTAACGTTCTTTAATAACGTTCTTATCTTCATTTTTTTCTAGTCCATTAATTCTTTTTATGAGAAGGACAATTAGATTTCTGGTTTCTTCGAAATGAAATGAAATTTTAAAATTTGTAGTTTACATTTATCGATTTTATATTTAAATCTACATAACATAGATGTCCCTTACTTTATTGAAATCAAATTATTCAAATTTAACTTAAATTCATAGTGTATACCTAATAAAAATTCATTTGGAAAAAGCAAAGGAGATTTAACTGGCTTTGAAGAAGGAATCAATAAAATAATATCGCTAAAATTATTATATAAATTTACAGACTTAAAAATATGATAGTGTGTTTACTCTCACTTAGGAAAGTGTACGAAAATAAATAAATAAGAGCTTTTACTTAATACTTTGTATTTAAATTTAGTAGCCTGTATCATTATTAATGCTGTAAAAAGTAATTTAGATTTTAAGTAGACACAACAGTTAACTATAATAGTTGGGTTGTTTTCTCAGCTTAGCTATTTACAATGTTAGTAGCTTACTTATTGCTAGAAGTATACTTTTGTGTTTTTTTTTATTGTTACTGTTCCTAGAAGTGTACTTAGAAGTTCTAGTATAGAAAAATACAACAATGAATTTCTACTACATACTAACACAAGTGTGCTAATCCTAGTCGGAGATTGACGTTCACTTAGCCCATCTGATGATCGTTACTAACTTTCCTTACCTTATAGTTCTAGAACATCTTATTATCAAAAGAGAATGTCTTCAACAAGTGGCATGGTGGCTAACTTTCGAGCTAGCTTCCAAAATCCTTTCGGAGAGCAATTCTAAAGAAAACACACTCCAAATTACGACTACAGAAACTGAGTCTCTATCAAAAGGCAATCACTAGCGTCTTACTTTCTCTTGCCTTTTAGAAGTTTTAATAGTGAAACAGAAACTAGTAGCTAGTTGTCTATCAAATCCAGTTGCAATAGACAAATAAAATAAGAGATAGGCACACTGAATCCATATCACAAATCTGATTGTAGCTATCAATTTCCAGTTTCTACTATGGTGATTCTTGTTGAAGCAGGAAATTTACAATTTCCACCATTTCCGGTTTGAATTGAGAGAGAAAAAAATCGACACAATAGGATTCTGTATCTATATACAAAAAAAAAAAAAAAAAGCTTCTCGCTATCGCATACTATTTTAGCTCTATGAAGATTAATAATGAACTGAAAGTACTACTTCCAATTTTAATAAAATAATAAAGGGCAAAGCTAAATCTACTCTCGGGACGCTGAATGGATTTTTAAAAACACCGCTTCTCGCTGTCTATTGCCCTTAATGTTCTATGACTATTAACATTGAAACTGGACATTGTTAATTTCGACCACTTCCGGTTTGAATGAAGAAATAATGGAGGAGACGGAACCTATTCCCGAAACGCTGAATAAATTGTCACTATATCTCTCCGTTTTTGCTCAATGGAGATCAATTTTGGAAACAAAAGTTTTAGTAAATTTCTGTCATTTTCGGTTCGCCAGTAGAGAGGTGCAGATGAAAATTATATCTTTCCTTGAGACGCCGAATTGATTTCAAAAAACGTCGATAGCGATTTTTCTCTATATCTACCGGTTAACGTTAATAATCGAAAATGGTTTATTTCTGTCATTTCTGATTTGAACAGAGGGTTAACAGAGAACAAAGAGTTTACTTTTAAGACTCTGAATCGATTAGAAATAATCACTTCTTGCTATCAATTACAGAGTTTACTTTTGGGACTCTGAATCGATTCCAAAGAGAGTTTCTTGCTATTACTTACGAGTTTACTTTTGGGACTCTGGATCGATTCCGAAAAACAGTTTCTCACTGTCACTTTCCGTTTTTGCTTTGATACGTATCAACAGACGGACAGATCCGTTCTATAAGATTTCCAAAACTTATGCATAGCCTAGTTTGGAAGTCTATGGTAGAGAAACATGATCGACATTACAGCGAATTTCAAAATTAGGCATATACAGTACTTTCAAACATGGCCTACATATCTACATATGTCAAAAGATCATCGGAACATGTTGTATCGATATTTCGCTTCGTGGTTTTATCAAATTAAGCTCATATTAACAAAGAACGAATTCAAGCCATTGCTTATCAATTTAGCATATAAAATCACTAAAACCTATTGTTCTGTTTTTACAAGAAACGAAAATATTTTATAAGTGCTGTACTAAAAGAGGTGAATACGTAATTACTACTACTTAAACAAAGAAAAGAAAAAAATGAAAGAATATATATCAATCTGAATCTTAAAAAGGGAAAAAATATATATTTTGTGTCTCACGCCAGATTTTAAAGAATTCTTTCAAAGTGAAAAATCAGTAGAGGACTCAAAGGAAGATTCTTCGGAAGAATAAAAACCGGTTTCGTCGCAATCACTGATGACTGTACATAATGATAATGTATATAGTACCAGGCCCGTATCCACGGGGGAGGGGGGCAAAAGGGGGCCGGCCCCCCTAAATTTTTCTTAGTCCCCCTAAAATTTTCATGGAAGGCTTGCAAAAAAATCTCGATGCAATATAAAAGAGATTATTCCAAGAAATTTTCCATTTTAACTATTTGACGAACACTTCTAAACATATTTTAAAGAAGTTAAAGTAAAGTTTATCAGTCTTCTCGAATCTCGATATGAAAAGACACAATACATATTGAAGCAAGTTTTTACGAAAAGAATGAATATGTTCATAATACTTCATACCACAGTTGTAATAGCGATCTGGGAGGTAGGAGACGAAGTGCTGTAAGCCAAATCATAAAAACAGGAGCAGGAACAAAGCGTTTATCTTTTTTCGATTGCAGTAACGGTGGTAGGTTATTGTTATTCTATTGTAGAGATGCAAGGGCTCGGAAAAAAACCGGCTTTTTTGGAAAAAACTCGTTTTTTTCTGCTTTGCTTTTTTGCTTGGGAAATTTTGGGCTTTTTTCAAAATTCTGCTTTAAATCGATAAAGCAGACTTTGTTTCGCTTCTCTATAACACAGAAAGTCATTTAATTAGTGGTTGATGCCGATAATAATATAAAACCTCGAAAGTAAACCATGAATTTCGAAAAGATATTTTAAACAATTTTACTTCAACATTTTTACATTATGAATTCCAAAGGATTAACCAATGTATATAATAAACACATTTTAACCTCCTATGTACAAAGTAAGCAGAGTTGGCAAGAACCATGGTTGTTTCTGAAAATGCCAAAAACCCGTTTTGGGGGGCAGTTTAAACCAGGCTTTTTTGGGGTTTAAACCAGGTTTTTTGATTTAGATATTTTGCTTTATGTATTTATATTACATATTCACAGAAATAAGTTTGTTTCGCCTTGGTGTTATTATTCAACAACGGGGTTATGCTGGAAGAGGTCCCATAAGCTTAAAGAAGTCCGGTCAGTAAATTTCTTAAATTGAGAAACTCCCGCCCTAGCCATCGGGAAAATCCCGTCATTCTTTTAAATGTAAAACAATAACGGGAAAATCCTGTAAAATTTAATTTGCATGTAAAATTTAAAGGTCAACGTATTATAATCAGTACGCTAAAACTGAGTGACACACAATCATAGTCAACGTCTTACGAATAAAATCAGAAAAATAAACACACTGCTGAACAAGACTGCACTTATTTAATATAAAAACACATTTACACGTGACGTTTCGATCTTCTATCCAAGATCCTCATCAGACGTGAGTGTACGTCTGATGAGGATCTTGGATAGAAGATCGAAACGTCACGTGTAAATGTGTTTTTATATTAAATAAGTGCAGTCTTGTTCAGCAGTGTGTTTATTTTTCTAAAACCGAGGTATTAAATTACAAATTTAGTACGTAGGTATCATTGAAAGTCCAATCCAAGCTAATGTTGGAAGCTAAGTAGGCAATCGATAATTTTTACCAATTTTAATCAATATATTTAAGCAACCTTCGCTTCTTTATAAAACAACAGGCATGCAGAAATATATAATTTGGTTTCGTTTTGTATGTTTAGGCTTAACATCCTTACGTAATACCGAGGTTATCAAGGAGAAGACTTTCGCTTAAAGTGACATCCGAAAGAGTACTTGGTTTACACATGACAGAAGGGTTGTGGTTCGACCGAGAATTGAACATGGGACACCTTGATTAAAAGGTGAAAAGGAAATAAGACTAATGCAGATGGTTTGACATGTGAAACGTCACCATGAAGTTCACACGATTCGCATTTTTGTTCTTTTAATTTTTTTAGTTTAAACCAGTTATTTAAAAAAAACAGCTGGTGTAAACGGGCCAACCCTAAGAGTAAAAACTTCTTTCAAAAAATACACAAATAACTAGCAAAATTGTATGTAGTATTTTTACTTCAAAATATTCCATACCCTCTTTTTGAAACAAAATAAAATTAAAATAAAACATAAGAGAAATACTTAGATTTGTATGATACAATTAAAGGCTCTACATGGTTCTGTATATTCTTGAAATTCTACAGTCAAGTTTTTTATAACCACCATCAGGGGCGCCCATCAGGGGGGTTAAGGGGGCGCTTGCCCCCCCTAGAGGAAAATGTACTTCAGAATATTGAAAATCCAATAGGATTTTTACATTAGTTACAGCAAAATTTGAAACTATTTTTGAAACGTCGCTTATACTTGCCCCTCCTTGGAAACCACAACATGGGCGCCCTTGACCACCATCACGGTTTACCCAGTCCTCAAGTTTTCTGAATTTTTAACAAGAGGGATTCAACATATCATTACCGAACAAAAAAAAAAAAAAAAAAGACTACGGAATATATTTAAGTTAAGCTAAATACAACTGCACAACAAACGTGACTGAGTGGTTGGCTTTTGCGCTTCTATCGGGAAGTCCGGGATTCAACCCAGCATTCGACCATTCTGACAAAGCCTTCCTTCATTCCATCTGAGAATGTAGAAATAGTGCGTGTACTGGCCGACTAGGAGTGTAGGAGTTGGCCGACTTCCTTTCTTATTGTTTTTAAATCGTTATTATTACTAATTACCAGCAGTGACGGTTTTGCGAAGGTTAGAGGATCGGTCTTTCGGACTGAAGCCTGTTCCGGTTCTCCAAAGTTGTGGAATGTCTAAAACGAATGAAATATCTATTAGTTATGCCTTTACTCATAAACTTTAAGCTCCCGTCAAATAAAAATTACGAATGTTTAGAAAAACTAAACATTAGTAGTAAGAAAACTCCTCCCAAAACACTTTTTTAAATTCGCCACTGATTCTCAGTATAATATGATCTTCAAGGTTGTATCCGGAAGATTATTGCTAAACATATAAACGAAACGAAATATCAGTTATGCCTGTACTCATAAACTTCAAGCTGCTCCCAAATAAAATTAGGACTTTTTAAAAAAACGAAACAATCAGAGAAACCCCTCCCAAAGTACTTTTCTAAATCCGCTATTGATTATTTGTATAAATTGGTATTCAAGGTTGTATCTGGAAAATTATTGCTAAATCATTGGACAACTACAGTATAACAGAAATGTGGAAATACAGTTTGACGGACATATTGAAAAACGTATGCTTTGACGGATATATAGAAAAACGTAAGTTTAACTTTCGTGCTAGAAGCTGGAGTACTAAGCTCTTAGAAATGAAACATGGATGACAAACTAAAATGATCAAGAGAAGGAAAAAAATGTCGATAATCAAAAGTTAAAATAAAGTTAAATAACCTGTAAAATTGCCCTCAAATACTACATTCTTCATGTTAGCTTTAATTCGTAAAATATGTGCTCCATTCATCTTGATGGTGAATTACAGAGCTAAATATGGCATTCAGGTCGTGGAAATCTTATCTAACAATAGAATATACTATAAGAAAGCTATTTGGATAGAAAAATCATGAAAATGAAAAAAGCCAAAATTTCCAAAATTCTCGTTTTTTTTTTCAAAAAAGCCGGCTTTTTATATGAAAAAAAAAACTATCGATTCAAAAAAGCCGGCTTTTTTGCATCTCTATTCTATTGTGTAGTTGTAGTACATACATGCATTGCAAAATCCTCGTCAACAGCAAACCTTAGATTAACTGTGGAACAATTAGTTGTGAATTAAATTAAGAATTCTGAGTTCTGTTAAAGCCGATTGAATCTAGTAGGCTCCAAATTATTGTGGTGTGATATGTAAAACAAGAACTGGTGGAACATTCACTGAAAAAGTAATGGCTGCAAAGACTTTCATATGTTTGTTCTCGCAGAAAAATAAAGTTAACCAAAATTACCTTAATTACATGAGCAATTGAGCAAGTGAACATATTTAACGTTTAAGGATCAAATTCCGGGTTGTGGAGCCAGAACTAGTTAAAATTAGCAAGATTTAGAGGAGAAATTAAGTAGCAAAATGTTTTGTATTGTACTTGGGGTGGGAGATCTCTTGGAAGTAGCTAGTTTTCATATAAAAACGTTGTAAATTGGTACTATTTCTTAGTCGCGTACGCGTAATAATGTTGTAATTCAACACGAAAGAAGCAGTGATGCTTTTACTCGATACTGGATGGGTGTAGCGTTTTACTTACATTGAGAAAAATTTGTTCTCCGGACAGTGGTATATTGTACAAATATACGGAATCCTCTTGCTTAGTACAAAAATCAGAACGGAGCATACGTTATCCGTATGCTACATAGGCACTGCCCTTAGGTATTACATCATGCCGTTGCAGGATATCTGATATCTAACAGTCTTCCTTATATTACATACGTATATGTATGTTACCTTCGTCAGCTATAAGGGTCTATGTTATATACGTCCATTTGTATGTGAGATCCTGACCGCCTATATTGTTTCATACGGAAAGTATGTATAGATGGAACACTTATACCGAAAGCATTATAAAACATGCGTTTTCAGTTATACGTTTGCTGTACGTTGTCCAAAAACTACAGGATTTACAAATGTAACCTACGATATTACGTATGCCGCATACATTTTTTTCTCAGTGTAGCTTTGAATAACATTTTAGTATTTTTTTTAACTGTTTTGGTATGTGTCTTCTGTGTATAGTGTGCAGGTGGTTAATTTATATAAAACGACTTTAATTTAAGATTTTAAACAAGAACTTAGTATAAATATTAGAAAAATACAACTGTAATTGTAAACAAGGGAATTACTTCAAAGTTACCCGTCCACTTAATTTTCAAGAAAAACCATAATAAAATCTACAATCATCAATTTCTACTTAAACTTTACTCATTTTATATTCTGTTACGTTACCTCGAGGGTGTGAGTATGGGGGAGGAACCACGATTACACATGGAAATCCATTATTAACCTAAAAGGGAGACTGGAGGGCCGCGCGAAGCACGGTTGTGGGTAGTTAATGGAGAGTGCGGAGTTGAGAGGGAAGAACGAGAGAAGCGAGAAGCCGAACTAAGGTGGGATAACGCACTACTAGGTCACTTATGTTAGGTTTTGTCTATTTCGCACTTATCTTAGTGCGTACTTAGGTTTGTAGAGCTCTCCTATCTCAAGCAGAAACTCGTGAACGATTGTTGGTGGTCTTTGTTCTTTCATTCATTAAGCCATGAATATTCAAAAGATTAACCTCATTATCAACATCATGTCTTACAAATATTAGTACTGTCAATTCACATTCAGCGCAAAGATCTTTTACACTTGCAGGCATGTTTACTCGAAAATTATCCACAATCCAACCGTCCTGAACCTAGAGACAAGTAGTTCCCTCTATTTGCGAATTAGTCCCGTCTTTATAACCGCTTATCAAAAGATATTACACATAAATTACGCTTCACTTACATGTTATCAAGCACACAAGCAATCAAATTATCAATTTCTTCTAGGTAAATTTTCAAAATTTGGATAAAAATGGGAAGGGCAACTTCGTAAGTTAACCCTAAACAAGAGCCTAAGTAAAGTTGAAGTTCCTTATTTCACAGTAGATCATCTCTCGTTCTTGATCTTAATGTTAGTATTACATGTGGGACTATTAAAACATTTTTAATTCTAATTCGTGTAGTTAGTAATACCCATTTAATAAAATTCACGTTTTTTTCATGTAGATAACAGAATGTTAACTTAATGTGCGTGTGTTAGAGACCTGCACGGGCGGGCCGACTTCGTTATTTCTTTGGGCCGGGCCGGGCTTGGGCGGGCCGATACTGTTATTTCTTTGGGCCGGGCCGGGCTTGGGCTGGCCGACACTGATTTGTCTTCAGGTCGGGCTGGGCTGGGGCCGATCAATTGCAATTCTTTAATAATCATTGACTTTCGTTAAACGATAATTGGAATAAAGCCAAATGTTGAAGAAGTGTGTCCGTGAAAAATGTTACAAAGAATGCAATAGCTATTTACAGTTTGTGTTGCTTAGCGGCTCCGCTTTCACTATAGAGGATTGCAGGCATTATGCGGTAAATTGAGCTCTGACGTTGACCTTCACTGAACTCAAAATATAACAAGAAGGGGTGGGAATGTTTTGCCTGTCGCTAAACAATATTGCCATCTTCACTTTATGCTAAAAATCAATTAAGTTAGATTTTTGTTACAGGGAATGGAATTTTTGTTCTCTCGATGACAGGCAAAGTTCTAGGAGGCAATGGTACCATTCGGGAGGCAAGCGTTAGGTTGAAAACCAGAGTTTAGAAAATGTTTCTGAGGTTAGGTCAAGTTTAGTACTAAATTGTGAGAAAGAGTGGGGCTCGAGCTAATTTTTTAAAAAAATTATCGGGCCGGGGTAGGGCCAAAAACTTTTAAAATTTATCGGGCCCGGGCCGGACTTGGGCCAAGAATTTTAAAAAACTTATCGGGCCGGGCCGGGCTCGGGCCGAAAAATTCGGCCCGTACAGGTCTCTAGAGTGTGTAGAGGGGGATAATAGAATTAAGTAGAATCAAAATACTTAAACATTCAAGAGCAGATATTTTGAATTGCAGATGTTACTATTTGATGAACTATAATATGGTTGGCTCGGCCCCCCCTAACTTCTACCCGGCCCCCTCCACATTTTTGGGCTGGCTTCGGGCCTGTATAGTACCAGAAATATTGCAAATAAATGTTGGTATAGATAATTATATTTTAAAAAGTGTAATTTGAATAGTAAGAACTTTTCTGTTTTTAGAAATGACAGATCAATTATATTTGATTAAACGCGAACCATGAATGAATGTGTTGAACAGATGTCTGGCAAAATACTAGTACACTCAGAACCGGTAACAAAACTCTTCTACTTCTGAAATGTACTCCAGAATGTACACATCTTTCAAGTAAATTTATTTAGTAGACTACAATCTTGACCTAAATTTCAATACGTTATTAACTGAAATCAGATACGGATTATAAAAATATTATTTAACAAATATTATTTTAACAATTTTTTTTCACTGTACTTCTGATTGGGTTATTTTCCATACATTTTAAAGAAGTTTGGTTTACCAAAAACTCCTTTATACGAGGGTCACCCAGAAATTAAAGACCGTTTAGATATACAAAATGAAAAATACAATATTTATTGGGAAAACATCTGTTACATACCTGAAACTTTCTTCACTTCTCTATATAATAACCTCCTACATTTAAACATTTGTCATATCTGGTCACGAGCTTCAAAATTCAAATGTTATACTCTTTTGCCGCCAGTACAGTAAGGCAGGTGGACACTGCATTCTCCAACTCTTCGTCACTTTGAAAACGTTTACTGTCTAGGAACCTTTTCAGCTTAGGGAAAAGGTGGAAATCGCTCGGAGCAAGGTCCGGACTATAAGGAGGATGATCAAAAATTCCCCATTCGAGTTGATCCAGCAATTCTTGAGTTGCAGCAGCACTGTGAAGAAGCACAATCCCTCCAGGAAGCATTCCTTGCCTCCTGTTATATATATATATATATATATATATATATAGATAGATAGATAGATAGATAGATAGATAGATAGATAGATATAGATATATAGATGGCTCGACGTAGGTTTCTTAGAGTCTCACAATAAGGCTTTTCATTACTCGTAGTGCCTTTTGGCATGAAATCCACCGAAATAACACCTTTACGGTCCTGGAGGTAGAAGAGTGTAATATGGGAATTCTGAAGCTCGTGAACAGATACGATCGAATGTTTAAAGGAACGTTGTAATTATGTAGGGAGAAGCTTCAGGTATGTAACAGAATTGTTTTCTCCAATAAATATTGTTTTTTTTCAGGTTTTTTAAATAACTAAATGCTCTTTATTTTCTGTATGACCCTCATATGTTTATTCTGTCTCTCCATGTATGCAGGAGACATAATCCCAAAAACTATTTGATGGATCACCTTAAATTTTGGCCAAGATGTAGATTCAAAAGTAAGGAAACGATGTTGTTGGTGGAGGTGATCCAGGATATGGACTGTTAAAAATCAGTTCCTCTTTATTTCCTATGGCAGATATGTGGATATCATCCTTGCTCGATAGACTACCCGTAGTATTATTGAGATTACAGAGTTAGTATAATACCCAGGATGCAAAATACTGGAATGCAACGCTAAAATGAAATTAAATGACTCTCTACTCGATAAATATAAAGACTTAAATATTATCTATTTTCAAATATTTAATTATCTTAAAGTAAATTTAATTTAATTTGGAGTGAAATGCTACATTTAAGACTAGCATTTAGGGTATAATTTAGCTTGTTAAAAAGCTTGGTTAATCAAAAACGAAACCAGACTCCTTCACGTAGTGTATATTGTGATACTCCTCCTTGTAAATATAATGTAATATAAATAGAAATAACTTTTTAATTAACTGATTTGAAACCTATTTTAATGTATTAAATGCGTTTCATGTTGTAGCACTGTTCTTATCTTATTCTGGGTATTATTAGTTTAAATGATCAGAAAAAGTATTTTGACCATAGGCGCCGACTTTGGGGGGGGGGGGGCAGAGCACTTTTGGCCCCCCATATTTAAAGGTGGGGTCCTCGCCCCCCCCCCAATATAATCCAGTTGAGGAAGAATTACCAAAGAGGAGCAAGAATTTATGTCGTAAATTACGTCGTGCCTTTAATTCAATATTAGGAACAGCCTTCTTATTCGATAAAAAGCACCGTTTTCAAATCGGCGTTTAACCCTTTTAGTATTTCCACTTTTTGAGGTAAATTTTAGACTTTCACTCAAACAGCTACTGCATCCTTACTATTTATCGTAGGATCGTGGTTCATACCTTGTTGTTCTCACAAGGGAACCTTCCGAAAATGATAGTTGCAGTGAAAGATGTGACCTATGCCAATTGAAAGAGCTGTAACAGAGATGAGCATTCCCAAAAAATTAGCTGCCCATAGCAATAGGTTCAAGAAATATAAGGGGTGGAAGTTCGGGAAACAGCAAGGTTGGACAAGGGAGGGAAAGTGCAAATTCCGCAAAAAGGGGGGCACGGCAAAATACAATGCTGACAAATGATGTATAAAAAGAGACTTGCCACAATAGGGAACAAATGAAGGTCACCAATGGGGTTAACAGTGTTGCAAACTGCAATGAAAAGTATATGTTTTGCAAAGAGCACTATATGAAGGGAGTGCAATATTCAGTGTCAACCTGTCATGTAGAACATAAGATATGACGTGTATAATCAGTGGTACAATCTAACAAAAGAAAATAGAAAAACCAGAAGTACGAAAAATACGGAAAAGACGGAGTTGGCTATAATGCACCACATTTGATCACGAGCTGTACATATTAGAATGAACAAAACAAGAAAGTACCCACTATGCAGGAAACCGACGTAACTACAGTCGAAAAGAAAAACGAGTTCCAAAGTTGGCAACACTGGCCATGAATATCCAGACAATTCTAATATAGTTAGGCCACTCGCTTCACGAAAGGAAAATTCCGGCAACAGATATTAGCCTTCGCATCATTTGTGCATTCTCGTCAACATTGTACGTGGAATTGTTCGATGAGACGATGGTCCAAGCAGAAGATACGTTTGCAGTGAGCACAGCGGAATACTGCCAATCCGTCACACATGGTACAATGATCGCCTGTGAATGCCTCGAAACAGTACTCTAGAGGTGTCAGAACCTTTGGTGGTCTTTCTATCACATATCCACACCTGTAGAAAGCAAACATAATCAAAGGCTTGAATATACATGCCGTAAACTGGAAATGGGTTAAGGCTTGAAGTTTCTGGAAATTCTCGCGGGACCAAATGTTAAAGTGAGTATCTGATAACACAAGCTCTGTAACGTAGCGCACAAAGTTCTTGTATGGTCTAAAAACATAAACATCAAGTGGTTGTATCGGACCCGTACAACCAGGAGGGATCAGCTCATCTTTGAAATTCACTCCGGATGGTACATGCTCGTAGAGCAAGTTGGTGTCTTTTTTCGCTTTCCAAGAATCAATAAGTTGCACAACATCAGTTAGGTTTCTTTCTGCCAAACTTGGCCAAAACACGTTTGCATAAAACACGCTTAAATCACTCTTTCGCATGTTTGCAGTTGTATTTGGGAAGACCTTAATATTTGGAAGAGTTGACAAAAAATCTTTGGTCTTCTGGGGTAATGTTCCTTTGCCTTCTGCCATTTACACATACATTGGTGACAAGAGAGTTCCATCAGCAGAGATGACAGGTATTATCATATACGAATGTGACGAAGAAGTGATGACGAAAGAAACCTACCTGATGTTGTGCAACTTGTTGATTCTTGGACAGCGAACAAAGACACCAACTTGCTCTACGAGCATGTACCATCCGGAGTGAATTTCAAAGTTGAGCTGATCCCTCCTGGTTGTACGGGTCTGATACAACCACTTGATGTTTATGTTTTTAGACCATACAAGAACTTTGTGCGCTACGTTGCAGAGCTTGTGTTATCAGATACTCACTTTAACATTTGGTCCCGCGAGAATTTCCAGAAACTTCAAGCCTTAATCCATTTCCAGTTTACGGCATGTATATTCAAGCCTTTGAATATGTTTCCTTTCTACAGGTGTAGATATGTGATAGAAAGACCACCAAAGAAGGTTCCGACACCTCTAGAGTACTGTTTGAAGACATTCACGGGCGATCATCGTATCGTGTGTGACGGATTGGCAGAATTCCGCTGTGCTCACTGCAAATGTATCTTCTGTTTGGACCATTGTCTCATCGAACAATTGCACTACAATGTTGACGAGCATGCACAAATGATGCGAAGGCTAATGTCTGTTGCCGGAATTTTCCTTTTGTGAAGCGAGTGGCCTAACTATATTAGAATTGTCTGGATTTTCAAGGCCAGTGTTGCCAACTTTGGAACTCTTCCTTTTCTACTGTAGTTACGTCGGTTTCCCGCATAGTTGGTGCTTTCTTGTTTTGTTCATTCTAATATGTACAGCTCGTGATCAAATGTGGCGCATTATGGCCAACTCCACCTTTTCCGTATTTTTCGTACTTCTGGTTTTTCTATTTTCTTTTGTTAGATTGTACCACTGATTATACACGTCATATCTTATGTTCTACATGACAGGTTGATACTGAATATTGCACTCCCTTCATATAGTGCTCTTTGCAAAACATACTTTTCATTGCAGTTGGCAACACTGTTAACCCCACTGGTGGCCTTCATTTGTTCCCTATTGTGGCAAGTCTCTTTCTATACATCACTTGTCAACATTGTATTTTGCCGTGCTTTTTTTTTTTTTTTTTTTTTTTTTTTGCGGAATTTGCACTTTTCTCCCCTTGTCCAACTTTGTTGTTTCCCGAACTTCCACCCCTTATATTTCTTGGACCTATTGCTATGGGCAGCTAATTTTTTGGGAATACTCATCTCTGTTACAGCTCTTTCAATTGGCATAGGTAACATCTTTCACTGCAACTATCATTTTCGGAAGGTTCCCTTGTCAGGATAGCTCATACTTTCCAACGATACCACTCTCTTGTCCGTATTTATACACCAGAATTAAGAAATTTGAGAAAAAAAATGAGATTTTCGAAAAAAAAAACGAAATTTTTGTGCCCCTCTGGCCCGGGCCTGGGTTAACGTAGGGATCTGATTCTTTAAAAAAAAAAATCTTGTTCTATACATAATACGTGCGCAAAATTTCGTTCTTGTATCTTGAAAACTGAGGTCGGGAGAAATTTTTGAAAGTCTGAAGGTGACCCATCTTTTCATATATGTATATAAATAGAGGAAGTTCGGGTAATATGGAATACCTCATTATCTCGCCTGTGATGTGTTGCTTCCAGGCGGAGAGGAAAGAAACTACTACCTCACGTCCTGATGATGCTCTACAATCAGTCCCCATGTGATTGTGACATTCGTTGTGTTGGTAGACGTGAAAATCTGATTTCTGATTCAGGAATACTTTTACAGATGAGTGGTTTACAACCTATATTTTCCTATTGAAATGCAATAGAACAACAATTCTTTACTTACTATGACGTTGGATATACATAGGTAGTTTGATAAGCGTCATTATCCTATACGCCTTCGAATGCGTTTAACAGCTCTTTCGTTTCCAAGGTGGCGTGGAGGGCAATATGGAATACCCGTAAGAAAAGCGTGGTATTCCGTATTCCATATGGTATTCCGATTACAAAAACATCTATCGGTATTGGGCAATTAAACATACATTTATGATGACAACAATACTAAGTGTATTTTTTATTACAGCAGATTTTCTGATGATACAAGGGGTGAGCTTGGTTCCAGCGTTCATCATGTTTAATGTGAGCACACAATGACTGTGCCGATCCTGAAGCAGAGTATTATATTTATGACTTTTGCAAGTAATCACAATCGGTTATGGCTTGGCATTCAGAATTTTCATATATTGCCACTGTATTCATTGTATGTTCAACAGAAAACTCATTTCTTTTCTGTATAGCATTTGTATTCCATGCTCGACTATTTCATATTACCCTCCAAAGTGGTTTCTTTACAAATTATAAATTTTACCCACCCCTGTAACGAAACTTCTTTACCAAGATATGCATAAATAAAGCCAAATATGTAAGGCGTATACTTGTTTTCCTTTTTGTTTCAATGTGCAATTATTAACTGAGTTACAAGCGAAACAAAAATGGTATTCCATAATACCCGAACTTCCTCTATATATACCTAGGTATAAAATATTTTAAAAATGTACTGCGTCATTCCTACTTAGCCTAGAGTCGTGGTTCAAACGCCATTCTCTTCAGTATAATAAGTCCTTTCCAACGGTATCACTCACATGTCCGTATCATACACCTGAACCAGATAATTAGGGAAAAACTCGGAAGTATTTTTGCAAATCCAACCAAAACATTTTGCCTCTCTGGCCTAGGCCTGGGTTGACGTAGGGATATGATGTTTTTCCTAAAAATACATTGTTATATACATAATACGTGTGCAAAATTCCAATATTGTATCTTAAAAACGAAGGGCAGAAAAATTGTTGAAAGTCTGAATTTAGGCTCTCTTTATACACACACATACGTATATATTTATTATAAAAAATTACTACGTCATTACTATTTAGTCTAGGGTCATGGCTTAAACGTTATTTTCTTTAGTATAACAAGCTCTTTCCAACGGTGCCAAACACATGTACGTATCGTATTCCTGAACTGGAAAAATCGGGAAAACTGAATTTTTTTTCTGAAAAAATCAGCCCCTCGGAACATTCGCGCCCTTCGTGCCCGGACTCGGCTTCACGTAGAGATCTCAGAAAAATTTGAGAAACATCCAAATGTACATACAATTCCAATCTGATATTGTGAAAACTACAGGCGTGAAAAATTTTTGAAATTTGCCTTAAGGAAAAGTAAAAAGTCACGCCTTTCCGCCTCCACTTGGCGCAGCCAAGTTGACCATCCGGTTCCAAAACGCATCTGGGGTGTTCTTTGGTCTATCCTTGACTTGACTAATAAAAAGCGACTCAAGTACCTGTTATATAACCTAAATAAGAGGTCAAAGCCCATAGTACGCCATGGTAACAAAAGTTACCAAAAATCCTAAAAGGCTTAATAGAGCACTGAAGCTTCAACCAACACTATGGTAACACTGATATGAGAAGTGAAGATCAATGTGGTGCAGTGAAGTTCCCAGATTTTGAACTTGAATTTGTTTTAATGCGTTTACACAAATTTGACTTAGGACATGAATTTAGCAGGGGAGCGGATGCAGCAGACCGAGATCTGGAGGGAAGGGGGCTTTTATCCAGCAGTTGGTAGAAAACGGCTGAGTATGATTATATATGTAGGCCTATTCATTGTTTTGGCCCCCCCAATATTTTCTTCAAGTCGGCGCCTATGATTTTGACTATTATCATAATCATTATTTCTATAAGATTTTTAGCATTTATTTTCATTTTAAATTTTCCCGTATTGTGACTAATTTCTTTTTAAATTCGGTTCCTAATATTTTAATTTTAGTGTAAATGTACGTACTTTATTTTGTTAATCGTAGTATTTTATTAAAGCAAATTATTAATTATTCCTTCCTGTGACTTTATCAACTTATGATACATAATCTTTGTTAATGTAATTGCCTTACCCTTAGGGGAAGGCGGGGCGGAACAGATCACGTGGTAGAATGGGGTACCCCTTCTAATTCCCCGCTATGGTGCTGCAGTCTTGCGGAAGCAGCAGGAAACTGAATGTCGACTCCCTACCGGTGAGTGGAGCAAGCAGCGTCGGTGTTGGAAAAGACATGTGGTACGTGCGAATCGTTTTAGTTACAACGGTATGTTGTATATTTTTACTTGTAACGATTATTAACTTGTAATTTTGGGCCGTAAGGTATTTTAAATATGTACTAGGCTGATTCTACTATTAGAAAAAGAGAAAGAAAAAGAAATAAGATATAATGTCTACAAAAAGATATTCAAATGTTTTTAAATAATAGGATTTTGGAATGTCGTTGTCAGGACAACCAAAAATAAATAGATTTATTGAGTGAGTTAAGCAGACATATTAGAAAGTTGTGTAAAATGTATATGTACACTTCTCCATTTTATTTAAAGATAAGTACATAAAAGGATACATTGATGTATTTTAATGGGCTCAACAACAAATTTGATAAACGAACCGTTCTATAGTGTTGTCGCTCTGTTTCTCGACGCCTGTTGCAACATCAACAAAAACAAAGTTCAAGGTAAGTCAAATAAGAATGCACAGAATGCTGAAGTCGTAATTATAGTTTCAGAATACCATAGTTGTTGTAAATTTTAGTGACTATAGTATGTAACCTTTCCCGCGCAGTTTCCACTGAACCATATGAAGCACTAGCATGTATATTGGGACGGAACGGGGTAGGGGTGGAATGGCATACTGATTTCACATTGTAACCAACAGAAGAACCCAGACCAGCAAGGAAAGTCTACAAACTACTCCAGGAAGTTGTTTCCTTGTAGCACCGAAACCAGGACCTTCGACGTCATCCACAAAACCACATCTCCCTGATGTGGCCACGGCTTCAGGAAGTAGACCTCTTGAAGAACCGATTCCAGGACCTTCGATGCCAACTACAGGACATACATTCTGGACGTGTCAACATTTTTACACATGTCGTAGAAAGACATTTTACCTTTCCTCACAGTTAAGACTGGTGGCAAGAGACTGATCAGTTGTATAAAGCAGCATTGGAAACAAGAGCCAAGGAAGAGGAAGCAAAAAGGGGAAGAAAGAAGAGGAAGCAAAAAGTGGAAGAAAGAAGAGGAAGCAAAAAGTGGAAGAAAGAAGAGGAAGCAGCAGGGCAAGGAGAAGCTGGCGAAGAGGACAGACCACGCAGTTGAATATGCAGGAGAGTTGACAGCAGTAAAGAAGAGAAAAATGAGCGCTAGTTCATTAGAGGACGCTACATTCCTATATTGTGCTGGGCAGGATTCCCAATCCAACAAGGGATGTATTGCGTGTATGCTTTGCAAAGTCTGGTCAGATAATTCGTTTGCAGTGTCGATAGTGACGACAATGAAGGCGTTTACGTTTGTAAGTACTGCCAGCCGTAATTCAGTGTACCCCATTGTGCCCCGTGTGTACATGTGCATACGAAAATACATTACTTTCGATAATCACGTGAGTGTCCTTAGGCATGGACACACATTAACAAACTACAGGTGCTTTTTGTACCTAAAACTTCAAATAATATATTAACTTCATTTTCAGTATTCTCTTGTCATTTATATTATCCTTACATAGCTATTTATGTTAAGTACCCCCTTCCGCCCCACCTTTCCCTATATGAATTCATTCACTTTTCATTCATCTTTTTGAAGTGCAATTTCATTCCCATTCGAAGAAGGGCGGGATGCAGAAGATAATGCCTTCTCTGGATCATTCATTTATTGGTAGTTTCACTGCGAGATCGGTATCAGGATTTATTTACTGATTTATTCACATAGCCTATTTGATAATTTAAACTTTCATAGAAGAAGTTGTCAAATGAGTCTATTTTGTATATTTTATAAATATACAAGGGTTTAAAATATAAACGTAAGTAAATGCAAAATATATGTGGCGCCAGAAGTGGACTGATCGGTAACCGTATAAATGCTCAATACGCCCTCCTCCATTTATAGTGACCCAACAAAAGATTCATTTAATAAGGAAAATGAATACATTTTTAGGAACCAAATAATATGCTTATCTAGCCTAATAATAATAATACACAAAATAATATGCTTTGTCTACCCTATAGCAACAGACATCTAAAAATGGCATAACCTAACACTGTTCCCTTTCCAACCAATTCTTATGTCGCCCTCCCAATATCTGTTGACGACAGCCATTTTCTTGGAGCCAGTTCAATCCTGTGTGGTGCTAAAGTGAAGAAATAAACAATTCACATTGTTGATTCATATTTCTGTACAGGCAAGTTTCCAGGAAATTATTTTGGGAGGAGTCTAAAGCTTCTAGGGGTCCAAATTCATTATAAGGATAAATTATATTAAAATTTGTAAAATCCGCCCTAAAATTAGACTAAATTTACATAAATGTCAGAATTTTGAGGGAAAGGTCCCTACCCCGAGGACATACTCCTGGTCTCTACTTCTGCAACATTCTGGGACAAAATAAAATAGACAGATTTGTTAATTTAACTCATAATTTTTAATTCCAACAACTGAAATTACAAACAATTTACAAAAACAAACAAACTTTCTTAATAAAAATAAATTATAAGAAAGAAACACAAAAAAATTAACACTGATGGTTTATTGGTTGTTGGAGTGATATTTTTGGTGTTGACTGATGATAACCTGGAAAAAAGAAAATGATTTGTTGTTAAATTTAGATAATAGTGTATAGTAGACGTAATTCCTTAAATTTAAAAATTGTGAAATTCTGTAAATTTATTTTAAAATTTAACATTAGTTTTAATTCTATTATTTCAATATATACCGAAAGATTTAGTTTTGATTCCCATCATTACCTTTTCTGTAATTGTATATTTAACAAAAGTGGTCTAGAAGGTATGTGTAGCAAACAAATTCAAATGTATATAGGCCTACTAGCAAATGAAAATGAATACATTGAAAACTGGATGGAAGATCGAAGTGAAAAAAAATATATATATAAGGAAGGCAATGTGCCCAGTAATGGTTTGAATTTTTATATTAAATCTGTACGTATACAACCAGTACCGTATGCTGAATTTATTCAAATATGAATGTTTGGGAGAGGGGGTTTCATATGTGCACCCAAGTCCATATGTTTCAAGGTTTTTGTACATATATCTTAATACGTAAAATGTTTTCGATAATGTCATTTGCAAAGCGGGTTGAAACTCGGAACCCCGTTCTTGCGAGCACTACTGCCTATATCTCATAATATCCCTATTAATTTTAATGATAAGTGCGCATCATGAGTTTGTTTCTTTACATTATCTTATTGATAACACGAGCACCATTACCGAGAATTAAAACAACTTTAAAAGAAAAACATGTACTCGAGAATTTCAATTGAATTTAATGACTCACATTATTACTAATGAATCTGCATAGAGCCTTAAATACCGATATCAAGGGAGCTCTACATTTGCACAAATACACTGGTAGAAACACATTTAACCCTTTTGGAAAAATGAAATGAAATCTTTAAGTTTTACGTCCCACCATTATGCCGGATAGGCTAAAGGAGACGGTGATGATGAGAAATGAGCTAAATGGTGCAATGAAGAAAGTGGGAGGAAACGGGAGAACCCCAAGAAAACCAGCGCTCACGTTGTTTGTCCACCACAAAGCTCACTTGGCGCGAGCTTGGATCGAACCAAGGACCCCATATACCAGAAGTGAACCCTCTAACACTGAGCCACCGTGGCCTGACTGAAGTACGACTCGGGACCGCTCGAACCAAATGTAAGTGTTAGCGATTAATGCTACGTGAGACCATCATTTTAGTTCATAATTTTAGGTTCATATGCCTTTTGGCCTACAAAGAAAGAAATTGGCCTTTTTACCTGAGCAAGTGGTTTTATTGTCCCTGTTCCGTAGATATACGTGTCATCACGTGTGTTTGCCAGCAGAACACTCATATAAAAATAAATAAAACTTTCCTGTAAGCTCATAGCTAGAGCACTCACTTCTCGAAGCGTGTCGTCACAGGTTCGAAAGCAGGTAAAATGCAACGTCTCTCGTAGGATGCAAAATCGGGTAATAATATGTACTTTATTTTTAATACTAGGTCTTTCGTTAAGCATTCTGTTGCGTTAAAACGTAAAGAATGAACATTAAAATCAAAGTATTACTCAACATTTTAACGACGAGAAACATGTTATAGTAAACGAGCATATAGTTCCGTAGTGATTTATAATTTTGCTTCGCAGTTGGAAGGTACCGGGTTCGAATCCAGTAGCTAGCTATCCTGACTGAGGTTTTACTCAGGACTTTTCTTTAGTTCGATCAGAGAAACACTGAAATGGCACCTTTAAATGTAGGTCCTGAATTTCCCCTTTCCTTGTTGTTCTTGTTGTAGTAGGCTATTCATAATTCGAGGTTAAACTGGCCTCGCATGCTATATCTAGATGTTCCTTAATAAATAAATAATTAAATAAATTTACATATCGCGTACTTTTAATATTGCGCTTTATATATGGAAACATGCTCTCTGTAGTGTGTTCTCTCTTAACAAAGGTCTTATAAATCTGAAAGTTACTTTTAGCACTTTACAAAAACAATCTGTTCTTCAGACTACTTTTCATTCACGCAAAGCACACAATTCTGAAACGTTTTTGTAGTTTTGTTCCTGATCAGAAACAGCTATCTTGCACGTCCATCAGAACGTATTTGTTTTCATGGGTGGTGCTTTATGTGAACGAAATCAATAAATTTTAATTGTAAAAGAAGGAGAAAGTGTTTTTCTGTTATGCATGCCTTGTAAGTAAAGAAGGTGATAAGAGAAATAATAAAAAAAAAAATACTGAATTAGGTGCATATACATACCAAGTGTTTTATACAGCGAAAGAAGTGAAAGTCTTTGTTGTAAAATATTCTTTGGTGTTAGAGATGGAGATCGCCACCAAGGCCTCCAAGTTCGTAACCTCCAAATCCTCCTCCGTAGCCATCGAGACTAGCACCACCACTTTCCAAACCGTGTCCAAGAGATATACTTTTGACGACGATAGGTGTGCTGCCGTGGCTGATGGAATTAACATTCGAGTATGATGTGGCTGTGGATAAGCTGTGGCCGCCTTCCAATCCGCCTTCCAATCCGTAACTTAAACCCTCTCCAAGTCCATCAAAAGAGCCGAAGGACAAACCTCTCTTTTCGACTGGAATTCCTAGTACCACGCTCAACAGGAAGAAAATACATAAAACCTGAAGAAAAGGAAAATATATTAATATATTGAGTAAAAAAAGCTATGCAATAATTGAGCAATATATTGTTTTAATTTATGGAAAGTATACTTATACGTTGTGGTGTCTTGAATCTTAAGTCACTGTACCTTGAAATATAAAGTAAAGCGAACTAATCATGAAGTAAATTACGATGTCCAATGATAAATTGGCAATATACTATAACTAATTCATCCCTCGTTCTGACACAATTCTCAATCTGTGGTAGGGACCCTTAGGGAGGTCCCGAAGGGAGATAAAAATGATAAATTTAAGTGGGATTTAGTAGCAGAAA
Organism: Thermobia domestica; assembly: GCF_964235325.1. NCBI lineage: Eukaryota > Metazoa > Arthropoda > Insecta > Zygentoma > Lepismatidae > Thermobia > Thermobia domestica. The sequence goes on along the minus strand of NC_137462.1, from coordinate 134,480,059 downwards.
AAATATTTTTAAAGATTATTTTGAATATACTATTTTCATGAATATATTTTTTATTTGTCACTAATTTATATGTATTTTAAACAAAAGGCAGAATCGTTAAAAAAAATCGTAGTCAAAGAGGAATGAATCTTGTTTAAAAGAAACTGCATGTCTAAACACAAGAAAAGCACAAATACAAGCAAAATTGCAGATTGAAATTCAATTCAAAATGCAGTCTGAGCTAGTGTGATTTCACGGTTTCGCGTTCAATAAGCAGCAATAATTATAAAGCTTATTAGAAATTGGAAATTACTTATCTGGGTCGTTGGTAAAAGGATATGATCAAAGTGGAGTTGTGATATGAAATATAGGTCGAGAAAGCCTGATCTACCTATTTATACTAATATGCAGAGCAACCCACATTATGCTTTATTTTTTCCAAATTATGCTTTATTATGCTTTATTTTTAATTGCAATTATTATTTTACATTAGTCGTGTCTGATGAAAATATTTACTATACATTAAATATTCTAAATATTTTGATCTATTTATTAATATTTTATGCAACCAATTTCTTTCCTATTTAATGAACTTTCTACTTAATGCACTGTAAAGAGATATGCTTTACTCGAATCAGTTCTTTTTTTATCACTTATGTGCGCCTTACAGGTGCATATATACAAAAAGTGAAAGTAAAAGATGCCACCAAAGGAGCAGAAAGTGCTCAAGTTCAAGAGGTACACATAACAATATTGTGTACTATTCATTGTTGACGGAAAGTTTTCTTCTTTTGCTTTTTTTCTCCAAATCAAAGGATTGCACCAAAATAAAAAATTTTTGGTGTTCAATACAAAAATACAAAAATTTCATTGTTGCATTGTTATGTTCTCAATGATTTTGCTTTGTAAATATTGGTTTTAAAAAATATTAATACAGTATGTTTAACTTGCAGTTAAACAGAATTTTCCAAGAATTTTCTAATAGAATTTTCCAAGAATTGTGCTATATATTTTAAATTATGCTTTATTTTCTAAAATTATGCCTTATTATGCTTTTAAAATTAGTTTTTTCTGGACCCTTAGACAACCACAACCATGTTCAAGGTACCAATCTTATGTGTAAATTGCTGTTATGCTTTTTATGCTTTTGGGTTGCTCTACTAATATGTATAAAAGAACTTAAACTGAGGCGCAGACGCAACACACAGGTCATATTACTACATATAGGATTATTCTTTGTTCTGGGGAACTCCGGATCCGGTTGATGCATCTCTGGTAGACAAGCTGACTTTTGAAGTGAGCGTACATGAGAAATAAATAGATAGGTTAAGTAGTTATTTTTGGCAATAGCATGACTAGAAGTGAGAGACATTTTCGTCGTCGTTCGAAGTTTTCACAGTGACAACGGTTACAATTATTTCAACCCCATTTTTTTCGTTAGATTTATTAAGAGTAACTCTTACTAAAAGGTTAAGAAAAAAAGTTTTCACTAAATGGAAGTCTTGAGATATTCTGTTTTAAAGGCAGCATATTAATAATGTCAGAGCGATCCACACAGTGGCGTAGGTGATAAAATGGTAAGACAATATTTTACAAGTAATATAGTCTACTTATTTACTATATATGGATGTATTAGATTTTTGAATTTAATTTTTAATTTTCCGTTATTATGTAACATCAAGATTTACAGAGCATGAGACTTACTATTAACGTGGGTTCACACTCTCAACCGGAACTTAAAACCGGTGCCGTTGACGGGTACACAGACTATCATGCAAGAGCAACTCTTGCACTATATTCTAGTGATGGCCAAAATTTTCCGGAATCGGAAATTTTACTTTCCGGATTTCGGAAAAATACTGAAACTCGGAAAAACCCAGAATTTTTCCGAAATTGGAATTTTTAAATTCCGGATTTTTTTTTCGAATTACGGAATTCTCCGACATCGGAATTTTTCCGATTTCACTTACCGAATTCCAGAAAGTACAAATTCCGGAATTCGCCATCCCTAGTATATTCCGTTCCCTATTACATTATTTAGACTCCAAGAGAGCTGAATTACCCCCCGGCTATATGTATAGTATTCACAACACAAAGAAATTATTATTATTATTATTATTAATCTTATTATATTTTTTTCAAAAATCACTTTATCTAAGAAAATAACGTGATAATGGTATACAATAATGAAGCTAAGGACCTATATCTGACAGTGAGGTTGGCAAAAACAATTATTATTATTATTATTATTATTATTATTATTATTATTATTATTATTATTATTATTATTATTATTATTATTATTATTATTATTACTATTAAAATTTAGTTTAATAGGTATGAACGGAACAATATTATCTGTTAGATTTCGGGAGAAGCTGGGTCCTGTTACCACCCATTTCACCTCGCGACTTTTCGTGTAATAGCAAATTATTGCATAAATAATAATACAGGCTCTGCGGTGCTTGCATTACTTTCCAATATTATTTATAAAGAACAATAGGTCCATTATGTCATTATAGTTATTGCGCAGAAATATGCCAGTGCCATTAGATCGCTTAACTAATTAACAAGATTCATGCTGGCCTCCATAAAGTCTGCTTAACGTCAAAATGTTGAGAGAATATTTGTTCACGTAATCAAAATCTTCCAGTCATATCCTAAAAACCTTACGCCATACAGGTTTAATCTCCCAATTTAATTCCATCGAAGTTTTGCGTTTAACTTAAAATTAAAAAAAAAAAAAAAGAAAAGAAAAGAAAAACGTTGCTATCCATAGAAATGAGTCAAAATGACCAACCAAATAAGACAATGACGAATATACATAAAACAAATGAATAAAATAGAAGAAAGAGCTATAAAAATTTATGTCCTTTAATATTGTTTTGCATGCAGCATGCTCATTAAGGAATACAACATATATACACGTATTTCTGCTATATTTTTAAAGAGCCGGAATAATGCATTACCTACATATGAGGCAATAGCAGATTGCGTTGCGAAAATGTGTCACTCGAGGTAGATGGTCAGATATGTTAGCGAGATTTGAAGGCAGCGGACGATACGACACAATGTCAGAATTAGAAAGCAGAACATTAGTTTCGACATAAGAAATAATAATAATAGGTTTTCTTTAATGTAAGAAAACAAAAGTTGTTTTTGTGTTTTGATATTGTATAATGGAGTAGAACGCACTCTAATAAAAGTTTCAATTTTTTTTTACCTGGATTAAATTTTATATTCTGCTGCAATATTTAATCAAGACATTTACATCAGATCTAAGATAAAGCATACAAAACAAATACATAATAGATTTCTTTTACCTAGCTTTTATGTAAAGTCTAATGGTTTAACATTTAACATACTGTTTGAATCATCTGGTAGAGGGTTCGATTTCCGGGAAATGCACAATTCTTAGTGTTAACCTAGTAACAGAATTTGATGAATAGTGTGACTATGGGATGTGGCGCGAGATAATTTAAGTATTGAAATGCAACAGACTCAAGATTTCAAAGATAAATATAATAGCTATACCACCATACTTTGACCACAATCAAAATTAAAAGAATTATTTCCGACAATAGCTTCATTTTTCAATTTAAGATTCTTTTCATCTTATGTTATTAGAAGCTATACACAGAATATTGATAAAACAGGTATATGTGACGTGTCAGAGCCCTAATCCTAGCTGGCCTAGTGTCTGCGAACGTTTAGTACACGTATAATTCCGAGTTCGATTCCCAGTGGGAGAACGTTGAACGCACTACAGTGGTTCGTATACCACCTTAAGCTGTAAGTCAATGTCTCATATAGTCTCGATGCTGGAATGAACGCTAAATTTAAACAAGCAATTTTACCGCTTCGTACAACACCGCATACTAAGTAACTCAAAGTAACTATGGACTTAAAAAAACTAATCATTAGTCGTAAGGGAATTAATCATTAATCACTAGCTAAAGTATTTTTATTTAATATCTTTATTTGGTATCTTCACAATTATGATAATGACTATAGTGCTTTTACGTTTAGCATGTTGCAACGTTTATACTACTTTAACTTTATACACACACACACACACACACAGACATATATAATTCTGGCATGCCGATTCTAATACATTTCCTTTTCTGATTCAGCATGAGTATATCATTCTGAAAATGCTTATTACCCGTACATAAGATTTGAACTAAACTAACTGAATCTGCAGACTAAATACCTCACAACTGAATTAAAATGATAATTTTTTGTGAGCATGATTCAGACATAACTGAGCTAAAGTTATCATTCCGTTACTTATCCAATGAAACGTCATGTTTAAGATTATCTAATGAGACAAGAGTTGAGACTGTCTCGTCTCAAGAATATGTAATGCAAGTGATGTCTCGTCTCCGGAAGCGTAACAGTTTCTATTGGAAGAGTTCTGATTTCTTTCTTCATCATAAAAATTCTGTCTTGTAGGCAATAACGGCTATGACTGTGTATTTATATATTATTTCCCTCAAGCTGTTCCTGAACAGACTGTTAACAACGCAACTCATTACAAGCTCCTAGGTACTTGACAATTCAGTATTTTTATTTAACAGAATTTTCGGGTGACTTTCATGTTCATTATTAAAAAAAAAAAAAGAAAAAAGAAAAAAAAGAAATAAGGAAAGAGAAAACCCATACCGGTATGCCTTTTGTTGATAAAACTCATTTTCTGACTCCATGTTGCAAATTCAAAAGTTTACCTTAATTAAAATATAATTAAATGCAAGGTTCCACATGTGCAAATGGTTTTTCTTATAAACTATATGCTTTGGTTGGTGTACAATGAAAATGTGTATGTTGGAAATATTTTCACTAAATAAAATGAAGACACTAGAAACAATATTCGTAATGGACTGTTTGATTCGTACTATCACACAAGTGCAGTTAAAATAAAATGCACTACAGTTTATTTAAATGATTATAACTTCAATTTGCACAATAATATTACACAGGAATGAAGATATTCACTAGTATTTGGTTGTAAGTGCTTGTGTTACGATGGCCCTTTGTTCTTGCTCACTGGAGCAAATTCCGGTGGATGAGGGGGACATGTTCCCTCCAATCTTGGAACTGGGAGACTGTCCCCCCAATAATCCGATTTGAAATGTGTTTTTGGGGAGAAGTGTAATGATTTGTGCTCGATTGCCACAAAGGAAAGTGAGGTGAAATTGATGTCTCCCCAGAATAAGCCTCAAATCTGCCCGCCTTCCCATGTTGAAGACAATTCTGCTCCCCTGATCCTCCACAGCATTGCTTTTCAACTTCATAAATATTTTGAACATCACTTAAAAATATGGGAACGATCTTACCCATTTCCCCCAATGTTGAAGACAGATTGTGCCGCTTTCGACGACCATAATGTATGATTCACCAAATATATATATTTGGTGAAAACAATTGAAAAGCGTTAAGCAACTTGAACACTGTTGGCAGCTAAAGGAACACACACACTGTTAAATATTCAAATAATCCCAAACAGTTGGTATTTGGTAAAATTTTGATGCGGATATGCTCATTATTCATTGAGTAGACATTTTCTCTTCGACACTGTAATCACAAACAGACACTCGTAAACAATAGTTACGAGTAACTTTCTTAAAGGTTGACAGTCCGTATCTTCGAAACTATAAGAGCTATAGAACAAAATTACACCGGTTACTAAGTTGTTGGTCTTAACATCTGTACCAAGTTTCATGAAAATCAGAGTCGGTGGATGCCAGCGTGAATTTACACTAAATGGCCCAAAAGCAAGACACATATTTGACCTCGATCACATCATTAGAATTCCAATTTATTAGAAAAAAACATCCACATAACTCAATGAGATGGCGCAGATATTTAACATCAATAATAGCGTTTTACAGATAAGACCTGACTGACATTTAACTTTTAATACTTTTGATTACTTTTAAATTATTTGGTGAAACAACAGTCAAATAAAAATAAAACAATTAATGGCGTAAGGAGAGCCGTTAAATGTCTTAAATTTATGATTTCTCACAACGTAAATGCTCCAATATATCTTAAAATGTTAATGACATGGTAAGATATGCTAAACTTGTGCGTATATTGCGAATAGTGAAGAAGTGAATCGTAATGGAAGTATAACTACAACGTGGAAAATGGGAGAATCCAGAGCTAGAAAACTCCTCGGGACGTACGTCCGATTGCCTTTAATATGGAGCACTAATATTTGCAATATTACACCCGTCCCGTGTATTAAACGTTTTCCCGGGACAGAACTTCTGAAATCATCATTGACTAGGAAAACCAAGTGCACACGATATTATTCAAAGATACAGGGATTGTAATCTGTTATGCTGAGCTACTGTATAATTATGTACACTTATGTCCAAAATGATTGTCGCATAACTATAACAGTATTCATGTAAGAATGTAATTTGATCATGATTTTGCAGGGTACTTTTAATACTGATACAGTGAAACCTCTACTAACGGACACCTCTATAAAGCGGACACCTCTCATAACGGACATATTTTGTAATCCCCAAACACTGTAATAGGAAAAACCATGTTGACAAACCTCTCTAAAGCGGACACTCTCTAGTACGGACACGGACAGTCTTTTCTGTCTCTTATAGGTATTATTTACCTCCATATTACGGACACTTTCTCTAGAAACAAGTTGAAAAATACAGAAAAAATACATTTTCAGAAATGCATACATATATCACCAAGGAAACATTGTAATAACATTTTTCCTTGTCAACTGGCTGTTCAGAAACTCAGATGAAGCGTCTTTGTTTAAGAACACCTTCATATCCTTTGCTTGCATTTCACTCCCACCCAACCTGTTTTAGAATCAAGTGATTGACAGTTGCCTGCCATTTGGGATGACACGTCATTTTACTGTTTTGCTGGAATCAAGCAGAAGACATGCTTGGTAATTTTTGTTCACGTATTCGCATATTGTCTTAGTGCCTCTATTTGTAGACGGAAGCAATAAGGTGTAAGTTGTTGTGAGCTTTCGAAATGCCACGAGAAGCGCTAATGTTAAAATCGAATTGATTGAATTTTCGAAGAATACTGAGGTGTGCGAAGGATAGCTGAAAATTTTTGTATCGGTAAAACTCAAGCACCTGAGATCATATAAAACCTAGACAAGTTAATAAAGTTGTGGTGTGAAAATGGCAATGAAAATTGTGTCTCATTGCTTTGAACAAAGTTGATGTGCAAGTGAATGTTTTTATAGAGTGCGGAGTGAAAAAAAATCCTGTGTTAGAGTCGATGCTAAAAGCTAAGAATTTAGAGGTAGCAATAGAAATGAATGTTTCAGATTTCAAGGTCTCGAACGAGTGGTTAGAGAAGTTTCGGATTAGACAAAATTTCTTTCAAAGCGATTTGTGGAGAATCCGCAGATATCGACATGCCCACAGTCATAGAACGGTTTGATAAATTACCTTCAATAGTTTGTAATTACATATCACCTTATTTACTAATTTACGTAAGAAAATATCGAAACCTCTCTAAGACGGACACCTCTCTATAGCGGACAATTTTTGATTCCCCACGGCTGTCCGCTTTAGAGAGGTTTCACTGTAGTATGTGTATAATCGTGAAATGTATATTTGTGGTAAATTTCGTAAGAAAAGAATTATAAATACGACAATTAGAATGAGTAAAATAAAATGTTGCGAAATGGATAAGAAAGTTTTATTTTCGTTTTATTGTTTTTATTTACTGGTCTTTTGACACGAAATTTGCCACATACATGTCTTTGCCGATTATACACTTCCTAACATTATAAGAAATACCGGGCGAATTCGTTATCAAGTTATATTCCTACATATTTATAGACATGCGACAATAATTTTGGACATGAGTGTACATGAATAAAACAATGATCTAACTAACAATATTGTAAAAGTGAGAAACATAAGTTTACAGTTTTTCATTCTGTGCTGTAAATTATTTTACAGAGGTTCTATTTAACATTTAGTACCACGAAGTTCTCATACAATTTTGCTGTACTGTAGAATTGTGCTAGAAGTTGAGATTTATTTCGCAATTTTTAAATTTAAATTGTGGATTTTGATTCGTTAGACCAATATTGCATTCAGGTCCATAATTGCTATATTCAATGTACTTTTCTTTGTTTCTGATTCTTGTTTCTTAAATTAGGTTTATATCATATCATTTAATCCGCCTATGTCATGGACTAAAGTAAATCTCCTTCAAAGAGACGTTGACTTTCAATTAAAACTGTGAGATATCCGGATTTTGGTATCGACAATCAATATTCAATAAACTATCGGAAAATGTCATCACAATATCGAGAATATTGAAATATATCTTATAAGGAAATATCAATTAGTCTATCAAGATACTTATCGGTAATATTCTTGATATGGATATTTCGATTTCAAAAATATCGAATGATGCATCGAAGTATTGCAAGAATCCTCGATAAATCTAGTTTAATGTCGCATCCGAACTATCGAGCTCCTTCGTGGCTAAGCGGTTAGTGTACGAACCTTTGGCGTGGGAGACCTGGGTTCGGTTCCTGCTGGGAGCTCATATGTTTCGGATTTCATGTTAATAAGTAGGTCCCGTCTCGTATAGCCTCGTATAGCCTCGTATAGGGACGTTAATCTCAAAATCAACTCAACTCAACAGACCTACACTCAACTACACAAGGAATAGACGCGTAAAAAAATTACAAAACTGTTCAATTTTTAAACTCGATTGTACACGATAAAGTTATTTTTTGTAGAAGGTATTATTTTGAAACTTATTTTTTGTTACAATTTTTGCCTTTTATATATATACGAAACAAATCAATAGAGGACCAGAGAAAAAATAAACAATAAATAAATAAATATTCTCTAATGTAAAAAGAAAAGTTCTTAAAATATCAATGGCATTGATAATGTTACTTCCTGAAAGTAAAAATACTTTCACTGTTTGCTTTAATAATGATTAAGTGATTAGGAACAAACGTTGAAAGAGAAAAGAAAGAAAGAAGAAAAAGAAAAATCGCTTAATCATGATTCATAAGTCAGTTTCAAGAACTTTCGGTGTTCAGCTCCTTTCCTAGAAGAACTAACACATAACCGAGAATTAAAGGCGTCAAAAATTTAAAAGAAAAAGACAAGAGGTGTGTGTCTGCCTGTAAGATAGTGACTGCATAACATTTTGCGCGCTCTTACTGGTATACGATATATGAGTAAAATAATCTACAAGGGAACGAACGTAGCAACCTTCAAAAGTGGGAAAACCGTTAGAATGGCCGTTGGCGTCAGTGAAAATCTCCTCATCTAACCTTCACTTCTTTAGCTACTGTGGTGGTGGCAGTGCTCTCGTTGCTACTGCCACTATTATTAGTATTATTACGTTGTTACTTCTTACTACGACGCATAACATATGTGACTTTAGTATTATGCAATTTTAGATATTGTGTAAGTGGAATATATGGTAAAGGCAACATATAGCATAGCCAAGAAAGCCTTTCTGAATCTGGTTTTCTTTTTCTTCCTTTGTTTATTGTGACGTAAGTCATTTCCATTCGCTGCAATTCGATTTTTTTTGTTTTCTGAATCTTGTTTTTTTTTTCTTTTAAGACTACTTTTTCTACTAGCCTACGCTCACTCATACAGAACCAATGAATTAATGTTTTCCGAATCATTTATCAAAAATGCTTGTCACTGGAATAACAGCTTCTTTCTGTTACATATTTTTCTTAACAATAATTACTGTTCGCACTTGTCTGTTGTTATGGAACGTCGTAGGTGTAACGTTACTGTTACTTGTAAATTTAATAATAAGTTTACGTAATTATGGTGAAATAAGATTTCAAATAATCAGTGGCGACTCGTGAGTGGTCATATCGGTTACAACCTTTTTTCCCTACAAACTTAGGACAAAAATTACCTAATGTACTAAACCCTTAGTATTAGGGCATTACTTTAATTATATTGTAGGACTAACACTGTATGTTTACCTATATAACTTCCCTCATAAATTGCCGTTGTCAACATTCTTTTTCAATTATGACTTCTCCCCCCTCCACCGCTGTGCGTTCTAAAGAGGAACGCGAAAAGGTTTGTATTTAGATGGTTGGTTTTGAGTTTAGAGTCTCATTCAGCGTAAATGCTATACGAGACGTTGGGGATACACCTTATAAAGTGAGATTATAAAATACATGAATCAAACCCCGGGTCCCCCATACCGAAGGTCTAACTGCAATTAATATTAGTGTTGAATACCGTTTTTATGTCTTCTTTATCTCTTTGAAATCAATTAGAAATTTAATGCTTTGATTGATTGATTTCTTCTTCAAACCTATCTAAATGTTGCTTACTTCATAAAAGGTACTTCAGGACAGGGGCGCACCCACGGTAGATACACCGGGTTCGGACTCCCTCTAAACTACCTATGTTGGTGGAGATTCTAGCCCTTCTACCCTGAGCAAAATTTAAAATTACGCTACTGTTGTCCATGAGGATGAGAACGTTTAACTCATCCACTAATTCAGTAGCAGTGCTAAACGCCCTTGCAAACTCCAGGGTGAGGGAGTTGCTCGAACTCTATGGACAAGACAATAAAAATGAGTAATTGTAATGAAATTAATATACAGCGAAATTCGAATTCGCTACAAACAGGTTTTTTGATGATTCTGATGTCCAATAATAATAATAATAATAATAATAATAATAATAATAATAATAATAATAATAATAATAATAATAATAATAATAATAATAATAATAATAATAAATATAATAATAATCATAATAATAATAATAATAATAATAATAATAATAATAATAAAGAAACTGTACCAAAAGTGGGCCCCCATTTTGTTTTTTCCATATATCTAAGAAAATATCGATCAGAAAAAGTGCTATTCAAGCTGAAAATAATATATGTAATTGCTTTGCTTGTTTATTCCCATAACAATCAAGGAAAAAATAGGTTGAGAAAAAATGGACTTTCACATGGACTGCATTTTCGGCATTCGAAAAAACTGTTCCAAAACCGGACCCCTTTAAATTTTGATAAATTACACAAAGCGAAAACCTGTATTACTTTAAATGAGTTACGTATTTAAGCTAAAAACAACATCCTAAACACTGAGGATTGAAATAAAATGAAATATGAATGTTTAAATGACTTTATTAGAAGAAATTGAAACAAAGCTCCGAAAAGTAAAGAACACACTAAAATTGAACTTAAATATTCCACATTCTAGTGGCCGAAATGCAATCTGAGAGTCTTTTTCTTAACTCCAGCACAACCTTTCAAATAGATTAAACTTGCAAACTGAAATGTCTAAACTTAAATATTCCACATTTTACTGGCGGAAATAGCAAATCAAAAAGTCTTTTTTTTTTTTTTTTAAGCTCCAGAACAATCTTTCAAATAGACTAAACTTGAAGACTGAAACTTTCAAAACTGAAATATTCAATATTCTACTGGTAGAAATAAGAAATCTAAACATCTCTCTTTCTCCAACCTACTTATTTGACATTTTTTTTTAAATCCTCAAACTTCAGAACCAAAACTTCCAAATTAAATGTGATAAATGAAATGTTTCACAAAGTTAAGATTTCTACTGGCAAAAGTCACAAATATAAATGACTTTGTCAGTCTCCCCACAATCTACATGGGCCCACTAAGAGCACATGACAGAATGGACCCACAGTTCAACTCTCGTATCACTCGAAAAATTTTCAGTGCAGAACTTGCAGGTGGCATCGTCATGCGTGGACGATGTTTTCCCCGGCGGAACGTTTAAAGTTGAGAATATTGTTGATGCTTCCTTATATCAGAGATTGAGCCACAATTAGAATCGTCTTCCTTGGCTCTTCCTTTCACCTTCAGCGGTGTCCTTTACTTTCCTGGATCATAGGATCTTGATAATGACTTGACACTACCATGCCCTCGAACACGATATTGAGTTATTAGTTTCGGCTTTGTTTTGGGCATTTTGGTCCTCTTGAAAATTGTAAATAAATTGCACGAATCATGAGAATTTGATATGAAACATATCTTTTACTTTTGCACAACATAGTAGGGGCTCGCTTTAGGATTGATAAGGGGGCCCACTTTACGACCATACATGTTTCTACTTTCGCTGCAAATAATTTGTCACTCCTACGCCTAAATTACTAGCTAATTACATAGAACATACCTCTTACCATTAAGATTAAATAAATAAATAGCTGGCTCGCTTATCTCTTTACTAACTACAGAAAACAATGCTTGCTCGTCGGAGCTTCAAAACTTTCCACAACATGAAAACTCGTCAGATGTAGATTGCAGAACAAAGGATTAACTGATCAACACAGGAACTAGCGCTGCATGCAACAGTAACGGTAAACCACAGTTCAGCTTATTTCTAGCATTCTACGCCAATACCCGGAACAGCAATTGAGGGGGCCCGCTTTATGGACCCAGGCTCGGGTTTGGTACAGTTCCTCTAATAATAATAATAATAATAATAATAATAATAATAATAATAATAATAATAATAATAATAATAATAATAATAATAATAATAATAATAATAATAATAATAAATTTTATGAAGTCAGATTCAGATGTTGGTAATCTCTATAATCCGTATCTTCTAGGAACGACATACTTGTTTTGAATTAAAATCTGTTAATACCATTTTCACATTTATCGCAATTTCAATACCGTTTTTGCAAATGCAAATCATGGTCATCCTACAACGATCTCTCAACTACTATGTATAGACAGTACCCGAACAGGAGTACAAAATCAAAGTGAATTCTTTCATTTTCGTATCCTTTCAAGTTGAGAAAATTCTCCTAGACACAAAATCAGCAACTGTTACCCAGTTCAATCGTTTTCATCCTTATGTTCAACAAATCATCCAAAGTTGTGTAGGCAATGGTTAATGTGAATCTTGATTATCAGCACTCATGTCAATAGATTGATCTTATAATCATCGAAATAGTATTTAATGGAATGACAGGATTGACTACATGTAACATGTCCCTAAACACACATACGTACAGGGTATACATCAGTGATTGACCGGATCAATTGGGTCACGATTTTAGTCCGGGTCACCCAGATCTGGTCTCGCTTCTCAAACCCGCGATGACCTGGACAAATCCGGTGACCCAGACGAAGCTGACGACCCAGAAACAGTCAAAATATCAGCCCTGCAGCATTATTGCAAAAGGCTGTTTTATAGTGGATAAGTTATGCCCACGACTCGAGCTTGAACAGAAGACACAGTGGCTTAGTGTGGTAGATTTCACATCTGGTGCTAAGGGTTCCTGTTTCGATCTCAGACCAAATGAGTTTGTAGTGGATATTATTGTGTTCTTGGGTTTTCTCAGTTCTTCTGTCTCCCCTCATATTCTCACTCCACCAATTATTTTATTATCATTCACCTTTATTAATTATTTGCCTTATTTAACCTTAAGGGTGTAATAGTCGGAGTAAAACTAGAAATTTCATCTCATTTTCATTTCGAATTCGAACACTCATTTGTTTGACTTCCCGTCTGACATTTCTTAACCAAGTTACAATATCTTGAATATATAAAATATAATAAGTTTAGTTTTATTCGTCCTCCTATATTAAAAATAATACAGTATGAATACAGAGTATACAGAAAGATTTAACAAAACACTATTTGGTATCAGCGACATCTGAGCTACCTTGTGTCTAAGCAGTTCACATTCGCTCCTTTGAAGTGGGAAATCCGTAGTCGACTCCTCGCGGAGCTCATGTGGTTTTGATCCCGGGTTAAGCTGTAGATTCATGTCCCATATAGACTCGGTGCTGAAAGGTTTCTGAAGTTCAAACCAAATCAAATCAAAATCACAGGCATTTAATATGCTCTACACGACAAGTTTTGCAAGTTCATTCAATTAAGCTTCCACGATCCATGATATAAAAAAACATGAAGATTTTTTCTACGATTGTCACGCGCTTATTCTCGTACTCTGATAGACCTTGTAGTCAGCAGTGTTGTTTCAGATTTTGCTTGGAAAGGGGGCAAAATCATAGATGTCAGTAGATTTTCAGGTTTTTCATTGGTATATTATTACCTTGCGGTTTAAAATGCATATAAATGTCGAAGTCAGAGAAGCAATTAAGCCCCTGGAGGACCAAATTATGCTCCTGCTTGTAGTTATCTTTTAGAGCAATACTTATAAACACACAGATGCCCATAACAAGAGGAAAAGAAAACAATAAATTTATTGAGAAGACAGTGAAGGAGAAGAAAATCGCATTTGTTACAATTACATTAGGAATCGCATATATACTCCCCGTGACATATGTCGAAATTTCGCCGTCTCCTGGTCACACTGGGTCATTGGTCTGTCCGCACTCCGTGTCCCCTTCTACCATTGGAGTATAGTTCATAAAAGAATATCAAGATTTGAAAGCAACTATGTAACAAATCTCTCAACTATAATTTACAAGGCAAATCGCACACAAAATGAAAGAATAACATTTTGCAATTTTTCTCTAGCGGTGTTCTATGTCAGCACCTATTATCAATCTGCACACATCTAACCAATATGTGAGTTATTCTCATATTTTAATCATTAAACCCTAATGCTTTCTGTTCATCATCTTTGCTACTGATGCTGATAAGCGGAATTATAGAAAAATAAACTACGCTCAAACATACAATTAAAATTCTCATCTTTTGCTCTTTGATTCTGGGCATGGATGAACACTATACAAGCCCATCTAAGAGACACAGGCCGGTAGCCAGTCCAAAAATTTAGGGGGCCTGGTAGAAGTTAGAGTGGACCTGAACCTACCATATTATAGTCCATTTGCAAGCCTACCATGAACATTTTAGGGGGTCAGTAAAAGTTTCGGGAGGCGACCCCCCGTGGATACGGGCCTGAAGAGACATAATAACAAATTGAACAAATTGATGTCTTGATATTTTTTTATGTGCACGTTGCATATATATATATGACGTTAGGCCTAACCTGATTCGAGTCATATAGTTTGAGATTTAGGATACTAACGCCATCTCATGCACAAAAGAAAAAAATGAAATGAAATCTCTGAGTTTTACGTCCCACCGTTATGCCAGTTAGGCTAAAGGAGACGGTGATTATGAGAGATGAGTGAAATGGTGGAATGAAGAAAGTGGGAGGAAACGGGAGAACCCCGAGAAAACCCACGACCACGGTGTTTGTCCACCACAAAGTTCACTTGGCGGAGGCTGGGATCGAACCCGGGACCCCAAGCACCAGAGGTGAATGCTCTACCACTGAGCCACCGCGCCCCCTCATGCACAAAAGACCCAATAATTACACACACACACACACACACACAAACAAACAATCGTATAACTATATCTACTAACTGTATGGTCTATGGTACCCGGAAAACAAGTTCAATGCCAGATTCACAATTACTTCTGTTCTTAGCCAACTGGATCCAGTTTCTACTTTGTCCTCCTATTTTTGCGAGATCCATCTTAATATTATTCTTCCATTTGCAGCCAGGTCCTTCTGATGATCTTTTTCCGATTGGGTTTCCAGTTAAAATCTTGAAAGCGTTTCTACTTCCTTCCACTCTGGTTATATGACTTATTCACCTGAGCATTTTAGTCTTAATGATACTAACAATGCTATTAAACGATACAAGTTATGCAGTTCCTCTTATGAAGTTTCCGCCATTTTTATTCCCTGTCCCCTCTTCAATCTGATTATTTCTCTCAGGATTTTATTTTCAAATACTTTCAAGCTGCGTACTCCCCTCAAAATAAATGACTATATTTAACAACCATTCAGCAAAACAGACATATCATTCTATATATTTTAACTTCTAATTCTTCGACAGAATTCGTGAAGACAAGAGAGTTTGGGTTGAATAATAGCACCGAATTCCCTGCTTGCAGCCAATATCTAACTTCTTCGTGGACATTGCTTTCGTGCGTTAACGGTGATCCTAGATATTTGAAACATCCCACTTTGTCGGAAGTATTATTTTATATTTTAACATATTCATAACTTCAGTATTATGTTTACAGTGAATTGCCATATATTTAATTTTCTCGGCATCTACTTTTAAATCCATGTCTCTGCAGGCATTTAAAACATCTGTATTTCATTCTTTAGTATACAGATGTTAATACTTATATAGTACAAGCAGCTTGGATTCTTTCTGGAGGGGCAACAAGCATTAATATTTGCGGCCCCTAGAAAAAGTTGTTTTGGACCCTCCGGCAAAATTCGAAAATAGGTCCTAATTTCCATATTTCTCTTACTCTTTGTGATCCTTTGCAGCTTGCGTGTCCTCCTGCACGCCCTTGGATGCGTTCCATACATGACAAGTTAATTAAGGGGACAATATTGACAAATCTCAAAGGTATACGAATATATATTATTTCTAGGGCTCCTAATAGTATACTTTTTTTTTTTTTTTTTTTTTTTTTACTGAAGTGAGTTCACGACTCATTTTTGTTTTATTTACCTTTTGTATGCTGTTTTGTTTATGTACTGTAGTGAACCTGTTTGATGCTTCATTTATAATTTCATGTTCGTTTCGTATAGAGAGTAAAAAATTTTTGTCTTAAAGTGGGCACCCTATAACGGTGGAGAGCTTCCCTGGGGAGGGCAGTTACCCCCTACCCCCACAAGTTATGGCCCTGAGTACATGTGCACTCTAGTTATAATATATGAACAAAATGAGAAAATCGATATTTTGGACTGATGTTCGTTCCAAGCACTATAGATTACGAAAAAGAGTCAAAGAAAATGTACATTAAATTGTATCAAAACCGAATGCATTTTAAACAATTTATCGTAGAACTCTAAAGGAAACTGATTGCGGGGATCTAGGTGTGTAAATCCACTATTTTATTCCTTACTGAAATGAAATAAAATCTTTAAGCTTTACGTCCCATGGTTATGCAAACTAGGCTCAAGGAGACGGTGATGAAGAGAAATGGACATGATGCAAAGAAGAAAGTGAGAGTAAACGGGAGAATCCCAAGAAAACTCACGCACACCGTGTTTGTCCACCAGAAAATTCATTTGGCGCGAGCTGGGATCGAACCAAGAACCCCATGCACCAGAGGGGAACGCTCTACCACTGAACCACCGCGGCCCCATTATTCATTACTGACTTTAGCTCCCCGCAGAGGATATGATTGGGAAGCCTGAAAGAAAATGTACAATATATGACGTCAAAATCAAACATTTTAAACGAATTTTTTTGTGGTATATATTTTTGAAATTGAGGAGGGGTGTGTGTTACATTCACACTTTCACTCTGATTAGATTTTAACCTTGAGCTGTGAGGATTCCACGTCATGAAGAAAATATATATTTTGTCATAATAGAAAAAATATGTTGTTTATTTTGGAAAATTGTCTTGCATGTGCATGTGTAACCTTATTACATGAAACGGATTTTTACCCTTTAACCTCTTTTCTATTTGCTTTATTCCAACATCAAAGAACAGAGTTATGTCTGCAAGTTTAAGGAAGGCACATTGCAAGTTTAATCAAACTCGGATAAGTTTTACGAGAGTTATCGTGAAACAGACAGTCGGACAAACACACAATTACCAGTCGAATCTAATAGAAGTTTTACTAACGCTTGCTTCAATTAATAAAGACAGTGAATCAAAACGTATTCCGGATAAAAAATTAATTGTTTATTTAAAAACTTTTAATAATTAAATGAAAAAAGAAATGAAATGAAATCTTTAAGTTTTACGTCCCACGTTATTCCAGTTAGGCTAAAGGAGACGGTGATGATGAGAAATGAATGGAATGATGGAATGAAGAAAGTGGAAGGAAACGGGAGAACCCCAAGAAAACCCACGAGCACGGTGTTTGTCCACCAAAACGTCCACATGGCGCAAGCTGAGATCGAACCAGTGACCCCAAGCACCGGAGGTGAACGCTCTACCACTGAGCCACCGCGCCCCTGAAATAATTAAATGAGATCTTTCATTTTTACGTCCCGTTTTACGTTGGCCTGTAGGAGGCGAGTGGGAGGAAACGAGAAATTTCTGAAATTAGTATGATATTAGTAATTAATAGATACACTTGATTTATTTTTTTAAGTTTCAATATGACTGTTCTTTGATGACCAGCAATCTAAACCTTTTTCGCTACGGAACAAATAGTCTTGCTACCAATGTCTTCATTCCTCTCCCTCAGAATCCAATCAATCAAATTAATTGAAGCAGATATAATAATGAAATAATAACACATAGATACATACCTCGCACTTCATAATGGCACGAAATTCAATTAACACTGAAGTAAGAATTACTAGAATATGTTATTTAACGTGAAAACAACTAAATTCAACTGTTCATCCAAAGATGATGACAGAAGGTTTTATATTTAATTGCCACGTGGTTTCCCCTGGCTGTTTGTTGGCTTTCAAATTGTCACAAACAGCTTCCGCATCCGTCCCCAGGTCCCGCTCATATTGTCTGTAGCTGTTACGCACATTATTACATATAGTTATAATTCTTCATCTCCCATGGACTAATGCCTCGTGCAAAGATTCGCATTTCCGCTTCCAATGTTAGATCAGTGAGAACGACGTCGTCTCCTGCGCTCCGGGACAGGAAATAGCTCCTTTAAAATTGTAGCCTTTCACTTGTTCTTCAGTGAAACATTGTCTCTGTTTACACTTAGTTAGAAGGAAGTGATTTAGAGGAAGTGCAAGGAGGATTGGAGGGGAGGAGGTGGGATTGTTACTTTTGTATTTCGGTGAGAATACTGTATATAATAAAGAAAAGTTCCTGAACAATATTCAAGCAGGATGATAATTTTATTCTCTAGTCTCTGTAACAGCAGTTGAGCTCAGTACAGAACCTTTTGGATAAATTGAATCATTCTGCATGACTCAACATTTATTTTGTGTTTGTTTACCAGAACAAAAGTTATCGCAAAAGTTAAGAGATTGTTTCCATTTAATGGGATACATATTTCTTTTTATACGCAATTTTCAAAAGGAAGTTAATAATATAGCTATTGTATTGACCTATCTAAATATATAAAACAGAAAATCCACTGACTCACTTACAATTCATTCATCAATAGATCTCCGAAACTATTAAGCGTACAACCTTGAAATATTGTACAATGCTTTCTCTTGGGTCCTATGTACATAAGACGGGATTTTGGCAAATGCCTTAAGAGGGGATAGCGGGGCTTGAATGATATTTTGAAGTTCACCAGATCTTTTTCGAAACTACCTTGAAATATTGTACGTGTTTCCCTTGGGTCCTAGACTGTATATAAGTGCGGATTTAGCCAAATTCCGTAAGAGGGGACAAGGGGGCTTGAATGATATTTTGATGTTCGTCAGATCTTCGGAACTACGTATTAGGTGTACAGTCACCCACATAAGTATCTGGACCCCAAGTAACGGAATTAGAACAGTCAGGGATCCAGGTACTTATGTGGGTGACTGTATAATCTTGCAATATTGAACAAAGATTACCCTTGGGTCCTAGGCTGTATATAAGATGGGATTTTGCCAAATGCCTTAAGAGAGGATAAAGGGGCTTGAATGATACTTTGCTGTATGCCAGATCTCTGAGACTACTAAGCGTGCAACCTTGAAGTTTTGCATAAATGCTTTCTTTGCAGTCTAAGCTATAGATACGACGGAGTAGTTTTAAAATACAGGTCCTAAGGAGAGATAACAGGGCTTGAATGATTTTTTGTCACTTGTTAGATCTTCGAAACTCTTAGCCGTACAAACTTGAAATTTTCTATTAATGTTCTTTTTACATACTAGGCTCTAGATTAGACTAGAATGTTAATGATAGTGTTCATTGTATTTCTACTAGGAAATAAAGTGGACACAGTAATATTACAAACACAAGGTGGTGTTTCGCAGAAATAGCTTCTAGCTTCTTTTATTCTGCTATCTTGCTTTTGAATAAGATTGGAAACTCCTCCAAGTAGATTTTCAAATAGTTTTTTCTAATTTTATTGCTCATTAGCTACTAGATGTGTAAAAAAGACGTATGATTATATTTGTTCATCATGACAATTCTCTAATAGCCATTTCTTAAACCACATGCATAGAGGTTTCCTTTTTGTTTTTGTTTTTACATGAGCACAATACATCACCACGTACAGCTACAACCGCTTCAATATTTATTGCACAAATGACGTTGTAAGAACAAGCTCAATCTGAAATTCGATAGTGTATGAGGCAAACCCAAAATATTGAGGTTCGCCTTGAGTTGGAAGTCAGGTACACATTGGACAACATGTTCGTCTGTGGTTACATAGATAGAAACACGGAAGATTTGGTGGAACAACTGTTCAGCGTTTTTTTACGTAAAGACTTCTGCCTTCGTACATCTAATGTGCTGTGTTGCAGTGAATATAATGAAATACAACGTACAGCCCATAGGTACTCAGTTTTTAGAGTCAATGTTCTTCAACACAGTATAGACGGCAAATAAAAAACTTGATAAGGTTGCATAATCTCACCCTCTCTTCTCTCTCTCTCTCTTCTCTCTACTTTCTATACGAGCAAATTAATTAAGCAAATATTTGTTTCAACTGCTTATTAGAACTTTTTTTTTTACGAAATAATTATTAATACCTTGAACAATTTTCTTTTCATGGATTATGCTCATTACTTCTTGTATCTACTTAAGAAACAATGACCATCTTGTAATTATCATTAAGTTAATAAGTAAGAAGGTCTTTCTAATTGACATGTATGTCTAACTTTTTTAAAAAGTTATATTATCAGTTATGAAGACCTTGAAAATACTAATTACTCTTATGTATTAATAATGAGAATTTTCTTAATAACTTTCCGTTACTGAGGTCTCTGAATTCTGCTTCTTTCAAGTTTACAGGCAGAAGATAACTGTAAAAACTTTGTGGAGGATTGGGTTCAGTAATTGTTAGTAGATACTCCCTGTGTTTGTTAATCATGTGTCATACTTAATGGAAATTTCTCTTTTGTAATAATTTGAACCATAAAAATATTCTGGAGTTGCAAAATGAATAAGGTATGTGTATAGTCAAATATATAAAGTTTTTAGTAATTAAGTTATTTAGTTCATTAACAAGTTTTGTGTCCTCATTTCTGTGGTTTAGGAGCGAGTCTGAGTGAATATAGTTAGTGGATTAAAAACTTTGATTTAACTTGGGGACGTAAACATATGGATATATTCATTTATCTTACGGACATAGTTTTGGTGTTATTTTCTAGCAAAATACATCAAGTTTTGACTCACGTAGTACACTAGTTCAGAAACAAGCCACCACAAGAGCTAGCGGCGGTAGCAGCAAAGCAGGGGCGGATCTAGGACCGACTTCTGGGAAGGGGCGGTGGGTTGTCATACTGCCACTTTTAAGGGCTCCAAACTTTGGGATGGGTTTTATTTATATATATAAAATAAGAAAGTTTCCTCTTCTGGGGGCAATCGCCCCGATCGTCCCCCTCGGATCAGCCCCTGCAGCAAAGATTGCTGCCTTTACTGGTTCCGAGCGTGCTAGCTGTGTGTTATAGGTTGAAGAATCCAAGTCTGCGACAACTGTGCAGCGTAATGTTCGTACAGAGTATGGTAAAAATCCTTCCAGTAGGCCTACTGTTTATCAGTGGTATCAATGTTTTATTGAAACTGGATGTTCGATAAGAAGACCCAATAAATATCAGGTCGCCCCCGTTGGTTTGAAGACTTTGTAGAACAAGTGAGACCAAGCTTTGTGAAGAGCCCTACAAAATCAACCCGGCGTGCTCCTTGACAGCCTGGCGTCCCACATATGACAGTTTGTCGTGTGTTGAGAAGGCGGTTGCAGAGCTCAGAGCAACCTCGCAATTGAATAAATCACACCTGACATGCTGCAGCGGGTAAGGAAACGACTTCAGATGGGATGTGTGTCACATCACCAATAGAAGCCACATTGAACGTCATCAGGCATAATGTTAAAAAAAAAAAAAAAGTATTTTGCTACAAAATGTCACCAAAACCATGTCTGTAACAGGCACGTAGCCAAGGGGTGGGTCCGGACCCCCCCCCCTTCAGAACCAGCAATGTAAACATTAAGGAAGGCTGAAACAAAAAGAAAGGAGAAAAAGAAGAATCAGCGGTAAAAATATAAAGCTACAGCAAGAGTTTGGCTACTTTTTCTTATGAGGAACTTTGTGTAGAGGAAACAGGGGGAGGTAAAGTTGAAAATGGATATTATTGTAACGGAGCATTCCGAATTTCATCTAGCTCCATGCTAATTCTATGGACTACAAATGACGATCGGCCCACAATCACGAATAACATGAGATTGGTAACATACATTCCAGTTACACTTGTTAAAGAAATTTTCAGTTTTCAATTTCATGTCATGCTCCCCCCCCCATTACGAAATCCTGGCTAAACGAACCCATATAGATTTTCAGTTGAATGATCGAGCCTCTGTTGTAATAACCACAGTATTTCGTCACGGACCCCCCTATTAGGAAATCCTGGCTACGTGCCTGTCTGTAAGTTATATAAACAAATAAATCAATATAAGTTTTTAAATTTGTAAAGTTCTCTTTAATACATCCTGTATTAGAAGTTGCATTGCCATTTGTACATCACATGAAGGAGTTTGATTTGAACGGCGTGATTTTTATCTCAACTAATATCGAAATTGCTAGTACGTTTTAACCACTTACAGTTTTAGTAGAGATTAGAGTGAAGATGGAATGTATTTTTTGGAGAATTAATTAATTGGAGAAAACCTCTTCTCGCTATCTATTACAGTTCTTACTCTATAGCGATTAACATTAAAACCGAAACAGGTGGATTTATGCCATTTTCAGTTTGAGTAGAGGGTTAACAGAAAATATGGTGAATATATATATTTTTATAACGCAAACCACTTCCAGTTCGAATATTACTTGATTCCTAGCTTTTGACTTTCCAGATCCTGCCTAAAATTGATCACGTGATCCATCAAGGTTTTCTTTTTCTTTTCTTTTTTCTTTCTTTTTTCTTTTTCTTTTCTTTTTTTTTTTGTTACCGGACGGTCGACCGGACGCATGTACAGACGAGGTAAGTACTGTATAGACTATAGAAGGGAGTTTTGATAACGAGGATATACCGGAGAAACTTCCGGCGTACAGTTGTACAAACATTTTGCGTAGTTTACATTGATTCTCAGATTTTGTCTTAAACTTCAGAGATACGACATACCTAAAGAATTCTTTTTTCCTTCACATGTTAATCATCCAGCCAAGTTCCTATTGGCGAGTAGACTTCCACAATAGATATAACCAGTGTTGTTGTAACGTTAGAATTTTTGGTAGCTATAAGCTCAATCGTTTTCAAAAATAGAAGGGATACCCAATTCCATATATGCTCATTCTTTCATAAATTTAAGGTGAGTTTAAGTTGAACTATAAAAATATTGGGTGAGCAAACCGTATTATGTCCCTGGGTATAACTCGGAATCAGGAAAATAACGATAACCTCGTAATGGGAAGTATTAATACACTTCCACTTTGGACAAAATCTGGAATTAGGGAAAATAATAATGAGTTAATTAAGTGTTTGACTACTCTGAGCGACTGTAAACATATATACAGGATGTTCGGGATAAATTTGACCCTTTTGGGTGATAGGAAAAAACAGGGAATATCGTCCTCAAAACAAATTGTATTGAACTCATGCAAATCGTACAGTAGAAGAACAAGGGGAAGCAAATCACTAGAGAAAACACAGTTTGCGGTCACAACTGCCTCACGGCGACTCCTGAGTCTGGACCATGCAGCCTTCACAGTGTCCCTAGGGAGAGCTTCAAATACTGCGTGAATTTTGTCGATGAGCTGGGTCTTTGTGTTGCAGGCAGTGGGGATCGTGTGTTGCTCCACCACACATAATAACCCATAGGTTTGCAATCAGGGGAGTTAGGGGGCCAGACTGTCGGGACTGGTGAAGTCGTACAACTTATCACGCAACCACTTCATGGTCTTCCCAGCAGTATGACAAGGAACGGTGTCACCGTTGCACTTCTGCATTTCACTTCATATCGCTTTCACAGTGTTCAAGGAGCACTGAGCAGCTGTCTTGATTGAAGAATTTGGTTGGCCGGTACGAATCATCATGATTCAGGTAGCTCTTTTCCAATATTTGGTGCCTTCTGCTCGTCCATTGCAGTTCTGTTTGACTTCACAGCTGTATCTGAAACCAAAGAGAAGTAATATGTGAGAACGCTGGCAATACCTTCCGACAACTCATATCTACATGCAATAAGACCAAATATCAAATTTACCCCTAACATCCTGTATAATAGTCATTACATATGCTCTTATAGAACTTATCAGAGTTTTCTTGCGTTTAGTTAAAATAATTATGTTATAATCAGAAATATTTTATGCTAAGTTGGTTAGCAAATTGTTTCTACACTGGAAGGCGCTGTAGTGTGTCTTAATATAAATAAGTTAGCAAACCAAACACCACTTAATTAAGTTACATAAGGCGTCAAATCAAATATGTTTTTTAATTGCTTTTACACATTATGTTATTTTAGTGTCATGTAATCCTGTTATCCTAATCTCTACAACAAATATTCTGTAATGTCCATAGATGCTACATGTTTAAAAATATTTAGAGGCACGTCTATAAATGTTCATTGTAGAATTTGGATCTTGATATAGTGAACAAATTTTTATCATTATAAAATTATAAAAGAGTGTTGTTGTGGAGTAGAACATCATTATTCACGAGTTTCGAAACAATTCTTTCTTGTGTAATACTATGTTCTAAGTATTTATACATTTTCCTTCAATTTATATTATACGTATATTGCCTACAGTTAGGTTGCCCATGAGGCGAAAGGAAAAAGAATTTTCGAAAGAGGAGACATGGCTCTTCCACTACAAAGATATAGTTATCAATATAATAGAACACTACAACGAAGTGTAGCTTATCAGATTAATATGACATTTGACTACCCTTTGCCCTCAGAAAACCTCTGATACGACGTGAGTAGAGTCATAGGGGTAGTCATCGGTAGTAAGTGGAATGTAACAAGATTTCGTGTGCACTGCATCACTCAATTTCATGAGAAAGGATGGAGGCGGAAATCTACACCGGATTCGTGTCTCCAAAACGGACCACAGATGTTCAATTAGTTTCAGGTCTGGGGATTGCGCGGCCCACAGAAAGGGTTAAACTTCATCCTGATGTTCCACAAACCACGCCACATCAGCTTTAGTTGCAATAATCATCCTGGAATATGGCGTTATTACCCGGAAACAACATTAGGACCATAGAATGCTAATGGTTTTCTACAATGGCAACTTAATTATAGGCACTGAACCGACCGATAGGTCATTTGCTCAGTTCGCTGCACGCTGACCTTCTACTGCTCCTCACGTTGTATGAAGTTTTCTCTAACATATCACCATCAACATCCCGACGTTGTGATCGCCGCCAACCCAGACATGTGACGTGTTTCCAACTCCAGGTGTTTTCCGTTTAATTGATAAGTATCTACATACATTACGAGTCGAGACAGTCATAACTCTTGTTTCGTAGGTTTATACTCTATCTAATTTTCATAGAACCTTATCTCTATCTGCAGGGATGCAATCGCAGTGTTACCAACAGAACAGTTCTACAAGTTATGCTATAAATTAAACAAAGCTACATGGAAATGTATTTACCTAGTGAAACTAACAAGAATTTAACGTTACAAATTTTAAGATCTAAAGCTGACATCTCAATTGACAATAGTTCACCGCAGGATCGCAACCAGATGAGGCTAGAGGGGGCCTGACCCTCTAAACTTTTCGTGGCCACTCCAGATCTCAATACAAGAAAAGAACACAATTTAGATATTTGTAAGAGATTTTTAATGATTTGCGCCCCCTAACATATTCATGCTCCCCAAACCTCTGTGGCTGCTTTCGGGCCTGATTCACTGCATATGTTCTCTGTATATCTCCAGATCCGTGGGACGTAAAACTAGAAATTTTATTTTATTTTCATATATCCTGGAAAATAAATATATCCCTATTGAAAATAATATTCTCCACAGCAACTTCTCTTATAAACATCGTATTCTCTGAATTGCAGATAGGAAATTAGAATATTCTGACTTGAAATAAATTATTAATTTCTCAAGGAAGATTCACGTTTGCTTAAGTTAATTCTACCTATGGATACAAACACAGGTCTTTCCAAAGAGATACGAGATCAGATTTTTTTTTAAAATTTCAATAGAATGTTTTGACTAAGTTCATTAAAGTCAAACTATGCAGATTCAAAGTCAAAAGTCTTTGGACACACTTTTATTTTAAAGCCTGTGAGAAAAATATGAAATCTCTTAATAGGAGACGGTAGTAGAGGATAACACAACTTATACTGAAAACAGCTACCATGGCGTCCATCTTTGTGCAAGTTCGAAATTTCAAATGGAAAGGAATGCATGTCTTATATCAACACCAGCATGAACTCACACCTCATTGCCAGTGTCAGGAATTGTACCCTCCATACCTTATATGGTTTGCACGTTACGAACACTGTGTAATATACATTAAGCTTATGTATATCAAATTTTATATTTTTTCTGTAGATGTATATTTTTGTATTTCAAAAGAAAAAGAGCCAAGCTCGTTTCCTAGAAAGCCAGAAAAACAGAAAATACAAACAAAAAACAAAAAGCCTTAAAATAGTATATGAAAATAGAAAATGCAGAGGTGAAAACCAAAAACAGAGTTCTATCTATATAAACTTTTGCCGAGATGGACAAAGGGTCATTCGGTCGTTTCTCATTTGGTGGTAGTCAGTAGTACATCAGTAGGACCTTCTGACTTGGAACCAGAGAGGATGGAGTTCAGTAACCAGAAATTGATAATTTTAACTCAGTAAGTTATACCTTAAAAAAAATACATGTTACGTTCAAACTTAAAACAAAAAGTTGTAAGAAATGCGGAGGTCTTCCGCAGACAGTGCAATTCTACTACTTTAATCTCGAAATTCAAATACTACATATTTGTTAAGATTTGTGTATCACATTTGCAATTGTAAGATGTCATTAAATGTATTTGTGTATTTTATATTTTATTCTTAAGAGTTTTCTTCATAAGAATCCATAAAACACGCATCACAGTATTAGTATTTTACCATGCTACCTTCAATAACAGTCTGTATTCAAATCAATTAAATAGACATCAAAACATCTACTTTAAGCTAATTTTTACCAAGATTTTAAAACATTTTACTGAAACAACTGAAAATTTTTAAAATCACCTACCACGGTACAGCACATGTTCTAGTGACAACCATCCTGTTTAATGCACAACCGTAGTCACCGTATCCACTCCTACGGCACACGTAGGAGAATGTGCGATTGAACGTCATCTGGACTCAGAAGGTAAAGGTAATAGTTGTTCCTGTATAGGAGCGTTAGGTACTGTTGCGTCGTGAAATTTATTGTCCATAATGAATGAACCAATGATGCATGTATTCCATTACAACATTACCTTTGTATGACTAATGTTTCTTATTTGGATCAACCAAATTCGCTGAACAGTATGTCACATGTAAATGCGGGATCCAGTTCGTGTTAATTCGTTACTACGTGCAGTGTTCTCATTCTGGACTATTCTAATTTAGTTTATGTTGGATGTACAGGTTACATACACAGGATGTATATACAGTATATTTGGTTTTTTAGAATTTTTCAAATAAAAGACGTTGTGTCCATCCAAACTACATTAATTGAACTTGCTTTTGAAAATACAGAAGGTCGATCCGCGTATATGTGTCCAATTTTACACCCGTACCCCTGACCACAGAAGCGACCGAACCAAGTGGTTAAACGCGTGTGCTATACCTGGAGGTCCATTCTATCGTCTGCCAAGCGAAACTGTGTATCGTGTGCATCATGGCTCCAAAGGTGAACCGTTTTTGGAAGGGCTACGTAATGGGACTTTTCCACGCCAAATATTCGGTTTCTAAAAATCAAAAGCAGTTCCAAAAAAATGGTTGTGCATTGGGTTCGACGACTATCAAGAACATAATCAAGCAATATAAAAAAGAAGACATACCAGGTAAGCATTCACCCACTAAGGGGTCGAGGAAGCGAGCGTGTACCACAGTGACTCCACAAGTAGCTCAGAAGTTGCGGCGAATCCCCTTACAAGAAAATCCCCCTCCGCAACGTGTGATGGCAGCTTGTCTTCACATACCACAGTCAACTGTTAACCGCGCCCTGAGTGGGAAATTAAACCTCCGGAGGGTCTTTTAAAGTCATGGACATTACCTAAGTGCGGCCCATCGCCATGAGAGAAAGACAACAGCAGGCGCCTCTATGAACGCCATCTATCTGGGGAAAAGTGGAAGTTTGTGGCCACACTAGATGAAGCATGAGTATATCTATCAGATTGTGGCAAAATTCGCTCGATAACTTACACTTCGCGAGATGCAAAAAGCCGTCCTGCGTTCATTCGTCATTGCAAAGCAATTTTCTCGAAAGGATTTATGGTTGTCGCCGGTTCCTCTCATCAGGGCAAGTTAATAATTCGTCAGGTCCCCAAAAACTGTAAAATCAACTCTGCATTCTTTCAGCAACATATACCATAGATGTTCATTTTACTTCGACCTCACTCACCCTCGCCCTCGCAGTAGCAGTTGGCCCTCGCCCTCGTCCACCCTCGCCCTCGCGAATGGAATTGTCCATCGCCCTCGCGTGCCCTCACCCTCGCTGTCGAAACTTGTCCTCGCCCTCGCGTACCCTCGCCCTCGCCGTCGAAGCTTGTCCTCGCCCTCGCGCACCCTCGCCCTCGCGGCCAAAACTTGTCCTCGCCCTCGCGCACCCTCACCCTCGCCATCGAAGCTTGTCCTCGCCCTCGCGCACCCTCGCCCTCGCTGCCGAAACTTGTCCTCGCCCTCGCGCACCCTCGCCCTCGCCGTCGAAGCTTTTCCTCGCCCTCGCGCACCCTCACCCTCGCCATCGAAGCTTGTCCTCGCCCTCGCCTTCGTGCTCAAAACTTTTCCTCGCCCTCGCGCACCCTCGCCCTCATATCATTGAGGGCGAGGGTAATTGAGGGTGAGGAGGCCTCGAGAGGGCCTCCTTCGTAAGGATCAGAGCATCAATTATTCAACATATTTGTTGAATTATTTCCTTATCGTCAGTGGCGGATCCAGGGGGGGCGATCGGGGCGATCGCTCCCCCCCAGAAGAGGAAACTTCTTTATTTTATATATACAAATAAAACGCAACCCAGAGTTTAGAGCTCTTAAAAGTAGCTCTAAGTAGCAGTATTACAACCCACCACCCCCACCAGAAGTCCGTCCTGTATCCGCCCTTGCTTAACATACGTCCTAAAGAAAGGAAACTAAACATATCATCGTATAACTTACTCTGGAACACCTAAAATGGAACAACTGTTACAATAGAGATCTCGGTCGATAGTGACGTTTACATCATTTATCAACAGTATCCAATGCCTTTACTTCAAAATGTTCCTTGAACTACGATGCAAGCATAAGTATTCAGCCACACAAGGGCGGCTCTCATGAGGGTGAGGGTGAAATCAAGGTTTGATGAGTGGCGGTAGAGTGACTGCCGCGGACTATCTGTCAGAATTTGACAGTCAACACGTTGGCCATCCCTGATGTATGTAGCGTAACTGAGGAATTTGAACAAATTCAAAGGGAAAGATCTAAAGAGCTTAATTTTGAAACTCCGTCAGCAAACAAATAAAATGCTTCTGAACACTATTGTTGAATTATCACTCGGAAATATATACCCACTCTAACCTACAACATGAATGACTTCATTGATTTGAATGTGAATCTAAGTTAATTGGTATCTTAAAACATAAACTGAAATGTGTCAATGTGCTTGTAAGGTTAATTTCGATGCTCAAATATTGTTAATATTCACCACTAATAGAGATACATTTGTCCTACCTTAACAATGTTAAAATTTTTAATGTTTTTCAATAATTGCCATAAATATGAAACTTTGTCTTAAGAAACTACCCTAGGGACCAATTTGTGTACTTTATCACTTTGGTCTTGGTTCATTTTTGGCAGCTATCATTGTTGGAAAGTTTATTTTCAGTAATTCCCACAATTATGAAATGATATCTTTCAAACGTTGTCTCAAGGATTCCTTACACTACAAATACGTAAAGGCAAATGAAAAATGAAATCTTTAGTTTAAGATCCCACGATTATGCAAGATAAATGCTAAAGGAGACAGAAGTGAATGATGAAAGAAATAGTTGAATGAGAATGTGGTAGGAAACTGGAGAATCCCCAGAAAACCCACGAACACGATGTCCTCCACCACGAACTTACTTGGACGGGAATCGAACAAAGGTAATTTCTCTATCGCTGAGCCACCGTTCCTCCCTAAATGGCACGCTCAGAGCTTAGCGCCTCCAGGGGCCTTGGAAAGATTATCGAGCCTAAAATGATTTAGCACTGACTTTTATAAATCCACCAATTCAACAATTAATAATGTCGTGCAAACTTTTAAGATTGTAGTAATGAAAGAAAAGATGAAATCTTTAGTTTAGCGCCCCAGAGTTATGTAACTGCTAAAGGAGATGGATGAAATTGCAAGTGAATGATGATGAAAGAAATGGTGGAACGGGAAAGTAAGAGAACAAACCTTTATTTTCTTTAGCACAAATAATTAAACGTGTAGATTAATTGATTTCCAGAAATTTTATTATAATTAGAAATTAAAAACTGAAAGGGCGATCACAAACTTTTCTTGCCCAGGACCTCGCAACAATTTGTTACACGCTGCCATACATCATTAAAACAGGAGTAGAGTGACTGAGTTATTTTGCTCTGTGGTTGAAAAGTAATAATGCAAAACAGACAATTATTGACTTGAAGAGATAGAATAGTTTAAAAATTCTGACTGGGGAATAAAATCTTCATTTTTACGTCCTACGATTACCGCAGTCTTGTAGCCAACCTGGAACGAAAGAGATTCAGCTCACTGAAGATTCTTTGCGAATATCATTTCAATGTGAATTTCGAACAGATCTAAGCTTACCTTCATGTTTACGTTATGTCAAACAACTAACATATAAGGTGGAAATTATTCAACTTTTTTCATAAGATGTAATCCAGCTGACTAATTAAAATTTTACAAGCTTTATATGTTATATGTTGATTGATTAAATGTTGCACCTGATAATATGTAGTCGTTACTGCTTGTTACATAGTATTAGCGTGTGTAATGGTTGTATGGGGGAGAGGAGTATTTAAACGCAAATATTCTAAAGTGAAATATTTACATAAAAATTAGGATAATTAAACATTTTCAATAACTCCCTCTTAGACTTCGACTCTGGTTATAGGTCGATTACCGGTGATTACTGAAAGTTAATGATATTGAAATATACAAAGGAAGTTAGTATAGTGTTAGCAAGCATGTCTGCTTTGCAGCAAGTCGATTCCCTTGAGTAAAGTTTGAACGCATTATGGTGGTTCGGATCCTACCATAAACTATAGATTCACATACCATTTAGCATCGGCATCGGTGATGAATTATAAAGGGACATTAACTCTAATACGTCAGAATATAGACAGATCGACTGATTCCCAGATATTCATAAGTAAAACTTATATTTTCCAAAACAGCAAATTACGTTAGTAGAGTGCTATTTTTTTCTAAATATAGATCATGAACGGTTTGAAATTATGTTTATTCTGTTGTGTGAGAACGTTTCTCTATAGTTAGAATTGAGGACATCTTCGAAAGTTCCCCTTCGGGAGGATGAACACTAAGAATCATGAAATTATAGGTGTAAACCTGAATGCAGTTTTACCCACTTATCTCAATAGTAATCTATGTAAATGTAAGGTCACTTGACAGGTCCAATTGTAAGGTCACTTGACCAAAGACTTAGATAATGTCCCCACAACCTCCACGATGCGGGGCCACCAACTCCAGGGATGTAAAATATATAGAAAATGTTTAGAAAGTAGAGGCGAATAACTAGGGGCTGCAGCGGGCAGGGGCTGTGTTGCAATAATAGACTATCAAAAACTTCCTGCTCAAGTCCTAAAATTTCACACGGCGTACACCATAGTCTTAAAATTTTCACAGAGTATATGCTAGTCTTACAAATTTCACAGGTTATATATGCTAGTTTTGAATATAGTACTACACGCCTTGAAGCAGAAAGTATGCGCAAATGACTAAGATTGAGCAATACACGTTCGTATACTCTCGACTACACCCCTGAATATATGCTTTTATTTTCTTAGTTTGTTTACATACGTGTGACGAAAATCTGGGAGGAACGCGACCACCCAAGCCCCTCGTTACGACGCCCATGATTAGATGAACCATAGCCGAATACTTCAGGTAGTTTTGCTTCTTTATTTCTAAGTTTTCCTATGCTTTGCTGACTAAATATCAGTTGTCAGGGAGCTTTAAAACTTGCGATATAGAACCAAATCATTCTATTTTAATATCCTACTTAGCGAAAAAATAATAATAATAATAATAAAAACGTCGATAATGAAGGGTAACAGATCACAGAAAGAAGCCTACTGGACGCCCAAAATAGTCTCCCTTTCAAGACTGTGCGCTGCATATTCTTACACTATATTAAAAACGCTTTCAAAGATACCAATCTTAAAAAAAAATAATAATAAATAAATAAAAAAAATAAAAATAAATAAATCTTTAGTTTAACATCCAACGGTTATGCCATCGATGGCTAAAGGAGACTGATGGAATTGCAAGTGAATGATGATGAAAGAATAGGTGGAATGAGAAAACGGGAGGAAACGGGAAAATCCCGAGAAAACCCAAGTATACGCTATCGTTCTCCACAAACTCACTTGGCCTGGGATCGAACGAGTGACCCCTGAAACCAGAGATTGGCTGTAGCACTGAGCCAACGTGTTCCCGTCCAATAATACCAATCGTGTTAATCGTTTAATTGCAATAAATATTTTCGTTTTTAGTTTTCAGTATTGACTTAATAGTTTTGTAACCGGGTACTTGGAAAACGGATAGGATTTCAATTAAAAACGGTTTGTGGGCTGGCCTAGATAGTTGCGATCTACACTTAACGTAATTATCTTAGAATGAGATTTTATTTACAAAATTGACAACTCAATTAAACCATTAACAGTAGTGCTTTATAAGATAATCCTAATTTAAGATCAATTAAAATTATTGATCAACTAATAACTGATGAAGTGGATTACACTAAGTGTGATCAATTTACAGTGTCTACATTTAATTCATTTAAAAAGTTCGTTATTGAATTCTTCGCCCTCGCGCCTTCGCTTTTCCTCGCCCTCGCGCACCCTCACCCTCGCCATCGAAGCTTGTCCTCGCCCTCGTGCACCCTCGCCCTCGCTGCCGAAACTTGTCCTCGCCCTCGCGCACCCTCGCCCTCGCGGCCAAAACTTGTACTCGCCCTCGCGCACCCTCACCCTCTTCGTCGAAGCTTGTCCTCGCCCTCGCGCACCCTCGCCCTCGCCATCGAAGCTTGTCCTCGCCCTCGCGCACCCTCGCCCTCGCGGCCAATACTTGTCCTCACCCTCGCGCTCCCTCGCCCTCGCGTCACTGTGGGCGAGGGAACTTGAGGGTGAGGATGCCTCGAGAGGGCCACCCTCGCGAGGGTGAACATCTCTGACATATACTGACCCCGATTTATACAGATCTGCCTCGTTTGTATGGGCATGCCATAAAGCAAGTGTCTGTGCATATGGATAAGGCCTCCTCACATACATCTCGTTCTACCCAGAACTTTCTGAAGCAGATGGAGACAGACACCGGTATTCTTGCTATTCCATTTCATGATATACCAGTGAAATCACCAGATACCAGTCCCATGGATTTCTGCGGGTTTGGTCTACTGAAAAGGGCACTTTCTTCTCGTCGTGTCACTACTCTCGGGGGCCTGTGGAAAACCTGCCGGGAGGTATGGGAGAAGATTCCACTTCTTGTACTTCGTCGTAGTCTTCTACAGTGGAAGTTACGGTGCAGGGCTATTGCCAGAACACATGGCCATCACATTGAGGCCAACCGATGGTGGTCCCATGGATTTTCATAATGCTAGTGCTATTTCAAAATTGGACACATACGCGGATCGACCTTCTGTAAAGAACGTTGTTCATATAAGGATACGAGAATTGATGGTCTTGTTGACATCGAGACCCATTTATTGATGTAAGCTGCTTGGCAATAAACAGATAACTAACGAACATACAACTAACGTCAGGTTTTGTTTCATGATGCATCGTTTAAATGAACACTTGTCAGTAGTTGTCTTTTAAGTTCAACGAAGAGAAGTGTATGCGCTATTCAATCGTATCGTAATATGGGCAAAATTGAATGCAAATCTGTGACATGCGACCAGCGCCGTAACTTAAATCTTTTCTGAGGGGAGGGGGGCAAACATTAATACACGTATTTAGGCACCCCTAGAAAAGTTGTTTATCTAATTCTTGGGCCCCTCTTCCCATCTTTCTCTTACTCTTTATGGGTTTCCCGGAGCCTGTGGGCACTCCCGCACGGCTAGATCTGTGGGGCCGTTCCATACATGACAAATTAATTAACGGACAATATTGACAAATCTCAAAGCCATACGAATAAATATTATTTCTAGGGCCCCTAATAGTAGACCGTTTTTACTGAAATGAGTCCTCGACTCATTATTGTTTATTTACCTTTTGTGTGCTGCTTTGTTTATGTAATGTAGTGAACCTATTTGATGTTTCATTTATAATTTCACATTCGTATCGTATATGGAGTAAGAAAATTTTGTGTTAAAATGGCCTCCCCCTCAAACGGCGGAGAGCTTCCCTGGGGGGCAGTTGCCCCATGCCCCCCCCCCGGAAATTACGGCCCTGCATGCGACCTTACTATTTTCATTCGCATGAACGAGTTAAATAGTGTGAAGAATATGCAAATACTATAAAAGGATGAAGAGAAACTTAACTAAGAGTTGAAGTATGTGTTCAAGTGGTTATTTTGAGAGAGAAGAGACATTCTCTGCGAAAAGTAGCTTTGTGTAAATATTATACGGAAAAGCACTGATCGTCCAAAAATAATAAGGACAAATACAATGAAAAAACAAGCAAATAGATATACATTAACCGTTCCGAAAGACACTGTTCAACAACGAAAATGTAAATTGAACAAAATCAGCTAATTCTTATTGATTTTGTGGTGCTGATCACGAATTTGAAAGTTATTTTTGAATATTAGCTCTACTTTTCGTTTTACAGGCATGTCTAATAATAACGCTTTAAAAATAAATATATTCGCTTCGTTTGGGGTAAAATGTTACACTGATCCGGCAACACTGGAGAAACGATATGAACGCTTGGTTTCATTGTGTTCCTTATCTCAGTAGTGTTCTGCTATTGTTAGAAAAGACAGGTTTAGTGCAGTTATCAGCGTTTTGGGTGTGACGTTTGTGTAGTGCAGGACATAAAAATACAACTACAAGTACGCAAAAATACTGGTATTTCGAATGTATATTTTTAAATAGTTGTCGGAACTATTTCAAGTGACATTTTGAGGATTTCAGTAAACAAAAATGCCGCGAAATTGTGTAAACAGTGTGGATAGCTTCTGCTACGTGTGTGGCGAAGTGACATTTTCCTCACAAAAGCAGACTATAACACCACTAATAAGAAAAGCCTATCAATATTACTTTGGTTGTAAAATTGGAGACCAAGATAAATCTTGGGCACCCCACATTGTGTGTAACACTTGTGCCAGCAATCTAAGAAATTGGATTAATGGGAAGGGGCGCTCAATGCCTTTTGCAGTGCCCAGGATTTGGAGGGAGCCAAGCGACCACATCAGAGACTGTTATTTTTCTATGGTTCCTTCCGTCAAGAAGGGAATTTCCACGAAGAAGAAGCGGGCCTTGATCTATCCTAACATTCCTTCTGCAATGCGCCCTGTTCCACATGGAGAAGGACTACTTGTTCCTGACCCATCTAAAGAATACGATCTTTTTTCTGATGATGATCAAGAAGTTGAAGCTCCTGAATCAAGTACTTCGAAGGACCTTACGTTTGTTGTAGAAGAACCTCCATGTGAACCACATAGACTTACTCAAGAGGAACTAAGTGATCTAATCAGAGACTTGGACCTCTCGAAAAGCAAAGCCGAGATTTTAGCGTCACG
Source organism: Thermobia domestica (assembly GCF_964235325.1). Classification (NCBI taxonomy): domain Eukaryota; kingdom Metazoa; phylum Arthropoda; class Insecta; order Zygentoma; family Lepismatidae; genus Thermobia; species Thermobia domestica. Next base: position 134,443,939 of record NC_137462.1, on the reverse strand, counting down.
CTTAAAGCAATGGAATTTATTGCAGGAAAAAGTAAATATTTCAGTGTATCGGAATAGGGAGATTATGTTCACTTCATTTTTTACTATGGAAGACACACTTGTGGCATGTACAGATGTAAATGGCCTCATGAGGGCACTTAAAATTAATTACGAACCTACGGAGTGGAGGCTCTTTATAGATTCGTCCAAGGTGAGTTTAAAGGCAGTGCTTTTACATATTGGAAATGAACTTCCTTCAATTGCTGTAGGTTACGCAGTTCATATGAAGGAATCTTATGAAAACTTGAAACGTTTACTTCAAGCCATTAAATATTACGATTTTCAGTGGCTCATTTGTGGTGACCTTAAAGTAATAGCACTGTTGCTAGATATGCAGTTAGGGTATACAAAGTATTGTTGCTTTATATGTGAATGGGACAGTAGAGATCGTGGATCTCATTACCGCAAAAGTGATTGGAGTACCAGAGAAACTCTTCAGCCGGGAGTGAAAAATGTGCAGCATGAACCACTGTTAGATCGTAACCAGATTTTGCTTCCCCCTCTACATATTAAATTAGGTCTTATGAAAAGTTTTGTTAAGAGCATGAACCAAGAGGATGAGGCCTATAAGTACCTAAGAGGACAATTCCCTCGATTAAGTGATGCCAAAGTTAAAGAGGGTGTTTTCATACGGCCACAGATTAGGCAACTATTCAAAGATCACAAGTTCGACGAAATTCTCCAAGGTGAGGAGAAAGCTGCGTGGGAAAGCTTGAAGAGTGTTTGTTCACAGTTCTTGGGAAGACACCGAGCAACAAATTACAAACAACTGGTAGCAAAGTTGTTATTGTGCTATGAAAATCTTGGTTGCAATATGTCTCTGAAACTCCACTTTCTTCATTCACATCTAGACTTCTTTCCCGAAGATTGTGGAGCAGTAAGTGACGAACATTGTGAGCGTTTCCATCAAGATATTGCAGCCATGGAGAAGAGATATGAGGGAAAGTGGAGTTCTAACATATTGGCCGACTACTGTTGGACTATTGCAAGGGATGCTCCAGATGTAACCTCAAAAAGGCAAGCCAAGCGAAGACGCTCAAAATAAAATAAGCATAATCCTGTACAAGGGATCACTTGAAACTTTTGTCTACATTGCAGTGTAGTTCTTGCACAAAAAGGTATTTGTACATATTTTTCATGTTTTGATGTTAATACTAATTTTTATTACGGAATTGTTAATGTTTAACTTGACCACGGTTACTTTATTTTCTGTATCGCTGTGAAACTGATATTTGCGCAATTTTGAAAAAGGAAGTACAAGGGTATAGAACGCTATAGGTTAGGGTACTTCTTAACTCCCCAGCTTATCACATCACAGTGAAATAGATAAAAAAAAAGTGAAATGTAGGTTTTTACAAGGATTTTGCTTAAATGTTCTATAAATATTAATACATTTGTATATATACAGCTAGTGTTGTACAAGGGCGTTTTTTCACAACCTGAACTAAGAAAATTCTTCTATTATCATTTCCTTTCATATTATGCTTAAATGGATGCAAAAATCGCAATTTCAAAGAATTTACATACTTTCGATCAAAATTTGTTGAACAGTGTTATTAGAACTACGAAAGAGCCATTTCCAGTCGGTATCGAATACTACGGTGGCCCAGAGTCTTCAGATCTATGATCTTGGAAGTAGAATTGTGGTAAAGAAACCATTCCTTCAAGCAGGAAAAATTAATAAAAAATACTATCGCGCCAAAAATTAAAATAAATGAAGACTGAATTGAACAATGGAAGAGGGAACTCTGGACCGACGAATCTGAATCTCAACTTTTCAACTTCCAATACCAAAAGTATGTGCGTTGTCATCCTGGCCATGAATACATACAAGTCACGAAGATGGTAGCGTCAGTGTTTTGGAATGCTTTACAGACTACCAAGTTTAAAATTTAGTTCGAATTAATGAAATAAAGGACAATAACGTATTTCACAACGTTTAAGTGAGGCATGGAATTCCATCAGGAACGCGGATTTTGGGCAGTAATTTTGTACTACAACAGGATTACAATTACACACATTCTTCTAAGCTACGGAGTATTTATCTGCAATGCAAAGAAAGACACTTACATCACAACAAATGGAATAGTCGCCACAGTAATCTGGTTTGTTACCCATCGAGCTCTTGTAAGATGAACTTGATAGGACAGTCCGTAAATAGATGTCAACGAATACTGAAGGTGTCTGGAAGTCTCTCCAGAGCTATTGGAGTCGCATATCTTCACAAAAGTTGGATAAATTAATCAAACAAATGCCTGGAATTTGTAAATGTCTTATCAAAGTTATGAGATTGCATTTCATTGAACTCAAACCTACTCAATAAATTGTGTCATTGGAACAAGGACGGTATCTTTGGATTTTGTTCTCTGCCGTTTTATTACAAATGACATCATAATACAAAATATCTATACAATGTTGGTCCAAAGACCTACGTATGTCTATTAATTCAGTAGTTGAACAGTGGTAGAGTGGTGTTATATAAGAATCAAAGAGCCCAATGCAGCCCAGAATATAATCGAAAGAATCTCAGGGCTCAGTGCAGTCAAGAGAATGATTAGACATTTCTCAGGGCCCAATGCAGCCAAGATTGTTGTTAGGAGATTATCTGAACCCAATGCAAATAAGAGAGATTAGGGATGATCAGTCTAGGAAAACTGATGCTGTTGAGTAAGCTGCAGCTTCTTTTATATTCAAATTTAGGGTGTCTTCGATCTCCTTCTTGGTTAGCGCTGGTGTCATCCTTTACGATCCTCGTGATAGTATGTTGGCACTAGGAGCTTTGTCTGCTTGCCTGCTGTTGATGATTAGTACGTGGTGGGGATATTACACCCCCTGGTGAGGACAAAAAATAATCTTGAAGATTATTTTTAAAAAAATCACTTAGCGACGAGTGATGAGCTCTGTGAAATAAGCACTGGATAGCACTAACACTTTGAGAATAGTCAACATTTGAAGTGATTCTTAAGTTGTTATAAGTAGTTGTGGTGATTTCAGGATGGAAATCTCTACTTTTTCTCACTTGGCTCCGCGTAGTGTAGTCGCTAATGCTCTCACCTTTGGTACGAACAGTCCCAGGTTCTATTCCCAATAGGGACATTCTGTCGAAAAAGTATGAAACTCTTTTACAGGTCAACCATTCTGAGTGAGAATTTCCTGGGGTTTCCTCATTCACACTTGCCAAATGGCGGGATGGATCCACTTCCTCCTGCGATAGAACGAAATTCTCACATGGGTGCTTATGACGTTTGGAATAACAAACTAAAGACTTTTTAACATACCGAGTAATTATCATTAACAATAAACTTTCATATTCTTCGTATACGTGTCAAAGTTCTTGTAATGCCATCTATAATATTCATTGATATACCTAAATACATTGTATATTGTTCATACTATCTAACTGTGTAGTAAAAATTAGTCATAATGATTCACAGTCATTATTGCATTAAGTGTTGGCCTGATAAGCGGTAAATCATATAAAAGTTCCAGCTTTGTCCCCTTCTCTTCTGAGAATGTGTGTGCCCGATTTAGATTTGCCTGGAGTGTTTCTCGTCTAGGCAACTTTTACTTTCCGTCTCAAGGTAATTCCTTTCGGGTAATGTACTTGCGTGTGTTACATTTATGCTATTAAAATTTAGATAGCTTTTCGTATAATTGATACTTATGAATTATTCATTGCTGCGGAGGATGCTATAGGTATGTCTCGGTCTAATAACAAAAGTATTTCGACAGATTATTCTTGATAATTGCAGAACTTAGTTGTTACTTAATTAACTAATTGTTTATATATATGAAGTATTTTAGGTGACAATGAAAATCAAAAACATAAATGTTCATTGTTAATGCAAGTGGCGTACGCAGAACTTCATGAGATGAGAGGTTCAAACTTCCAAACTTCATGTCGTTTCAAGATTGTTGTATAAATGTCTTAATATAGTAAACGTTTATTTATTTATTTATTTGATTCTCTGAAATGAAATAATTTTTTTTTAGTTTAACGTTCCGCGAATATCCCCTTTAGGCTAAAAGAAACGGATGATTATGGCAAGCGAATGATGACGGAAGAATTGGTGGAACGAGAATGTGGAAGAGAACGAGAGTCCCCCGAGAAAACTAATGGATGTGATGTTGTTTACCACAAACTTACCTGGCCGGGTGTCAATCCAAGGATCTCATGCGCCAGCGCTCTTCCACTGAGCCACCGTAACCCCTATTTTTTCATACATTCGTGTTGAAGAAGGGATGTCCTATGGAACCCGGAGGTTCAATGCCGCGTTCACAAAATCTCACCACTGACTTCTATCCTTAGCTAACTGCATCCAGTTTCTACTTTGTATTCCAATCTCTGCGAGATCCATCTTAATATTATCCTCCCATCTGCGCCTAGGTCTTCCTAATGGTCGTTTTCTTATTGGTCTTCCAGTCAAGACTTTGAAAGCGTTTCTACTTTCTTCCATTCTAGCTACATGACCCACCCACCTAAGCCTCCTAGACTTCACGACCCTAACAATGTTGGGTAAACCATATAAATTATGTAGTCCCTCGTTATGAAGTTTCCGCCATTCCTCATTCCCGTTCCTCTTGGGTCCGAATATTCGTCTCAGGATCCTGTTTTCAAATACTTTCAGTCTATGTTCTTCCCTCAGAGTAAACGACCATGTTTCGAAACCATACAGAACAACAGGCATGATTATCGTTTTATATATTTTAAGCTTCAAATTCCTCGACAGGATTCGCGACGACAAGAGATTTTGAACCGAATAGTAACACGAATTCCCTGCTTTTAGTCTACATTTAATTTCTTCGTGAATATGATTTTCCTCTGTTAATATTGATCCTAGATATTTGAAACTATCCACTTTATCAAAAGCATTATTTAATATTTTAACGCATCCATAATTTGCTGTATTACGGTCCCGACGCACTTCCATGTATTTAGTTTTCTCTGCATTTACTTCTAAACCCATGTCCCTGCAAGCGTTTAATAAGATCTCTGTATTTCTTTCTATTGTTCTCCTATCATCCCCTATTAAATTTACATCATCAGTATATGCCATAACCTGGTGAATACCGTTCAACTCTAGGCCCTGGTTGCTATCTTTGATTTTCCTTATGGCGTATTCCAGAACAAAGTTAAATAATAATGGCGACAACGCATCTCCTTGTTTCAGACCATTTTCGACGTGAAAGCTCGTGGACAAAAATATTCCTACCCGGACTTTACTTTGCGATTCATTTAAACATATCTTAATTAATCCAATTAGCTTTCTCGGTATTCCAAGTTCTGTAAGAACGTTGTATAATGTTTCTCTCCTAACCGAGTCGTACGCCTTTCTAAAATCAATAAATAGTTGATGTACCGGGCTACTGTATTCCCACTTGTTTTCGAGTATTTGGCGAATGGTAAATATTTGGTCGATAGTTGATCGATTTCGTCTAAATCTGCACTGATAATCTCCAATAATTTCATCTGCGTATCGGGTCAATCTTGCTAATAGAATATTTGAAAGGATTTTATAGGATGTTGACAGAAGAGAAATGCCTCGATAATTATTAGTCAGTTTTGTCGCCTTTCTTGTGAATTGGATCAATGATTGATTCTTTCCACTGTTGTGGCAATTATTCCTTGTTCCAGATAAGGAGAATGAGTTTGTGTATCTTGTTCCACAATTTTTTGCCTCCAGCTAAAATTAACTCAGCCGGAATTTCATCTACACCCGGAGATTTGTGTTTCTTTAATTTCTTTATAGCGGTTTCTACTTCTATTCGGTTGGGTTCTGGAATATACAGTTCTGCGGTGTGTATCTCCTTTTCTCCACGCACACCAGTTTTTGGTTGCGTGTTAAGCAAATCGTCAAAGAAATATTTTCATCTATTTAAGATGCTATCCGTATCAGTGAGAACTGTAGCGTTAGATTTCTTTAATATATAAACACGAGGTTGATAGCCTTTCTTAAATTCACTGATCCCCTTATACATGTCACGAATGTTTTTATTTTTACTATTATCTTGAAGTGACTTAATTTTAGCTTTTAAAAAATCGCGTTTCTTTGTTCTGAAAGTTTTGGAAGTTTCCCGCCTGATATATGCGAAATTTTGTGTAGTTATTTCATTCGGATTTTGTAGCCAGCGTAATTTTGCTTGTTTTCTCTTCTTTGCTAGTTTAATGCATTCCTGGTCAAACCATGGTTTGTTCCTACGTATTTCCGCGTGTCCCAACTTTTCTTTTGCTGAAATGTTAATGCTATCTCTAATTTCAATCCAGGTATCCTCAACACTAGTGCACTCCGAATCTTCTAAAGCCTAGAATCTATTCGAAACTTCAATCTGATATTCCTCTCTTACCCGGCTCTCTTCTAATTTCTTTAAACTGAATCTCTCCGTTTTCGAACATTGAATATTACCTTTATTCAACGATAATCTCTCTCGTATTATCGCTGCTACTAGGTAGTGATCAGTGTCACAATCAGCCCCTCTAAACGACCGGACATCAATTATGCTAGATTGCCTTCTTCCATCTACTAAAACGTGATCAATTTGAGTATGTGTTTTTCCGTCTGGTGATGTCCAAGTGTATTTATGAACGTCGCGATGTGGGAATTTTGTACTCTTCACGATTAGATTTTTGGATGTGGCAAAATTCACGAGTCTAACACCGTTGTAATTACTTTCCTTATGCAGACTTTCGTTCCGTATAATCGGTTTGAAAATATCTTCTCGTCCTACCTTCGCATTGAAATCCCCTAATAGAATTTTCATATAGTATCGCGGGAGTTGGTCAAATATCCGTTCCACTTCCTCGTAAAAACTGTCTTTTATATGATCATACTTATCTTCAGTTGGGGCATGTACATTTAAAACAATAATATCACACCACCGTCCCTTAAAAGTAATAAAGAAAAGTCTGTCAGTAACAAATTCAACCCGTTTAATTGCTGGTAATATTCGTTTGTGAACGAAAAACCCTGTTCCTAACTGGTGATTTTTATTTCCTTCCCCTTAAAAGAACGTAAAATTTCCGGAATTCACAGATCCATTTCCTTTCTACCTAACTTCCTGAACTCCTACTAGGTCCATTCTGTATTTCTCTAACTCACTCGTTACGGATTTTAACGCGCCTGCCCTATAATAACTAACAATAATTTCAGTTTTATATATTTTTAACTTTATGATCAATTTTGGTTCAACGAAATCAAAAATGAGTTTAGAAAAACGAAAAAATTAAAGGTATAGGAAAATCTTACACACTTCACGCTCCTACAGATAATCTGTTTGCTATCGGTAATGTATTATTTGTGATTCTAAACGGAAGCTCTGCAAACTAAAGGACATTAAAAGCTGGAGTTGGTCCCCATTACAAGGCAAAAATAACAGCAATCAAAGCGGGAATATAGCCATAAATGTTATGTACTCTCCCAGCTAGTCAACACCTGCGCTGATGCAAATAAACAAAAGGAAAATAAACACATATCTGACTGATTCGACCTATTATTTTAGGACAAGGTGTTCGCAGTACAGAAATCCCTAGATTTGTAAGAAAATCGCCAAATTGTCATTCAAAACTCAGCAAAAAGGTCGCTAATCGGAAACATTATTTTTTCGCTATCGTCGAAGGCGAATCCCCTACATTTAGCGACTTTTCCCCCTAATTGGCAACAGTGCTTGTTATTCCTCACATCTGTACATGTCCGTTAGCTTGTAGTTTCCGAGATCTCATTGTCGAAAGGGTTGGCCACAAACATATAAACGTCCACAAACGTATAGTTTTAAAGAACTCCAAAGATGGCAACACAATTCATTTGGATTGATTTTGGAAAAGGCTTATTAAAATACAAAGGCGTTGAACAATAATTTAAAAAATAAACTTTATAAAAAAGGTCTATTTAAATAATTTATTTAAAGTACACATACTTTAAAATATTTGTCTTTGTTTAACGTGAAACCACAAATAACCGTAAATCAAATCATGAATTGCGACCACACGCACAATTTACGAGAAACTATTAGTGTGAGAACGACATGCTCTCCGCCTTATCATAGAACGTTTAGATTTGTTTCATCTGCTTTCGTTTAACAATGGCTTTCAAACAATATATTACTTGACCCCTTGCTATGTGGAAATTGAGTAGGACCCCGTTTGGGACCCTGTGGGCGACCGTGGGACAAATATTTTCACTTTAAATCAGTGTACTTTTGAAATGATGAAACACGTGTTTTCCTGTTTTGACATCTATTTCACTGTTTCAGTTTTCTGCGGGTGGCCATAGACTTTGCAATGACGTTTTTGCTGACATTTTGACCAGCCGCCATTTTGCACAAGGTAATTTTTAGAAAGTCGAGACCTATTCCGTCTTCTTTCATTTTGCAACAGCTTTCCAACATATTCTACTTGACCCCCTTACCATTTGAAAGTTTCGAGTTGGACTCCGCCTGAGACCATGCGGGTAGCCCTGGGGTAACACTTTTTGCTTTGATACGTTGCACTTTTCAAAAGATCAAGCACGTGTTTTCTTGTTTTGTCATCTGACTCACCGTTTGCGATTACTAGGGGTGGCAAAGGACTTTCTGGACACCCTATATATTCATATAACTCATACAGTATATGCATTCGGAAAAAAATATTACAGTTTCTTAATAGGTGTCCTTAGTGCTTTCGATTGGTATATGAACCATCTTCCACTTCGATGTATAATCTCCCTCTCTTCCCTTGTTAGACCAGGAGCTATTCACAGACTATCAAGTTCATGATCATCTTCCACTCATATTTAAATCATTTGCACGCTGAATCCATCTGCTACTAACATTGCTCTCATTGTATACATTGAAGCCTAGAGCAGCCCCTAGGCGAGAAGATAACTTCATCTGTCTGACTAACACTTTTAGTGTTGTGATGTGATAGCACACCTCGCCGCATCCCTCATGCTCATCATTCACAATGTACAAGTATGATATACTTTATCTCTAGATAACCATTATTCCTTCCATATTTTTACTGTTCCAGTTCTGTACAATATTACACTAACTGCAATTTCCTCGTTAATTTCCTACCAAATGTTAAGGATCGGAAAGATCCTTAAGACTTTAGAAATAAGTATAATGTAATAAAGAACTTCTGTGAGACAGTCACACAATCCCTTAAATCCTCCATTTATGCAGTACTCTTCCCTAAGCCTCTAAAAGTGTGTTCCATAACCTCTAAAAGTGTGTTAGTCATTATGACTAGCTATGAAGGAACGGAAGAACGACGCGCTTTTGTTCACTTTTCTTCGAACCTAACTCCTCTTGTAGTTAGTTACTGTACTATTACAACGATAACGTTGTATATAGTATTTGCAATCTGTGCCAGCTTATAAAAAAGGGGATCAGAGGCGAATTATTTGAGCAGTATTATGTATAAAGAAAAGAAAGACACATAGAGATATCGAGAGATTATTTTGTAATCGTTAACTAGAAAAAGAGTTGTTGCTATGGGAACGTAGTAAATAAGTGTGTGTATGTATGTAGACATCTTGTTAAATATGCATAAAGTTGATTATGTACGCTTCTCATGGTTGAATATTAAAAATCAGCTAAGAAAGTGATAAAACGTATGAATTATTTTGAAGATTACTAAAATTGAATTTACGAACCACCTTCTAAATTGGTGCCTCAACACCGGGAAATATAAAAGTGTCGTTTTGAAGAATAGTAAAAACGGCAAGCATTCAACGTGACCTTAGCGTTACCACATTGAGAAGCGGTAAGGTGATACACCGAAATATGGCAATGAGTGCAACAGATAGTGACATAACTGGTGATCAAAGTATGTATCCAGAAATGAATCCTAATGAAAATTTGACTGACATTTTAATAGACTTAGCTCAACAAATTAAGGATCAAGTACGAAAAAGTGATGAAATAGCTCAGCAAATTAGGAACCAGTCTGAGCAAATTAATGATCAAGTACGAAAAAGTGATGAAATAGCACAACAAATTAGGAAACAAGGTCAACACTTTGATGAAAAATTGGATCAGAAGATAAAACAGCTAGCTAAGGATTTTGATGAAAAGATAGCGAGGTTAGAACAATGTAATGAAAGCAGATGGGATCTTATTCAACGTCAACTGAGTCAGACGAACCAACACATAGTAGAAAAATTTGAACAGTATGACGAAAAAATGGAAAAAGGAACACAAAGATTTACGGAAGTTCAAGATTCAGTAGATGGCCTAGAGTCAACGGTAAATGCTCACGCCAGTCACATTAAAATATTGCAAGATGAGGTGAACTTTATCAAGGAGAAATGTATTCCTGAAAGTCTATTTCAGGACAATGGATACATGAATGTGGTGCATCCTATATCTACAGGTTGTGAATCTACTCGTCATCCCAGACCAATTTTGGAACTCAATGAATCTTCGAGTTGTGAAGAGAGTACTGATAGAGAAAGAAGAGTGAGGCAAACATCCCGGCGTAAACACAACTCCAACAGATGTATGTAGGCAAATACAGGTAAACCGTTACGATTCAGCGAAGTTAAGTCGCTTACTAAATTTAGTTGTGTGCCGGAAGATATTCCCGCTAGGACATTTCTTGAAAAATTTCAGGATGAATGTGAGCTCATGGGTGTATATGAGTCTCAGTTTTTAAAATTATTGCCGCATATATTATTACCACCCTGTTTAACATGGTTCAAAGCTATCAGGTGCAGTCTTCGTACATATTCAGATTTCAAGAATGCTCTCCTATCAAATTATGAAAATGATTTTATGATAGCGAATAGAGATGCCGTCTTGCGAACGAAACATTTCAATCCAAAATTACACAAGAGTATTACAGAATTTGTAGTATCTACATATAATGAGTTAAGATCACTAAATCCAAATCATCCAGAATCCCGAATTATAGCTTCTATTAGAATCTTATTGCCATTTCGAATACAACAGTTGTTAATGTCGGCGGAGTGCATTAACTTTATTCATCTAATTATGCTTATTCAGAATTATGAAAGTCAGTCGGCAATACAGAATAACAATAAAATGCAGGATAGAGGTCAGGGTAATTATGGACGCAATCAGACACAATATGCTTCTGTCCGTAATGTAAATATACAACCTGAAAATAATTCTAATGTCCATAGTTTTAATAATAGAATGAATAGTTATAATCGTACCGATAATCAAACGCAACCTAATCACAGAAATGGAGCTAGGAATTTTAGAAATAGCAACCGGAATTCCAATAGGAGTAATAATTATCGCCGATTCTCACAAAATGAATTTGCAGATGGCAGGAATTCTGTAAATAGGAATCAAAATATGATATCATCCTATGAAAGACAAGAATGTACACAAGATTGTGCTATACAATGTTGCTTAAATGAACCCTTCGAACATATAACTTGAACTATCAAAAAGGCGTCCGATGGATTTGTATTAAATTGACCTTTGCTTACGTCTATGATTAATATGTTCTTCATTCGATTTATTATTAAAATGTATGTTAAAAATATATGTAACTGTGAAATAGTTCGAAAAAGTGATGAAATTAAGTTATGGTAGTTAACTGAAAATATTATTGAATTTGTTCCTTATAGTTTTGTTGCAATTTCCTTTTATAGTATTAACTGAGGAAATGTTAATTTGTGTTTCATGCTAAGAAATGATCTAAAAGCTTTATTGTAAGACGCTACTCTTGTTTTCGTGTTTTTATTCTATGCGAATTTCATGCGGATATTATAAATATTTAAAAATAAAAGATCATAATTTTAATGTAAACGTATGAAGGTAGTGACAGATATATAAAATAGATGCAACTTATTATATGGAAAGAATATGAATAATGAATATCAAATCTCTTAATTTTTCAAAGTTTATTAATGTATTAAATGATAATTCTCAATGTGTTTATATGTTCTAATTTTGTTGCCTTCTGATCCTACTAATATTTAATATTATAAAGATCTTTATTTGTAATTAATGTTGTTTGAACATGAAGGAAACTATCAGTTAGATTTAATTTTTGAAGAGCCTCATCGACGATAATTGTAAATCGACGTTCTTAGTATTGATATATATTGATAAATATAAAAATGTGTAATGTTATAATATGTTATATATAATTGAAGAGTAAAATATTTGTATTAAAAGTGATGTTAAGTATATACGAGGGCTATTCAAAAGGTAGGTGTTTTATAATCTTCAACCCAGGGTTCTTTCCTTCATAGCAAAACTATTACGGAAGTCCCGTCCGGACGACATTCTACAACGATAACGTTGTATATAGTATTTGCAATCTGTGCCAGCTTATAAAAAAGGGGATCAGAGGCGAATTATTTGAGCAGTATTATGTATAAAGAAAAGAAGGACACACAGAGATATCGAGAGATTATTTTGTAATCGTTAACTAGAAAAAGAGTTGTTGCTATGGGAACGTAGTAAATAAGTGTGTGTATGTATGTAGACATCTTGTTAAATATGCATAAAGTTGATTATGTACGCTTCTCATGGTTGAATATTAAAAATCTAAGAAAGTGATAAAACGTATGAATTATTTTGAAGATTACTAAAATTGAGTTTACGAACCACCTTCTACTATGCAGTGATCAAGTATTGCACACGTACTTGGGAGATCAGTGCAGATACTCTACTGAGGAGGCTGAAAGAAGGTCCACATCTTCTGGAGGGTTTTATCTTAGATTTTGGAGGTCATTGTTTGCATTCATACTCTGACCAACTTTTTGCCTTTAGTAGCACCTCTCCGAACAGAGTGCTCTTCGCCTACATACTACTTACTTTTGAGTATCTTTTTTTCATTGCTTTGATCCATTTGGATCATGCATCGGTTACCGGGGATAGTTATACCTACCATCTGCAATCCCTCGAAAGATACAGGAAGGAATCCTCGCAAGAATCGGCGCGGTCGACCGTTGTCTGAAAGTAGTGCTGAATCTGTAAATAAACGCTTTCGATCACGTTCACCTACTTATATACAGAAACCACCTGAATGTACGGAAGAAATGCAATTCACCACAGATCCGCCAGAGCCTACACCGTCTACTTTGGTAACACCTCTTATCTATGTTACACCACCGACCCGTCCTAAAATTTATTTATTTCTATTGACCAATTATGACGCCAAATACAGCAATAGACGTCATATTTCCAATCAAATCATGAAATACCTTCCGCGTGCTAGTGTGATGCAAATTGTTTTCACCAAGAATGGTGTTATCATAAAGTCAGATGACGAGAAATTCGGCGTACACTCCGTAACAAAGCCAATTATAAAATATTTGGTAACAATGCCAAGCTTTCGAATCTGACTGATAAGGTAAAGCAGAATCCATCACCACCTCGCACATCAATGATGTCTGTTGTTATTCCTGGCGTTTTACCAGAAATAACGGACGATGAAGTTCTCGAGGAACTTAAGGCAGAAGACATTGACGTAGCGAAATGTATTCGCATTAAAAATAACATAGGTGCTACATACATGGTTCGTGTCTTAACTACGTCTCAAACTTCTATTGATACCTTGTTGCAAGATGGAGCTTACATCTTCAAATAACGACACCGGGTTGAGGCATCCCGTACTACCGCACCTCTCCCAGTTAGATGCGAGAAGTGTCAAACTTATAATACGCACGCCACGTCAAAATGTCCAAATGTTCTCAAATAACTTCTACTTTGGGTAAACTATTGAAAGAATCCTGGTACGTCGTCTCCATCCATATCTTAGCGAGCACAACCTACCTTCTCATCAAACAGGATTCCGATCGCTATATAGTATCAATGACCAACTACTCCGACTTACCACTATACTTACCAATCATTATAACAAAGCACTACCGTCTTGCCTCGTACTCATGGACCTCGAGAAGGCGTTTGACCGCATTTGGCATTACGGCTTATTTTATAAACTATTGAAACTTAGAATTCTTCTTACTTACCTTCGAGTTATATATTCGTTTATACTGAATCGTATTGTCTATGTGAATATCAATGGTACATTATCACATCCGATATTCGCACTCACCGGCGTACCACAGGGTTCAAGCTTATCTCCACTTCTTTACATCCTCTACGCATCGTATTTACCATCTCCAGCACTTAATACATATTTATTCCAATATGTGGATGATACCGCTTTTCTCAATCTTGGTAAAACAATCCAGCAAATTAATGTCAACTTACAGGCAACAATTACAGCATTTCTTCAATGGTGTGTGTGATAAATGGAGACTCACTGTTAAAAGATAAAAAGATAAAAAAAAACAGACGCTAGTAATTTAACCGCCCAACCGCCGCAATAAGGTTCATCGTAATCCAAATTTGCTACGGATACGTGTTGGTGATCATCTTCTACAGCCGCCTAAAACTGTTACCTATTTAGGTATTGTTTTCGACGATAAATTGCGGTGGACAGCCCAACTCCAGAAACTTGTTGGGAAAGCAAAAAATCTCTTACAGCTTTTACGCCGACTTATGGTCAAAACTGGGTTTAAACTCTAAATTATTACTGAATACTTATAAAGCCTTTATGCGTAGTGTCCTCACTTTCGGTTATATAGCCTGGTGCTCTGCCACGACCATCGGAACTCAGTTAAGATGGTCGTGGCTCTGCCCCGCAGAAGTTTCACAATAGATTAGAAATTCTCGAACGTCATGCTATCAGACTCGCATTTCGCATAAGACTACCATACCCAATGATGATCTCTATAATAAAATCGATTTTTCTCCATTTGTCCAACACATTGCTCTCTTACGGCAAAAATATATAGATAACTGTCTCCATTCATATATATATTTCTCGAGACCATATTCATAGACTTGGAACAAGACTCCCAGTTCCTCTACTGGTATACACCACTCAGCGTCCTCAAGATTTTTTCCAACGACAGCTCATTCAACATGATATTTCTCATCTTTTAGCATAATAGCACTGTCTCCCACAACACTAATAAGGGCTTCCCAACGTTTTTCACCAGTCTTGAGCCGCTCCAAGACAGAAGACTAACCAGCGTTCGTCTCACTAACTTACTTCGTTGTGTTGTGATGTGCACTGCATTCATTATCATGAGTATGAATGTCTTCCATATGCCTTTATTTCACTAGCCCGTTTTGATAATCATATTTTGAATATTTATTTATTTTGATGCTTTCGTTGCACCTCTTTACTCTTATTTATCTAAATGCACTTATTATTTTATTATCCTATTTATGTTACTTTAGTTATTGTTAATGTTTATATTTTGTTTTGTTTCAATTTTTTTTTTAAATATTAATATACATATATGTGTTTGCAACTTGTTGCTTTTTAGTAATTGTTACTTACCAACATTTTCTTTAACAGCTCATTGCCCAACAACAAATGCACTAAAAGTTAATTGATGCTCCCACATCCCTCTAGTGGCAGTTTTTCATATTTCTAAATATTATGCGACAATAAAGATTTCAACCAAACCTGTCTCTTTTTTAAAAAATGCGCTTTTGTTGCATGTTAATAAAATGCTAGGTTTGTACTGTTTGTCCCCAATCCTTTCGGCAATGAGATCTCGAAAACCACACGTGCTAGAAACATGTAGTTTTCATTTTTCGATTCCAAATTTTGTGTAGATTGTCCATTTCTCATTCTAATTTTCAAAAACAGTGTCGTTATTGTTCTATTTAACATTTTAGGGGCCGTTTTGGGCCCATAAGGTTAATATTGTTGCAGGCCGAAACTACAGTGTTAGGTAACCAGTAGAGAAGTTACGTATGGCGGGTTGACGGGCATTGCAGGCGCTTTGCTTAAATCTGAATGCCAAAACCTCAAGAGACGCAATGAGGCGTATGGAACGGACATGGATTTATTAGAAAAAAATATTTCCATTTGATATCGTGTTACTTCTACAAATTTGTTACAAACTCACTCCAACATCTATACATAGGAATTCCTTTCCTTTGTGAGTCTCCTATCCATTACTTGTGTGAGTGAGGAGATATGCACAGTGGGAAGGAGATTCATGGTCATAACAGAACGATGCACTGAATAGACTGCGTAGGTTCAGCTAGTAATAATAATAAAATTTGAAATATGGTAAGATTTTGTTATACATATATGTACGGTATATTAAATAATAAAGCAACGGCAAACTATTTTCTCCGTTATTATAAAGATGAGAATTACTGTATGAACATGTTAGCATCTTATTACAATTATTTATTGAAGTTTATTTTCCCCTTTCAGCATCAAGGCGTACGTGCACCTACAGTATTTAATGTGGAATCCGAACTACCTTAATGTTCAAATATCAATACACTTATACAGGATAACGAATCCGGGTCCCTATGCAACAAATGCACGCGAGCTAACAACTATACCAGCCGGAAGGATTATGTTATTATTATTATTTTTAAAGTAAGTCTATCAGTAATGGACATATTAAGTTTTTTTTGTGCTTTTTGCACAATAACTTTGTTATTTTATATCAAACCAGTATGAAAGTTCTGTTGTTTGTTAGCTTATCCTTCCCCTTGTAGAGTTTCTGAGTGAAATTGTCTGTAAACTAATTGGAAATTGTGTATTATTTTTATTTTTTGGAGCAGTAGTTGACGTGTGAAATCGATGTGTATCAATAATGGATAGCTTCTGGTCCCAGTAAGGAATACTAGTCTTAGACGAAGGAATGCTCAACAATGATAGAAAAAGAAATTGTTAAAAAAAAAAAAAACAGTGTGTGTATGTGTGTTTTTTTTAAAAAAGGGAACAAGTTCAAACAGTAAATTTTCAGATAAAGATTTTTAAAAATTTTAAACCGATTTTATTAGTGGATTATGCTGACAATTATTTGTTGTTCCTTAATATATGTAATATAAATATTAAAGAAAAGCATTCCATTGTCAGCACATGAGATATGAGACTTGTTCTCGTTTCGTAAATCAATAGTTGCTTTGGTACAGAATTCCGGCGTCACTATCAGTATTTGAAGTAATGACATTCCTGCATTTAAATGTATTGATGTTACAGGGTGTCCAATATACAACGATTGAAGTACACTAGGAGCCAGACAGTGTTGCCAGATGTAACCAAAGGTGTAAATATTTTTTTTTTTTTTTTTGCAAAACTTTTAAATTGACTCATAACTCATGCGTATGGATGTCCTATCGTTAATTTTCAGTTTGTTTAGTTGGAGTAGCTTGTAAACTATGGAGCAAAAAAAAGAATTTTTCATTTCCACCGATAACTAATCGGATGAGGCCTCTGTAAGGGAAAACCAGGGAAATTGACACTCTGAATTGGCAACATTGCTGATGTTTCAGTGTATCAAAAGGTATGTTAAGGATCTGTCTACATTATGCAATTACTGAAAACAATGAAAATGAAACTTTAAAATTATCACGATAAAGCTTTCACTTATATGCACCCGGCAACACTGCTATTCATTTCTATGGTGCTACTTAAAGCAAGAAGTATACAAGAATTTCTCGAACTATTCAAGACCAAACATTCGCTTTGCCATTGAGAACATTAACATTTCTACTCTTCGTAAAGTTGCTGCAAACACAGTGAAATGTGTGAACCAGTGTTTGAATCAAAAGAGGGGGCTCTTCCAGCATGGCTGCAAATCTGATAACTCGTTTCGTCATAGTAGCAGTGTTGCCGGGTGAATGTAAGAAAAAGTTTTATCGTGATAATTTCAAAGTTTCTTTTTCATTGTTCTCAGAAATTGCATAATGTAGACAGATCCTTAACACACCTTTTGATGCACTGAAACATCAGCAATGTTGCCAATTCAGGGTGTTATTTATAAAAACTACGATTTCCTTAGTTCCCCCTTTCAGAAGTGTCATCCGATTAGTTATCGGAGGAAATGAAAAATTCTTTTTTCTACTCCATAGTTTACAAGCTACTACAACTAAACAAACTGAAAGTTAACGACTGAACATCCATACGTATGAGTTATGAGTCAATTTACATGTTTTGCAAAAAAAAAAAAAAAACACCTTTGGTTAGATCTGGCAACACTGTCTGGTTTCTAGGGTACTTCAATCGTTGCTTGCTGGTTTAAAAAATATATACATGAACAAAGTTTCATTTTGGTATAACTATTATGTGCGTATCGCTACAGGTTCAAAAGTTCTACTATCCCAAACTCCGGGTTGCATTGTATATTGGACACCCTGTAGATCAACAGCTTCTTTGGTCACCATTTTTGCTTTATCTTGCTTGGCTCTAGCCTAATTAAAGTTCACTTAAACAAACTAAGGACAAGGACTTGGGGTTCATTAACATTATAAAGCCAAGCCTATCCAAATGTTGATACGTCAAACTCAAATTAATACTTAAAACATTACATTTTCTTTACTATTAGAACATTGTGCAATTCACTTCATAATGCTTCTTATGAGCATAAATCAAGCAATAGCTTTTCAAATTTAGTGCCTCCATTATGAAGGTATTCTTTCGGAGCCCATTGCATGAGAATGGGTAGTTACACGTTCACTTTTTCCGCGTCTTTGGCGTGGGAGACCCGGGTTCGGTTTCCGGCGGGAGTTCATGTGGTTCGGATTCCAAGTTAATCAGTATTTCCCGTCTCTTATAGCCTCGCTGCTGAAAGGGATGTTAAACTCAAAATCCTCTCAACTCAACGATCACTGTCCTCGTTCCCAGTAGAAGAAACAAGTTGAATGTAATACACAAATTCGCAATGAAGCGACAAAAACAAATGATGCTCAATAACACTAAGACTAACCTTTCGTGTAGGCGACAGTCAAACCATGGCATTTAGAAAAGGAATTGTAAGATTTCGCACTATTTTTGTAGTTCGCCGCAGAGGAATGAAAAAACCGTATTACTCTTCATAGGAATGTGAAATTTGATCAGAAGATTCCTTTCGTTTTGGAAGCAGAGGATTATATTATTATTATTATTATTATTATTATTATTATTATTATTATTATTATTATTATTATTATTATTATTATTATTATTATTATTATTATTATTATTATTACGTATTCTGTCTTTGGTAGGTCCTGGAACTAATGTGGTTGTTCTCTCTTCTTCATTTTCAGTTTGGGCCTGGAAATGTTTTTTCCATGTCTCTCGATCTTCAGCTTTCTCTTTTAACTCTCAGTATTTTTCTATATTTTTCAAATCATTGATTATTTATGTTCTTCTTCTTCGTATTCCTCGATTTCCTTCCATGTTTTCTTTTATAGTGATATGAAGAAGACAATATCTTCACAAGATGTGTCCTATCTAATTGGCCTTTCTACGAAGGATAGTGGCTAGAAACGTTCTCTTCTCCCCTATGCGTTTTAAAACGTCTTCGTTTGTTACTCTTTCCGTCCGCTTTATCTTCTCCATGTTTCTGCAACACCACATTTGAAAGCTATCTAAATATTTGTTTTTTAACTTCCGTAATGCCCAAGCCTCTGAACCATAAAGTCCAATACTCCATATGTAGCAATTGACCAATTTCTTCCTTAGTCCAGTATTAAGGCAGCTAGTTAAGAGTGGCCTTTTCTTGTTGAATGCTTCTTTGGCTATGGAAACTCTCGACCTGATCCCTCTGGTGCAGTGTCTTTCGTCAAAATACTTCCCAGATATTTGGCCTCTTCAAGTACACTTTGATATACTCTAACCCGTAAAGGCGCATTTCCACGGGATATTCTCATGACTCGATTTTTCGATGTTGATTTCCATTCCATATTGTTTCCCAGTGTCAACTATTTTGTCAGTCATCTCTTGTAATCTTTCTTCGATTCCAGCTATCATCTGAATACCTGATCTTGTTAATAATCTTCCCTCCAATCTTGAAATCCCTAATTCCGATTATATTATATTAATGCTTCCTTTATTAAACATTCACTGTAAATGTTGAATAATTGGGGCGACATACAGTGGATAAGAAGTTTTTTTTTTGATAAGTATTCTAAATGAGAAGTAAAGGAGAGTTAATAGTTTTAGCAAGAATAGAGTATCTAAACAAATTCTGAAGTTAGTAAGTAGAAACTTTATTTATAAACTCTTCAACTGAACTAACTTAAGTATTTCAGCGTTTTAGAAAATCCTGTACAATTTCTATATTATCCAAATTTTTCCAACTCTTTGTTATGAAAATTCCCATTGTGAGGATTCACTTACAGTTGAAGTGTAAGGGGAAAAAACAAGGAATGTCCATATGTGTGCTTTAACGGGTGCTTTGGCCTATCTGTTGATGACTCTTGGTGCTATTTGACTTATATGCCATGCATGCGTAGATGTTGAAATGTCAATGTAAAAAAAGCAGAAGATTTAACTAGCCCTATTCATTTGTACGCGGTTTTCAATATTAAAACGCCGTTTTCTAGAAAATGCTCTTTGTGGCATTCCTTCTTTTTTTTCCCTTACCCTTCGGTTATGAAATTCTATACAAACTCTTAAAAAAGGATAACACATGTTTAAGCTTTACACCTTATATAATTCCGCTCCTAAAGAAAATAGGGACAGTTTCTGTAATATTCAAATTTATGTTTCTCTATTCAGAAAATACCCAATGTGAGTATTCGTTTAAATTGAGGGTGTGAAATGTGGTAGCCTATATTAACCGTTAATAAAAAATAAAGAAACACATAATTTCATTGTCTAAAGACGGAAAAAAGTAAAGTTTTAGAATATTCAAATTGCCATTTCTTTGGATTCACTATTTAAACTTTTCATTGAAGATATGGATACAATTGTTTCATCATTTTGCGCAATACCTCTTCTACTGGTAAATTTCTGCAAAATTCAAAATTTCGGTTTTGTATTCATTAAACTTTATTCTCCTGACTTTTGCTCGTAATAGTAATATTTATTGCACATTATTCTGCAGCAAAAATGTTATTGAAAAAAAAAGAAATTAAATATTCCAGTTTAACGTCCCACTTTTATGAACTTTAGGCTAAGGGAAATTGTGATTAAGGCAAGTGAATGATCATGGAAAAATTGGTGTAATAAGTAAATGAGAGGAAATGAGAGTACCCATGAAAACCGACAGACACGATGTTGTTCACCCCAAACTTGCTAGACTGGGGATTGAACCAGGGACCCGCGCACCGGAGGTAAGCGCTATACCACTGAGCCACCGTGTCGCCTAAAAGTTTTGTATTCGCACGTTGATATTAGTTGTTATGAGTGAAATAACTTGAATGTGTATTTGAATGATGAACAGTTATCACAAATCAGTGTATTGTGAAACAAATCAGTGTATTCACTTGTTTATTTGAAGCAGTAAAGACTGCATGCAAATTGCAAAAGAATACGTTGCATGTATGACCACTTTCCAAGAAGTATTTCCGCCTGCCCATTTCGAAACTTCACGCTACGTCACTGACTAAGGATACTATCTTTTTTGGCGAGTGTCGGGTATGTAGATGTACTGTGGACCACGTAAGGTCTTTGGTTTTGTTAAGAATTTCCACTATCTTCGGGTTCCGGAGATATCCGAGTAAGTTAATTTGTAAGTTGTCAGGGGTTTCAAAGAAGAATTTGAAAGATCCAGACTATTCACGTAATTACGTGCAGATCCTCCTTTTGCATGTGCGGCTGAAATTTTCCTTATGGCCAGATTTCGAATAGCGACTGATCCTCTGGCTTATATTGAGCTTCCTCGCGAATAAGTGATTAGCGTACGCGTCTTTGGTGTGGGAGACGAGAGTTCGATTTCCGGCGGGCGAGAGCTCATGTAGTTCGGATCCCACGTTAAGCTGTAGGTCTTCATCTCATATAGCCTTGCTACTGAACGGGACATTAAACTCGAAACCAAATCAAATCAAATTCTAACTTATTATTTCATTCAGGGATACCCATCCCCCAAGTATAGTGTGGAATCTCCCCTGAATTTGCCATACTATATCCAGAAAGTGTGCGAAAATGCTTGCCAGGTTTTTTTTCCTTCTTCCCTTAAAAGATAATTAGTTTCGACATTGATTTGCATGGCATATATATAGCATTCTCTTTCACCTGGTTTTCTGTCCACTCTTTAATTAAATAGGATTAATCTACAAGGTGTCCAATATATGTACAATGCAACCCGGAGTTTAAGGGTAATCGTAGTTTTCATAAATTAACATTTTGAATTGGCAACTCTGCTGATGTTTCTGTATCAAAAGGTGTGTTTAAGGGTCTGTCTACATTATACAATTCCTGAAAACAACGAAAATGAAACTTCAACATTATCATTATAAAACTTTTACTTACATGCACCCGGCAACACTGCTATTATCACGAAGTAAGTTATTAGCTCTACAGCAGATCCTGGAAGTGCTCCCTGTTTTGATTCAATTACAGGTTCACACGTTTCACTATGTTAGCAGCAACTTTACGAAGACTAGAAATGGTAATGTTCTCAATCTCACTGCGAAAGTCCGTTTCTAGGTCTTGTATAGTTCGAGGATTGTTCTTGTATACCTCTTGCTCCCATAGAAATGAATAGCAGTGTTGCCGGGTCAATTTACGTGTTTTGTAAAAAAAAAAAAAGATTTACACCTTCGATTACATCTGGCAACACTGTGTGGTTCCTAGTGTACTTCAATAGTTGCTTCCTAGTTTAAAAATATATGCATGAAAAAAGCTTTATTTTGGTATAACCATTATTTGTGTATCGCTTCAAGTTCAAAAGTTCTACTATCACAAACTCCGGGTTCCGTTGTATATTGGCACCCTGTATATCCGCATGCGCCTCCTGCCACAACCTTCTCCTTTAAAAGAAAGGATGCATTCTTTATTATGATATTAGTTATTTCAAATTGTTATTCATACGAAGTTCTCCTTCACAGTTACGGTTCTTAAATCTTCATTATTAATATATTTAAAGTACGATTGTGACATTTTCAATGATAAATTACGCCCCTCCACCAAATAAGATCTCATAGGCACAACCAGAGACCTTAAACTCCTCTGTGGGCACCATTGATTTCAGGATTTCAGGTCTTTGAACTTTAGAAGACTTGAGCCTTTCTTCGACGATGTAATCCTCCAAAACTTACAGCGAGTTACAAGCTGTTGGCATGAAGCGAACATACTGGTATACTGGTATACTGAGAAATAGTCCAGTTTACCAGTATTAGTCATACTTGGCCATTACTAAACATGTTCACAATATGACGTATCAGTAATGGTCACCGCCTCCAGAAAGTTAAAT
Organism: Thermobia domestica; assembly: GCF_964235325.1. Classification (NCBI taxonomy): domain Eukaryota; kingdom Metazoa; phylum Arthropoda; class Insecta; order Zygentoma; family Lepismatidae; genus Thermobia; species Thermobia domestica. The sequence continues at coordinate 134,420,768 of NC_137462.1, read as the reverse complement.
CTGGTTTTAGTCATGTGAAGGTGTTTTACAGAATGTATTCACTCATTTGAAAGTAATCTCACGTAAACCTGAACTAATACCTAGAACTGATACTATGAAGGAAATCATAAACTCATCTGCTCACAAATCGAGTGTTCGATTCTGATTGATTTATCTGTGCACTCTTCACTCATCAACTATGCAATGCCCGACGCGCGACGAGCACTCTATAAATATACCACATTGACTTGACACCTAGTCTTCCTTGTCCGGCGCTGCAATCGGCTGAAGAATTCCACTCTCTTTCGCTAAGGCTCTCTCGCTTAGCAGCTGCTGAACCCTTATTGGCTCAACGAGTGGGTGTGTCGGGGTGTGAGCTTTAGTTCGCATTTTTGCCACGGCTCAAGACATATTGGCAGCATAATAGTTCACTGGACTAACACTAGAGGGGGTGTAGACTGTAGACATCTTTTTTATGTCAATGCTCTGCGTGGTCTCATTTCCTTATTATTTGGCACAAAACTCCAAAGTGCCCATTACTGGTGTACTTACCTTCTTCTTCTTCTTCTTCTTCTTCTTCTTCTTCTTCTTCTTCTTCTTCTTATTATTATTATTATTATTATTATTATTATTATTATTATTATTATTATTATTATTATTATTATTATTATTGTATCATATTATTTGCCGCATGTCAAAATTAATTGGAAATTTAATGCTTTTTTTCTCCTAACATCATTTCTTTCTGAACTAAGCATATATTGAGTTAGGTGACATTATAGCAGAGTGCTTAACATGTACCTATGCTTTCTATGTGCGTGGTCCGTTGTTAAGTATTTACTTTGTATACTAGAGTAAGACGTGATTCGGATTCTATTTTAAACATTTGATTTCGTCTTATATATTTTCAGTGAAAAGGAACGTAAAACTCCAGTAAATCTACATCCAATACAAGTTAATCTAATTTCAGTGCCGGCTCCAGAGCTCTGCAAGAGAGACGTTACATCGACAATAGCGGTGAAACTGACTTTGTACCCTCCTCCTGCAAAATTAACTCCCACATTCGGGGCTTCTAGTGATATTTCACTTTGAGGTTATTATTTAAATTTTGATGTTAGGGTACAAATACCTAGGTATTATAGAAGAAAATAACAACGAATTTGACATTGCATAATTACATATCTTGTATCTGTTCCACAGAATTATTTAACTTAATTTAAAATGCTTTATTCAGCACAAAGAATTCATGCTATTCCAAGAAATGGAAAATAGTTGATATTGCTAACGCTGTTCAAACTATTCTTCAAACTGAATTTCTCAATTGATTCTGCAAACGTCATTTGATTACATATACGTTAACTTACACAAATATTAACAGTGCAATTGGAAATGCATACAAGGAAAACTAAGTAATGCTGAAAAAGTTAATTAAGCTTTGTTTCTCGTTTATTTATAATATTTATTAACTTCTAAAAGAGACGAGATAATATTTTCATTATGCATTGAAGTTTAAGTATTCATTCGATTTCGGACGTTTGTAAAGCGACTGAAAATTCATTCGGCAATTCATTTTTAGTATCAACATGAAGATCTAATGTTTAATGCTGAATCCGAATCGCACGTATTCCTACCATGAATCAAATCCTAGTATCTTATGCGTAAGACGTGTTTGTTAACCATATATTCACGAGAAAGCTTCAAAATATGCTCGCCGCTCGCAAGGAGGGAGGTAGGCAGAACTTTGCTTCCGTCGCGTTAAAAGTGTGGTTACATTGTACGTAAGGGCACGCGTTTAAAGGTCTGTTCTCTGAGACTGGCTAACCCGAGAAAGAGCCAAGTCAGAACGATAGAACAGAGAGTAACATCAAACATTGTGACTTGCACTATCTTGCCCTGGACATCAATCAGGGTTGCAAATTTCACATTAAAATATTTTTTAAAAATATTCGAGCTCTCCTCATTTCCGTACAATAATAAACGTCCAAATTATTTTTTTATTAATTATTATTTTTCGTGATAATTGTGAAGGCATGTGGCTTTCTGACTACATTATAGAACCGATCGTAGCCTAATTTTAAAATATCTTGTTAAAATATCTCTGTTTAAAATCATCAACAACTACAACAAATTTCCCCGTATAGGCCTGCAGTATTGCTAGTGTTATTCATGAGGCAAGAAGTACATTTTGAAATTCGATATGAAACTAAAACGATGATAATCGAGACAAGACGAGAAGTCTCAGTGGTCTTGTGTCAGCTCTACTAATTCAAAGCCTTAGGTCTCAAACACTGTTTTAGAGTTAAATCATACATAGTATACAAGCAATAGATCGGTTTGTGCCCAAAGGTAAGTATAGGACCTCATAGACTGATAATTTACACTTTCTTTTTTTTTTTTTCAACCTCTAGTTAAATCATAAGTGCTAAGATTAAACAAATACAACTGCATTTTAACGAAAGAAAATATTTTATGTGTGAATAAAAATCTGGACATTACATACAATCATAGGTATAAAATTACTTTTGTCTTCCTATTATTTAATTTTGTCCAGGAGACAGAAGAGAACATTTTTTTCTGTTCTTTACTTGGAAACCAGTTCTAGTTAAGTGAAGCAAGTTTGTATATAAGGAACTCAAGGCAGCAGGTGTCAAGCATACCATTAATACTGCTATATTTCTTAAAATCTTCATTGAAAGAAACTGGTATAGTGAGTAATTTTTCCTTTTGATACATCAGGTGACATCAACGTAGTACAAGATGCCACTAACCTGTCAATGAAAAAATTAATTATTAGACTTGTCACGCGATTCTATCATGAAAACAGAATTATGGAGACAATTTAGAAGTTCTTTTGGACTTATGTGTGATGCAGTATGCAACAAACGCAAAAAGGGCCATAAAATTATACTGCCATTTTCAACGTAAAATATCTGAATGAGAATTTTCTACAATGAAAATAATAGTGAAATCTACACAAAGGAACACTGTTAAATCTGGAAGATTATCTGCATGTTGGATTGTCAACCATAAGGCTACATGTTGACAAACTCTGTTAAACACACCAAACACACACACTTCACATTAATTTTAGTGGTGAGTTTTCAAAATAATAAATCGGACTTTAGTTATAGATAGATTGGTATAACAAGCATCTTTGTCTCCTCGGACGCCGTTCGATGTATTGCTTGTACTTAGAAGAATGTAACACTTGCGTATGGAATAATAATGTAATGTAAACAGTATAGGGTGTCTCTAATACTGCTCGACATATTGCTTGTATTTAGAAGAATGTACTGCTTTCCGCGTTTACATTGGCCTATGATCAGATACTTAGAATTATATACAATATTAGTATATTGGTATATATTATTACGAGTCGTGTCGTCAATTAAATTGGAAACTACTGACATAATGAAAAGCTTGAATGGTCAACTGTTTTATTGAGAAATCAAAATTTATTTAAAAAACTGTTCGTTGTGTGCTTCTCTCAAAATTAATAGTATAAAAAGAACTATTAAAAAAGGTAAGGAATTGTAAAAGTCCCATACTTTCTCAACATACTTTTGAACTATATGTATTGAAATGAAATAATTGTCTTCATAATTAAGCTCTATTTCTGAAACGCATAGAAGCAACTGAAATTATTACGGTGCTCGGCAAAAAAAAAAAAAAAAAGTTTTAGGAAAGTCATCTTGACTTCCTACTCGTAAGACTTATAACGAAAAGCAATCAATTTAAAGTTGTAAACAGAGTTTTAAACACAGCCAAGAGAGAGACAAAAAACTTATCCATCAGCAGCGCTGCTATTTTTTTTGGGGGGGATGGTGGAGTCAAGGAGTAATTTATAGTATATTTTTATTTTTTTATGGGTACTCATTTGTATTAGTTTTCTGGGATATTAAACTAAAAGTTTTATTACACTTTGAAAAGTCCATAGGAAAAACTAAGACAGAGGCGGAGATAATTTTCGAGGAGACTAACTTGAATTCAACTTACACTTATAGCTTCTTAGTACATAGATGTTATAATTAAGAAATACATTTTAAAAAAATAAACTATGTGCAAACAAAATAATTTGAAATGCATTGGACAATCTGCACCATTTAGTGTGATTTCAACAACTTCTGAAAACTGAAAATTGATTTTAAAAATTCATAAAATACTATCAAGTTAAAACATATCTTCTTGCAGAAGTCAAAACATCTTGAAATAGTCATGAGAAATAAGAAGGAAATTTCGCAGCATCCAGATAAGCGTAATATCAGGATGTCTTGAAACATTGGAGATTTGGAGGTCCATCAACACATTAATTGTGATTTGAAAATACGACATCATATAACCACCATTTTCTTCGAAGATCTTTTGCCTTACCTATGATTTTATAAGCATTCCAACACGTCAGCTACTACAAATGTCAGTTGTTGAATAACGTTAGACCTAGTATGACCATCCAATAAAATATTTCGTACTAACCTATGTAGAAAAGAGTACTAGATCTGGGGAAAAATACTAAAATTTTATCTGCTCCTGTTTCACCCTATTTATGACATTTTACTATATGAATATCTTATTAGAAGGTTTTCGGCAGCTCACATTTTTGAAAGAACCTCGAACTGAATTTTTTTTTTTTTTTTTTACAGTCAAAATTGGACACAAACCGTGCAAACCACTTACACTCGCTCAATGTGGACTTTACACCCCCAAACTAAAATTCCTGGCGGAATCCTACTTAATTGTCGTATTACAACTCACTGTAAAACCACTAAAGTAACACGAGAATGACAAATATAGAGAATATCGGAAGAAAACAAGGAATATCATTAAAGGGGCTTATTGAGAAAATCGAGTTTTAATTCCTTAATAGCCTACTGTTTAAATGGATCACCAAATATGTAATATTCTTTACTGTGGTCATTTATTGGTTGGAGAAGGTGACCGGACGGCACCTATGTTCTACTTCCGCTCTTGTAGGTACCACTGTTGAAAGAAAAACAGGCAGAAAAAAGTTACCAGGAACAGTGAAATTTTCGTACATTGCCATATTTTTATGAGATTCCTTTTTCTCTCCCAAATGTATTTATGAGAAAAGAAAAAGATGAAAAAGTACTAGATTTGTTGGTGAAATTACTAGAACACTAAAATATTATAAAAGGTACTAGATCTAGTGTGAAAGTGCTAGCAGTGTTCACACTGGTTAGACCTGTCTAGTTGCGATTCATATACGCTGCGATTGGGAAAATTAAGTCCATTCCATATCGCGCTCATAAGGCTGATCTTTTTCAAACTATCTGGTATATTACATGCAGCTTCCGACAAAATACTTGAATTTCTGAAAAATAAGAAATGACTAAATTTATCCTTCCTTCAGCGTTGCAAGAAATTGTTTTAAGTCAGTACTGACAGACACTTCCACGGGTTGTTATGATTTCAGGAGACGGCTCGGGTGGAATTTCCTTCTAGAGCTACGAAAAATACCCTGCAGAGAATATCTCCAATTGCACTCAATATGGATTATTATCAGTACTTTTGCAGTACTACTTTCACTCGCTGTGAAGTGCGCGGGGAAATTTCTGAAATCACCATTAGTCCATGATAATCACTCCTTTTGAAACTCTCAGCTATTGGCTTGCTTTCAACATCTTATACTAATCTATTGGGTCGATGCATAAATTCGTGCGGTTTTCTTTTTGGTTGGCAACAATGCGGCGTGAGGTAACTGTTTATCGTTATTCCGTTGTTTTACCGTAGTTTCGAGTTTGTGTGTTGTAAAACACAGGTTTTCTTGATTGTGAACGTATTATTGTATATATTTCAGACACACTAATGTGGAATGTCAAATTGAGAAAAGTGATAATTTCCGTCACATTTTACTATTCGAGTTTAACCGAGGATCCAGTGCTCTCTCAGATTTCCATTTTTCCGCTCGCTAGCTCTCTAACCACATTCAGAAGTCATGCTGGTACCACTGGTCAATGTTAATATTGATTTGTTTTAACACCATCGTGTCCTTTTACGTACGGGTAGTTCATAAACGAATTATGTAGGCTATATGCTCCTGTACTGTTATTTCCGCAACAAAGCAAGTTGGCACGTCAATAAAACCATATCATTGGTCATTAATCACATTACAAAGTGTTTGGAATGCAAAAATATATCGTGGAAATCAATCTTCTTATTTGTACCACATGGAAAATAATTCAAGGGTGGAAGTTTCCTGGTTGGTAATGATTTATTTACGTAGTTATCCCATACCATGTAGAACTTAATTGTATGTGACCATACGTCAATAATTCCCGACATATCGAAATGACAAACTTGGGCAAAAGTCAAATATATGTTATGGAAAGGGGTGATGGTGAACAAGACACACTTCCGTTTTAATGATATGGAATGCTGATCTGACCCACGTTGATGCAACAGGAAACATGATGATCAACAAAGTATGTCGTAAGGTACGTATGTTGATTGATAAGTATGTGACATTTAAAGAAGTGTACGAGGCAGGCATATAGTGCAAAAAGAATGAACATTATCGTAAAATCAGGAAATGAACAATAACAGAAAAGATTCATTAAATATTTTACTTCCTATATAAATTCAGAAGCAAGTTTTTCCTGATGAAGCTTCTCTTGACCAATGACAAACAAATTTCTTCCGGTCAAAACCAAAACACTTCTACAGGCGAGGTATTCAACTGCTACCTGAACATTGGCAGAAGGTCATAGATAGTGGAGGTGAATACATCATTGAGTAATTGTGAGTTAATGTGAGTGACAGTAAAATGTATGCAATGTACTGTTATACTCGTAGAATATGTTGATGTTATGCCTATGTTGTATTTGTATTTAAATTAACAGAACAACAGTAAAAAATAAAATATAAAATATAAGAACCGCACGAACTTATGCATCGATGCAATAGATAGAATTTCATTTTCTTCTTTTCTATTTAGGAAAAGCATTTAAAAACACATTATGTATTTTGCTGAGGAAAATTACAGAAATTTCAACATCTTATCAGTGGTTGCTTTGAAGCCCAGCGTTCTTTGCATTTTAAAAAAATAATATTTGTTATTTCATAGTTTTCATGATAGTAATAAATAAAACTTCTGCATGTTAATAATCTAAAAATACACTATATTCTCAGTAGAATTATGTTTGAAGAAATTCAGAAAGGGAAAACGTGAGTTTAATCACTATGTTTTTAATCAGTACTGCCATATAAACCATCTTAAACTTATTACACTCTAATATTAGGCTCTTTTCATTGCCGAAGAGAAATCTGAAGAATATGTCATCGTGTATCTAAGGACAGACCTTGTATTGCTTCAATGAATTGGATTAATTATGACAGTGTGGTTGCCAAACACTTATCCATTTTGCGAAGGTATCTAGTTGATCCTGATCATGTGCTTGTATTGAATAATATCGTGTCCGTCCTAGAACATTGCTTCTCGTGGGGTTAGCCAAATCAAGCTGGGTCGGATTTGGTCCCAGAAAAGATGGGTAACTTTTTGTCTCACCTACTGGTATTGGCGTTGTGGCATCCACCCAGAGTCGTGAGGACAAGTGGGGAGACAATTAAGATAAAGAAAGAAAAAGTAGTACTGACCACACATTACCGCAAAGGAATGAGTGCACAAACCAGCTGACAAGCCCTGGTCCATAACGGCTGTTGCGCCAGGAATTTATTAGTTTATTTTTTAATATTGTGTCCTTGGTTTTACTAGGAGTACTTTTTTTTTTTTTTTTTAACGTTTTCTGGCACTTGCTTCATTTCAGCAACTTTCAATTATTGTTTATCATTCACCTCGTTTAGCGTGTAGAGATACTAACAAGTAAGTTTTGTTTCACTGTGTGGAACTACGGTATATTTAAAACTATGAGAATTTATTATTGCAATAAAAGTAGTACATCTATTATGTCTGTTAGCAGTAGAGGACTAAGGTTGAAGATAGAACCACGCTATTCTTGGGACACTGAATCCACACAAAAGACAGTTAATCACTATCGTTTTACAGTTTTTGCTCTCCCATATTAAAACCGAGAAAAACTGGCTTCAATAGAAAAACAAGATCTGAGTTGGAATATACAGAAGTTGTATTATTTTGAACATAAACCCTTATTAAAAAAATCCTTTGATGTTACCGTTTTCGCTCTATGGAATCAATATTGCACAAAAGTGGTAGAAGATTTCTATCCCGGTGGGAATACTCCGTCTTAAAAGTGCAACAGCTTTTTCTGGCCAGTGAGGTTTTCAATATTCTCACTGGGCAAATGAAGGGATGGTACCTATCGTAATGGTCCTAGGTCTCTTACTTCCTAATTTATATCTTCTTCCCCAATTCCCCGGATATTATGACGACCGACAGACGTCATCCCTCATACATGACAGGCTAACATAGGCATTGCTGCCGAAAGCTCAGAAATTTAAATCCTAATCCTAACACTCTTTTAGTAGAGGGGTTACACCTATTATTGTTACGCTCAATCCATTGAAAAAAAGATTTAAAAAAACGAAAAGGAATTAAATAAATAAAGAAAGAAATCTTCTAATTAGCTATTACCGTTTTTAGACTTGGTCCTATGTATAAGTATCGGAAGTCTTATAGGGCGGCTATGGCCGTCTATCTGTCTGGCCATCTGTCGATAGGTAGAAACAGAAACAGTAGGAACAGCAGAAACAGTAAGATATATATGTCGGAAAATGGTTCCGTGTAATCGATTCAACGTCTCAAGGATAAATTCCATGTTAACCCTTAATCTTCTGTTGAAACCATACAAATTAACCATTCTCGGTTTCAACATTGATCGCCCTACAACAAATACAGTAACAGATAGCTACCAATGGATTTTTATTTGAGAATCTATTTAGAGTTTAAAGAAAACCTGTCACCTTTACCCATATCTCTCTACTAAAACTGGAAGTGGTAGAGATTTACTTTTACTCCGGTTGATCTCCACAGAGGGAAAACGGGAATAGATAATGAAGGCATTTTTTTTTTTAAATAATCGATTCAACGTCCCAAATCCATTGACTTCGCTATCCTTCTATTGAAACCGGAAGTAGTATAAATTAACCATTTCCTGTTTCAGTGTTGATTGTCATAGAGCGAAAACTGTGCAAGAAACAACAAGAACCTATTTTCGCATTTCGCTCAGTGTTTCAAGAAGAGGCTCTCTTTTCTCCGTTAACCCTTTATTCACACCAGAAGTGATAGAAATTAACAACTTCAGGTTTCAACGTTGATCGTCATAGACAGCGGAGCAAATCTGTCTTCAACATTGGGGGCGGGGGCAGGTAAGACCGTTCAATTTCTTTTTTATCAATGTTCAAAATATTTATGAAGTTAAAAACAATGCTGTGGAGGATCAGGGGAGCACAGTTGTCTTCAACACTGGGAGGTGGGCAGATTTGAGGCTTATTTGGGGGGATATCAATTTCATCTCACTTTCCTTTTTTGCAACTGGACACAAACAATCACATTTCTCTCTAAAAAACACATTTCAAATAGGATTATTGGGAGGAACAGTCCTCCCAGTTCCAAGATTAGAGGGGACATGGATTTGCACCAGTGAACAAATAGTTTTTCTAAAGTAAATACTTAAATATCGACATACAGTTTTCTTGAAATCGATTTAACTCTAAAGGAGAGATATTGTCTTCACCCTATCCCTGTATATGAAATTACGTATAAAGTTATCTTGCTTAGGACAATTCTGTTAAGTTACATACTTTTAAAGTGAATTTTAAGGACTCATTGCATTTGAAATACTTATTTTGATAATTAGTCTGGCTTCTGTACATCGAATGTGTCAGAAATTTCTACTTGGAGGATATAAGTATATGAAAGAATAAGAACTATCATGAATTGTAATAATGAGAGCCTCGTTTGGATAATATTCAGGGAATAACTATGAAGTGAAAATAATTATAATAAAAAACTTTAATAATAAAAAAGAGGATATGTTTGTGGGAGAGGAAATAGGAGAACATCAAGAAAACTCATTGGACATGAAATTGTCCATCTCAAACTCACATGGATTGGAATCAAACCAAGAACTCTCGTACCAGATGTAAATGTTCTATCCGTGAACTACCTGCCTCTAAGAAATGATTATGTCAAGCGGATAAATTATGTGTTCTGGAAAGAAATTAGAGGAAGTAGTGGATGCAGATATCAAACTAGCTTTCAAGAATACTGAACTGTTACTTATTAAAAATGTAAATGTTATTCAGGAAACAAATATGGTACTGTTTTCACACGTTACCTATAGCTACTTACAATAAAAATCACCACAACCAAATTAATGTTAAATTATGTTTATGTTAATTTCGGAAACTATAGCCTAACTGTAGAAGTTATTATAAAACTTCTACGAAATTATGTATTATCTTGAAACAATATTTTATTTAAAGTACGTTCTTTTATTTTAATATTCCAAGTTTATGCTACGCGACTATGAGACACAGATGATAATGAATGAAATGGTAGAATGGAGAAAACAAAAGGGAACCAAAAAACCCGAAAAATCCAAGCACACTGTGTTTGTATACCGTAAAACCCATTTGGCTAGAACTTGGATCAAATCAATGACCCCACACACCAGATGTTAGCACTATACCACTGAACATACGTGATACGAGTATGTCGTCAAGACTTTCTGTATGATTGAAATACGAAGAAATAGAGAGGAATGGTAAGTAGTAATTGTAAACTAAAAGTCTCAAATTCTCTTAAACGTTTGGTGAGAAACTTCTGTGTTTCTCAAGAGTTGTCATTGAGTGTACCTATTAAATCTATTTTAGCACTGCACTCCTATAATAATATCTATACCATAAAGCCCGTACTTAGGATACATACAAAATGGTGACGAAATCAAGAGATCTATTTTAAAGTAGATTCACTGATACGTTTCAGGAAACAAACATTTACATAAAGCACATATTATGGACATGTAAATGTTAGATATATATGTGTGGGAACCCGTGTGTATATATATATATGTGTGTGTGTGTGTATCGTTTGAAACAGATGTGAATATTCGGTAATAAATCATATTTACTTGAAACGATATAAGTTGCTAGCAATATCATTATGTAACTGAATCGCCTCAACGGTGAATTTAATGCAAATTTTATGTAAATTTTGTGAGAAACATATTCAAAGTATTTATGTTCCTACTAATATTTCTGTTACGTGAAATGTCTTTCTTTTATACATTTATAACCAAATCATGTTTAAGTTGCTCAGAATGAAAACCTCAATGTTCCGTATAACACAATATTTAAAAAAAAAATGCATGATACGAAGCGTTTTTTTGGTGGCCATATATATTGCATCTGGAATTGTTACGTTAAATTCAATCTTCCGTGATCAGCTGTCAATGTAGATAGATATATTGCAATGGACTGGTCAATTATTTTTTTTTATTCCTCTAGAAGAATAAAATAAGAAAAAAAAAATCAGACCACCCATTCCTGTTTCTGGAACCTTCCATGTTGTATACTGATGCTGGGTAATTGTTAGTAATATATTCAAGTCAAAGCAATTTGGTTTTTTTCTTAAATATATTTTTTATTATTCATTTGACATATACCTTCAAGTGCTTTTTTTAAAAAAAAAATCATTGGCATGAGACTTAAAATGCATGTGTGCGTTTAATTTTTGTTGTTGGTATTATTATTATTGCCGATAAATTTTGTTGCACTTTGTCAGGACAATTCCTTGTGTTCTTGTTCTTGTTGTTTTAGTTTTTATTTTTATTTTTTAATTCAATGTTATCAACTTCGTGTTGATCCAAGATGACATTTTAAAAAGAGAAAGGTTGTTTTTACACCTTTTAAATAATATCAAAAAGAGAAAGGTGGTAGCCCTAAATGAGAAGGCGTGGCTGCAATTTATATCAGTAGTTGTTGGCTATGGGACATTCTTTTAATTCCGTAAAAATTTTTACCATTATCACATTACATATACATATAAATGGAAACATTTTTGGCTCATTTCAAATGGTATATAAGAGACGTCCTGTTGTGAATTAAATCACCATTTGTGAATTTGCAGTTGTGTTGTGTTGGTCGTGTTTTCGATTTTATTACGAACAAAATGAAGTTTTTGGTGAGTTTTCTTACGCTTAAAAAACAAAAACGCGAACGAACTGAAATTTCCGTACAATTTCTAGTTTGCTGATGCAAAATACGGTGAATATAGTGTGTGCACGAAAAGGATCTTACGCTCGTCGGGATTTTTTTTTTTCAATTTGAGTATTTGTTTAATATCTCCGAAATCAATATCACAAATTTATTTGCTATAAAGTATGCGCATTGCAAATATACAGGACAATCTACATGGGGCAATACGAAAATTCTGAGTTAAAAAAGTCTTGTAGGGCTTGCTATTTGTTTCATAGTTATGAGAATCATTCGGCGTCGATGTCACAGACGCTGATTTGCATGCTTACCAAGAAAATGTCAACCTAATACGTCTGGATGCGAAAATCTCCAAAGTTTCTGTTCCAAAGATGTTGCTTCGTAACTAAAATTTCGTAGGCATTAGGGTGTTTACTCTGGCCCTTGTATTACAAATTTGTGCATTTATTCCTTACATAAAGGAAGAGAGCAACATTTTACAACTATAATTATTCTTGAACCCAACATATTGAAGTGGTTTTATCAATTATGAAACTTCATATTAGGCCCTTTTAATTATTTAAAAAAAGTATTGTTGTGACATCTTACATCATCTCTTAATTGATATGCTCCATTTTTTTTTAGCTTGATGGATAATATCCCATTATGATCTTATTTTCCCCTTTATCTTCTTATAGAGCTCTCCGGTTTAGTGCTCATCCCTGATGTTAAAGATTCCTCGTTAAATCTCAACCCATGTAAATTGTGATGGATAACGTCATGACCGTTTATTTCCTTGGGATTCTCGTGTTTCTTCCTATATTCTCACTTCTCCAATTTTTCCGTAATCATTCACTCTCTTTCAACATTATCATTGACTTCTTTAGCCGCTTATCTTCTTAAGAATGTTGTTCCCTTAATTACTCTCTCTATCCAGAGACAATGATAGAAAGAAGATGTCATTCTCGCAATGAATTCTTTTCAATTTATTTTCAATTTCTACCGTCTGGCAAACAAGTACAACATTGTTTCATTTTTGACAAGGATTGTCCCGTTTGAATTTCTGCAAGATATATGGCCGTGAAGTGGTAAATATCCTTTAAGAAGCTCCATCACGGCGAAATTAAAATACCGCTAATTTTACAGTAATTACGTGATATCTTCAAATAGATAAAGGATAATCGAAAAGTGAAACAAGAGCTACCTAGACAATATTATATTACATGAGATACCGTTATCATGACTCACTTATCTGCTTTCGATTTCCAGCTATTTAGAAATTAGGCATTTATTTTCACGTTTCTAAATGGCTGCAAACGGAAAGCTACTAGGTGACTCGTGATAACGGTATCTCATGCAAAATAATATTGTCTAGGACGACCTTGTTGCACATTTTCATTATCTTTGATCTACTTGAAGATATCACATAATTACTGTAAAATTAGTGGTATTTTAATTTCGCAGTGATAAGGCCTCTTAAGGACTACTGTGTGCCCGACGTAAGTTCCGAACCAATAGGCAGAAACAGTGTATTGTTCGATAGGTACTGAACAAAACAAAGTTATTATTTTCTTTTTATATACGGATTATAATCTTACGATTTGTTTTCCAGAAAACTATACAAAGAAACTGGAGGAACAGAAATACAAATTCATTTGAAGTAAACATCAAGGGTACTTTGCATAAAGCTTATCGCATGTTCTAAGTTATAATATTGTAATTTGAGTTTTGCGATATTGCGATATCTTTTTAAGAGACAGTCTGTTCCACATTATAAATAGCTCTGCGAAATATAGGTCAGCTGTAGGTAGTGTACTTTCAAGTGAGCGAGTAGATTGCATTATTTATTAGATGCTCTTGTTAGTACATGTGATCTCACACATCCTGAGTTTTGAAAAGGATGCTAAATGGTTCAGTGGAAAAAAATGTCTACAAAATTTAATTAATAATTTAATTTTTCGAACATTCTAATTATTATACCTAAAGCAGATCAAAGCTTCATAAACAATGCCATTGATGATTTAGGAACGAAACTGGAAAATTATGCATTTCCTGCAATCTAACAGTTATCATTCTCAGTCGTTAAAGAGATCTCGATATAAATGGATTACTTGTCAGGCTTATGTGAGTACTGCATTCTATGCTTCAATATCTATAACAGTTTGCTATAACCGTTTGTATTAAAACTTCTTCCGACATACTAATATCTAGTTATATCGCAATCAAAGCCTGTGATTCAAGGTGGTTCGGATCCTATGTTAAGCTCTAAGTCCATATTTCATATGGGCTCAGTGTTCAGATTCTGTATGTTTCTTTGAACTCAGTATATTTTGAACTATGAAACATCGGTTATATTAATGATTTGAGGGTGCATTAATCAGCATATCTGATCAGGATTCTATTCATAGTAATGTCATTGAAGTCAAAGAGTGATTTACAATCACTTAGAAAACAGTTAAACACATTCAAAAAACTGATCATATTTGTGCATCAAATTTCACCTTAAAATGTCTGTGATTCATATTTAATTCACTTTGATTCATATTTAATTCGGTAAATCAATATTAGTCTCTGTTATAATGAAAAACGATACTGTTGGAATAGTTCTGATAGATACTTTCGAAACAACTAAAATTCAGGGAGATTCATGGTCAAAACACATCATCATCATTCATTAGACATAATTAACATTGCAAATTTCTATTCTATACGTTATATAATTGAGAATTTCATTGATTATTTAACCCCTAATATATCTGAATAATATTATAAGCAGAGTAACAAAATAATAATATGATTATTTTAAATGCCATTATTAGAGACGAAGAAACGAAAAATGTGCCCTAATTTACTCAAGAAATAGACGTTTCGTAGCAATATTTGCTTTCAGGTCTGAACGAAAGTTTTCTCAACAACGTAAATTGAAATGCATGATTTCAGATAGTTATCCTAGCAAAGTGAAATAAATAAATCAGGAACTCATTTTCCAATGTGCATAACTTTGTAAATCCATAGCATGGAAACGAAAGTACGAAATTTGATAAAAAATAATTTTCCTAATTATCTGAAACTATCTCTTAGCAACAGTGACTTGATTGATATATTTAACAATAGGGAAACTAAGCAAAAAGTGTTTAAATTACAAAACAAAGTAGAAAAGTACGAAGAATGCATTTTGTTTTGATCCTAATAATTCCAATGGAACTTTTGTAAAGTACATAGATTGAATTTAAAATAATGTAAATCTCACAATTAATGTCTCATACTACTTTATGAGACATTGATTGCATAAAGAGACATGAGATTGACTACTACTTTATGAGACATGAGATTGACTACTACTTTATGAGACGTGAGATTGACTACATACTCATACTCATACTACCTGGACTTCCGGTAAGAGGTACTTGAACGTGGGATACACATGTGAGTGAACTTTGATCATTATCACTTGCATATGTTTAGACAAGTGTGCCTTGGATTGATGTTCGGTCGCTCAGAAGTCTCACGTATATTTATATATCGTGTGATAAAGTAATAATAACCAAAGTCGTGGAGGCGAATCCATATAACTCGAGGTCAACAAGTCAGCAAGATTGTTGGCCAAAATTACTTGAGAGATCAAACCTTAAGCGTATAGGCCACAATCATTCATCTTACTTTTCTATGTCCATCCGGTAAATGATGGATAAATCTCTACCAGAACTCACAAAATAGATCTCTGATCTTTTCACAAATCATTGTGTAGGTAATAGTTTAATCCCTTAAATATTAGTAATTATTAAAAGGACTCAGAATGGACAGGTAGGAATAATTATACAAATCTAAGATGGAAAATATTTCTTTTTCGCGGAAATTATTGAGGAACGAAAACAAGGCTTTTTTTTAAATTGCAATATTAACCGACTTCAAATCAACAAAATAGGTGCCTTATGTAGAAGTTATGTGATCATACACACAATTATGGTATTTCACGATGCATCTAATGAAATGTTTTATGATCTGGGACCGAAGATTATAATTGATCTATATTAAATTTATACTCTTTCAGCAAAAGAAGCATAATCAAAGTCGGTGTAGTGCACCAAAGTTGAAGCTATGCATCAACATATAAGTCGAATCTTTTTTGAAGTCGGTTAATTATCAAAGTGTTACGCTCTGTTTAGTAGGATACTATCATATCTATGAACTTTGGACTAGTGCTTTCCTTACGTCAAAACGGAAAGACATATCATATTTCAAAGCAAAATGCTCTAAATATAATACGTAATAACTTCTTCTCAAATGGAAGACAATACTCTTTACTGTGTAAAATTACAACTTACCTGTGAAATTTAAAACATTTTTACTGTTAAAATTGCAGGTTGCTCTTTGCCTTTTGACCATTGCCGCCCTATCTGAGGCTGGCATCGCTGGTGTTGGATATGGAGGTTATGGAGTAGGTTACGCTGCCCCCGCCATCGCTGCTCCTTATGCTGTGGCAGCTCCAGTTGCTAAGGCTGTTGCTCCAGTTGCTACTTCCTACCAGAACGTCAACTCGTTGCACGTTGGACAGGCTGTTGTTGCCAGACCAGTTGCTGCCGCTGCACCAGTAGCTGTTGCCCACGCTGCTCCAGCCATTGCAGCTGCTCCAGTGGCCGCTGTTGGTGGATTGAGACTGGGAGGCTATGGTCTTGGAGTTGGAGGATACGGAATTGGCGGATACGGCTTGGGATATGGAGGTCTTGGCTATGGTGGTTATGCCGCTGGTTATGGTGGATACGGTGTGATTGGTTAATTTGCCATGTTTCGAAAGGTTAGTAATGAAATTATTTACAAAAAAGTTTTACTATTAAATTAATAAAACAAGAAGAGTTTATTTTATTTGCAGCTCTACTCAATCTTATTTATTATAAATCAAATTATAACCTTTAGTTAATGGCAAACTAAATAATAATAATAATAATAATAATAATAATAATAATAATAATAATAATAATAATAATAATAATAACTATATGTTTAGGAAATAACAAAGATACAAATGACTAGTTTTTTCTTGTGTAAGAATTGACATGTAAAGTAACAGAAAATAAATATAAAATAAGTACTATAAACCATCAACTTGAACTCTTCCTATAACACAAAGTTTAGTACTGAAAGAAATATGAAGTACATTTTACTAATCACATTTATTTGAATGACAATGTAAGTTTATGTAATATTGTAATTCTTGTTTTTCAGAACATTTATTTTGCTATAATATTTCTTTTAAATAATTTCTATGGCACGTGGATAATTTAATGATAGTGTTAAACCACTAATTGGTCTTGCGAACAAGTTATGCTATGAAAACATAGATTGGTTTGCAGTATCTTCATAAGATATAATATATTTTTTTCTCTGATGAAGATATTGCTACGGTATTGAAAAGTTACACTGTAGTGCTTTTCTTAGTGTGTGTACCATGTTTTCAATTTTATCAATTTGAATGCTTGTGTTATACTTGAATATAAGTACAGTATAATATATTACAGAGATGGTTTTCATTCAGATTATTGTTTACGTCTTGTGTATAATTTATTTTTCTTGTTCTTTTGCAGTTTACATCATCGAACTCATTATGCTCAACGCCTTTATGACCACCATCGCACATAAATCATTCATTACATAAATTTGTTGATTGTTTGATTTTTGTACAAACTATATGTCATCACTGACCAAAAAAAAAATTTCTAAAGTATACGTTTATTTTATTTTATATTCTTACGTTCCTTTACGGTGAAGTAGTTTTCCTGCAACAAATTTCTCACCAACAACACAAGTTCCTTTTTTCAGTCAAGTTTTTCTTAGATTGTAAATTGTAACATATATATATATATATATATATATATATATATATATATATTTACACATTTGACTATAGTCTATACATGTGCTTACAGAAATATTCATTTCGTTGTGTGATAAATGGAGCGTTCAGTGCACAAGGGAATCTGAACCACTTTTGGTCATTTGGACATATCTCATTTTTAAGATTATTTCTGAAGCTTATTTCAGAGCTCAAAGAATCTCGTCCATATATTGTAACTCTTACAGTGTAAAAAAAAGTTAATTTTTTTCATGTACTTCAGCGTACCGCACAAACTTTATGTCCTTTTTGATCACAACTTTGGTAACTGAACGGGATTTCCTTGCTCTCTGAATGCTCGAAATGTGTAAAATGCAATGCTTGAAATAATGACCGCCAATGTCTTGTATAGGTAGGAGCAGTATACTTAGTGAAACTTCTAAACAGCCGCTGTCCAGTAAACAATAAAGGAACTACTATTGTGTTCTGCTCGGAAAAATACGTTTTGGAACAATTTAAACTTTACATAACTATTGTCCTTTCTATGCTTTTTTAGAGCCGATAAAAAATATATATAAACGTAATATTAACAAGTAGAAATATTATGTGTACAGCTTGTGAAGGAGTTTGTTTCGTGTGATGTGATATTTTCTTGATCAACATTGAAATTGGGAGTGGTAGTAGGTTTCTACCAGTTCCGGTTTCAGTAGAGAGATTAGGGTGAAGGTGGAATATATTCTTGGGACTCTTAACTGATGGTAGAAAACCGATTCTCGCTATCTGTTAACGTTTTTACTGTATAGCGATCAACATTAAAACCGGAAGTGCTTGATTTTTACTAATTCAGTGCATAGATCATCTTCTGTAACCTTTATTTAGCACTCTTGCTTTCAAGCAACATCGCATTTTATTGCGTTATCCTCACGATTTATAACTTCAGGGATCATTTAATTGACTTTATTACTTTCATACAATATTCATATACATGCTTTGTGGATCGCTTATTTTAGATACATATATAATCTTCGTCAACAGGGGACGCTCAAATGTAGTATTGTAGAAGCTCTATTTCCTACGTTCCACGAAAGTTCTTTTTCTATTTGTAGTTTCTTGCTCTGTAGGAAAATACTTCAACGAAACTGGCGCTAATTACTGAAAGTATTCTTATGATATTTGACCATAATAGGCCAATGCTGCTCAGTAGCTACACATAAGACCTATTTTATGGCAATGTTACTTTCAAATAAACACCCTGTATTTTGTAACCAAAGTACAAAAATGCTTTAAAAACTACGAAATTATGATCAGGAAGACATGGTCCAACCATAAAAGAAAACTAAATATTTTAATGATAATGCTATCAGTGCTTGCCAATCAAAGGGTTGACGAACTTGATTCCTATTTTTGCACATCCTGGTCAAAATTAATGATAAGTTCTTGAATTTATTAGTTTCCCGGATAGACAGACAGGGTAAATATATAAACACTCTTGGTAAGTCAAACTCTTTAAAATGTACGTGAAGGGTTGGATTATTTGCAAAGACTTCAGAAATGGAAGACCTCGAAGGGAATTGAAGTAAATTGAAGATTATCGATTGTTCTCAATAGCCAGATTATTTTCCTGGGGTTTAGCATTTTTGTCTTAAAAATTTCTTTTTTCCCCTTATTTGCTAAATTTTGCTTTCAAATTTCCCCACATTGGGAAAATTTTCCTTCATGTGTAAACAATGATTTAATTTTGTTCCAATTTTTCCCCCTCTTCAAAATGCTTCAGTTAAAAATATAAATGAAAGAAATTTCGAAACGAAAAGATGTATGGGAAATTTTATGGAATTCGTTAAGTTAAAAAGTGACCATTAATAAAGTTTTTGGAACCATTGCAGCAGATTAGGTTAATTCAGCTGGAGGTGGGTACCGAGTAATTCGTCTAAGGCATCTGAGTAGCTCTTTCATTTGTATTATTTAGATTTTTTTAAATTTCTATATTGAAATACGTTTTTGTAAATAGAGATCGAAAAATATTGTACACAGAAAGGAAATGATACAATAAATAAAGCAAATTTTTAAAGAATGCTTTGCATACTTATAATTAATAGTATATCATACAAAAATGCGTTATTTATATCTTTCTAAATTTGAAGTCTTCTGTACACTCTGTTCTATATTCCTGGAATTACCAGAGTGTTCTAGCTTTCTCAACCAATTCCATATTCTTTTCGCTCGATTCGGTAACGTAATTCTTCCTCTCCTTACTTTTGGAATAAACTAGTGAATACGCGTATTTCTTCTCACTCGCGTGCGTAACACGTACCCTTTTTATTTTTTTATTATTTTGGAAAAATATTCAGCTTATACACGCGATAATAAATACTAATAGAAAATGTGCATCTTATACTTGCAAGAATACGATACAATCAGAAAATTTATGCTTATACACGCAAGAATAAGGAATTATTACTACGTTTGTTAAGGTATTATTTTGTTAATTTGAAGTATATAATAGTGGATATAAGTTTAGAAATCTTTGTTGCTATTTTCTTGGGAAAGTAAACAGTAGAACATGATTTATTTTCGGATATGGTTCATGGTATGAGTTCATATGATTCAGACCCTACATTAAGCTGCGGATCCAATTCTCATTTTGGCTTGATGCAAAAAATGGATTAAACTGAAAACCAACCAAGCAATATGGACATTTTCTAACTTTTGTCAATATTATTTAAAAAAACAACAACAACAAAAAACAAACAAAAAAACAATGGTCTCATCTATCTTTTAAAGCATTCATCGCATGAAACACTAAATGGACAGCAGACAAAAAAAGATCCAGGACATGGCTTTGGATACAAGAATGTATATTCTTGTATATAGATTTTGAAAATGAAACACAGCATACATGTTTGCTTCTGAAGAAAATACATACATACACACTTACATAAGAATATTAAACTCAGTTTCCGATCTCACGATATCAATTTTCTATAAGAAATTATATTTCGTTTACATTGGTATCTGAGATTTACGCTAAAATCCTTAGTCTCGAGTTTACATCTAGTCAATCATATCAAATATCTTACAGAACTATGGAAACAACCAAATTGATGAATTCTCAACCTTCGATTATTGATTAAGGTTGATGTCAGTTGTCAAAGAATCACCTGAGAAAGGGACATATGATATCGAATATTCATACCAATAAGTAGTCGAAGCAAGATTGATAAAGAATCTTTTATTATTTGCCATTTAACCGTTAAGACTTCTGATAGTAAGCTCAAGTTACACAAACCCAGTACTGAACGGGGAAGGAAGTGAAGTTCCTAAGACTAATTCGCGGCAACCGCGACTCGTGCAACGAGACTAGCCTCTTCTATCAGTAGCTGAGGCTGTTTTTTATCAGTGTACCGTTAAACCGATCACCGAGTGTCAGATGGAAGAATAGTGTTGGGCGGCATCAACTGAATTCAGACTGTTTTGAATCATTTGTGTTTGTTTGAATTTCCTAGTAAATAATGACATTCCGTGAGTGTTATCTTGATCTTGTGCGATATCGTACTAATACTGAAGTGATGGTTTGTTGTCAGCTACGATTCTTCAGCTCACTGGATGCAGCAGTCTTCAGGAACAAAGATATGTAAGTATTGATTTAAGTGAAAGTGCAACAATCAGCTATGAATCAAAATACCCGGTGCATATTTGATTTAAACTGACAAAATATATATATATTTTTTTTTTACATCGTTGTGAGATTTAAGTATTTTTCTGAACACCACGCGAAATCCTGCTCTTTAGTCAATAGTTTTTGTTACTCAAATTGAATAGTGCCATCTTTCGTTTCTGAACTGTATTGTAGAATACTATTCCGAATAATATTGAAAATGATAACGTTACAAACAGATGGGAGGGGGTCAAGCAGCTATGAGTGTTAGGGGCTCTCGACATAGTCTGGGCCTAATTTGAAGTATCTACTTGGAAAAAATTTAAAGCGACTCTATCTATGTAAATTCAGAATTACAGGGTTTCTGATTCCTTTAGTCCCTAAGTATGACTTTACTCTCACTCAAATACGCTTCCATATGTCTTTCCTTTTTTAAGTTTACAATCTAAGCACATCCTAAAATTGAACTAAAAGGAAAGACGCCTGAAATAAAGTTTCTAAATGCGTTTGGTTAAGTGCTCTAAGGAGAATTGCACCTAAGTTATACACAAAATGTTATTTAATATGGACCGCACTAATTACTTTTTACCATAGACAACTGCTGAAAGATTCGAACTATTTTACATTGATAGAAAAAAGAATATGGTATGCATTTTTACACCAAAATATCCTTTTCTGACATCTCTCTTATAACACAGTAGTTTAAGTATTTCTAGAAGCTACAGTTGTAGAATCAGGGACTAGATTTAAAGCGAGCCTCCAAGATAGCTATGTATTATCCGGATTTGAATATCAAAATTGGTATTCACAAAGCATGAATATAGCTATCCAAAAACCTAAATCCTCAGAATACCAAAAATCCTACAATATCTTAAATATCGAGATATTGGCAAGACCGAAAATATTGAAATATAAAAAACTCGAGATTTCTAAATACCGATAATAGAAAAATATCAATCGTTATAGGCTTTTGAAATGATATTTTTAATCTTTGATCGATGATATGATGTGGAGTCATTTTAGTAACATACCATTGGTGTTGTTTCATATACAATTGGATAACAACTACTTTTACAAGTAAACATTTCTTACTTATTAAACAGACATGACCCTTATGAGGGCTAATAAAGAATGACATTTTTATAAATGGTTGTGAGCTTGCAAATACTAGCCAGCCAAAAAAAGAAAAAAAATCTACTAGCGAGACCACTTAGCAGTCACAGTATTTATACTAGCCGAATGTACTTTATTTGCAGTGACTTTACTCGCCAAATGAAAAAAAAAAAAAAGCACTCACCACTGGCAAGCAGGCGAGCGAATTTTTCAAGCTCTGAACATAGTTAACACACGAATAACAGATGATAATCCTACTAAGGACTAAGATGGATACTAAGGCCTCCTGACGTAAATGTCAGAAAATTCACACGCTTACAAAACCGTTTTCATGAAAGATTCCAGGAAATATAGTACGTTGTTTGTTACTTGGTATAAATGTCAAAGTATACCGCGTAGAGCTTTATCCGTAGCTATTTTCTAAATATGATACACATTTAAAACTAAAGAATACTTGTATCTATCTAATACATATAATTTTGAGGCGGCTGTGATACCATTTGCTAAGTGACCACTGACGAACAATAATTATTAATATGAATATTTCGGTGAACTGCGTTTACCATGCTAGTTGGAGTGTCACTGATAACACACGGTATATACAGAAAGATCATAGTGACGCTGTTCCTATTTCGAATTCGTTCGATCATTCATCCAGTTCTGTAACACCGTAGTGATGTTATATTCACATCACTCAACACTATCTCTGTCAAATCGGTAACACCAGGGCAGTGTTAGCCGCAACACCGGAACCTTGCTATTGAAGCAACATGCTAACATGGTAGTCATGCTGGTACCACTAGTCAATGTTAATGTTGATTTATTTTAACACGACCGTGTTCTGTTACATACGGGTAGTTCATAAACGAATTATGTAGGCTATATGCTCCTGTACTGTTATTTTCGCAACAGAGCAAGTTGACACGTCAATAAAACCATATCATTGGTCATTAATCACATTACAAAGTGTTTGGAATGCAAAAATATATCGTGGAAATCAATATTCTTATTTGTACTACATGGAAAATAATTCAAGGGCGGAAGTTTCCTGGTTGGTAATGATTTTACGTAGTTATCCTATACCATGCGGAACTTCATTGCAAACTTAGGCAAAAGTCAAAAATATGTTATGGAAAGGGGGGGGGGGGGATGAGTGAGACACACTTCTGTTTTAATGATATGGAATGCTGATCTGACCCACGTTGATGCAATAGGAAGCATGATGATCAACAAAGTATGTCGTAAACAGTGGCGTATTTACGATTTTGTTTCGGAGAGGCTTTGCTAACTTTCGGGGGAGGGGGCTTTGCCTGAAAATGTGAAAATTCTGCAAGATATTTCATATATTTTACTATAGTAAGATTTCGGGGGGCTTAAGCCCGGAAGCCCCCCTAAATACGCCACTGGTCGTAAGGTACGTGTGTTGATTGATAAGTATGTGACATTTAAAGAAGCGTACGAGGCAGACATATGGTGGAAAAAGAATGAACATTATCCTAAAATCAGGAAATGAACAATAACAGAAAAGATTATTTAAATATTTTACTTTCTATATAAATTTTCACCTCAGAACCTATAAGAATACACTATTCATGATTGACAACATGATATAGTGTACAGCGGATTATAACCTAATTACTGTAATTTTATATACAGTCATGCTACTATCAGATAAGAGAAAATCATATATATTAGCAAAGAACGCTATCAGATAACTTTGCGCGTTTAGCACGTTGAAAAGAAGAAAATTTGAAGGTTGTGTATGTTAACGCATTTTCCTCTTTAAAATAACATAGAGAAAGATGTAATAATTTGACTAGTTCATGCCTCAAGGTTTAAGACGAGAAAATTTTTGATGATATAGATAGGTACCGTGAAAATGTGAAAGATTCATAAGATTAGACAAAAAAACAGTACAATATCTTGGCATTCTTCTTGTTTTCTTCTTTCATCTTTCTTTCTTTCAGTTCAGAAAGAGAATAATGAAGATTTGAATTGACTTCTGCATAAAAGGGCACTTGTAACATTTTTTAAATTCCTTTTTCAAAAATTACTTAATAAGGATTACAGTATTCTTTATGTTTTCTTGTGAAAAGTAAGCTCAGACATTGTTATACTGTTATTTCTGCCCGCTTATAAATGCAAGGACTATAAATGACCTAGTAAGAGTTGGAAAATATATTGTAAATATGTTAAATTAACATAACATTGTGAAAGGGTCGTAGTTTTTTTCATTTTTTAATGTTAAAAATTTAATTTATTTTGGAAGTGTTAATAAAATAAACGGTATTTTAATTTCGTCAGCGAGAAGCTTTATAATAGTCAGTTACAAAACCATAGGCCCAAATTTGTCTTCAATATAGGGGGTGGGGATTGGTAAGACCGTTCCCATATTTTTTAATTTTTTTAAAAAAAAAGTAATGTTGAAAATATTTTTGAAGTTGAAAAACAATATTGTGGAAGATCAGGTGAGCAGAGTTATCTTCAACATTGGGAGGCGAGCAGATTTAGGCTTATTTTGGAGGGGGGGGGGGGAGATGAGACTCATATTACGGTAGAAGAATCTGATTTCTGAGGTGAACCTGTTGTATATTATATATCAGGAGACGTAGAAGTAGTGGTACATATCAATATTACAAATCAATGCCTTGAACACATTCCGAAATCTGAATGTATGCATATTTATAATTGGTATGATTCTATTTAGGCTTCCACAATGCTAAATATTAAAATTTTAGAACACTTGTTTTATAATAATATAAATAATGGCTTCTCCAAAACTATGAAAAAAGAAATCAATTATATATGAAGCAGCAATACTCTTGTTTAAGCAAAATGATGATGATCTCAATAGCATTATAGGAATCGTTACAGGAATTAAACAAATAGTTGAAAATAGACTAACAATAATTAATGACAAATTGAATGTAATGAAGTTTCAAACCTTTACATCATTAAGGTGAAATGGTAAAGCCAAGAGAAATCAATTTCATCTCACTTTCTTTTGTGGCAGTTAGACACAAATCACCACACTTGTCTCCAAAAAGCACTTTTCAAATAAGATTATTGGGAGGGCAGTCCCCCCCAGTTCAAAGATTGGGGGAAATGTCCCCCTCATTCCCCGGGATTTGCGCCAGTGTACAAAACAATGTTACTTAAAGTACAAGCACACTCTGTACAATGTGATAGCATTTCCTTTGTTACAGTAAACATGTAGTCTTACGATATGTAACCAGTATAACAACATGATTATAAGTAAAGTGTATGATCTGCAAAAAGGATAGAAGTTATTAAAATGTATTCTATTTTATTTGTAGTTTGCAATATTAAAATTCATATGATATCACTGTTGACCAGTTACGTGTGCTCCTAGACTAATTTCAAAATACGTTCACTTTTGAATTTTAATTCATTTCCTTGTTTTTCAGTTCTAACTTAAAATTTAGATTCTGTAATTTATGCAGAACTTGATTTATTTTATAGCAGTACTATGAGCAATCTAACTAAGTTTGCATGTGCTAAATAAAGTAATTTAAAGCAATTAACACCTAGTTAAGTAAGATAATTGGTCTACTTAAAAATTTTGCACATAAAACATACTTCAAGTGAGAGTACGGTTTTCCTTTCTCATCCTTCCCTTTTCAATTTTCCTATCTAAAATAATCTTTCTCCCTACATAGAACAGTGTGTTTATGTCGAATTTAGCCATTAGTTTTCCTCACTCGGAATTAAAACAGGGTTGGCACCAAATTTTTGAATTTAACATTTAGAAATAAAAATAATGAATGGTATAAATTCCTTCCAAAATGAAATCCCAAGGGTTTAGCCCACACACCCCAAAAAATCTTAAATACTCCACTATCTTTACGTACTGAGACTTACGGATCCCCTATATGTCCACTTTCCTGTAATATCTTTGCGTGCAGATTAAAAATAGGTAATCAAATTAAAAAGTATGATATCTCACCTTTATGGCTTTAGTTTGTGTTAGTAGAGTAGGGTATGTTAATTTAGGAAGTACTTAAGTTAGTAGAGAAGATTAGGTTATATTAGTAAAGTAGGGTAGATAAGTATAAGTTAGTAAAGTAGGGTAGGTTAGGTTGTTAGTAGGGAAGTTTAGGTTAGTAAGATAGATAGATAGGTCAGTGAAATACGTAAGTTTAGGTTAGTAGAATAAGGTTTGGTTAGTATACGGTGGGTTAGTCTATGCTAATAGAGTAGGGTAGGTTAGTAGGATAGAGTAATAGATCAGATTGTGTTAATAGAGTACGTTAGATTAGGTTAATATAGTAGCTTAGATTAAGTTAGTTGAGTAGATTATGTTAGATTGGGTTGGAAGGGTAGTTTATGTTAGGTTAGGTCAGCACAGTAGAGTAGGTTAGGTTAAGTTAGTGCTTATACGTTGTATTTATAAGTACCTTAATGTGGTTTTACGAGTTTTCATTTCAATCATACGAATTTCTATTTTACCTGTGAAGATTTTACACTAGTAATGCTTGTAAATACAAAAGATAGCTTCTTTACACCGTGCAGAAAAAAACACCCGTAGAAAATACAGTTCTCTTTCATGTAGATTACACTCACTCATTTAGACTGATCCCAGCCCCCGCCAAGTGAACTTTGTGGTGGACAAACACCGTGCTCGTGGGTTTTCTCGGGGTTCTCCCGTTTCCTCCCACTTTATTCATTCCACCATTTCACTCATCTCTCATCATCACCGTCTCCTTTAGCCTAACCGGCATAACCGTGGGACGTAAAACTTAAAGATTTCATTTCATTTCATTTTCATTTAGACTACACACACTAATTCAGAATCATCTCAGTGTAATAGCTATAATATTGTAATGTGACTTTTAAACACATCGATGTACATTAAAAACTTTTGAAATTAAAAAAAAAAAAAAAAAAAACAGGCTGAGGTTCCATAAACAAATTCACTTTCAAGGAAGTGATATCAAAAACTAAAAGTAAAAATGATAAAATACAGAAACAAAACAAAAAACTTATACAGGTGAAAAGCCAAAAACCAGAGATATTTAAACCAAGCAAATAGTAAACAAAAAAGTTATTTGAGCAGTCAGTCGGTTAGTTAAAACGGCCATAGTTAGTCAACGACTAAATTTAAAAAACCTTGTTAAAATGGACCTCAGCTTATACAATTAAATTATCCTGTAAATATTTTCATTAGTTATGTTAAGAAGCAACACACAAAAAGTTTCAGTACATGGAGGTTTTCTGTTTCGTAACTTAAAATAGAGAGAGTTTTGTTTACTAATTTGAATAAATGATTATAAGATATTGTTTATTATTTGTTATATTTACATGTACATAGTTTATGAGTTTTAGTTTTATATAACTGAACAATTGAATGGTTTTCGTGTCCACGGTATAAATAAACAAATACTAATTTAGATGCATCTTAATTATTATTGAAATAAGGCACATAGAATTGAAAGAAGGTTACAAAATAACAATTACAGAAATTATAATAATTATTCCTGTAATAATACAGAAATTATAATAATTATTCCTGTAATAATACAGAAATTAATTACAAAATAACAAATTAAGCTTGTCATGGAGGAAGACCTCCATGCACTGAAACTTTCTGTGTGTTGCTTCTTAGCATAGTTAATGAAAGTATTTACAGGATAATTTGATTGTATAAGCTGAGGTCCATTTTGAAAAGGTTTTTTAAAGTTAGTGGTTGACTAACTATGCCCGTTTTGACTGACTGCTCAAATGATTTTTTTTTTGTTTTCTATTTGTTTGATTTAAACACTTCTGGTTTTTGGCTTTTCATCTGTATAAGTTCCTTGTTTAGTTTTTCTTATTTTGTTATTTTTACTTTTATTTTTTGATTTCACTTCCTTGAAAGTGAATTTGTTTATGGAACCTCAGCCTGTTTCTTTTTATTTTAATTTCAAAAGTTTTCAATATACATCGATGTGTTTGAAAGTTACATTATATTGGAGCCATAAC
Organism: Thermobia domestica; assembly: GCF_964235325.1. Classification (NCBI taxonomy): domain Eukaryota; kingdom Metazoa; phylum Arthropoda; class Insecta; order Zygentoma; family Lepismatidae; genus Thermobia; species Thermobia domestica. The sequence continues at coordinate 134,392,080 of NC_137462.1, read as the reverse complement.
ATGTATAAAAAATAAATAAATATAAAATTGATTTATAACAGTAGTTTAGGTAAAAGTGTATTAGTGTATTATAATAATGGAATAGGTAGAATAGTGGGATTATAGTTATAGTGTATTGTATTGTTTGTTATTGGAGATTATAGTTAAATGATTTATGGTTTGATATTTAGATGTGCATAGTTTATGCTTCTTTACACTGTGCAGAAATAACCTACTCGTAGAAAATACAGTTCTCTTTCATGTAGGCTATACGCACTCACTTTAAACACACACTAATTCAGAATCATCTCAGTGCAATAGTTATAGTATCAATAGAGAAAAAAATTGTAAAATCTAGACCTCAAAAGAGTTATTGATAAATTGGCTGTCCCGAGGAACAGCAGAATTGGGAATACGGACAAAATCTCGCGGCAGAAACCTCGCCGCCCAAAACCTCGCGGGACAAAATCTCGCCGGACCAAAACCTCGCGTGGCCAAAACCTCGCCGCCCAAAACCTCGCGGGACAAAATCTCGCCAGGCCAAAACCTCGCGTGGCCAAAACCTCGCCACCCAAAACATCGCGTGGCCAAAACCTCGCCGCGAATGAAACCTTTCTTTAAAATGTAGCCAATGAATTTCTTAATATGCAATTCCACATTACAAATAATAATAATAATAATAATAATAATAATAATAATAATAATAATAATAATAATAATAATAATAATAATAATAATAATAATAATAATAAGATGATACAAAACATAGTGTGCGTGGGCTTTCTCGGGTTATTCCCGTTTCCTCCCACTTTCTTTATTCGATCATTTCCTTCGTCCTGGTCATCTACGTCTCCTTTAACCTACAGGACATAATCAAGGGACGTCGTAAAAACTCATATATTCTTTCATACTTTCATAAATGTTATTAGATTTTTGTTAAAATTTTAAGTTTTTGGATGTTCCAAAGTTCACGAAACTAACCCCGTTAGTTGTCATTACTTTCCTTATGCAGAATTTCTTTCCCTATAACCAGTTTAAAAACACCCTGTCGCCCTACCTTCACATTGAAATCCTCTAATACAGAAATAGAATTTTCATATGGTAACGCGGGACTTGGTCAAATACCCGTGATACTTCTTCTGAAACAGCGTCTTTTATACCGTCATCCTTATCAGCTGTTGGAACATTTACGTTTCGGTCAGGCGAGATTTTGGGTATGGCGATATTTTGGGGCGCGAGGTTTTGGCCCGGCGAGATTTTGGTCCGCGAGGTTTTGCCCAGGCGAGGTTTTGGCCCCGCGAGATTTTGTCCCGCGACGTTTTGGCCAGGCGAGATTTTGGGCCGCGAGGTTTTGGGAGGCGAGGTTTTGGCCAGGCGAGGTTTTGGTCCGCGAGGTTGTCGCCGCGAGGTTTCGTACCCAAACCGCAGAATTGATTTCATATATAAATGAAATGAACTATATATTTACTTTTATTGATTTTATTATTTTGCTTATTTAGAGTATCATAAATAACTAGTAACTGGTAGGGAGAATTTGCGTTTATGTTTGTTGTTTACTATAAACAAAACTTTATGCAGTATATTTGTCATTTATTCCAAGTAACAAATAACGAACTATGTTTTCTGTAATCGGTCACGAAAATAGTTTTGTAAGCGTATGAATTGTCTGACATTTGCATGAGTAGCAATGCTGCTATATATTGTTCCTAGTGCTAGGAACTTAGTTTCGTATAATAGTACGTTATTCGTTACTTTTTAGTGCAGAAATACGTTGTTCATTACTTTGTGTTATTAGTGGGGCTCCTTTAGTTTGTGCATAAAATGCTGTATATATAACTGTAATAGTTATACCCTACTAATGAAAAATGGAAGAACACCTGTAAAATACGATATCTGAAGATGCTGAGAGTCAATTATGTAAAAAAAAAAAAAAAAAAAGTAGTGTGTGTATATTGAGTCTCTAGTAGAACCCATATCGTAAATCTGAACCTTATTCTTGTTTAATAGTAACGAATATTTGAGCACGACGAACTAATTTAGTGCTAATGAGAACAGAAGTAGTTAATGTATTACTTAATTACCTTTATTGTATCGCCAATATATCAATTGCCATTTATCTTATGCGAGAATATTTGTTTCACTTTGAATACCCATAAATAAACTCTTTCCTTCATTATAAAACTTTATAGGTTATTACTGAGAAGGTTAAAGGCTCTTGAACTTGTCTTGGGTCATTTTATTTCCTCTTTATAAATAATTTCACAGAATTAATTATTCATAGATCTTCAATATTTAAAATCTTAACATATAACTCTTGTGTAAACTAGCATTCTAATAATGTGTATACGTCATTTCGGATGACGTATGGAACTAAACATTTACAGTACCAATTACAAATCTATAAGTTAAAGCAATTGTGTGTAGCTTCAAAAACGCATTGTCCTTAAAAAGAAGGAAAGAAAAAGAAACTCCAGATCATTTTTGAGGCTCAAAAAAATGGGGAGCGTCTGGTAACCCTATTCGAGAACGAAAGTCATTCAATTGTGGTGGAATATCACGTAACAGTTCCTGAATATTCCCAGTCGTTTGTGCTGCTTGGTATTGATAGGAGTGAATAATGAGGGAGTGAAATCATCCATCTTCTAATTGTAAATAAAATATTCCGTAACATTTTCCTAAAATACAGTACTCCGATTCTTTTACAAATCATAATGTTTATTTTATTTGAGATTAGAGACTTACTTATAATAATTTGGGGTTGAAATTTGTAAGAGCGAAGTGGGAGGATTGCTGCACGTTTCTACAATTCGCAGTATTATTACTACTACTACTACTACTACTACTACTACTACTACTACTACTACTACTACTACTACTACTGCCAATAATAATAATAATAATAATAATAATAATAATAATAATTATTATTATTATTATTATTATTATAGCAAACTTTATTAATAATAATAACAGTAACAATAACAATAGTAACAACAATAAAGATAATTTAGCATTTTGTACAACTATATTAGTATTTTAAAACAGTGTGACCATCGCTAGTACTTTCGTACTAGATCTAGTACCTTTTATAATACTTTATTATTCTAGCACATTCACCAACAAATCCTCCTCCTTTTCTCCTCCTCTTCTTTTTTCATAAATACATTTAGGAGAGGAAAAGGAATCTCATAAAAAATTGGCAATGTACCGTACGAAAATTTTTCTGTTTCTGGTAACTTTTTCTGCTTAATTTTTTTTTTCAACAGTGGTATTTACAAGAGCAGAAGTGGAATATAGGTGTCGTCCAGTCGCCTCCTCCAACTAATAAATGACCAAGGTAAACAATATTACATATTTGGTGATCCGTTTAAACAGTAGGCTATTAAGGCATTAAAACTCGATTTCCTCAATAAGCCCATTTTATGATCTTTTTCTCCCGACATCCTCTATATTTGTCAAACTTGTATTACTTTAGTGGTTTTACAGTGAGTTCTAATACGGCAATTAAGCAGGGATTCCGCCAGGATTTTTAGTTTAGGGGTGTAAAGTCAAAAGTGGGAGGTTGTAAGTGGGTTGCACGATTTGTCTCGAATTTTGATTGCCAAAATTTAAATTCGGGAGTTCTTTCAAGAATGTGGGGGTCACTCTCCACCCACAGTTGAGGGAAGCTGCCGGAAACCTTCTAATAAAATATTAATCTCGTAAAATGTCAAAAATAAGATGTAACCGGAGCAGCTAAAATTTCAGTACTTTTCGCCAGATCTAGAACCTTTTTTCTACATAGGTTAGTACGAAATATTTTTGCTGGCTGGTCACACTGTTTTAGAATGTGAAGGTAACTAATTTTAGCAACAGAGCTCATAGATACATTTCTTACATTTATTAACTATTCAGACATCTTTCGGGAATTTGCCGGGCCTGAGAAGATGCCAATTGATTATATGCATAGACCCTCAGCGCCCATGGCCTGCAAATTACAAAGGGGAAAGGAACCTGAGGAAGATACCATAAAGGTAAACAACCGTCGAAGCTTCCTTTTCATAGAGGGATTTCTTCCAGGGCGCTGTTCCCCTTCCCTCTGTTGCCCCTAAGTAATCTTAACAGCCAAGTTACAAACTAGCATATTGATTTAACATTCATGCTAGTTCTTGTATAACGACTTTCTGTTCTCATTCCTAGTAACGTTGTTAACCTCAACGCCACTAGAAAAAAAAAATGGGGAAACAAAGAAAGAACTTACCTGTATACACTTCGTTTAACCACTCCGCACAAATAAAACAAACTAATTTCTTAGCAACTGTCTGATTATTGATTATTTAAAGTTAAGTATGAAGTAACAATGATCTTAAACAGTATAGAAATGTTTGAATAATAAAAAAATAATTTTAATGTACTTAATTTTCAATTTAAACAAATTTGGTTGTTGATATACAACATAGTTCTAGTATGTGTAAATTGTATTTGGAAATCCATGTTGTACTTCATTCTAGTCCATTGTAACAATGTAAAATAGAAGAAAAATTATAAAGTTTTAAAATTTGGATAAATTCGTCTTGGGCCGCTAGGAAATGAAAACGAAAGAGTTCCTTCCTTTCAGAAGGCAGCTTCCCTCTAATCCCCTAAAATTTCGAAAAAAAAAAATCAACTTTAAAATTGCGAAGTAATTGTGAAGTATCTGTGAAGTGACCAGGAGATAACTATGTAAACTCTTAATTCGCTAAGTTCAAGTATTTTATTAAATTACATTTATCCACTACAGAATTATGAACATTTAAAATCCAATGGAACAAAACTTTTATTAATGTTGTACATTGCCAGACAGCTTGTAAGCATGTATTCCTTAATTGTCACTTTTGAAATTGTCAATAAACGCGACTAGTTTCCTTTTTGCTTTTCCACGTTCTTTTATGCTTAGCCTGACATTTCCTAGTTCACTAAACGTCAGACTCGTCATTTTCCGATTAAATAAAACTACGGAGGACATATCGGCAAAGGGTATTCGCTACAAGGTTTGGGAAGGTGCAGGATCGTCGTGAGAGACACGTCGCTACATTGAAGAACAACCAACTCCATGTCTTGGAAGTACCATTCTCTCGGTTCATCGCCATAGATTCAATAGAGTCCAGAGCTTCTTCGTGGCTAAGCGGTTAGCGTACGCGCCTTTGGCGTGGGAAACCCGGGTTCGATTCCCGGCGGGAGCTCATGTGGTTCGGATTAAACGTTAATCAGTAGGCCCACGTCTCATATAGCCTTGCTGCTGAACGGGACGTTAAACCCCAAATCAACTCAACACAATAGAGTTCAATATCTGACTAGTGGATTCAAGGTGTAACATAATTGACTAAGAGAACATAATTGGAGACGCACCAAGACGAGATAGCCCTACGCCCCTGGCAGTCAAGCCGGATTAAGATCCATTTGTTGGCTGACTCCAGTGCATCCAGACTCCTCCAGGGAAAACCATCCATCATCCGGATGACCAGGACAACACTAGTCTCATCGGATCTGTCAGGCTAGTGGTCATCCTTTATCTCTTGATTTAAATCCCTTCCCTCTCTCTCCTTTTCCCCAACTAGTCATTTTTCAAAATTGAAACTTTTGAATTTAATTTAAATTCAATCATGAGTCTTATGGTTAAGTACCGTTTGGTGCATCAATTTCATCCCCAATTGTTGCATTGATTTGATGACTATCCTAGAGACTGTGAGCTACTAACTGATGGCACATCCCGGCACAAAATGTTGTATCTTAGTTTGGTACTTTCCGTACAAAAGAGAGAACTCTATATAGGCCGTCAGGATTTCACATATAGATGGACATATATAACATATAGCTGACATAAATAAGATACGTATATGTATGTAATATACAGAACACTTAGATGTCAGACATCCTGCAACGGCAGGATGTAACATCTAAGCGAGAAAAATTCAGTACGTATATAGCATATGGATAACGTAATCTCCGTACACTCGAAGATGCACCACGTGCCAGAAGACCAACATATGTACAAAATGAAGATCCTCGGCAGCAATTGAGACGAACAGTAGCCAGACATGTGAGGAATTCGGACAACAATTCAGTGCGAGTGGAGAAACGATTAGACAGCACCTTCATCAACTTGGGAAGCACTACAAGTTGAGTCTATGAGTCTCATATGAGTGTCCGGGCTAGAAGGCAGAGATATCAGATAACAATGCTTCTTTGCTGTCTTGTCTGAGGAAGGAGCCATTTCTGGACAGGGTGTTGACATGTGATGCGAAGTGGGTCCTTTACGAAGCTCCACGGCGCCGTCGTCATTGGTTAGCATCCAATGAACAGTTTCCAAAACAACAGAAACCAGCACTGCACCAGAAAAAGGTTATCCTGTGTGTTTGGTGGACTATTTGCGACATCGTGCTCGGAAGCTGCTCCCAGTTGGTCAGAGCGTCAATGCAACTGTGTACTGTAAGCAGTTGAGCCGTGCTCAAAAAGATTCAAAACTCTGGAGCCAGTACTTCTGAATTGCAAAGGGGTCCTCTTGTTACAGAACAACGCTAAGCCCCACGTGACTAGGATGACCCGAGTTACCTTGGATGGGAAACACTATTGCATGCGGCGTACTTCCACACATTGCAGTATCCGATTATCACCTATTCCTTTCTTTGGATTATTACCTTAGAGGACGCCAGTTTAAATCCCTAGTAGAGGTGCAAAATGTACTTGATACCTTCTTCGTCAAGTTCTACCGCGAAGAAATTAATGGCCTTCCAGAAGGTCGCCTTGGCAAAAGGTCGCCGATGGTGATGGGGACTAATTTTGATCTTCCAGGTACAGCTTAGGTGACATATCGATGTTCGAAGGTGGAGGGTGAAAAAGTTACAGGACTTTCTTGGTTAGCTTTATAAAAAAACTCTACTTGTATCTCTTATCGTTTTTCCCTATGTAGATCAATAACGAAACAAGGAGTTGTACTACATTTCTATCACTTCCTGTTCTTGTAGAGAGTTTTGGATGGAGACTAAAAGTATAATTGAGATGTTTAATCGATTGTAAAAAATAGCTTCTGACTATTACCATTTTAGTTCTTATAGTGATCAACGTTGAAACCGGAAACGAAATCCCAATTCCGGTGGATTGATCTCCTCCATCAACAAAATTGGTTCCTAATGTTTGATCATCTATATTCTGGTGAAAATTGATGGTGATCCATCAAGCAGTTTTTGACATTTTTTTCCCCACGAACTCGTATACAGACACAGGATAAAAATATAATTAATTTTTGTAAGCCAAACTTCTTTAAAATGCAGGAAATGTCTTAAATATAATCTGAAGCAGTCAGAAAGAATAAAATATCTATAAATTACTATATAACTGTCCATTGTTAGACGACAACACTATGTAAATGACAAGGGTGCACTGAGAACAAAATTCCTGTTTGTTATTGTTCATTTCAGACCTTTTTGGGCGACTCCGGTTACAGAAAACTTTGAATTATTGAGAGACATAATATGATACTTTACTGTATTGTATTCCTGATTACTCATGTATCAAATCAAAAAGAAACCATTTCCTAAAATTCTCATGAGAGTAAAATGTCTCAGTCTGTGAGTAAAGCTAATTCTTAATAGATAACAATCACCGCTCTGCTATGTTCACTGTCTGCTTGACGTCCATAGATTAAGCTCGGTTGGAGGCAATGTGCAGACTGTATTGTTTCAATTTAATTGTTTCAAAATAGGAAAAGGCCGTATCAACATTTAAATTTGAACATTAATATTCATGTAACCGCAAGGTAACTGGTGGACAAACCAAAAAGAAAAAAAAATAAAAGTAAAGAATTAAAACTTTTAATCAATTACCTTTTTAACCTATATAGTGGAGTGATAATATCAGGGGTGGTTAAAGGACCCTCTCCCTCCAGAGGTAAGAAATTTTCCTCAGCGTATATCTTTGATCATGCTCAATTGGGTTTATGAAGAATATTTTCATAATACTATTTTCTTTCCGTAGAAAATCTTACAAAAAAATACATCACTACCGTAATGTACAGCGAGTTCAAAGCTTCAGGACAACTAATTACATTAAAAACTGAATTAAAGCATCTTGTTGATTGTTCTTTTTTTTTTAAGTGCAATTTCATTCCCATCTGAAGATTAGCGGACCGCAGAAGATAACTCATTCTTTTGTGTTATGAGTGCTTATTTATTTATAGTTTACATTGACAGATGGGTGACAGGATTAATTCATTGATCGGTTTTGGTTGTTTACAGCATAAAATTACAAAACAAAAATACAGAATATTATAAATGAAACAAGAAAAATGTTTTCTACAATAAACAATGAAACGCTGAAGTGTTGAAAAAGCTTGTTGACTCTACAGTAATAGTTCAGAGGTTGGTCAGGTTTAAATCCTTCACAAGTTGTAAAAGTTCTTTAATATTTGAGATTATATCTTTAGAGGATGAGTTATCATCAGGAAACGTCTTTGATGTTGAAGCTGGGATAGTGCGCAATAATGTAGGTCCAGGTGTTGAACGTGAGATTGTGCTTGCTGGTGTTATTTTCCTTTTCGCTGGTAGGATTTGTTATATTCGCGGACATCCGGAATATTTAGTAGGATAAGCGCCTTTACAGTTGATACATTTCGCTGGTCTGTCTCTGGTCTTCTTTTCGCATTGGTACGTCCAATGAGAGCCGGCGCACTTAACGCACCGAGGCACAGCGTGACAAGTTGCTTGCGAATGACAGAATCTTTGACATTTGAAGCATTACAACTTATATTTCTTTTGTAGTGGTTCTATGTGAACTTTCATGTTTAACAATATGTCTTCTTTGAAAATTCTGGCGGCATGTTGAGTCCTCTTCAATGTAATCAAGAATAGTGGGGTGGGGACCTTCCCTCTCCCGCCTTCACAATTCTGGGTTCGCATTTGTGAATCGAAGAATATTGGGTAAACCTTCTCCTTGAGTGCTGTTGTGATCTTCAATGCTGATGTCAATTGGAAGTTGGCGAATAACTGCTTTGATGGTCTCAGTTTTCTTCTTGATTTCGGTGGCATACTGTTATGTGTTATAAAAACAAGTCTTTTGCACGACTTCGTAATCTTCCTGAAACTCGCACTTAACTTGTGTTTATCTTTTCATAAACAGTAAAGAAACTTCTTTGCCGCAATCTTCAGTTATTACTTGTAATTTATAACCCAGAATAGAAGGGCAATCATATATGTATATCCAAGTTTTTATCACATCTGAAGTATTTTTTCATATAATCTATTTCCTCATCCTTCTCAAGTTCAGTGTTTGAAGTGAAAGCTTTTTCTATATTACCCATAGCTTTTGAAAACACCTCGTAGGTAAATGATGTTGGTATAGACACAGGCATCTATGATGAAGGTTTATTCTTGATTTCGGAGGCATATTGTAGTTGGTTACAAGAACAAATGTTTTGGACAACTTTGTAATCTTCTTGAAGCTTTCTTCTTCTCCTTTTGAAAAGTGACACACACTTTGCTTTTAAAATTGCGCTATTAAAGTTTCTCTATAATTTAAAAACCATAGAGAAATCACTTTCTTATTTGAATCTGATAAAATTTGTAGTCTTACTTGTGTAATTTGTGCTAGTACCCAAGATCAATTAATGAACATCGGTAAGTCAAATTGCGGGGTGGAAGCTAACGGGAAATCACCACCCCATTTTTCCCTTGTTTGCTGACAGCAGAAAGAGAACATATGTACAATGGTCCTTCGCAAGTCAAAATATAGTTCCGGATGTAAAATATTCTACCATTATGATCTCCGGGAGGGGGATGACTTGGGAAGGACTATTTAACGAGAAACTAACAATGTCTAGAAGATAGATAGGGAAAGAAAAATGCAAGAGCAAAAGGTTTAGGATAAGGACATGGAAAGTACACCACATGTTACAGGGATAGAAATTAGAAAATCTTAAAGAAAAAAAAATAGACAAAATAATCTAGATTTGGTAGAAGCTTGTGAAGTTAGATGGGAAGGTAATGGAGTATTGAACAGCGAAGAATATAGAATGTTTTACTCAGATAATGAAGAGTTCGGTCATAATGGTGTAGGAATAATTCTTGGCAAGCGCTTAAAAGAGAAGGTACTGAAAGTAGAATATGTTGATGAAAGATTTATGATGTTAAGACTTAAAGGAAAAAAGAAAGATCTAGTAGTGCACCGACGACTTCGCATACACTTGAAGAAGTAGAGGAAATTGATAAGAAAATAAAAGAAATTATAACCAGGAAGAAGAGGGATGCATATGTAATTGTAATGGGTGGTTTCAATGCAGTTGTGGGAGAAAAACAGGAAGATAGTGTTGTAGGCAAATATGGTTTAAGCGAAAGAAAGGAAAGAGGAGATGGACTGGTGAATTTCTGTAGACAGAATTCACTAGTAATTGAGAACACTTGGTTCAACCAGCAGAAGAGAATATATACGTGGAAATCCCCAATAGACGGCGGAAAATACCAGATAGACTACGTTATGATTTAGGAGAAGTATCGGAATGCTTGAAGAACGCGAAGACCCTTCCCGGGGCTGACGTTTTCTCTTATCATAACCTAGTGCTGGCCGAAGTAGATATTCAGCTGAAAAATGTAAACAGAAATAAATTAGGCAACAAGCTGTTGAATACTAAAAAATTGAAACACAAAGAACTGAGAAATTTTTTCGTTGAGAAATTCGAAGAACAATACTCAAACGAGGAAAGGATACGTGCAGGTAGTAATATACGGTTGCAGCATAATAAACTTTGCACACAGCAGCCTGTAGAAGTAGGAGGATACCACGAACACAAAACTACTAAGAAACCATGAGTTACAGAAGAGATGTTGAACAAATGAGGGAAAGGAGGATGTGGAAACTGGTTGATACGGAAGAGGGCAGAAATATGTACAGGAATTTAAACAACGTGTTGCGAAGGGAAACAGACAGAGCAAGGGAAGACTTTTCCAAAGAAAATGCGAAGACATAGAAGAATTAGGAGATATGAGGAAATATACAAGGAGATGAAATCTATGGAACTGCGAAGGAAACAAGTGGATATTAAGATGGCAAAAGAAAATAAAAATGGGAAGGTGGTCAGCAGGAGAAGTGAAGTTTTAGGAAGATGGGAAGAATATGTTGAGGACTTATATGAGAGTAGGGATAGACCACTGGTCTAGATATTGAAATATAAAATGAAGTAGGCGAGGATGATAAAGGGTTTAGTATTCTTCGGGATGAGTTTGAAAGAGCTATATCCGAGATTAGGAATGGAAAGGCAAACGGGATAGATAATATACCAATGGAATTCATTAAGAACATGAGAGACAAGGGCAAGAAAGAATTGTTTCGACTTCGCAATAAAATATATGAAACAGGGGAGTGGCCAAATGACTTCCTGAAGACGATCATGATACCGATAGCTAAGGAATTGAACCCAAAAAAGATGTGGGGATTATAGAACTATTAGTCTCATATCTCACGCAGAAAAAAATGCTTCGAATTCTGAACAGAAGGTTATACAGAAGAACAAATGAAAAAGGTGAGGAGGAACAGTTTGGGTTCAGGAGAAGTAAGGGTACAAGAGATGCAATTTGATTATTAAGAATTATCGGGGAAAGGTTTATAGAAAAATGGAAAGAAATATATGTGGTATTTATTGGTCTAGAGAAGACTTTTGACCGCGTGAATTGGGAATTGCTGTTGGAAGTTCTAAAGAAAGTTGGGTTGGAAAGGAAAGAGCGAAGACTCATAAGAAACTTATGTATGAACCAACAAGTAAGTGTTAGAATAGGGGAGGAAATGACAGAGTAGAGTCCAGTTGGAAGGGGAATCCGACAGGGACGCTGCCTCTCGCCTACATTATTTAATATACATCTAGAAGAGATAGTGAAAAAGAGGCTACAAAATGAAGACGGCATTTCAATAGGAGGTAGAATGATTAGATGTATATGGCGTTTATTTGCTAACGATATGGCGCTTATTGTTGAATCTGAAGAGAAAATCAATAAGATGTTAGAAAACATAAGGAATGGCTGTGAATAATATGGGATGCAAATAAATGTTAGAAATCAGAAGCCATGGTGATTGGAACGAAGGGATCGATGTCAAATATAGAAGTAGGAGGGGAGACAATAGAACAGGTGGCTAGGTTTCGATATCTGGGTAGTATTATCAGTAATAATGTAAAATGTGAACGTGAAATAAAAGCAAGGATAGGAATGACGAAAGAAGCTTTTAGGGGGAAGCAAGTAATATTTTCTGGGACCTTGAATAAAGAATTGAGAAAAAAAACTCATAAAATGCTTCGTGTGAAGTATTGTATTGTATGGGTCCGAAACGTGGACATTACACAAATATGATGAGAAACGACCAGAAGCTTTCGAAATGTGGGTGTGGAGAAGAATGGAGTGACTTGCTGGGTCGAGCGAAGAACGAATGATAAGGTGTTAGACATGGTAGGAGGGAAAGAACAATTTTAGATACTATTAAGAAGAGAAAGAGAAACTTTTTGGGACATTGGATGAGAAGGAATTGTACTATGAGAGACGTTTTAGAGGGTATTGTCGCAGGAAAGAGAGGGAGGGGCCGAAGGAGACTATAATTAATGAACAATATTAAAACATAAAAGTCGTACTTGAAGACGAAGAGGTTACCGGAAGACGGTGGAGCATGGAAGCTTCTCGCTTGCAGCAATGACCTGCCAATAACGGCAGAATACCTAATGATGATGAACAATAATTGAGATGGTACCTCTATAGGTTAAGTGAGTACCTCAGTACATTTTGTATGGAAAGGCTAGTTTAGTTCTAAGCTTTCTTCAGGCATTTTCAAGAGTTTTTTGAGCTGTGTAAAACAGTTAAAATTTCATGTCAATATCTAATATAGGAACCGAGATATATAAGAAATTATATATTTTATGACTTCAGAGATCATTATGGATTTGTACTTTTTGCTCTTTTTTATAAGGACAAGAAATTTAAGAAAACTTCAAAATTTGCCTTAAAAGAGAATTGAGTGGGTTTTCTGAAGTTATAATCGTTTCTCTATGAGTTAAGTGAGTACCCCAGTATATTTTCAACAAAAAGACTGCTTCATTATTAATCTTTCTTCATGGAAATTTAAAGAATAGATAGAGCTGAGAAGCACAATAAAAGCTCTATCTCAATATCTAACATAGTAAGCCAGATATAAATTATAGTTTTAGGAATTATAGGAAATACAGGATGTCCCAAAAATAGTGGCGGAAAATAAAACCACATATTCCTGGCAGCAAAACAAGCAAAAACGTTTATATGACATATAGCCTGGAAGTGGACAGAGGCGGAGGTAGACAGGTTCTAATGGAAGAGAAAGAAACTTCACATCTGTCTACAGGGATAATGATAGAAGCTGGATAGGCCGCAGTGATCCTACAGTTTGGTCTCCGAGATCACCGAATATGAATCTTTTTGATTTTTGTGTTTGGGGGCACCTCACAAACGCTGTTTACAACTCCCCTATTGACACACTTGACAACTTACAGAACCGCATTGAAGATGCTTGTGAAAAGTTACGCAACACACCGGGAGTGATGGCATGTATTTGAAATTTACTGCAGCTGCAATTACCACGTAGCATAGATTTGGGAGGACAGCACTTAGAACATCTTCTGTAGGTACGTTTATTGCCAGCACCTATTACCTAGTAGTTTGTAGTGCAGGGGGAGTTAATACTGCTACTTAGAGCTACTTTTAAGAGCTCCAAACTCTGGGATGGGTTTTATTTATCTTAAAGTCTCCTCTTCTGGGTAGGGCGATAGCCCCGATCGCCCTCCCTTGGATCCGCCCCTGCGTTACAAGTACAGATCGCCGTTGTGTATTCTGCCTATTATTTCAGTATATTACACGACTAGCTACACTTGTTCTTGTTTCTACCCTCTGTCTGCAAGTTTCTATCTGGTATACTACTTTCCATTGCTTCCTGAGATTATGCAACCATACTCAATGTTCTTTTGTTTTGACTCCCATTGTACTGTGTGTGCAATCGTACCATGGATAACTTCTTTCTATATGGTTTCCATCTTTACTGCACCGTTTCATTACATCTGCCGTAGAGACATTAGGTGAGTCCCTGCAGACGTATGAAGAATCTCTGGCGTAGTTATGTAACATGCGTTTAACAGGTCAAACCGATATGATTTTTATGTATTTCTGAATCCACTTCCTAGCTTCTATCATTATTCCGGTAGGCACATGCGAAGTTCCTAATTCCCCATATTCGAAACTGTCTAGCTTCGCCCCTGTTCACTTCCGGACTATACGTCATATAGGTATAAACTTTCTTGGTTGTTTTGGCCATGAATCTGTGATTTCAATTTTCGCCATTACTTTTGGTACACCTTGTATAGAGACCCTTATGTATTTGGACTTTGATCTCTGATATATGGAGGAGAAATTTCAGAAAACTAATTTTCTGTACCTTAATTGAGAGTCTAGTGGGAATTCTGCAGTTGATTATGATCGTACCCTTGTGGGTTAAGTGAGTACCCCATGTAATTAATACAGAAATACTACTTGAATTTTAAATTTCTTTCGGACAGGTTAAAGGGTACACTGAAATATGTTAAACAGTGAAAGCTCCATATCATTATCTAATATAGTAAGCAAGATATTATGAATTATATTTTTGATGACGTCAGAAATATCGAAATCCTTATGGATTTGAACTTTTAGGTCTATACTATTGTCTGCGCAGCAAGAGCTGGCCTCTGACAGCTGCACGCGTAGTAAACAAAACGAAAGGAAGGATTGTTAGCCAATCACTGCAGTATTCTTTCACGCTGTTTCTAGGCAACGACCACACCGTTGCTGTAATTGAGGGTTATGAAGAATAGTTGTTTCAGTGTGCGGTATTGCATGCCGTGTTAAGTGTTCTTTCCAAATTAATAATAGTTGGTTGTGAATACCTTCAGTGTGTGTTGCATATACAAAATAAATATGACGACTGAGAATTCTGGAACAACAATGTAAAATAAAAGTGGTTCAACATATAGAAGCCAGTCACGGGAAATGATATAGAACGCTCAATACTATTTCAAAGACAAGAAAAGAATAAAGGACCCCTTTCATCCCACTTTAATTTTTCTCCTTGATTCGTTACGGAAAGATAGTTTATTAACGGGAGCAAAATCAATCTGCGGACCTTTACCATATATATCATGAAACCCCATAACTACATGTTGCCTCTCTTTATTTGACAATAGTGGCCCCGGGTAGCGTAGTCGCTAACGCTCTCGCCTTCGGTGCGAGCGGTCCCGGGGTCGATTCCTGTGGGGTCACTCGGTCGAAAAAGTGTAACACGCTTTTTCAGGCCACCCACCCTTAATGATGTTTTCCTGGGTTTTCCTCATTCACACCAGTCAAATGTCGGGGTGGTACCTAACTTATAGGTCCCAGGCCGCTTCCTTCCTTCCCCAATCCTTTCTTCCTTCCCTTTCCCCGGATTGTGTGCTCGCCGAGGGACGTCATCCCTCAAATCGTGAAGGGCTAAATGGCCTTAGATGCCGAAAGCCCAGAAATCTAAATCCTAAATCCTTTATTTGACAATAACCTGATAGCCGTTAGACATATCAAGTTCCATTTTCGTCAGACACATGTCTGCAACAGTGTTAAGTCATGTTTTGGAAATATGTATAAATTAGTAGTTGTACGAATCCCATGATACGTCTAACCACATTAGGGTGTACATTTGTTTTGGACTGGAACTATCTTGGGAGTTGTTGTTAGGCCTTAGTAACTAATTTTTCAAAATTGTGCTGTCTAGTATGCATACCCAAAACCCATATAGTGTCATTTTTATTTAATGGTTTCTCTGTGACCGTTAGGTATTCAGATTTTCTGTCTTCTATAAACACATATCTAACATTCTTCATAACTTCGTTAACTCAAATTTTGGAAATAAAAATGTAAATTTCACGAACACCAGGGAACCCCCAAACCCCATAAGGATGCATTTGTTTTAGATTAGAAGTGTCCTTGGAGTTCTCGTTACTTCCCAGTAGTTAAATTTTCAAAATTATACTGTCTAGTGCTCAAACCCACATACCTATCGTGTCGTTCCTTATTTTCTCATATTTCGGTAATCGTTTGGCGTGTCGACTTGCAGTTTTCAGTAAACACATACCTGTAACGTATTTAAAACATTCTCTAAGACATATTTTTTAAAATGTTTTAAAATAGGGGTTTTGCGAACCCCATGGTACCCCCAAACGCCATAGGCTATGTGTGTGTGTGTGTGTGTGTGTGTGTTTAATTGAAACTTTTTTGAAGTTGTTGTTTGTGATCAGTAATCAATTTTTCGAAATTGCACCATGTAGTACGCAAATCCTCTACATCTATTTGTGTCGCTGGGGGCTGCGGTGGATCAGTGATAGAGTGTTCACCTATGGTATATGGGGTCGCTGGTTCGATCCCACCTCGCGCCAAGCGAACTTTCTGGTGGATAAATACCATGTTCATGGGTTTTCTCGGGGTTGTTCTGTTTCCTCCCACTTTCTTCATGCCACCATTTCATTCGTTTTCAAATCATCATCTTCTCGATTAGCCTAGCTGGCATAAACGTGGGACGTAAAACTGAAAGATTTTATTCCATTTTTTCTTTGTGTTGGTTTTTATTTTCCCATATTTCAGTAACCATAAGGCGTACCGAGTTATGGTTTTTGGTAAACATTCTTTACGATATTTCAGAGACATACATTTTAAAATATTTAAAAACGCTGAAATGGTACTTCATGGTACAGTCCGCGGCTTAAAAATTGTTACAAAAATCCTAAGTCCAAATTAATAACAAACTCTTGCTCCGTTTTCTTATGCAATCCAGAAATACATGTCTCGATCGATTAGTTATTTCTTGTCTTCAATCCAACTCCCTTTTTCCTCCACCTCTCCTTTTCTAAAGCAGCGTGTGCGACGTAATACACTCTTTCCATTCGACGAAATCAACAGTATCAGACGAAATCAGACGAAAACAGTAATCAGGTTTACAATGTTATAGCTCTAAAACAGCCTTTTTCATTCGTTTGTTCTGAAATATCTTTTAAGAGTCTATTTTTTTTAAAAAAAAAAAAAGTCACACAATCTTCCCATAGCTTAATTAATACCTTTAGTTTCATTCTTTCCCTTCTTTAAAGACTGCAAGCTAGTAAGATGCTCCCTAAGAAATCTATGGAAATTGCCAATAACGGCAGTAAGTTTTGTGCTTCCTAAAGTCTGTAATGCACGCACAGAGCTCGAGAATATCTACTGACAGAAATGAATGTTATTCAATGATTCATTTCATTTCTTTTCAGTAATTGCAAGCAAATGTTCCAAGAGCTTCATTTGGGCAGAACAGGAGGGTGTAATTTCCCCTCCCTTGAGCTTCATAAATACATATTGTTTGAGCAAATGTATAGTAATACACTAATAAAAAAAAGTGAAAAATTTGTGTCGGCGGAGACTCTCCCCCCCCCCCCGAATAAAATCTAAAATGACGCTGCTTTTAGCAACAAACCTATAGAGTTACGATAGCACATTGCTAGAGAGCTTACATTTGGTTTCAAGAGTCGAAGGTTTGATCTCAAGCCATGTGAGTTGCTGGGCGACATTGAGAGAGACAGACAGAGAGAGAGAGAGATTGAAATATGGAGACAGAGAGGAATGATTTATATATACAGATTTAGAACTGGGGGAAAATGATCGGACAGCATTCGTATTATGACGAAAATTGTGATTTTGTGAAACAGGTTTCGAACTGCGAGGATCACATTAGGCAGTTGTCGAAATAAGGTGGAGAACACTTTTGAGAGCATCAGATGATTACGAATGGAGAGAAAGATCTTGAGAACTGAGGAATTAAGAATTTAAAAAATCTGCAGCTTCCGAGACGGGTTTCGAACCGCGAACCTTGTAATTATCGAACCATGACTTTACCCACTCTGCTACGGAGAACTCTGTATTCATGCACATACGTTTCCTTTAGCTACGTTGAAAGCTAACTTAATGGAATATTTCAAAAGTTGACTTGGTGGATGCGCCGTTCTGATAGGATATAAACCTCTTGTAATTTAGTTACAATGTGCATAATGAACTTCTCCTTGTTCAGAACACTTTTTAGGGCAGTAAAATTTGTTACTAATGTATTAATTAGGTTACATTTGATAGAACCATCTGATAAAGTAGTGCCATACACTGTGCGTCATGGTCTGTTAGGTGAATGGTTAATATAAGTTACTCCTACGTGTATGGTCCGAGCTTCGAATCAAGACCATTCTTATTGATTATTTTCTTTGAGCTACGCTCACACTGTACATTCCACAAATTCAATTTTGAAGTAATGTAGTCACAGCTAGTTTAATTCGAAATTATTTTCAAATATGATATTTGTTATTTGCGATGTTTCAAACTTGATATTATATCTTTCAACCTTAATGCAACTCATTTCCCTACGGCATATCATCATGAATGTTTGCACAACGACGACAGTCAGGCGTTAATACAAAATTCAGTTCTTACTGGAATGTATGCATATATATTTAGAAAGTTTGACTCAGAAAAAAAAACGTACAGTGCAACATTGACTCTTGGAGGAATTTCAAACGAATTTACTATATGTATAAATTACCATCTCAACAATCTATTGTAGGAGCTAAGACACTGAAACCATTCCAGGGAGGGAAAAAGGTTATAAGTAAAAAAAAGTAATAGAATACAAAAAATATTGGTGTCATAGTTTTCTGGTTCGAAGAGATAAATAGTGGCTACATGATGGCACTCCTCACTTATTTGTAGCCTTGCATAAATGGAAAATTGTTTAAAAGTATATTTTACATTCAAAAATGATTGTTAAAAAAAAGCTTGTCCTTCAACATTATGTTTTATAATTATTTTCTACTGTATTTCTTATTTATAATAACATATTTTCTATATATGTTGTGTTCTATGTTATAAGTTTCTTAATTACATTTTACGACTTACATTTGAAGAGGAGCTTATGACAATTCAGAGCAGCAGGGACATACACAGAATGCAGGCCTTGGCAATCCAGAGCTCCTGCCCCACGAAATCAACTGTAAATTATATCTAATTTTAGAGATGATAGACATTTTAGTAAAACATGCCCTCAAAAAGCCTTGTCTACGCCCCTGCAAAGTAGTGAAAATTTTAGAGTGCGAGCAGTTAGTAATGTTTGCCCAGAAGTTATATCTCCGATTTTTCCGAGTGTGATATCAGTATCTGTGCATTATCACTTTTCACCCGCAGTGTATTGCAACGTACTTAAAAGAAGCTGTTCTGGATTCTTCACTGGTTCCCCCTATGACCTCATGCCAATAGGGTCAACCTTGGACATATCCACATCTAAAATATCACCTTTTATGTCTGAGATCACGAAAACTATCCATTCGACACAAATATAGGATATTTTCGATCCAAGGTGGAGGAGGCTTTAGACAAGGAGAGGTGGAGGAGGGAGGGAGTTGGATTGAAGACAAAAAATAACTAATCGATCGAGACATGTATTTCTGGATTGCATAAGAAAACGGGGCAAGAGTTTGTTATTAATTTGGACTTAGAATTTTTGTAACAATTTCTAAGCCGCGGACTGTACTACCAAACCCCATTGGAGTACTCACTTTTTCGTAGTACGTGTAATACATTTTGAGTTATTGTTAAGCCTCAATAAATACTTTTTTCGAAATTAATCTTTCTTTAGGTTCGTCGCTAAGAGATTCATCCACCTTTCATTTGATTCACTCACCACTTCCCCGTTACATAGGATGGAGTATCTTCCACTAAGGTGTTTTGCTTCTCCACATGAATCTGTTACTTCAAAATGTGATATCGAATCAGTGTTCAATTAGCGGTGCACTGTTTGCTTGCAAATGGCTCCACCGTGGCTTACAATATCACTTAGATAGAAGAAGCAATTTGGCATTAGAATATGGAACATCGTACGACCTAGAGAACAAGTATAATATCTACTCTCAACAGACAAAATTTCATTCATGAGAATGCTTCTGGCTTAGGCCCGAAATCTTCCAACTGACTTTCCTATTTATTTTAAACCAGCTTATTATTAAATGCATAACTTAGTGTCACACAATTGATTTTTTAACTTCTTACCGAAAACTCCGAAGTCGTTTCAGATTAGAAATGTTCATACTTGTAACCGATTCCGTAAATAGAATAAGAATCTCAATTCGACCTGCTTATGTTGTGTAAAAAGAAGTGGGTCGTTCGTTAAAAGGACGTGATCTAATGCAACTCATGACTCACAAACTCACTTTGCTCAGTGCGTTGTATCTTCCTTCATTCAACATATTTCGAACACTGGTGAATTTATTTAGGTTTTATTTTCAAGGTCACCATTTTTCTTCTTTTCTCATTCGCTTCTATTTACTTAAATGAGATGAGTATATCTAACAAGGGAAGTATCAATGAGCTCATAACGAAACCTACCGTAAAATTTCACTCATAGGAAGGAAGTCCCACAGAAAGACCACACACAAAAAAGCAGCTGCGTTTTTGAAGTGGAATTAACCAAAATGGCAGATTGAAATGTCGCGTATCCATGTCGACAATTG
The DNA here is from genome assembly GCF_964235325.1 of Thermobia domestica. Taxonomy (NCBI): domain Eukaryota; kingdom Metazoa; phylum Arthropoda; class Insecta; order Zygentoma; family Lepismatidae; genus Thermobia; species Thermobia domestica. The sequence goes on along the minus strand of NC_137462.1, from coordinate 134,371,514 downwards.
CACAATACGTTCAGTACCACCTCTTGTAAACTGTCTGTTAATAATAAAAAGTCAATAACAACAATGTGGGTACATACTGTACCTAAGGGGAAGTCGTACGGTAAGGTGAACTTTGACGGTAGCCATCTTAAAATCCGCTATCTTGAATGCAGGTGAAGTTTTGTAAATAGGAATAGGGCAATATGATACATGATTTTGGGTTAGAATTTAAGCAGAAAAACAATGGTAGCAATAGTTTTAAGATACGTGCATTTAGTAAAAAGTTACAGGTACATTTATTCTGTATGTTTCCATGTGCACAACTCCCGAATGAAGCAGCTGTCCAAAAATAAGTTGTCGCTATTGAAATGTAACTCCAACTCGATAATTTGCGTGTTATCTGGTCTATCTCCGCACCTATTCAACCGATTTGAACCAAGTTTTCAGAGTAGTCTTTCAAAAGAATTTAGTTGTGACCACCATAATTTCAAACAAATCATCAGAAAACATCTACATGGTGTTTAAACTATTCTGTACTTTCCCAATCTAATTTTCTGTCCCTATTCAACCAATTTGTACCAAATTTGCCAACTAATCTCCTACAAGTGTGTAGCTTTGCGCAACAACATTTGGGACAAATTCGGAAAATATAGAGGAGAAATATTCCTATATTTTTGTATTTTACAAATTGTTGGACAGCTGCTTCATTCGGGAGTTGTGCACATGGAAACATACAGAATATATATGCCTGTAACTTTTTAGAAAATGCACGTGTTTTAAAACTGATGCTACCATTGTTTTTCTGCTTAAATTCTAGCCCAAAATCATGTATCATATTGCCCTATTCCTATTTACAAAACTTCACCTGCATTCAAGATGGCGGATTTCAAGATGGCTGTCGTCAAGGTTCACCTTACCATACGACTTCCCCTTACGTATAGTATGTACCCACATTGTTTTTATTGACTGTTTATTATTAACAGGCAGTTTGCAAGAAGTGGTACTGAACGTATTGTGTAATTGTCGACATGGATACGCGACATTTCAATCTGCTCTTTTTGTTAATTCCACTTCAAAAACGCAGCTGCTTTTTTGTGTGTGGTCTTTCTGTGGGACTTCCTTCCTCTGAGTGAAATTTTACGGTAGGTTTCGATATGAGCTCATTGAAAGGATGGATGTAGTTGCAAGTGAAAAAAAAAAAAACTTCAGGCACTCTTGGATATTGATATCTGTAATTGTAATAATAGCAATAGGACTTACTACTTGGCTTTTGAGACACAACCTGTTTTTAGAGGAACTGACTATTGAAAAAAAATATTTTTGAGTCACCTATACCGTAATATAGGAATTATTATTTAAAAAATTGAGTGTAAATGTGTGCATAGTCATATACAGTATATATATATGCAGTGCCATGTTTTTTGTGGATATACGGATTATTATTTGTATTTACATGAATTTCGATGGGAAAAATAATTCAGTTTACGAACAGCGTTACAGAACACGAGCAGTTAGTAACCTGGATCCATTGTATATTAATTTTATTGATTTTTAGAAATATTTATCAAGATTATCACGTATTAGTGCTGGGAAGTTAGAATTTTTATCTAATGGTAAGTTAATTTTTTTTCTATCTATTCTTAGTATTTTGCAACAAACATCCTGAATCGAATTCTGGAACATTTTTATACCAGTCTTAAAAAGTTGGTCAGAATTTTAAGAATTTATTGACGAAAACTTCAGTTTCGTGTGCTGAAGTATCATCTACCTTTTAAACGGATAACTGGGTTAGTTGAACCGGATCAGTCACATTTGTAACAGAGTTAATTAAGAAACAAAAACTACAGTGCTTCGCATTTTATATCTACCGCTTTCTATTATAATGATTACTGAAGCTTGTGCTTATTATATGAATCGTTCAGAGCACAAATCAATCAACCTATAAAGCTGTGAGAGAAATATACATAAAATTTGTAATGTAAGCTTAATTACGTGAAAATTTTAAGTTGTACGGTATGCTTAATTATATGGAAAATTTAACACTGTTTTTTTCTCTTTATATTGGACTACTTTACCTTGATTTGAAACTTTGAAATTTTATCTTATATTCCACTGAAAAATATCTGTAGTTCAACAAGGAAATAATTATATGGGGTAAATGTGCCAGTAGTAGGCCATTTAAAGAGACTTTTAAATTTTTTAAAGTATAAAAAGTAAATTTTTACTAATAACTTTTACTGCATATAGCATTTCAAAGAACAGCGTTTAAATTTTGCGTTTGTGTAGCTCACATAGGAAATCTTTTATAAATAATTACACAGTTAAAAGAAAATACCAGAAATCCTAAACAAAATACCAGTACTCAGCCTCTGAAAACCAAAGGGCAGCCATTCCTTTAATCAGTACTCAACCACACTATAGAATTGATATTTTTAATGGAATTTAAGAGGCAATTCTCCAGTTATCAAATTAAGGGACAAATATATTATACACAGAGTTCCTACAGAGAAAAACTACGTGAAAAATATATTGAGATACAGAAAAAAAATACTTCTTGTACTTACCATAAACTAAGAAAAATGTACCTCGGCCTAGACTGGCCTATTTAAAACTAATATATAGGCCTATTTATGTTTACATTGATATTTATACTTAGCTATGACATTAATCCTTTAACCCTTTAGTAGGCAGTGTTGCTCTCAAGCATCGCATTCTATTGCGTTATCCACACGAATTATAACTTCAGTGATCATTTAATTGGCATTATTGCTTTCATACAATATTCATATACATGATTTGCGGGTCGCTTCTTTAGATACTTCTAATCTTCGTCAAATTTAGTATTGTAGAAGCTTTATCTAATACGTTCCGCGAAAGTTATTTTTTATTTTTTTATTTGTGGTTTCTTGTTCTGTAGGAAAATATTTCAATGAAACTGTTGAGTTGACTTAAGTTGATTTAGAGTTTAACGTCCCTTTCAGCAGCGAGGCTATATGAGACGTGGAGCTACTGATTAACGTGGAATCCGAACCACATGAGCTCCCGCCGGAAACAGAACCCGGGTCTCCCATGCCAAAGGCGCGTACGCTAACCGCTTAGCCACCAAGGTCAACGAAACTGTTGGTAATTACTGAGCGTATTCTTATGTTATTTTACCATAATAGGGCAATGCTGCTCAGTAGCTACACATAAAACCTATTTTATGCATCCTGTTGCTTTGAAATAAACACCATGTATTTTGTAACCAAAGTACAAATATACTTTAAAAATTACAAAATTATGATCAGAAATACATGGTTCAACCATAAAAGCAAACTAAATATTTTAATGCTAATGCTATAGCTATCAATGCTTGCCCATTAAAGGGTTAATATGAAGTTCATAAGTTCACATTCAGAACACATGAACACTTGTTTAGTAGCTTCGTACGATAATTAAGGCACGTGCACTTTAAGTGGTACCAGTGACCACAAAAATCACACCCAATATTTTTAAGTGTGACGTTTTCACTCCACTATGAATGTCGTAGGCCGACTTTTCTCTCTTTCGTGAATGAAAGTAGGTGTTCTTTATAGTTCTTGACCTGATTACGAATCTGAAGTCAAGTATGCTGTATCAGGTCGGGTTGTTGAGAAATTTGTAAATAAAGATTAAAAGGTGCTTTTTAATGTATTAATTTTAATAAATAGTGTGACTTTGATGTAAAAACAAGCTGTTGAAAAAAATATATACGTGACACATCTGGACATCAGAAATATAAACGAATATGCATATCTTTGTATTTTGTGGCATTTCCATTCATATTAGACTGACAAACAATGAATAGGGACAAGGGGATTGTCGCAAGTTGATTAAGTACGTATATTAAGCCTTTATTAGAGTTTGTATAATATTGTACATTTAATCCTGGAAACTAATTTACTTGGCGACAAAATGTGCAATTGTATAACCCAAAATGCAACAAAATGAGAGATGTGTAAAAACAAATGCGACATTTTGTATGTCCAACTGCGGATAACTCCTATGCCCCTAACAATGAAAATTACAAACTTTCCACGTTTAAGTTAGGCAAAGCCGCGGCTGAAATCATTGCATTTATACATTGGCACTCAAACGAAAAGAAACACTTATGAACCTTGCCTCTTGTGTGATATGGGGAGCGTGTCACGTGCCAAGTTCCAGCAGAAATCTGCGAGCATTTGCACACCAGATTTTCGTTTCTAGCGCTGCTCCAGGAACTGAATGGATTGGTGAAACCTCTCACCGTGCTCATCAGACACGGATCCTAGGTTTTCGGGAAAGAAAGATAGGTGACTATGTAGAAAATGCACTTTCAGTAACATGTTGCATCCCATAGTGTGCAGGTTTGACAACAACTCCTTCACTAGTTGCACATAGCTCGCATTTTTGTTATCTCCCGGAAAGTTTTCTTAAAAGAATTCCAGGTTTTCCGTTCCACCTCAGTTAGTTTTGATTCGAATATGTCATCTTTCATCAATTAACGTATCTGGGTCCAATGAATACACCTTCTTTTAGTTTAGTGTCTGATATTTTTGGGAACTTTTCCTGGAGATACTTAAATCCTTGTCCTTCCTTCTCCAACCCTTTCACGAATACCTTCATAAGGCCTAATTTAATGTGCAGGGAAGGCAGAAATATTTTCTTGGAGTCAACAAGGGGTTTCTCTTTCACATTCTTAATTCCGAGAGTCAGGGATGTACGAGTAGGTCATTCTCTTTATGTGTAGTGCAGATCCCTTGTTATACTGTCCCACTCACACAGAAAACAACAATACTTTGTATAGCCCAACTGTAACCCTAACACCAAACCAATCACCTTCAAGTCGCCACATATGTTCCACTGATGCTCAGCATACCTCAGTTTGTCGAAAAGGAGTTTCACATTTTGATTTGTCTCCTTCAAATTAACGGAATATTCAATTGGAATGGAGGGGTACGTATTACCATTGTGGAGGAGAACACACTTTTTACTTGCTTTTGACGAGTCCAAGAATAAACGCCACTCATCGACTTTGTTTGTAATGCCTGCATCAGTCCTTCCACGTCAGTACAATATATTCAATCATCACAACTGCTGTTATTTGAGGAAGTCATGTTGTCTATCACGTTAAAATGTCACTTTCGTTTCCTTTTGAAGAAGGTTCCAACCTTGAAGTCTTGAAGCTAAGAGTTCAGCTTGTTGTTTGGGTAGGGGCAAGTTTCTAATAAGGTCGTTCAGTTCCTTAATCGTTATCAAAAGTGGTTCTCTGGTACGTGCATTGTATGTAGGGTCTTCACTCTCAGTATCCATAACATCTTCACTTTCATCAACATCCCTGCTGTCTACTGTCCACACGTCTGGCGACACTGGCACAGGAAAACCTTCACCATGTGGGATGGGTCTTTAGCTGGTTGTAGATCTGGGTATTGTACTAATCATTTACCCTTGAAGGTTATTCCCTTTACATTTGACAGACAAAAGTAACAGTCGTGTACATGATCACGTAATTCAAAGCATAACATTGGTGTAGCAAATGGCATACACTTGTGAGAACCACGTAACCAGCCCCTTAGATTTACTACACAGGATTTACAACAGAATTTCGCTGCCCAGAGTTTGCCTACGTCGACTTTCGATGAAAAATACAACTTATACGCTTTTTTCACAACAGACGTTATCTTAGTGAGCTTCGGTTTTGAAGTTATCCGTCCACACACATAACAGAAGTTGTCAGGATCATTTTTACACTTTCTAGGCATTTTCAAAATTGTACCACTATAAAACACAAAACACAACACAGTTTTCAAATGTTACCCAGTTCACAACAAAAGATCCACAAGTTATGAGTGACAAGAACACGTTTCAATGTTGTTTATCTTCTATTAGCACAGTACGTCAACAGAAAACGCAGTTCGCCACACCAAGAAGCAAGGAAATAAACATACAATATTGATACTCAGTTGTTTCATCGCCGTCCAATGTTGCCAGGCGTAGGTGGGAAAAGTTAAGTTTCCGACGGTAAAGTTTCCACTTTTCCCCGCAACATTTTTTGACCTTTCGTCTACGGCGGGGGCTGGAAGTAATGTGTTTTCCATTAATGATCGTTTGTATTTTATATATTGCAATGTATGAATATCGCATGTTGTTTGCAGTGTGTGTATATATATCAGTACACAAGCTATTGATATTTGACACAGCAGAGATATACTATTAAAATCAGTTGCTATTGGAGGTAAATACTGCTTAACATTTATTGTTATTATCATTTTCCTTATTTCCCCCATCTTGTAACCCACTTTCTCTCTCTACCGAGCCCAGATACTTTAATAAGCATCTTAAGTGGACAGCCTTCCTACTTATTTCAGTCTATTTCATATTTATACCATGTTGGAACAGTTCAGGACTTTGCATATTATACATTGAGTTCTAATGACTATTAAGCTACTTCAGCGAGTTTCTGTTGATAATAACATGAGAGTAATGCTTTGTATAAATTCAGAACATATAGTTCGCGTCATATAACCAGACTTGTATTACTAAATGTACTTTTCTTTTGTTTTGAAATAAATTGTTATTGAAGTTTGAGCTGTAAAGTATAATTAAAGTTACGATATCCCTGAATGGTAGTATAGGGAATTGGAGTTCTGAATTCCTAAATGATGCATGAGTTAGGGTTGAAGCACCGTTAATATGATCCTGAAGCTCTTACCTTCTGATTATGAGTACATCTTATTTATTTTCGCTCTACCACTTTATACAGGACTGCACACAGTAGATATCTCGAGTTCGATTCTATTTGACATGGATTTTCCCACACTTTCGTTAACAATTGAACGGCTGGTATCTTAGGGCCTATCAGAGTAGAGTCGTGAGTTGCGGATAACTCTTCTCGACTCTTCACTGGGAAACTAATGAAACTGCGCTGCAGAGGTATGTCTCATCCATTCGACTTAGACGTGAATATCTTCAACTGGTTAGAGGATTAAAGTGAAATATCGGAAGCTGTTGTTTGCATGGAGAACTCAGCTTAATTATAAAAAATGCTACTCTCATTTTTAACCACCCTTGTTAGGTGCAGCTTAGTAATTTCTGCAATCAACGGCCGGCTACTCCAATAAAACACGCTCCAAAAATCTTTGTAATCAAATACATCTCTGTGTTAACATATTTTGTGTATTTAATACTCCAGTAATGTCTATATATAGATATAGTGTCTTTTTTTTTATTTTCAGTTGTTTTGACGATCAGTCAAATGAATAAGAAATCTTGTGGCAAAGTAACTCAATGTTTAATGCTCGTTATCTCTGAATTTAAAGTCTCTGAATAAATTACAGTCCGTGAACTTATAGTGGAAACATCATTCTGTGATATTCATTTGAATCTATAGTTTTCTCTAGATATAAGCACTCCACAAATTCTTTCCTAATTAATTACTCACCTGCACTACCACTTGTCTCTATTAGCATAATTGCGAGACCCAAATACGAGTATAAAGAAAGTAAATTTAATTTCTAACTTCTATTTCTATAGGAACTATATTAACAGAAAAATCAACCAATTAAGCTTGAATCCTAACTACAATTTATATTTGACATGTTGGTTGTTTAGGGACTTTAAATTGATAAATATGTTTTTTTGTAATAAGAACAATTTTATTTAACTTAATAAGGTGGGGAGAATTTATAATTTTTGTGTAGAGGAAATAAAGTGGAAGAACACATAGAATTTTGTTTATTTACATATGCAATAAAAGAAGAATGCATAATTTTCATTGATGAATATGATGCCGTGAATCACCATGAAAAATATGGCGTTGAAGTTTTAACCTACAATGAAAAGAAAGGAAAAAATAATTGATTGGTTAGTTTAATTTATTTGTGTGATTTATTAACTAACAAACAAGTTTATTTCATCAAAAATTACTAAATTATTGTTGAATCATTACTGATTATATATGAGGGAGATATTTATAATTCAATAAATAAGATACTTCATATTCCATTCGTGTTTATGTCATTTGATTGATATTTCAAACAAGCTACCTGCATTTATCGTCAGAGCTGTACTAATTCAGGGACATGTTCTACAATTATTTACCATTAAAAGAAACAAAAGCAATAATAATATTAAGAAAACTGTTAATATAAATTTGAATTAAACTGTAACTTGTAACAATATTTAATTGTTAAATAATGAATATATATACACATGAGGGATTCCAATAAACACTCGCCCGGGGCGAGTCGTTCATCGGTGCGGGCCAGTATTTAACATCATACTGAAAGTAAGTAAACGATTTCTATTGTGGGATGCGGGCTAGTAGCTCTTTTGGGCTAGCAAAATTTTGTTACTTATTTGCATCTCTGATATATATATGCAACCTAAGTTGTATTCATATTGGTGTAATTATTTTACATCAAGTCGATAAACTAGAGCAAGAATTATCTGAAAATATTATGTTCTTACTGAATTTATATAAATGTACACAATTTCTAAGCTCTGGTTAGTACGGAAATTAGTGAATTTTAAGATACAAGATTTGATCCTACCAAACAAGCAAACCAAAAATAATAATAATAATAATAATAATAATAATAATAATAATAATAATAATAATAATAATAATAATAATAATAATAAAAGCGTTGTGAGAAAAACAGATAACGTTGTAGGAAAACAGGATAACAACATAATAAAATCATTGCAATATTTTAAATCGATTCTAAGCGCATTTGGATGCATTTGTTCAAAATAAATTCCTACATTTAATTGATTATAAATTTTCTAAAGTTTATTTAAATGTTAAGAACACTTTTTTTTTAATCTTATCAACTATTATTCATGGTCATGGAGTAAAATTTGAATCGTCTATTTCTGGAACAAGGTTATGATTGCACAAGTTAAATATTGTGTGCACATTATCAAAATTGATATAGGAATTAATCTATGGGTACGATCAATTTTGTCTGTTGGAATGTTTATATTTAAATTTATTTAGTTTTTTATGTATAAATCTAAGAATGCTAAATACCCTAGCTACCCTTCCTGCTGATCTAGTGGCGCTTCTTTGGTCCTGGGTTCCATTCCCGACTTGACAGCCTTGAAATTCAAACGCATTATGGTGGTTCGAATTTCAACTTAAAATAAACATTCAAGTCCCATATAGCTTTGGTAGTGAAGAGAGGTGCTAAACTCCTATTTAACCAACCCATACCCTAACTGTGCTGGTTTACATTTCCAGTGAGGTCACTGAAGCCAAGCAGCGTTGAATTTTGTTAGTACTTGGGTGAATGATACTCAATAGACTTAACATTGGACAAAAGACTCCGAATGATATCAAACAAAACTGGTAGGCGCATTTGTATTGAGTGCGTCTTTGTATAGTCACCATGGAAAACAGATTACTCGGAATCTTCTTTCCATAACTGTGAAGTGAGTTAACAGGTTATTCTTTCAGGTTTATTCCTTTTGGAGAGGGAGAGAATTAAAAAAAAAAAAAACTTTTTCTTGTAGAGAAATATCTATTCATAATATAACTTCTAATAATTTTAAAGTTACTGATAAAAAGAATCGCGTTTGGTTGCTATAAACTTCCGCTGGTGGCTACACATTGATTGTAAAAAGTAATGTTTCCTGTTCATGAAGAAAAATGAAAATTTGATACGGAAATTGTTTCTGATAAAAAAAAAAAATGTTAACAACTATAGACTGCATTACATTATATTAAGATAAGAAGAAAATAAAAAAACGAACGAAAATATTATTTGGAATTTTAATGACCCTTTTACCGGTACTGAAGTTGTGTTTGACGCAGACTTTGCCACATCACATAGAATCTGAACAGTGGTGACTCATAAGGGAAGAGAAGAAAACTTGTCTAATGCACTAATTCTGTGCACAAGAATTAGTATATAAGTTTTCCCCCTTACTTTGAAGTAACAAAACTTTTTAACAATAGGACTTCCTCACGAGACGCCACTAAATCTAAATACACAAAATCGAACTTGGTTCTCCCATACCATACCAAAAGTTTTGAGTTCTTAATGTGTAGATCTTATAGATTTCTACCTACCCTTAATGTAACTAACGTTGCTTATATACTTACCAATTAACGTGATTTATGTAGTTTTACGTCTTTGCTTAACCGTAGAATGGGGCAGCATAGCCGACTGGAGCATGAGCAACAGCGGCGACTGGAGCAGCATAGCCGACTGGAGCATGAGCAACAGCGGCGACTGGGGCATGAGCAACAGCAACTGGGGCAGCGACTGGGCGGGCAACAACAGCTTGGCCAAGATGGAGGGAGTTAACATTGGCGTAGGAAGTGGCTACTGGAGCGTGGGCAACAGCGACTGGAGCATGAGCAACAGCGGCGACTGGGGCAGCATAGCCGATGGGAGCAATACCGGCTTCAGTAAGGGCAACAGCGGCCAAGAGAGCGATGCACACCTAAATGAAAGAAAGAAAAAAAAAAACGTAAATCTAAGTTATATGAATACGTACTTAATAAAAACTCAAAATTTCGTATATTTTATCTCATGAATATAATACAAGAAACACTGATAGCTTTTATAGTTTGTTGTGAGATGTGTAAAAATACAAATACTTCGCTGATCAGAGGCAGCAAGTTAAGAAAAATAAGTTTTAAATTTAAAACTTTCAAGCAAAAGTGCGTCCATCCATGCCACACCTATTAATGAATAAACTATCAAAATTATTGAATCAATTCGAGATAGATTAACAGTAAATTCTACATAGCAATTGTTAACATTATAAGCAACATGCAGAAACTGTTTCTTTGTGAAATACTTTCGAACAATGAATACCAAAGTGTGTGATATTGATTATTTTGTTAGAACATAAACATGGTTAGATTATAGTACAAGTTTTCAAAGCAAACAAATGTTAATGAAAAGTTAATATTTAAAATACATATCTAGGTAGTTCTGCCAAATTGTGAGCTTTTCTTAGTATTACGCAGTGAAATAAGAAAAAATAAACTTAACGAGCATCTCACACTATTATTTCATCTTCCATTTTAGTAAACCATTTAAGTAACAAGTATCAGTGGTTAAAAAAAAAAGTTTTCAATGATCACTATTTGGTAATAATATTTTCAACTTAATGTAACTTATCTTAATAAAAATTGTGTTGTAGAGATGACTTAAAGATTTGTACATAAAATGATAATACTGTTAATTTTTTAAATATTCACTATAAAAACTTTATGGGATACGTTTTTAACTCCTACTACATAGAAACAGTTTGACATAATTCAGAAATCACTTCTATTAGTTCTTTATAAACTATTTATTATTAATAACTGATTTGTTAAGTGTAATTTTAAATTTACTTCTGCTTGAGTTAATTCCATTAAAATTCACACGTCTTAAAGTTGGACATCTATCGTATAACTTAGAACTTATTTGTTTTAAGTTTAAGGTCGCACGATTATGCACCGAGGTTAAGGGAGACTTTGATAATGAGATGGAAAGATATAATGATAAATTTGAAAGAAAGTTCTTGGTATTCTGTGGAACGTTTCTGCTTCAAGTGCGTAGAGAAAATACACGGAAATTTTGGAAGAAAATTTTCTACAAACTTTGAACTAAATATATATCTAGATTGAATGGGGCTTATGCAGAGTCATTTTGACGTATGGTTAGCATCATACTAAAAGCCTGACTACTGCAGGAAATATATTGTTAGTCGATCTATTTAGTATGACACTAATCACGCGTCAGAATGACCGTGCATAAGGCTTAGTATTTCTAAATAATGGCAAGCTTTGATTACCTTCTGAACTAATAGTACAAAATGCTTTAGAAAAATAAAATCTATATTCTAAAATATGTCAGATCTTTCGGAGACACTTGTTTTAGAGTGGAAATTCCAAAGTGCTCTCCAAAACTAGATTTTACTTTTAAAATAACTTCGAAACAAAAGTTGACCGATTTGAATGTTGTTTTTGATAGGACAATCTGTTCTTTGTAATTCACGAAAACTTTATTCAAATTGGTGAATGTATTGCAGAGTTGTTGATGGAAGAACATTTTGATTGTGTAGAAGCAATTGCAATGCCGGATGTACAATATTTTCAGAATATATATGATTGCTTCACTAATTGCTTGATTAGAGTGCAGAATTCCGTTTTAGCACTGAAGCTATGTGGACAGGACATATTGCTTAACATGAGATCAGAAACCCTTGCTTGGTGTTCTTGAAACTTATACCCCTAATGCTCTCAAGGGCATTGAAGTCAGAACCGGGGCTGAGTTGATATTCCGTTTTCTTTGAGGTATCTCTTTCAGAAGCCCTTGAGACGTTAGCAAGTTCTGTAAATTTTCTCTAAAATTTTCTACAGTGCCTTCTTTAAAGAAATTAGTTTTGCGTAAGTTAGTTTCAAAGTTTGTTTTCTTACCGTTTACAAGTCTTGTTACACTCAGAAATAAAGCTCATTTCGATTTTCCTTCTGTTGTCTTTTCCTAAATAGAATTACCTTCCTAATGATGGATAATTAAAACGTTTTGTCTCATATCTAACCCACTTGTATCGTTAAGATGCATAATTAAATGTAAGCCAAATTCCAAATATATTTATTACCTGATATATTTTAAGGTTTCTGATGACTATACAGTTAAGTGAGATGTTTACTAACATATCAATCAAGTAGCAGGTATATCTAAACTTTAAATAATAAAATTGCATTTGTTTTTCCAAATTCAGAATAGTAATAATCTCGAGTTATTTTTTCCTGTCACACAATCTTTTAATTTGAAGAAACAGCCTGAATGTCGTCAAAGGTTAGGACACTATCTATTGAACTTAAAAGACATTAAATTTCCAATCACAAACCTAATATGAGATGTAAAAATTGATGATTGACCAATAAATAGGGAATCTCATTTAGGCGCCTAGATCCTCAGACGGTTAAATGAAAAGCTCTTTGGACCACTCATACAGTATTATTGGGTCGATGCATAAGTTCATTGTGGTTTTCTTTTGGGTTGGTAACAATGTGGCGTGAAGCGATTGTTTATCGTTATTCCGTTGTTTTTCCGTAGTTTGGAGTTTGTGTGTTGAGAAACACAGGTTTTCTTGATTGTGAAGATATTATTGTATACATTTCAGACAAACTAATATGGAATGTCAAGTTGAGAAAAGTGATCATTTCCGTCACATTTTACTCTTCGAGTTTACCCGAGGATCCAGTGCAGCAGAAGCTGCGAGAACAGTTTGTGCAGTGTACGGGAATGAAGCAATTGCTGAAAGAAAAGCACAGAAAAGCTTCTCTTGACCAATGGCTAACAGATTTCTTCCAGTCAAAACCAAAACAGTTCTACAGGCGAGGCATTGAATTGCTACCTGAACGCTGGCACAAGGTCATAGGTAATGGAGGTAAATACATCACTGAGTGATTGTGAGTTAATGTGAGAGGCAGTAAAATGTATGCAATTTATTGTTACACAAGTAGAATATGTTAATGTTATGTTTATGTCGTATTTGTATTTGAATTAACAGAACAGCAGAATAAAAATAAAATATAAAATATAAGAATCGCACGAACTTATGCATCGAGCCAAGTTGCATCGCTTACATTATTATTTCTAGACTAATGAATGGAATATAAAACAAAGGGAACAGTACAAAAGATAAAGATCTATTGTCCTCAAAAAGTGAAAAGGATTAGTACTATTAAACGAGTTCAGGAGATTATATATAATCTTCAGTTAGCCTTAGCAATATTGTTTCTTAAATGAACAAGACGATATTTATTTAGAAATATTGGAATAAAAATTGAATTTCTCTAAACAAACTGACAGATATTTAATTTGCACGCTAGAGAAAACAGTGGTGAAAATATTAAGGTTCAGTCCTCTAAGCGCGTATCTCGTTTAGAAACCAACTTCCAACTTGGTTTCTCTCAATCCAACAATTGTTGTTAAAATTCTATTGACGACATTCACTCCATTTCCATCTTGCTAATGTCAAAATTTCATGGACGCCATAAGGACGAGAATTGGCTTGTCTTGAATTTGAATTGAGTGTTGTTGTCTCTTTCAGCACCTAGGTTATATGAGACGTGGACCCAGGGCCGGTTCCAGGATTCTCTGAGAGGGGGGTGAACCAATAACTACCAGTACATTTGAATTAAATTTGAATTTTTTAAAAGCCTTTAGGCATGTGTGATGTGAATGAGGAATTCCTTTGGAAATGCTAAATGTCTACTCTCGACGAATTCTTTTCCTTGAACCTTCAGAAAATTGACTTAAACTATTTATTTTGCAAAACGCACTGCTAGCTTTTCACTTTAGATAGTGTATATATTTACGCCCACCTTTGCACCCCCCTAAATCCGGCCCTGCATGGACCTATATGGGACTCGAACTACACGTGCTTCTACTGGGAATTGGGCCTGGGTCTCCTGCACCGAAGACGAGCATACTAACCATATAGCAAAAGGGAGTTTGAAGACGACTTATTACTTGGATGTTATAGAGTTAGAAATTAAACTAACTTCTCCTATCAACTGTAAAACTGTCGAAAGGGCATTATGACCACGCGTGGATTGTCGATGGATCAAATGATGTCACCGTCATACACGGATTATAAGCCCATCCCATTGTAGTCGAAAGATCCATGGGTAATGTCACCCATAGGTTAGATTTATTTCCAAACAATATATTATAATGTATTATTTATAGATGGTCCCATATTACTCGGGTTCCATCACCACAATTCCTTGCTTTCTACATAGGTCTGATGATGCTGGTGTAACATCGAGAGCTCTATGCCTTTATCGAAGGCAAGCGACCACGGACACGAAAGGAAAGAGTTCGTCTACACATATGCACATGCCCCCTCCCAGTAGCATTAGAAAAAAAAAATCACTTCAACATGTCCTCTGAGTATTATATACCACACTTTTGCTTTTAACTTGATAACTTTGCTGAGTCTGTTAACGGTAAATTCAACACTGTCCAGCAACTTCACACTGATTCGTTATTTGCAGCGTAGGTTTTAAAGAAAAGCTCCACAACAGTTTTCACAAAAATCCATGCACGAGTGCATAATGGTATCCAAACAAAGAACTCACCAAGAATTTCATGATGAATGTGTTGAGTATACGGTGGTTTTTACGGGCTTCGTAAATTGCAGTGTATTGCACACAGAAAACTGATATCGAAATGGTAAAATTCGCTTCTTTATATATCCTTGCAAATTGGAAGGTTTTTTTCAGTTTACGAACCGGTATGGCACATTTTGCACGTCAACAAAAGGTCTCTTTTAAAAAAAATCCGGACCACGCCTACATCTGGTTCCATTTACCCCCGTTGTTAAACTGTTTTTAAAACCTTTCTCTTTATACCATAAGAAAATTCAGTCATATTCTTAATTTAGCCATGCACGAGCAGGTGTAGCAGGAGAGTACGAGAAATAAATTTTAAAAAAATAATGAAGGCTACATGTATATAGAAAGAGAGAGAGGGAGAGAGAGACAAGTATTATGTATCTAAATGTGTGTGTACGTAACATTTAGTGCTTTGGATATACGCCCTATATTTCTGTGTGGTATATACAAAACTGATTTAACTGGAGCACTTACCAACCATACCAACAGAAAGAAGTATGACCACTTTCTTTTTTTAAAAAAAAAAAATGTTTGGTCCAGAGGGGATAATAAAAATGTCCTTTTAAGAAATATTGAAGAAGTTAAAAATAAAAGAAAACCGGGGACAATAGTGGTTGCTGTACTCACTATGGATGATGAAGAAAATACCGCATTTAACTGGTGAAAAAGGGAGAGGTATTATAGTTTGTTTGTTCCTAAAATTTGGAGGTCAATGTGAACGTGGTAAGCCTATGAGATGGAAGCTGAAATTATGAATGAAATCATATACTGAACACACATACACACGTCATTCTCTTTTCTTATCTTGACGGTCAGTAATTTAATTGTCTTAGAAGTTTTATAACGTTGCTCTTTCCTCTTTCACTCCATGTCCATACAAAACGGTTGTTCCTATTGTGATTCAAGATAAATCTATGTTAATCACTATATTTTACAATAGGTATCTCTCCACTGAAGGAAAGCAAAAGAACCCTTTCACAATGGACGTGACCTTCGGTCTGAAATTGAGTTATTTGGGACAATTCGAATGATTGCAAATACAAATACGGTAAAAGTATTCGTGCTATACAGGGAGAAGCATGAATAATGAGATTGATTTTTAACAAGGTCAATAATTGAGTTAAGGAAGCACGTTTTAAAAGGAACTTAACAGTAATAATATATCACAAAGGTTCACTTTCGATGTATTGATGATGTAAGTGAAGTAATTACAACGCAAGTTCCGACTGCATAGTGCTTACGCTTGTCAGCTATATACAATATACAGTTCGAGGTGATTTATTTTATGCTACCAAATTTTTCTTTTATTGAATTTCCGTGGGTTTTCTCATGGATACTCCAGTTTCCTCCTACATTTTCATTTCCCTTAGCTTAAAGGGCATAATCGTTGGACATTTAAGCTGAAAGATTTTAATTTCATTTCTTCTACTAAATTAAAATGCAGACCAGGCGTGGCAATTCTTTTTAGGATTGAGGGCTACTTTTCATTTCAGAAATCACTGCCGGTCTACGTACGCCAATATAGACAAGTCTTTCCCAATTATAATAAAACGTAAGGATCGTAACCGTCTTTACTAGTAAGGCGGAGGGTGCAGTTAAAAAGTTGTAACTGTTTATTCTTTCCTTTTCTCCGTTCATTATCTCCTATCTCCAGCACTAAATAACAACCATATATGGAGTGTTAAGAACACAAGGGAATCAAGTCGACTTTTTGATCATTTGGGACACTCATCTTTAAGCATCTTTTTACGGCATTAAAAGATTCATGTCCAGATATATTGTAAATAACGTAGAAAAATTATGTAAAGAAACACTGCTAGCTTTTCGATGTATTTAAGTACACTGTGCAAACATTATGTTTCTTTTTCTCACAAGTTTGGTAACGAAACTTGACTCCCTTGTGCTCTGAATTCCCAATATTCAAAAATCTAATAGATTCACAATATTCACCTAAACATCAATTTGTTCCCTCACAAGAACTTCTACAATTCAAATAACGCGTAAACATATTACTACCTCTTGCTACAGAATGAAGTATTTTGTTGTATTATATTTCACTGTAGTTCGCAGTGGCGTAATAAGTCAATTACAATTCTTGATGTTTACAGTATTTGCTGCTTTGACAAATTCTAGCTATTTGATATTGATACTTCATACTCATTCATCAATGTTGTATAAATTATTGGAATTGTTTAGGATATCGTATGTAAATTCACTGTTATTTAGATGCAAAACACAGTGCAATCATAGGAAGATTCATTGTACCAAGACTTTTGAACTTATACGAACCACAATGCGAAGATCTAATTTAACAGACTATGAAAATGCCTAGCCCCTAAGGTTGCTGTAAACTGTCTGCTGCTCTACGATGAGAAATGAAATGATTTTTTTTGGTTTAGTTTAACGTCCCACGTTTGTACCTTTTAGAATAAATGAGATAGATGGTTAATGAAAGCGAATAATTGTGAATGTTTTTTTGTGTTCTTCCACTGGAAGTCAAACCCAGTACAACGTGTACCACAGACATACGAGGCCAGTGGTGTAGATAACGGTAATTTGATTGTGTCCAAGCTTTTAATACAGTAATATTCCAAACAGATTTTGCTTACATGCAGTTTGTTCTATTTGCGATCTCCAGTGTTACGACTTTTTAAAATTTATTACAAATAAAAATAAATATAATCAGTCCTGTTAAAAAGAAACTTTTCGAAGATACTCTATATTTAGCTCTTCAACTGATCTAAGGAAATTTATTATACACTCAGGGTATAACTAATTCCCTAAACTCATGTGTAGGGACAAATATACAACTTCTGAGGATGTAAGTTATTTTATGGGTGGAAAGAGAGATAGAGGGAGACGAAGAAGAAAATGGATGAATATGATTAAGAATTACTTCAAGGAGAAAGGTCTAACAGGGAAACAAGTCCATTACTGGGCTTTGTGGAGAAAGCTCATCATAAACGTCGATCCTACATAAATCGGATGACATAGAAAACATAATGAAGAAAAAAGTTATTTGCTGTATTTTTATCTTTCTGATTTCTTGTGTCTAGCAAAATTTCTCGTCTGTGGGTGTGAAAGAAGAAGTGTATGTTTAAGATTTTAAAACACATAGTACTGAACAACTTATCCGAATTGCTAACGCGCACACTTAGGTGTGTGTGGTTCCTCTTTTAGCTCCCGGTAGAAATACTAAAATTTTCCGATATTGGCCAAATACCATGATGTAACTGGGCACATACCTGAATTAAGAGATATCAAGCTCCAGTCCAGGTCCATAGAAATTATCACAATTGGGTTCCTATGCGCTTACTACGCATCACCCAGTCGAACAAACGGCATCTGGCTGGACATAAGTTGTAGCGAAAATAAATTTAGTTCAGTAATTTCTTCCATCTATAGCTAAATCTCATCACTATTTCAATAACGTGTGACAAAAGAGAACTGGAAAGAATATGACTATGGATAGCCATATGGTGCACATATCAGTCGATGGCATGTGGTCCGTCTATGTCGATGGCATGTGTCTACTTTTACCCGAATACGAGAGACCGTGCTATTGACCATCCTTAACACTTCTCACATTGCGCCAAAGGATTCTGTGTTCACTGCTGTCAAGGTTTATCGTTTGCGTACTTTTGATCAATCATAAAGTCAGAGCATATCTCAAAATTCTGCTGATGGAATGTCTGGGAATTTCACCCTGCAGGAATACTCTGCACACCCATTGAACATTAATGAAATATGCCTTTTTAGATTGTGTGTGCGTAACTTCCTTTACGTTGATGACCACCATTCCACGATTTCTTGAATTCGAAACAGGGCCTCTTGAAATTTGGCTTTTTCCCTATTTTGGACAGCCGTAGCTCTGAAATTATGCACTTTTCCCCACAGGTCCATAGGAACTTTTTGACTTAAATATATATATATATATATATATATATATATATATATATATATATATATATATATAATGAGTTCCGTATAACATTTTTGGCAGCAAAGAAACAATTCTAATTCTTATTATTATTTACCTTACTATTTTAAGGGACACGAAATGATAAAAATAAATTATTTTTGTATAACAGAATCCAGTGTGAGAATGAAAAGATAAATGGTATAAAAATAATGATATTAAATAAAAACAATCACTAATTTTTGTTGTTCCATAGACTAAGATAGTAGTTGTTTTTTCTTTAATGTAAAAAAGAAAAACTTTTTATTAATTATTCAATATGTAATAAAGTTAACATACGGACCATAGAGTGAGCAGTATGACAAAAAAAAAAAAAAAAAAAAAAAATACAATAACTTTAATTCTCTCAGTGTTTACTTTGTGATTCACATTATAGGCAAACGCTTTTCTTAGATATTTTCTATTGTCCTAAGTCAAACACTAGTTTTCTTCCACCATTTAAATAAGCGGATGATATTTATCACTGAATTAACTATATGTGAGAGGACAAGAGAATCATGTTATAAAGAAATACCTATTTTGTTTATTTCAAGAACATCCCACTTCTGTAATAAAATACGATTTGAAGCATCGTATTATGAGTCACATTTCGATTTTGTCTAGCAAATTGTGATGCGGTACCGCTTAAAAGACACTTATATAGAGAGAGAACTATAGAGATCCATCAAATAGTTACATCAATTCTTTGCAAATGGCAGTTTCAGTCAATAGATACTGACACTACCGGCACCTATTAACGTAACAATCAATGTAACGGTTTGATGGATTCATAGAGCAATGCTAATGGTTCCAAGTTAATCTACAATGTCGCCACACAGGTCGGTAGCCAGCCCAAAAATGTAGGGGGGCCCGGCTGAAGTTAGGGGGAGCCCGATCCAACTATATTATAGTTTGTTTGCAAGCCTACCGTGAAAAATTTAGGGGAGCCAGCAAAAATTTAGGAGGGCCCGGCCGCCCTACACTCCCCTGGATACAGGCCTGTCGCCACATAGTGAAACATTGATTCTCTGTAGCGGCTGAAGAAGGCCTCGGAGTGTACACCGTTATATAGCATTTTTGCCTTATTTTGACCTGTAGAATAGCGCTCTGTAGATGGGCGCCATTTTAGAACACCCGATATATATATATGTGGGTGTTTGTGATGCTTAGGCAGTCATTAGCCTCTTAGATAGGTTCCTGACTACGCCTCTGAGCTGAACGACAATGGGACAAACTGTCCCTCAGGCACGTGATTGATTTGCAACTACATCCTTTATCAACTGTGAGACTATGCATGACTAAATCTCGTGCACTAGAGCCACGAACACTGACTGCTTTATTATTATTAAATTCCCGCTACCGGGACATTTATCAACATAATCTTCTAATAAACTAATTCAATTTTTCACTCAATCCACAATACGACAGGGACACGAACACTCCAATCGTAAGGCGAGCTAATAATCCGACCATGTTCTACAGAAGTTTTCGAACTCCCAATGGGTTTTGTCTCTTATGATTGTCAGCCTAACGCTTCAGACTGCTCAACTACATTCGGTCACTAGATTTTATTATTTTTAGTTTAACGTCCAAGGAGTACGCATTGAGGCTAAAGGAGACAGAACTAATCCATTATACAAAATGGGACAAATAAAAGTGGCCCGGACGAATGGATACGATTGGACGTAAATGTATGCAATGCATGGAACCTCACCACGTGAAGTGCACACCACCGGTTCAGATCTTAGTGCGGGCTGTGTCAGTGTGAGTTGAGCAGTGCACAGGTAAGGATGGTACTCACAGTGCAGTAAGAGGGTTTTCGTTGTGGAAAGTTACATAGCTGGCCACCTTGGTCACCTGATGTATCTGTGTGCGATTACTTTCTGTGGTGAAACGTCCAGTCTAAAGTGTATCGCAACAACCCTCATAGTCTTCAAGAATTGCAGCAGAACATTTCTGATTAGATTGCAGCAATTCTAGCAGCCTATCTTCAGTCTGTATTCTGCAATTTGCTGACCAGAACCCAAAAGTGCCAAGAGATGAATGGTGGTCATTTTCACCATCTGCTATAAAAATATTAGCGAACTGTTGCCTTTCCTTTTCTGTGTTTTTCTGTACCGTGGAGCTCTGTTCTCCGGGCCACTTTTATTTACCCTACTCTGTATAACAAAATTTAATTTTCACGAAGTAAGAGATGTTAAAATATAGTTGAAGAAATCAGTAATGTCAAACCGTTCAAAGTCCAGTTCATTGAAAAAAAATATTTTGCCGCATATCAGTGCTTTAAAAAAATGAAGCGAGTATTGAATAATGTTACCACTTAAAAATAGGTTTCCCCATTCTTACACATATGTAGTGTGGTTATTTGGTTATAATTTCCAATATGCAGAAAACGCTTGTAAAAGTTGTAAGTTTTTTTTTTTTTTTTTTTTTTTTTTTGTGAAACAATCTTCAAAGTAGAAACATCTGCAAACAGATAATATCCGCAAGGTTGATTCTACATTTCAGAGTCGAATGTTTAATAACTATTCTGATATTTAAAAAAATATTCTACCCACTAAGTACTTTAAAATGTACAGATATAAACCTTCGTATACAGGCAATGGAATATGTATATGTACACCAAAAAATAACATATTTTCCCCTAATTATTGTGGAAAGAAAGAAAGATTGTAAAATTATGTGGACAGTGATTAAGGAAGAGAAAGGCCAGTCACGAACAGGCAACACAACTTCACAGCCTATAAAAGAGCAATCGCTCAATTACGTTATTTTAAAGAAACCGGAAAAAGAAACACACCTGAAATTTAGTATGGACAATTTCCTCACTTATCATCCACTTCAAACAGGACAGAAACATTATGTAATAAAAATAGTGAATGATATTTGTATATTGTATATACTTCTTGTGTGCATGTTTTAAGCTTAATCTTTAAGTTGATGCTGATCACATGTAATCTCTACTCATTATAAATGTGAAACTGCTAAGTGAAATACTAAGTAGAAAGAATAAGTATTGATCCTTTAAACCAATCTCCTATTTATTCCATATCTCCCAGGTTTCATAGTTTTACACACTATCCAACAATTCCAAATACATCAAGCATCTGTAAACCACTAAATTACATGTAAATACCAATCACATTTGAGCAAACTACATTAAACGAAATTCTCATAGTTCAAAATAGAATTACATTCTTTGTACAGATTCTCTCCGTTAGCAAACTACAGAAAGATTCTACATACGTACTATTGAAGCATTTCTTGTCCCCAACAAACATAATTCTTTTAGTATAATTCTCACAGTGTTTGTGTTTTAGTTCCCACAGAAGACAATACAAATAACACCAGTAAAATATCATCCTTCGGTCTATAAATTACTTTGTCAATAACTTAGAAAGGAATTAAGAAATTTTAGTGTTGTTTTTTGGTATCAAACAAAGAAATATGTTCCTTCTAAGGGAAGAAAATCACTGCATTTACGAGTAAATTGGTAGATTAATTTCTCAGTTATTGGCAAAAGAATATGTACGGACTGGAGTGAAATGTACTTTCCCTGGCAAGTGTGTGTTTTGTAACATGATAAAAGAGGATTTTTTCTAAAAATCCTAGTTATGTACCAGAAAGGATATGTGTGTTGCAGAGATGAACACTAAATTAGATTAGGTTGGTTTGTTGGATGGGGCTTAACGAACTTTTCAGCACCGAGGTTATATGAAACTCGGATATACAAATTAATGTAAGATTCCCTGAGCTTCCCCTAGGAATCAAACTCTGGTCTCCCACGCCAAAGACGTGTACACACACCATATAACCACAAGATATCTCAAACATAATGATCCCACATAATGCAAGTAAATATACTATAAGGTGCAATAAAGATGTATAGTCAGGATCTGAATGAGACAATACGAGCTTTTATATCAAATCGACAATTTCTTTTGGAGAGGTATGAAAGGGATAGGCGGTTGAAAGCATATTGACACTAAAAATTACGCCATGGATAAGTAAACTGTAGAGTAAGATTGAAAGACTTACTTCTCTCTCATTTTCTAGTTTTTTTCTTTTTAATTTTGATCACTCGTATAGCTCTCAGTGAAAAATTTGGTAATTCTTTTCGTTCCAATTTCGTTTTTCCTTTGTTGGTTGGGTTAGAGTCTGAGTTTGTTTCAGCACCGAGATTCCATAAGACTGGACCAACAGCTTAGTGTGAGATGAGAATCACACGAAGTCTCACACGTCTTCTGTGGTACTCATAACGTACAAACCACAAGAGAGTTGTTCTTTAGTTTTCTACTTCAAAGTCTGAGTATATTTATTCTATTCCATGAAAGGCATTTTTTTAAAAAAATATATTACATTGTAATTCGTTTTAATAAAGAGTTAACTACTTAAGTGCTTTGAATACCCTCGTCTAAAACGAAATGGTAAATTTTTAATGTGTAGTTTAATTTTAAAGAATATATTACTCGACATTTTGCAAAATGTTATAATCGTTTTGCCGAAGTTTCATGTTTAACTTGACCAAAGTTTTGAACAAATGTGAGTACAGTTTTAATTATACATAGTCAATAAATTTATCGAAATAATTCTTTAAAAATAATTCAAATATATATATTTATTAATTTTATAGAATATACAAACTGAATAAATTCGTTTCACTTTAAAACATTAATATAATATACGGTGACAATTGGCTTTTGGGACAAATTTAGGAATAAAATTTACACACTGTAAGATTTCTGATTCATTAATCGTTTTTATTAGTACTTTTTTTATATTGAATCGTATTGATCCTTAACCGAAACAGAAGAAGAACTTCTCAAAGTCAAAATGAATTATGTCCTTTTCTATATTTATTTAGTTTAAATTTAACTTAATTTGATTTTTAGTTAAGCGTTCCTTTCAGCAGAGAGGCTATATGAAACACGAACCTAGAGCTTAATGTGGAATCCGAACCACATGAGCTCCCAGCGGGAATCGAATCCAAGTGTCCCACACCAGAGGTGCTTAGCCACGAGGAAGCTCTAAATTTAAATCAAAATGCATTCAGGGATATAAATTGTTAGATTTGCTAGCAGCAGGTAGATGTTAAATCTTTAATTGCTTATTCTTTCTGCGTTTGTGTGAGTTACAGACAGAATAAATACTTGAAGAGGTAAATAATTTATATACCAATTCAGCATAAATAATTTATATACCAATTCAGCATACAACAAAACCAAAATCTATAACCAGTTTGTTATATAATAGTCTTCATTGAGTGAACTTTAAAGCAATTTCCATCACCTGTGCGACAATTATTACTTTTTTTGTTACATCTCTTTGCATTCTTGCAGGTACTGTACGGCTATGTACAAGTTGACGTATATATGGTTTGTGAGTATTTATACAAACATCAGTGGCATTTCTACTATTAGTAAATACATCATACAAGACAGTTCGCTGCCTTTGTATTTTATCGTCTGTATAGCAAGTCTAACGTAACTAACCGTGTGTTTAGAACAAACAGACACACCCAATTGGTGGGTGAATGCTAAAATTATGTAAGATACGGTATCTAATTATGCAAATTGTAGGCAGGTCAAAATCTCATGCTCTTGTAATATACCGTATAAAGTATGTAATTTATAAATGACAGGAAGAATATGAAATATTTGATTTTGAAGAAATGAATGAAGCCAAGTGCAATATTTAATGGAAAGGTGCATATTAAATGATAAGATTAGTTCAAGAGAGCAGAGGAATTAGTTATGTGTATTGTAGAAGTTTTATCCTATTCTGCTGTACGTATATTAAAACCTATTCTTGAAAGTAACCTAATTTTTTAAAACGTATTCGTATAGTGTGTGTTTGTGTGTTGGTGCGTAAAGCAACTAACTGGTTACATAAGTAGTTAATTTTAATTACTGACTTGTCTCAATCTTTCCTTCTTTCACTTCCTCTCTTTATCTGTCCTCCATATACAGTTCAGAGTTTTTTTTGGCGTGTAGGTGGATAAACACCTAATGGCTTCTTTTAAACAAATCATACTTACTTCGCTCAATTAATACATGTACTTAAAATAAAATGTGTTTATTTACTTATTCGAATTTTCTATTGCAATTTATTCTTTTTGATTTATTTCATTAACACAATTAATACCTTACTACTCAGCTATGGGATAATCGCCTTGCAGTTTTTTGTTTGTTCAGCGTTTTTTTTTTCTTTTTACCAAATTGATGCTAATGTGTTAAGATATAGATCTTAATTATAAAGTTAAATCCGGTACGTAATCAATTACAAACAGAAATTTAATCTAGATCTTTCATAGTGCCACGAAAACTTTAAACTACAAGGTAGCTTAATCAAACTGTAAAAGAAAACTCTTAGACCATATAGTTAATTGTAGCTTCACTGACTAGGTATAGACAAGTGGTTAGTGCTCTTTCTTCACAATAAGGAGGTTTCGGTTTCAAATCTAATGGATAGTTTTTTTGAATTAGGTTCTTCCAATAGTATATCTTCATTTCACCTGGCGGAACCAGAATACTATCTTCGATAATAGGACCTGGTAGACTTCTTTCCAACATCTTTTCCATTGTTCACATTATTTTTCTTAATTGTTAGTGATGCAAGAGCAAATAGGGTCGGCATGCTTTATATGCATATGTATTTTGCTAAATACAATAAGACATGTAGCTGTTTATTTTACTGAATTTTTAATTGAATCCATTTATATATAATTCATTAAAAAAATGATCAATTTTAATTATACCGGGTGGCCCAAAAGTAGGTATACAGACTGCATCGATCAAGTATGACATTTTAATTGATTAAGATAATGAATTTACTTGCTTTGGTTTGTTCCGAGTTTAAGGTATAAGTGAAAATAAATTAAGAAGAGATAAGGAAGAAACTAAGTCAATACCTGTATAGATGATATAAAATGATAAATGATAGGTGAATGATATAAAATGTCATGACCGATTAAGCCATTCTGTATATGTTTGTATAGGGCTATATCATGAAAAAAAAAACATAACGCCAATGTTGATAAGGACTCTCCCGTAATATTATTGTTAGAGTACACGCGGCACGGGAGACCCAAGTTCGATTCCCGATGATAGGAACTCATGTGCTTCAGATTTCATGTCAAGTTGGAGGTTTACGTTTCACATAGCTTCGGTCATTATTACATTATCTCGCATTTTAGAAAAAGGAATGAGAAAAACTAGTAAAATTTTAAAACAACTTTTGAGAAATCAAATTGTGAAAGAAAATTTTTACGAACTGTAGTTTTAAAAAATGAAACTATGCTTCTAAATTTCGCTGATTTCAATCCCTATTTTAGTGGTTGAAGAGAATCGAGAGACAAAACATCTATTTTTATTTTAAATTCATTCACTATCCAAGAATTTTAAATTCATCAACAAAATATACTTAAGTACATCATTACGCATTGTAAATGTTTAAAATACATCTAGTACCTTAAAGTATTATCCATATCCCATACATAGAATTGCGATCCTCTTTACTGACTCGAGCAGACTTTATTTGCTACTAACATTAAGTAAACAAACAATATAGTATGTAAAAAAATCTGATATACAAGTGGGATTAATATTTTCCGTGGTTTTGAAGATCATAGTAATTCCCACAGTTATTTGAAAAAACGAAATTATTGTTGTATTATTATACCTAACATACCAGGAGGTACTGGAAAGTTCAATGGCATACCCTATGCCACTGAACGATTTTAACAAGTTTTTATTTTGTTTGAAAGCTATATGTTTCTATAGGTTTAAGACACAAAGTCAAAGTACTGGAAGTAATGTACGTATTTTTGTTGCAGGTGTGACGTGAAGATGACGGATCAACAAGTGGAGTTTGATGATGTCGAAACCTAGAGCAATCATCAAGCTTCCCTTCCTCCAGGAAAAGTTTCCAAAGACCATCCATGATGAGATGCTACAAACAATGGAAGTCCATAGCTCACGTTATGCTATTTCAAGAACTAGGTTGTCAAGTTTAAGACACGACATTTTGGCACTGAAGATGAAACCCGAGCTGGTAGTCTTTGTGTTGATTATCTAGAACAAGGTAACACCATAATCAGGGTTTACTATACATCATTACTAGATAGGCTCCAGGGCTGAAGAAGACACGCCATGGAAATTTGTGCTAAAAAGTTATATACTTTTATGACAATGTATCTCCTCACAAGAGCAATGTTGTGATGGACAAATTGGCTATATTAAGGTTTGAAACCTTTAATTACTCACCCTATTTACCTGACCATGCTCCAGGTGACAACCACCTATTCCCAATTTAAAAAAAAAAAACACAGCCACTATTAGAAATAAAAAATCTGCAACATTTCTGAAGCGATTGCAGCTGCAAATGTGTGGTTTGATATCCTACCGACAAAACAATAGAGGGATTAAATAAACTGCAGCACCGAAGCAAAACTGCATGAAATTGAGGGAGGAGTATGTTGTATAAATTCATCATAAAACTGAATTGTTTTTCTTCGGAAAGCCAAAAACTTCTCAGTGCCCTTGCATGAAAAGTCGAAGCACGGTGACTCAATAGTGGAGAAGTCATCTCTGGTTCGATGGTCTCTTCCCACGTAAATTAGTAGTGGACAACATCTTGTTCGAGAGTTTCCTTGAAGTTTTCGGGTTTCATATAACATTCTTCTCCCATCATTTTTTTCATAATCTCCCATTTACGTTAATAATCCATCTCCTATAACGTGCAGGGCGTAAACGTTGCATGTAAAACGAGAAGTTTTCTTGTCATTTCACGAACGGTTGAAAAAAAAAAAAAAGATCATACATGGATATGTCAATATAAATACTGTGTCATAAATGCTGGATAGTATTACACGTTGATCACATTGTACAGTAAAGACAATTGAGTTGAGTTGAGTTGAAGTTTAACGTCCCTTTCAGCAACAAGGCTATATGAGACGGGACCTACTGATCAACGTGAAATCCGAACCACATGAGCTCCCGCCGGAAATCGAACCCGGGTCTCCTACGCCAAAGGCGCGTACGCTAACCGCTTAGCCACGAAGGAACTCCAAACACAATTGAAATAATATCTAGGTAATAATAATAATAACAAAAGAGAATATAATAAAAAGTATATAAATATATTTATATAACTCTTAGAATTATTTACAGAAGAATTTATTTATATATAATTATTTATTTATTTTTTTATGACGAAGTCCTGGACATCGATTTTTTTGGGTGAAGGGTTTTTAAATGCAGAGAAGAAGAAAATTTCATCTGAAAAGAAGAGAAATGAAGACAACGAGTTTATTACAGAATTGTCTATAAGCAACTAAGTAAGAAGAAACAATATATTATTCTTGATTGATTCCTTTTAAAAAATACAAATATCAATTAAGAATCGTCTCTATTTTACTTGTGTGCACCTACAGTAAGTAGAGCTTAATTTTTAGAGTATATTTATTTAATATTACATCTTACATGTGGAAAAAACATTATTGATAAGGAACTGTCTTACAGACAGCCAAGTTCGATATGTTATGCAAAGCCTTAACTGGGTTTGAAATCAATGCAACAAATGCATCATAGTGGTCCTATTCTACGTAAATTTTCTAATTAGGTAGCATGTGCTCTTTACTGGCTAGGAAGTTAGGTAAGAATAAAGCATACTTTTCAGACATAATTTTCAACTGTTGATCCTGTAAAATTAGTTGTAAGCATTACGTAACATAGTATTTTTTCCTAAGGATATATTAGTTTATGTGAGAAAATTAATTCAAGTCTGATTCCCGGTGGGATTTTAACGTAATTCAGATCCCACGTTAAACTGTAAATGCGTATCTCATTAAACCTCGGTGTTGAAAAGGGGCTTTAAAACTAAGAAAACAAAAAGTGAAAATAAGTCATTCTTATGTAACTATTCTTAAAGACTCTTTAGAGAACTAATAAATCCCTCGTTGTGGCTATCTATATAGGTAGAGTTGGATTCCTGGCAGGAGTTCATGTGGTACTGATCCCACATTAAGATGTAGGTCCACGTCTCACATAGCCTGATTGCTAAAAGGGACGCTAAACTCAAACAATATTCTTATGTTTACCGGTACATTTATGTTTAGTACTTTTTACTCTGAACAATTATGAATCAGAATATATTCTTCCTGTAACAATTAAAAGCAATGACAATTATAAGAGCATCTACTTCATTTTGTGTGATTTATACTTCATTTTGTTAATCCACTAAGTCATTAAGTCGTCTTTACCGCATCTTCGACTGGGAGAGGTATATGAGACATTTTGTAGGATATTTGAATAGGTATCCAACAAATGTGCCGGGAAATTGCGCCAGAGCTTCGAAATTGCCCTGTACCTATTCTCACTACCCACACAGAACAATATGTTTACGTAGAGACATATGAACAATAAAAATAAATGAGTTTTTCGCTATTGAATAATTATGACAAGTCAACAAGAATCATGAAATATTGGTATAATCATACTTAGCAGTTAATGTGAGATATAATTACTATTCTTTGGAAATATTTTTAGTATGACAAAGAAGAATAAGAATAGTATTGCGGACTTCGCTTTTGTTTAGGTGTCCACTATATTGCGAATTTTATAAAATAATCAAATTATAGGCTATAGGAGTTGAGTCGATTTTGAGTTTAACATCCCTTTCCGGAGCGAGGCTATATGAGACGAGACCTACTGACTAATGTGGAATCCGAACCACATGAGCTCCCTCCGTGGATGGAATCGGGGTCTCCCACGCCAAAGGCGCGTACGCTAACCACTTAGCTACGAAGGAGCTCCAAATTATATAGAAAAACGGGTTCCTTAGTGATTACCCTCATAGCTCTTCTTTCCTTTAAAATCTCTTCGATTCAATAGCAAACTTTCGAAAAAGGTAATTTATTGAAATAACATTGTATTTTTTTTTTAAATCTCTACTCTATAGATGGCGCAAAATTTTTAAGGGGATGCAATGTTAACATTCTTGTATAAGGAGTTTCAGTAACACACTTCTTTTAAAACAATAATAAAGAAAATTAGATCTGAATGAACATTTGTTTCCAATAGTAAACCTAAAAAACATTCAGCATACAAAGAGCTTAATTTTAAAAAAACGTGCACCACAGGTATTTGTTAGATGTACCATAAGAATTCAAAGGCAATTTTAACGTAAACAACTGTTGACCTTATTCGAAACCAATGTGTACACTTCGTCCGTAATTTAGTAATCTGAAACAAGAAACTCACGAAACGTGGCGTGCTTAGATGTTGGCTAACTTCGGATATTTGTGGTGAAATTGAAATGAAAGCCTGAGCGGTCATCCAAGGACGTCGATTTCTGTAAATTTGGGGGGCATTCAGGTGCAGAAGGCATATATGAGGATTTTAAGACAAATTGCATTCAAATGATGCCAAATATTGTATATGCATAAATACAATGAGGGGGCCCACATAAGCTTTGGGGGAGCTGGGCCCCCCAGGATCATCGTTTCTTTCGGCTCATGGGATGACCTTCAAGGCTTCGTGATAGAAAATTTAGTGGTTCGGTCCAGTAGGTACATCTCTAATACCCTCGATGCTCAAGAAAAGACACTAAACTTCAATTCATCAATGTACAATAGTTACTCTTAGTTTTAGCGGGAAATAAGTGGAGTTCTTATATATGTTCCAATGTGACATTAAGAATTCTTTTAATCGTCACATTATACATATAACACTTAGGATATTTTCTCTTTGCAGACAATGTGACACTATAGGTTAAAATTAGGTGAACTTTTTCCATTTCTTATATATACTAAACTATCCTTAGTTTTTGTCAGTTTTTAACAAGAAAAAGCCATTAAAGCTAGTATCGATAAAGGACTTTAATTTAATGTGAGCCATAAACACTATTCATTATATCAAATATCATGGGTCAACGATTTTTATGAGACGGGGCATTAATTTAATGTGAACGGTAGAAACTTTAATTCAGCTGCACAAACAAAAGCTTCATGAGCATATTAAAGTTCTAGTTTTTATTAATAGTTGAAAACTACATCAGGAGGTCGATTATTAATGTAATGAATTGTAACTTTAATATGCTCGTGAAGCTTCCATCGATATAGCTACATTAACGTAAAATGAACTTTTGCGCTATGTTTTTCTTGGAAAAATTCTTAAACCTGAAATATAATGAAAAACATTCATAGTTCATGTTAAAATCTATACTAGCCGTGCCCACTCCTGCTCCGCCTTAAATATAAATAATAACAGACAGAAACTACTTACCAGTTCATCGCTTACGAATTTTGTTTAACCCAAGTAGCCGTAGCTCTTGACAACTGGAGCAGCAGCGTAAGCTGGAGCAGCAACAGCGGCGACGGGGGCAGCATGAGCAACAGCAAGAGGAGCAGCGACTGGGGCGTGGGCAACAGCAAGAGGAGCAGCTACTGGAGCGTGGGCAACGGCAACTGGAGCAGCGACTGGGCGGGCAACAACAGTCTGGCCAAGATGGAGAGAGTTAACATTGGCGTAGGAGGTAGCGACTGGGACGGCGGCCTTAGCAACAACAGGAGCATGAGCTACAGCTAATGGGGCAGCATGAGCGACAGCTACTGGAGCAGCGGCATAAGCTGGGGCAGCAATAGCTGGAGCAGCATAGCCGATTGGGGCAACTCCGGCATAGGCAACAGCAGCCAAAGCAAGAACGCACACCTGGAAGAAAGTAGAGAAAGGACATACAAATTTAGATTATTTAGATTATAACTTTTAATTGCAGAATTCAAATCAACATATTGCTACAGTTATTCAGTATGAATAATACTAATGCACAGAAGAAATGAATTATTTACTTTCAGAATAAATGTTATGGCTTGAAAATTCTTTAGTGAAAATAGTGTAATGGAAGTCCTGGTGGCATTTTATGAATAAGAAAAGCCACACATATAACTCAACATGTTCTTTTTTCTCGAAGCTCTGTCCTCCCTTGCTGCTATATGGTCAGCATACAAACCTTTTGAATGGGAAACCGTTTACGATTCGCATCGGAAGCTAATGTGGTACGGATCCCACATTAGACTGTAGATCTACATTTGTGGGTCTATAGCCTCAGTGCTAAGAGGAACGCTAAGCTCCAAATCAAACAACCGTGTCCATTGTTCGGAAACTTCCGTATTCTATGAAGGAAAAAGACATTTATGTTAAACTGTAAACTTAAGATTATTACCGATATTTTATTCAATACTTTCGTACCAGTATTTGTAGCGTTTCAACTTACATTCACTAGTTGACTTTGTTTAAACATTGATTCTCACTAGTATACTTTTATGTCATAACAGCTTACAGCCAGTTGTTGGACCACTTTGTTGCCGAATCCAACCATGTACACTAGTGAAGGTGGAGCATTACTGACCTTCCACCTACCTTAAATCATATTTTCCTCTTTGAAATAACATAATGAAAGAGCAAAAGTATAGACGTCGAAACAGTGCTTTACCCACTCCTGTCGGTTTCGGGGACAGAAGGGAAGAATGTAAAGCTCTAGGGAGTATATCTAGTCAAACTTTGGGGAAAGGTTCTGCAATTTTGGCGGAGGGAAATATCCCCTAAGATGTCTGGGAAAAAACATTGCATAGAAATTGCATCATTACTGGGGTGACTGTATGTTTGGATTTAGTTTGACGAATATCGGCTAAATCCTGAAGCTTAGGCTAAAGAGTAGGAATAACAATTCAAAGAGAATGATGATCGAAGAATTGCTGGCAGAAATAGGAAAACAGGAGAACCGTAACAAAGAAAAAAACTCACGGACGCGATATTGCCCACCACTAATGCACATAGTCTAACATCATACTGGTAAGCCACTCAACTGTAAAAAAGGTTAATATTTCAGCGAGAAGAATTTGCCTCTGTTACAGGAACACACAGTATTAGCACAGTATAAGGTATTTCTTTAATTAGTTAGATTTGATTCGATTTCTAGTTTAACGTCCCATTCCGCAGTGAGGCTATACGTGACGTGGACCTAGTGATTAACGTGGAATCCTAACCACATGAGCTCCCGCTGGAAATCGAACCCGGGCCTCCCACGCCAAAGGCGCGTACACCACTAACTGCTTAGCTACGAAGAAGCACTCAGTTAGATTTGAGTGTAGTGTTCCATTCAGTAGAGAGGCTATATGAGTGGTGGACCTACAGCTTAACGTGGAGTCCGAACCATATGAGCTCCCACCAAGAATTGAACCTGGGTCTCCCACGCCAAAAGCGCATACGCTATCCACGAGGGAACTCATAAGGTATATCTGAAATAAATGCAATCGTTAACGCACGTCCCAAAGTTATATCCATTAAGATAAAGGATAACTGTAAATAAATGACTATGAAAGAATTTGAAGGATAAGAATGGGAGGATACGGAAGAATCCTGAGAAAAAAAAAACATGGACGCGATGTTATTCAACTCCAATTTCTCGTGCCTATAATCAAACTAATGGTCCCTAATAACAAAGTTGAGAGTTCTAGCACTAAACCACCGTGCCCTTCTTGCAGTGAATATCTCAGTGAAGGTTATTCAACAGAAACAGAACTCGGTACGGAACTACCCAATGCACATATCACGATCTCGAAAGGAAGGGAAACATTTGTAGCCTATATACTTCTTAAGTAAGTTGTTTTCAAATATAGTTTAAAGTCATAAGCTTCATTTACGATATTTTCTTATTCAACTAAAATTATGTAGATATAATTACTTTGGTTGAGAACATATTGTGGAAACTTCTCGGTAGAAGCTTCTGAATCTGTAAACGCAGGCAAGGAGCCAAACAAATTCCCTTTCACGATTAGCTTGACTTCTGTCATTCTGAGTGCGGATTTGACATTACATATGCATTTCAACGCACGAACCTACACTTGGATCTGTATAAAACGATGGGTTGCCTGCGACTTGATTTATAATCATCATGAATGCGTGGAATATATGAGTGTCTTTTTTAGAAGATCCAGAAAGAAAGTTCATAGCTAACACGGAAAAAGTTTCAACATTCAAACTGAAAGGGAAAGACCCCCTTCTACGTAATATGTTACATAATGGGAAAGTATGTTTATATACTGTGATGTCGCTTACAAAACTCATCCGACTATTTCAATTTAGAAATCTTTTATGTTGTTTCATCTTGGGTGAAATTATGTAGTTTGTTTTTTGGATTAAAAAAAAATCCCGTTTATTGGTGGTTAGTTCAAAGTAATGAATGAAAAATATTCACTATTTATGCAATAAATAAATAAATAAAAATAAAAATAACCAATACAGCTACTTTCGTTTGGTTCCATGAGTATACAACACTGAGGAATAGCTTAAGTACCGGACCTACTATCAGTGAGTACCGGTACTTACGAATTTACATTCATAAAATTTTTGCTCCAGACTTGAAAAGTTATTTTTCCAAAACAAAAACGAAACTTACCATTAGTATTGTCTGTTATTATGGACATTTTATCTTTTGGAAACCATATATATTCAGTTGGATATAACACTGGAGGAAATCGAATAACTCTGAGGCAAGTGACATACACTCTGTATGTTTCTGCACCACAAAATCCATATAGTACATCTGATTTGAGATGACTACTTTAACTTCCTGATACTATTCATTCGCATGCTACAGTGGTTCAACATGACGTTACACTGAGAAAAATCCGTTCTCCGGAAGGCGGTATATTGCACAAAGATACGGAATCCTCTTGCTTACTACAGAAATCAATACGGAGCATACGTTATCCATATGCTACATAGGCACTGCCCTTAGATGTTACATCATGCCGTTGCAGGATGTCTGACATCTAACAATTTTCCGTATATCACATGCATATACTTATGTTACATTCCTCAGCTGTATGTTATATACGTCCATTTGTATGTGAGATCCTGACCGCCTATATTGTTTCACATGCAAAGTACGTATAGATGGAACACTTATACAGAAAGTATTATAAAACACGCGTCTTCAGTTATACGTCTGCTGTACGTTAAGTTCAAAAACTACAGGAATTACTCATGTAACCTACGTTTTTAAGTACGCCACCTACAACTTTTTTCTCAGTGTAATTAAGAGCATTTTTACTGAAAGAATAAATGGTATTGGGAAGATACATGCTGAAAATTAAAATGCTATTTACATTAACATTTTGTTTAAAGAAAAGTATACTATAATATCATAAATACTAAGAACTTTGTATCAAAATTAACAAATATATCTATATCATTTTAGGAGAGCTGTAAGCGTTAATTGTTACATTACTTTTCGCTTTACGGAACCACGGTGGATCAGAAGTAGAATGCTCACCTCTAATGTTTGCGGTCCCTGGTTCAACCCCAGCTCACGCCACGTGAGTTTTGTTGTAGACAAACACCATGTGTGAGGATATTCTTTAATTTGTTCCGATTCCTCCCATTTGCTTCATTGCACTATTTCATTCATTGTCACCCTCTCCCTTAGCCTCGGTGCATAAACGTGAGACGTAAAATTAAAGATTTTACTACTTTTTGGTTTACAAAAGTGATTCTCTTTCTTAAATAACTTTGATAATCTATTAAAAAAGAGAGATACTTTTTAGTTTAATGCCTCAGGGCCACGTCTTCTACGATATGATATGGATCATTAATGTGAGAGAATACTTAGAAACATATTATTAAATGGGAATATTGCCGGAAATGAGATATTCTACTTCTCTAGGAATGCATAAGCGATATTATCTACTACAGGGTCATAAATATAGCCTAACTACCACAGCAGAAATGACAATTTTACCGCTAAACCACCCTGCATCCCTATTTATTTGTATGATTCGTATCATAACTTCAACTCGCTGGATTACTGAAATACGGCAAACGTCTTTTTTCAATAAATCCGTATAGAATCCTAACTAGAAGACTACATACTTGGCTTCTCGGTCACTATGACCTAAGCATTTTCATTACTTGATCGAGAAACGTATTTCAAAAATGATTCCTTGCGGTACGTCGCTCGGTATCTGCTTCAGGCAATTAAGGAAAGCGATTCAGTGAAAATGTTGGAAAGCGTGAGATTATGAGACACTTGTGTTTACAGAGTTAAAAATCTTCTAATAATTCAAATGCATTCATATTGAGATGCACTTACCAAACAATTGTGGTAGCCAAAACATTTGTAACACGAGACCCAATTCCATTGTGTTGTGTAACAAAGAGCTGGTTAGGGAAGCTTACATTTGTTTGATAAATGGTCTATACGTCGGTTTCCATTATTGCTTTTTCTGGCCTTTGTTTAAAAGGTTGATGGTTAGTTGTTTTTTTTTTTAATTTCAGTAGATTTTCAATCGCCTTAAAGGCTAACGAATGATTTGCTCTTTATTTCAGGGCATCCGGTACGGGAGATCCGGGTTCGATTCTCGATCGGGTTTATTGTCTCGCCGCTAAAAGGGACGCTAATTCCCAATCCATATTTTCATTTCAGGAAATCAATCTCAGAAGCACGCACTCATCAAAGGCAGGTATATCATTTGGTTATACACTCATGCCTTAGTTGGAAGTAATCTTGTAATCTAGGAAGAACGATAAGATTCGAGTGGTTTTCTTTAGGAAAAATATTAAGAATGTTCATGAAGCTATGTTCGACCAACAAACGACACGAATAATATATTGAAATTACTTTTATAATATTGGTAGATTCTTTGGAGTTATAATGTCTCTTTTCGACAGAAAAGTAATATGAGATGTGAATTGCAACTTCACATGGCTTCCAAATTATATACATTCCAATTGGGAGTAAAATTATTTAGAGTATCGATGTTCCGTTTAGTTAGAACCGAAGCACTTCATTTTCTGTAGCTTAACGCAACATCGTGAGATTTGAAAAAAAAAAAACACAAATCGCACGTAGGCACGATCAGATCTTTAGAGTCTCTTCCGAAATACCAGCGCTTTAACGAAAGTTCTCTTGTTCCGTTAGTTGTTCATCCACTCGTTGAAATCACCATGCACTAAATATAATGATTTCAGTTCGAATGTCGTATCTGGCTTTCCAGTTTTCAAAACATCGTTTCTGATTCACAGTTAGCACAGACACACATATAAGGATTTCACACACACGTAGAAGAACGCGCTGTATTGGATTCTTACGAGAGAAATAGATAGAGCGAGAGAAACAAGAAACAGAAAGACGGTACTGTGGAAGCAAGAAAATGAAATTTAATGGGTCACTTACCAAGACCTTCATGATTGTAAAATGTGTGTTGTTGAGGTTAAAAAGGAAATGAGATATATAGTTGACGTAAGCGACGTTGAGTAACTGATGTAGATTCTGAAGCTGAACTAGAATTTATAGCTTGGGCATCCCGCTAAGCCACACCCTCCAATAATCCATTTTGGCAACGCCTCCGAAAGGTGATCTGCATGTCAAGGTGCTCGTTCTGTAACACCTTTCCCTAACCCTTCTTCATCAAACAACCACAAATACAACAACAAGAAAAAACAACAAGAGCACTTTGAAGGAGAAGGAGGAAGGTGAAACCAGAACAATATTGTCATTTGGTAGCCAGTGTTGTCATCATCAATCAAGATTACCGCATAGAAGTTTTCAGAAGAGAAACCTCAAAGATGAAAGGAGTGTATTGTGAGCATATTAGGAATGCAACTAGATCATTATGCACATTTTTTTTAAAAAAAAAAAGAAACAAAGAGGAGAGAGAAGAAGATAAACAGATAATTTGAACTGGCAACACTGTCTTTTCCTAGAGCAATTTTCTTCCAGGTGAAATGTATAACACTTATAGACTTGTCAAGCATTTGAGTCATGTCCAGACATTTTTTCTTTTTTCATTTTCTTATTTAAAAAAATACTCTTCTAAAAGACTTTCGGCCCTCAGGTCAGCACCTATTCCACGATGTGAAGACAGTTAGTTAATCATATACACAAGAACCAAGGACACTTGTTAATGAACTAATGATAACCTATACTTTTTATATCTTCAGGAAAAAAATAGTGCACAAAATATTTATGTAAAGCTTTCCTGACAAGTTGTCCCTCAATGCATCAAATACCCTTAAGCATTCTAATAGAATATATAGGTTAAATACTACTTTTAAAATGTTAATAGTTAAATTTATCCTTTCTACAATTGGAAAAAAACTTTCACGGTTTTACATATTGTATTTAGTATATAAACAAATAGATGATCGTATGGTATACTTTACTAGAACGTTGCACGATTGCAGACATATTTTGTGAAATGCACAACATGGTTTGTGAGAAAAATCTAAACATAGTAAATGTAAACTTAAATTACACAGCCACACACAAGAAAATAAAAGTTCTGTGCTGCGGACCTCAGAGTATGCATTCCATGTATTTTGTTACACAGAATCCAAATTTCGAAACCCCAGGACGATTGACTGCGTCATTTTTTTCATGGGTGAAAAGCTTGAGTGTTTTTAGATGATAGGGGAGACACACGTCTTTTAGCCATAAAACAAAATTAATACGGTCCTGGGGATTCGAAATTTTTTTATTCTGTGTAACAAAATACATCGCATTCATACCCCGAAGTCTTCTGCACAGAAAATTTTTCTGTATGTGTTACGTGTATCCTCCCTATCCAAAATCGCTAAAATTGACACGATCAATCGTCCTGGGGTTTCGAAATTTGAATCCTATGTAACAAAGTACATCAAATCCATACTCTGGGGTCTGCTGCACAGAACTTTTTTTCTGTTTGACTGTGTTACATGTATTCTCCCTATCCAAAATCGCTAAAATTGACACGATCAATCATCCTGGGGTTTCGAAATTTGAATCCTATGTAACAAAGTACATCAAATCCATACTCTGGGGTGTGCTGCACAGAACTTTTTTTCTGTTTGACTGTGTTACATGTTACATGTATTCTCCCTATCCAAAATCGCTAAAATTGACACGATCAATCATCCTGGGGTTTCGAAATTTGAATTCTATGTAACAAAATGCATCAAATCCACTCTCTGGGGTGTGGTACACAAAACTTTTTTCTGTATGACTGTGTTACGTGTATCCTCCCTATCCAAAATCGCTAAAATTGACACGATCAATCGTACTGGGGTTTCGAAATTTGAATTCTATGTAACAACATACATCAAATTTATACTATAGGGTCTGCTACACAGAACTTTTATTTTGTGTGTGTGTATGGCTGTTATTTTACACCAACATTCTTTGATCAAAATTCTGATAAAGCTTACAATAAATTATCATACACTCTTATAAAATTACCTTAATTTTTTTGATTAAATATCTGGC
Organism: Thermobia domestica; assembly: GCF_964235325.1. NCBI lineage: Eukaryota > Metazoa > Arthropoda > Insecta > Zygentoma > Lepismatidae > Thermobia > Thermobia domestica. The sequence continues at coordinate 134,332,143 of NC_137462.1, read as the reverse complement.
CACCGGGGACGACATATTTTCATTGAAGAATTTATAGTAATTTCTTTGTATAAAAACAGACACAGTCCAATTGAATAAATGGTGCGAAAAATATGGCTTTTTTAATATTCGATTCAGGATAACATGCACAGAAGATGCAATATGGAAAATGAGCTTTATTTTTGTTCTGACTAAGAAGAGTCTTAAAAACATTCACGAGATTATGAGATGTTAGACTAAAAGTATTTAATAACCCATCAAATTGTTTTACGATTAATCCAGAAAAAAATAATATACAATATATTTAAAAGTTATTTTCTAAGGAATAACTTAATACGCACTCAGTTACTAAAAGGATGTTAACAATTCCAAACTTTCAAAATAGCATTTGTCAAATGCTGGATAATTGTTCTAAACTACTGAAATTTCACCAGAAATATCTATTCTGGTAAAAGGTCTGTAAAAGTTAGGGTAATTAATTTCTCCGCGAAACCATCTGTTTTTAAGAGCGTACTTATATCTAAGCAAAATATAATTTTGTAACATCTCTTGCATTGGTAGTCGACACGGAAAGATAGAGCAGAAAATATATGATTTTTTTTTTGTAATTTTTAACCGTCACCTTTTATTGTAAACACTATGATACAGTTATAATAAAATTCTTAAATTTAATAAAAGTTATTAAAAAGTTTAATAAAAAAGAACGTCCGGAAACATGGCTGAGTATCTAACTATTGTCTTTTCTAATTTGTGTAGTTTAGGTTGGATTTTTGTTAGTATGCTCTACGGCTTAGTGCAGCTGACCAGACCACGTTACTTAGTTGGAAATATTTCACGGCTCAGTGCAACCGACCATGATAGTGTTTAGTACGACCCAGTGTGGCTGACCAAAATGAGAAGAGTTGGGTATGGTCAATCCCAAAACAGACTGACGCTAAAGTGTTTGTTGCTCTTTTTAAAGGTGTATTTTGGGTTTCTTGTTGAATCCTTGGCACTGGTGCTAGTGTACGTTTTTCTTTTCGTTGAAATGAGTTACCAGGTAAAGTACACTCATGTCCAAAATTATTGTCGCATGTCTATAAATGCTTTGTTGTAGGAATATAATTTGATAACGAATTCGGTCGGTATTTCTTATAATGTTAGTATGTGTATAATCGGCAAAGACATGTATTTGGTAAATTTCATGTCAAAAGAGCAGTAAATAAGAACAATAAAACGAAAATAAAACTTATTTGTCAATTTAGCAACATTTTGTTTTACTCATTCTAATTTTCGAATTTGAAATTCTTTTCCTATAAAATTTACCACAAATAGACTATATACAGGGTGGTCGTGCATGAATGTCGGAAAATTCGGGAGATGAATCTACAGGTAAAAACAAGCAAAAAATGTTATATGAACATTGGGTGAATGCTGCTTCGTTTGGACGCTAGAGGCGTCTGAAATGTCACCTTCCGAGGCGGCAATTTGCAATATCTCAAGAACGGAGAGAAATACGAATGTCGGGTCAAAACATATCAAAGGAAACCCCATCCGAAGAATCCAATTATGCATAAGTGATGGCGAAGCAGTGGCGGCGCTAGAGGGGGGCACAAAGAAAGTGAATGAAACATGGAGAAAAGTGAGCAATTTACACTGAAAAATTGTAGGAGGGGATGTTACTTGGAACATGCAACAACAAATGTTAATGAACAAAGGCAACAACAGCTAGTCTGTAGGGACATCATGGGAGGCGGATTGTAGGAATACAGTATCTTTGTAATGGTGAGAAATAAGAATGTTGGGTCAAAAGATATCAAAGGAAATCTCATCCAAAGAATCCAATTATGTATAAGTGATGGCGAAACAGTGGCGGCGTCAGGGGGAGCACAAAGAAAGTGCATGAAACGCGGAGAGAAGTTGAAATTGGTGAAAATACAACTATTTGAGAGCAATCAGGAAACAAGGAATACAACTCTAGGTGTACTGTATGATACATGTCCGATGACAGAGGGCGCATAGCTACAGTAGGTGAAACAAGAGGGCGTGCAGAGCGTCGCGTAGTAGAGTTAGTTATAGGAGTAGTGAAAGCGTGGGTAACGAGAGCGTTCGCATCGAAGGTGCAGAGGACAGCACACAGTTCATTCGTACTGAATGGGGCAATGACAGTAACAGCACAAGCGTTTTAGTGCTAAACTCTACAGGCAAGGCAGTGATCCATGTGTATGTGGTTTACTTTGTGTCTTCTGAAACAGTGTTGATGTTGACAAGCGCGGGACGGACAAGTGCTATGTGTAATGCACCACAATGAATAGGGTAGTATACACTAACGCCGAAATGGCAGATATGCATTTGATGTACGGCTTAGCGGAAGGTAATGCAGAAGAACCACGTAGGTTATATGCGGAACGCTACCCAGATCGACATATTTCAGCACCGGGGATGTTTATTCGTATTCATCAGCGATTGCGGTACACTGGGTCATTCCTTCCCAACACAGACATTCCGAGACGACGACGCGTTCGAACATCCCCACTGGAAGAGAGGGTACTCCGACATGTGACCCGGAACCCGAGTATTAGTACCCGACGAATAGCAAGGCAGTAACACGTTTCGCATCAAGTCGTGCTAAGCATCTCGCATAGTAATAATCTCAGACCATACCACGTACAACGAACGCATGCGTTATACGATGGTGACTATGAAACCCGACGACGTTTCTGTCGTTGGTTATACCGCCGCTGCCGTGTATCACCAGCCTTTCTGACACAGGTATTGTTCTCGGATGAGGCATTATTCACACGGGATGGAATCACAAATTTCCACAATGACCATCGATGGGCACTCAACAACCCGCATGCAATTGTAGAGACTAAGCATCAACAGCGTTTCCAATTGCATGTATGGGCTGGTATTATTGGCTACAACGTTGTGGGACCACACTTCTTACCACAGCGATTGAACGCAATATCGTATCTCCAGTTTCTGACTCGGAACCTACCTATTCTGCTTGAAGATGTGCCACTGAGGACACGACAGTGTATGTGGTTTATGCATGATGGCGCCCCTGCCCACTCATGTCACACCATTCGTGCATATCTGAACAAAACATTTCCACGTAGGTGGATAGGTCGTGGTGGAAGACAAGCATGGCCCCCACGTCCACCCGACCTGAATCCCCTAGATTTTTTCCTGTGGGGTTACGTGAAGAGTCTCGTATATATACGGTCCCTGCATGATGTTGAAGATCTTCGCCAGCGTGTATGTGCTGCATTTGCCACATTACGACAAACGCCAGCGATATTGGCACCAGTCAGGGAATCATTACGCTATCGTGTAACTGTCTGCCTCGAAGAACAAGGAGGACATATTGAACAGCTCCTATAGAATGGCATTATGTTGACCATGGTAAGTACAATACCTCTTGTTTTTACAGTACACTGGGTCTCATCTTCCATACGTGTTTTTTTACGATCTGCACGTTTCATCACTAAGAGTGTTTAATAGTTTCTTTCCAGCTCCCATGCGCCGCCACTGTTCCGCAGTGCGTGTGCATAATTGGATTCTTCGGATGGGATTTCCTTTGATATCTTTTCATCCGACATTTCTATTTCTCTCCGTTAAAATAATACTGTATTTCAACATTCCACCTCTCATAGTGTCCCTACAGCGTAACCACTGTTGCCTTTGTTCATTAACATTTGTTGCTGCATGTTCCATATAACATCCGCTCCTACAGTTTGTCAGTGTAAATTGTTCACCTTTCTCCGCATTTCATTCATTTTCTTTATGCTTCCCCTGGCGCCGCCACTGTTTCGCCATCACTTATACATAATTGGATTCTTCGGATGAGATTTCCTTTGATATCTTTTGACCCGACATTCTTATTTCTCACCATTACAAAGATACTGTATTCCTACAATCCGCCTCCCATAATGTCCCTACAGACTAGCTGTTGTTGCCTTTGTTCATTAACATTTGTTGTTGCATGTTCCAAGTAACATCCCCTCCTACAATTTTTCAGTGTAAATTGTTCACTTTTCTCCATGTTTCATTCACTTTCTTTGTGCCCCCCTCCAGCGCCGCCACTGTTTCGCCATTACTTATGCATAATTGGATTCTTCGGATGGGGTTTCCTTTGATATGTTTTGACCCGACATTCGTATTTCTCTCCGTTCTTGAGATATTGCAAATTGCCGCCTCGGAAGGTGACATTTCAGACGCCTCTAGCGTCCAAACGAAGCCGCATTCACCCAATGTTCATATAACATTTTTTGCTTGTTTTTACCTGTAGATTCATCTCCCGAATTTTCCGACATTCATGCACGACCACCCTGTATTTCCCGATTATATACATAGTATCAGTATTAAATGTACCATGCAAAATCAAATTACCATGCAAATCATTATCAAATAATATTCTTACAGGAAGACAGTTATAGATATACGACATGCGACAATCATTTTGGACATGAGTGTACATTTTGCTTTTGTTGACAGGAGCACGTGGTTGGCACACTTCACCATGAATAGGCACATTGCAATATTATTAAATTTGCCTGTATTTGCCTATGCTAATCCAGAATTTGCGCAACACAAGAAAGCTTTAAAAAGCTATAAATAAGGATTCTGTAGGTAAGCTCTCTCCCATTAGCGATAAAATTTAACTTTCTACCAATGTGACATGCCTCAAGAGCTACCACTGCTTGCACTTGAAACAGGTTTTCTTGAAAAGTTGCATGTTGGTATCTGCCGTACAGAAATTTTATAAACATTAGTTTAGCCAAAAAATGGATCACCCAAGGGCATCATATTTGTAACTGCCTCCTTTGAATTTGAGTGTATAGTATCAGAAGATGTAAAAGTATTATATAGGTGAAGCACGAGTATTTCATATAAAACGTCCAATGCTTAGAAATCACAAACAGTTGGAGATAAAATGATGTAACAAAAGGTGAGGTAAGAAAATGCGAGAGGGGCCATCGAATGTAGCACTCTGCTTGCCCCATAGAGCTTCCCATCATGGCATCTCGAAAGTCACTCAAGAGATATATAATATTTTACATACTGGGAAATCAAACAAGTTTTGTAGAAAAAAAATCATGTAGGCTATCATTTACGAAAACTGTGAGTTTTATCTGACTATACAAGAATTCAAAATTTATTGGTGATTACTTTGTAAATGGTGCCGACACGAAAAAGTTGTTTATAATTCCATGATCCTTTGCATAAAACATCAACTTACATACCATGTCATTTAATTATTTTTTATGCTCCTTGACTCATGATAAGGAATCAAGTGGTACAATGGGGTCATGATCGGGAATAAACTTGACATCTTGCGTGCTTCTGGTCTTCAGTTAGGGAATTATGATAGTACGAATTACCATTAGTGATGTCTTCAATTCTGTCCTCCGACCTTATTTGCACACTTTGGACCCCATCTTTCAGCAAGATAACTTGAATCTCCATAGCATCAGGGCAATATAGCGTCACCATTCGGGATGCACTACCAACCATAGCCAGCTACCTATGTGCTATCAGACACATGTGAAATGTGGTCGGAGCGTGAGGTGACGCATAATCGCGGGTTGGGCTCCGGCAATAATTATCGTTCAACTATAACAAATTCAACAGCAAACGTGGAATAGCATACTTCAGATACACATTCATCTATACCCAGACAGCTGTCTGTTTGCTATTAAATTGAGTTTGTTATGTTTTTAAAAGTTATCTATAATGTATTCCTGATGTTAAACTAGCGCAATATTGAGGTCAGTATAAGATATTGTCAACTTTTTCTTTCGTACCAACTTCGGGTTAGATCAATAGGCATTCTTAAATGCATAGGTCTCCCAGCAGTGCATATGCTATTATTTTTGTAAGAATTTAGTGTCTTCTACCATATGTTCAAGAAAATAAAGGAACAAGAGTTATCATATTAAGCATAAAGATTCCTTATATGATATTAATAATATTTCTTTGTTTTAATACGGAATAAGCTACGTGATAATCTTAAGTTGATGTAAAACATTGCCAAAAACAATGAATAATTGCGTATTTATGATACGAAAATATGGTCGTGAATTTGTTTCTCGTACAGCGCAGTAGATTTCGTCATTTCGGTTATTTGAAAGATTCAAATCACTTTGTTGTACCACTTTTCACTTGAATGCATTTTTGCATGTATTGAATGTATGTGTTGAATGTCTGTCTCGAGAAAAGGTGGTTTTGTTTCCATGTCTGTTTGTTGCAGATTTTCATACAATAGTTTCATTGTTTCGTTGTCATTGGTTCCATAACGCATGTAAGCTCGTCAGAAAATTCACAAACATTGAAATTTCTTTCATAGTATCATTTTTTTTATATATTTTTTGCATATCTATAATGAACTTATGTTTATAATGAACTTAAGAATATTCATGTATTAGTCAATGGGAATCAAGCACATTGTGGCTATTGAAGTGAAACAGAAGAAGCTCTGACGGTTATAAACCACCATTAGAAGAAGTTCAATGTACGGCCCATTTCAATTCATTTTTCTGAATATTCCACTTTCTGCGTATCATTTACTTGACACTATCCTTTGTTTAATTATACATTTTGTACTATATATCAATGCATTGGAGTATATAGATATATTAAACACTTATAAAAGTGGTAGTTAGTTTTAAAGTATCACTATCAGGAGTGCCATATTAAAAAAAAAAAAAGTTCGGGTGATCTAACTTATAGGGGCTCTGGGCTACTTCCGGGGTTAGGGGACCTTGTTCCGGAAAATTTTGAAAATTGACTCTCCTGAAAATGTAATTTTAGATATTTTTAATGAAAATTAAGTGGAAAATGTTCAAGAATGAGATTATGATGCCGTCTTAGAGTTCGTTAGTTCATTCTCAACGCTAACGCAGTGGTGCTCCTCCTCATATCCATGACGCACCCCCCTCAATTGTCTATCCGTAGGTGTTCTTCCATGAAAAAAAAATCTTTTCGATTAATATTTACACCCCATGAAACATATTTATATAGATTTTTACCCCCCCCAATATTTCAATGATGCAGTTTACGTCATAGCCCCCCTTTGTGGGCACCCCTGGCTAACGTTTGAATTTACTGATTTTGAAAAGAAAGAAATCAAATGAAGTTAGTAAATAGAACAAAGTTTATTCTATTTTCATATAATGATTCCATATACAATGCAACTAATTGAAATGAAATATTCTCTCCAGTTCAGACATTTTCCTTCTCCGCTCTATGAAAAAATCATTATCAAAGAAATACAGGGGAAAATTAGTATTTTCCTTTCCTTTCCTTTTCTTTTCTCTTCTCTTTTCTTATTTTTGTTTTTCGCTTGTGTATGAGAGTTGAGTACCCCAATTAAAATCGGGAGTTCAAGCACCATAACAGTATGTTGTCGACAACCCTATTTGCGATTACGTAATTTTATTAAATTTTAAGTCATAAAAGTTATAAGAAACACCTGTCCGCCATGGCAACTTACCCACTTGTTTTGTCTCAAGCCCATATTAGAAACAATTAGTTTTACACTTAACTTCAAGTAATGTATATTTTTGTACGTATTTTCTCAACATTAACTCATTCGCGAGTTATTGAAAATAGGTCGTCTTGATATATGGATTCACTCCTGTCCCATTATCTAATCCATGATATTATTTTTCTATCTTTTTAGATTCTTTCTAGCATACACCTCTCTATGTATCATTGCGGTGCAGCAGAAATTATGATGATCAGTAAATAAAATCAGACGTAGATTCGATAATAAAAGACAAGAAGTGCCAAAGGAAGCATCCATATACAAGGCAGTATAACGATATATAAAAGCAATGCGGGGAGTTATGTGTAAAAGAGTTACTCAAGATGTTAAAGATGGTTATGGGGAAAATTTGGGAAGGCATTCATCCAGCAGTGGATTGGCAATGACTGACTATTTTATATAGGGCACGTTCAGTATACAAGGGAATTAAGTACATTTTGGGTATTTTTGGACATATTTCATCATGAAGATTTCTATCTGAAGCTCCAGTCAGGCTTTAAGGGATCGATGCCAAAATAATGTAAATACTTTTAGAATGTAAAAAAACAATGTAAATTTTTCCAAGTACTTCCGGGTGCCTTACAAACTTCATATCTTCTTTTCTTACAACTTTGGCTACTGTATTTTATTCTCTTGTGTTTTGAACGCTCCATATATCTGGGTATGGGCGGTGAACATTAACGTATTTACTTTCACCAATAAGTTTTAATTAAAATGCTTCAGGGTATTGTTGAATGAATTGCAAGAAGTAAAAAAACACCGAAAACTATAAAAATTTCCTTATTGCAACGGATCATAAAATCATGAGCAGTCATTGTGAAGAATGAGTAATGATTTCTGGAAAACAAGGATGCAGAAGTAATTAATGTAAAAAAATAATAATAATAATAATAAACGTATATTTACTATTTCCCTCTACAGATATATGGAACCAGTGTTACAACCAAAGTTATGCTTACAGGTAATTGAAAAATATATAATGTTACTTAGGTAAGAAAAATAAGTTTACAGTTTACTATTGGTATCTTGTTTTTATTTATATTTAAATTATCTCTATTTATATGTAAACATAGTATTTCCCTTTTTCCCTCTCTTGTGTTTTCCACAAATAGTTACGCCGTCTCTTGGTCAATGAGTTTCTTCGCATTTTTTAAAGACGTTGTGTTTGATCTACATAACTTTTATTATAATGATACTCTAATTCTAAAGAAAGATAAAAACAGAAAGTAAAACAAAAAACGTAAAAAGAAAGACGAAAACATCTTCTCAGGACAACAATCTTTCGATTGGTTTGGCGCAGTTTTCCAGTCTTCCCTATTCTGAGGCAGATATTGCATATCCATGTACTTTTTCTTTCCTACATCTTGTATTATTGATTTAACCTAGCTTTCCAGTCTTCTCTATTCTGAGCCAGACTTTTTATTTCCATGTACTTTTTCTTTCCTACCTCTTGTATTATTGGTTTGACATAGCTTTCCAGTTTTCTCTATTCTGAGCCAGACTCTTCATTTACATTTACTTTTTCTTTCCTACATCTTGTATTGTTGGTTTGTCATAGCTTTCCAGTCTTCTCTATTCTGAGCCAGACTTTTCATTTCAATGTACTTTTTCTTTACTATTATACATCTTGTATTGTTGGATTGTCTTAGCTTTCCAGCCTTCTCTATTCTGAACCAGATATTTCGTTTCCATGTACTTTTTCTTCTCCACATTTTGTATTATTTGATCCTCATTTTTCAGTCATGGCCCTTCTCTAGATATTTTTCTTTCTGCCATTTCCTACATACTTAATAGCGTAATTCCTCCATGTCTCACAATGTGTCTAATTATCCTATCTTTTCTTCTTTACTCCTCTCTTCTCATACCACTTCCTAAACTTTTTTTTTTTTTTTGGTGATACCTTGTCCATATATTTACGATAATTTTCAGCATCTTTATTATAGCTGTAACACCATAGTTCGGAGAGTCCCATACTCCGTTTTTTCTTTTCTCCGTAGAGTCATATCTTCATCAATACGCCACACTCTATCACTTCCTCTTATATGATTTGACCAGTCTCTTCTGCAATTTTATGTCGATGTTTTTGGTTAGAAGCTTTTTAAATTTTTTCGAATTCCTTCTACACGTAGCTATTCTGGATTTTACATTCGTATTGATTTTTTATTCCAATTTTTTTTAGGGGGCGCGGTGGCTCAGTGATAGAGCGTTTACCTCTGGTACATAGGGTCCCGGGTTCAAACCCTGCTTCCACTAAGTGACCTTTGTGATGGACAAACACCGTATGCGTGGATTTCCACGGGGTTTTCCCGTTTCCTCCCACTTCATTCATTCCACCAATCCATTCATTTCTCATCATTACAGTCTCCTTTAGCCTAGCCGGCATAACTGTGGGACGTAAAACTCAAACATTTTTCAATATTTTTGTATTGTTAATATATAATTATTTTTCTTTGAATTTTCGTTTTATTTTTTTAAAAAACATATGTTTTAGTTAATTTTTTCCTCTGAAATTTCATGAGGATAAAGTGTGCAGGACGTAGCTTTATACGTCATCCACATGAATAGCATAAGGGGCATGATGGATTATCAAGTAGAGTGCTTACATGTAGTGCGAAAGATTCTTAATTCGATCCCAGTTCTCGCCAAGTGGAATTTGTGGTGGATAAACACCATGTACATTGGGTTTTTGAGGGTTCTATCGTTTCCCTTACTTTCGTCATCCCACTTTTTGTTCAAAGTCTCCCTTATCCTCGGAGCATAGCCGTTGAACGTTAAAGTTAAAAGTAATATTTTTTTCCGAACAAATATGAACCGACTTCAAAAAAGCAGTAAAAGGCAGAAAATAATAATAGCACTAAAATAAACAAATAATAATAATAATAAAGCCCTTGAAAGCAGATTTTTAAAAATTATTGTCTTTAAAAATGTTGGAAGCCGTTTTAAGCTGAACAAATTATTGCCGAATATAAATGTATTTTAATGATAAGATATTAGTAGGGCCTATGTTTGGCTTGGCACGACTTCAAACAATTTTAATAGATAATAGTAACACATTATTTTCTCGCTTTTGAACGCTTTATTTATTGTCTGCTTTTCAATACCATTATTATTTTCTGCTATTTAGTGCCGTTTTTAAAGTTGGTTATTTTTCTTTCAAATTAAAAAAAAAAAAACTTTTTTCATTTTTCCGTTACCCGATTAGTTTAGTTAGACACCTAAACTAAAGGAAGTGTACCAACTCTCTATAAAATGAGAATGAAGCATGCATAAAGAAATATATAATTATTAATCATCAAAATTATTGCTTTGTTATTATTGTTATAAGTTAGAGCCTTTATTGGTAATATCTTATTACATTAGTAAAAACACACCATAATATCACGAGGTGTAAAAAAAAAGTACGTTTTTGTATACTAGATAATGTAGGTGTCCCAAATTGCAGGGCATGTCAGTCGTAGCGTGTCCGACTTAACGTCATTTGACAGTTGAGGCTAGTAGATTTGCAAAAAATATTTTGATTCTTAGAACCAGGCGTGATGTACGCGTATTCCGTCGCACAGTCGGGCCAAAACAGGCAATTCTTGGCAAAATTTCGAAAAATGAAGTAAAAGATTGACTCGATATAATTTGTTATAATGAAACCTTAATACCGCACACATAAGGTAGTGTGTAGGAAATGAAGTGATAGCAGCTCGCAATAAGCTCATGGAGCATGTAAACTTGGTTATCCACCGAAGACGAAGAGGCGCTGCTTTGTGACAGAAGATTGGAAGTTGACTTGAATGCGACTATCCCTACATTGCTTATAGATATTCAGTGGCTGGTAAATATGATGACACAATCCACATATATGTATCGTTTTGTACATTTAGAATGTTGATGTGATGTGTAGTACTACTTTATGTCATATTTGGAAAATGCTGTGGTACTAAAAGCATATAAACTATGGTCAAACGACACAATGGCATTTTAGTAGAAAAAGTGGCATAATACCGGGTGCATCAAAAAATGTATACACACTTTGAACCGTCATAGAAACTGTATTTCCCGTGGAAGCTCGTGAGAGAAGACACGTCAGTAAAAAATGAAAGTTTTTTTTTGCTTGAAACTACCTCACGAGCCGCCTATGAGGGAAGTGGATGCCTAAGCAGTACTTCCCATAACCTATTCTTCTTGTGCGAAAGAAGAACATTTCAACTAGTAGATCCTACAATACTCCCAAGTTATGGGGACATATTTTACAAATATCAACCATTGATTATCATTTTTCTTACAAATAAATATTTTGAACAACAAATAGAAGAGCCTCTCGAAACAAAATAAATTGTTGTCAATAAGAACTAACTCCTTTTCTTTTCTGTTCGTTCGCTTGCAACTGAGTGAAAGAGTAGTAAAAACAAGAAAATTAATCAGTGAGAATGATATATAGAAAGGATACCAAAGTTATAAACAGTTTCCAGAACAGATGTTAAGCGTTTGCTATGATTGCCACGTTTCAAAGGGTGAACGCCCAATGTTATCTCCAAGAAGTTGGTTTCGAAATCTTTTTCCCTGTAAATATGATTCAGTTATTGAGGACATTGTGAAACCGGCTTTTTATGATTGATTTTACTCCATAAGGAAAATCTGTAAACTGGGCTAGATTATTGACCACCACCACCTATTCTATAAAATAAGCATTTAAACTATTGATCAATTAAGGAGATGCCGGAGTTAGGTTTTTATTGGTGAATCTGAAGATCAGATCTTTAAATATAAACTCTGGTCATCTATATTCATAACATCATACAATCACTGGAACGAAATCGCTGTATCGTGGTCAAGGCTTTATTCTCATGTAGATACATTTAGTGGTTATTTCAGATTGTCTGCGCGATGAAAGAACTCAAAATATAGAAAGGGGAAAAATATAGTATGAAAAATAAGTGTCTTACAGCAATTTTCACCAAACTTTTTCGCTCAAGAAGTTCATAAATCATTATCAAACCTGGAACGACGTAGAAATAATCTGACAAAAAATTTAAATATCTTAACATTTTAAAAAAAAATGTGTTCTTAAAAGAAATTAGTGGACATAATTTCTTGTACGCTATTTACCTTAGATTTAGTGGTAGATCTCTTACTTCTGGTACATGGCGTCCCTGATTCGCTCGCTGCAAATGGGTTTTATATTGGATAAACACCGTGTACGTGGGTTCTCTCGTTGTCACCTATTTTCTTCATCCCACCAGATCATTCATTAATCATCATCATCATCATTATTATGGACTCCCTTAACTTCTGTGCATAACGGTCAGATGTTCAACAGTATGAATCAAGTTTTCGAAGGATACCATTTGCATGTGTTGTTAATCGTCATTAATAATCTCGATTACTGTACGATTCTCTGATTTTAAAGGAATTAAACCTAAGATTTATTTTTAGTACAGAGAAAGTTAATCGAAAAATGTGATGCCGACCTAAATATATACACATTTTCATTGATAATTGAAAGGCCACAGACCAAAATACTGGTAATTCACATTCAACACGAACGGGCCTCATAACGGCTAATAAAGTTAAACGGTTCCGAAAGGCTGTCAAAGAAGGCCTTGTAACTAGGGCTACCGGATACGCACTTTTCATCGGACATGCCCTCTTTTTCGAGCCATAAAAATAATCCGGGCAGATTTATAGAAAAATAAGGATATATGTCCTATTTTGAGGGGAGGGGAACAAAGAACTATTTACACATCAAGGTTCCTAATTAAGATGGAGATAAGCTTTTAAGAAATGATATCTAATGTAAATATTTTCGACATGACAAAAAATGTTTCGTTTCTCAGAGCCACTGAAAGTTGAAGAATTCTTTTTATCTATTTCTAGTTGCAGCAACAGTGTAAAAAAATGACAATTTGTTTTGGAAAGCAGTTGTGGACAAAAGATAGGACTACGGTCCGAGATTCATCAGCCTTATTTTACCATCACGCTTCATGTCCATCAATTTTTCATTTTAATTACCACACTACAAGATAATTATTAAATGAAGTTATTTTAGTCATATAAATGTGCATGGGGCCTGAAGAGGAAAATATTCAATTGAGGTTATGAGAAAAAAAGAAGAAAAGATAAGAGTCAAAGTTAAGACTCTGAAAATTATAATTATTGCAAAAAAAATTCACTTGTGTACAATATTTGTTGAAACTAAGAAACTACCTTCTTAATTAAGGTCATCAAATAAAACTTATGTTAGTGATACAGATGAATAATAGTATTAGTTATCATTTTGTATTTTTGTTTGGTTCGTAAGGCTAGATTCCATAATAATAATAATAATAATAATAATAATAATAATAATAATAATAATAATAATAATAATAATAATAATAATAATAATAATAATAATATTGAACTTGAACAATTTTGTTTACAAATTTACATATAAATAATAAGAAAATAGTTTAATGGCTGATTCTAATACGATGAAGTCCACATGTACTTTTTAACTGAAAGTTTAATAAGAATCTGAACAATAACACAAGAGGTGCAAAAAGTACAGGCAAGTTCGTCAGTCTCAAAAAGTGTTGATATGAGGATGGATGAGCCAAGTTCCTTGGCCACTGCATCTGAATCAAACAGCTGCAGTACCAAAAGTACATTACATCTCGTTTCTTAACAATCTACTAAAACTGGAAGTGGTTAAAATTCAGTAGAACTTATGGTTTCCATATTAATCTACTAAAATAAAAACGATAGAAGCAAGAAACGTTTTTTTTTTGTTTTTTTGCAATTAATTAATGTTCTCAGAATAGGTATCATCTTCTCTCTTCACCCTCTATTCAAACCGGAAATGACAAAAATCAACGACTTCCGCTTTTCACATTGATCTCCATAGAACAAAAACGGTAATAGATAGAAAGAAGCGGTTTTTTTTAATCAATTAAACGTGCCAAAACTATTTCGTCTCTAGTCTAATATATCTACTAAAATCGAAAGTGGTTGAAATCAACCACTTCCGATTTCAACGTTGATTGTTAAAGAGTGAAAGCGGTAATAGTTTGCAAGAAGCGGAGTCAATTAAACGATATCCACTCTACTATCTCTAATAAAACAGGAAGTGTTATAAATATAATACCACTTCCGTTTTCAATAATAGGGCCTAATTGAGAAAATATCATACCATAAAAACCAAACTCCTTAACGAGTAACGACGTGTACACATGACACTTGTACTTGTTATTATCTTTTACGAACATCATTGAAATTGTAAATTGTAAATGAAAGGTGATGAAATATTAAATACATCATTTTTAATCATGAATTATATAATACAATGATTGTTGACCTGAAACACTATATTCATATTTGCGTAATCGGCCTTGTCAAAGTTCAGTTGTATATATTAGATTTTGTTGGAGTGCCATTAAGAGGTTTTGAGTGCAACCGTTCCTAAAATATTAAAATCTCTTGAAGTCATATGGTAGACCAACTTAAAATGTAAACAAAGAAAATAAAATTGTCCTTCTGAAACAAAATTACAAAATCTTCAAAAGAACGAAGTGTGGGAATTAAGGATTCGGATGTAGACAGGGCTAAAATCGTCGCAAAATCAATAATAGCTGTTCGAGAAAGGAGATGCGTTACTCTCTCTAAGGAAAGCCGAAAGCAGCCATGTGCAACTGCCGGTCCTCGGGCCGCTCCCGGCTCACTGAGCCCTTTATTCCGACCCGCCTGACTCGTTATTGAAAATGTGTTTCTTATGTAAACTGAGCTGAAAGTCTTTTCTTGGATAACTGATGTCCGCCTTGAAAATATGCTCCAGTGTAGAGTGTACCACCTAACATTGGCAGACTGGTCAAGTGTTCCACTAAAATAGTAAACAAATAGATTTTTCTGCTTTCGTTTAGTAAGTAAATATTTTGATTATTGTTATAACAATTTTTATGTTCCTGTGATATTAGTGTACGACGAACGATTTTATAAATTAAATATGGCTATTCAATTCTTGTGAAAAGTGTTGTACATTAGTTTGTATGGCCCTAGACGCCATGGTCCACTTCCTATTCCAACTTGCACATGCCTGGCTTAAACAATGTTACTGTTGTGTTTCATTTACAAAGTGTTTTGGAAATTGTTTCTTATGGGTAACTAATATTTACAGCGATAGCGCTTCGTATTAAGTTCTAAGCAGGTTGTGATGCTGAGTTTACTCTTATTTAATAAGAAGTATTAAGTTACTCCCTTGTATTAGTGTGTTAATTATTCAGGTAACTTGCACGAAGACTTCAGATCGAGGTAGTCAGCAGCAACGAATTGGAAATTTAGATTTGAGTCTATTTGGGACGCTTGAAGACATAATTCGATACTGCCTCTGTGCCAAAACTCGGGGATAATTAATGTCCATAGGACCTACATTAATGTCTAGTCATTAGTAGCTTCTTTACCATTCACCCTATCTGAAGCCAAATCCGGTCATTTTAAGGACAGGAGAAACAGAATTTGGGAGTCACTTCTTGAACGGGTATCTTGAGTTGGGTGTATGATGAACATTAATCCACTAGTGGCCAGTGGCGGTTGTCCATCGGAATGAGGGCACTGGACCGATGCAAGAATGTGCTAACGGATGGCTGTGGAGGTTCTAATCTTAGTACCGCTTATCAAGACAGAACCGGAGAAGATAAGCCAAAGAGCCTCGTATCACGTTACCTAAGAACGAAGCCCTTCCCCGATGCTCGAAGCCAGAAATTGAAATTGAAGAATCTTTTTCAACGAGAAAAAATGACTAATTCTTCTTTTACGTAACAAAAATGTAATTGCTTCCTCTTTTTCATAATCCACGTTTTAAAATAGCTTTCATGATAGCCAAAAACAGAAAAGGAAAGTAAGTCTCAGCTTATTGTTCTGTAAGTATCCCCATTTAAAATAACAGAGACAAACGGTTAATGCAAGTAACTGATGATGGAAGAATTGCTCGAATGAAAATGTGGGAAGAAACTAGGTACCCCGAGTAAACACATGAAAGCGATAATATGTCTATTTAATGTAATTAATATCTAGTTAATTCATGCAAAATTCTTTTACTAGCTCGCACAGGCAAATCCTGAATTTTACTAACATCTGTCGTTGAAATCTTCGTTGAACGGTAGAACTTAGGGAAAAGGAGAAATCTATAAAAATAAATGAAACTTAATAACGCTTGAGTTACCAGACCTATCTTGATCGAACTTTCATCATAGATAAAGTTCGGACCTGGGATGTTTTTATTATTTCACTTTTACGGTGCAACCTAAGGGAGGGGGAAATATACAGGGTGGTAGGTAACTCCACCGACAAACTTTGAGAGGCGATTCCTTATACGAAATGAGAAAAAAAAGTTCTAATAAACATGGGCCGTAAAGTGTCTCCTTTCAGAGTTATGGTCCATTGAAAATTCGAAAAATCATTTTTCAAAACTCCCTAACTTAGAAACTATAGGACCTATCCCAAGCGGTTTAAGGAATTACAAAGGAACTAGTATGTTCTCGAACTAAATATCCATGATTTACCATCCTCCGTTATCGGTGAAAGGAACTGTGAAAAGGAAGTTGAAGTAGGATCTATAGGGATACTCCTTTAAGTACTAATGGTGCGTTCGTTACGCTGGTACCGGTGAATTCTGAAACATGGATATTTAGATAGAGCGTATACCAGTTCCTATGTATTTCCTTAAACCGCTTGGGATAGGCCCTGTAGTTTCTAAGTTAGGGAGTTTTGAAAAATGATTTGTCAAATTGTCAATGGATCATAACTCTCAAAGGAAGCATTTTTCGGCCCATGTTCATTAGAACTTTTTTTTTTCCATTTCGTATAAGGAATCGCCTCTCAAAGTTTGTTTGTGGAGTTACCCACCACCCTGTATATGTAAAAAGAATAATAAAAAAAAGTAACCATCTTTGTGACTTCATCACGCTTTAACCACAAGACCGATCTTAACCAAATTTTCAATATGGATAAAGTTCAGACCTGGGGTGGCTTTTATCATATCATTTTGACGGTAGAACTTAGGGGAGAGGGGGAGGGGAGCGGACAGATATGTAGAAATAAATAAAACTTAATAACTCTTGAACCACCCAACCGATCTCGATCAAATTTTCAATATAGATGAGGTTCGGGCCTGGGATGGTATTTATATATTAACTTTGACGATAGAACTTATGGGAGGTGGTAGGAGGGGGAGATATATAAAAATAAATAAAACTTAATAACTCTTGAAACACCGCATCAATCTCGATCAAATTTTTAATCTTTATAAAGTTCGAACATGAGATGATTTTTGTCATATTACTTTAACGATGTAACTTAAAGGATGGGAAAGACATTTACAAATGACCGATATTAGTGTCGAATCTATAGTTTTTGAGGTCGCTGAGATGAACAGTGACACTTCTGATGTCATTTAAATCCAAATTCAGCCCCGCAAAAATTGTGGGAGGGGTATATATATATATATATATATATATATATATATATATATATATATATATATATATAATCAAAATGACCAATATGAGTGTCGAATTCATACTTTTCGGGGTCGCTCAGATGAACAATGACACTTCCGATGCCGTGGCCCGCAACATGGGGAGGAGAGAGGATATATAAAAATCATCGAAAATGACCAATATGAAGGAGCGCATTAGTAATAGTAAAAAGTGACGGAATAACGAAACATATTACTATTTTTTCGTAATTTAACCCAGGGAAGCTGGTAATTGGTGCTTATATATATATATATATATATATATATATATATGTGTGTGTGTGTGTGTGTGTGTGTGTCAATTATTTTCTGCACAGCATGATTTTATCGGTAACTTAGGACATTCTAAAATGTACAGACAGTGCTATTCGGTGAAATATATCAATTTATTTTTCTGGAATTTCTCGAAAACTACTCATGAGTATTTACACTCACTCATGTCACTTTTTAGCGCAATTAGGTCTAGCAACAACTATAATGTCTCATCTTTGGAGAATTTGTTTTAAATTAAACACTAATAATAATAGGCCTATTGTATACAATTAACTACAATGTTCCATTCCGTTACTTCATCAAAGATCACGTTAAGAGTTTTTGTCATATACATATTTTACTTGATAAGAAAGTATGTTAATAATAATAATAATAATAATAATAATAATAATAGATTTCGAACCTTCAATGAATTTACACGTTTCATCGCCACTACATGACGAAAATGTTTCTTTCGAATTCCTTTCCATTCGGTGTCCAAATGTTTAGACGCCATATACTAATTGATGTATTCAGACCAAATTTTGAACTTACGCTTTCTGTTATACACAATATATAAAAATATCCCCAGAAGAAGGTTTTTCAATTTTCTTCTTAACCCTTACATTAAGTACCTTTCATTAACAACCCTATTATTTGAATGGGGGAAGAGTTTTTTGGACATTTCTCAAAATGAGTCAGGCGATTTTTTATATCATATTTCTAAATAAACATTATATTAAGTTGCATTGTTGTATGAGATTGTATAAATATTGTATTGTTTTTATAATGCCAATTTAATTAATTAATGTACCTCAAGTAGTTCTTTCAACTCTAACACAAATAAATGAGAAGACATTTGCACTTAGTCTATATTTAAATTTTTCAAAGTGTGAAGTTGGTTTTCTTGGGTTAGACGAAGCCAAGTTCGACCTATTATTTGAAAAATTTGACGAAACTGCCCCAGGTATACGTTTCCTAACTAATCAGGATGCTTGTCTTCTAGCCGCCGCTCTCACAAAGGAAGCTTTTACCAATGTCCTGTTAAGCAAAATATCGAAGTTAGAATATTTTTTGTCTCGACTCGCCTCGATTTCTGTCCATGCAGCTTTCTTTCTTCTACGTGGCTCTTTGTTGATCCCTCGTTTAAACTACTTCTTACGATGCTTTCCATCTTGGAATGAGACTCCACTACTGGAGAAATACAATCATATCCTTAAAATGGGTCTGGAGTCAATTTTAAACTGCTCCTTAAGCGACAAATCTTGGATTCAAGCATCCTTACCTGTGAGATTAGGGGATCTTGGTACTCGGCGATCCGTGGATATGGCGATTCCTTACTTTTTAGCGTCCTACCACGGATCTCTTCGTTTAGTCGAGGATCTTCTTCCGCAAGATTACCACCTAGACCCAGATGGCACAGTTCAAGAAGGCTCTACCAAATGGAAAAAATTAACAGATACAGATCTTCCAGAAATTAACAAAATAGGTTCTCAGGCATCTTGGTACACACCAATTGCAGCGCATTTTCATGAACTTCTCTTACAGTCAGTTATTGCTCCAGAGGATAAAGCCAGGATTCGTGCTGCCTCATTCCTACATGCTGGGGCATGGTTGAATGCAATACCCTCCACACCATTAGGTCTTCATATGACTAATGAGGCATTTCAAATCTCTGTCGCCTTAAGATTAGGTGCATATATTTGTGAGCCACATCGCTGTCCAGCTTGCGGGGATCAAGTTAACCAACGTGGCCTGCATGGCCTTTCATGCATAAAAAGCATGGGTAGACACGCTAGACACTCCTCTGTGAATGATATCATTTTACGAGCTCTTACTACAGCTGGAATTCCTTCCATACGTGAACCTTCAGGATGTTGTCGTTCAGATGGTAAACGACCTGATGGCATGACATTAGTTCCTTGGTTGAAAGGCAAATCACTAGTATGGGACTTTACGTGTTCAGATACATTTGTCAATTCAAGTCTCCCTTTAGCTGTTATGAATGCTGGAGCTGTTGCTAGTCGTAGAGAAGTAGAAAAGCAAAGGAAATACAACAACCTCCTTGATAAATTTATTTTTGCTCCAATCGCCATCGAGACTAGTGGTGCTTGGGGATCTGCAAGCCTTGATTTTATTAGAGAAGTAGGCAGACGCGTTTCTATCGTTACTGGAGATATTCGTTCAACATCTTTCCTAATTCAACGCATATCTATTGCTATCCAACGTGGCAACGTGTCGTCGGCTCTTGGCACCTTACCACAACACAAAGGACAACATTGAACATTTATACAACTGGACGACATACTATACAAATAAGGTGTAATATCATTGGATGGCGTAGAAAAGCAGACAGTAACACTAGATATGATGCCGTTGATAGCTGGTTTTCTACCCCTTCCTTTGGTTCGACTATCAAAATATATTTCCTGTTGATTTAAAACATTAAATCTTTGTTTGGTTTTGTGATTCTTGTTCTGAAAGGCAAAACGTGAGTTGTATAGTGTATCACGTATTATCTTTTTACAAGTGAAATAAGTGCTAAGTTGTATACGACAAAATAAATAAATAAATAAACTGTGTATCTTAAGAGGTGGGGGAGACGTTTTAGCATAATTTATGCGAAAATATTAATATCTCATTATCTTGTCAGATTAGGGAGATCAAACTCGACACATAAGCTCCTCATTACAGATAAACGAATACATGTCCCATCGTTTCCGAAGATTTCCGTTTTAAGAGGAGCAAGAGAGCATTTTATATATTTTTTTTCGCCACATTGAAAAAGACATTGCCTAATGTTTGTAATCGCATCACGGGAAACCGGCAGATTAAATTGGAATGAATTTCGGTAACAGTTAATATCTGCCGCAATTTTATCATGTCATTTTGATTTGAGGGCATATTATGAGAGATAAATGTATATTAAAAATTTATATCCGAAGTAGAGAAGAGATTTAAATACTTTATTCTTCCCATGTATGGGCATTTGAGCTAGCATTTCATAAATATGTTTTAGTACCAAATCTAAACTCTTGAATCCTCACAAAATTTCAGAAAGGTTTGTCTATAGCAGTGCAACTATTTTCTTCCGACGAAATCTTCGAAAATAGTTCTAATAATTTTCTTGATATATTGTGAAAATCAAATAGATATTTTGTTATTAAACTTTACATATGGTTTAATTTATTTCTTTCTGATAGGGCTTTCTACTGATACTATGAGCTTTCTTCGCAGGAACTTTTCCGGAAAAGTCAAACAAATTTTGATCGAAAGTATGTAAATTCTTTGAAATTGCGATTTTTACATTCATTTAAGCATAATATGAAAGGAAATGATAATAGAAAATTTTCTAAGCCCAGGTTGTGAAAAAAAACGCCCTTGTACAACAGTAGCTGTATATATACAAATGTATTAATATTTATAGAACATTTAAGCAAAATCCTTGTAAAAACCTACATTTCACTTTTTTTTATCTATTTCACTGTGATGTGATAAGCTGGGGAGTTAAGAAGTACCCTAACCTATAGCTTTCTATACCCTTGTACTTCCTTTTTCAAAATTGCGCAAATACCAGTTTCACAGCGATACAAAAATAAAGTAACCGTGGTCAAGTTAAACATTAACAATTCCGTAATAAAAATCAGTATTAACATCAAAACATAAAAAATATGTACAAATACCTTTTTGTGCAAGAACTACACTGCAATGTAGACAAAAGTTTCAAGTGATCCCTTGTATAGGATTATGTTTATTTTATTTTGAGCGTCTTCGCTTGGTTTGCCTTTTGTAGGTTACATCTGGAGCATCCCTTGCAATAGTCCAACAGTAGTCGGCCAATATGTTAGAACTCCACTTTCCCTCATATCTCTTCTCCATGGATGCAATATCTTGATGGAAACGCTCACCATGTTCGTCACTTACTGCTCCACAATTTTCGGGAAAGAAGTCTAGATGTGAATGAAGAATGGAGTTTCAGAGACATATTACAACCAAGATTTTCGTAGCACAGTAACAAATTTGCTACCAGTTGTTTGTAATTTGTTGCTCGGTGTCTTCACAAGAACTGTGAACAAACACTTTTCAAGCTTTCCCACGCAGCTTTCTCCTCACCTTGGAGAATTTCGTCGAACTTGTGATCTTTGAATAGTTGCCTAATCTGTGACCCTATGAAAACATCCTCTTTAACTTTGGCATCACTTAATCGAGGGAATTGTCCTCTTAGGTACTTATAGGCCTCATCCTCTTGGTTCATGCTCTTAACAAAACTTTTCATAAGACCTAATTTAATATGTAGAGGGGGCAGCAAAATTCGGTTACGATCTACCAGTGGTTCATGCTGCACATTTTTCACTCCCGGCTGAAGAGTTTCTCTGGTACTCCAATCACTTTTGCGGTAATGAGATCCACAATCTCTACTGTCCCATTCACATATAAAGCAACAATACTTTGTATACCCTAACTGCATACCTAGCAACAGTGCTATTACTTTAAGGTCACCACAAATGAGCCACTGAAAATCGTAATATTTAATGGCTTGAAGTAAACGTTTCAAGTTTTCATAAGATTCCTTCATATGAACTGCGTAACCTACAGGAATTAAAGAAAGTTCATTTCCAATATGTAAAAGCACTGCCTTTAAACTCACCTTGGACGAATCTATAAAGAGCCTCCACTCCGTAGGTTCGTAATTGATTTTAAGTGCCCTCATGAGACCATTTACATCTGTACATGCCACAAATGTGTCTTCCATAGTAAAAAATGAAGTGAACATTTTCTCCCTATTCCGATACACTGAAATATTTACTTTTTCCTGCAATAAATTCCATTGCTTTAAGCGTGACGCTAAAATTTCGGCTTTGCTTTTCGAGAGGTCCAAGCCTCTGATTAGATCACTTAGTTCCTCTTGAGTAAGTCTATGTGGTTCACATGGAGGTTCTTCTACAACAAACGTAGGGTCCTTCGAAGTACTTGATTCAGGAGCTTCAACTTCTTGATCATCATCAGAAAAAAGATCGTATTCTTTAGGTGGGTCAGGAACAGGTAGTCCTTCTCCATGTGGAACAGGGCGCATTGCAGAAGGAATGTTAGGATAGATCAAGGCCCGCTTCTTCTTCGTGGAAATTCTCTTCTTGACGGAAGGAACCATACAAAAATAACAGTCTCTGATGTGGTCGCTTGGCTCCCTCCAAATCATGGGCACTGCAAAAGGCATTGAGCGCCCCTTCCCATTAATCCAATTTCTTAGATTGCTCGCACAAGTGTTACACACAATGTGGGGTGCCCAAGATTTATCTTGGTCTCCAATTTTACAACCAAAGTAATATTGATAGGCTTTTCTTATTAGTGGTGTTATAGTCTGCTTTTATGAGGAAAATGTCACTTCCCCACACACGTAGCAGAAGCTATCCGCACTGTTTACACAATTTCGCGGCATGTTTGTTTATTGAAATCCTCAAAATGTCACTTGAAATAGTTCCGACAACTATTTAAAAATATACATTCGAAATACCAATATTTTTGCGTACTTGTAGTTGTATTTTTATGTCCTGCACTACACAAACGTCACACCCAAATCGCTGATAACTGCACTAAACCTGTCTTTTCTAACAATAGCAGAACACTACTGAGACAGGGAACACAATGAAACCAAGCGTTCATATAGTTTCTCCAGTGTTGCCGGATCAATGTAACATTTTACCCCAAACGAAGCGAATATATTTATTTTTAAACTGCTATTATTAGACATGCCTGTAAAACGAAAAGTAGAGCTAATATTCGAAAATAACTTTCAAATTCGTGATCAGCAACACAAAATCAATAAGAATTAGCTGATTTTGTTCAATTTACATTTTCGTTGTTCAACAGTGAATTTATATTTCATCAATATACAGTATATCATAGTAATAACAGCAGTTTTACATATCTTTTTTTTTTTTTAATGGAAAGGTTTACTACAGTGGTCGTATCTTGGTTGACGTTGTTTTGTGTATCTTCATTATATGAGTTCTAATCAAGGTGGAATAAATTTAAAAATAATTTTATATAAACTAAATATACTCCTGATTATGACGAAGCGTTAGGAACTTGTCAATTAGGATGCAATAGTGAGCTCAATATTTACAAACTTTTATTTGTATCACTGTTAGGAGTATTGATTGATTGGTTGGTTGAGTTTTAATAGGGACATCAGCATCGAGGCTATTTGTCTCAATCACGATCAAAACAACTGCTAAAAAATACGGACTGCCCTACATAAAATTCAAAAACAAATATATTAAAATAAGAAAAATTGCCCCCAAATAGGTATAAAAACAAAAAATAGAAAATAATAAATATATGAGAATAACAAATAGAATTATACAACAGCAATAAATAATAAACATATAACAATAAATATTAATAATAGTAACGAGAGACAATATATAACAATAACAATAAATAGTAACAATACTAACAAATAAGAAAATATTTAACAATTACAATAGTAAAAAATATAAAATGTCAGAAATCAGATTTAAGGAAAACTTCTTCGTGAACTGACCGCCGTCTACTTACTATCCATCAGGTCGTCCTCCATTATGTCAGATTTCAAAGAAACTGTAAGTAGCTTACGAACAGGTGTGTATCTTGCTCTTTTCGGGTAAAGAACTGGATCACTGAGCTGGCTTGATATACTGGCCAAATTTTAGGCCGACTACATAAGGTGAGTGGTCGATGAGCTGGAGTTCGCCAAAGATCACAACTAAAAGAAATACGCGGAATTTTGGGGATTTGCTCGTTGATGGGACAGGGTTCGGAATTTCTGGACTTCGATCAGGAATATAATCTGTTTGGGTGGAAACGTCAGACGTCTGGGTTGCCACACATTTACAAAAAAGTAGCTGCAACACTAGCAAAGGGTACAAAAAGCGAGGAAAGAGATACTTTCTTTTAAGTGACGGTTAGCATCGGCAGCAGAGATCTCAATGATCATTAGCTCTCGGATGCGTTTCTCACGTTGAAAGGCTGGACAGTCCCAAGACCAAGCAGAACACTCGACCTTGCAGTTGACACTAAAGGGCTTGGTCGCTTTACAGTATTCCGCATCATGACTACTCTGGCCACAATTCACACAAAGAGCAGCACTCGCATTACATGACGTGCCGGTGTATCAGAAGTGTTGACATTTGAAATAACGCAGGGGACTGGGAATATACGGACGCACCTACAGTAGATGATAGGAGTATGATGTCACTGTTAGGTATATGTATATCACTGTACGGAGTATGTCTTATCACTGTTAAGAGTATGTATCTTACAGTTAGGAGAAATGAAACAACAATGGATACAATCTGGTACTTAGTGGTTCATATTTTACTGATACAATGCATAACTTAATAATAATGAAAAAATACATCAGAATAAAAAAACTATCAACTGCATCAGATAGGCGACGAATGATATACATTTTAAGGCCATAAAAATTCGTTTTTCACGATTTTGTCGAAAACTATTCAATAATTCATCTTCAAGCTACGTCATTTTGTTGATCTGAACTTCGTCTATCTATTGATATTATCCTTGGAGAATAACATAATAATAATAATAAAAGTGTTTGAGAGTAGATTATAATTTTGGACTAGATCTCATTAGCTATATTGTACCTAGTGTCGTAATGAATATCTTGTTTAGCGTATACTTCAGGATAACTTTCAGTTTTACGTGCGGCATACATTCTCACATTTACAAAAAAAAAAAAAAAAAAAAAAGAAAGAAAAAGAAAAAAGAAAAAAAACTTTTTTTTAAATCAATTTCTATTTAGAAAAAGTGCAAGAGGATTTTCACTTACTCATATCATTGTTTATAAATCAACTTCAAAAAATAGAAGGTGGTTCTCAATTCGACCCGCTTATACCAGAGTTGGAGCTTTAATAGTAACAACTAAATATCTACTTACAACTGATACAAAATAGATACATGTTACAAGAGTTTACAGTCCTTCAATGTAGTGACTAATATTGTGTATAACAGATTGTCAGCGATATGGAAGTCATTGGATACCTGTAGCAGCACCTGTTGTGTGGATAGTTCTAATGGACTAGTCTACTGTCTGAAGAATCTCTTGAACAGTTTTAAAATGAATGCCACGAAGAGATCCCTTCATCTTAAAAATCAAGTCAAAGTCACAAGGGTTTAAGTCCAAGGGAGTAGGATGGAAAGTACAGCACTTCCCATCCCCATCGATCGAACAAATCACTCACACTATCGAGCAAAATGAAAGGTAGCTTCTGCAAAAAGTGTCACAGTTTCTTCATCAACGCTGGTCACAAATTGTGTTCCACATAGGAACAAAAATACTGCGTCTGATGTAGGGGAATGGTATACGTTAAGATCCCAACATCCCAGTCGTACTTGAGAATCACCATATTTTCCACATTGCTGGGGTTCTAACGAACTTCGGATTTTTGTGGTGAACCATGATGATACCTCTCTTGTGTCTCTCCTTTCAATTGTGGCTCATACGATTTGGCCCACGTTTCATCCAGCGTAATGATATGCCTAATAAAAGCTCTTCTTCCAATTCATAGCGTTCCAAGTGGGTATGAGCAGCGTTGTATTATACCCATTTCTGCATTTCCACCAATTCATGAGGGACCTATAATGTTGTAATTTTTGTCATGCCTACGCATTCCTTTAGAATATGCAGAACAGTAATATGCAGAAATCCTATCTCTTGGGCCAGCTCACGAATAGTATGGCGTCGGTCATTGTCCAAAACAGCATTCACGTCTTCTTCACTGACACGGGGACGACCAGGCTATTGAACTGCCGTGTCGCGACAAAACGCTGTAACTTGAGTTACATTGTTTTGTCGCTATAAGCATTTTTGATTTCCCGCCACCGATATTTATGTTCACCAGGCCCAGCATTGAGCTGAGTCAAATACTTCTGAAAATATACCAAAGAGAATTTCGATGTAAGTAGGAAATTAGCCGGTCTGTAGCGACTTTACGGCTCTTTTTCTCAAAACTGCTCCGCGAAAGTTACAGCGTTTTGTCGCGACAGGCGACAGGCGACAGGGCAGTGAATGCTTCCGGTCTGGTGCTATATGCCTCTGACATATTCAATTTGCCTTACACCGTCAGCGTAGTGTGTGTAACATATACCTCCCTTTACACAAGACCATGTTCCTGTCGTCTACTATTCTTGTGCTCAGATAAGGTAGATATGTAACTAATATGCGGTACAATGGACATTATTTGACTTCGTTGCGTAGCGTCTCTAAAGCAGTGTTGCCAAAATTAGTGTCAACACTCGTATATGTATATACATACATATATATATATATATATATATATATATATATATATATATATATATCCTAACTATATATAAAACTACATGAGCTGACATAAATTATTGAGCACTTCCTGTACGGCTACATTGATTAAATTTGGCATGATTGTAGCTTTCCGGAACTAACCCACAGGAAAATTGCCAAAAGTGAATATTTTTAATTTTTAGGGGGTCTAAAGAGGGGATGAAAAATTTCCCTATGTTATTTAAATGGACCTTTTTTTGGACTTATAATCTCAAGTTTTAGGTACTTAGAATTGGAATAAAAACTTGAAATTCGGTATGCTTGTACGTTTTTGTTAGCTTTACCTAAGTGAATCATCGGAAATGAAAATTTCTAACCGTAAAGTGGTTTTACGGGGAACTGAAAAATCTTTCCAATGTTATTTATATGGGACGTCTTCTATACCCCAAAATGTTTAGGCACTTCCGGCAATATTACAATGATGAAATTTGGCATGATTGTAGCCTTCGAGGACTAACCGACAGAAAAATTGCCAAAAGTTAAAAATTCCAACATTAGAATTGTTTTATAGAGAACTGAAAAATCTTTCCCATGTTATTTATATGGGACACCTTTTACACCCTCAAATTATTGAGCACTTACTGCAAGGCTACAATGATTAAATTTGACATGATTATAGCTTTTCGAGACAAACCCACAGGAAAATTGCTAAAAGTGAATATTTTTAATTTTTAGGGGGTCTAAAGAGGGGATGAAGAATTTCCCCATGTTATTTAAATGAGACTTTTTCTGGACCTATAATCTCATGTTTTAGGTACTTAGAATTGGAATAAAAACTTGAAATTCGGTATGCTTCTACGTTTTTGTTAGCTTTACCTAAGTGAATCATCGGAAATGAAAATTTCTAACCGTAAAGTGGTTTTATGGGGAACTGAAAAATCTTTCTAATGTTATTTATATGGGACGTCTTCTATACCCCAAAATGTTTAGGCACTTCCGGCAAGATTAGAATGATGAAATTTGGCATGATTGTAGCCTTCGAGGACTAACCGACAGAAAAATTGCCAAAAGTAAAAAATTCCAACTTTAGAGTGGTTTTATAGGGAACTGAAAAATATTTCCCATGTTATTTATATGGGACACCTTTTACACCCTCAAATTATTGAGCACTTCCTGTAGGGCTAAAATGATTAAATTTGACATGATTGTGGCTTTTCGGGACGAACCCACAGAAAAATGCCAGAAGTGAATATTTTTAATATTTAGGGGTTCTAAAGAGGGAATGAAGAATTTCCCCATGTTATTTAAATGGACCTTTTTTGACGTATTATTTCATGTTTTAGGTACTTTGTATTGGAATAAAAGCTTGAAATTCGGTATGCTTCTACGTTTTCGTTAGCTTTATCTAAGTGAATCATCAGAAATGAAAATTTGCAACCGTAGATTGGTTTTATGGAGAACTGAAAAAATCTTTCTAATGTTATTTATGTGAGACGTCTTCTACACCCTAAAATGTTTAGGCACTTCCGGTATGATTAGAATGATGAAATTTGGCATGATTGTAGCCTTTGAGAACTAACCGTGAAAAAATTGCCAAAAGTGAATATTTTTAATTTTTCAGGGGTCGAAAAGGGATGAAGAAATTCCTATGCTATTTAAATGGGCGTTTTCTTGGGATACAAAATCTTATCTGTCAGATAGTTGAGATAGGAAAAAAAAGAAAGTCGGTAGAATTCCGCTTCGCTGCAGCTGCCTTTGTCCCCACTTTGAACTCGTATTGCATACACGCCCTTATGACGCTCTGTGGAGGTCTCATTCACTCTGTTCTTACGCAAGTTCACAATGTAACTGAACTACCATAACCAGGTAGTATGCTGCACATACGCAGAACAACAGCTGACCTTCGTCTTATCCTCATTCGCATTCAACTCACGGTGGGAGGTCCAATTGAACACAGACCTCCACAAAAGCGACAGAACTTTCTTGCTTACCTTTATAAATTAACAGAAATAAAAAATCCCAACTTTGGTGGGGTTTATTTATAGGAACTACTTTTATATCTCAAAATTATTGGGCAATTTCTTTAGGATTACAATGATTAAATTTGGCATGTCAAAGGAAAATTGCCAAAAGTGAATATTTTTAGTTTTTAGGGGATTTTTGAAACGGGTATTACGGAACCTGTTTGTTACAGTTGCTTTATATGTTGTATTCTTGTTGATCTCTTGTTAAAATGCACGGTTATTGTTATCTTAAGTTATAATTATAGCGGTTGCTGTTAATTGTTTAATTTTATTTAATGTTATTTGTTTTAAACAGTTGTTCACTACATATCAAATCAGTACCTCCGATAATTGTAATCGTTCCGAGGCCAAGAACCTGCGCTCTCTACACAGCGCATCATTCGCATATGAGCATGAATCTCCTTGACATTCCTGGAAACATCTGTATATGTTCATTACAGACAAAAGTTATAGACGCCGTGATAAAAATTGGCAAATGATACTATAAAAGGGAGATTTTTTCGATTATTTTTTCAATATCTCGGACCGTTTGCAAGATTTGAGCCTACTTCCGTTTGAAGTTTCTAATTCATGTATGATAAGTGTATTCTTTCTTCTTGCATTCAGTATGTAATAAGCAAACAGATTACATACACAATTAATTACAATGTCAGTTATAGATGGTGTTCAATGGGCAAAACACTGCAAAGATAAAAGTTCGTCTTAGACTGCAGAAATGGTTATCGTTCCTTTTCAATTATTTGGGCATAAAACAAACGTCTGAGACATATACAACCCTTTCTTGTATACATATAAGCTTCTTTATGGAGAATGTTTGGTGCCTGTCCAAATACAAATCATATTGAACTTCATTTTCACACTATGATACGAACCTTCCCAGACACAAATACCACTTACGTTCCACTTTTTTTTTAGTATACGAAAGACATGACGAAGCAAAAGCTTTCATTCAAAGGAGTATGCGTATAGCAGGATACTACAGGGGTGGTGTGGAAATACTACAAAGTTACAAGAAAAAGAATCGATCTTTGTCTTACAAATATGCAAGAGTTATGGTCTAACAAAAATCCCAGATTTCTTTTTTGAAAATTATAAATAAGAAAAAAAACTCTGAAAAAGAGAATCCAACATTATCATTCATTATATAATAAGTCGATAAATTGTGGTTGACAAAACAAAGGTTGCTATAAAAAAATAAACTGTGAGTTATTAAGCAGAGTATTAAGGAGCAAAGGATGATAAATATGAGATCTGGGGATGTTGGGCCGATTTAAGGAAACATTAAGAATAAATGCACGAACATATGACATGCGAGGCCGTAGGCCGAGCAAATACGGGGGTCTGGGGGTGAAGCCCCCAGCTGGCCAAAGGCTAGTATATATATATATATAGAGAGAGAGAGAGATCACGCATAACTCCGACATAGAGACATCGATTTTGAGGCTTCTTTATTTGTTTGAAAGAGTACAGTAATCTTTCTGGTTGTTCCATATAAACGTCATAAGAATATAATGATAATTGATAATCTTCAGAGCTAGACTATGAAAATCTTCAACGACTGACGATGTTAGTATTGTGTGACCAGTGACGTACACAGAGGGGACGTTCCTGGTTGTAACTCACCTTTCAGCAATATATTAGGAAATATATACATTTGCCATATGAAGGTATATGTAAAAGAATCCGGAAAAGGGGTATGAACTTGGGAGTTTGATAAAATTCTACGTACGCCACTGCATCGACTATTACTTAAAATTCACTGAAAGCATTCAAAACAATAACTATTAACATCACAATAAGATTGGTCAAAAGTTAGGTGATATAAATACTATAATTTACATTTGTTAAACGAATACAGTGACCACAAAGATAGAAATGTCAACTTAATTAGCTCTAAATTAAACTAATGGTAAATTTTTCGGCGAGTAAGTATGCAATTTCAAGGTCCCGGATAAGGAACAGAACAAGAAACAAGAAACAATAGCTTACTATAAAAGGAAAATTTAATGACATTGGCAAACGATATCGCTGTTTGAAACCTAATTTCCCTTTTAGAAACAAAGAGTATTCTGTTTATCTCGTTCACAATATGTACATTCTATAGTTTTCGTGGAATATAACCTACACAGATAAATGGATATTTCCATTAATCACTTAGTTAGAGGTTTTTGTTTCTTTTTTCGTCCATGAATTAGTTCAATAAAACTTCTTACATTTTTTTTTTTTAAATGAATATCCTTGTCCTTATATCCCGGACCTTTTCGGCAAAGAAATTATATATATAATTTTTAAATTACATTTTACCTTGAAAACCAAAATCCCAGTAAGGTTTTCAAATCCTGAATTAGAAATGCATTCTTTTAAACTGTCTTTTTATTTTCTTTCCTTACCTTTTCTTTGAATGTAATAAGAAAAAAAAGAAAAAAAGAAGTAATCTACATTTGTTCATTGCACAGCTGCACAAATAATTAATGTAGTTCAAATAAAACTTTAAAGGGAAAAAAAGGAATGACAAAAAACCTGTTTCACTTTCACTTAACCCTGAGAACGAAAAACCTTATGCAAATAACTAATTTGTTACATCATCTTTGTATATTTTATTACAGAAATGGTTTCTCCTAAGTTCTCTTTCGAAAATATTTAAAAAATATGAAATCAAATATTTGTAAGTGTTTATCAGACGGTATTAAATTATTGCACGTTTTTTAAATTTAAAAAATATTCAAAAGATAATAAAAAATACGGGTATTACTCAAAGTTGCAACACTGCATAGTGCTTTTGAGTAATGTATTAATCATACATTAAAAAAAAAGTCACTGAAAAAGGAAGAAAGACAAATATACGTATACGGACAGAAAAATATAGGACGATCTGGTTCGAGTCAAGGTCGTCAGACACACCTTTTAATCTAGGTTATTGCAATGGTTTCACTTATAGGCTATGAGTCTAATGAGAGAAAACTAAGACTCATATGCAAGCTAATGAGTGGTCTAGAATGAATTTCTAAACCAAATTTATTTCGGTGTCATTGCAGTCCGTGAAAGTGAGCTCCGTCGTGGCTAAGAGGTTAGCGTACACGCGCCTCTGGCTTGAAAGACACAAGTTCGATTCCAGGAGGGGACTCAGGTGATTCGAACTCCACGTTAAGCTGAAGATCCACGTCTCATATAGCCTAGTTGCTGAAAGGGACGTTAAATTAAAAATCAAATCAAATCAATCAGCTCCTGAAAGTCTATATCTGATCAAATGATGTTCGTTCAATTATGTGATGCGTGATTCGAGCATCAGTTCACATAGCGTTATTTCTGATTTTACGGCTGAAACCCGCATGGGAACGAAAAGGCAACTACGGTAGATAATACACCAAATTTAGTTCATTAAGAGTGACAGAAATAATGAATAAAAAATTGTTTCGCTCTGTCATAAAGTGCACGAGACAGTACAGACCAAGGGTAGGATAATCCATTGCCTTAAAAATCGAACCCACAAACATGTAAGAATAATTTAAACGTTAATAGAGTACCGCATTTAATAAAAATTACGCTTCAAATATTGAAGAGAACGGTTGTGCAGAAAATGAAATGTGGAAGAACACTTTGTATTTAGAACAAGGAGAGGTGTCATTAGCTTAGTAAGAAAAATCGATGAAAGATTTATAGCAAGAAAGGCAAGAGAGTGTGGTAGTACTTATTGATCTAGTACATAAGGAAAAAAAGTTCAGTTGGGAAGTAAACTACTAATAGCTGTTCAGAGCAGGAGCGGATCCAGGGGGGCATTCGCCCCCACCCTCAGAAAAGGAAACTTTCTTCTTTTATATATAAATAAAACCAATCCCAGAGTTTAAAGCTCTTAAAAGTAGCTCTAAGTAGCATTATTACAACCCACTGCTCCCCAGAATTCCATCCTGGATCCGCCCCTGGTTCAGAGGTAATATAATAATAAAAAAGAAAGAGTTTATATTAGAGTGCAACGAAAAACTCAATTTTTTAAATTTTATTTCTAATAGTAAAAATATTGATGTAAAAATGATAAAAATAAAATTGTAAAGTAATCGACCATGCTTTGAAGTTCCGCAAGTACGATAAAGTTTCATATTTTTGACTCTTTTTTTTTTTAAATCCTATTTCAGTCTATTTCACTTTTCTGTTTGCACTATAAACACCTTGATTGTACCTGTCTTTTTTTACCGATGAAACAAACTTTTTAGGAGAAAGGGTTTCAATTTATGGGAAATTAAGAAAAAATAAATCATAAGTGAAAAATGTGCAAGAAATAAGTCGACATTATTAAAACGAAAAATTGCTTTCTGGTAAGATAGAATTACTTAGTCCTTATTCTTCCTCTTCCCTCCAAAGAATTAGTTAACAACACTAGATCTTGTAGAGTTTCATGATCTAACCCCAAAGAGTTATCAAATCGTTATAAAATTTATACCTGCAAGAAGGTACAGAATACGCTTTGAAACTGAAAAAGAATAAAATTGTCACATCTATATTGAAGTTATGCATGAACATGCACACATTCAAGTTAGTTAATTACAATATTAACGCTGCCAGTCATTGAGGAGTTTCATCACCTAGCTCCTTAGAATATCACCAGATCCGATTGAAATATATATGAAACCACTACAAGCATGCTCTTTCGAACAAAAGCTAAATGAACAAAATTGATGCAACTGTGTTGTAGTTAGTGATGTGAGATGGAAAATTTTCCATTTCGGAAAATTTTCCACTATATTTTTCCGGAAAATTTTCCGTTCTAAAAAAAATATCAGTAATCAAGTAACAATTCCTCAGCAATCATAAAATTGGTTGAATTCATGTATAGAAATGTAAAAAAGTGAAAGATCGTTTAAAGAATCTGAAAATTTTCATGGCTCAGACAATTTTCAGTAATAATGAAACAATTTTTCATGAATCGAAGTATTTTCTCCTATATGGAAGAATTGAAGAACTTTTTATGAGTCGGAAAATTGTCATTATTTTGAAGCAAAAAGTAAAGCAACTTTTTGTGAATCAAAAAGCTTTATTGCTCTGTAGAAACAAGTGAAAGGAATTTTCATAGATCGGATAATTTTCATCACGATGTAGAAACAAGTGGAAAAAACTTTTCATAAGCCGGAGAATTTTGGATATTATGTATAGTGATGTTAGATGGAAAATTTTCTACTATATTTAACTGCACATAGAGCTAGAAAATTGAATTTCTGTAGAGGAAAGTTAGTCAGCAACAAATTATAATTTTCCAATTAGCTTTCGGGAACCGGAAAATTTTCTAGTATTTCAAGTTGGCAAGTACAATTTTACACAGTATTTCTCTCTCTCTCTTCCTCTGCGTGCTCCTTCGTTGCTAAGCAGTTAGCATACGCGCCTTTGGCATGGAAGACCTGGCTGCGATTTCCAGCGGGAGTTCATGTAGTTTGGATTCCACGTTAATCAGTTGGTCCCATCTTATATAGTCTCGCTGCTGAAAGAGACGTTAAACTCAATTCAACTATTCTCTCTCTCTCTCTCAATGTATATATATATATATATATATATATATATATATATATATATATATATATATATATATATATATATATATATATGCAAAGTGCAGAGAACATACATTGAGTTCGTAGAGTACAAATATCAGATTCTATTATTTAAAATTTCAATTTATTGAAAGTCATGAATATTTTCCGATTCATAAAAACATACACCACTTATTCCTACATCGTTGTTTAGTCGTAAAATTTATTGGTAATAAATATTGTGTTAAGAAGTTTCAAGAAGTGAAAATCTAACGATTCTTCATTTCAAGAATGTTTCAAAAACTTCAATGCGCTCTTCTCTCAAAATCCACCTTTGATCTTACAATATTAGATTTCGTCAATTTAATACGCATAAGAAGGTTTTCTCATAGCTTTACTACTTTTATAGATTTACATACTGCAACATTTATAAATAAGTAGATATAATATAAAGTGCCTACTGTAAATTTTTGACTACCCAAAATTCGAGTTTAAGTAACTCATGAAAGCTAATACTGACCATTTTCTGGAAATAAACATTTATTTATTCAAGAGAAATATAACTAATAAGGAAGCTGATTTGTCTAGTAGTTCTTCCAATAAAATAATAAAAGAAACATAAAAAGCTGCACTATTAGCGCTGCGTTCTAAAAGCAATAAGTAATTTCATTTTAATTTACAAAATATATACTTGTTCTGTCGAATCGTCATTATTTCTAATACATTTTTATACATAATAATGGAAGTTTTACAATACAAATATCTCCTCTAAGATGTTAATTATACAAAATTCCAATATTGAAATTATGGTTTATGAGTGTTAAACACAATAACATCATTTTTTTCTTATTTTCTGTTACAAAAATAATCTCCATAAGAAACTTTTATGTAGTTATTTCATTACATAGGCAGGGCTACATGTGAAGAAATAGTGGAATTTTCTGTTTCTGAAATTGATAAATTCACAAAGGTTTGTTTTCAATTTCTTGTTACATTTTAAATATTGGAATAGGATATTTGTTCTCTACGAACTCGATGTATGTTCCCTACACTTTACACACACACACACACACTCAGAGAGAGAGAGTGAGTGAAACACTGTATATTTTTACTTCCCAATTTGAAATAACAAGTTGGAATCAAATGTTCTTCAATTTTTCCATAGAAGACAGAAAATATTTCGATTCATGAAAAATTGTTTCATTTGTTCGTACATAGTACTAAAAATTGTCTGAACCATGAAAATTTTCAGATTCTTTAAACGATTTTTCACTTTTTAACATTTCTATACATGATTTCAATCAATTTTATGAATACTGAGGATTGTTACTTGATCACTGATATTTGTTAAGAACGGAAAATTTTCCGGAAAAATATAGAAGAAAATTTTCTACCTCACATCACGGCTAAACAACGATGTAGGAATAAGTGGAGTATGTTTTTATGAATCAGAAAATTTTCCGGAAAATTTTCATTACTGGTTGTAGTTATACGTCAACATAGATGCAATTGGCCCAAATTGAGAACATTCTTTTTACTGAAAAGCAATTTACTGATTATGTTTTATGCGTGGATAAGATTTTCATACTTTTATTTAATTTTAATTTGTCATTCAATGTAATTACTGCGTAGTATACTGTAGCCTCGTAACGTTAATGTTGGTAAAAGAGAATTAATATATATATATCTGGATTGAACATTGATAACATGTGACGCTCCATGAATCATTAATATGAGAGTTATGAATTTCAAAGTTAAAAGTGTAAAATTTCGACGAAAATGAGCATAACATTTAATATTGTTATAGTTTTCTCTGTAATTTTAATGTAATTGTACTCATTTAGTGTTACGTCATTTGATAACCATTTCTTTGTACAGAAAACCATAAAAGGAAATAATCTTGATAGTGAATTTGTACATTCAACGAAACCATATCAATATGAAATTCCACGTTTATTCCGCAAGTATGGACAAGCCAGCCAAACATTGGATCAACAGATCAGATTGAATCAATGACTTTAGATAATGTCCTGTATTCATCCATGTGATATATGATATGTCATCCATCTGAAGTATGATCAAAATCTCCCGATTTTAAATTTCGACAATATTTTATCCATGGAAGAAATCATCGTGACCATCCAAATTTACGAAAGTATATATCGAAGTACTAGAAAACAAAAGAAAAATATATATTATTTTACAATTTCTATATTAAAAGTTGAGCCAAATGTTCTCCTTCCGAAATTATAAAAGAGTTTTTCAAGGTACTAATGTCCGATGATGCAAAAAGAGACTCAATATTGACCCACATGTTCATATGTTACAATAAAACCTACATCGTTTAAGATAAATGAGGTTACAAAAATTTCTAATTTGAATTTTTGGCACTTTTTACCCATATAAGAAAACAACATAGACCATAGAAGTTTACAAAAGTATATACCTTAGTCCTAGAGACCCTTTACTTTTTTTAAGTTTTGACAATTTCTAAAATTTCAGGGCGAGCCAATGTACACGTCCCTGTCCTATTCAAGAGAAGGAACCTATCTACGCATTCATATGATCATATTTTGTATTATTAGGAGCTAGTGGTCTACTTACCACGATTAATGCACCCTGACTAGACCTGCTGTAGCCGTTAGGCATATTTGGTTGACCGGTTCCGCCAACTTAGGCACGCTGCTCGTAGTTTCTGTATCTGGCTGAAAGCTCTGGTGCACAATCAAGATTTGTCCCTTAGCCTTGACTCGCGTT
Source organism: Thermobia domestica (assembly GCF_964235325.1). Lineage (NCBI taxonomy): Eukaryota > Metazoa > Arthropoda > Insecta > Zygentoma > Lepismatidae > Thermobia > Thermobia domestica. The sequence continues at coordinate 134,294,282 of NC_137462.1, read as the reverse complement.
AGCGATATAACCCCTGTTCTCTAAGGGAGTATTATACGCCCACTACGCGGGCCAGACCGAAGTTATGAGTACCTACCAGTTACCTATTGGTGGAGGCGGTCCTGCTAACGCGTCAATTCCTCCCATGTTCTATAGGCATGGTGCCCAAGCGTTGAGGCAAGCTCACATCCCGTCCATGCTCGCTGTTACCCGTATACCTGGGATTAGCTCACAAGGGCCACCAAATTCCACGGTACGTCCACAACCCAGCAGAGTCCAACTTAATCCAGAATCTCCAGGCAATATAATCTCATTTCAGTGGTCCTTGCGACACTACTCTGAAAATTCCGCCTCATGCTACTCCAAATTTCTCACCAAAATTTAAATTCACCTAGAAATATAGTGTTGCTTACCTATTCGTTTCAGAATTCTTTTGTTACATAAGAATACAAAATGACCAAATCAATTTACAGAGTTATATATTCGAGTCCCAGTGAACATTTACCAAATTTTATTTTTTGACAATTTCCAAATTTAAGGGTATGTCAACACCTTTTTAAGAAGGGAGTATCATTGTTAACACGCCCTATGAAAGAGACATGTTATATGTACTCAATCATATAACGTGATAAAATTTCATCAAACAGGATAAATTAGGTCAAAAACTTCCGAAATTTGAATTTTTGGCAATTTTTACCCATAAAAAGGAATGAGAACCTACCAAACTTAAAAAAAGGTACATACCCAGGTCCTATGCTACCATACCAGAATTTTGATTTTGGTAATTTAAAAAACTAAGGGCGATGGCCGTATGTACTCCTCTCAAAATTTGAAGGGTCAAGGTATCCCTGCCAAAGTCAAAGGATATTCACCCTTATGATGCTATATCACGGGATCAGGTCACGTGACATCCCTCAACAAATCAGGGCCGAGTGCGATTAAGTGACACCCACACACGTGGATTCACGTTATTATCTGCTTTCCAAATATACATAATCAGAGGGCTATTTATCTCGATCTTATCAATCATCTGTCCTTTGAAGAACAATCTTATTTTATCATATTTTTTTTTCCTTTGAGAGCTTACAATGTAGACAAACTTAATAACCTTATATAGAACGCAAGAAGTGGTAAACTAATTATATACCTACGAATTTATAAACATATCTTCAAATTTATATGGACCGCATCTGGCTGTAGTAAAAGCAAGATAAAATAATAATAGTCATAAGAACGAAATTGAATTGAATACATTGCTTCTCACGTATCTAAAAAAACCCGGAAGGCTGTACAAAAGTTAATTACTTAGTGCCATAGTATCTACAGTAGTACTATGCCAGATAGTTACAGCATCGTGACCAGTAAATAAGTACAAAATGCTAAACAATACGAAAAACTAGCAAAAAAATGGAACAGCTAAACTCGTTTCTCAAGCATGGACAAATGTAAAGCAATTGCATGTAGTAAAGAGAAAGAGGATATTTTTAAACTGTGACTACAATTTTGAGATCACGCAAAAAAGAGTCTTAGAAAACTAATTCTGAACTCGTTTTTTCACAAATTGTTCTGCATCTCTCAAATGCAAGATGCAGTTTTAAACAGGAAATCAGCTTATGTAACTTCATATATACATCGAAAGACATGGTGGTTTGTAGGCAAAGAAGCGGTTAAAGAATAAGTGGGAGCTCTCCTGATTTTTTTCTTTATTCTCTTTCCTTGACCCACTGCCGTGCCGTGGAAAATCAGCGCCCGGGGCGAGAGTATACGACGGCGCCCCAATCATATATTCCAAGTAATTTTTCCTATCTTTTTCCCTTTTTCTCCCGATTTTTTCGCCCCCCTTACTTCGGCGCCCGGGGCCGTCGCCCCGCTCGCCTCCTCCCCCCACGACACGGCCCTGCCTGGTTCGAATTCGGGAAATTACAGTTTCAAATCCCACGATTGAGCATCTTGAATTTTTCCAAGATTTTTCTCAGTTCCACATGGCAGGTATTGCAATCATACGTTCAAATATAGACCCTGACTAGAAACTCTAGCAGGGTTTTTCCAAGGAGGAAAAAGAAAAAAACAATACACAAGCGAAGTCGCGAATATACACACATTGAAGCACGTATCATTTCATGTGAAATAATTGTTATTGATGCACATTGTAAACTTTCATTAATTTCACAGTAAGCAAATATAATAAGCTATGTTTTGAAACGTATTTCAAAGAATCGAACTCTATTCGGAAATCCAGGAGAGAAGATTTGCTTCCCCTTGCTCCTACCACGGGCGCCCATGGGCCTGACTGATTTTCTTCCGCTTCCTTTACAGCTGGTCATATTATTGTTAGTGCTGACAAGGGAACATCTTATATTGATAGTAGCGTTGCCCAATCAAACAATGCCCAATCGATAGAGGAGTGAACAAAAGTAAAAAAAAAAAAAAAATCCAAAGTTTAATGGGCCGGCACCCAAAAACACAGGAGATACAGAAGAAAGAAGGATCTAGAATCATGTGAAGATAGCAATGCTAAAGATACACTGACACAGAAAGAACTTCAAAATGATTAAAGTAATCAAAATGACATTTACACAACAGTATAGTAAGCAAACATTGTACCCACAGACATGCTCAACAACACGTACAATATGTAATGCAGTGTTGTCAACTGAGGACAAAATGAAGTTTTGTTAAATGGCACTGAACACAATACCATGTAGAAAATCTAATTATGAGTAGAACATGCCTGTGAAGTCGTGATGTACAGTGTTGCTAACATTTGAAGATAGGCATATATGAATTCTTACATGAATCTCGGATGTAGAAGAGTACATACAATATCAACACACTGAGGACCGCTTTCTCAACAGACTACCAATAATGTGTGAGGTGATACAATATTACGTGAATCAGAAAAGTAAGCTTGCTAATCAATTGTCTATGCAAGAGCATGCATCATTTTAGTTTTGTGTGTTGTGTTTGTTACTCTTCTGATTTTCCACTTGGGCAAACCTGCTTCGACACTGTGCTTCGTCCCTTATTTTCATACTTCAGTGATTATATTCTTGTTTGTGGTCTGATATTTTGGTTTTAATTAGTTTGAATCGTGTACTGTGTGTTCTCTTCTACATCCGAGATTCATATAGAAATTCATGTAGGCCTCTCTTCAACCGTTGGCAACACTGTACACATGACTTCACAGGTATGGTTTTACTCATAATTAGATTTTCTACATGTTATAATTTGTGTTCCGTGCCATTTAATAAAACTTCATTTTGTGCTCAGTTGGCAACACTGCTTTACATATGATGTTGTTGAGCATGTTTGTGGGTACAATGTTAGCTTACTATACTTTTGTGTAAATGTCATTTTGAAGTTCTTTCTGTGTCAGTGTGTCTTTTGCATTGCTATTTTCACATGATTCTAGATCCTTCTTTCCTCTGTATATCCTGTGTTTTTGGGTGTCGGCCCGTAAAACTTTGGATTTCTCACTTTTCTTCACTTCTCTATCGATTGCACATTCTTTGATTGGACAACGCTACTATCAATATAAGATGTTCCCTTGTGAGTGTTCATAGTTCTCGTATAAATAAGTAAACCTTTCTCGCATGCCGAATCTGAAAGCATATTGAATAAATAAATTTTGTCATATACTGAACGCCAACTTACTTATGTGCTTGAAGTAGGTTATCAATAAAAAAAAAAAAATATACTTTAACTAGTTTTAGACCTCTTGCAGATACAGACTTTGACGATGCAGAAAGTTGTCTGTCGTTACAATTTCATTAAAATCAACCGGAATATATATATATATTAACTTATGCTTCTCTTCGAGTAAGTTCCTTACAATTCTTGAAGTATTATTAGCTACAGTATACTGGAAACATCGTAAATCAGAAAATCTTCCAACGTTTATAAATCCAAACTTGAAGAATTTGATGGACACTTCATAACAAACCTAAATTTATCATAATCTTGAGGCTTATGCTCATATTTGCTGGTTCCTCTATTGTTTACGTAGAAGCTATGGAGGAGCTTCGACATACATCACTCTATATGTATCAAAATATTTCAAGTTTATCGTAAGGTATGTAATACACCGATGAAATTGGCCCAACGGAGAGTGGAAAACAGTGCACTGAGAGTACAATATGCGACACACGAGAAGAGATGAAAAACTATCAACATTTTATGGACTAGACTGTTAACCAACGTCTTCCCTTCTGTGCAGAAGTTGATTTTCAAAGTTGAAATTCAACTATGTTTGCAACCAATTACTATATCTTTTCCAAGAATTTTCATTTGGGGTAATTAATGTTCATTAATAGCTTTCTTATATAATAACTTCTACTTTATAGCTAGTCTATTTCGTCATCTTTTATATACGAACCGCTTGGATACCCATTGCTGTAACTTCAAAACTAAAATTTTCCAGAAGAGAACTTTAAACTTCAACATGTCATGTAAATCCCATCAGAAGATTGTTATTCACTATAAGTATTAAAAGTAAACTTCATAATTGTGTTTTTGGTTACAACCATAAAAGAAATACGAACTTCAAAGTTCTCTGAAAATTTGCATACAAGAGGTCCATATATATACAGGGTGGTAGGTAACTCCATTGAAAAACTTTGGGAGGTGATTCATTATATGAAATGAAAGAAAAAAGTTCTAATAAACATGGGACGAACAATGTCTCCTTTCAGGGTTATGAACAGCTGAAAATTCACGTTTCGAAACGCTCTGCCTTAGAAACTATAGGACCGATCACAAGCGGTTTAAGGAATTACAAAGGAACTAGTATGCGCTCTATCTAAATATCTATGTTCTACCCTGGTCCGTTATCGGAGAAACAAACTGTGGAAAGGAAGTTGAGGTATAGGGATACTTCTTTAAGTACTAATGGGGCGTTCATTTCGCAGATAACGGAGGATGGTAAAACATGGATATTTAGATAGATCGCATACTAGTTCCTGTGTAATTCCTTAAACCGCTTGGGATAGGTCCTATAGTTTCTAAGGCAGGGCGTTTCGAAACATGATTTTTCGAATTTTCGGCGGTTCATAATTCTGAAAGGAGATGTTTTTCGACCTATGTTTATTAGAACTTTTTTCTTACATTTCATATAAGGAATCACCTCCCAAAGTTTTTCGGTAGATTTACCTACCACCCTGTATATATATACAGGGGTGTGTATATATATACACCGTGCCTTGTCCAAATATCCATGTTTAAGAATAATGCGGTACTTCCGCAACTATTTTTATAGAGGTAGTTGGTGAGTACTTCAAATTATATGCCCGTAGGCAAACTCCCTCATTAAAAATTTTTGCTTGAGTACGTTAAGATTCTGAAGCTTGGATATGTGGATAGGGCACATACTAGTTCCTAAGTGAAGTCTTGACCCGACTACTGTAGTTCGCATAGTTTTGGAGCTATGGACCTTTAAAGTTAAAATTCTCATGTTTTCGGCAACCTCCGAAAGGAAGCATTTTTCACCCAGGTTCGTCTATAATTGGTGTCAGGAATCACCGCCCACACGTTGTTGATGTCATTTTGAAACATATATATAGTTATTTTATTGTGGTTCCGTACATTTACATTTAAAGTAGTTAGATGTTAGTAATCAGAATGTGCATTTTGATTACTAAAAACGACAAAACCCGTAATTCCTACTTTGAAGTCATTATTGCATCTGGAGAGTTTCGTTTCTTTTAGTCAAGGGGACCCTTTTTTGAGAAGGGGCTCTTTGCCCCCTTAACCTATTTTCCGAAAGAAACAAAAAAAAAAATACCTGTCAATTTATTTTCAGTCTAGTATATAATATGTGCTACGTTTGAAGAAAATCGGACGACAAGAAACCCTTGTGAAGCTATCTCCTTTACACTTTCACTTTTTGGACTTAACGGGTTTTTGCCCAAAAGTCTTCAATTAATATTTACTTTCACAAAATAGACATACACTCTCTCTCTCTCTCTCTCTCTCTCTCTCTCTCTATATATATATATATATATATATATATATATATATATATATATATATTTTACACATTCACATTCTTCTATTACCACATCTGAGTCCAACGCATTTTCATTTACTTGAAATTACATTTTATTTTCTATTACTAATATATTGCTTTTAATATTGGAATCTTGGAATCATTCATTACTCAAGTCTTTTATTTATTTATTTTTGTTTTTGAAAACGTCGACCTTTATTTTATTTTCTGTTTTGTTTCTAGGAAGTGATTCAAATGTTCTACAACTTCTATTTTTTTTTTTCTTTAATTTTCCACCAAGGTTTTGTACTTTCTATTCCAACGATTAATTTCCCGGTAGGAGCTCATGAAGTTCGGATCTAGGATTGCCTTGTTTCCAAAGCAAACTGTAGCACTCTTAAAACCAGTAACATTGTTTCAGATTTTGCTTGGAGGGAGGGACACTTCTTCACCGACACAAACGTTTTACATTTTACTAGCAGGCTGTATAAGTACAAAACTCATCAAAAATATGTGATTATGAGAGAAAGGTTACCGGCGAGAGAAATTGTCCCCGCCCTGCTCTTCTCAAAGGATGTCCCTGCTGATGGAAAATACATGTAGCAGCAATCCTTTTCCCTAATAATAATGCAATGTAAGTTTTTTTTTATTTTTTTAATGGAAGAAAAGTGAGACAATTTAAATCATATAGGCCTCTATCATATAGTATATACGAGTAATAAAAATAATTAATTTGTATAGTAGCCCCTATGTAAGCTATGTACCTTCTATAGGAATATATATGTTAATACCTAAATACGAATTCATCACAAGTAAAAAGAAAATAGAAGTAGTAGTTAACGTATTCCAGATCTATATATATAAAAGAGAACGTACAAATCCTTTGTTAGCTCATCACGCTAATACGGCTGAACCAATTTCTTTCATTTTTGGGGGGTTATTAAGATTTGGACCCTAGATGGTTTTTATCATATCACTTTAATTTTCAATTACCAGTGTCTTGAGATAATTGACCATTCAAGTGTCCATAACGTACAAATCCTTTGTTAGCTCATCACAGCTAAATCTAACCGTATTTATATGCAACCCACATGACCGTGTCACTCGGCGGGTTAACATAAATGACAGGCGATATAATGTTAACATTTACTCCAATCTTCTATGGTTTTTATCATATCACTTGAAAGCGAAAAAGTAAAAATTATCTAAGTAACAAAGTTTATTGCGTTCCGGGGTGACCCCAGCGAAGCGGGGTGAACGCTGCTAGTTTTTAATACAATCACAATAGAAGTTGGGGATAAGGACAAAATATCGCGGCCGAAACATCGCCGCCCAAAACCTCGCGTGGCCAAAACCTCACCGCCCAAAACCTCGCGGGACAAAATCTCGCCGCCCAATACCTCGCGTGGCCAAAACCTAGCCGCCCAAAACCTCGCGAACCAAAATTTCGCTTGGTCAAAACCTTACGGGATAATTCTCTTGAAAACGGCTCTTATTTGTAAAAGAATACATAACAATCGCTTTTGGCTGTTGGAATGGTCTGCCCAAGCTGCTTAATAAAAATTCAGTGTAGTATAACAATATCTGCTGCTTTTCTTATAAGTAAAAAGAAAAAAAAAAGGAAGGAAGAGCTTGGTGTGGTGAGAGTAGGGGCGCCGAATTCTATTTCGCCCCGGGCGCCGAAATCTCTAGCTACGGCTCTCTCTCTCTCTCTCTCTCTCTCTCTCTCTCTCTATATATATATATATATATATATATATATATATATATATATATATCCCACTCCCCCTCCCTTTTGTTGTGTCGACAAAGTGAAATTATAAAAGACATCCTAGGCTCAAACCTCATCTATGTTGAAAATTTGATTGAGATCGGTAGAATGGCTGAAGAGGTATAATGTAACAAACATAGTCATTTCATTTATATATATATAGATTTCCAAAGCATACATTAGAATTTTTTCTTGTCATTATTTTAATTTAATTATGTGTTATTACTAAATATATACATATAGTAATATATAGAACATTCTACATTGAAGAAATCGTCGTGAAGAGGTTTTATCCTGACGACATTTCTTCCCAGGCGACACTACGTCTCGCTTAATTTAGACCAGGCGAGATTCTGTGTCGCGAGATCATTACAACGAGGTTTTGGTCAGACGAGATTTTGGTATGGCGATATTTTTGGGCGCGAGGTTTTGGAAGACGAGGGTTTGGCAAGGCGAGGTTTTGGCCCGCGAGGTTTTGGGAGGCGAGGTTTTGGCCAGGCGAGGTTTCGGCCCGGCGAGATTTTGTCCCGCGAGGTTTTGGGAGGCGAGGTTTTGGCCAGGCGAGGTTTTGGTCCGCAAGGTTGTCGCCGCGAGGTTCTGGCCGTTAGGTTTTGTACCCAAACCTAAAAGTAGAAACATTTTAACGTCCCGAGAGAGCTATGTTGGGATACGGAACATTTGCTGCGAAATTGGTACAATCTCGACAAAATGAGTAATTCTATTCTGATTCCACGCTACTTTGTAGTTCCAAGTCTCATACGAATATAGGTTCGATGCTGAAAGGGACGCTAAAATATAACACAATCCGACAATCAATCTAATGATTATTTGCGCAAACATTTTACTATAGTTTCCGATTCATCATAGCTTCTTTTATATGCAGCTTCTAAAAGTTGACACAGTACTTACACACGTTTACATGTTTAGTTTTATGATTTTGTGTGTTTCCAGGATGAGTTTCGGCCATTATTTTACTTTAACACTTTTAAACAATTCTAAGTATATTCCATAATTTACAAAACATAATCACATGATGTAACACTGTATTAAAATTACATAAATTGCTTTAATTAAGGAGAAGTAACATAAGCTTGAGAGAGCGCATGGAATGGTGATCCCTATACAAAGTGGAATGGTGAGAAACACACATGGATTTTAAAAAGATCAAGATTATGAAAGATACCAAACAAGTTTCGAAACCCGCGAATTCTGACTGAACATGGGATGTACTTTGTAATTCTGAGCAGACATCTAGGAGCTACCGAAGAGAGTGAAATTGACGACTCTGAAAAGCAATACTATTTCTTTTTCAAAACAGCGTTCGTGTAAGTTTTTATTTTTCAGTTGCTAGACGCTAAGATGGGTAAAATTAAGCTTCAGATTTAATCAGTGATGCTACCGAACCTCAATCTCTAATTTATAAGATTTTGGAAGAAATTTGTTATTTTATCCAAAAAATAAATAAATAAATAAATAAATAAAATAAAAATAAAAAAAATGGTGCTACTGCACTGAAGCTGTGCAGATTCACATGACTCAGAATGCATAGTTTCAGGAAGGTTATGTATGCAATACGGTTCATTCCCGTTTCGCCTACGGACCTTCCAGCAATATATATCATTATCTCTATCCCGTTTTAGATATAGGCCATACGGGTATTCCTGTTTTGCCTACACTCATTCGAAGAGGGATATTTAGTGTCTGAGGGATTTATTTTGCAAGAATTTATGAATTTGTTTATTTTTCAACGTCAGCAACAGCTCTACGAGGGTCACTACGAAAGTTTTGAGATGTGAAATAACTTACATACTTAAAATCAATTTAACACTTACATTTTCTCAAAGTATTCACCGTTACACTGTACACATTTTTGCATCCTCGAAAACCACTTTTGGAAGCAGTGTTGCCAGTCTTTTTCTTCAAGTGTTGAGAGTTCATTCTCGTAAGCCACTACAGCTTCTTCAGGGCTGCAAAATCTCTTCCCTCGCATGCGATCTTTGATCCTTGGGAACAGAAAAAAATAACACGGGGCAAGGTCAGGGCTATACGGCGGATGAGTCATACGCCTCAGGAAGATTTCATCTCGTTGGCTGCCTCACACTTTGACTGAACAGCAGAAGCGCATGCGTGTGGAATGGTGTGAAGAAATGCTTGCAAGATTTGATGGAGGCAATTCTCGACGCGTCTCTGACATTGTTACTGGTGATGAGACTTGGATCTATCAATTTAACCCTGAAAATAAACGCCAGTCTACAGTTTGGATCTTCACAGATGAAAATCCACCCACGAAAGTGAAACGACCGCGAAGTGTGGGGAAGAAGATGGTCGCAACTTTCTTCTCCAAATCTGGCCATGTTGCAACTGTTCCACTTGAAGAACAAAGGACTGTTACTGCTCAGTGGTACACCACTGTTTGCCTAACAAAAGTGTTACAGAAGATTCGGGAACGGCGTCCAAGAACTGGATTGCGTGAGATCCTGCTTCATCATGACAACGCGTCCGCGCACACGGCCAACATCACAATTCAGTTTTTAGAATCTACGGATACGGCCACGCCGATAAGCGAGGCGAGTTTAAACTTGCTTCGCTTCTTCGCTCTGGATACCACTACCGAACGCAATTGTTGGAATTCAAATACTGTGCCACAACAATGCGTATCTCAAAACTTTCGTAGTGACCCTCGTAACGTGATTGACTGTAATTCTACCCAAGTTCGTGCTGTGCTACTAGTAGTTCCAAAGGTCATCATTTCAAAACCGATATATGTTCTAATTTTTATGGGCTCACAGAATAATTTAAAAAGGCGAGTGACTAGCTATTCAAGATTAGTGTCTCGAACTTTACAAGGCTGGTCGGTACTCGCGTTATTCTGAGAGATGAACCATTATGCCCTCCAACTAGTTTGATAGGAAAATTTCTTAATGCAATTTTTCAGCCTTAGTGGTAGGTGGAAATAACTTGATAATTTTTCTGCCTGAATGCAGAAATACTTGTAATATTACAAGTAGGGAGAGAAGGCTCAGGATAGCATGAATGCTGGCTATTAAATTCAATATTGAATGCTTGATTCATGCCCAGAGTGGAGGACGAGTATCCAACCAAAGGTAACAGAGGTGAAGTGAACAGAGTCAGTTCTCTCCCTCGTTCTTCCTGTTTGAATAAATTGAGTACGAGTTTCTCTGAATGAAGACAGAAGTTGTTTTTCTTTGATAGTATTTAACGCGGCTGTGGAGTAAAGGGCGGAGTACTTCGAATGGGAGCTAATTACCTTACAAATCTAATTTCTTTTAAATTTTTTTAGCTAAATTATTAATTTTTATACCAAATTTCTCATAATGAAGGAATTAGTTTTAAGGATTGAGGGCCGGGGTAAGTCTTCAGTCAAGGCATAACGTTTAAAATGAGTATGGTGCTAGTAGAGAAAACGGGATTTGAACATTGCTAAATCACGTTTAAAAACATTATGAGGCCTAACACACTTAATTTACCTTAATCGTAACCTTAAATAATAGAGTTGAGAAATTCAAGCATAGAAACACTATAGAGAAGCCAAACTTAATACAGCATTTATTAATTAATATGATAATTTTAGACAATAAAAGGATTACTATGCAGTGTTAATTCTGGAATTTTCTTTTCTGTTAAATTCAAGTTTATTTATTTATTTATTTCAGAAAACAACAGGCGGGTGCCTAATTACAGTTTTCCATCATGATAATATAATTTAAAATACATATATAATAACAAAATAATACGATAGCAAAATACTTTAAAATACATATAACATGATCTACACCTTATTTATTTAGAGTAAAATTCTGTCTATAGTTAAAAATGTCTATGTCTGGGTGCTTTTCTGATATCTTATTATACAATAAACACATTTTTCTGACAGGCGATACATCCAATGCATTAGTCCTTTGCGCTGAGAGATGGAATATGCTATTATGGGGTCTGGTTGCTCTATCTGGGACGTGAAGTTTGATTTCTGATTGCTTTAATTTATTATTTCCTAGACTGATTAATTTCCATAGATTAACTTGATTGAAAATGACATGATTGCATCGGTATATTATTTTCGTTATCTTTATGTTGCGTACCCCCCCCCCTCAAAGACTCAAAAATTCCCTCAAACACTAAATTCCCTTGTCGAGTGAGCGTAGGAGAAACTGGAATAGGCAAAACGGGAATACCCGTCTTACTTACAGATAAGATGAGATTTAAATAATGATAGAAGGTGCTGGAAGGTCTGTACGCGAAACGGGAATAGGCCAAACGGGAGGACACCATGCAATACCGTGCTCCCCTTACTTATCATAAAATAAATTTGTGTGAAGTTTCCACACACTCTTCGTACGTCTGACCCTATTCTTTCGTACGCAAATTTATTTCTCTGTATTTTTGCTTTCAAGCGTCAGTATGGAATTCATGAAGAAGAAAGTATGGAGAAGAAAATATGGAATTCATGCAAATAACCGGGTTCGAGATATCAACGAATTACATGTCTCATGGTCCCTGCGCCGATTTTTGGACGTCTGTCCGTCTGTTCATCTGCTTGTTCGTTCTTCCCTATGTATATAGAGAAGTCTAAAATCTATATAGTTCAGCGTACCTAGACTATATTTCAAAGTTAAGGATTTTCTAAGATTGTTTAGAGTTTCTAAGAACGTTTTTTTTTTTAATTTACTCCTATCCCTAAAAATAGTAGTAGTTTACTGGAAGCTGAAAATCGAAATTTGCGATTTTTTCTACAACAGCTCTAACATTTTTGTTAATATTTCATAAATCAATATACAATACCATTAACAACTCTTAATGTTACAAATCATTTTTTCTAGAAAATATTCGAAAGGGATATTTGTTTTTGACAATTATCTAGTAAAGGACTAAGACAATTTTGTTCATATTTTAAAATCAAATAAATTGTGTCTCATAAAGAACGTAACTTTTGAGTGCATAATAACATACAAATTTATCGAAGAAATTAAGTAATGAATATATTGCATATTTACATATTTTTTGCAGTGTATGCTACCTGTGATTCTGTACGAGGAGAATTCAAAAAGTAAAGGCACATCTGCAATTTCTCGTTCCAGTGATTGTCAACACTGCTAGTAACCAGCGCTGAGTAAGTGTAGTTGGCAACACTTCGAGACAACGTGTCGCTCGTATTCCTGCATTAGTCGTTGGAGTGCAGCAGACCATTAAACATGGCAGCTCCATTAGGGATCTGCACCAAAGAGGAAATGAGAACAGTGATTCACTTTTTGTATGCGAAAGGTGTGAAACCTGCAGACATTATTTGTCGAATGCAAGCGTAGTATGGTGACAGCTGTTTATCGTGAAGAAAGATGTACGTATGGATAGAGCGTTTCAAACAGGGAAGAACTTCTTTATGTGACATTGAAAGAACCGGTAAGCCATCGACCTCAATGACTGAGGAACTTGGATAGATCATCACGAACCGGAAAATAAGGCTGTGGTCATGGTTTGGAAACACCCATCATCACCAGAAGTTAAGAAGTTGGAACATCTACCATCAACTACTCATTGATGCGGTGCAAAATTTTTTTCTGATGGAATCAAAAACTTGTGAAACGTTGGAAAAAGTGCATAAAAATCCAGGGAGGGTACATAAAAAAATAATGTATGTTTCAGATTTCTATCATTAGAATAAGTACAGTTTTTCTCAAATGTGCCTTTACTTTTTGAATACCCTCGTATGAAATATATTCTCAATTGTCCTCCACGATTCTGTAAGCATACTCTCGTTCTTTCGATGAAATTTTCCATAACTTTTCGCCATACTTGCACCTCTAGTTCTGTTATTACACTTGGAGAAGAACGAGTTACAGATAGCTTGAGTGATGTTACCACGCGTACAAAATCTCAATAGTGCATTGATATGGAAATGTTTAAAATTTCTAATACCTCGTGTCCTCAAAACATTTTTGGCCCCCCAAATTTCTGTGGCGGACCTTGAGATAGTGTGCTACGAAATTAAATTAATTTTCTTACACTATTATGTTATCGAATTACGCATATCTTTGTTTTCAGATCTTCCGTATCAGATCTTTGTTTGCCACATATTCATAGCAAGAGGTTACTAATAATAGCCCCGAGCTTCTGCGAAGTAACTTAAAATAAAATTGGTTTTCTTTCTCTATTTTTTCCTCTCGCAGTTTTTCGTGAGTAATGTATGGAAAATAGTGTGCTGAAAAAGTTTAAAAAAAAAATCATGCTATCTGTTGAATCCTACAAACAAACAAACAGAAACTGTCTACAGATTAACTGACAGAATTAAAAGTAAAGTTTTTAAGAAACAAACCTTAAATCATTCACATACAAATATAAGCATTTTTATTGGTTTCAAAAAGATGAAAAAGCTCTTACCAAAATTAAGACAAGAGGAGCGAGTATACTGAATTTTCAGTGTGTAGGCTACTTGCGCATTTCTTCATTATTTCGTAAATTTAAGGTGAACGTACGCTGCGCTATAAAATTTTTAGGTGAGTGTATCCCGTGTACGCTTCATTACGTTCCTGATCAAAACATACTTTTTTTTTTAAACAATAGTGTACTGACAGCAGATAAGTACACATGAGTTTATTTTGGAGTGGGAGTTCAAATTCAATATGAAGATACATGATATGATAATTTGTTGAACCCACTCCCTGGGTACGTCCCTGGCTAACGATAGACCAAGTAATATCGTGCAACGGGTAAACAGGATAAACAGAAAATGCTGCTACGTCATCTTCATTAGCAGTATCTGTAGTGCTTAAATAAAAATAATAATTCAAGAGTACACATTATATAAGTTTCATTCACTTAGATAAAATAAAATAAAACAGAAATAAGACGGTGTGTTCTGTTATGGTACTTGAAATTATTGGCTCACCAACTACCGTAACGTTTATCAATTATTATATTCAATTATGAATTCTCATTTCAGGCATTATGTATCCTTATGTTATATGAACACCACTTCATTGCTACCATCACCTCATTTCTCAGAGCATTCTTATGTATTAATGACAATAAATAAATAAATAAATAATTCCTGATTACCACTTCTAATACCTTCTAAAAACAGTTAAGTTGATGTCACTGGGCCAAGACAAGGCGTTATCTTCTATGGTCGTATGGGAATAAAACTGCACTTATATATGAATTTATAGATAACTGGATAGGATACGAAAGTAATACAATTTTTACACTAGTGGAGGAAAAGTACGGCCTATAAACCAGACGCAACCCTTGTAAGGTTTTATCTTACCAGCGACATTATTTCTAATTTGACGAATTCAATTTGACTTTTGTTAATCACTGCATATCAATTCGAACTAGATTATAGGAAACTTTTAGAAATGCATTTACAATTTCATTCATCCCATTCCCCTTTATAATTGTCCCATTATTAATAAGGCTTGGTATCTATTACAAGAATTTTGTAAAATATATTACTGTTATTTTCAATAAACTGTTTTGCCTTTCCTAAAGTTCCTACTTTTTTTTTTCTTTGTCCCCTTGCAAAAACACGTTTACCAAGCAGAGATTTATCCGCTACCACTGTCGTGTGAGTTTTTGGCTTTAACCAATTATTCTTTCCTTGATTACTTCCTCAATTCTAAAGTTTATTCATTTTTTCTTTCTTTTTCTCTTTTGGTTGTAATAGTAGTTGTAACGTATAAGCCTTCGGCCCGCTGTACATTATAGATTAAAATCATAACTCTATTGGAAGCTCTAATTGTTTACATTTAATGTATTTATTTATTTGTTTGTTCACGAACTACGTTTGCTCACCAACACCTAAGTAGTAGCGCACATAGCGACATCTATTAGCAAGACTATTTTACTGTTACGAATTAGGATAACGCATTGAGATGTTTACGTTTATTATAAGGAATTCATGTGACCTACTGTCTTTCTACACCGAAAGTCGGGTTGTATAGCATTCCAAAATATTAACGTTACTTGTAAACTGACATGTTTTCGTATTGCAAATGGGATACTCGCTTTCAGAGGCACACCCAGGTAGGGGTCCACTGGATCCGCATCCCCCCACCAAACTTTGTAAATCAGTATCTCTCCACTGATCAAAAGTATTCGGACACCTGGCTGAAAATGACTTACAAGTTCGTGGCGCCCTCCATCGGTACTGCTGGAATTCAATATGATGGCCCATCCTTATCCTTGATGACAGCTTCCACTCTCGCATGCATACTTTCAATCAGATGCTGGAAGGTTTCTTGGGGAATGGCAACCCATTATTCACGGAGTGCTGAACTGAGGAGAGATATCGATGTAGGTTGGTGAGGCCTGGCGTGAAATCCGCGTTCCAAAACATCCCAAGATGTTCTATAGGATTCAAGTCACGACTCTGTGTAGGCCAATCCATTACAGGGATGTTATGGTCATGCAACCACTCCGCCACAGGCCGTGCAGTATGAACAGGTACTCGATCGTGTTGAAAGATGTAATCGACATCCCCGAATTGCTCTTGCGCTGTGAGAGTACCACGCAAAACAACAAGGGGTGCAAGACCCCTCCAAGAAAAACACGACCACACCATAACACCACCACCTCCGAATTTTATTGTTGGGACTACACACCCTGACAGATGACTTTCACCGGGCATTCGCCATACTCACACCCTGCTATCGGATTGCCACATTGTGTACCGTGATTCGTCACTCTACACAACGGTTTTCCACTGTTCAATCGTCCAATGTTTATGCTCCTTACAACAAGCGAGGCGTCGTTTGGTTTACCTGCGTGATGTGTGGCTTATGAGCAGCCGCTCGACCATGAAGTCCAAGTTTTCTCACCTCACGCCTGTCAAAGTACTTGGAGTGGATCATGATACAGTTTGGAATTCCTGCGTGATGATCTGGATAGATGTCTGCCCTCTTCAACTGACACTTTAGGACCCTCTTCAACTCTCGGCGGTCTCTGTCGGTCAACAGACGAGGTCGCCTGTACGCTTTTGTGCTGTACGTGTCCCTTCACGTTTCCACTTCACTATCACATCAGACACAGTGGACCTAGGGATGTTTAGGAATGTGGAAATCTCGCGTACAGACTTCTGACAAAAGTGATACCCAATCACCTGACCACGTTCGAAGCCCATGAGTTCCGCGGAGCGTCCCATTCTGCTCTTTCAAGATGTCTAATGACTACTGAGGTTGCTGATAATGAGTACCTGACAGTAGGTTACAGCACAATGCGCCTAATATGAAAAACGTATGTTTTAGGGGTGTCCGGATACTTTTGATCACATAGTGTATATATATATATATATATATATATATATATATATATATATATATATATATATTGGTGGAGAAATGATTGATGTAGCCTATACATTTGATCTTACATTTCATCTATACTCTTTTGTTTTTCTTATAAAAGAATCTAGTTTGTATATGTTTTCTTCTGAGAATATAGGTGGCAGCAGGGCGGATCCAGAAGGGGCGATCGGCTCGATATCCCCGCTCCAGAAGAGGAAACTTTTTATTTTATATATAAATAAAATCAATCCCAGAGTTTGGAGCTCTTAAAAGTATCTCTTAGCAGAGCAGTAACCCCCTCCCCCAGAAGTCCGTCCTGTATCCGCATCTGGATAGCAGCACTTTACAATTACATATCGTCTTTTTGGGTATAGAACAACACCAGTTCAATGTTACATGGATGTAATGCAGGCCTGTAGCCAGCCCAAAAATGCAGGGGGGCCCGGCTGAAGTTAGGAGGGGCCCGATCCAACCATAGTATAGTTCATCGCTGTATTATAGTTCAATTGCAAGCCTGCCGTGAAAAGTTTAAGGGGTCCGGCAAAAATTGTGAGGGACCGGCTCCCCCTAGACCCCCTCCCCCTCTCTCCGAGGTCTTTTAATATTGAACCAGTCCCAACAAAAAATTATGGGTGCACGACTGCTCCCTTTACTTACATTTACAGAGACAAAAATTGCTGAATTTTGTGTGAGTTTAAGCTCAAATAGAAAAGTTATCCTAGAAATATGAAGGATGAGGACAAACAAACGTGACCCCACGTGTCCTCGCGAGGATTAATTTGTTCATGAAATTGTTCATGAACACAATGCTACTGCCTGGTGACAAAGAAATTAAGGAAAAGCGCAATCGTAACATTTAATTGAAATTGAAATAATTCTGTGACAAAAGACATAGTTTGTAGAAACTTGGAAAACTATTATATCAACTTCTACAAGTAATTTAGCCTTACAAATTCCAATTCCATTACAAGCATTAAATTGTTGATAAGTTGTTCACGGAATACATCCGTTTTCGTTCTTTAGCAGTGACGAAAAAAAAGAAGATATGACCTCCAGTCTTTGATTACAGCATATGATTTAACAGATCTGTGGTTTAAGTATATAATGCACAAGCAATTTTGAAGTGAGTTGCTTTCAATTAGTTGACCTCGGGCGGCAAGGTTATGGCTTGCTTTAGTGAATGTTTCCGCGAAGTTCACTAACCGCATAATAGTTTTTTTTTCAATAGTTTTGTGGTTCTTTCATCATAAGTAAGAATTCAATTATTATATCATCTCCATATTTGTTTAACTTTATAATCGACCTACAAAAGTTACTACAATTCGCTAATCTTAATGAAATTATGGTATCATATTAACTTGTTAGGAAATTCTCATTCTTTTTATGTGAGGATGACTGCTATTTAACACATTCTACAACGACGTAATACCAGCGTTTTCCAACCTTTTTCAACTTGCGGCACACTACGGGTGTAAATTGAATTATCGCGGCACACTCATAGATATTATTATTATTTGCAAATATAAAATACCATGGTACTTTTTTCTGTGATTACTGGTCATCTCACAGAGATGAAAGCTCGAGCACTGGTTTTCTCCTATGCTAATTTATTATGCTTATTTTTTTATTCTAATTTTAAAATAGAAAACAATTAGAATGAAATATAGGACTCAGATTTTTAAAAATACGCTTTATTTTTCGAAAACTATATTCAACCTTTCACTAAGAACGGTCACTAAATAACGAACGAACAAACAAATGTCTTGTACTTTTAACTTTGGTGTTTTAACCAAAACCGGTGCATAATATTGCAATTACACAGCTTGCAATGCATCGAAGTCAAAACACAGCTGTTGAACAGTGTTGTTCTGTCATTCACGTGCGAATGAATGTTCTACGAACGTTCACTTGACGCGTACCGTACAAGTGCTTCCATTTCTCGGTGTTAGTATGACTCTCAATTGAAGCGTAACATAGCAGTTAACCGTGGAAATGTGTACGAGTCGAAATACTTTCTGCTACACGGTAATAGATGTAGAATAATATATTACAATTACAGTAATTTTTTCCATGGTAGAAATTTATAATAATGTGAAATATAAAAATATACATTTTTCCCCCATGTATTGCAATTTGGTTGCTATAGAATTAATAATTTTGTTTGGATTTCCTCGCGGCACACCAGCGGTCCATTCGCGGCACATCGGTTGGGAAACGCTGCACTATACATAAGATACACATTTTAGGTATATAGTATATCATTTCTAATTACTTCAGCCTCTTCACAACGCTCTCACTTTCGTATTAATGGCATTTACTCAAAACCTATAACTGGAATCTAGTCTCATTAACGTATGTGCAATAAGACCAGAACAAAATACTGTGATATCAGGGGTGTAGACGCGGGGGAAGGAAATGGGAGCTTGGCCCCCAAAATAACTTTCTCGTTCCTCAAATAGAGTTCATCTCTTATGTGTATTCAACACGTTTAATATTCACAGCAAATGAATAATGTTTATATTACCTAGGTAGAATATGGCAGATTTTTAAGAAAATATTGTAAATCAAGTCAACAGGCTATAATAATTACGAACTTTCTAAATACAATAGTGCATGCTGACCAACCAAAGGGTACCGTTGCAAATTTATTAGTATATACTATTGTACTGCATAAAATCTGTCTGACCTGAGTTGTTTGATACGAGGGCCATCCAGAAAGTGGTACCCGTTTGCGCCGCATAAAGCGCTGACGACTCGGGGAACCGCTGGGCAAGGTCAGATCTCGTCAGTGGCTTGTCTGCCTGCTCTGTGCGAGGTTGCGTGACGCTAGCAGTGCCTGTGTTGTGTCTGTGCTTGTTTATAATGATTAAACGAATTGAGAACCTCGCCAGTTGTGAAGTGAGGGCCGTGATTAAATTTCTTAATGCACGAAACGTTCGACCTTGTGAAATTCATCGCCAATTAAAGGAGGTGTATGGAGCCAATGTGATAGACGAGTCATCTGTTCGGCGGTGGTGTCGCAACTTCAACCTGGGGAAAGGAAGTATACACGACGAGGAGCGTTCAGAGAAACCATCTGGCATTACAGACGAACTGCTGAGGTCAGTAGACGAATGCGTGAGGAACGATCGGCGCGTCACAATTGGATTTTCATCTCTTTACGAAGCTTAAAGACTTTCTGGCGGGGAAAAGATTTGACAGCGATGAAGAACTTAAACGAGGCGTGACTACGTTTCTCAATACGCTGGCGGCGGAGGACTATGACGCTGGAATACAAAAACTCGTCACACGGTATGACAAATGCCTCAATTTGCTTGGTGATTATATGGAGAAGTAGTGTAAGGTATGCTCTTTCCAATAAAAATATGTATATTTGTTAATATGTACTACTGTGTCTTTATTGCACAAACGGGTACCACTTTCCGGATGGTCCTCGTATTATTGTCAGGAAATCCAATCATATTCAATACACACTGAAAGAGAAAAGCAAGAAAATCAAATATTTAATGTAACGTTTCCCACGATTACGAACCGGGGCTAAGGGAGGCGGCGATGATGAGAAATGAATAAAATAGTAGAATGAAGAAAATGGGAGGAAATGGGAGAACTCCGAGAGAACGCACGCACAAGATATTTGTCTACCACAAAGTTCACTTAGCGGAAAAAAGCAAGAGTAGGATTTCTCAGTCAGGGATGGAATAAGACGAAAACTGGAATTTTGCATCGACTTTCTGAACGCAGAGCAACACTCGGAAGAGTTACTGAATATAGTAAATGGAATTGTAGAGACACCACAAGTAAATTTTCTGAAAGGTTTTGCAAGATTCTAAAAAAAAAAAAAAAAAAAAAGGCAACCACGGTGATTATAACAAAGAAACATATTCCGATCGGGGGCAAGAAAACGTTTGATCCTAACCTGATGTATTCTCGGATCATAGGACTCCAAGTTATTTTGAGAAATATTGACATCTTAGATATACAGAGTCATGAAATATCTCCAGCTATATTGTAAAATTGCACCAAGGGCAGTGAATTTTCTTTCTTTCTCTTTTTTCAAAATCACAAGTCACAGTAATTGATCCTTCTGCTCTTTTATGGCTATTCACTGGTCAATAGAAGACGAAATTATCAATTTCATCAGAAATTTAAAGTCTTATATTGCAAACAGTTTTACCAAAACAGATGTCTATTTAGTTTTTGACTGTTATTATGAATTAGCAACCAGCAACTCTTATTATGAATTATTTGTTAGCAACCAAAAGTGTTGCTAGAGCAACTAGAGCAAAAAAAAAAAAAAAAAAAAAAAAAAAAACGAAGAGTACATCAACTGGTGAGGAAAATTACCTTAGTTTTACGGATGGTTCAACTTACTCTTACGGAGAACAAGAAACAAATAATCCATCTTATTTGTGACGATATGCTCACCAATACAGATTTCCAGGAACAAAAACTTGTGGCAACAAATGACGATACAATTCTAACTGACAAGTAAGATATCCTGCAGTGGGAAAATCGTCAAAAGAGCTATGCAAACGACTCATGACTAAGCTGATATCATTTTCGTACAGCAAGTGCTTGTTGTTGTGAAGGATAAATCTGATCAGAAACCGTCGTTTCTGATTACAATGATTTATTCATTCTCCTGTTGTACTACTACCAATTAACTAATATGTGCTTGCGAGTATTCATAGAGTATGTGTTAACCCTTTCCGCCCGAACCCGCACGATCGTGCGGGTAGCTTTTCTGTACTACATAAGCGAGAATGTTTCATTTTTCACGCTCACTACGGTTTCAAAACACGCACAATTGTGCGGGTCTACCTTCTAAGAACCTATGATTGTTTTAATAAAAATGCTCTACACATGTTTCATGTAGTATGGAAAAAGGTTTCATAAAAATAATCTAAGATTTTCTACTCCCGTGCGGAAAGGGGTAAAGGAAAGAGCTGTAATCAATATCAACAACCAAACATTTCCCTATAAATCTTGTATCCAGAAAAATATGGATGGAGAAAGGATGTAACAACTCAACATTGACTCTAATAAAGAGTTTCTGAAGGGGTTCTTTAGCATCATACTATATAGACCTACTTAAGTTTACGAGAGAGGTACCTGCTTAATATTGTGCCGTGTAATACTTTAAGGTTTCGATGCAGCGGTTCTGGGATACCTGTGTCTTGTAGAGATGGCGTGTTTCAATGAAAACTTGACCCATGATTCACTGACCCACCAACCACCGTGACGCACTCTGATCCACCACCTATCATGATCCACTCTGACTCCCACCCACCAAACCCCATCGACATTAACTCTGATACATGATCCACGCCCTCCTCTACACTGACTAAACAGTTTACACTTGTAATATAACAAGCCTGCAAAATTGTCACTATCTGTGTTTGAATTTCTACGGTCAGTTGCTCAAGCACTCCTCTGTTACTATACCGGTGTATCTGACGGTGATTCTCCTTTACGATATAAAATGATAAACTGCTTGTCATGGGGCATATAACCAAGAATTTCAATGTAATTATCATATATAATTATTTCCTTGTTGAATTACAGATACTTTTTGGTAGAAAATAGGATGAAATCAGGGTAAAGTAGATCAAAGTAAAGGGGCGTCGACCTATTACAACTAAGGGGAGTCGACCTTGTATTTTATGAAATAAAATTAGTCTAACTCTTCATAAAGAATTCAAAATCACCCTAGATTTTGAAAACCGTGTAAAATCCGACTGTCTCGAAAGTCAAATAGTAAGTCGTTTGCTATTATTACAATTACAAATATCAATATCCAAAAGTGCCGAAAGTTAATTTTTGTACTTAGATATACTCATCTCAAGTAATAAATTGAAACAAATGAAAAAGGAACAAAAATGTAAGCCTTGAAAGTAAAATGTAGACAAATTAATCAGTGTTCAGAAAATGCACGGATATAATGTACTGAGCAGTTTGGGTCGGTGGGTCAGAGTGGGTCACAGTGAGTGGTGGGTCGCAGTGACCCACGACCCACTGGCCCACTCTATCTCTGGTGCCTTGTTTTGCGAGTGTACCGGCACACAATACGACAACTTAAAGAGTTGATCTAAAGGGATTGTGCTTATGCTAAACCAGATCTGACAAAAAGTAGCTGAAATATTACGTTTGTGTTTGCTATTACTTACTTAATTACTCTACAAAATTGCATATGCAACGAATAAATATTAGTTAGTTGGTTTTGTTAATACCATTATCTGTTTTTATATGTTTCTCATGATACTTTTAACGTTAGTTACAATTATAAAACATTGACCATTGTCATTAATACTTTCCTATTAGGCGATTATATGTTTTACATGTCGCTAGCTATTACACACATAATAGTGCATTTTAAAAAGGCTTTTTTTTAGAACTTCACGCAATTATCTAGGTATACTGCGTGTCAATGAGAGTGAAATGTACTTTGCTTATATATTATCCCAAGTTGTTTTGGAAAATTTTGGGTTATTGCATTTCGTATCACTATAATGAAGAAATATAAAATATCAATCCATATCGAACTTAAATTTTGCTTAGTGCCAAGATAATACAGATAATACGAATAAACTCCAAATCAATTGACTTGATTTTAAGTTGTGCGTTCCTTTCAGAGGCTAGGCTCTATGAGACGTGGACCCACAGCTTAACGTGGGATCCGAACTCTATGAGCTCCCGTCGGGAATCGAGCCCTTGTTTCCCCATGCCAAAGACGTGGACGTTAACCAATTAGCCACGAGGGAGCGAAAAAACTCCAAATCAATATGCGAAATATGTTATTATAAATGTAGAAAATGCCATTGCATGTTATTGTTAATTCAGTAATTGTTCAGCGTATAAACAATATTTAAACAGGGGCCGCGGTGGCTCACTGGTAGATCGTTCACCTCTGGTGCTTGGGGTCCCGGGTTCGATCCCAGCCCCCGCCAAGTGAACTTTGTGCTTGACAAACACCGTGTGCGTGGGTTTTCTCGGGGTTCTCCCGTTTCCTCCCACTTTCTTCATTCCACCATTTCATTCATTACTCATCATCACCGCCTCATTTAGCCTAACCGGCATAATCATGGGACGTAAAACTCAAAGACTTGATTTCATTTTTTCAATATTTAAACATCAGTCACTCTCTAATGGTATTAACTACGCACCTTATATGCGTAAGTCCCACCCAGGTATACTGGATGTCAATAAAAGTGACAGTGTACTTTTCTTGCAGTGACCACCACCACTGCTAACGACTTGTGATGTAGAGCACATTTATTTACAGTCAGTTATTAGCTATAAAAGAATCTTCATCATGGCTCTCACCGCTCAAGCTCGATTTTTAATTCCGAGTTAACCATCGCATATTGCAAAATGCTCAAAAGTGACAAAATATGACCATCATATTTTTCAAACCTTAAACTAGTACTTTACTTGATATATTAACCTTTTACTTGGTACTATTGCTCTCAAGCAACATCGCATTCTATTGCGTTATCCGTACGAATTATACCCTCAGTGATCATTTAATTGGCACACAATATTCATATACATGATTTGCGGGTCGCTTGTTTAGGTATTTCCAATCTTCGTCAACAGGGGATAGCCAAGTTTAGTATTTATTATAGAAGCTATAACGAAATACTTTGGATAGTTTAATAATTACCTGTACCTTGGGCAGAAAGTGCTCATAAATGTGCACTATACTTAATAGAATGTTAATTTAATATTAACAAAAGAAGAATGTTTTTAATATCTGTAAGAGATAGATAGTGTTATGTAGTTAGTTGCTATGTAATTGTTTATGGATACCTAATCATCATGTCTGTGTGCATGACAGTTTGAATGAAAATATATTATAAAGTGTATCAACTAATAAACCATTTAGTACCGTTCATCGAGTTTATAATTCGGATCGAAAAGGTGAGAATAATAGGATATAAAATTATTAAAGATAATTTTACATGCAAATGATTACTACCACTCAAGATTTATATATCCTCGATCGAACCAGGTTGACGACTACCCTTGGTGAGTCGTTATAAAAATTTTGGTTTACCTCACCCGGGACCTTGCTGTAAATTCATATCCCGAAGCAAAGTAAGAGTGAATTTACTTCTGTAATAAAGTTGATGAATACAAATTTCACAAGACTGAGAAGTGGTAGAATAATTATAAGAACAATGAACGGTGAAGCAATGGAGAATGAATCCAATAATAGTGATAACGGTGAACATAGTGTAGCACCAGGAATGACATTCGAAGAACGAATCTTGCTAACCTTACAGCGGCAAGAACAATGTCGTAAGGACGATTTTGAAGCTATGAAACAAAATTTGGTCGAATTGAAGCAGAAGATAGAACAGAAGTCTGAAGAATCCAATAAGCAATACGAGGAATTGAAGCAGACGATAGAACAGAAGATAGAACAGAAGTCTGAAGAATCCAACAAGCAATACGAGGAATTAAGTAGACGAATGGAACAGAAGTCAGATGAAACGAAACAGTCAATTGTCCAGGCGATGAATCACATCTCCTCGCAGTTCGAGGAAAAGTTAAAAAGAATATCTGAGGATTGTCAAGATAAGCACAACCACCAAATCAAAGAAATCAGTGATGTAAAAAAGGATTTAGAAGTAATAGAATCTTCTGTTCAACAGCAAAAGATTCAGGTTATCAATAATTCTAACAACATACGTGCAAATACGCAATTGATAGCTACTCTACAGGAGGAAATTAGGACGCTACAGGTTAAGGACAACACATACCACAATAATATGGGTAGTGAGCGCTTGGAGTTTCCCCACTCACCAGAGATGACTTCGCCTTCACCTGTGTCTGATGAAGATATTATCTTGGAAGAAATTCATCCGAAGAGTACAGATGGGCGAAAAATGGATGGTGCAACGACACATCACGTCATGGATAGGAATTGTCACCCAATAAGTACACGGAATGATAAAAGAAAGGTAAAGTTAAGTGTTAAGATGAGTGAAATACGGGCTATGAGTAAATTCAGTGGTAAATGTAATGAAAACGCTACTTCTTTCCTGGAGAAATTTCAGGACGAATGCAATATAATGTGTATAGATAGATCACAATATATGAAATTAATCCCTCATGTATTACTCCCACCATGTTCTTTATGGTTTAAAGCAGTACGCGATCACATCAATACATATGAGGAATTCAAAGCGGCATTGATCGCGAATTATGAAAATGACTTTTTGCTTGCAAATCGAGATGCCACCATTAGAAATCAACATTTCAATCCTCGTTTGCACAAATCTGTTGTAGAGTTTGTTGTAAATACATACAACGAATTAAAAGTCGTTAATCCCTTGCAATCGGAATCTAGAATAATAGCATCGATTCGAAATTTGCTCCCATTTAAGTTACAACAGATCTTGTTCTCTACACAGTGTATGAGTTTCAACCATTTATTAATGCTTGTCCAATGCTATGAAACTCAATACCATGCTATGAATCAACAAACAGGAGGGGGTAAAAATAAGAATAATTCAGATCATTTTGTACCTGTTCGGAATCTAAATATCAGAAGTGTGAACGATACGGAACACAACCTAAGCCGAGTAAATTCTAGCAATCAAAACGAGCAAAATAGGCAAAGTTATGTAGGGAATCAGCCTAACCTAATTAATCGTGGTAATCATGATGTCAGATCACCCAACAGAAGTAGACATAAAAACAATCGGAATGTAGGGCGAAATTACAGAAATACAACAAGCTACATGGATAGACGTAATTGGAGGTCAAGAGAGGGCACTTCGTATCAAAATCAGAATCACGATGAAATACATGTACAACATATTGTGGAACCTAATCATGATTGTGCAGTACAATGTACTTTATTAGAATCATATGCAAGTATGAATGTAAGCTGATTACCGTTAATGAAATTAGGTTAAACCCATATCAGTTATAGATTCTTGTGAACTTTCATTTTTAAGTTTATGTGTTAATATCAATAATGAAAATAATTCTTATAACTTCGCTATACAGGCAATATGAGGAATTATAATTCGATTCATAATTGATTAAAAGCAAAGATTATTTATATTAGATTGACTTGTGTTGAAGCTTTGTTATCAAAGATTATGTTAAGAATAAGGTTCATTCTATTAAGTTAATTATTCAACGACTGTCTTGAATGAGATTCTTCTATATTTTGATGCCTTATTGATCCAATGTTTATTTTAAAATATCACCTAATATAATTATTATATAATGCGCCCTGGATAATGGTAACTCATGTTTGTTTCTTACGATTTTGACTTCGCACCCTTCAAAGATTAAATAAATGGACGACGACATTTTAATAATAAAATATAATAATAATGTAATGAATGATAATGAAATAAATATAATTAATGTAATGAAAAATAAGTATTAATGAAGTGAAAGATTTGTTATAAATGTATCTATATCTATGATATGTAATGAAGATACATACGAGGGGCGATCAAAATGTGATGGACATATGTAATGTAAGACCATTATTGTAAACGGACCAGTGGTTCTTGAAGATAAAAGCCAAGCTCGCTTATGACTTTTATATTCAGTCCAATTGTCGGGCGACATTTTATATAACGAAATACTTTGGATAGTTTAATAATTACCTGTACCTTGGGCAGAAAGTGCTCATACATGTGCACTATACTTAATAGAATGTTAATTTAATATTAACAAAAGAAGAATGTTTTTAATATCTGTAAGAGATAGATAGTGTTATGTAGTTAGTTGCTATGTAATTGTTTATGGATACCTAATCATCATGTCTGTGTGCATGACAGTTTGAATGAAAATATATTATAAAGTGTATCAACTAATAAACCATTTAGTACCGTTCATCGACTTTATAATTCGGATCGAAAAGGTGAGAATAATAGGATATAAAATTATTAAAGATAATTTTACATGCAAATGATTACTACCACTCAAGATTTATATATCCTCGATCGAACCAGGTTGACGACTACCCTTGGTGAGTCGTTATAAAGCTTTACCTCCTACGTTCCGCGAAAGTTCTTTTTCTTTTCTTTCTTTTTTTTTTTATTTGTGGATTCTTGCTCTGTAGGAAAATATTTCAACGAAATTGGTGCTAATTACTGAGAGTATTCTTATGATATTTGACCATAATAGGGAGTGCTGCTCTGTAGCTACACATAAGACCTCTAGTATGGTAATGTTGCTTTGAGGAAAAACATTCTGTATTTTGTAACCAAACTGCAAAAATACTTTAAAAATCCCGAAATTATGATTAAGAAGAGATGGTTCAACCATAAAAGCAGAATAAATATTTTAAAGGTAATGCTATCAATGCTTGCCAGTTAAAGGGTTAAAAGAAAAAGAGAGAACTATAGACCAAATTTCCTACTAGAAATGCAATAATAACTTCACTATAAACTACTTCTGTAATACTTTTTCTTTTCATTTCATCTAACATTTTGAAAGGTTATATATGACAATTAACAACTATATCATAGGCAATTGATAATTCATAGAGGTTACGAATGTCTAACGAATGTTACAATTTCTTGTTCATCACCAAATTGACGAACTGATTTACTTGTCTGAAAAATTAGTGAGCTAGGATTTGGTGATAGTTTATTGATGCGTTTGGAATATAGGACTCGGTCAATAATGGCAAAACTAGTACCCTCCTGTATTCACACAGAACTAAAATCAAGCGCTATGTGAATCGTGTTGCTAAGTCGCTAACTTGAGGTAGGGGCTAAAGTTCAGTCCCCACTGCAGGGTCTGTAGGAACATTCCCGCCACCACTACGTTGATATATTGTCTTTTGTATATTGAACTTTCCTCCGTTATTCAGAAGTTAGTAAGAAGTTAGTATACAAACATGTTATTTTAGCAATAATTTCGAATTATGTTGACAAGTCTAGCTGTGTTTTGAGAATAAAATCTTTGAGTTTTACGTCCAACAATATGCCGGGTAGGCAAAAGGAGACGGCGATGATGAGAAATGAATGAAATGGTGGAATCAAGAAAGTGGGAGAACCCCAAGTAAACTCACACACACGGTGTTTGTCCACCACAAAGTTCACTTGGCGCGAGCTGGAATCGAACCAGGAACCAGAGGTGAACGCTCTACCACTGAGCCACCGCGGCCCCTTAGGCTGTGTTTTGAAGTAAAGACATTATTCTCTGTATAATACTAAAATCTGTAATCTAATGAGTCAATTAGTTCATAAAAGGCATTAATAATTGAATACGTGGGGTGTGTACATTCATTTTCATTGGTAACTACTACACCTTAGTTTACATTTTTACAACGAACTTTAAGTGTACCCGTTTGTTGTTTTTACTACGTACGTTACGTTCTAGAATATTCCTTTTTTTCTTTGTTTCTTTGAATGGAATCGCTGGGAATGAAGCTTGAGATCGGCGTGGCGTCCTTGTTTGGAAAGTAGAGTAACTGCTGTGAAGGTTGGTTTGGCTTGGCTCCATTCTGTGCGGTGAGAGTCAAAGCGATTCTTTTTCTTTTACTCCGAGCTGTCCACGCAAAGTCCCGTTAACAGTGCCTGAAGCGATGGATGCAATTACGTAACAGAGCAATAACACTAACTAGATACCTTCGTGCTCCACGCAACTTCTTTCTCCTTTCTTCAATCCTGAGATGCATTTTCAAGAGGAAACAACCCATTTTGACAGGAAGAAAGAAAGTTTTCTCATTCTTTAATCTTAATTGTTATCTTCTTATTCTCGTTGTGAAAGAAAAAAAGAAAGAACTTACAGTAAATTAAAAAGAATTGATTTGTGCAATTATCTATACTGCACTCTAGCATATAGAAATAAATGGTGCAGCAAGGAAACATCAAAATAGTAGCTACTACATATCCTGTTATGTCTTTTTTCTTTTAAAAAAAAAGTTTAAATAAATATTTTGCAATCTGGCTCTGATACCTAAACAACAAATTCCTTAGAGCTCCCTCGTGGCTCAGCGGTCAGCGTACGCGCCTTTGGCGTAGCAGACCCGGGTTCGATTCCCGGCGGGAGCTCATGCGGTTCGGATTCCACGTTAATCAGTAGGTCTACGTCTCATATAGCCTCGCTGCTGAAAGGGACGCTAAACTAAAATCAACTCAACCCAACAAATTTCTTAGTCATGTACACTCATGTCCAAAATGATTCTCGCACATCTATAACTGTCTTCTAGTAAGAATATAATTTGATAATGATTTTGCAGGATACTTTTAATACTGATACTATGTGTACAATCGGGAAATGTATATTTGTGGTAAATTTCATAGAAAAACAATTATAAATATGAAAATTAGAATGAATAAAACAAAATGTTGCTAAATTGACAAGAAGATTTTATTTTCGTTTTATTGTTCTTATTGTCCTGCTCTTTTGAGATGAAATTTCCCACATACTAACATTATAAGAAATACCGGGCGAATTTGTTATCAAATTATGTTCCTACAACAACATATTTATAGAAATGCGACAACAATTTTGGACTTGAGTGTACCTTGTTTAGTCTCTACGTAATGTTACATGATTTATTTATACAAGGTGTTAATGAACTAAACCCACAAATTTTTCAGAGATGATTCCTCAAATCAAAATAAGAAAAATAAAATGTTTATGTGGACAGTTTCAGAGCTAGGGCCACCGAAAAGCGTGGAAAAATAAATTGCAATAAGCGTTATTTCGAATACGAGTGGCGGCTCAGGCCAATATTAAGCAAGTCATACATACACTATCTAAAAATGTACATCTCAGTAAGGTGCAATAAAGACACAAGGGATTCTGAACCCAGTGCACAATTCGTAGATATGCTCTTAAGAGAGCTTTGAGATATGCACGAAATTAAAGATTGGCCCAAAGAAGGAAAAAAGTAATCCTTGATGTAGTAAATCTGGAATGTGTCAGGAGGAAGTGGGAAGTGCTGCCTACGAACCTATATTCCCGCGGTTCCTTGTGTTCGGAATAAAGCGTGCTGCGATATATTTTTTTCACGCTTTGAACGGCCCTAGCTCCGAAACTATGCACTTTCCCCCATGTGTCTGCATGAAAGTTTGTCTCATAGTTCATTAGCAGTCTGCATATTTAAAATATTCACTGTTTTAATGGGATCGCGCAAGTGATTCATATAATATTGTAATATTAGTACGTAAGTCCTCTGACACTTCTCACGATAACGGAAGAGAATTTTTGAATTATCTTTTTTTGGCAATAGATAGCTAGAGCAATTATTTCGGAGGAATTCGTTAATGGAGTAAATCGGTTAAAATTTTAAAGTGTATTGTCATTTACGTTTCTTCGTTAATACACACGATAA
Source organism: Thermobia domestica (assembly GCF_964235325.1). Taxonomy (NCBI): domain Eukaryota; kingdom Metazoa; phylum Arthropoda; class Insecta; order Zygentoma; family Lepismatidae; genus Thermobia; species Thermobia domestica. The sequence goes on along the minus strand of NC_137462.1, from coordinate 134,262,927 downwards.
TTCTTGGACGGAAGTAAATGTCTGAATTTTGTTATTTGCAATAAATAATAATTAGAGCAATTATCTCAGTGGAGATCATTAACGGTATCTCGGTGGAGATCATTAACGGAATCAATCAGTTAACATCTTAATGGGTAACGGTGACTTATGTCCGCTTGTTACTCCAAACGATATATCGCACCCTTACTACAGATGTGTCACAACTCAAAAATTGTCAATTTTAAGTTATGCATATATTCGGATTAGTGAGCCTGCCGTCTAACCGGCAATATAAGAATCATAGCCCTAGCTTTTCTAGAAGCTGCTTGAGAGCGCTAGTTTCACTAGTGAATAACATTAAAGTGAACGTATTACCAACACTTTCAAATGCGATTTACTCAAAGCTAACTTTTTTGAGTTGTGGCACTTTTGTACTAAGAGTGCGATTGAATAAAAGCAAGTTTTTTTTGTTTGTTTTGTATGTGTAAATAGCTGAAGTTACACATATCACCGTTAGATGGCAGGACATGTCTCCCAGCGGACAGGATATGACATCTACCGGACGAAATTGAAACTTCTAGTGTGCGATTCTTTTTAGTGTCTACCGAATCTACTGGAGTACAGAAGTGTTCCTGTACAAACTAATGATCATTGTGCTTAGCCACCACTTCAGTTTCCTGTGCGCACAATCATTTTCGGGTGCTCAATTAGTACTACAAGAAGAGCTTTGAATTGAGTGTTACCGAGCTGCGATCTAGAAATCAAGAAATCAAGAGAAATTAAATGCCAAGGATCTAGGATAACAAGGATTTAGCAATAATGGAAGAAGGATGCAGTGTATTCTCATTGCAGATAATTTGGTTCTTATGACAGAATATGAAATAATAATTAGACCATTAAGAGCAGAAGGGATTCAAAACCAATTACCAAAGCTGTGAGGAAAAAGAGACGTTAAGTACGTATGTTACGCTTAATTATACTGAAAAGTTAACAGTGTTATTATTATTATTATTATTATTATTATTATTATTATTATTATTATTATTATTATTATTATTATTATTATTATTATTATTATTATTATTATTAATTACGTGTAACAATTATTTACAATATCTGGACACAAATCTTTCAAGTCTTCGAAGGAGCTTCTTACAAATGAAGTACTGTACATCCAAAATTAAAAAAGAGAAAAGAAAAAAAAATGAACATGATTCTGCTGTGCACTAAACGCGCTAATTAACAGAAGTTAGACAATTTGAGGGAAAGTTTTGAAGTTTTGGGTTAAAAGTAACCCTAATGTTAAATAGATGAAAGTAGTGTTAAAGGGTACGAAAGGGGCTGTGTGGGTGTCCAATATATAAATTTGAGAGCAAAAGGTAGAAGAGTCAAGTTTTAAATACCTAAAGAACATTAGAAAGTTACTAAATATCTGAAATTTGAACCTGAAATAAAATCTAGAAAACATGTCAAAATAATCATTTAAGAAGAAAAAGAGATTATATTATGTGGGCTACTAAAACCAAGTAATACTGAAAAGTCGCAACAAAGGCAAGTTACAGGATATAAACAGACACAATACGAAAAAAAAAAAGCAACCAGAAAGAAATTTAAGTATTTAAAATGTGAGTACAGAGAGGAATGGAGACGATTAGCTACATTTAAATAGAAACCAATAGGAAAATATTGGCAGAAATTCAGGAGGAAAAAATCCTTACTGAAAATAATTTATATAAATGAAAGTGAGTCTAATTATTTTTGTCTCCTCCCTTAGTACTGAACTTAGTGACGATTTTCGGTACATGAGTGACCCGTGGCCTAACTTAGGTTTGTATCACATTTTCGGTAAGGAGTGAAGGTGCAAGAGAAAAATAGATAACAACTGATATTAATATCCAATTCATCGTTTATGAGGTCTCAGAAGTGAATAGTGACATTTCCAAAACCCTTTAAGACCTAATTCATTTCCCATCGGCATAAGTGAGGGAAGGGTTGAGTTCATTTTGAGTTTATCGTCTCCTTCAGCAGCAAGGCTGTATATAAGACGTGGATCTACTGATTAAGTGGAATCTGAACCATATGAGCTCCCGCCGGGAATCGAACCTGGGTCTCCCAAGCCAAAGGCGTGTACGCTAACCGTTTAGTTTAGTGAGGGGGTTGGGAAAAGGCTGCAAGGTACAGAAAAGTCGAAAACGACTTATATTAATGTTCAATTTTTAGTTTTCGGGATCATAGAGAAGAAAATGATTCCCGATGCCGTTTAATTCCAAATTCGTCTCCCATGCGTATCTTAAGAGATTAGAAGGGGTTCAAATATGTTCCATAAACCTGTATTCTCTTCGTGCGAAGAATGGACATTTCAGCTAGTGACAAGATAAATGAAAAATTAATTAAGAGAAATATCTTTATTAGTGATATATTGTGGAAGGTAATAAAGGAAGGGAACGCATAAGACTACTATTGATGGAGATGAATATAGAATACTTCTTTTATAATAATTAGCGGTTAGTAGATGAACGCAGTGTATATAGACTTCTAATTTACGGCAAGTACCTTGTGAGTAATTGCAGAATACTTACAATGATGCCAAGTGTATACAAGGACTGAATAAAAAGTAATTGCAACACTGTTATAATTCGTACGTAATTTTATGCACAGAAAAATACTTGCTACATTCCTTCAATGTAATCATCTCTCAACTCTATTACCTTCTGCCGCACGTGTGGAAAGCATCGTATACGGTTAGCATGTCAATCTTTATCGATGTCCGGTCGGGACAGTCGTATGGCATGGATAATGGTTTCTCTTGTATTGTAGTGCTCTCCGCGAAATGTTTCCTTCATTTTAGTGGTAAAAAGGTAGTTTCTAAAAACATTGTTGTGCTTCGCTCACGTGCCACTTGAATTTTGATCCATGCACGTTGTTCATATTTCCGAAACATACTTTTTATGGGATTTCCACTTCCTTCCTCTACTTTACACTATTGTTGCTTTTGACTAAATAACAAACAGTCGTTACCATTCACCACACTTCATCGCCTCACATTCACCAAGTTTGTGTAGCACTGTGAGAAGAGACAATCTGATGGTTAACTATCAATTATTCTTGACAACCAACAACATAGCTTTTAGCGACATAAAAGTTCGTTTTTAACCCTACAATGGATGATTTTTTTAAACTTTCTGTGAAAAAAAAACTAGTTATACAAGAGAAAACAAAAATGAGTAACGGAATTATCGGTACGCTTTTAATATTGCCATATATGCGGAAACTGTGGAATTACAACGTTCCCAAACTGGTTCAACATGCATTAGCAACTACATACCGTTATGTAGGAAAGCACAGATTATTTACCACTATGACACACATCTGTCCCACTATGCATTGTAGGGTAAATCGATTTTCTCGGAAACTATTCATCAGAATTTACCCTGAATAATGCCATTCTGTTAAGCTGGATGTGATATATCTACCGATTTATGCCCGTGTCTTATTTATTATTATTATTATTATTATTATTATTATTATTATTATTATTATTATTATTATTATTATTATTATTATTATTATTATTATTATTATTATTATTATTATTTTGAAATATTTTACTGAAGTAGAAATTAAAGTTTAAGATGTAATCATAACTAATAAAACTAATCATAACTTTTTTTTAGGGGTCGGAAGTTGAGGAACTAAAAATTGCCTAAAAGGACCTGTAAAAAAGACCTAATAATATCTTTAAAAAAGGACCTAAAATTGGAAAAAAGGGCTAAAAAATAAGACCCATTTTAATTAGAATTACATATTTAATGAATATAATGCTCAGGAAAAACAAGTTTCTTGTAGGTTAACGGTATGGCTGGCCCTCTTCCACAAACTGAAATACAAATTAAAATAAGAAAACTTTCTTACCCTCACTCCTCCCCTTGCTGGATTATATTGTTAGGCACCCTTATTTAACTTGTGATTGTTACAGACCTGGTCTTATCAGTCCAGTCGTTGAAGAATGTCTTATTATTGGAATTTTCTTTACCAAAGAAAGGATGTTTAAGAGGAGGTGGTGATTCGAGTTAATGACCAGTAAATTTATTGTCGAAAGATGGATTGCAAGAAAAGACGTTAAAACGTATGAAAAACTTTAAAAAAACCGCGGAAAAAGGTAAAAAAGACAAATAAAAACCACAATTTTCTGGCCTACAAGGACTCAAAATGAACAATTTCCTCCTACTTATGTTAAGCCTCGTCCTCGGGCACTCGTAAAAGAAGAGGATTTTTCCTCAACTTTCAGGCCCTAATCATAACTTTCGCCTACAAAAATATATCTCATTAATCATAGAACGAATTATCGTCTTATATCATAATGAAGAACTTTATAAGGGCATAAGTCAGTATCAGTTTCACCGTAGTAGATGGTGTACTTCTTGTTCAGCATCAACTTTTAGGTTTAAATTTTTTTCTCACTTTTCTCGAAAACTACGCATGATTTTTTTACACTAACGCATATTATTTTTCTTCTACTCACTGATATCTATTGATTGATATACAGTAGGTCTCTCATCTTTATATTTGAATATATTTTTGGTATATTTGATATTTTTCTATCTAACACTACTAATATTGCAATTATTGTGCTTATATGTTGTTGATGTAAAAAAAATGAAAATCAACATTATTGAATATCTGAAAAAAAAGAAATGAAATCTTTGAGTTTTACGTCCCACGGTTATGCTAAAGGAGACGGTGATGATGAATAATGAATGAAATGGTGGAATGAAGAAAGCGGGAGAACCCCGAAAAACCCACGAACACGGAGTTTGTCCACCACAAAGTCCACACGGCGCGAGCTGGAATCGAACCAGGGACCCCAAGCACCGGTGGTGAACGCTCTACCACTGAGCCACCGCGCCTCCTACTAAATATTTGAATTATACATGGATGAAACTGTAGAAAGCATCCGGATTAGGTGTTGAAACTCTTCAAGCTGAGTTACTGTCTTAATTTACGTTTTTTTTTTTTTTTTTTTTTTGAGTTCTCAATGGTATATTTTGTAGGATGTCAAATATAATAAGATTGGATCATTTTGCGCAGCCGTAAAAGTGGATATGAAAACGTAGGGTGACGCTTGACGTCACACCGTCCCCCGTGCCTATCTTTCCTCATTGTATTTTTTAGGAAGTGGGGGAACGCCATAGATATTTTGGAAGTGGGAGAACGACAACCTCCCACGTCCCTCCCACTTTTACCTCTGATTTTACTTATTCGTGTCTATGCGCAGCCATCGTACTGTACTTAGGGGAATAATAGTGAAAAAAAAAAGTGCATGCTACTTCGAAAACCGTAATATATATTACACGGCTAATGAATAATAACGAATAACTTATTTTGAATTCAAGAAGTACAAATTTCTTCCATCAAGTACTTATGTTTTTTTTTTTCTTTATTTGGAAATTAGTTGTTCTGTTGAAGAGATTTTTACATATGTAGCTAAAAGAACTTTAAACTAACTGGCACAAGTTGTTATTAGAAATCACATATATTTTCTAATTGACATTATTATACACCTGACATGTTAAAAAAAAAAAAACATATAAAACTTGTTTATAAGGTTACGTTTTAATGCCAGTGATGTTGAATACTTCAACTTTTATATCCTTTAAAGATATATAAGCTTCTAAATAGTAAGTTCATCTGTAATGTGCGTAGTCCCATGTTAATATATGAACATGATGTCTCTAACAGTTTCCGGAAATTAACTGGATTATAAAGCTCAAAGATTAAAGTAATTCAAACACATACTTTTAAACATTTACAAGATTTTTCTCCTCTCAATACTTTTCTGTATTCTACCTTTAATACGTTTTTGTCTTACAGTACTTCAAATTCTTTGTCATATTCGAGGCAATAATAGCTATTGTATATATATGGAGTCATCAAAAGCACATCTTGAATTCTTGCCTCTTTCCCACCAAAAGCCATCTTCCCCAACTACGATATTCATTTCAATATGTAAGTTTTTATATAAAATTAATTGTACTAATTTCACAAACATTTAGCGCATAACGAGGAAGATCTAAAATAAAAAGATTTGTTTACCTCTTTGATTTAAGTTGGTCAATTTTTGTCCATCTAATGGTTCCGCAAAATCTCTTAACTGGTGCGCATCACGGGCTATCCAAAAACCTTATCCTTCTATAAAAAACATCCTTCTTACACCTTCGTGAAAAGAAGATCTACTAATTTATTATCGTAGGTAATAATGCTATTCTAGCAGGTGGTAAAAACATCTAAAATATTTATACATTAAAAAAAATATCATAAACACGCTCAAGCTCCCTCTGTTGATTTAATAGACACCACGCACCCTTTTGATACGGTTTCCGAGTGAAAGGTTCCATTGAACGCGCTGTGGTGATTCAAATTATACACTTCAAAGTATAGGTTCAAGTCTCATATAGCCTCAGTGGTGACAAGGAACTTTAAACTTTAATGAACTCAGAAACAAATAGAGGTGAGGTGATTTTGAGTTTTACGTCCCGTTCAGCAGCTAGGACTATATGAGACGTGGACCTACTGATTAACGTGGAATCCGAACCACATGAGCTCCCGCCGGAAGAAACAAATAGACACGTTAGTGTGATGTTTCAACCACTGATATTTTACTGTTAACTACAAGAAAACACAATTAACTCTTCTCCTGCTATTAAGAAAATAATTTAAAGTTTATCAAAATCTCTTTTCAATAGTACCATCACTTTTAAGTGTACGGGGAAATGTCTTCCATTTATGCATCGCACAACTCGAGGGAGGAACTTCAAGATAAACTTTCTTACTCCATATTGTGTTACATATGCAATGGTGCTATTCAGCCGGTTCGCACCGGTTCGCCAGCTAAAATATTTCGAGTTCGCAGAACCGTTTCTTATATCCCAGACAAACACAAGCATGCATACATAAGCATGACCTAACCAAGAGTGAAAGAAAACACAAACAAATTTGAATAGATGGGCGCCAAGAAATTTATCTGACGTGACCGATAAAGTTTGCTAACTAAGTAACTAACTGACTAACTCTATGGCCCATGGAACCCGGAGGTTCAATGCCGCGTTCACAAAAGCTCTTCACTGACTTCTATCCTTAGCTAATTGAATCCAGTTTCTACTTTGTATTTCTATCTCTGCGAGATCCATCTTAATATTGTCTTCCCATCTGCGCCTAGGTCTTCCTAATGGTCGTTTTCCGATAGGTCTTCCAGTCAAGACTTTGAAAACGTTTCTACTTTCTTCCATTCTAGCTACATGACCTGCCCACCTAAGCCTCCTAGACTTGACGACCCTAACAATGTTGGGTAAACCGTATAAATTATGTAGTTCCTCGTTATGAAGTTTCCGCCATTCCCCATCCCGTTCCTCTTGGGTCCGAATATTCTTCTTAGAATCTTGTTCTCAAATAATTTCAGTCTATCTTATATATATATATATATATATATATATATATATATATATATATATATATATATATATATATATATATATATAAACCGGTTGTTAAGAAATTATAGCCCTTTCACATTATCCGGCGAACTGCTGTGTACGGTTCCGGCGATTTGCCGGACAGGGTAGAAAGACATTGCAAGCAATGGAGCTTTTCACATATGTGCAGCGATCGCCGGACATTTATCCCGCGAGCAAAAACAGCTGGATCTCCCTGCTAGAATCCGGCGCGGCAGATTACCGTGTATAGCCAAGCGTGACATTACAAGCAATGGAGCTCTTCACATATACGCCTATCGTACCGGATGGGTGTTGGGGAAGGAAGCAAGTGTTGCCAGGAAAGAGTAGAGAGTGGCTACGATAATATGGATGCGTGTGTTTTACTTATATATATATATATATATATATATATATATATATATATATATATATATATATATATATATATATATATATATATATATGTGTGTGTGTGTGTGTGTGTGTGTGTGAAGTGTGTTTGTGTATATGTGGTTATGTTCTAGCCCAGTACACCTGGAGTAATTTAACCGAACTTGTTACATACAATATATGGGAAAAGATGACATGTAAAAATAATCGAAAACGACCGATACTACCGAAGTGTCGAATGTATAGGTCGCTGATTAAAGAGTCCAAATCAATGTAAATAATTTTTTTCTATGTAATAGAAGATTGGGAGAAATAAATGTCCGAGTAGCTCTGGACAAATGAGCTTGAAATTCTATAAATTTGTGGTGCCCCCAAATTGAAATATACACCATCAAATATTTCAGCAATATTATACATATATTTAGTAATACCTTTATTTCCTTCGCAAAGCAAGAGAGAATTTATGATGTGATATTTGATAAATATACCGTACTTTATATATTTTATAATTATCTTTAACACTTCTATGGTTGTAATTTCTTGAATAGTTCATTGAATACAGGGACTAGAGCAGTACTTTAAAGAGACGAGTCAATAGTCGGAACACTTAAAGCAAGAATAAACCCGAATTACTATAATAATAATAATAATAATAATAATAATAATAATAATAATAATAATAATAATAATAATAATAATAATAATAATGCCTACAGATCAGCCTTGGCCTCAGTGGTTGTGTTAACTTGGGATTCTGGCAGAACGGATCTAGCCCGGGGCCGGGGGGTCTAGCCCCCCAGTTTTCAGGGTGACGAAAATAATTTAAGCTATTATTTATATATATTTTTGAAACTTTACAGTAAACTCATAATATATTTCTCATAGTTTGGGATCTGGCAGCTCCCCCAATTCTTACCTTCTAGAACCGCCACCGTATTCTGGAATAGGTTTCAACCACAGACTATCCTGAAAATACTTTATCCTGGTTTTCCCAGTCACAATAGGTGAATATTGGGATCGTATTTTAAATATCCAGAACCTGGCCGCTATTTTGCTCAAGAGTATCAATTGTGGAAACAGTATAGAAAAATCTCCTTCAAGGTACCACTTCTCTAACAAAAAAGCTGAACCCATATGTGTCTCTGACTTTTTTCTCTGTGTTAACAAGGCAAGTAGAAGACACTTCTTGCATCTGTCTATTACTACTACCACAACACGACAAGAGTCACAAGGTTTTGTTTCTTCAGTTGCACAGCAACCCTGCTCGCATATTTTTCATCCACGGCAAAGCGCCGGATAATATGAAAGGGTACACTTCTCATGCGGCAAACTACCGGAAACGGATCCGGCAAATCGCCGGATAATGTGAAAGAAGCGTTAGAATATGACCACTGGACATATGGGAGATTAACACTCTGTATAGGGCCTAATTCAAAACTGGAATTAGTTCACAACATTCCTTCTAACCCCAGAAAAAAAATAAAGAAATGGAAATGTCTACTATTTCGGCGTCGAGAAGTAGTATATATACAATGTAGTATCGTTTATTAACTCTTGCTTATCCGACATTCCGTATTATCCGATGTACCATCACGCACACACGCACGAAAGAAGTATTAATCGACAAGAACTGCAAGTTGTGAGCATAGTATATTTTACGTTGCTCCCAACTCGACCGCGTAACACGGCCGTCTACATTATAACTCTCGTGTCTGCCATTTAATGCAGTGCATTATATTATTGTATGTGGATCGATTTATCGTTTGTAGGTTCATTTCTCTGTTAATTGTTCCTGTTTTGTTGTAAAACATAACAATTATATTCGTAATGTGTAAAATTATAACTTAGTTGGACGTGTAATAGGCTTTTTCTCTACATCTCTTCATGATCCATTTTTCGCCTATACAACAATCTGCCGGCCCATTTATATGGGTTAAGCCAGGCTCTACGATATTTCTTAAGATTTTGAGTCGTGTAAAATATTATCCCTTCAATTTCAAGTTGTAGAACTTCAAATAAATCCACCTTACCATAAAGAACTGAAAATAATTTAAGATGTTGCTCTAAGTAGGTAAGGGGAACATATCTAAAGAAAATGGTAATTGAAGTAATTAGTTTTTCTAATTGAAGTCGTGAAAGAGTATGACGTGGGTAATTGAAATCACGAAGGGGTATGACGTATGTAATTGAAATCATGAAAGAGTATGACGTGTGTAATTGAAATTATGATTGCGTACGGTGTATGTAATTGAAGTAATTAGTTTTTGTAATTGAAGTTGTGAAAAGAGTATGACGTATGTAATTGAAGTGATAACGCGTGGCAGATGGTGCCGCTGGCGCCATTACTGTCTGACCGTAATGCGAGTTCCCTTTATACTTTTGCCGCCCGTCCACTTTGTATATTACCGACTGCCGCGTTGTATTGAATGTTAGCTTTCCGCTGGCGCCATTACCGTCGCGAGTTTTTTGCCCGCCCGCTTTGTATATATGCCGCTCGGTAACCGTGGACGCTAATGGTATTTTGGCACACTTGTATATTTATACAATATTTTAACTTAAGTAAGAAGACATGTTACCTTTGATATCATCACTGATGTTTTTGACGTAGCACTTCGATGACACATGAACCGCACAGATCGTGGTCTTATGATTCCGGAGTTTTTTTTAAAAAAATTTTTAATTATTTCTAGAATGAACTTGATTTTTCCGAACAACTTAGAATTATTTATTGTTATAATAACATTTTTACATATTATAATTATTTAGGAAAAATAGTTGATCTATTTAAGTACGTGGAATTATAAATACTGGAAATTACACTATAAAATATTTGATATTTTTATGGTACAGCGGTAACAACGGTTTACGATACGTTGGTGAAAGAAAATCAAAGACAATCCAGCTATGCATCTTTTTTTGTGTGTTAATACTTTCGAAGATAGATTTCTCTTTGCGTATAAGGAGGTGGTGACATCATGTGGGAGATATTTGTACTACAATGACTTGGAGAACTTGATAGCATATATGACATGTTTGAAATGAACCCTTAGCGATGGGTTTTTGGTGTGATTGAAGTGGGATATTCGTTGTTACTGGAAATTTGGAACTCAGTCTTGAAAGCATGTGGAACATATTTATTTTTAAAATGTCATTTACCTCTAATTGAAATACAGCTTGTTGAAATATTATTTTTGATGCTTGTGTCTATTTTGATGTACACAAGAACTATAAAGTATTTTTGAAATGAGGACTGTTGACGAGATATAAATGTAGACAATATCTGATTAATAGCCACAGCTGTTGAAATAAATACATGCTTTGATTTCTAGTGCTATTTTCTGAACCTCTATGGGACTTTCTCCTATAGATGATATTATCTGCAGTGATGGCCCAATGAGTGATATTATCTAAAGAACCACTTTATGGCGACTCTTTAGATATTTTAAGATTTACTTATGTGAAGATATTTATGTCTGTAAGGCGCCTCTAATTGTGTACTAATAGACGATTTGAAAGGAATGGCCACTAAAGGTTACTTTGATGGAATGCTAGTTAAGGAAAGAAAGTGTGATGTATACTGGGGTCGTTATTTACAGAGGTTATTGCCATGTAATCAGTAAACGATTTCCACAATTTTCTCTTTTAAGTGCAATCTTCTTTTGGAATAACATGCTGGCTAGAAATAAAATAAATAAATTGGTTAACTGTTTGCTTAACCCAAAACTAGGACAAGGCAGGAGACTGGCCCCTCATTTATTATATCTGATGAAAATGCATGATGAAATCAGATTTTATTTTTTTTTCTTTAAAATAAGCATAATGGTAGAAAGTTGTAAGATATTTGTAACTAATCATAGATAGGAGAAGGGAGAGCAGGTAAATGAACTTATGCTTTGACGGAATTGAAGAACTTTATAAATACATGACCGACCATAACCGATTTATTATTTGTGTAGTACTGCGCTTGGTATAGAGAAGATTTATTGTGTGGTCGTATTAGAATTTATTGGTGTTCTAGTTTTGGTGTTTGATTTCTGCAGATAGGTGTATTGACATTGAAGATTGTTTCAGCGCTTATGCAGAATTAAGGTAAGAAAACTTTAGCTAATTTTATACACAGAAAATATAGAATTAAATATTGCAAAGATTGATTGATTCATGAAATTGATATTTCGTTTTAAACTTTGTTTTATTGAAAGAGATTTGTTTCACTATGTTGATTGTACTTAAGTTTGAGTTTATAGACCTGATTAGCACTGATTTTTTTTTTAAATGAAACGAACAAACTTTGAAGAATGTAAACAACGGAAAGCAGAGTTGAATACTGCTTTGTAGGAATAAAAGAATTAATTGCCGAAGGCACATACGCTAAAAAGTTTAGCAGTAAAGAAGCTCTATTATTATTATTATTATTATTGTTATTATTATTATTATTATTATTATTATTATTATTATTATTATTATTATTATTATTATTATTGAGCTGGAATTTTGCGCATCTCTAGCTTGATTTCAAACTTTGTTTTTTTGTATTTTGTTATTGTGCAGTACAGAATTTGAATCAAAGTTGTAGGAAACATTATTTGTTGAAGTGATTTATTGGAGTTTACTAGTGTGAAATGCGTATTTATCACGTTGGTATTTAAGGTTTTTAACTAGGAATCAATTTGAGATTATATATAAAGAGAGATTCCTTCGTTCAGCAAAGAAGATGAACTGTAAGAACATTATCTTATTTGGTTGTTTTTCAGTGCCTTTTATCATCATTACGTTTGTTTTCCTTATTTTGTAATATGACCATTAAATTATGATGTCAAGTCTAGTGAATTACATTTAGGATGTTTCCTTATAGTCATCGAATACTAAGCTTTTTATTGCTGATTTTACGTACCGATAGTATAAAGTATTGACTTTATATGAAATGGGGGCATTGCCAATGTTACAGGAATTGGTGCGTGACAGAATAATTAAGTTTAAAGGGTTTGAATTATAAAATTTTGTGAGTATTCAAAGAGTTGGTAGCAGTAAAAAATAAAGAATGTCCAGCTAGGGACAAGTCATGAGATGTAATTGTAGAATAATTTCCATTAACATCTAGATGCTTTACATCGCATAATGAGAGGAGTCTACGCTTATTGACCGTAATGTTATTTCTTATATTAGCCTTGTAATTGAATTTTATTTTCCCACTTAGATCTTTTGGATTATAACTCATCGAAAATGTACTTTTTCAATTTTACGGTTATTGAGTAAAATTACGTTCAAGTCCAAGATAATACATAGAGTTCATTTAGAACTGTGGCTATATGAAGTATAGCTTAGCGTTGCCTCCCCATTGGTGGGTTTCCCACAACTAGGACGTGTATGTTAATTGATTAGTAAGAAACAAGCTTTATTATTACTTTTAACAGCTAGGCTATAGGAGACACGGACCTATATTTTATTATTATATTCCTGAACCACAGGAAGTAACATGGGGGACCTCCACCGTGTTAAAGTCGTATATGATACTCCGAGAAAACCTTAATACTTTATAGATGCTATTTCTTTTGGACACATATAAAATTAAATTTTATGGGGAGCAGCTTAAATGAAAGTAGAAATCGCGTAGAGCGAAATAACAGTTTTTAATTTATTGGATGTCATAGAAAATTTAGAATGAAGCAAAGCGAATAGATTCATAACTGATGTAATAGCGTAATACAGTTAATATTGACACTTAACGACATTGGATAGAGTGTATGAACTAAGTTATTATTTTTTTAATGGGTGGCGAAACATAAGTTTCAAAGTTATGGCTATTTGAGACATGAACCTCCAACGGTGTAATTATATGAGGCATATATTATCGAATTAGTAGCGCCGCTTTGTTTGGTTTGAGATTCTAAAGACTGTTAGTAATTTTAAAAAACGGACGGCACACACGTTTTTTTTTTAAAGTTTTGGAGAACAAATTTAAAGAATTCTCTCACTTTGTTTACTGCATTATAATGTTTTAAGTCACTTGAGGAAAAACTAACACTTATAATGATTTGAGGAATAATTCCGACTTTTTGCAATTATAGTTGCTAAGTTATGAAGGAAATGGTGGTTATTTTGATCCATTAAAATAGATAGAACCTCGAAAAAAATTCATGGACATTGTTATAATGCCCTAACTTGCCTTTGAAGTAAGCACTCTATCACTGATTTCCCCACAATTAAAGAAATATAGGAAATATTTTGGTATGAGGACAAATTGATTAATACTAAGACTATATAAAGGAGTAGTTGTACTGATTTGCTATTTAGATTAATTACATTGTATTTTAGTTTGTAGATTACATTTTATTAAGAAATAATGATGATTACAGGGTCCGTAGACACATTTTTAGATACAACGAGTTATAGTACTCTTGAATTTTGTTTGTAGCGTACTATTTGACTTTATTGAAATTAGTATTTCCCGAAACTAAATTTGATTTGTACTCGATTGAGTTTCAATATTATTATTGGAAACATAATTTTATATCAGAATCATCAAATTAGCTATTAGTTCCGTATTTATGTAAAATAAGTTGAACAGTATACATAAATTGTGTTTTTTTCACAGCCTTGTTTACAGTAATATTTGAATATTACCGTACCCGATTTGTTTTATATCTATTTCCGTTTGATAATACAAATGAGAAAATGTTTAGATGGACAAAAAAAAATTAAATGAAATTTTTTAATTATCGATTAGAGTCTTTAGCTTCCTTAAAATATTTGATGCCCTCGAGAAATGTTATAGCACTCCTCAATACTTGTAAGATTGATTAGTGGGATGTTCAGGACAATACTCAGAAATACATATAGAATTGGAATTGAGAATTTTAGATTTTCTAGGCTACCTTGGATAATGACTTATTTGAGGACATGCCGAAACTTGTGTATTTTGACATTTAAAATGCTTAGCGTACAGCGGGTTTAACTATATAGGGAAGAAATACATATACTTTAGGGAACAATACCAAACATATTTAATAGAAAAGTGCCTGAAATGTTATGTAACTAGATAAGCACCTATGTACCGCTGGGTTGCATACAACCAGGGATGCTACCCTATCTCAACTTATTCTTTGAAATTTACTATTATAATAAGACGACATATTTAGTTTAGCGTCCCATAATTATGACTTTCGAAAAATACTCACCAATTTTCTTTCAAATGTAAGCCAAAGGCGGGGGTGGGGTCCCACCACAATTTATATAAGATTTAAAATTGTTATGACCGGACATGGACACTAAGACCGGACACTAGGATTGGGGCAGAGGGAAATTTTGTATGTACTTGTTAAAGAATCAGTATCTTTCAGTTTATGATGATTATGAGAAAAAAAAATGAAATGAAATTTTTGAGTCCCACGGTTATGCCGGTTAGGCTAAAGGAGACGGTGATTATTTTTTTTGGTTCGTTTCTTATTTTTATATTCTCCTAATAAATTAGTCGGAGCAAATTGTATTTTCGAACTTGCAAAATAAATCGTTTGCTGTGCAAACTCGTTGTTAAAAATAAGGTGTTTGAACTAAATATGGGAGCTAAAATAAGCTCTTAAAAGTATATAGGAAGCGGGAGGAAACGGGAGAACCCCGAGAGAAAAAAAAAACATGGACACGATGTTGTCCACCACAAAGTTTACTTGGAGGGAGCAGGGTTTGAACCCGTGACCCCAAACACCGTAGGTGAATGCTCTACCACTTTTTTAAACTTCCTGACTTATTTCCTACTTTAACCACTTTCAAACTACTAGGCACGACAGGGACACGAACACAGAAACATCGAGGACAGTTAAAATTCCACCCTTGCTACTACAGAGGGACACGAACCCCCAATTGGCTTTACCTCACAATTATCAGCCTAACGCCTCAGACCGCTCGGTTACACCCACCGGCTCACTGAACCATCGCGGTCCCTTATGAGAAATGATTTTTATATTGATTTGCTTTACAAAGAAAGCTGTTGAAATAGTATATAAAAAAGTGGCAGGAAACCCACGATTACGCTGATTGTTCACTACAATTTATACAAAACACTTGTTTTTTGTCATGAGAACGCTACAGGGAACCAAGAATTCATAGCAGCGCTCCGCAATTTTACTATTAAGTGTGGCATACATTCGAGTTAAATGGACGCAATTTTAACTATAAGTAGGATACGTATTTAATTAGAAGATTTCAATATAATCAGAGGCGGAAGAACTGTACGCTGTTAATATTCGTGAAAGTATGAGGAGTAGTCAATATGAATAATAGAAGCAGAAACACTTGTTTCAATTCAATGTGAATACTATTGTTCAAGACACTGACACATGCGAAACTAAGAAAAAATCGGTTCATTATTTGTCCAACTTATATTTGCAGATAGGACCAAGTTATTGATATTGTTAGAAAATATAGCTGATATATTGTAAAGACTCATTTTCATGCTAACAATAATAATAATTATTAAATTTAGGCATTCCTTTTTTCTTATAGTCACTAATTTAGTTCAATGTAGAATGGTTACCCTGGACCCCTACATTAGATAAATGCTTACCCAATGAGAGTCTACGTATATGGAACCTTATTGTATATGTAACAGAAAGTATCTAATTAAAAGTGAATCTGTATTAGTTGAGTCCGCTACATATGTATTTATCTTGGGTTCTTAAGTAACTAAGTTTTGAAGTACAGATACTTTATATATGTAAAAACACATGATCGTTGAAACTACATGAACTCGTATTATTACTACAACTATTGCTACTCCCGCTGCTACTACTGCTACTACTACTATCGATACTTCCGCTACTATTAGTACTACTACTACTACTATTACTACTACTACTATTGGTTGCATGTGAACTGTCAAATATCGGCTACTGCTTGGTGTTCTGCTGCTACTTTTTGTTCCATTTGTAATCTAACCTTCTTTCTTCTACTACCATGTAAACTTCTGTATGTATGCCTCTTTTTTTCTTTCTTTGCCTGTATGCCCTTTTTTCTAATCAAAGTTTCTTTTCTTTGTGTTTCTCTCTAACTATTTTTACCTATTTGCTCTATGCAGAATGCTATTAGATTTCTATTTCACCTTTTGTACTATTTGTACCTATTTCTATTTTACTCCTTTGTTGATCGGCTTCTAAATTCCCCGTTTCTTTCCTTGGTTTATCTCTATTGAATATTTCTCTTTTTTAGGTATGTCTATCTCTTTTTTTTATAGAATAATATGATGAAGTAGGTAAATTAAGTAAAGTACCATTAACAAGCCATCTTTTACAGATTAGTATCTTCTCTTGCTTGAGTCTGACGTCTTTTTATGTAACATGTTCTAACCTAAGCTATTCCAATTTATTGTGTGCTACCCTAACTTTGATGGCCTTCCAATTAAATTTTACATAAATTACATCCTGATCCGCTCTTTTTTTTGTTTTCCCTACTATGCTTTACCTAACATTCTTACTTCTGCCCACCCATCTTTACTTGTTATGTAATATATATCTGTCCTTCATTGACTCCATGGTATGGATCGCTAAATATTTTCTTTTGTTTGTGTACTACATGATTTTCTCTTTTACTTTGCTGCCGCTACTTTTATTCCTGCGGATATTGTACTGAACTAAATTTAATTTATTGTATTTGTGCTTTGCCTCATTCGTCAATTGCCAATGACTTACAATAAAGACCAATACGGTCATGATCTGAATAATTTGTTTTGAATTATTTTAAACTTTTAAGATTTTGTCCGCAACTAAGCTTTAACTAACTCTATGGCATATGGAACCCGGAGGTTCACAGAAGCTCTCCACTGACTTCTATTCTTGCATCAATTTTTTACTTTGTATTCCAATCTCTGCGAGATCCATCTTAATATTTTCCTCCCATTTGCGCCTAGGTCTTCCTAATGGTTGTTTTTCCGACTGGTCTTCCAGTCAAGAGTTTGAAAGTGTTCTTCCATTCTAGCTACATGATTTGCCTACCTAAGCTTCCTAGAGTTGAATTGACGATCCTAACAATGTTGGGTAAAATCGTATAAATTATGTAGTTCCGCCATTCCCCATTTCCGAGGAATGAATATTCGTTTCAGGATCATGTTTTCAAATACTTTTTAGTTTATGTTTTTCCCTCAGAGTAAGTGACAGTGTTTTGCAGCCATACAGAACAACAACTAAGCTTTAAATGTTTCCTAAACTCTAAACTTAAGCTCATGTCCTGCTTTTACTTGCTAACTAATTAGTTCGCTAGTTCTTAATGCTAAACCAATATGATGCTTTTAACTAATGTATACTCAAGTTTATGTTCCTATCCTGAACTAACTTTAAGCTATTTGAAAAGTTTTCTGTCTCCCTGTTTGCTATTATATGTTTGTTACCAATTCTATTATTAAATGTCTCTTAAAATTTCTAATTGTGCCCCTCTTTGTAGATGATTTTAAGACTGGTGTATGGGTTCCTTATTGTGTTTAGTATCTTCCTTGCTTGGTTTCTTTTGTTATTTGGTACTAGCACTACTAGAAGAATTTCTTAACTTGCTTGAGTACTATTCTATTGTGTTTAGTATTTTTTTTCTTGCTTGGCTTCTACTGCTATTTACTATTATTAGTACTACTACTTGTATTTTTTCAAGATGATTGTCTGTTATTCTATTATATCTTCTTTAACCTAACCCAAACTATTTGACATTAACAATCATATGTCTTTTATCTTTCTGTATATAGCAGAAGCTTTCTGTTTGTTTATAATCTAAATTTGTTGTTTTGTCTTTATACATGTTTTCTTCTTATGCCTGCCTTTGTTTTTTCTTTGTATTTTTTTTGTACTGTTTTCGTAGCCGTTTTTTTATAAATGTTTCCTTTAAGTTTCTCGTAACTTATCAAAACTCCATTGACATCACCTGTATACCTTCCTAGTATCTTATAGTACTGATATTTGAAAATTTAATTCTAACAGAACCAAATGATTTATACATATTTCAGAAATATATATCTTTAGATACACTCAATATCATGCTCTTGTATCTTATATAAGACATACCATATAGTATACTAACATATAAGATAAATATAGATATAGATAGATATAGATATAGTTATGGGTAAATATATATATATAGATATAGATAGATATATAGTTATAGATAGATATAAATATAGTTATAGATATAGATAGATATATATATAGCTATATATAGATATATAATTATAGATACATATAGATATATATATATAGTTGCAGATATAGTTATAGATAGATAAATATAGATATAGATAGATATAGTTATAGATATAGATATAGTTGTAGACATAAATATATCTCTAATGTAAATATAGATATATAGTTAGGTATAAGGTTTTATACTACAACATATGTTCTAACACATGTTATGTTATATTTTAGGTTACCCTTTTGTGACAATACCATTATTACTGGTGTAGTACTAAAAAGTATCGAGAAGTACCAACCAAAAGTACCAGAGGAGCAAGATATTTTCTGCTACCAAAGGTATTTTTTATTCCTTTGTACTTAAATAGACCAATTATGTTGCTGCAAGAATATTATTCAAAATAATACGAATTATTTGTACGTTCGCAGCGTAGCTGCTTTGAGTTTGTGTAAGAAACGAGTTATTTACAGTTTTGCAGCGTAGCTGCTCTGAGCTTGCTTAGCAAGCGAAATAATAAAAAAATAGGAAGCAATCAAATTAACGTTAACAAAGAGTTTGCACAGCAAACGAACGAATAAAATGATCGCAGTGTAGCTGCTCTGGTATACGAACCAATAAAATATTTTAAAAACGAGTTTGTGTAACAAACGAGAGAATAAATAATCGCAGCGTAGCTGCTCTTACGACTTTCTAATTTTAAAAACGAGCTTAGTTAGTATTTTCGAAACAAATAATTAACACGGAACTTCTAATGAAGTGATTGAACAAAAAAAGCAAATGATCCAATAAAATAAAATAACACGAACGAATAAAATAATCACACTGTAAGTGTTCTTAGTAGTATGCTTTAGCATACGATCCAATAAAAAAAGAAGTTTTCACAAAAAACGATCCGTCAAAGTTAAAAAAGAACATTGAAAGAACAAGTAGAAATAGTTAAACATATAAAAAAGGAGCATTGAAAGAACAAGTAGAAATAGTCAAACATATAAGAAAGAACATTGAAAGACCAAATAGAAATAGTCAAATATATAAAAAAGCAACATTGAAAGACCAAGTAGAAAATAGTCAAATATATAAGAAAGGTTAGCTTAAGTTATGTTGAGTTAGTTTGATTAAACATTCTAATATTCACAGTATAGTTGTTCCGAGTAATTTACAAGTTCTCAATTTTTAGTATTTTCGAAACAAGTTTCTCTTTATGAGATTTTATTCTTGAGAGTTTTCGTAGAAAACGAGTCTGTGTAACAGACGAGAGAATAAATAATTAATATTTCGGAACATCTTTAGTATGTTCACACGAAGTGTTCGAGTAATTTATTAGGAGCTTTTTTAATATTTCGGAATGTAATTCCTCTGAGCTTCTTATGGAAGCGATCCATTATTAAAATTACGACTTTCTATAAGAAAGGAGAATATAAAAATAAGAAGCGAACCAATAAAAAAGTAAGAAATTTTTTGTAAGTTTCGCAGCGTAGCTGCTCTTACGACTTTCTATAAGAAAGGAGAATATAAAAATAAGAAGCGAAATAATAAAAAAGATACGAACCAATTAAAATATGATTAGGAAAATAAATTACAAGTGTTACTTAATAATGTTTCTTTGTTTCAGGGCAACTAATTGGAGGCAGTTAATTGGAGTAAAAGTTGCAGCGGAATTCAGAATTCCAAAGTATCAAACTTCAAAGAAGAAAAGTAAGTATCATTGACAATTTACATAATAGTTTGTGCTTAAGAATTTTTTTTGTAACTTCACAGCGTAGCTGCTTTGAGCTTGTGTAGCATGCAGATTACTTTGAAAGAATTATTTGACATCAGTTATTTCTTTTGAAAGTGTGCATTATTTTGTAACATGCAGATTACTTTGAAAGAATTATTTTGCATTACTTATTTCTTTGAGAGCGTGCATTTGTTTTGCACAACATAAAGTTTATAACATGTTTCCGTTTACAACATACATTTTTTGTTAACAACTGATACATGTTTTCTTACGTACAATTTTCTTTGAATTTATTTTTTTTGTTCACATGAAAGTTTTTTAGCATGCAGTTTTGTTAACACCACTTAAAAATTTTTTGTAGCATGCAACATCGTTAAATTTTTGCAAATTAATTTCTACAGTTTAGTAATATACATTTTCAATTTTTTTATACTGAAATATAATTTCATGTAAAGTAATATTGTCTTTCTTTGTTATTACAGCATTCAAGTGTTTCATCCTCAACTGTGAATTTATCACTTCTCATATTTTATTTGACATCTAAGAACATTTAGATAAGGATTTCCTGTCTTTCCAGCGGCGTTAAGTGTTCATATACATTTTTTTTGTTAAACTTTAAAACTTGCTAATAAATAAAAATAAAAATATTTTGTTACTTACATACATGAAATAATAAAAACAATATTTTAATCTAATGAAAAATCAAATATAAAGAGTATATAAGAAGATTATTCACACAAAAATAACATAATTATGAAGAATTGAATATTACAATTAACACTTTTATGAACGTGTGCAGAAAATTTTTTTTTCAAAACATTTTTTTTATTTTTCAAAGTTAAACTTTTTGTTTACAAATTGCATTTTTTAATTTTAAAATTGCATCTTTGTTTTTTAAACTTGTATTTTCATTTTCGTAAATTGAATTTTTTAATTTCGAAAGTTACATCTTCGTTTTTAAAACTTGTATTTTTTTAATTTTGTATAATCTAAACAGGTATAACAATTTCAAAGTATCGACACAAGTAAATTAGAAATATGAAAAGTTTTACTAATACAATACATACAATTTAATCTTATCAGTTAGAATATAAATGGATATCAAAGTAGAAGATACAAATATTATGAACACTTACTTAATGAAAACTAACATTACAAGTGAATATTTTTAGTAATAAATAAATCACGCGTTACAAAATACATTAAAACAGAATTTAAAAAATTGTATTATAAAAACACTACATTATCAGAAAAATATTTAATGTGTGTGTTACTTTTGTTTACTTATACATTTTATGTTACTTTACAATTTTAATTCGTACGCTTCCTATGAACTGAAACTCTGAACAACCTATGATTCTAATTATTTTATTTGTTCACATGTATAACATGTTCGAACAATATGTGAGTGTACTATAAAGTTTGACCAACTTTGTTGGAATCCAATAAATATTTGTGTGAAAAATAGTTGTTAATTGTTTCGAAACTTGTTAAAAGTTGTGAACTGCTAAATAATTTGTTTAAAGTAAATGCGCTTTTTTCCTAACCATTTTTCTTTTTCTTATTTGGTTTCAAGTTTGTTTATTCTCTGGTATTTTTATACTATTGCTATTCTATTAATTTCTTTATTGTTGTGCTATGTTTTGTTGGTTGGCCTTTAACTGCGATTTGTAATAATTAACTATCCTAATGCTCTCTTTTGCTATTCTTTGTTGAATAAAACTGCATTAACTAACTATCTTTAAAATCTGCTATTTTTATGCTATCGTTTGTTTAATAATCGGCTTAATTAAATATGGTTTTCCTAACCTATGTGGATTAATTCAGTATATTCTTTAAATCTCTGCTATATTGTTTGTGTGATAAAGTTCTGATGCTTTGGGTCATAAAATATTCTAAAACCTTTTCTAACCTTTTATTTTTTTCTTATTTGATTTTTGCTAAACTATTTCTTCTTTGATATGTTTTGTTTACTATGTTATTTTTATTAATTTGTGTTTCTGTTTATTACTACTTGGATTTTTTTTATTGCCAATGTTATTTTAAAATGATTTTTATTCTTTGGAATGTTCACATCAGATATATTCATTTTTTCAACTATTAAAATAATAATGTCCGTGAAAATTAAATATTCGGAAACATTCGGTTAAGTTCGGGAAACTTCGAGAACGTCACATAACTTTAAATAATACATGTTTGTAAAATAACATTATTACTTTAGAAAATATTTTATGTCGTCTGGGTACGAGATTACAAACTAAATTATCTGGGTACGAGATTACAAACTAATTATTTGGGTACGAAACTTTAAAGTAAATGTATCTGGGTACGAGATTACAAACTAAATGCATTTGGGTTCGAGATTACATTTCCGAAAGTATAAATACGGCGCAGCAAACCGCGGCGAATCAGTATAGAAGACGCTCCTGTTTGTATGCTGTGCTGCAATTGTAAAACAGTTAGATAAATATTACAAGATTTTGTTATTTAGTGTTATCGGAAACTGTGAGCGGATTTATCAATAAACTTGGAAGTATATCTTCAGTGAGCTGAAAGAAAAGTCACGAGAAGATTTATTATTATAGTTAACGGCAAATATTAGTGCAATTACCGATAAGCTTTCAAGTGTATTGTCGGTAAACTTAAAACTGAATTTGTGATTTACAATTATCGTTGTGCGTGAAAAATACTGTGAATTTACTTGAACATATATTTGATTACAGATGGCACGTATGGCATTAATTAAGGAGGCAGAAAATCTGTTGGATCTTCAAGAGCAATTTGGATTTGAGGCACCCGAAGTTACATTTTATACTTGGACAAGACTAATAGAAAATTATCATTCCAAGGGGGTGCGTGTGTATAATGAGCAATATGATAGATTATTACGTGCGCTATTACACCATTTTAAGGGTGTGCAGAATGTTATTTTAGCAGGGTGTAAATCCGCAACCGATATCAGTGATCTTTATCGGATAGGATTTTTCCGCAAAGATGATATAAAAAATCAGGCTTGCGAAAAGTTCAAGCAGTTGATATTAGCAGATAAGACAGATGGCTTATTTGCTGAAGCTGCTGCTGAACTATTAGGTGATCCTGTGAACTTAGCAGAATCAAGTTCTATGAGTTCTGGGGAACCTATAAACTTGTCAGGGCCAAGCTCTGCAAGTTCTGGGGAACCTATAAACTTAGTGGGATCTGGTTCTGTGAGTTCTAAAGATGTGCCTAAGACAATGGATGGTACGGGTGTGCCAAATTTTAAGATTGTAAGGAGTACATCCCGTAATTATGCATACTTCGGGCTAAAGGGGACAGAGCTAACTATTAAGTGTATGGGTTCAAATGGAATCGAAGATCCGGAAAAATATATACAAAATCTGATTTATTTCGTAATGACCCATACATTAAAGGATGTTGACAAGAACACCTTTGTTGGAATAACTATCGAGAGCAGTGCCTCGAAGTTAAACAAACCAATTTATTTGTCATGGCGCAAAAAATCGGAATTAAACCCTGAGGTTCTCTTTTCCGTAGTGGAAAATACCCTCAATAGTAATGAGGAGTTCCTAATTGGAGGTGACGTTACGTTTAAGGTACATACTGTGCATTTCCGAAAGGGAAGAGGAAGAAAACGTGAACGAACCATTAAGAAATATCTTCCATTGGGTGAGTTCTTGGAAGATAAATTACTTCCTATGGAAAAGGATGTATACTGCCTCCCAAAGAGTGTGATTCTGGGGATGGCAAGAGTTGATCGAAAATATGCTCAAGTATATGAATTGAAAAAGAACCCAAAACGGTTGATAAAACAGGCAAGGAAATTAACTATAAAACTAGGAATAAACGCTGCAGATCAAAATGGATGTAGTCAAAATGACGTGAAAAAAATACAAAACCACCTTGCACCTAAGTACCAGATCATTGTGTACGAAAGAAATCAAATGACACGGGAATTTTATGTGATATATCCGGGGATTAAGGGTGGTAAGCAAATTTACATTTTATATGAAGATAATCACTACCAACTGATAACTAGTGTACGTAAACTTTTAGGAACCGACGGATTTTGTGATCATTGCTTGCAGGGGTACAATAAATCCGGTATTTTTCATAAGTGTGAATTTAAGTGCACATATTGTGAAAAGTACCACGAGTTATCGACCTCTGATATGCAACGAAAATGCGATGATTGCCATAGATTGTTTCCGACAAGTGCATGTTTTGACAATCACAAAGATGTAAGTGCACGAGGCAAGAGTGTATGTGATACGGTTAGGGTGTGTGATGAATGTGGTGTTATGTTTGATTTGAGACGCCGGCATAATTCTGTGCATAAATGCGGGGAACGTTTGTGTAAATCATTCTATAAGCATGTTGAACGTGACCACGTATGCTATGTACAGAACCAACAACTTACCCGGGTAGAAAAGTATTTGTATATAATCTTTGATGTAGAGACTATGCTTCTAGATATGAATACTGAGGAAGAACAGGAGCATATAGTAAATCTTGTTTGCGCGCAATTGATTTGCTACAAGTGTAAGGGTAGCAGTTTAGACATACCATGCTTTGAATGTGGAAATGAAAATGGAAAACGTGAGTTTTCTTTTAAGAACATCGATGAGTTTATTAACTTTGTGTTAATATCTCGTCCGAAGTTCGAACGCACAATTGTACTGAGCCATAATGGATCACGCTATGATATCCATTTCTGTCTTAAAAATCTCATTGAAACCCAACATTTTACACCATCAATGACAATGACGGGGCACAAAATTACCGAGTCGCGGGTCGGTAATCATTTAATCTTTCGCGATACATTTCTTTATATGGGAGTGAAATTATCAAAACTCCCAAAATCATTAGGTCTTTCTGGAAATTTAAAGAAGGGAGATTTCCTATACTTGTTCAATACACCAAGTAATCAAAATTATGTAGGCAAAATTCCGGACATTAAGTATTTTAATCCTGAAAATCGTGCTCCGGAAGAACGACAACAATTAATCGCCTGGCACCAAGAACGTGCTGCAAGTGGCGAGCAGTATGACCTGCAAAAGGAAATGTTGGAGTATTGCCGCAATGATGTGAGAATTTTAGCAGAAGCGGTTATCAAGTTTTCGGATATGGTAGAGGAGAAAACTGGCGGAATCCAGTGTTTCATTTCATCCGGAACCATAGCCAGTCTTGCTATGCTTACATACTGCACTTTGTATTTACCCAAAGAGTCAATTGCAATTATTCCACCTCTTGGATTTGACTACCGCGATCGGCAAAGTGTAAAAGCTTTGCAATGGTTGCGGTATATGAGCAAAACAAGAGGTACTGTAATTCAACATTCAGGAAATGGAGGCGAAAGACGATTTGGAAAATACAAGGTGGATGGGTATGAGCCATCTAGTAATACTGTTTATGAGTTTCATGGGTGTTTTTTCCACGGGTGCCTAACCTGTTACCCTGATATGCGCTACGAACAGCTTGACGCATCCTCACCCCATCGTACAACCATGCAGCAAAAGTACGAAGCGACCACTATTAAATCCCAATATTTAAAAGAACGTAATTTCAACATTGTTGAGAAATGGGAGTGTGAATGGGATAACCAGGTGAAGTCCGACAAGTCCATTCAGGAGTTTATTAAAACTCAGTGTAATGATCTTGTTGATCATTTGGTTCCCAAGCACGGATTTAATGGCGGACGAACTGAATGCTTTAATGCCTTGTATGAATGTACTAATGAGGAGTATATTCAGTATCTGGACGTTACTAGTCTCTACCCCTGGGTAATGGCTCGTAAACCGTTGCCAGTGGGTGCGCCAAAAATTCATAGGGGGCCGGACTTTCCAGAAGTGGAAAGTATTCATGGTATAGTTAAATGTACCGTTTTGCCTCCAAGTGAATTATTCTTTCCGATCTTGCCATATGTTGCACATGGTCGATTACTTTTCGGTTTATGCCGCACATGTATGGAGGAAGAAAGTGTTAGCGAGTGTTTGCATTGTGAAAATGATCGTGCTATTACTGGCACATTCTGCACCCCAGAATTGCATAGAGCACTTCAAAACGGATATAAGATACTCAAAATAAAGGAAGTTTGGGAATTTAACCTGGTTGGCGGTGAGGAAGAAAATTCGCGTAGTCTGTTTAAAGACTATGTGAATTCTTTCCTTCAAATGAAGCAGGAGGCTTCAGGTTTTCCTGCCTCATGTCAAAGCGAAGGAGACAAACAAAAATACATTCAGGAGTATCATGCCCACGAAGGCATACAGTTAAATTACAATAATATTAGAACGAACCCGGGTCTGAGGTATATCTCCAAGATATTCCTCAACTCGCTTTATGGAAAATGGGGACAGAGAACGGACTTGTCGCAATCGGTAATTGTTGACACACCGGAAAAATTTTTGCATTATCTATGGGCACCGCAATATGAGGTACAAAGCGTATTACCCGTCGGAGATAAACATCTTATTCTTACTTTTCATAATACGGAAAATAAGAATAAACCCTGGAAATTTTCAAACGTTGTTCTTGCGGCGTTCATTACGTCATGGGCGCGATTAAAACTGTATGACTTGATGACAAGTGTAGGACGTGATAAGGTGTTGTATTGTGATACTGATAGCATCATGTTTGTACAACGCCGTAATGAAAAATCTCCGCTTACATTAGCCCTACCTGGGTGAACTAACCGACGAAGTAAAAGAGGGGTGGGAAATAGACAAATTTATAGGTCTGGGGCCAAAAAATTATAGTTACCGTATGAAAGAAATTGGGACGGGAAAATTTGATTATGTGTATAAAATTCGGGGTATCACTTTGGACAGTAAAACGCGGCAGGAAATTAATTTTGATCATTTTTACAAATTAGTTCAAAACAAAATTGAAAAAAAAGAGTTAAAGTTTCCAGGGAGGATTGTGCGTAAGGCTGGGTTTTCTATTGTCTCTAAAACACAGGTAAAGACACACCGTAAAGTAAATAATAAACGACAAAGACTAAACCCTGACAGTGAAAGAGATTACCGTAGTATTCCATACGGTTATCGAAGGCAAAGTCTTGTTCTGTGAGGAGCGTATGAATGAAAACAAGAGTGAATGTGTTGTAAATATGTAAATAGTATTGTAAATAATGTATATACATTAATTGTATGAATGGTAGGAAATGACTATGGCAATTCCGCAAAACATTGCTATACTGCCTCGGATATAGCATATAATTATTCACATCATTGATTTCTTTCTTGCATTCACAAGTACTGGATATTATATCATCTTTATAACATATCTGCACCCCTCACATCGCACCCTCATTTTGTAAATAATATATTATATATTGTAAATAGATTTTTTTATACAAATTTTGCTAATAGATTTTTTCATATTGTAAATAGTTTTTTTTATATATCGTAAATAGATTTTTCATATTGTAAATAGTTTTTTTATATATTGTAAATAGATTTTTTCATATTGTAAATAGTTTTTTATATATCGTAAATAGATTTTTCATATTGTAAATAGTTTTTTTTATATATTGTAAATAGATTTTTTCATATTGTAAATAGTTTTTTATATATATCGTAAATAGATTTTTCATATTGTAAATAGTTTTTTTATATATTGTAAATAGATTTTTTCATATTGTAAATAGTTTTTTATATATTGTAAATAGATTTTTTTCATATAACGTAAATACCATATTTCAAATATTAAATTAACTTTGTTAATCAAATACAAAGAATCAATAGAACATTGTATATATCATTATATTAATCAATTGTTATATATCTACATTTTTATTTTTATTATATACATTTTCATTTTATTATATTTACAATTTTTTTATTTTTTATTATATATAATATTTTGTCATTATTTTTACAATAAATTTTTTTAAACTTTATTCATGCTTTTAATTTCTACATCCTATAAAATTAAAAGATACTTAATACAAATAGTATGTGTATTCTGTATAAGATAAAGGAAGAATACATATGCTTCATATACTATTATATAAAGTTATTTGCGTACATTATACTAAAGTATGTGTATTCTGTATAAGATAAAGGAAGAATACATATGGTTCATATGTATAAAAAATAGAATATTAATAAAGGCACAATATTTATACTTTTCATAAAATTACAATATCAAATTCATATATTCACTCAATAAATTATTATTTTATTAAGTTTAATAATATTCTCAATCAAAAAGTCACCCGAGGTTATAAATATATCCTAAAACATGAAATTACAAAATGCGGTATCGCAATATTTGTTTGTTCGCTCAACAACTTCTTCTACGTCATAAAAAAATTGTCATAATCAATGAAGCATTGGCAGTAACCAAAAATAGGCAACAGCGGAATATTATCAAAGGTAAGTAAACTTTCTCTTCTTACTTAAGTTAAAGTATCGGGCAACATACAAAGTGTGCCGGAAAATACCATTAGCGTCCGTGGCTACCGAGCGGCAAAATACATAGCGGGCGGGGCTAAAAACTCGACGAAAATGGCGCCGGCGGAAAGCTAACGTTGAATACAGTGCGGCAGTTGGTAATATACAAAGTAGACGGGCGGTAAAAGTATAAAGGGAACTCGCACTACGGTCAGACAGTAATGGCGCCAGCGGCACCATCTAACACACGTTGTCAATCCAAAATAATTGCAGTCATTACTTCAATTGAAAAAACTAATTGAAGTGTACTTAAAATAAGTCATAAAAGGGAACAATAATTACATTACATACGAAAATTATCGAAAATCTAGTTACTTTTCGGTGCAACACTGCAAAAAATCACTAAAAAGTCCTCAAAAAATCAGGAAAATTTACCTATTTAGGGGAAAAAGAATCACTGTAATTATTCTCATTACAGGCAACAGTGTAAAAATCCCGACAAAACGGGGGTATTTCTACTGCTCTATTATCTAAACAAAATATATTTACTTAAGATGAAGTGTAAATGTAATTTGAGTCTTATTTCAGTATATCTACTGGGTTCCACAGAAGTAATAAAACTATTTATTAAAGTTTTAAATTCTGGGCAGCACAAAATTTGTACTTTTTCTTGGAGACCCAAATGTCAGTGCTTGCTATCTTGCACCAAAGTTCGGTGCTACTTTTTAGTCAAACTTCGTATTGGACGAAACCATATATCGGTATTACTTTTGATATCCACAATGATCGAATCGTGGAAACATTATTATTATACGATTTTGTAACTATATCAGTATTACGTTTGATATCCACAATGATCAAATAGTGGAAGCAAGATTATTATTATTATGCGACTTGTAATTATAAGTTTCTAGTAAAATGTTTCTAGAGTGCAAACTAGTA
Organism: Thermobia domestica; assembly: GCF_964235325.1. Taxonomy (NCBI): domain Eukaryota; kingdom Metazoa; phylum Arthropoda; class Insecta; order Zygentoma; family Lepismatidae; genus Thermobia; species Thermobia domestica. The sequence goes on along the minus strand of NC_137462.1, from coordinate 134,232,850 downwards.
CGCAGGTAACACGAGTTATTGAATTAGATATATGTGTGTTACAATCTATAAAGTTATTTTTTTCAGAACAGACTTGTTTCCTATAAGTTGGTCACTTTCCAATGCAACCAGTGGTGGCCAACATACACAGATTTCATTATGTTATCGTTCTAACTTAATAACCTCTCCTCTTGACCTCTATCGTCCCTACAGTTTGATTTTTCCTCTATGTACATATATGTGTAATTACATTAATAAAGGACAGAAAATTAAACAGACAAGACAGCAGTTGTCTTAAGTAATGTTTTAGCTTTATTATACAGGGTAACCCAATAAAACCCCCAACATTCTAAAGAGTAATAAAAAAGGTATTGAAGATAAGATACTTGTTTGTTCAAAAATGTAAAATGTTATTTAAAACACTTTGTAATTATTATGCTCTATTGTGTGTTGAAATTACACAGTAATTGACAAAACAATTATAGAAAATAACATCCAATAAAACCATGAATGTTTTGATCGGGGTATAGCGCTTTCAGTGGAGGAGCAAGAGGACTGGGGGTGATCGCATCTACTCACCTCTCCTGCAGTTTTCAGAGGTCATTATGATTTGGCCAAGAGCTGGTCGCGCGTATCGTATGCAGACACAATATTTTCCAAAGCCAGTGGTTCTGTGATTACAATTCAAAGAGCTTTTCCGCTTAAAATTTGCTATTCTACATACTGCAAACGTTCCTGATCTGAACACTATCTTGCACCGGGTCGAGACAGGCCCGTATCCAGGGGGGTCTAGGGGGGTGGCCCCCTAAATTTTCGCTGCCCCCCTAAAATTTTCACCTTAGGCTTGCAAATGCACTATAATATGGTGATGAATTATAAATGGTTGGGTCGGGCCCCCCCAAACTTCAGCCGGCCCCCCCCTCAATTTTTGGGCTGGCTACCGGCCTGGGCATGAGAACTTCCGAACAATAAGTTTAGCGTTGTAATATCGAGGCTCTGAGGCAGTCTATTTTGCAGTTCCCCAAAATGTTCTGCAAGAAAGCATATTTCAGCTGTTGGGCTTCCTAGGGAGACTGTAGGAACGGAATAAATAGGACAAAATAATTACAAACTGTTCTCAATATCATTTTATACTTTTCAATAAACAATTTTCTATCTACAATATTTTTTTGATTCAATTGTCTTTCTAAGGTAGAAGATTTTTGGACATCCTGTATTACGCGTGCAGTTTTATCAAATGAATATTATATGGTTTATTATATAATACAGTGATCTGCTTTAAAATTGCAATAGAACATCTCGCCACAGGATATACCTCAATAATACGGAAAACTTTTTTTTTTTATCCTGGCAAAAAATATACGTATGGGCTTAATTATGGGAGAGATTTCTCTCTTTTAAGGATATTCTTACGTATGGACACGAAGAGTCTTGTTATACCTCCAAAGTTTTAAATCATAATTGACGGGAATAATTTTCAGCTCAAAGATATGTATAGAAAATATTTCTGGAATTTCAAAACATTTTTTTAAATTGATCAAGCACTTACAGGTTAATTTCGTCCAGAAACTAGTGTCCGTAGTATTATATGGCAAATTATTGAAGACTTTTTCCACAAAGAAATTCATAAATCATTATAACTCTTTAGTTCTGTCTATACATTTTCACTGTTTAATAAGTGTTGCATGTTCCTATTGTATTAGTTAGTAAGCGAATTAAAGTACTTCTTTGGAGGTATGATTTGTATTTAACAAGAAAATGATCAAATAGTTACTATATTTTGCAGTACACGCCCATAGCTCGTCAGTGTACGTTATTGAGAGGTTTTACTGTGGTTATTTTTAAATCTACCTTATTTATTTATTAACTTAACGTCCCACGTTATGCACCGAGGCCAAGCAAGACGGTGCATGAGAATGGAAAGAAGTGAATGAGAGAATCCCGAGAAACCCCTCCCACACAGTATTTGTCTACCACAAGTTCACTTGCAGCTGACAGGGATCAAACTAAAGAACCCACGTACCAAATGTGAATACTGCTACTGAATCACTGCGGAGCCCATTAATGTATCTGTTTTTTTATGATTACTTATAGTCAAGTTCTTAATGTTCAAAATGGGATTGTCTTCTTGTAACGAGGAATTCGCTCCTGGAAGATTCCTTTTAAATAGTGTACATAGACTCGTTACGCTTGTATTATTACTACTAGTTTCCTCTACATTTGCTGTTCATGTTAGTGTCTTTTTAATTTTCCAAGCCTGCCGGTGTCTTGCCAGCTACGTGTATGCCATCTGTTGCATGATATACTAACTACGTGGAATAGCAAGGACAGATCTATTTCCTGCCAACATTAAAACTTCCCTTTATCTGCATTTTTGAGACTGATTTTTTAAAGAAAAAGATATACATTTATTGTAAATATTTTGCTCCATATGGTACAATAAGGACCCCTTCCAAAAGTTTGTTTTTCACATTCATCATACAATAATAGTAATTATAACTCTATTTCAGACTATTTTCTGTGAATACTCATTTAAAAGTTTCTTAACAAGGCTCTAAGAAAATACCTAGAAGGATCTAGGTAGAGGATCCACTGCAAAATAAATAAGTTTTGACGTTGAGCAATACATACGACTTCCAGTCCAGTAGAGTAGCAATAGGGTAGGCAGGGTAGGCATTCCCCATTCGTATTTTATTATTGTACGATGAGTGATTCTCAAAATATTGTTAAAAATTAGAAAAATACTTGAAAAATAAGCAACTGAGAAAAAATAATTCATAGATGGCAGGAGTTGTAAGGAACATAATTTGGAATGTTTCTACATGAGCCACACATTAAAAAGTTTTATGTTTTCATCACTAAAAGCAGAATTGTTACTGAAATCTGCTCCACGGAGTATGTTAAGTACAAGGGGTCCAGGAGCACGTAAAAAACACAAAATTTACAGGAGAAATGAATGATGCAAGTACTTAGACGTAATATAACGTAACCAAATCTAACCTAACGTAACATAAACTAACCCAAACTAACCTAAACTAACCTAATATTAGTAAAAATAAGCGAAATTCTATCATTTTTTGGAAAATTATGCGGGACCCCTACACTAATATAAACTAAACTAACCTAACCTACTATAAACTAATCGAATGTGAACAGGAATTACCAAAATTGTAACAGTTTTTTAGAGAAATGAGCTGGACCCCTTCTGCTAAACATACGCCCTGCTCCACTATTACCCTGTTGGCGTCCATGGTTGTAGATAATATTCGTCATAATTTCCCATATTTATTCATAGCATAGTTTGGAAACCTAAAATAAACCACTTCAGAAAAAGGTCTTTAAATATTTAGTGGTGGTCAGGTGGCAATCGTAATCTTTACTAATTTGAAAGCAATATATTCCAGAAATTATTTTAAGAACGGTAGATTACAATTCCTACTTAATGTCAAAATGCTGGTTATTTTCTGATTATGAAAAATAACTGAGGATGAAGCATTTCTTTATATCTTTTAGACATAATAAACAAAATATACGAATATGCGTACGAAATATAATGAAATATCTTCTATGTATTGTGTGTTACGGACCAGTAAATGTTTTCACTAGAATCACATAAAAGTTTTTCTAATGACAAATGGTATTTATTTTGCTGGAAGAAGCTACGTATTAGGATAGAGCGAAACTAAATGGAAAATTAAATCTGTCAGTTTAATGTCTCACGTTATGACCGTTACGCTAAGGGAGACGATGATTAAAACAAGTGAATGATGATGGAGAATTGGTGGAATAAGAAAGTGGGAGGAAACGAGTACAACGAGAAAACCCATCAGCACGATGTTGTCCGCCACAAACTTACTTGGACGGGGATCGAACCAGGGACCTCCCCACTATACGTAAACGCTCTACCACTGAACCACCATGCCCCCAAAACTACATGCAATTGGATAATTTCTAAGACCGAAAACGCCTGTGAGTTGGGTTGGTTGCCTCTCAGACCCTGTAAATACCATGCGAAATTTGGACAAAATCAATCATCTTCTGCCTCCACCAACTTCATCTTTGTCTTACTGCGGTATAAAATTGTTCTCTTGAGCGTTTTTCAGATAAAATTGCTTTTCTTGTGGGGTTACTGTTGCAATTTATTTATTAAATCCGAAAATTCTTTAATTGATAAAGGTTGCTTATTAGGTCTTGTAACTATCATGCGAAATTACGACAAAACGGCAGTAGCTTTTGTCCACAGCAGCGCCATCTTTGTTCCACATCGCATATAGCGAACGCCTTGACAGTTTGGGGATATAATTTTCTTATTTGTAAGGGTAAAGACATACCGAAGATACGTTGCGATCGAGGTCTAGGTTTAAGCCGCGGTCGCTACCTAGATGTTTAGGTCTAGATAGTAGGCACATTGCGAGATATTGCTCGTTACAGTGGCAAATCGTGCCAGCTTTTGAGTGATCAATGCAGTTAGGAAATTAATCGACAATGATTGTAAAGAGATTTCGACATGTAGTTCCTTTGTTATAAGGAGTCATCAGACAAAAGGACTACCGTGTAGGTTCATCTTAGTGTATACATAATGGTTTCAGGTTATACATAACAAACACGTTTTCTCAGCTTCTGGATCATTTAGTCCGGTATAAGCCGAATGCTAAACTTCCTTTAGTTTTAGATTAGCCCAGTACATTTGTCAAAGACCCTGATATATTAAAGAAAGCTTCAAATGCTTCCACTACACATTATTCGAAATTATCAATCGTTAATTTATCTTCCTTCCACAGTTTGAAAAACAATTTCAACTTATCTTATGCCACCTTTGTTCGTAGGAACCCTGACAAACGTTGTGAAAGAAGGCTATGAAGAAGTTTCAGTTGGATTCTTTGCATACGGATTCCGAAAATTATTGTGTTAAATTGTGATTTTGATTATTGTGCGAAGTGAAATATTGAAAGCAATGTGTTATAAAACAGGTTGAAAACAAGGTTTGTTTTTAACGAGCTTACATTGTTTCAATGTCATTGTATTTGAACTGTAGATGGTAGAAACCTTACACCTAATATTTCATTGCATTTTATGTTTGTTGTAAAGGACACTGTTTTCAAAGATGTGAAGGATTTCATTGTTTAGTGTCATTTCCTATAGTAAGTGTCGACTTCTCCGGCAAGACTTCCAAAATCTACTGATCCGCACCATTCCGTTTATGTGTTCTTGTATTTGCAAGTGCTGCATTCACGGGGAAGATTTTGTTTCATAGAGCTCCTTCGTGGCTAAGCAGTTAGCGTACGCGCCTTTAGCGCAGGAGACCCAGGTTCGATCCCCGGTCTGAGTTCATGTGGTTCGGATTCCACGTTAATTAGTAGGTCCCGTCTCATATAGCCTCGCTGCTGAAAAGGACGTTAAACTCAAAATCAACTCAACTCAATTTTGTGTTTCATAGCTAGGGCAAGGATTATTGTCAAGTTTTATCGTTTTTGCAGAATAAAATTATAGTAACTTTCAGAGTAGTGTCGAGTTGTTTCTTAAGGTGTCGCAAAGTCCCTAAATGACCCTATATTCGGATATAAGTGACTACTATAGTGTGCGCACAGCTAACTTTTGCTAATATCACAACGAAAAGTTTGATGACAGTACTAGTTTCACTTTAATAGATTTCGTGGTTAGAAATTCGTTACTCTTTCGATGTATTCGAAAAGTACGCATGTGATTTTACATTTACCCGCATCATATTGTTCAGCTGGATGAGTTCTATCAATTGAACACGTATATATCTTATTATTGGACATTTCTTTTTGTTAAATGCTAACAATATTGTATAATTAGAGTACTTTTATTAGTTTACCTGTTCCGTTTGTTTGTTAATCTCATACCTTGCAGCCATAGGTGTCATTTGGAGCTCCAAGGGAAAGGCAATTGTCCTCTACTGACTCTAATCCATTAAAATAATAATATAAAAATAAAAAACCTAAAAATTCATTGACATCTAAAGTATTGCTCAGTGCAGTGCCGTTGGGAGGCGAGCAGGACGATGGCCCCGGGCGCCGAAGTAAGGGGCGAAAAATTCGGAAGGAAAAATATATACAAAATGGAAGGAAAATAGTAATAGAAACTGCTCTAAATGAAGGAAAATCAGGGTTTATTTTTGAAAATTTTCTGACGCTTCGTGCCAATCAGGGTGGCGCTTCGCGGCTAGTCTGTCGACCTCACTCATATGTATGGGGGCGCCATCGTATACTCTCGCCTAGGGCGCTGATTTTCCACGGCATAGCACTGGTATTACTCCCACCCCCTTCTAACCCAATCAAAATCTGGAATGACGTTGCTGCTTGCAACTTAATTTCACGTACTTCTACTCTAGCTTGAGGCTGAAATTTGGAGGCTACGTAAAAACCCAATGACAATGCAATATTTCACATAATTTTCGTTCTATCTTAACATTTTACTGTAAAATTAATTAAGGTATTACAAGTATATTTGGACTGTGTATGCAACGTCAACTAATTAAGCATTAATTCAGTAGATGGCAGATGAGTTCAGCATTAGTTCGAGAACTTTGTGTAGAGTTTCTGGTAGAACTTTGAATGATCTGTTACGATTTTATAAAATAATCGTAGAAAATATCCTAGATGATATAGATATAATGATATAAACGTAGTATAATGTCAGCTCACACATTGAAATCATATAAAATTTCCAAGTTAAGAAAGTTGGGAAAGAGAAATTTTACTCAGAGATTGTTATACTTTTTCAACACTCGCCCAACTGAGATTGGATCATCTCCTATTCCTTCTTCCTTTTTTCGGTTATCGGCCTTAGGTATACTTGTTTTAACCTATGTACCATGCAGTAACACTTCTATTACCTTAGCATTCTTTATTTGTCAACTACAAATAAACAATTCTTTGTCTGCGTCTTGAATGACCCGGTCTTCGTTGTTTACGTGAAGGATATTTTATTTGTCTTGTCTACCTCATACCGTACGACTTGCTGCCAGTTTACTCACTCATGATCACTTCTACTCTTTGCTCATTCCTTGAGCATGCTCCAACATGTCAGCAGTTTTGCAAGGTGGCAAAAAATCTCACAAACGGGAGATTCATATCAGTGGCGGAATGCGAAATATTTTCTTTCAAGTATGTAGGATATGAGATAATTTTCTTCAAAATATGTACCAATGGAAACGTATGGTAATATATGCATATCTGGGTGTGTTTATATATTTGCGGGAAACAATGAATCATATTGGAAAAGCTTTAAGTTTTACGTCCCACTGTTATGTCGGTTAGGCTAAAGGAGACGGTGATGATGAGAGATGATTGAAATGGTGGAATGAAGAAAGTGAGAGGAAACGGGAGAACCCAGGGAAAACCCACGAGCACCGTGTTTGTCCACCAAAAGTTCACATGGCGCGAGCTGGGATCGAACCAGGGACCCCAAGCACCTGAGGTGAACTCTCTACAACTGAGCCACCGCGCCCCCCAATGAATCATATTGGGAAATATTCATGTCTACGGACGGAAAATTTCTCTTCACGAATTGTCAGAGTAAATACCAAACATTTTAGCTATCATAATCTAGGTCCTGGCTGCCCCCCGAATTTTTACCTTCTAGATCCGCCGCCACTGAAGACCAAAATGCTCACCGCTTATATCAAGCTTTAAATTAATTGTAAATCTACTAATAATACTATGTTCTCCTTAAAAAAAGAAAAGAAAACAAATAAAACATTGATGGGTCAAAAATGACCCTATGTTTGTCGGATGCATAATTTCTAGTATCTTTGCTGGGCGAGTGTTAAATTTTTTTAAAAAATGAAATGAGTTGGAATGGAGGAAATTATGGTTTTTGTAGCATAAAATGAAGAAATGGAAACACGATCAAAAGCACTCATTGCGATTTAGAGTTTTGTCTATAAACTTTTAGCTTTCATTCTTAGGAAGAGCACCCAATAATGTTTATTATTATTATAGTTTTTACTATTATATAGTAATTCTTACGATGACTAAAGCTAGTAAAAGAATTATATTTCAATAACTCATAAAACACATTCCAATAATAGCTGTAGTTGGTACAATTAGAGCATAGATCATAGATTTATTACTGAAAAGTTTAAACCTATTTACTAGAGCTACTTGAAAAGAAAAACGCAACGCATTACGTTGTATGTTAGTAATTAGGTCCATTCCTATAGACTGCTCATAAACAACCATCAATATTCTATTCAGATAAAGCAAAACCTTGATTTCATTTGTTTATTTTATTTAAAGGCAAAAAACCTTGTCCTACATTATGTGACGCTTAAAAGATTCAATGAACTTAAAGTTATGATATCCTAAGGGTTAAAGCTTCGGTACCTACTGTTGTGTACTCTGTACGTACATACAGACAAATGTGTGCCCTTTCACTTTCTATACTTGTTATTGTCTGTATGCGGCGAGTGTCTGGGCACTCTCGACTCGAGAGTTTGCTCCATCTGAGAGAGTGTGTATAATTTTCTTTTTCTGATAGTTATTATTAGAGATACCATTACTAGAGATCATACTTTTATTTCTATATATAAAAGAAATTCTGATTGACTGATTGACTGACCTATAGGCCAAAGAACTTAAAATGGAAACTTAAAATTTCTGCAGTAAATAGGTTTAAGATGTAAGGCAGAATTTTTGGAAATCGGATGTGGAAGAGGATGAAATAGTAGGTTGCAATTATTATAATAAGATATTCATATCTCGGAATTCCTTTATGTTAGAAACATAAAATTTGATAACTGGTTCATACTAGGTTTGCTATCTTAACTTAAATTTCATATACAAATTGCTGAGTAAAGCAACGTTTATTTAAAAATAATAAATGGGTAACAGTTTCGCCAACTACTGAGCATATTGGCTTCATCAGACATTGTAACAAACAAGAGGGAGTCACCTATAAATATGAAAGGATAATAGCAGCTAGTTCTGAACGCTGATTGGCTGGTCGAAACGAACTTAGCCAATCGTAGTAAAATTTGATATTTTGACTTCTCGTTTAAAATAATTAAAAACTTTTTTTTTCTTTTTAAGATATACCTAGGTATATCCTACATGAGAAAAAAATGTTGGTGATGGATCCTTAAGTTTTCCATACAAATTTCCTGCGAGGTTCTAGTTGCGACGAATTATATATGAAAAAACGCAGAAGGAGGAACACAAAATATTGCCCGCGCAGTAACACGTGCGGGGAGCTTTGCTAGTATATAATAAAAGTACTTGATTAATTTGATACTGTGATTCTTTTTTAAATATCAGAAGCGTAGATTTAACGTTTTTATATGCTTCACAAGGACTTACGTGATTTGTTTATTCATAGCTACATATTGCTGTTAAGCGATGTTAATACCATTAATTCTACATTAATGCCTTCCTTATGAAGTTTGCTATTAGGATTAATGAGTTGCTATATGAGGTGTCTAAGAGTAAATAAGCCATTGAGAATTGACTTCATCGCCTCTGTGACCCCAGTTTGTTCCAAGATAATAGGGTAACCTATAAGTGAGATCTGCATTCAATTTAAGGGCATAGCTTCTTGTGGCTAAGCGTTTAGCGTACGCGTCTTTGGCGTGGGTGACCCGGATTCAATCCTCGTCGAGAGCTCATGTGGTTCAGATTCCACGTTAATCAGTAGGTCTACGTCTCATATAGCCTCTCTGCCTAAAGGGACATTAAACTCAAAATCAACTCAACTTATTTTAAGCATTACAATAAATTAAAATATAGTATATAGCAATTTACGAAGAAAGCAAGAATATTTCCGGTATTGATTTCGAATAATTCTAATGGGATATACCTACATTTGGTAATTCCAAGAAAAATTCATCATTTGACTCCATGAGTTGTATTGAAACTCAGAAGTGCTCAATATTTGACTAAAACTTAAAAATAGACATCACAGAGTTCGTGCATAGGCAACATGGTAAAAAATTTTTCACATTTGCAAAGCAAGAAGACTGATTACTAGCCTAAATCATACATAAATGTAATTGTCACATAGATTCGTTGCTTGTTGAAGATGCCTTTCAATGTATTCTCCACTCCCTATTAATTATTTATTTAATCTATTTTCCCAACCTTCGACAAATCATTTCCATATAACGTCGAAGTACCTCTTGGTTTCGTCAAATTATTTCGTGTGTGGATATTTCGTACACATGAACTCCTTCGTGGCTATATGGTTAGAGTGCGACCTACGCGCTTTCGGCATGATACATCCGGGGTCGGTTCCCTCTGGAAGCCAATGTGGTTAGGATAACAAATTAAGCTGTAAATCCACGTCCCATATACGTAGCTCAGGTGCAGAACAGGAGGCTAAAGCCCAAATCAACCAATCAAGCATTCTCTAGACAGCTTCTTATCAACTGGAATCAAGTCTTCTTTCAATATGTCCAAAGGGAGCAATGTGACTCAGTGGTAGAGCGCTTACATTTGGTGTGTGAGGTTCCTGATTCGATTTCCGTTTGAGTATGTTTGTAGTGGACAACATTATTTCCATGGGTTTTCTCAGGGTACTCCCGTTTCCTTCCACATTCTCAATTCACCAATTCTTCTATCGTCATTCATTTGCCTTAGTCATCCGCTTCTCTAAAGGACATAATCTTGGAACGTTAAACTGAAATATTTTTTTTTTTCAATGCGTTTATTATCACGATGATCTGTTTGCCACTCTTGTTAATTTACTGATTCATACTATTACTGATCAACCGTCACTACTTCTTCCAATTGTACATCACTCTCCATGCTTTGTTGTGCAATCTGCAGGTAGTGAATGTCTGGTTATAAATTTTTATCTCTTTAGTTAGTAAGTCAAAGCACAGCTCTCTCGTGAATATAGTGTTAGCATATCAGCCTTTAGCTCAAGAGCCCTGTTTCGATTTCCAGTGGAAGTTCCATGTACTTCTGATCCTATGTGAAGCTTTAGACCCATGTGCATATAATCCTCGATGCTAAAAAATGGATGTTGAGCTAAAAAAACAAGCAACTAACAAACAGACAGAGTACATTCATTGAAAAATCCCTCTTTTTTGATATCTAATTTTATTTTTTGTGTTTCATTTGATATTTCTTTTTCAAAATCAGACCCGGGTTCAATTCCTGGTGGGAGTTCATGTGGTTCGGATTCCACGTTAATCAGTAGGTCCACGTCTCATATAGCCTCGCTGCTGAAGAGGGGCGTTAAACTCAAAATCAACTCAACTCAACTCTTTTCAAAATCAATATCGAAAGTATACAGAGTAGAATTCTTATCTTGAAACATCCTTCGGCCATACTAATGTCAAGAGAGCATTGATTGACCACTAGATTAACAGCGTTGTCAACCGAACATAAATTTAATGTTCTTTCTTTTAAATGGTACTATGTCAAGTTTCAGATCTTTATATTAAATCAAACTCACAATACCCATTTATTATTCTGTGCTACAAATGGAGGACGCTACCGTAGTAATAACACAAGTAAGAACGACGGGCAAATCCACATTCAGAACACTGTACTTTAGTGTTGAATACTATTATCATAACGTGGGATTGATTTTTTTTAAAGAAAGGCTTTTTATTTCGTAAAAGTGTTCAAATAAGAGCCACGTCAAATGACGTACATATGGTCTTCGAGAAAGGCAAAGATAATATAATGCCCTTTACATTAATCTGATATCTAAGCCAGAGAGTTAAGTTTCAAAGTTGGTCATCCGTTTCTAGCAAAATTTTGGAAATTTACCGGGAAGAAATGAATAATTTGCTTGCTTGTGTGCTTAATAATGTATAAGAAGAACGAAAGCTGTGTTTATTTTCTTATATAAGCAGTTCTAAACATGGAACTATTTGGTAAGCGGAGGGAATTACTTGACGCAAGGTTACTGCATGGTAGGATTGTGGGAATGTAATGAGCATTTGTTTTGTAAACATGGCTCCGAATATACAGACACGCACCACTGGATATCAGTTATCATTATTACAGTTTATGAAGCAATAAGGTGATAATCAGGAAGATCTATCAAAAGTAAGTAAAAGTCATGGCTTAATAAATCTAAAAATAAATTGTAGAAAATGAAATGAAATTTTTGAGTTTTACGTTCCACAATTATGCCGGTTAGGCTAAAGGAGACGGTGATGATGAGTAATGAATGAAATGGTGGAATGAAGAAAGTGGGAGGAAACGGGAGAACCCCGAGGAAACCCACGCACACGGTGTTTGTCCACCACAAAGTTCACTTGGCGGGAGCAGGGTTTGAACCCGAGACCCCAAACACCTTGTAGAAAATGTAATAAGCAAATAACTGTAAAGAAACGTGGAGAAAATTATACTTTTCAATGTAACGGTTAGTAACATAATCAACATGGCGGCAAGATTCTAGAGCACAGGTCACCCTTCTCATTTAGCTGAAACAAAGACAGGAAACAACGTGCCCTTCGGGGCTCTAACCCGCCTTCACTCGTTAACGCTCGCTCGGTAATACTGTGTAAATTAAATATTAAACTTTGGTACAGAAAGGAACCAATTATAACGCTTTTAGCCAAAGACTAGACGGACAACCAACTTCGGAATAAATACCAAACTAGAAGCCTTGGTTGGATTTTAAAGCAGGTCCGTAACCAGAGAGAGCCTGCCCACCCCTTAACTTTTCGTGGCTCCTCCAGACCTCACTACGAAATGCATAATTTAATTATTTGTAAGAGAATATTTAATGACTTGGCCCCCTAACATATTCATGCTCCCCCCCCCCCCCCGAACTTTAGTGGCTGTTTTCGGGCCTGTTTGAAAGTAAACACATTTTATTCATTATTTTTTATTTATATAAATTTAAAAAGGAAATAACAAACAAATGCATTTTTCAACAAGATCACAGACTTGCATTACATAGAACACAGGTACACAGGAACACTATAATAACAAATAAACAAACACAACAAACAAACAATAGAGGACGTAATTGTCTTTTGAAAGAATCAATCGATGACTAAATTTTCTGTGCACTAGGTGGTACAGAATACAGGATAAATTCTTCGGAGGAACAATGCTGAAAAAAAGATAATGAAGCAGGTATAATACTTGATTTAACACGATAAGAAATCATTATTTCTACTAGGCTAATTAATTTCTAAAAATATGGCTAATCTAATGTATAGGTATAAATAAATTGCTTAAGGCCCATCACTAAGTTCACTCCCACGTCTTTGAAATTTAGTGAATAAGTGAAAGACAACGAAAATTACTATAAATATGTTACGGCCCAGTCTACATTAACTAACTAATAAACGGTTCCAAATCTTTTGTTTATAGATCAGAAATTTGAGTGCTTGGTTTATGATGTCATCTAAGGTTAGGGATTCCGTCAGACCCCCCCCCTAAACTTTCAGTAACACTCCCCAAACTTCTGCTGTCATCCGAGCCTGAACAGGAAAATTTTCACAATTTCCTATTTGAATATAGAGCTCTCAAACGATTGAAAGAAGAACATTCTTCAAGAGAAAGGCCTATCTAATTGAAACTTTCCTGTGAAGAATATAAATCCATTATTTTTCCTAATTTGTCAGCTCTGGCAACAAAACGTGTGCTTCTTCCAATCGGTATCGCTTCAGTGGAAAGATCATCTTCAACAATGAGAAGAATTTTAACTTCAGAACGGTGCTGGCTGACTCCAGAACACGTTAATAATTTGATGAAGGTGTTCTTGGAAGAACCTTGTTTACCGGATGCTTGAAGTGAAAATAAAAGTGTTGAGGCTGATTTTGAAAATTTTATAAGTTGTGCATACGAGGAATGGTTGAGAAGTCCTACACGACCGGCATCGGTTCAGTTGCGCCATGCGGTTCAGACTGTGCTGCGGTTCGCAAGTATGCTTGTAAATATATTTCCAATACTTTTTTTCATTAGGAACACAAGAAGAATTTAATTTGACTATTAAACGAACCTGCATAAGGCATGTATCGATTATAAAGTGGTGTTACAATGTGTGAAAATGTGAAGAAGCCTAATGACGGTTCAGAGGAGAGTTTGTCAAAATATACATACGGTAGTCATCAATACTATTAATACATTCGTGAATATATGAGTCACATTGGTAAAAAATTACAAAATTACATTGGCTACAAATTTAAACGAATTGAGTTACCTATAATATTGCAATAAAGGTACACTCATGTCCAAAATTATTGTCGCATGACAATAAATATGTTGTTGTAGGAATATAATTTCATAACGAATTCGCCCGGTATTTCTTACAATGTTAGTATGTAATAATTGACAAAGACATGTATGTGGCAAATTTCATGTCAAAAGAGCAGTAAATAAGAACAATAAAACGAAAATAAAACTTTCTTCTCCATTTAGCAACATTTTGTTTTACTCATTCTAATATTCATATTTCTAATTTTTTCCTATGAAATTTACCGCAAATATACATTTCCCGGTTATACACATATCAGTATTAGTATCAGTAATAGTATCAGTATTAAAAGTACCCTGCAAAATCATTATCAAATTATATTCTTACAAGAACACAGTTATAGATATGCGACAATCATTTTGGACATGAGTGTACAATATCTGCAAATAGCAATAGATGTTCTAGTATATCATGTTGTTTTAGCACTTCAGATATCAGATCGAGTTCATCTAACCTAACCTTACCACTGACTGATCTCAATCGTGAAAAAAAAAATCATTTTAGGCAGAGCAAATAGAAATCTAAGAACAACAAGAGAAATGATAAATTTAGAACATCAGTCAAGTGAATTAATTGGTTGATACTATAACTTACCTTGATTGTAATTGGTATTCACGCAAAATTAAAAAAAAAAAAAAAACGAAAAGAAGATCAATTCAACATTTTCTACTTTGTTGAAATTAGGATTGCAGTGGAAAGGTGTCATCTTTTGTATTATTGCAGAATTTTAGGATAATACGAGAAAGGTAAAAATAATAATATAAGTTTTCTAAAAGTCAAGCACCCACAGCCCCCTTAAATTTTTTAACACCCCCCTGATTTTGAAATCTTGGCGGAAATCCTGATTTAGCGGTAACTAAGAAAGTTCTGTCGCTTTTTCAACCACTACCTTCGAACCATCAATATGTTACCTAAGACGTAACAGCAAGATCAAAAATAGTTCCCATTAGCATCGATGATCTTCTATCAACGGTCTGGAAGGCCATGGATTCTATCGCGGTAGAACTTGGTTAGCCGTGAAGCGAAGAAAGTATCAAGTGCATTTGATAACTTCTACTGGGGATTTGAATTGGCGTCCTCTAAGGTAATTGTCCAAGGAATGGAACGGGTGATAATTGGACGGTGCAATGACCGGGAAGTATAGCGTGTTTCGCATCCAAGGTGTAAAATGGTATCCCGGGTCATCCTAGCCACATGGGACCTTTCTTTGTCCTGTAACAGGAGGACTCCTTTGCGATTCAGAAGTGTTGCCTCCAGAGTTTTGAGTTTCCTAGAACACAGTTCAACTGTTGACAGTACAAAGTTGCATTGGTGCTCTGACCACCTAGTAGCAGTTCCTGATTCACAATGCCGCGAGCAATCCACCAAACACGCAGGAGGACCTTCTTCCTGTTCAGTACTGGTTTCGGCTGTTTTGAAACCGGATCATGGGTTGCTAACAAATAATGATGGCGCCGTGGAGCTTCGTACAAGACCCACTTCTCATCACATGTCAACACCCTGTTCAGAAGTGGCTCCTTTCTCAGACGAGACTGCAAACAAATACAGGTGTCTGCTCTCGTTGCCTTCTAGCCCGTATCAAATCATGTGAGACCCTTCGTCCCAACTTGTAGTGCTTCCCAAGTTGATGGAGGTGCTGCCGAATGGTTTCTCAACTCACATTGAATTGTAGTCCCAATTCCTAACATGTCTGGCCACTGTTAGCCTCAATTGCTGCCTGAAGATCTTCGTTTTGTACATGTGTTGGTCTTCTGGCACGTGATGCGTCTTCGAGTGTTTCATCACCGTCCTTAAACTTGTTAAATCACCGCTGCGCTGTCTGCCTAGTCACGGCACTCTCACAAAAGGCCTGGCATATCTTCCGCTTCGTTGCAGCGGCGTTTGACCCACCTTGAACTCGTACAGCATACAGACCCTTATGACACTCTGTGGAGGTGTCATGTTCACCCTGTCCTTACGCAAGTTCACGGTGTAACTGAACTGCCACAACCAGGTAGTATATTGGATATACCCACACCACCAACGACCTTCGCCTTATCTCCATTCGCATTCCACTCACGGTTTGAGGACCAATTGAACATATGCCTCCACAAAAAGCGACATAACTTTCCTGGTTACCTTTGTGGTACAGATCTTTCACTCTAGGATATGTCTTTTATAAAGAATATGAAATTGAAGTGAATTTGCATTGATGGAATATTGACTGACGCGGGTAATTGTAAGATTACTCAAGCCCTACTGGAACATATTTTATACAGTCGCGGTGGGAATAATAATAATACAGTGAAACCTCTGCTAACGGACACCTCTGTAAAGCGGACACCTCTCATAACGGACATATTTTGTAATCCCCAAACACTGTAATAGGAAAACAACATGTTGACAAACCTCTCTAAAGCGGACACACTCTAGTACGGACACGGACAGTCTTTTCTGTCTCTTATAGGTATTATTTACCTCCATATTACGGACACTTTCTCTAGAAACAAGTTGAAAAGTACAGAAAAAATACATTTTCAGAAATGCATACATGTATCACCAAGGAAGCATTGTTATAACATTTTTCCTCGTCAACTGGCTGTTCAGAAACTCAGATGAAGCGTCTTTGTTTAACAACACCCTCATATCCTTTGCTTGCATTCCACTCCCACCCAACCTGTTTTAGAATCAAAAGTGATTAACAGTTGCCTGCCATTTGGGATGACACGTCATTCTACTGTTCCGCTGGAATCAAGCAGAAGACATGTTTGGTATTTTTTGGCCGCGTATTCGCATATTGTCTTAGTGCCTCTATTTGTAGACGGAAATCTTTTTAAGTCATTCTGCATCGAATAAGCAATAAGGTGTAAGTTGTTGTGAGCTTTCGAAATGCCACGAGAAGCGCTAATGTTAAAATCGAATTGATTGAATTTTCGAAGAATACTGAGGTGTGCGAAGGATAGCTGAAAATTTTTGTATCGGTAAAACACAAGCATCTGAGATAATATAAAACCAAGACAAGTTAATAAAGTTGTGGTGTGAAAATGACGTTGAAAATAGTGTCTCATTGCTTTGAACAAAGTTGGTGTGCAAGTGAATGTTTTTATAGAGTGCGGAATGAAAAAAAATTCCTGTGTTAGGGTCGATGCTAAAAGCTAAGAATTTGGAGGTAGCAACAGAAATGAATGTTTCAGATTTCAAGGTCTCCAACGAGTGGTTAGAGAAGTTGCGGATTAGACACAAAATTTCTTTCAAAGCGATTTGTGGAGAATCCGCAGATGTCGACATGCCCACAGTCATAGAACGGTTTGATAAGTTACCTTCAATAGTTTGTAATTACATATTACCTTATTTACTAATTTACGTAAGAAAATATCGACACCTCTCCAAGACGGACACCTCTCTATAGCGGACAATTTTTGATTCCCCACGGCTGTCCGCTTTAGAGAGGTTTCACTGTAATAATAATAATAATAATAATAATAATAATAATAATAATAATAATAATAATAATAATAATAATAATAATAATAATAATAATAATAAGCTAAATTAAATATCTTGAAGTGGATTATCAAGATTGCAACAGATGAGTGTTGTACACAAAGCAGTTGCACTTTATGTACATCGTGTTTAAAGTGGATGCTTAAAATAGATAATGGTTTTGAAAAATTGAATTTTAACATCTTTACTGATTCCACAAATACAGAACATATGTTTAAACTTATTCGTAATTTGGGACAAATGTTTTTTTAACATACGAATATGTTTTCGTAGAAATTATTTTTTGTGACTAGTTCTTTCGTAAGTTATACCATCTGAAAGAAAGCACAATCAACAGGACACAACTCACCAATAGAAACTTTGAAAGATTGAGAAGCATTGTATTTTAAAGTACGGTAAATAAATAACATTCAAGTTCGTAAGCTTCAAGTGACAGTAAGAGAACAAAATTCTAAATATTTAATTTAAGGAAAGAAATAGCCTGGACAAAGAACCTCCAACTTATTAAGAAAACGACTTCCGTATTTTGATTCTTCATTTCTTTCTGAACATAATTTATAATGGGCCCAACAACCTAAAAGTTCTTATTATTGCACATTGTAGAGTTTCTTAAAACAATATATATAACTTTAATGTGATCGTTTCTAATTACCTGTCACGTTAGTTTGACAAAGTATCAAAACTTGAAGCTAATTAGGATGCTTAATTAATAAAATAGTTTTATAAATAAATTATAGTAGATGACTGGGTTAGTCAAAAATAGATTTTAGTACACTTATGCCCATAAGTTAGGGGACGTTCATGGAAAGTGACACGAATGAAGACAGAGATCCGATTAGATGTCGGTTTGTGGAATCAAACGTGTGGGATAGATTCAGGGACTACATTGAAGGTAATATGAGACACACAGCATATGAAGACTGTAAGGTACTACCTAGTGTGGGTTCATACTCTTGATTCCACAGCGATTACGTTTGACATCGTCAGATATGTTCAATATACAGGGAGTAGTCTTCTTTTCAAACTGTGGATGAGACCAGCTAGCACCTCCGATTATAATACACCCTATCTTTCCACAATCACTCATCCAAGGTCGAGAAGAATCCTGGGTATTGGAGTTCGGGTTGGAATCGAACGTCCAAGGTCGCATCAAACATATTCAATTCTTCCGAACTAAGAACCGGGGAACGTGGTGGTCATTCCGTACGTGAGATATCATTGCGTTTCAGGTACCCCTCCACCGCCTGTGCCGCTTGTTGAGGATCTTTATCGTCCATTAGACGAAACGTAGGTATGCACCACACATATTGTTGTACAATGACGTCCTGAAAGATCATACCTGCCACACTACACTGTTTAAATATATGCATGGGCTTCTGTACCTAAAAATATAATTCTACACCATAAACCTGGCACCATCAAAACGATTTTGTTTCACATAATGGACAGTATGTAGTGCGGACTAGGGTAATGTTATGAATACTTGGAACACAACCACGTATGTGGAGTGGGCACCACGCTTCTACATTTTAAATCTGATTGAATATGTCTGGGATGCTCTTGGAGGTCCGACTGTAACCCTAAATCCACTGTCCAGGACTATGGTTGATCTTGGACGTGTGTTTGTGCAAGTGGGTTGTACTACCATAGGAACTGCTGGCTTGTCTCGTTCGCAGTATGAAATGACGGTGTGCAGCATGAATAGCCGTTCGGCTGGTCAAACGCAATACTGAACGTTCCTGACGAAGTCAAACGCAACCGGTGTGAAATCGAAAGTATGAATCCACACTAGGTAAATGCCCTACAGTCTCCATATTCTGCGCCCTTTGTCACATAACCATCAGTGTATTCTCTGAGTATGTCTTCCATATCTAAGATTCCGCAGATCGGCATCTGTCCCCTGTCTTCATTCGTGCGTCCCTTTTCCTTGGTGTCAATAAACTTATAAACAGGAATGTATTAAAAAATATGTCTCCGCATTACTCAGTCATCTAAATTAAAGTATCTAATTATTTTGTTAATTAAGTATCTTAATCAGATTCGATTTTTGATGCTTTGTCAAATGAAAGTGACAACATTTATTAGAAATGATCAATTGAAGTTATAAAGATTGTTTCTTAAAAAAAAAAAAAAAAATATGCAGTACCTTAATAACGGCTTTCCGGTCGTTGTGGCCATTATAACTTACGTTCAAAATGATGTGAAGAAGCGAAATATCCCATATTTAAGAAATTCAACGGAAGCAGTTTTTGCATTAAAAAAGTGCGGGTTTCTTTCAAATTGAACTCTTTCTCAGCATTAAAAATTGCTAAAACCAAAATACTGTTGCAGAAGTTATTGAAAATTACTTTTTAAATTCAATAACTTCGTTTTGCTTTATTTGGTTTATTTAAATTATCTTTCCTTTAATATTAATTTCAACTTTTGTTATTTTATACTATCGAAAATTTTCATTGTTTTCTTTATCTTATGTACTTTTCGATTTTGATCTTTCTTTTTTGTTTATGCTAGCAGTTCTTTTCTGTCTAGTTGTTCTGTCTGCTAACCAGATCGTACAGAAGCAAATAAGAAACTCAAATCAACACATTAGGATCCAGTTGTATCAATCTAATACAGTCTATGTATTTGGGACATAAAGTAGATACGAGGATAAGTCGAAAAATAACTTTCCCCCTTGATCAGGCACGTAATTAGGAATTTATTTTGGGAGCAGTTCAAAGCTTTTCTGGGGGATCCAAGTTCATTAATTATATTTTATGAGAATAAAAAATATTAAAATTTATAAAATTACCCTTAAAATCTGACTAAATTTACAGAAAGGACATGATTTTGGGATGACCGGAGTCCGAGGAACCACCTCCTGCGTACATCAGTGCCCTGGGTAAAACACAAACAGTATGTCTTACTTTATTTTTCTACATAAGGGCCAAGGATTTTGATGTATTTGTCCTACCACTTTACGAGATATAAACCTCTCTTGGAAAAAAATGCGTGCGCTACAAACGAGAAAAAATCCTTCACACTTGTCCTTATTTTGTCATTGGTTCCAAAGTGCCTGCCGCTGAGACCCTTCTCATTCCACAAAGATATTAAAGTTGCGAAAAATGAAATGAAATGAAATCTTTAGTTTTACGTCCCACGGTTATCCCAGTTAGGCTAAAGGAGACGGTGATTATGAGAAATGAATGAAATGATGGAATGAAGAAAGTGGGAGGAAACGGGAGAACCTCGAGAAAACCCACGAGCACGGTGTTTGTCCACCACAAAGTCCACACGGCGTGAGGTGGGATCGAACCAGCGACCCCAAACACCGGAGGTGAACGCTCTACCACTGAGATATTAAAGATGCGGCACTGCATGATATATGAGCAAGGAGCTCCCAAATGAGAGTGGAAAGATGGTTTTGTGTGTTGCCGTCCCCGAATATATATATATATATATCGTATTGTTGTACAAAGGGAGAACGTCAAAAGTCATAAGGTCAGGCTTCCGGGTCCATTCATATCTCATAACCGGTCGCATTTCCTCCCTTGACCGCAAGTTTAAAACACATTTTTCTTCCATATTTTGCTCCCAAAATGTGTCGTAACTGTACGTTTTGCTATCATTGCGATAGCGCCATCTACAGGATCCAGGTCCCAGTTCATCAAAATATCTTCGAATGGCTCTCACATTAAGCATGTCTTTCCTTGCTTTATGATTTCACGAGAAGAAAAATGGAAACTTATTTTCTGACTTCCCCTCGTAATATAAATCCAGTTGAAAACTTGTACTCATATTAAGGAATATAAAACACTTGTATTTGTAATATGATAAAATATAATCCTTATAAAATAATACATAATGCTTACCTCTTAAAGTATAAAGATATGTGTATCATTTATCCTTGTTGTGCAGGGTTCTTATATTTGGAAGGAATTGCAGGTATTGAGTTTGCTCCAATAATACTATTAGCAGCATTTGACGTCAGGGAAGCATACGCTGGAGAAGCAGATAGGCCAGCTAATGATTGGTACAGAGGCAGGGACGCATACGATGCTGGGGAAACTTGGAAAGCAGGCGAAGAAGCAGCGTATGCAGCTGGAGATCCACTAGCTGCAGGTGAAGCATAAGCGTATTGTGCAGCAAGAGCTGAGTTTGATGCAGATGCAACTCCTGGGAAAGTGTACGGTTGCCCACTTGCAGAACCAGCAGCTGGAAGAGCATATGTTTGTGCGGCTGCTGATGGCAAAGCAGCTCGCTGGTAAGCTGCACCAAGAGCACCGGCATTGATAGAACCAGCACCAATTGTACCAGCACCTTGATAACCCTGCAAAGCTATAGCCGGAGAAGCAGCACTAACACCAACAGTAGGAGCTGCTGCTGCTGCTGCATATGGATGTCCTAGAGCATATCCACCAGCAGCTGGATATGCTGAACTAGGGTAGGCTGAGGTGGGATATGCTGAACTAGGGTAGGCTGAGGTGGGATATGCTGAAGCAGGATATGCTGAAGCAAGAGCAGCGTAACCAGCGGCAGGTGCTTGTGCAGCATAAGGAGATGCTGCAGCTAGAGTAAGAGGAGACCCTGCTGAAACTGGAACAGCTGATGCAAACTGTGGACTAGCTGCAACTGCAGCTGTTTTTGGTATTGTAGCAAGTGCTGGACTAGCTGCTACAGGTTTAGCATTTCTGTAGTGATAGCTATTGATACTTGCATAAGAGACAGCAGTATTTGTTTTGGCACCAGCGCTTGCGGTTGCTGGATATGCGTACTGAACTACTCCTCCTGCTGTATTTGCTTGCTGTGTAGCTGCAGTTTGATACTGTATACCTGCAGCAATGTTACTGCTGTACTGTGGTACGGCTTTTCTTTCTTCTCGTCGAGAATCCTTCTTAGCAGCTGTAACCACTGCTGCCAGCAGGGTGATATAAATCTGTTACAAAAGAGAAATATAAAACATGTTAAAATTTTGTTCCCCTAAACTTAAGCATAAAATATAAAACAACGTTTTACAGAACGTCTTCACATCAGCTTATGTAGACGAATGCTGTAACGGTACCAGTTTGTACAAAAGGCTGTTTAAACAATTTAAAACTCTGATAGCTGAACTTCTGTGGAATCTAGTGGCGAGCGAAATATGTAAGCTAATTTCACGTATCTGGCAATCGGATTCTTAAAATATTTTCCTAATATCTACGCTTATAGTTGTTAGAGGCTAAATTATACTCTGTATTCCATGAGTAGGTATATGGTTGTTTCAATCAATGGCGTACTTAAAGGGGAGATTCCGGGATTTTAAACTTCCCTTGAACAAGATATTCTGCAAAAATAAACATTTGCCATATTAAGATACGCATATATAAATCTGAAACGAACTCTGTCTCGCCCTTCTGATTGACCAAATTATGTATACGCTACAGGTTTCGATGTTAAGATCTCTTTATTACTATTAGATTATCATGTTACCTAGCTTTCGACGTAAAATGTGTTAAATGATTTTATATATAAGCACATATTCAGGAATACTGAATATTTATTCATAAACATTACCATAAAAATCCTACTCTCAGTATACAGTATTTGGACTTCTTAGACGCCCATATTATACTACTCATAAGTATGGAAAATTTTAAAGGACGATTCTGCATGTTCGCCGACTGTCGATAGGTATAAGAGAAAACGAAAAGAGATAACTTGTATTAATTACCAGTCCTGCATCCAGTTTCTAATTTTAATTTTTTGTCAAGGTATGTTGTGAAGCAAGCAGTGTTACAGCACTTAAAATTAACAAAATTTGTCGTGTTTTTATTAGTATAAATTTTGACTGAGCGCACAGAAATTGTTATTTTGATTAGATCCTATTTTAAAGTCTGCAACCCGTTGAGAAAGATTTACTCGTAAAGAACAGATCTAATTGGAAACCGGCATTTTCCAAGTGGCAATATTGCTTCTTCTCGTTTTTACTTTCAATGTGAACGTACAGGGGTAGACAAAAAGAATCTAAATACACTTCATACAGGACACTTAGGTTTGGGCCTCCACTGTACAACACGTGTTGCGGTTGCCGATCTTCAATATGTAATGTGGACCTTCCTCTTCCGTTAGCAGTAACCAGTTCACCTGTGAGTGTCGTGTGTGAAAGTGGTGAGGCAAAATGCCCGACCTGATAGACTTCCAAAGAGGCATGATCGTTGGTGCCCGTCTGATTGGAGCTTCAGTGGCAATAGTGGCAAGCATTGTGGAGGTATCGAAAGGCACTGTGTCCAATGTCACGAGGGCATACACAATTCATGGGCAAACGTCGCGGCATCTGCAAATCACAACAGTGGTCCAAAGACAATCCTGTCCGATAGGGGCCGGAGGGCATCAAAACGGATTGTAGCTGCTAAAAATACCACTGCAATGAAAATTACTTCTGAACTCAATTCCGGACTACAGAACCCGGATTCTTCGAAAACAGTGCGACGGGAACTTCATAAAATAAAAATTCATGGCAGGGTCGCTATCGCCAAGCCCCTGGTCACAGCAGTAAATGCGAAGAGGTGTATCCAGTGGTGGAAGGACCACAAGGCGTGAACTCCTGAGCAGTGAAAACACGTAATATGGTCCGATGAATCGACCTTCACCTTCTTTCCAACAACCGGTCGTGTTTACATATGGAGAACACCGTCGCAGGCATATGATACAGATTGTCTGCTCTCAACTGTAAAGCATGGGGGAGGTTCTATTACAGTATGGGCAGTGATATCATGATTTTCTGCAAGTTCCATCATAGCCCTACATGGAATGATGAATCCTAAGGCTTTTGAGGCCATTTTGGAGGACCAGGTTCTACCCATAGCCCAAATATTGTTCCCTGATTGTGATGGCATCTACCAAGATAGTTTGGCACCCTGTCACGCTGTAAAAATGGTGAAAACATGGTTTGAGGAGCATGACTAGGAGCAATCACACCTCCCGTGGGTCCCACAATCACCAGATCTGAACATCATTGAGCCATTGTGGTCTGAGTTAGAAAGGCATGTTCGGTCTCATTACCCTAGACCAGCATCCCTAGACCAGGAACTGGAGCATGTTTTGGAGGAACAATGGTACAAAATTCAACACACCACGATTCAGTAGCTGTATACGCCCATTCCACGTCGGATCCAAGCTGTTTTGGACTCAAAAGGAGGCCCCACATCATTAGGTATGATTTTCACACTTTTGCAAACGTTTTAGATTTTTTGTCCAATTCCTGTACATATGAACTATATAGTAACTAACCCAGTTCTACACAATAACTATAATTGAAGTGAATGAATACATTTACTTATTTGTTTTTGTCAATACAGATCAGCATCATTTTGGAATTACTTGATGCAGTAATATTTTATTCTTTTTAATCAAAGAACACGTCATAGTCTCTGCCTTTCTTTTGTATTAATTTTAGAAGCTGTTCAAGGAAAGAACAGTAGGTGCTAAGACAGTAGGACTATAGTTCCTATCAGGGCATGCTTATTTTTTTGTTCCAAAACATTCGCAAGCAAATAAGAATATAAAATAAAGTTGTGTGTGACAGTATTTCTATCTAAACGACACTTCCTTATTGATTTATTTACATTTTCAGTTAAGAAAGAAGCACTGACATTCCTAGATGATAAATGAAAACTTTTAAATTTATAATCTTAAAATCACGATCATTTCTTGGATAAGATATTAACTAACGCATCTATTATAGCAATATTTGCGCCTGAAAATGCAAGGTAAAATGGAATGGAGTTTATATTATTCTTCATCAGCGCAACTCTGCCTTTAACATTGGGGTAGAGGGACGGATAAAACCCTTCCAACAATTTTTTCTTAAGCGATGTTCAAAATACTTATGAAGTTGAAAAACAATGCTGTGGAGGATCAGGGGAACAGAGTTGTCTTCAACATTGGGAGGCGAGCAGATTTGAGGCTTATTCTTCGGAGGGAGGTGAGATGAGAATGATCTTACAGTAGATGAATCTGACTTCTGAGGTGAACTTGTTGTATATTATACAGCAAGGGACATCAATTTAATCTCACTTTCTTTTGTGGCAATCGGACACAAATCATCACATCCCCCCCCCCAAAAAAAAAGCACATTTCAAATCTGATTATTGGGGCGGACAGTACCCCTAGTTACAAGATTAGAGGGGAGTCCCTCTCATCCCCCCGGGATTTGCGCCAGTGTTAAACATATTAGATTTACTACTTTTAATGTCCCGGAACAAGTATGCGTCATTTTGGGGTCATGTTGCACTATAAGTTTAGAAATATTTATAATCCTTATATTTGTGCACGTATAAAACGAATCTCAACCAATATTGGTTTATATACAACCTCTTTATATATAAATATAAAGATCATAAGGCCATTCCCAGTAACATGATATTTCAAATCGTAGTAGAAATATGTTGAACATTGGTTAAGTTTGAAACAATGTTTACAATTATATAAGAGAACTTGCTATAATTACCACTACGAAAATCTATTGCTGTAGTGTTATACGTAGAAGCAGGAAAAAAAAAACTATCATTTTAAAAAAAACATACACAAATACGTCATTTTAAGCAGTATAGCAATCTCTTCAATTTTCTCTTCGTCAAAGAAAGTGGTTAATCCCATCTCTTCCTTTCTTGCGTTGTTGTCTAAAAAAAAATCCACTGACAAATTGAAAACCACGAAAAGGTGAAATAGAAAGCAAACATAAATAATACAGAAGCAAAATTCAATAATAATTATTATGTCTTTATTTAATTCGCGTATTAAATATAGGCTACTGGTAAGAGTGTTTATACTTTCTCTTCAGAGGTGAAAATGTTAAAAGGCTTTAGGACATAATAATCTGCAGGTGATTCAAGTTATTATAAGGTCGCAAAGGTCACACACTAATTATTAGAAGATACAAGAGACTGAAACTTCGACCTTGTTTATAAGGAAAGGCAATTTCTACTGTGTGTCACGACTGTTTGTCTAAATTACAATATATACGTGAATATTAATGTATATTGACGTGTGATAATTTCGAGCAATTAATTATGCTTATTAACTACCGCATAAAATCATTATATTTATTTTGAAAAAAAAAACATTGCCATTAATTAAATATGATTAGCTTCAAAAATTATTTTCTGAAAATGTCAACCTTCAAAATATGAAACAGTCATTAATAGTAATAATTTATTATTAATACTAGGTATCATTAAAACATATCATTGAGTTAATGCGACTGAAATCTCCGCTCTTCACGTCTGGTGGGAAACTACCATCTGTAACGCATAAAATTGATGAAACGATGTTACACGATGACGTTTTAAAATACGTATATGTGCAGAAATTAAGCTGGGGTATGCGCGCCCGAAGAAAATTTTCTAGGGTGAATTCCATGGTTGCCATATTACGTCTGGTATTTAATATACGTGGTTTGCTATATTATGTATACATTTTCGTGAGCAAAGGTGCAGCCCCCTAACTCCCCCTTCGGGAGCGCATGAGCTTGGCTGGTTATTGAGACAAGAGGTAGTGTGTTGTTGAACATTGTTATGTAAAAAGTGCATCATGAAGGACACGTAATCACGAGTGATTTTCTTTACAAGTTCAAACTGGGACATTTGCACGTCTACACTTGAAGATCAGCAACAATGTATTTGGGCCAGAAGTGGTCAATGAACGCACTATACACCGTTTGTTTGTGATATTTCATGCCGGCGAGAAGATTGAAAAATGAGCACCACAGCCTTCGACCAACAGTATGTTCGGATGGGCTCTTCCGAAACAATGGAAGCAAATTCTCGAAAACAGTTGGAATTGCGAAAGAGTTAGCCATAGACGTTATCAATGTCGTTCGTCTACTTCGCTCAACTGGTAAGGCGAAAAAGTTGAACTCTGGCGTGTTATATGAGCTGGCACCGGTCGACATGGATTATCAGTCATCATCCACGGATTCCACGTTAATCAGTAGGTCCACGTCTCATATTGGCTCGCTGCTGAAAGAGACGCTAAACTAAAATCAACTCAACAACTCCATTGCACTTCGAATTAGAGCTGCTCTGAGGGGGAAGAAAAGTGGTCCAATGACATATTAATCTTGTAAGTAGCATAAGCAAGTACAAATAGCTATTTATACTTGCAACTTTTGAAGCTGATAATTAACGTTCTTTGTAGAGTTATTTGCTATTTAAATAATAATTATCCTAATAATAACCGTCAAACTTCTAAATCCCTGCCTCACGTAAATAACCGAATAATAACCAGTTACACTAATAGATGTTACTACAGGCACTATCGCTTGTCTGACTGACGCTAATAGATGTCTTAACCTGCGCTTTACTGTACACCAATTTTCCTATTTGAAATTACTTGTTACCAGTGGCGTATTTAAGATTTCGTTTTGCGGGGGGGGAGGGCTTTGCTAACTTTACGAACTTTAAGTACTAGAACATATATATATATGTATACAGGTTGCAAAATTTCCGGTCGCCAGGTCGTCGCCAATGGCGACTAGAAATTTCAAGCTGGCGACCAGTGTTCAGTAGGAATGGTTTCTGCTTAAGCTCATAGGGCTCCACAGTTTCTGTTTTCGCATGAAAATAATTGTCACTGAGTGAGAGAAAACATGGAATGTGAAGTCTTCACAACAGACACATGGAAAGTGAAATATTTACAACGTTGTAATTCGCCCCTCCCTTCCCACCATCGATCGAAATGGTTTGCCTCCTGGCGCGTCAACGAGAGAGATGTAATTTCTTTCTTTGTCAAACCAAATGCCATGGGGGAGGGGAGATTTCTCATAATTTGTATGTGAGAGATACTGGCGATCATCATTTTTAGATTGGCGAGTGCGTCTGACTTTGAAATTTTACACCCTGTATATATATTTATATATATGAACAAATCTGAGAAAGGGATCACTAAACCAAACCCCTTAAAAAGGAATACTTCCCCATATAAAATCAATAATGTGAATAGCAAAACAATGGCATGGCATTCATCTTATGAAACTTTTAATGATACAATGACATACACGAAGGGGTTTTAAGGTTTTAACCAACCTGTTGAACGAAATATAAAAGAAAATAAACTCTGTAAAAGACAGTATAGTTGATAACGTGATTCAATGCATGGGATATACTGTAGATAGCCACTTTTCTATGATTTTATTATAGACAACCAACATTTCTTTGCAATTGTGCAGGTTGCATAGAAGCTAGGAATGATTGATTTGAAATGAGATATGAACAGCCACGGTTGCCAGTGAATACAAGGTATGTTAACGGGTTGAGTCCATTATGACCTCAGTCGAGATAATTAATCTCGCTGTTAATTGTGACAATAAATAAATAAATAAATAATTTGCTTTCGTCCAAGAGTTACTATGTGAAATAACAGAAGAATTAAGATAGTATTATATAGAATTAGAAAAGTACCATTGCGTTATCCTAATAAACACTTAACATATTAAGATATTTATACAGAAGTTCTTCCTGAAAGGATGTACAGGGCAGGTCAAGATGAGGGATCTGATTTCAGAAATATATTCTGATAAATTAAATACGCATTTACGTTATTGTGAAACATTAACTTTCAAAGTTAAGTTTCCACGAAGTGTTTCCACTTTCTACCGCTAAGAGTCAGCAGCGAGCATCAAATCAATTGCTTATATTCACCGCAACATGATACGAAAGGTTTGGCAGGAGATAGACTATTGGCTTGATATATGCCGTGTTATGCGAGGTGCTCACATGCAACACTTGTGATTTGTTTTAAGCAAATTTTGAGTTTGCCTTTCTGAGCATACGCTTAGCCCTATTAGATTTGACAGAATAAATTTTTTGAAATCGGGTCCATCATTTTGACTTGCCCTGTATAGTTTGCAGCTTAAACTCCCTTCTTCTCAATGAAATTATGTGTATGAAATTGTAATTATATAAAATCTATTTACTATAGCTCTATTACATATAAGCTTTTATGTTTTATTGAAGAAAAGTGAGCTGACTCCGGTACTACTGACTTAAAGAACTTAATTGGGTCATTAAGTTTTAAAAATCAGGTTTGTCCTCCATAGATGTCGCCGCTATATTTATAATGACATTGCATAAAAATATCATGTGACAGTAACACGACCTCGCTCATATCAGGTACTTACTATGATCTTCATGGTGAATCCAAGGAATGCAAAGAACTAATAAATACACACGAACGAGCGGACGTGATTAAAGATACACCTGTCTCACACACTCTTGCGTTCACATGTAGAAAGAAAAAAGCACTAGAAAACTAAGGATGAACAAGCAGAAGGGACGATAGGTATCGTCCTCTTGTGGATCTGGAAGGAACTACACAACAGCAGATGCCATTACAATGTTGTTAGGCAGGTTATATATACGGTCACTTTCAACACGAAAGACTTTCCCTGGCGCATCATCCTTTTTATTCTTTGCATCACTATCACTGAATGGGTGGGCATCCTCTTATTAGGAAAATCCTTCCTCTCTTTTTTTATGCTCTCTAAACAGCACGTAAATTTCTCTCGGAGTCCACTTTGACGTAATCCTCACATTGAGAGCATTGACAGCAAAGTGATGTCTTAAGTAGCTATACATATATTTTTTGTTCCTTTGTTCGTAGTCAATAATATAATATTAAGATGAAAGATAATTTGGCCTCGTTTCCTTGAATTTCTTTTATTTTTTTTAAAGGATCTGGACGAAATGCATTAATACTAAAATGTGAAATCTTTCCTTCAACAGCCATCCATAATTACTAAAAATTCTTTTCGATAATACATTAAGCAGAAGAGAGTGGATTGATTTTTTTTTTTTACTATGGAAACAAACTAATTAATTCGAGTGGTTGTTGTAGTATTTTCTTTCAATCAAAATTATTGGCTATTTGTGTATTCAAATAATACATGATGCACTTGATTTACGACTGGAATTTCCGTACTACATGTTCTTCATTTGACTCTAATGTTTTAGTTCTTGTAATAAGCAAAGCGAATTAACGAGTAATCAAAAAGCTGTACTTTGGAGGATATAAACCATCAGTAAAACATTTTTTTTTCCATCCACGTGACTTAATTAAAGAAAATTTAATTAAACAATTATCTGGTTTGATTTTGATTTAAATTATTAAAACCATTAAGAATTTTTTATTGCTCAATAAATCTGTCCAGCCTCTCTTCTCTAACTCGGCTATCTTTCCTCGTAGCAAACATGTCCTTTGGTGGTCTCATACTTGCCTCGGGGCATGCGAGCTCGCAGTAGAAACTTGAGAAATAAGTAAAATATCCACGGAATTTACCTGGAATTTCAGTGGGAGGTGTCTTTCATGGGACAATATTTGCATGTTCAAAATTCTTCCATTGATGATCCTGCTGAGAGCTAGGAAACGTCAGATGGTAAATTCCGTTTCCGAGAGACAATCGGACATTTGCAATTTTCTCATGATGTCCACAGAAAATGTTCACTGGAAAGAATAAGGCGTTCCTTGAATAGGGTTGCTAGTGGACAAAGTTTGAGGTACTATTTTTCTTAATGTTTGAGGATTATGAGTGGGTGAGAGGTAAGTTTATTGTTTCATTGTGTTGGAAATCCTATCCACGGGCATCACAATATGACGCGAATAATGTCTCTTGGTTATGTGGGTTTATGCAATAGTGGTATACTGTATAGCTCATAAAGAGATTATGTTCAACATCAAATTTCTATTCGATATAAGCTACTAAAATGCAAAGTAACTGGGTTCCAAATTTGGAGTTTTCTGAGCGAAGCTCAATTATTATAATCAAATCCAAAATATTTCTAACACTTGTTTTGAACCGACTAATAGAAATTGGCTAAATTTTACCCAATGATCAAAACTTTTACGCATATTACAGAATTGTCCGTTTATATTTTGAAACGTTAGGAAAAGCGTCATACAATTTCGTGTAGATCATTCACTGAACATTTGATTTTCTAGAATTAAGAAAAAATAATGAATTAAATTAACAAATTGTAGATAATCCTAAAATGAGAATTGAAGATTACATTAGTTTTGTTCTATTTCAATGAAAGGAATTATTTCTTATACCGTATTTTACGAATGATAAATTCCGTGACAAATGGTTACAAGAGTTTCTTTTTTACCTTTGTCAAGCCAAATGCATTCATTGAATATCTTAAAATATTCAAGACACGTACCGAGTTAGATGTGAATTTTCTAAGGTGTCGCACTAGTATTCTGGGTAAGTGGATTAATCTGTCCCGTAAGAAACAATATCATCATCACGTTCAAATCAACTGGAGCGATGTTTACTTTTATTCATATACAATACACTGTATATTTTACGTAATTTTACGGGATTTCGCGTATCATTCGCTGTACTTCTTCTTCAGGTGATTGTTTCCTACAACGTGGAAGCATTATTTGTAATAATTTTATGTAAGATGCGTAAAAATTAAGGTGATAACGGGTCGGGAGAGTCGTCTATCGCGAGTAAACCGGTAGCGCAGCTTTTCCAATAACATTTGTATCCGTTGTGAAATGAGACTTTTAAAAGTGTTAAGAAAAAACACACATATATACACTGAACAAAAATTGTAATTAAATTGCCAAACATCAATGTAAAATCATTTATCCTTCATTTTGTAAGTTGATATACATTTCCTTTGATTAAATTACAAAATTTGCTTTTTTTTGTACAAATTTATAGTAAATTTATAGGAAAGTAGGATGATAAAAATGTAATTTTACATAATTTCATATTAGTAATTTTACTTTATAGGTGTAAATTGATTTACATAGAGGAGTGTTCAAATAGATTGCCAACGGTTTTTTTTTTTTTTTTTTGTAAATTTACTTATGAAATTTTTTACACTGTACATAATTTCTATTACTAGGAAAGTTAATAGTATAGAATAGATATTGTTCTTGGTCAATCTAATTTACTGGTTACCGTTGTATATTCAGAACTCTTTCACCAAACTCTCAAGCAACTACACTCGTCAGTTATACCTGCATAATCAGATTTCATAGTAAGAGACAGGGTATAACCTTCTTGCTCACTATTACCAATATATTGTATTTCCCACCGTTCATACAGAGAATATTTTTAAACCCAACACTTCTGGTATGTATCTTCAGGTAGTTCAAAATTAGATAAAAATAATGTAAATAACAGATATGGATAAAATATCCAATGTTACAAAACAAATTTTGTAGATTAAAAAAAATCAGTGTTATTTTTCTCAAATGACATTTTTATTTTATTTTAACGACCCAGTGTTAAGTCCTTTAGGTTAAAGCAGACGGATGACTAGCGATAGTAAATAATTGTGAATATTAAGTTTATTTGTGCTCTCCCACCGGGAATTCAACCCGAGACCACGCTTACCAAAGGCAAATACGCTAGCCACTAGACCACCAGAAAGAGTTTTTTTTAAAAAATTTTAAAAAAATGTAATAATAAAAGGGAAATACGAAAAGTACCTCTGATAATTTGATTGCACTTTCATAATTTATTCCCATATATTTAGTCTGATTATGAGCTTGAGTACTTGGTTACAATCGTAACGTTATAGAAAGATACGTAAATCTTTCTAATTGTAAATTTACTATTAATGTCTCAGAGCATCTACTTATTTGATTTGTTACAACTCTACAAAAAAAAAAAAAAAGAAAAGAAAAGAAAAAAGAAGATCCTATTGGCTGTATTTGGATAATGTTTAGAAACCACATACTTGTAGTAGGTAAATCTTCAGAAAGCAATGACACGAAATTTTTTTCAAGGCTAAGGAATTTTTCCTTTGGAGCTTCTTTCGTTCGCAATTCGGCTTTAGAGACTAGCATTTATTTTCTCATTATTTATATACGTTATTAGTGTAAATTCCATATTTTGAATGTAATAAATAACTAGCTGATACGAAGTTACGGCAACTGATACGTGATACAACGCAATGTAAAATTCTAACCAACTTATTCACTCCTGTAACTTGTTGGTTACTTATTCATGAAATGCTTAAAAAAAAAAAAAAAAAAAGGACTTAACTAACAAATTTAGATGTCTGACAAAAGCTTCAAGGTATTCTGTTCCTCTTAGGTGTAAATGGAAAAGTTTGACTATTAGGTCAAAGTGAAATAATTGGTCCTACCCTATGTAATCATCACACAAATTGACACACTTTTCCTACCTCGGGTACTCAGATTGTATGTAGTAGAGCCTTTCTATTTGAACTGTGCTCTTCTGGCACTACTGTCGATGTATGTGTTACTGTACCTCCCTCGAAAGAGGAAGAACAAGTTGCTGCGGCCGAGATCTTTCATTTGTTAGATGCTGAAGCGTTGCCACAATGAATTATTTCACGGACTTGCTGTGATCTGTCTTGTTAGCCATTCTAATTAGCCTACGATTTTCACTCGTCAAGACCAAACGACTGGATGACAAATTGGCAACACGACTGAGGTCATTCACTTCTTTTTCCTAAGCAAAGGGAGGGTTTCCTCCGTCAGAGGGTTGGCGGGGGTGGGGCCGTAGTATAGTTCGCGTAGTTTCGGAGGACACACCTGAGATAGACAGGCTCTAGTAGGTATTTTGAGTATTGAAGAAACACCCCACCTCAGAAATCATGTGTTCAAAATATATCATAATGAAACACAGACTCTGGTTAGGGAATGAGGAAGAATCCAATCAGAATCAATACCAGGTCGAGGGATATGGCGAGTAAGGTGGAAGTCCATAACACAAAAAGCCAACAAGTGCCATAGTATTTTGAGCAGGATGAGTGGATGTATTGTCTGTCAGGATTCGGACCCCATTTCTCAGCATTTCGGGAGGCTATTTCCCTTGATAAGACTCTGTAACTCAGTAAATAGTCTGATAAAATTTCCTGGTGATTGTTTGTCTGGCCTTTGCAGGAAAACCAGTGATGCTTATTGTTTATATATATAATTGAACATTTCGTTTTTACTGCTAAAGTCTTGGGGTGAGAAAGATGTGTGTTCCTGTTTCGCAGAAGAGGTTCAAACTGGTTTTTCACGCTCAGCGTTGTCATGTTTCGAAGGACAGAAAAATAACACAGTGGATGTGTTCCTGTTTTACAGAATGAGAGATTTTATTTATTATTTTTTCTTACTGCACCAGAAGTACGCCGATATTTGTATTAAGTGTTGAGAAATTGATCCTATCTAATGTAATCACATATACAA
The DNA here is from genome assembly GCF_964235325.1 of Thermobia domestica. Classification (NCBI taxonomy): domain Eukaryota; kingdom Metazoa; phylum Arthropoda; class Insecta; order Zygentoma; family Lepismatidae; genus Thermobia; species Thermobia domestica. The sequence continues at coordinate 134,198,020 of NC_137462.1, read as the reverse complement.
ATTGCATGTAACAAACAAATTACTTCATAAATTATTGAGAAAGTTAAGATGGATGATATATCAGCAGACCATAAAAAGAAAATGAATTTTTGTAAAGTGAAAGGAACGAAAATATAGTGATGGATGAAACATTTAAAATTTGTCCACGTCAATTTTCATAGTTATATACGTACATTGCACGGAAAGTATTTCAAACATCTTTTTGCCACTTCTCTTCTGCTTATTGCAAAGCAAAACTCAGTCATTGTAATTGTACACAGCCATGCTTCAGCAAATCAAGATAAAAGCTGAATATTGTTGCTTCTAGTTTTGTGTGCAACAATTTATGACTGACTTTGATACAAGCAATAAACGTTACCAGTACAAGAGAAGTATTCCAGCAAGCGGCACTTCGTATTTGTTAGTTTCATTTTACCCAATCTATCAATCTATATGGAGAAAGATACAAGATATTAGGTTAACTCCAATTTACAAGGCTGATAATGATATGAAGAAATAGATTAGGAGAGAAAATGCACTTCCCCCCATTCCCCTTGAAAATATTTCTGATGCATTTCCATATATACAAGACGATGCACGCGACATCCCAGAGTTACAAGATTTCCTAGACTACTTGGCAGACACCTATGTTGACGAACTGAATGCAACCATCCACCCGTAAATACATCAAATTTGAAAGTTTACTTTTTTATTGGATTGTTATTTGACTCCTTACATTGTACTAATTATATTTTTATTAATAGGAAGTAGACATAAATCATCCCTATAGATATATATACAGATTCATTCTACTTTTGAAACAAGAACAGTTCGAGAATGCACCTGCTAGAAACAGGCAATTTAACTTTGCGGAGGAAATTGTGGAGACGTTCAGACAGTTGTACTCGGGTTTTTAAAAGCAGGATTCGATGCCATGAGGGTGGCCTATACTTTCATACAATAACTCATTGCATTCACTTGGACAGTTGAAATTATAATCCAATGAAGACGAATTGATATTGAAAGTCGCATCTGTATACTAAATTTATTAAGGTTCATGCCATTATTGTTCAATACAAATGCTTTTTTTTTAATTTGTGTATCTGTGTATTTGTAATTTGGTCTTGTTGCAGTAAATCACGATTGCACTTGTGTGCAAGGCTCTATTGAGGGCCGCACCTGTTTAGATTTATGTTGATGTTTTGTTCCTTTCGCCAAATATTTCTAATATTGAGGTGCTACCGAAACATTTTCATGCTTTTCTGCGAAACAGGAATGGGTAAACTTGACAACGTTGCACACTGATAAGGCATTCTGCGAAATAGCAAGTAACCGAAAGGGCTTTCAGTCTCTATTCATTGCATTAGTTTTTTGGTCAGAGTGGTACACGTAGTGAATGGGCAGGAAATCGTCCATACCATCCTGGTGTTACGTCAATATATACTCCGCGGTGGCTCAGTGATAGAGCGTTCACCTCTGGTGCATGGGGTCCCAGGTTCGATCCCAGCTCGCGCCAACTTTGTGGTGGACAAACACGGTGTGCGTGGGTTTCCTTGGAGTTCTCCCGTTTCCTCCCACTTTCTCCATTCCACCATTTCTTTCACTTCTCATCATCACGATCTCCTTTAGCATAGCCGGCTGGGACTACTATAATCTTTAATTCTTCGGTGAATGACGATCAGCCACTTCGGTATTCATGATCAGCAATTGTTTATCCACATTTAAAACATTTAACAACTTTGCCACTGTCACATTTTCTAGTGGATTCTTCTCGTACAGTTCGACCATATCTGCATGAATATGCTTGTCATCTTCCTCCTTCAGGTGCAGGAAACGAATTAATGCTAAAATCTCATTCTGGTTGGTTGGGTTGCTTTCGAGTTTAGTGCTCCGTTCAGCACCGAGGCTATTTGAGACGTGGACCTACAGATTAACGTGGGATCCGAACTACATAAGGAAGCTCTTCCTGTACTGGTATGGTGGCGTAAGGCTATATTATATAGGTGCTTTCCATCATGTTTGCAAACCTTAAAGATACAATATATTCTATCAGGGATTAGTTTCAAGTATGCTACTACGTTTCATTATCCAAAGGGATGATATGGATTTAATGACTATTGCTCGTATATTGTGCATTTAAAATCTAGTGACTGAATATTGTGCATTTAAAGTGAAACGAGGAAAATATATGATACACGTCAAATGCGGACTTGTATATAGTACTCTCAAACGGGTCGGGTCAGGTCAACTCGGGTCGGGTTGTCGGGTCGGGTCAGTCGGGTCAGCTCGGGTCGGGTTATCGGGTCAGGTTCTCGGGTCGGGTTGTCGGGTCGGGTCAGTCGGGTCAGCTCGGCTCGGGTTGTCGGGTCAGGCTACTCGGGTCGGGTTATTCGGGTCGGGTTGTCGGGTTGGGTCAATCGGGTCAGCTCGGGTCGGGTTGTCGGGTCGGGTCAGTCGGGTCAGTTCACTTTGGTCAACTGAGTTAAGGTTGAGCTTAAACTCGGCTGGATTCGAAAGCTGCTGTTTTTCACTAGCTGCCTAATTAAAAATAGCAATTTTCAATTGATTTTATAGAAGCCATAAATCTATTTTGAACACTTGCAGCTTTTGTTTTTATGGTAAATGCTTATTTTTGTACTTGTGTGTACTTTAATTTTTAAATGTGGAATATTGATTTTACCAATCGACTGTAATATTAATATCTACGCCAATATGGAGTCTGGATTTAGAACAAAACTAGAAGTTGTTTAAGCAAAGCCAAAAGAAAGATTGGATATGGACGACCAAGTCCAAGTAGGGCTGCGGTAGCTCAGTGGTAGAGAATTCATCTCTGGTGCATGGTGTCCATGGTTCGATCCCAGCTTGTGCTAAGTAGGCTTTGTGGTGGAGAAACGCCTTGTAGTGGGTTTTCTCGGGGTTCTACTGTTTCCTCCCACTTTCTTCATTCCACCATTTCATTCATTTCTCATGGTCACCGTATCCCTTAGCCTCGGTGCAGAATTGAGGGACTTTAAACTGAATATTTCATTTTATTTCACCAAGCCCAAGGACATCGATACAAGAACAAGATAAAGATTGGATATGCAAGACGAATTGCATAGTAATCTTGTTCTTGGCCTTGTTTTGGTGATCACCAAGTAGCGATGAGCATATTTTCTTGCTTTCCGTATAGTATGAAAGACCATAATCAAAATCACACTTGGTCTTCATCTGTACCGATGAGGCGAGCATTCTTGGCTCTTGTATAGCGTCAAAGAACACCACGACTACGAAATGCAGGACCAAGACTTGACTGCAAGACAAAGAATAAGACATAGTATTGATAACCAGGGAGCGAATTGTTTGAATTTCATTTGTTGGGCTGAAAGTGATGAAATAAAATTAGTACTTTATAATTAAATATCATACTGTATTTTTAAATTTTAAATTACAAAATTCATATTATGTATCTTCTTACGTGCAACTATATATACTGTAGAATACGTTTTAATTACCGAGAAAGAAAAATCAAAGTGGCACGGGTCCCGGAATCATAAGAACCTATTTTGGAATGAAAGCTGAAGGGTTGGAAAAAATCACAGGTGTTCTCCTGTTTCCTCAACCCTTATGTCCCTTTCACATTATCCGGCGATTTGCCGGATCCGTTTGCGGCGAATTGCCGGACGAGGTACAAAGACATTGCCAAGCAATGAAGCTCTTCACATATGTGCGGCGGTCGCCGGACATTTATCAGGCGAGCAAAAACAGCCGTATCTCCCTGCTAGAATCCGGCGCGGCAAATCGCCGTGTATAGCCAAGCGGGACATTACAAGCATTGAAGCTCTTCACATATACGCGGCAAACTACCGGATGGGTGTTGGGGGAGGAAGCAAGTGTTGCCAGGAAAGAGCAGAAAGTGGCTGCTATAATATGGGAGCGTGTGGTTTTGTGTGTGTGTGGAGTGTGTTGGTGTATGTGGTTATGTTCTAGCCCAGTACATCTGGAGTAATTAACCAAACCTGTACATACAATATATGGGGAAAGATGACATGTAAAATTATTTGAAAACGACCAATACTACCGAAGTGTCGAAATCAATATAAACAATTATTTTTCTATGTAATAGAAGGTTGGGAGATGTCCGGGTAGCACTATAAATTTGTGGTGACCCAAAATTGAAATATACGCTATCAAATATTTCAGCAATACAGTCTTTTGCTATATATTTATGTACTATTTTGCTACGCAAAGCAAGAGATAATTCATGATGTGATATTTGATAAATATACCGTACTTTATATATTTTATAATTATCTAGCTGTAATTTCTTGAATAGTCCTCTGAATTCAGGGACTAGAGCAGTGCTTTAAAGAGACCGAGTCAATAGTAGGAACGCTTAAACAAAAGAATAAACCCGAAATAGTATAATAATAATAATAATAATAATAATAATAATAATAATAATAATAATAATAATAATAATAATAATAATGATAATAATAATAATAATAATAATAATAATAATAATAATAATAATAATAATAATAATAATAATAATAATAATAATAATAATGATCTAATATAAATAAAATAAAGAGTTTATGTGTCTTGTGCGGCCTGGGGACCATACGAGTGGACCAAAAGCTACCAAAATTTGGTCACGGGTATCTTCGTCCAGGCTCCAGATCAAGCCGATGCTTTTTTTTTTTTTTTCATAATTCGAACCAGGAGGTCTCAGGGGGGCGTTTACCAGGACATGTAAAAGTAGTAGAAAATGACCGATATTAGTGTCAAATCCACAGTTTTCGCGGTCGCTGAGATCAATGGTAACACTACCATTAGCGATGACTTCAGCCACCATTTGTATATGGGCCGGGGGTCACCAGAGGGGGGGAGTATTTTCGAGACATGTAAAAATAATCGAAAATGACCGATATTAATGTCAAATCCATAGCTTTCGGACTCACTGAGCTCAATGGTGAAACTCAAATAGCGTTTACTTTCACATTTAGTCCACATCAGCTAAGGAACTTGGGCCAGGAGATCACCGAGACATGTAAAAATAATCCACAATGACCGATATTAGTGTGAAATTCACAGTTTTCGCGATCTCTTAGATAAATGGTGATACTTTCATTAGCGATGATTTTCAAATTCAGCCACCATTGTGGGGGGTGCGGTGGCTCAGTGGTAGAGCGTTCACCTCCGGTGCTAGGGGTCCCTGGTTCGATCCCAGCTCGCGCCGTGTGGACTTTGTGGTGGACAAACACCGTGCTCGTGGATTTTCTCGGGGTTCTCCCGTTTCCTCGCACTTTCTTCATTCCACCATTTCACTCATCTCATCTCTCATCATCACCGTCTCCTTTAGCCTAACCGGCATAACCGTGGGTCGTAAAACTTAAAGATTTCATTTCATTTTTCATTTTTGAACGAAAATCTGATTAAAAGATACTTCTCAATCAAAATTCATAGTGGGGATATTTTTCTGGACCGAACTGTATATATATATATATATATATATATATATATATATATATATATATATATATATATATATATATATATGCAATAGCTAAAATAGCTCTTCTTCGCAAGTGAGGATAAGGTTTATGGAATATTCACATTTGGAAGCAGTGAAATATGTGAATAAAATGTGAAATATGTGAATAAATTAGTGAAATATGTGAATAAATGTGAAAGAGCAACACCTTTGGCGTTGTTTCTGTCAGTATAACTAAAAAATAAATAAACAAATAACGAACAGCAACAATTTCGGCGTTACTCTTGTCAATTCCCGGGCAAACTAACATGTCTCTTTAGGCCTGAACTTGAACTTAAATGTCATTGGTTCTGTCAACAATCAGCTCAGCGATCCTGAAAGCTATAGATTTGACATTAACACTGGTCACTTTGGACATATTATTTATCATATCTACTTCCATGAGGGTCGAAGCTAAAGTTGATCTTAAACATCATCTGGAATTTCACAATTCATCTCAATTACCGCGAAAACTATCTATTTGACATTATTATTCGTCATGCCAGGTATTTATCCTCTGCATTTATGAATACATTTTGACCCCCTTCAATTCTCCCTAGATGAATATCGAAATAATGGGTAGTATAAATAAATCAGAAAGAACAATGCTTTTGGCATTACCACTGTCATCTCCTGGGCCAGCTGACATATCCCTTTTTGCCTAATGCCCAAACGTGGACCAACATGCTATCGGAAGTGTCATCAAGCAGCTTACCTATCCCAAAAACTATTAATTCGGTACTAATGTCGGTAACTTTCGACATTTTATTCCATTCCATCCCATGACAATGGGTGTTAAACTTGTACTTGAACGGCATCGAAAGTGTCACTACTCATCTCAGAAACCCCGAAATGTAAGGATTTGATACTAATATTAATCGTTCCGAATATTTATCGTCTCCTTTTATGCATACATTTTTACCCTTGCCCATCCCCATCAGAAGCCGAAAATTAAAAAAAAAAAACGGCTTCGTACGCGATTAAATATGGTGAAGATCTATTTCTGTTTAAACTTTTGTGGCTCAAAACTTGAGGCTCCTTTCTATCTGAGAATATGATGACAGACACATACACACACAGTAGAGACACATATTGTTTTATTATGATTAAAGATGCATTATTGTGCTTGTATGTAAGTATTTTAAAAATAACTCTGGAATGTCTGAAGCAATTTCAACCAAACTTGATGTGCATATGACTTATAATCTGAAAACAAGTACTGTGTGGGTAAGAGACCCCTATTAATCCTATGGGTGAGGGTGCGAAAGGATGGCATGTAAAAATAATCGAAAACAGCCGATATTAGTGTATAATTCATAGTTAAAGGATTTGATGTCGTTGAAGTGAATAGTAACGCATTTGATGCCATTTAACTTTATGTTCAGCTCTAAGTAGTGGGCACGTCCGTAAGGGCAAGGGAGCCGATCCTTGAGGCCCGGGGGTCATGTGAGCCCTCTGTATTTTTATGAATATGTATTTTTTATGTATTTTCTCTTGTTATATGTATTGTTATATGTATTTTTTTATAAATGCCCCCCAAAGTTACAGAGAAATCGGCGCCCTTGGCTAAGGGCATATCCTAGGGGGTAGAGACACTCATAATTATCTGTAAAATACAGTATCTCACGAGCTCTTCAAGTTAGGAAGATTAAACTCGGTGTATGTAAACTGCTCATTGAAAATAGAGAACTAACATTTTTTTTTTTTTTTTTGGAAAATTGTCATTTTAAGGGAACAGAAGGGTGAATTTTTGGTAATTTCGTTTTTCAGATTGAAATTGACAATAAACGCTTCTTTATAAGAAAACAATTGAAAAGCTTGAAAATAATTTAGAAATCTAATTAACGCCTACCTTGAGCTAAGCTTTACTCATGTTACTTACTCATGTCAAGGGGGTCCGAATATTTTTCACGAAGCTATTTTCACTGTACTAAGAGAAACATTTTTAGGTAATACTCTCTAGAATGAAAGCATTCAAATGCACTCAATTCTGTCTCTAATTGTCTACAGAATCCGGTCCTTTAATAATTGCAAAACTGCAAATCCCACAGTTCTCATACGCTTTCAATTCTATCTTATTTATAATATGCAAATTTTGAATGAAGTATTTCTAAATTATTGTACTACGTTATTGTTGTTACGGTATGCATTTCTATTGAAACACAACAGAAACTATGCTTCAGGATTACTTTTACGTCTAGCACTGACAATTGCGACACCACCCGGCGAAAGCATGAATTATTATTTACATTTACTACAGACAATCCACGCACAAAACATGATCAGAATTTTACAGCGTACTAGGTTATACCATAGTGTTGTATTCACGCTATTTACAGTCTTTATACTGAGAGTTAACATGATTTTAATTGCAAGGTAACCACATTTTCAACGATTTTAAAGGAATTTTATTCTGTAAGTAATATGAGAAAATTATATTTGTCGTATAGTCAAGTATAACAATGGACGACCACTACAAGATACTTTTATATAAAGTATTTTGAGTTCGTTTCTGTCATCTATACGGTGTCTGTATAAAATTTGATTAATTTAAATTTTCATATTCAGTGTGTGTTTTACATTTGACTGCTATTTATCTTCAACTTATAATGACCCATATATTGTAATAATTTTCTATAATCGTTACAAAAGATGCAATGTTATTGTAATTTTACATATAGGCTAGTTCTTGTATTAATAATTCTTCAGGACAAAACTTCCGATTGCTTTTAAAATATACGTTCATTTTGTAAGCATAGAAACTACGCATATATACTAATTACACTTCATATTTTGAAATATCAAAAAGAAGGCCATCAAAAATACATGATGAAAGAATATGAAGAATTAGGAAACTTTAAAAAGAAAATTCGAACAGGAGAAGCAATTATTTTTGTTCATTGCACAATAAAGACATTAACAAGATCTGTTAAACAGGATAACAAAGTTGAATCAACCATTATTCAAGAACAACTACCTAAGAAGTGGTTCCCAACAGGTGTGCCGTGAAATTTAAAATTTAAAAATAATGAAGCTTTTAATAATAAAGTAAAATCTATTTTGAGGTAAGCTGTACCAGTCAATGCCTCCAACAGCCGCAACAAAATTCAGTACTCTAATATGGTCATAAACAAGACAAAATTGAACATAGAACTGTTTCACAGATATGATTTTGACATCAAATTGTTTTGATCCACAACCTACTGACAGTAGCTATCTAAGTTATTCGTTTGAGACCAAGGAAAGCTAATGTGGCGATAGAACATTGGTTTCTAGCAAATATGTATAACTTTTGCTGTCACATTCATGGGCTGGAAATGATTGACAAGTAATGAAAACCATTTCAGAAGTTTTCTTGGGGCTATGAATAGGAAACAATATCCTATAATATACATACAGTATAATGGGGGTAAGTTCGACAGAGCAAAAACTGTGTAGTTTTTTGGAATCGATTCAGCGTTTCAAGACTAAGTCGTATCTCTGCTTTCAACATTCTATTCAGATCGGATATTGGAGAAATTATTAACGTTGATCGCTATAGAACGAGTCGATAATAGATAGCGAAACGGAATTCGTTTGGAATTGATCAACATATTAAGGAAAGATATTATTTTCACCCACACGTCTCTTCTAAAACCGGAAGTGGTAGAAATTTACCTCTATTCCCGGCTTCAATATTGATGTTCATAGAGCAAAAACGGTAAGAGAGAACGAGAAGCAGTTTCTTGGAAGGGATTTACAGTCAGAGAAAAAATTAAGATCTCTTCCATTAACCTTTTATTTAAACAAGAAGCGATAGAAATAAACCATTTCCGATTTCAATGTTGATTACCATAGGAAACAACAATTACCGGTATGGATAGCGATAAGCTGCTTTTTGAATCACCTCAACGTTCGAAGAAAATATACTATCTCCACCCATATTTCTCTACTGAAGTCGGAAGTGATAGAAATTCACTATTAGTTTTTATTGAATTTTTGATATGGGTTAAGAGTTCCAAGAATAACTTCCATTTCGACCTTTCTCGTTCTATACAAGTCTGAATCGGTGGAAACTTACAATTTCTAATTTCAATATTGATCGCCATATTAAAAAAAAAAAAATAGTAATGGATAGCGAGAAGCTGTCTTCTGATTTGGATTCACCTCTGACCTTATCTGTCTATAGCTAGCCCCCATTTTTTGTCACAAAAATAATATAAATTATTATCTATATATATTTTAAAGTTTATTGCAAACTCATGATATTAGATACCTATTATAGTCTGGGGTCTGCCTTCCCCCCTTACTTTTACCTTCTAAATCCGCCACTGGTTCTGAATAATTTCTAAGTCTACTATAGTTTCCCACTGTGAGACAAAATTCGATATTCTACGATATTTATATTGTATAAAAGTAGTAAATTTGAACTGTTAATTTTTCCATCTCTCTATTCTTTTCCACTTCAAATATGAACTTATTTTCTTATCTTTATATATATCTTTTCTTCTTCTTTGTAAATTTTACATTTCTTTCCTGCCATCTGGCGAACTTAACCCGTATATTACTGTGTTTAAATTACATTCTTTCCTATTCATAGCCCCAACAAACTTCTCAAATAGTTGTCATCACTTGTCGATCATTTCTAATATTCAGTCCAGCAATGTGACGGCAAAAGTTAAACATGTATGCTAGAAATCACTGTTCTATAGCTCTACTAGCTCTCTTTGTTCCCAAACGAACAATCTAGATACTTACTATAACTCGATTATTATTTTGTATGTGAATCAGAACTATTTGATGTCCATATCATATTTGTGCAGTAGTTCCATGCTGGATTGTTCCTTATTTATGACCATATTAGAATACTCAGATGGACATAAGTTAATCATCAATTTTGGACAACTAAATAATTATACTGTGAAATTATCAATTTAGGTGCAATAGTTTGAAAGAAATCTGGATTGTGTGGAAGAGCTCGCTTGTTCAGAGATTAGGTTCGATTCTCTGCTCTTCATGGTACCACAAAGATGCTCAGGCAGGAGCACTGCAATGTAGTCTAACAAGTTTAATGCTTAACCTTAGTTCGTTTCATTAGTTCAGAAGATATTTGAACATCGATATTAAATTAACTGCCCAAAGTTCCTAATCCTTCCAGTCAGGTGGCAAACCAACAATTTTTAATACTATTTCTTAGCAAATTTACAAAGAGAGAATATCGTTAACATTTCTTCATCAACGTTTCTTAACACAAACCGAAGAACGGGAGTTCAGCAGCAGAGCGTTCACTTATGGAGCAAGATTCCAGGTCATGTAAGTTTATAGCAATCGCAAAGCATCCGTGGTTTTTTTTTACAACGACTTACCGAGGGTAGTCGTTAACCTGGTTCGACAAAATATGATATACAAATCTCGAGTGGTAGTAGTCTTTAATAATTATATACTATCGTTCTCACCATTTCTATAAAAATGATAACGTCGATAAACAGTGCTAAAAGTGGTTTATTAGTTGATATACTTTATAATATATTTTCCTTAACACTGTCAAGCACACAAACTTGCTGACTCGGTATCCATAAACATGTACATAGCAACAACTATCCCATAATAATATCTTACATATCTTAAAAACATTCTTCTTCTGTTGTTATTAAATTAACATTCTATGAAGTATAGTGCATATGTATGAGCACTTTCTGCCCAAGGTACAGGTAATTATTAACCTATCCAAAGTATTTTGTTATATAAAAATGTCGCCCGACAAATGGACTGAATATAAAAGTCATAAGCGAGTTTGGCTTTTATCTTCAAGAACCACTGGTCCGTTTACAATAGTGTTCTTACATTACATATGTTCTTTATATTTTGATCACACCTCGTATATATCTTCATTACATTTCATATATATATATAGATACATTTATAACAAATCTTATGCTTCATCAATACTTATCGTTTTTATTACATTAATTATATTTATTTCATTATTATCAAAACATCGTCGCTTATTAATATAATTAACGAGGGTGAAACACGAATTACTATGATTAATAGTTTTGATCATTATTAAAACAGTGATGTTATAAATAATGTTTAATCTTTCAGGGCGCATTAAATAACAAATAAGTTAGATGTTGCATTTTAATGTATACATCGTGGCACTAAGATGTCATAATAAAGAAGAATCTTGTTCGGATAATATATAGGATAGCTCATAAAAACAGTCGTCGAATAATTAGTTTTATAGAATAGATCTTCTTCTTAACATAATCTTTGACAGTTAAGTTTTCAACAGAAATCAATCTAATATAAATAACCTTTGCTTTTAATCATTTATGAATCGAATTATAATTCTTACATATATTAAAAACATTTGAGAATTATCATTGATTAATGAGAATTAAAGAAAATTAAATTGAATAAAAATAAAATAAATGTTCATGAAAATCTATAACTGATATGAATTTAACTTAATTTCATTAACGGTAATCAGGTTACATTCATACTTGCATATGAATTTAATAAAGTACATTGTACTGCACAATCATTATTATGTCCCGTATTATTGTTCTGTACAGGAATTACTTCAATACCTGGATCCGGATGTGAAGTGACATCTCTTGTCCTCCCATTACGTCTATCCACGTAGTTCGCTGTATTCCTGGACTTTCGCCATACATTCGGTCTATTTTTAAACCTATTTTGATTATATGGTCTAACATATGAATTGCTACGATTAATTAGGTTAGGCGGATTCCCTACATAACTTTGTCTATTTTGCTCGTTTTGACTGCTAGAATTTACTCGGCTTAGGTTATGTTCCGTATTGTTCACACTTCGGATATTCAAATTCCGAACATGCACAAAATGATCTGAATTATTCTTATTTTTACCCATTCCTGCTTGTTGATTCATAGCATGGTATTGAGTTTCATAGCATTGGACAAGCATTAATAAATGGTTGAAACTCATACACTGTGTGGAAAATAAGATCTATTGTAACTTAAACGGAAGCAAATTTCGAATTGATGCTATTATTCTCGATTCCGATTGCAATGGATTAACGACCTTTAATTCGTTGTATGTATTTACAACAAACTCTACAACAGATTTATGCAATCGAGGATTGAAGTGTTGATTTCTAATGGTGGCATCTCTATTTGCCAGCAAAAAGTCATTTTCATAATTCGCGATCAATGCCGCTTTGAATTCATCATATGTACTGATGTGATCACGTACTGCTTTAAACCATAGTGAACAAGGTGGGAGTAATACATGAGGGATTAATTTCATATATTGTGATCTATCTATACACATTATATTGCACTCATCCTGGAATTTCTCTAAGAAAGAAGTAGCATTCTCGTTACACTTACCACTGAATTTACTCATGGCTCGTATTTCACTCATCTTAACACTTAATTTTACCTTCCTTTTATCATTCCATGTACCCATTGGGTGACAGTTCCTATTCATGACGTGATGTGTCGTTACACCATCAATGTTTCGTCCATCTGTACTCTTCGGATGAATTTCTTCTAAAATGATATCCTCATCAGATACTGGCGAAGGTGGGTTCATCTCTGGTGAGTGTGGAAACTCCAAGCGACCATCACACGGGTTATTGTAGTATGTGTGGTCCTTAACCTGTAGCATTCTAATTTCTTCCTGTAACGTAGCTAACAATTGCGTATTTGTACGTATGTTGTTAGCATTACTGATGACTTGGATCTTTTGTTGTTGAACAGAAGATTCGGTTACTTCTAAATCCTTTTTTATATTACTGATTTCTTGGCTCAGGTGGTTGTGATTACTCTGGCATTGCTCCGATATTCCTTTTAATTTTTCCTCGAACTGCGAGGTGATATCGCTCATCGTCTGGATAATTAATTGTTTTGTTTCATCCGACTTCTGTTCCATTCGTTTGCTTAATTCCTCGTATTGTTTGTTAGATTCATCAGACTTCTGTTCTATTTGTCTACTTAATTCTTCAGAGTTATGCTTCATCGTCTGCTTTAACTCAGTAGACATCTGCATCAATTGCTGCTGTAATACTAGCAAGATTCGATCTTCTGATGATGTCATTTCTGGTGCTACATTATGTTCACCATTGTCACTATTATGGGATTCCTTTTCCATTGTTTCTTTGTCCATTTTTCTTATAATTGTTCTACCACTTCGTAATATGGTCAAATTTGTATTCATTAACTATATGACAAAAAGAAAATTCAACCTTACTCTGCTTCGGGATGTGAATTTGCGGTATGGTCCCGGGTGAGGTAAACCAAAATTTTTAGCAAATCCTGGTGTGAAGGCACCAAAATTTTTACAACGACTTACCGAGGGTAGTCGTTAACCTGGTTCGACAAAATATGATATACAAATCTCGAGTGGTAGTAGTCTTTAATAATTATATACTATCGTTCTCACCATTTCTATAAAAATGATAACGTCGATAAACAGTGCTAAAAGTGGTTTATTAGTTGATATACTTTATAATATATTTTCCTTAACACTGTCAAGCACACAAACTTGCTGACTCGGTATCCATAAACATGTACATAGCAACAACTATCCCATAATAATATCTTACATATCTTAAAAACATTCTTCTTCTGTTATTATTAAATTAACATTCTATGAAGTATAGTGCATATGTATGAGCACTTTCTGCCCAAGGTACAGGTAATTATTAACCTATCCAAAGTATTTTGTTATATCTTGTAGTTGTTCCGTTACCTACAAAATTACTATCTCAACAATTATTTCCTAATTATTTCCGTTTATAAATTATCTGTCTTCTTTAGTAAATAGAACAGTCTTATTCAATAGGGTAGAGCGACTAAAAGAAAGACTTTTGATTATAGAATTCTAATAGGGCTCAAAATTTGCGTATTCGCGTGCTAATCAATGGAAAAATGACAAACAAATCATACTTTCGATCTTCAGTTCGCGCAAACGGGCTAAAGTTTGAGAAAGTTGACAAAAAATATCAAACTTTACCTTTACGCAAGAAATATACAGAGTTGTGTGAGGTCATGTTTGTTAATAATTCGTTAATGTGAGTGATTTTATACATTTTATTTTCATAATGATTTTGCAGCTCTTCGCCCATTTCTCAACGATTTTATTTTTTTTTCTTGAAATGGCCCAGAACTCACCACGAGGAGGTGGCTGCAATTTGAGTTCCACCCACACCCTACCCAACCATCCTACCAATTATGATGTGCTAAAGTGTGTTGATTTAGTCAAGGACGTTGCCTTAAATTGAGATTTTTTAAAATCAAATATTGACATTGCGAATCTTGAGAGCAATGTTGCCCTAATATATCCATCTATGTCTCTTGATCGCATACTCTTATTGCAGACTCTGTAACAAGTTTGACCTTGAATAAATTTTGATGCCACGAACTACAATGAGTTGATAGAATAGAGAAAATATAGCTGTCAAAACCTCCAGTGCGCGAAAGTTGACACTTGTACATCTTACCACTTGTACATGATAATTCTCCTCATGAGTTTCACTTTTTAAATTTTCCATGCACACTCAGGAAGTTGAAAAATGTGTCAAACTTGTCACAGAGTCTGCAATAAGAGTATGCGATCAAGAAACATAGATTGATACATTAGGGCAACTTTGCTCTCAAGATTCACAATGTCAATATTTGATATAAAAAAATCTGAATTTAAGGCAACGTCCTTGACTAAATCAACATACTTTAGCACACCATAATTGGTAGGATGGTTGTGGGGATGGTAGAGTGTGGGTTGGAACTTAAATTGCAGCCACTTCCTCGTGGTGAGTTCTGGGCCATTTCAAGAAAAAATAAAACCGTTGAGAAATGGGCGAAGAGCTGCAAAATCATTATGAAAATAAAATGTGTAAAATCACTCGCATTAACGAATTAACAAATATGACCTGACACAACTCTGTATATTTCTTGCGTAAAGGTAAAGTTTGATGTTTTTGTCGTTTTTATTTTCAAACTTTAGGCCGTTTGCGTGAACTGAAGATCAAACGCATGATTTTTTTTCTGTTATTTTTCCATTGCATTAGCACGCGAATACGCAACTTTTGAGCCCTATTAGAATTCTAAACTCAAAAATCTGATCTTTTTTGCTCCACCCTATTATTCAATCCAGGGTACATAGTGACTTCTTAGGGGATACTTTTAAAATTTCAATTAAGCATAATGTTTTATACGTATGTTTCCTGAGTGATAATGAAAATTACAGGTCAGAAATATTTCAGTTCATAATATAATTTTATTCAATGTTAAGCGTAACACAGTTATTCCAAGTTTATAGTATGATTCTCTTATTTATAGATAAACTATATAATTTAATTAATAAATAACTAGTGGTGGTGTGCATTGTAGTGCGAGCGATATTTTTGTTTGTTTGTTTGTTTGTTTCAATTAAGTATTGTGATCACCTGAGCCCTCACCACTTTGAACTCAACACAAGCGCAATTCTTAATCTTAAAAAAAAAAAAAAAAAAAAAATCAAAATTTTAAGCCAAAATTGTTTTGACACATTGTTTTTAATCCGAGGGGCAAAAGGTTAATTCACTCTTACGCAATTTATTGGTTTAAAACCTAGGCAGTAAAGATTCTGTGAAAACCTTAAACAGCAAAGGATCCCTGTAATAAGAAGTTAAAGTCATTATTCTCGACTCATTTTAAAAGCAACCAGTGGTAATTAGAAAGTAATTAATATATATATATATATGCCTTGCTATATCAAAATCAAAAGCACTATAGCATCTATCTAAAGGTTAGTGTGTTCTTTTGGTGCATATGATCCTGAGCTCGATTCCCGGTGGGAGAAAATTAAAATTTGAACGCATTACCGTTCTTTGGATTTCCCCAAAAATGTTGGGCTACATCTCAAATCAGACTTTATTCACGCATTACCGTGCGTGTCCAACAGTTTCGCCCTGCACTCAACCGAAAGATATAGAAATCTTGCTTGTAGTGTTTCACAGGTACAGGTAAATGCAATGTCTGCATTCAACAAGCCGAACGTCTATAGCTTCACCTTGCTGATAGCCCTATAGCACTTACTAAAATCACGTCGCCAGGAAAAATTCAATACCTTGTAGTTTTGTGATGTATTAGCAGTGGCGGATCTACGCCATGGCCTGGAGCTTAGGCACCCCAGTTTATTCAGTGACAAAATAATTTAAGCTATTTTTTAAATATATTTTTGAAAGCTTATATATACCTATCATAGTCTGAGCACTGGTTGTCACCCCCTGTTTTTACCTTCTAGATCCGCCACTGCGTATTAGCAATTTCACGAGTAGTAAGACTGGATTTAACTACGTCTTTAAGACTTACAATCTATTCATTTTTAACCATTTTAAACTGCATACGAGTTACCTTATTTTCTAAAACTTTTACATGCTCATTGAGTGCACCAATACTTATTTCCTGCACCAATACCTTCCTCTGAGCGATAGTTAGCAATTTACTCTCAACCATATTCATACATTTAGAAGAGATTCTGTTTTGTTTCCGTTACTTTTCAACTGTTCAACCAGAAATTATATTTCGATATTATACTTTTCAATTTCGGACTGCACTCTATTGGTATACTTTTTAAATTTTTCTTCGTAGGCCTTATAATTCTTTAACTTTACCTACGTACTTATCTTTGAGATCTGTGCGTAAAATTTCTCTCTTCTGTAACTTTCTTATTAAAAGATGCAAAACTTTCCTCATATTCTTTCTTGATATTTTCTAAACCCTAAGTAACTCTACATTAGATGTTTCTAACTTCTCGTCCATTTCATTAAATTTTGGAGGGAAATTCCATATTAGATTTTACGGAATGTTCCTCGACAATTTTCCAATTTTTCATTCATTTTTAAAAAATTATTCTCTACATTCACAGACAATTTAAAAGCAATGTTTGCAAATTTAAATTCTCGTTTTCTTACGTTAATCTATATTATAAAATTGAAAGTGATTATGTTTGTGACTCTTAATCTTTGAACCGCCTGACCAATCTCAAATTTCCAACGTAGATGCTGTTCTGGCCTGGGAGTGTTTTTAGCTATTTACTTTGACAGTAGAACTTAGAGAGGGGGGGGAGGGGGACACATAAAAATAAATAAAACTTAATAACTCTTAAACTACCAGACCGATCTTGATCAAATTTTCAATGTAGATGAGGTTTGGGACTGGGATGATTTTTATAATTTCAGTTTGACGGAGCAACAAAGGGGAGGGGGTGGAGGGGGAAATATATAAAAATCAATAAATATAAAAATAAAAGTGACCATGTTTGTGAATTAATAACTCTTGAACCACCCAATCGATCTCAATCAAATTATCAATATACATGAAGTTCAAACCTGAGAAGTTTTTTTATCATTTCATTTTGACAGTAGATTTTAGGGGAATGGGCAGGGGAGAAGGGGAAATATATGAAAATGAATAAAACTTAATAACTCTTCAACCACCCTACCGATCTCGATCTAATTTTCAACATATATAAGGTTTGGGCCTGGGATGCTTTCTTCATTTCACTTTTACAATATACCGAAGGGGAGAGGGAGGAGGAGATATATGTGAAAGAAGTAAAAATAAAAGTGACTCTCTTTGTGACTTCATCACGCTTAAACCACCCGACCGATCTTTAAAAAAATCAACATAGATGAGGTTCGGGCGTGAGGTGTTTTTTATCATATCTCTTTAACGGTAGAACTTAGGGGAGGGGAGAAATCTATAAAAATAAATAAAACTTAATAACTCGTGAACCACTAGACCGATCTTGATCAAATTTTGAACATAGATGTGGTTCAGGCCTGGGATCGTTTTTATGATTTAAAGACGGAGCGACGTAGGGGAGGAGAAGGAGGAAGAGATATATAAGAATCAATTTATATAAGACAGGAAGTGACTATTTTTGTAACATAATAACTCTTGAACTATCCGACCGATCTCAATCAAATTTTCCAGATACATGAGATTCGGATCTGAAAACATATTTGCAATTTCACTTTAATGGTAGATCCTATGGGAGGGGAGGGGAGGGGACGTATAAATAAAAACTAATAAAACCTAATAGCTTTTGAACCACCCTACCAAACTCGACCAAATTTTTAACATATATGAGGGTCGGGCATTGGGAGTTTTTTTATCGTTTCACTTTCACAAGCGAACGTAGTGGTGGGGGAGGGGGAGATATATGTAAAAAAAATAAAAATTACTGCCTTTGTGACTTCATCACTCTTGAACCACCCGACCGATCTCAATCAAATTTTCAACATACCTGAGTTTAGGGGCAGGGATTGCTTTAGGCTATTCAGTTTGACGATGCAACCTAGGGGAGAGGGATGGGGAGAGAAATTTCAAAATGATCAAAAATGACCGACATTAGTGTTGAATCCAAAGTTTTCGGGGTCGATGTGAGAAACAGTGACACTTCTGATGCTGAATTCAATCCAAGTACAGCCCTGATAGTTGGAGAGGGGGAGGGTACAACGTGGAGAGGGGGAGGGTACAACATGGAGGAGGGGATACACATTTAAAAATGATCGAAAATGACTAATATTAGTGTCTAATACATAGTTTTCAAGATCATTCAGATGAACAGTGACATTTCCGATCCGGTTTAAATCTAAAATCAGCCCCGCCACTTGGGGGAGGGGAAGAAAGATATTTAAAAATCATCGAAAATAAGCTATATTAGTGCTGAATCCACATTTTTTGAGGTCACTAAGATGAACGGTGTCACTTCCGATGCAATGGCCCGCAACATGGGGTGGGGGAAATATATATATATATATATAAATGGTCAAAAATGACAGATACTACTGTTGAATCTATAGTTCTTGCGGTCGCCGAAATGAACAGTGACACTTCCGGTGCTGTTTAAGTCCATTTTCAGCCCTGACACTTGGGGCATGAGGAATGATCCAAAATGTGCAATATCAGTGTGCATTTAAATTAGGGATGGTACCGAGACCGAGACGGACTTTTATATACCGAGACGAGACCGAGACCGAGACGAAATTTTACATACCGAGACGAGACCGAGACCGAGACAGACCTCTATAAATCGAGACGAGACCGAGACGAGACCATGGTCAGTCTCGAAAGTCTCGGTCTCGTCTCGAATATTGATAGTTCTTTTGCCTTTACTCAAAATTTGTTTCGTTGCTCTATGAGATAATATGGGAACGGTTGACTGATGTACCTGTACAGTGGCGTATTTAGGGCGTAGGTATCGGGCTCAAGCCCCACCCGAAATAAATTTGTAATCATTTTTTCGCATTGCACGTGCAACACAAATGTTTTTTTACCCGTTCTTCAAACCTCTCCCGAAACAAAATCCACTGCTGTTGCATATAATCTTCTCTCTGTCTCTCTTCTCTCTCTCTCTCTCTCTCTCTCTCTCTCTCTCTCTATATATATATATATATATATATATATATATATATATATATATATATGATGGCCCATTTTAATCTTTCCACGGAAATATCTCGAAAACGGTTCAACATAAATGAACTGAAAAGAAACTAAAATAAGAAATACCATGGGACAGATCGAATGGCGATGTCATGGTGCCTCCCAGGGCCGCTCTTCAAGGAGGCCCGGGGCCCAACTTTAAAATCTTAAATGGAAACATGGGTCGAGTGACACCTCGTTCGATAGGTCTTTAAAAACTAAAAAAGCGATGTGGCAAAAGATTTTTCACATCGATCACCGTATTCAAAATAGCCCCCAAGATATGATACCTTCGTCAGTTGAACGTCCAATAGCATTAATATGAAAACAGTTGAACATAAATGAACCAAACAAAAATTCAAATATTAAATCCACGGGCCGGCTTTCATGGGGGCCCAGGCCCAATTTAGAAATTTTAAACGAATATATGGGTCAAGTGATACCTCGTTCGATAGATCTTCATACACTAACCAGCGTTTTGGCAAAAGATTGTTCATATGGGTCACCGTTTTCAAAATGACCGCCAAGACATGGTGTCTGTATCAGATAAAACATCCAGTACCACTAATATGAAAACGGTTGAAGATAATAACGGATGAACAGAATAAAACTCCTATAGGAAATCACAGAGGGTATTTATCATTCCAGGACTCGAAAATGTTGCAACAGAAGAGAAGATGCCTAGAGTAAAAGTGCCATAATGCAAAGGAGGAAATCTAGTCCCTAGAAAATCATAGTTCCAACGTCCTCCGTAAGTGGGTGAAGCGGGACGGGAAGAAACGGTGAAATTGCAAATGAGAACCTTAGTTTTTGCAAATTGTATCTACACAACAAAATTATCTGAAATTTGATTTTATAACAGATAGGTGTATTTAAAAAAAAGGTAGGTAAAATTCTTGTTAAATATTACTTTTCATTTTGATTGCAGGCAACGATTTATGCAAAAATGAATCAACTGAAATGCGAAACCAATTTGTCGAACAATGCAATTTTAGAACAACGTGTACAAATGTTGGTTTTGCTTAAAAGTCGTCTGCACACTATTGGTTCATTACTTCATTACAGTACCAGTCACTTGTACACCGAAGTGTTTCAGACAAGCCATACCTATTGCAAGTAAAAGTGGGGTTCTCATTAGAGACTTTACCATTCATTTCCGTTTCACCCACTTACGGAGAGAGATCGAAAAGATAATTTTCTAAGAATTAGATTTCCTCTTTAGCATTATCTAACTTATACTTTAATAATACTTTTCTCCGTTGGAATGATAAATACCTTCTGCGATTTTCTATATGAATTTTATCCTATTCATTTATCTCCAACCGTTTTCATATTAGTGGTACTGGACGTTTTATCTAATACAGGCATCATGTCTTGGCGCCCATTTTGAATACGGTAACCGATATGAAAAATCTTTTACTACAACACTTTTTAGTTTTTAAAGATCTATGACAAGATGTTTTTTCCACGAGATGTTTTTTCCATTGACAATTTTGAAGTTGGGTCCCCATGAAAGATGGCCCTGGGGGTAACCACAACATCATCCGACGTGCTTTATGTCATTTTCCTGTTTCACTTTTTGTTCTGTTCATTGTCACAACTCTGTTTAGTGTTTGAAGGTCTATTGAACGAGGTATCACTTGCAACATGTTTGCATTTAAAATTTTAAAGTTGGTCCCTGGGCCCCCATGAAGGACGGCCCTTGGGAATATCGCGACAACACCATTCGATGTGCCCCCATGATTTTCCTATTTGAACTTTTGTTTGGTTCATTTATGTTCAACCGTTTTCATATTAGTGCTACTGGACAATTAACTGATACAGGTAACATAATTATCTTGGCTGCCATTTTGAAAACGGTGACCGATATGAAAAAATCTTTTGCCACATTCCTTTTCAGTTTTTAAAGATCTATCGAACGAGGTGTCACTCGTCTCATGTTTACATGTAAAATTTTAGAGTTGGGCCCCGGGCGCCCTTGAAGTGTATACCTGAGCATTAAGGGGGGATATAGCCCCTATAGCCCTTCCCTTGGATCCGCGCCTATATATAAACAAGCAGTGTTACCAATGCAAAATAAAGTTGTATTTTCTCAAATTGCACTATGTAAGGTATTACTTATTTCTAATTTAGATATTAAATAAAACCACAATACCACATACATTATTCAGTGTAAGAAAGGTCAATACAGTATCACTAACATCAACATTTTGGAGATCTCTAATAACTCCAATAGCATAGACGGTGCAATGCGCATCATTTGTATCTCATCGTCAAATACTATGATCATGGTATAATGTATTTCGAATGAATGAACAAAATTATAAGAAATGAAAAAATTAACTTTTTCTAAAGACTTTACTTCGAAAACGTGCTGACATATCACGTCTCATCATGTAGATGCTTCCAAAAGACTTAAGTGATCATAATATCATTTACAAGAATTGTTATTTCAAACCGTTTCAGAGATACCAAACACATGGATAGTAATTGTTTTATTGCTAAAAATAACGCATTTGTGTTAAGTTTTTATAATGATTGTTGTTTTAGTTTGCTTCTATAACATTACAACAATAGTTTTTTGGTTGTTTTAATTACAACAAGTTGCAGTTCCATTATTTCAAGCAGTGTTGCCAACTTAAATAAATTGTTAAATATTATTCTAAATAAGTGCAAACAACGTTAGCGGCAAAATATTTTAATAACTCGTGATTTGCTTTATGGTGTAAGAATGGTTTCAAAAGATGACGTTTTTCATAGTGTTTGGGCTATTTATAATGTTAATGTCAAAGTTTTCGTTACGGCAATACAAGTAAATGCAAATTGTAACTGAAATTAAATGTAACTGATAACTTTTCAGTAACACTAGTTGTTCCCCTAAGCCTTAGGCCTGATGTACACAAAACCATGCTTAATTAAAAGTTCTAAATACACCTTAGTTACATTTCACTTGTTTTAGTTTGACCACGGGTCACCTCAAACTCGATCCATACCATATAGCTATATGCAATTATTCAAGGACTTACAGTTAGTAATACACACTGTGTTGATTTTTGGTTTGGTTTGTTTTAGTTTAAGAGGGCTCTCGACGCCGAAATTAAATTGCCCGCAAATTTTAAACTTTTTCGTAAATATCTCAGAAACGTATAAAGCAGAGAAAAATTGCAAGTTGTTGTTCTTTTAAAATATGATTTTACAAATAATAACATAGTTACAACTTCTCTGAATGTTTTCCGTTGTTTGAAAGTTAGGAAATTAACTTTTTAACGCGAAAAAACTATTCGTTCCTAGCTTTCTACATAACCAAAACATTCGGAGGAGTTGTAACTACACTATCAGTTGGAAAATCACATTGTTAAAAAAAACAACAAATTGCAATTTTTCTCCTCTTTATAAGTTTATGAAATATTTAAGGAAACGTTTAAAATTTGCGGCAATTTAATTTCGGCGTCGAGAACCCTCTTAACGTCCCATGATTATACTAGGGCGCCTAAAGGAGACGTGGAACTAATGATTATAATGGAATCCGAACCACTTCGGTCGTTGAACTGTGCCTCCACTGCAAAATCGAATTCGGGACCACGCGAACCGAAGTCAAGCGTGCTAGCCGCTAGACCAAATGGAGGTCCTCACATTGGGTTGATTTAAATCATTGAGCCAGTGTTGCCAGATTCGAAGATCAAAAAGTAGTGTGGCTGTGCTCCAAAAGTAGCAGATTTGAAGTATTTGTAGGCCAAATATATACAGTAGAAATGAATTATTTGGCAACTAATGACTGGTACTAATTGAATAATTTTTAACATGGACTGGAAAGTGTGCTGAACATATTGCAAGAAATTATGATCGATGAACAAAAACAATTCTAGACAGGATACCACGAGATAAAAACAGCCTAGGAAACGTCCTTATACAAGAAGGTTTGACGAAATCAAGAACAACTGGGGAGTAACCTGAAAAAGAATTGCTCAAGATAGATAGTTGTGGAGAAGACTTGGAAATACCTTCATCCAGCAGTGGATTGACAATAGCTGATTATGATTATGGCTATGATTTTATTATATCTGGACCTCAGAGGTAAACTAAACCAAGTCATAATTTAGTAATTTTACAAGAGAAGCGAAGAACCAGTTCCTTAAGTACGACCTATAGTAAGTACTGTTTTCAAACTATACTAAGTAGTTACAAAGTAATAGGATGCTTTTAGACTTATATTGTTACACCACTAGAAAGAACATAGTCTATTATAAAAGTATTATTAACTCTGTTTCGACCAAAAAGTGACTTAGCATAGTCTACCTCTAAAGTTCATGTATATATATAACTTTTACCAGGTAGAGTAGGGTAAAATCAGATTCAAAATTTAACGAAATTCGTACAGCGAAAAACAAATTTGATCCTTCATATTGCAGCAAAACTACGAAAATTAATACAAAAGAAAACTAGAAAGTTAAGAATCACTTGTTTTGCCGGGACAGAGAAAATAGATACATTTAGCTCGAATTACCTATGTACTTACATAATATGTATGTCCATATTTCGCAAGTAATTTTCAAGCAATATAAAGGGTGGTATGAATAAAATGAAGCCTAGACTCTGCTCACTTGAGGTGAGCATGCTCTATTCGTGAGCAAACTCTAAAAATTTCGTATGAATAAAAACTATCAATAGTTTTGAGAGCTTACTCTTGCAAACCCGAGCATGCTCATAGAGGTTGCTCCACTCCGCGCTGGGACGACGAAGCAAGCAGTCTGCAACTGCACTTATTTCTGCTATATTATTTTTAAAAGAATAGCATGTATTGCCATTTATTTTAAGAAGTGTCAACATACATAAATGAAACAAAAAAGAGAGAGAGAGAGAGATTTATTTCAAGAAATTTGTGTTGAACTTTTCTATAAAACCTCATAGATGTTATAAGATTTATAAGGATTACTAGGTCTGTAGTATAGGCCTAACATGAATATTTTATATCAAGTATTTGACAAACTACTACTGTAAATAAACTGTACTTTTCATGAAAGTTCTTACATTTTAATGACCAACCATCATCCTGGCAATTTCATTTCTCCTTTGTTGCCCACGTTGTCTCACGCGCGGGATGCCCTCGTTATCCTCTTCCATGTCGTCATAGTCTTCAAACGCTATCTCAACAATGTAAAACTCGCCGTCTTTCAGATATTTAGCCACATTATGAAGGACAAAACAGGCTAGAATCACCGAAGGCACTTTTGTTGGTCGCCAATCGTATTTTATTTTCCAGTATAGGGAATCGCTGCTTGACTTGACGAAGCATCTTTCTATTATAACTCGTTCTCCTTTGAAGCAGTTGTTGAATTCTCTTTCTCCTTTTGTAGCTGGATTTTGGAAAGGAGTCATAAGCCAAGGAGCAATGGCGTATCCAGAATCGCCCAGAAGCAAGGCTCCTGACCTGTTTTCTGTCATGACCACACGAACAGCTGAATTCATCCATATTCGGGAGTCGTGCACCGAACCTGGCCAGGAAGCATCAACACTCGTGAATTCCTCGTTACAATTACAAGTGACTTGAACATTCAAGGTGAAACGTCCTTTACGATTTGTGTACTCCTCCGCGTGTACATGAGGTCGTTTAATTTCCACATGT
Organism: Thermobia domestica; assembly: GCF_964235325.1. Lineage (NCBI taxonomy): Eukaryota > Metazoa > Arthropoda > Insecta > Zygentoma > Lepismatidae > Thermobia > Thermobia domestica. The sequence goes on along the minus strand of NC_137462.1, from coordinate 134,172,459 downwards.
GTGCAATCGATGACCCCGATGGCAAAGGGAAAATTGTATTTTTGGCGCCACTTATTCATTTCTGCCTGCTGTTCAGCAACAGTTGTTGGGAACTTTATCTACAGGGGAGCCTTTTCGATTATTTTCTAGAACATTTGCAAATGTCACGGACACCGTACTCTGATCCACACCTATATCCTTCCCTACCCCACTTTGAAACCCTGGATCACTCAAATATCTAAAAAAAAAAAAAAAAAAAAAATCGCATTATCTGTTCGTTAGTAAGTGCCCCACCTCTAGTTTCATTTGTTGCACCTAGGAAAACCACTTCACGTTTTCTTGATCAAAGCGATACAGAGTTTTATAGTCAACTTCCCACGTGTTTCTGCGCTCCTTGTATATTTTACGTCATTGTAAATTCATGAATGAAGCCATTTTCACAACACACCTTCACTGCACGGCTTGAGTCAGCTAATGAGGTGACTCCAGATTTTTGGAGACAGTACTCCGAAGTGCGAGCACGAACTCGTTTTTTATTCATATGAAATGTGAGCATGCTCGATAGTTTTCAGACCATGCTCCAGCACTGAGTAATCTCTCCCTGAGCATGCTCTCTTTGCTCCTCTTTATTCATACCAAAAGGAGTAAACTCCACAAATACTGGAGCATGCTCTCCTTGCTCCACTTTATTCATAAGACCCAAAATTTCAGCGTAGTGAACGCATAATTAGTTTTCTTGAATAAAGATCACCGCTGAGAAAAATGAAATCTTTGAGTTTTATGTCCCACGATTATGCCGGCTAGGCTAAAGGAGACAGTGAGGAGTAATGAATGAAATGGTGGAAAGAAGAAAGTGAGAGGAAACGGGAGAACCCCGAGGAAGCCCACGCACACGGTGTTTTTCCACCACAAAGTTCACTTGGCGGGGATTGGGATCAAACCCGGGACCCCAAACGCCACTACCACTGAGCCACCGCAGCCCCATGCCGTTGAGAACTCAGGAATAAGCTTAATTTATGTTACAGCACTGGATATATGCTTATATAATACATTGCGACCTTATAAGCTTGTATAAGAAACAGTATGTACTTAAAGTGAAACGCGAAATATACGAAACATAAGACTTTGAATCTAACTTGTTTGGTAATGTAACCCAAGATCACAGATAGCAAAGATGAGTGCCGCAGCTCCCACCATAAGGTTAAGGAAGTGCCTGTTTTAAAGTGTCAATTAAACACTGAGATGTGAAACGGTAATAAAGCAATTGATCAATTTGAAACAAAATATATGGTAGTAATAATTTAATCTATTTGTTAAGATAATGAACATTATATTCTGTTTTTAAAATGACAATCAAAGTAGAGTGTTTTGGATAATAACTGAGAAATTGTAAAGTTTCAATTTCGGTACGATTAAATACATTCGTGCTGCTATGTGTTGCGTTATCCGTTAGGAAGTATTGAACAATTCTGATTCAAAGGAAGTAAATAAAGTACTGTATAGTACTGGATTTAATTTAATAGAGTTTCATTGTATAGGCAGTACTGAGGCTATTTGAGACAAAGTCTATTGCTGAAAGTGAAATATGGGTTACTATTAAGTTTTTATCCCAGGTATGTTATACCCACTGATGATTGAACTCGGAACACACGCATGGAAAGTATTAGCGCTAGCAAATTAGCTACGAAGAAATACATCATACCATAATTCTGTGAAGAATGAAGGCAAAAAGTAAGAACGGGTAACGACAGACTGTACGATAATAATACTTTCACAATTTTCATACTATTTATTTCGAGACTTTCGAGACGAGACCCGAGACGAGACCGAGATTTGGCCTTCGAGACCGAGACCGAGATCGAGACAAGCATCTGTTGACCGAGACGAGACCGAGACCAAGACGGTGATTTTTTACTCGAGACGAGACCGAGACCGCTACTTATCAACCGAGACGAGACCGAGACTGTGCAAAGTCTCGTCTCGTCTCGTCTCGATACCATCCCTAATTTAAATTATTTACTTCAACCCAGCGAAGCGGGTAATAGTCTATATACTAGTAGATTATAATCACAAAGCAATGGCAGCAGCAGTACACACTAAATAATTCAATAAATATTAGTACATATCCAATGTGTACTAAAATAACCCAATGCACGTTTCATATTTGTATAAAATGACATACTGACGCAACCCTGTTAGGAACTAAAATATTAAAGGTTAATATTCTCGAGGGCACCATCTGTTACGGTAGTTGGTCGGTTTACGGCTGTCTTAGATTCCATTTGCCGAAGTTGTTCGAGACCATCATTGATCGGTAAGTTTTGTATATCATTCTTTTTACTTTAGATAACCGTCTTTATAATCTAATTTATGCCGAAAAGGCATCGGTTTGAGCCTAGTACTCAACATTATTGTTTACAGATCCCCTCCCCCCAGTTCTCATCCGCTCACACCCATCAGGTAATATTACCAATGTTATTTTACTTTCCTGGAACGGTAAGACGCAAAAGTGGGGAAACCTGTGAAGTTTTGTTACACCTGACGCAACTTCCCAAACGTACTTATTCCTGAGGTTGGGAGAATTTTGTATCCTTAAGGAATTAGGTATGAAAGAGGAAAGATTCTACGACTTAGAAATTACGCAATCCTGCCTCAAAGTGCCTTACTACCAGTGTTGGTAATTTTCCGTAAGAAAATTTCACTCAGATTACTCAAAATTTTCCCTTTCCTTAACAAATTTTCCCTGGTTTGTTGAGTGTCCAATTCCTACGAAAGAAGTTACGTGATAAGATTAATTTACCTATATTAAAGGAAGTGCCAACCACATTAGTTTTATTCATTTGTTTTCTTTTTTTTTTTTTTACTTTATCCTTCACTTTTTTCTACAAAAAATGCACACAAATACAACCCGTCAAGAATGGGTGTAAAGTACGCTACTTTGAATACACACACAAATTTTTGCTACTGGATTTGTTTATTTTGGAATCAAAGAAAAATTTAAGCATTTATATTGGTCAATCAGTTAGCACGAAAATTTCCCTGGATTTTCAACGTTTTATCGAAAATTTCCCTTTTTCCTTTTTGCTACCTACGAAATTTCCCTCGATTAGGAAAATTTCCCTTAAACTACGAACACTGCTTACAACTAAATACTTACGAAAAGCGCGTGATACTAGTTACTTGCTATTATAGACTGTATTTATTTCATGGATCAGATATCTATAAAACTTATACATTTAACACGTTGTAGGCCTACTTATACATTAAACTTCTACGTTATTATTTTAAGTTTAGTGAGTACACGACGCGAGCGAATGACGGAATTCGGACAGTTTAAGTAATTTATATTTTTAATATTACCCGGTTAATAAAAATATTATTCCTTTCATTCGAAGTTTGTTGTATATATATTCTTCAATTAGCACTTCATAATTCACTAATAATTGTTTATAGGTACAGAAAATGGAACGTTTTGTTAACAACACACTTTAAATTATGTCAATTATTGTTTCTTGCCTAACTCAGAATAATGCATTCTTCTCGAAAAATTACACAGTTTATTGGAAGCAAAATTTCCCGAATATTTCTCCCAACAAATTTATTACGAATTCCCCTCTTCCCCTTTACACCAGGCAGCATCATCAGGCCAAGTTGCCCAACTTCATCTGCTATGGTATCATATCTTCAGGCAAGTGAAGAAAATCACCAAAATAGGCATAAATTTTACTATTTTGGTGAAAATTGAAAAATCATACTGTTACATTATAAAAATTAGACTGTTACTTCTGTCACCTAGCCCAGCACCCTCAATAAGTCACACTAACAGGTATATTCTCTTTTCTTTATTTTTCCTCTATCTTTTTTCGTTACAATTTTATGAAAAATGCTGTATTTATATTCTCTTTCCAGCCTTAGAAAAAAGTAGATGTAATCAAACCCACATGACTACCACTGGGTCGATGACCAGTGATTGGTTGTTGGTGTTACTGCACTAGTATCCTACCGCAATATAATCATTACTAAAATAATAATTTCAGATAAAGATATCTGAATTTATCCTGCATTTTGTGATAATAAACACAATATATATATAATATTTAACAACAGATGTAGCTTTATTTCAACCTCACCCGTATTTGGACACATAGTATTCGTATGCGTTCGCGCGCCTACCTCATTCATTTAAAATTATTGTAGAATGCAGTTTCATGGCGACGATGCGTAACAATAATCCATTTTCGCCTCGTATTATAAAAGACGAAAGAGGACAACAGGAACAGAGGCAATTTTGTTTAAATAAAGATGTAAGATATACGAGTACATATTTCCAATATAGCAGTAGTCAGTGTCAGTACGTAATTATTTACCAACCAAGCGTAGCCTTCACTTTGGAAAGTATGCGATGACAGTAAGCTAGTAGACAATGTTGCTGTTCACGTCTCTCGCTGCCGAAATACGTGTAAGCCGCGGAGTAATACAATTCGCTTGGTATACGTCTACTTTGTTCTAAGGCTGGAAAGAGTTTAGGTACAGTGTAACGATAATGTCCTGCTAATGTTAAGCTGCACCGAGGAATACGTCACCGATAGAATACGAAGTTTGAAGGTATAATAGTAAGAATCGATTATGTCAAAAAGGCAGTTTATATGTAATACATTTCTAGTAGGACTCTTACTGTAAACCTAATCCATAGTTTCGTTTTCCAACAATAAATATTTGAACACGCTGAAGTAATTTAGTGGTAATGAGAACAGAAGTAATCAGAAGATGACTTAACTACCTTTCTTAGATCAGTTAATATAAATTGAGATATAACATTTGCTTCACCGGAAAGATTCATAAATAAAACCACAGGATCATTTACAGATCAACCTAATATTAAAAAAAAAAAGAAAAAGAAAAAAAAGGTATTTGTCAAAGTATCAACAGTTATGTATAAGTGCAAATTCGCACCATGGGGAGATTGTTATCGTTATTCGTGATTAATTGTAATCCCAAGCAATAGGATTATTTTTACCAGTGGTAGGAAGCCCATAAAAAATTCATTAAAATAGGATTTTTTTTTTTTTAACGAGAGTTGTCGTGTAATCGACAGACGGAGAGACACAAAAATGTCGGTCGAGTCGAATGGTACTAAACCTACAAGAGCCAAATTATTGGATATAAACAATCGATGATGTAAATTAGTGTGCAAAACAGCATCTTCCAACTATTTGTTTGAATTTACCATTTTTAATTGATCTTCGTTGAGTAACTTTCAACGTCCTAATTGTTACGCGCTCGTAATAATTATGATGATTAAATTATTTTGAGTTAAGTCATCAGGTGTCCTTACACAAAATTGCAATTTGCGTTATCAAGTTTATCGATTATACCTCTCAATTTATACTTAATATAATTGTGTATAATTTCAATTAAAGCTACCTTACATCCGTGATTACACGTTTAAATGGAAACTATCGTTAAGGATGTTCAAAGGGAAGGTTGAATTTCATTAGAGGAGAGGTGGGCAATGGCGATCACCTAAGAAAAACGGGTTATTACGTAGTTTCATTTGCAAAATCTATTGAAACAAATTTGTAAATACATATTCCAATCCTTCTACAATAAGTGTGTAAAATAAAAAGAGGATCATTCTTTCAGTTCGGGAACACGATGGAAAAAAAAAATCAAATTGCTACTTTGGTCGCCATTCCCATCACATGTTGGTAATGGCGATCACAGTACAAGCTTAATAAATACACATAGTTCCATAGGCAGTTCATTTTTCGTTCTTTCTTTTCTTTTCTTTTTTTTGCTAAACTGCGCCTTCGAGAGACTGACGAACGTCAACTGAAAGTTTTATTGACGTTTTTCGAAGACACGTCACAGATATATCCACGTGGTGAGTCCACAGCAGTACAGCCAGCATGCATCCACGATCCACCAAGGTTACACCGATACCAAAGTTTCAGTGTTTGACTCAAGTAGGCGTATTACCTATCTTAGCTGTAGCCTCTCATAATTTTTGGCTGGAGAAGTATTCCAAAAGTTTGTTGGGAATGGTGATCACCATGGTATTAAACCGATCACGTTGATCGGCATTTCCAACATTGCGTCATTTTGAAAATTGAGCTGGTTATACTGTAAAACGTAGTTTATTTGAAATACTACTATGTGTCGTGCATTAGACGTAAATATAACTTTTTATGAATATTAGTAACTTCAAGATCTTACAACTTAAAATTGTACCTATCGTGAGTTGAAATATGCAGATCCTTATAAGAAAATCAACAAAAACAGCACGCTGTAGACTTCAGTCTTCTCTGACAAATTCCTCGACAATACACAAGAAACCTTGCTACAAGAGACAGCACTAGTTTGACTTCTCCTCGGGTCACGCAAGAGGGCAAAGTGGGCTGATCGCCATTCCCTTCCTCTCCACTACTATAGAACAGCGGTGGCTAACTCGTTGACCGCACCCTCCTAGACTGTAAATTTGTGAGAGGTGGCTCGCGGTGGTCTGTGTCATACTGTCTGTATCGATTACCTTTATGGTGTTACAATTCCTTCCAGTGAGCTATGGAACAGATAAGCAGACCGTCGAATAATTTCTGAAATAAAAAATAGTACTTAGATATAACAAGGTTGGCCTCTCATCAAATAGGACATAATAGTAGGGCATAAAATTAAAGGATTTGACACCGGGAACACCCTCACGATGTTTCGACTGGGGAAATATTTAGTTCAGGGCCACGCTTCCTCTAAGGTATAGATGGCAGTGTGATATTCAAGATGTTACCTGTTCTTAGTTTGAGGGAAATTTCCCTAATGTAGGGAAATTTAGTTGGTATTTAGCAAGAAGTAAAAAGGGATTTTTTTCCTATAAAACGTGATAATCCAGAGAAATGTTTACACTGAGTGATTGATCAATGTAAATGCTTAAGTTTTTCTTTGTTCTTTAGAAAAGAAACAACATAACAGCTTAAAGTGCCATAATTTGCACCCATTGTTCGCTGGGTGCATTTGTGTGCATATTTTGTTTTAAAAACAATGAAGGAAGAATAAAAAAATATCAGTAAAAAGCAAATGAATAAAACAAATGGGGTTGGTACTTCTTTAAATATAGCTGAATTAATTATCACATAACTTCTGTGATATGAATTGGACACGTAACAACCTGCGGAAAAATTTGATAAGAAAAGAAACTTTTGTGTCAGTTGAGGGAAATTTTCTTAAGAAAACCTATGAACACTTGTTGAAACACATCACTAAAGTTTCGGTTACACGATAGAAGATTCGTTTGGAGGGGACAGATCCGTCCTGGTTCACACTAACTGACTGACTGAACATGTTAAGCATCCCTTAAGCATTATGTTCAGTGTTGGCAACAAGTTTATATTTTAAAAAAAACTCGCTAAATGAGAGATGAAATGACTCCAATTTTGGGTGAAAAGTCGCTACAAAATATTCACGGAATTTCGTCTCTCTATGAATTATTCAAGCCACAATACTATCTACGCTACAAAAACGTGAATGAAAGAATCAGATGTAACTAACAATTTCACTTTTATTAATACAATAGGCCTATATATTTTTTTTACTTTACGATCAATTTCACTTCAACGAAATCAAAAATAAGTTTAGAAAAATGAACTAAAGTAAAAGTCTACAAACAAAACATGTTACATACACTTGAGTTTTATTCACGCTTCTACAGATAATCAGTTTGCTATTGGTAATGTATTATTTGTGCTTCTAAACGGAAGCTCTCGAAACTAAATGACATTAAAAGTTAGAGTTGATCCTCTGTGGAGGGCAAAAGATAAAATCAATGAAAGCAGGAATGTGGACAAAAATGAATGCTATGTACTTTCTCAGCTAGTCAACACTTGCGCTGATTCAAATAAACAAAAGGAAAATAAACATATATCTGAACGAATTCGAGCTAATAGTACTTCATTACAGGATAAGTTCTTCGCAGCACAAAGTCGCTAGATTTGTAAGTAAGTCGCCAAATTCTCATTCAAAATTCACCAAAAAAAGTCGCTAATCGGAAAAATTATTTCTTGTCGCTAGCCTGTAAGTCGAATCTCCTAGATTTAGCGACTTTCCCCCCAAATTGGCAACACTGATTATGTTCGCAATGTAATGCGGAGAAAATGGTGACACTCACAAGGGATCATTCTTTTTTTTGACAATTCGATTTCTGAAAATGCTTGTTTTTTTCATCGGATGCAGCACTCAAAGAAACCGAGAAAAACAAGTTTTTAGCGGCAGACCGTCAACAAGGCCGGAGATAAAGGGATCCAAAGTTCGAATACAGGACGCAGATAGTGCATATAAACATCTTATAAGTTTGAAGCGAGTGGAGGAATTGATATCGAATTTCTGATGTGAGTATCGAGTGTGAAAGCTCTTCGGAATAGGTATATTGCGCATCGTGTCGGCCATCTTAAAAGTCGCCATATTGGAGTTATCAAAAATAAAGAAACGGGAAGGAAATCATGTGGCATATAAATTTAGGCTAGATTGTTTCCAGAAATTCAAATATAAACAAGAACAACATGAAAGAGTTTATGACTGATGTTTTTTGGCCTTCTATTGATCAGACTAAACTGCTGCTTCTCGTTGATTCATGGAGCACTAATAAAGATGAAGAGCTGGAGCAGAAACCATAATCTATTGAACTTACACAACTCCTCATTCCTGATGGTTGTACGCCATTTATACAACACGGTATTCTTCTTCCGTTCATGTAAGAACTTTGTAAAATACATAAGCTACACCATTCTCATGTCTTCGGACTTTAAAATCTGGTAACGAGACAACTTTATTAACCTGCAATCACTCACCCACTTCCAGTTCACAGCCCCAAGGTTCCAAGACATCATAAGATATGCATCTTACAAAACAGGATATTGGATATCTTCAAGATGCAGCTGAATCATTTCGGACTCCTGTCGACTACTGATTCAATTTCAATATTGGTGAAAACTGTGATGAGCCTGATTGTTTATCTTTATCGTTCTTAAGATGTGATAACTATTGTTCCCACTTTTGTATTAACCACACAATCATTCTTAAGATACACAACAGATGCAACTAAACGTGCATAAGATCTGTTGTCAATCCAAGATTAGTCCTAATTACTTCTGGACTTTTATATCGGTTGCTCCCATGAATCTTTCAAGACTTCCTTAACAACGTAATAGTTTCTTAGGCCTATCAACTGTAATAATTGTAGAACTGTTCTGAAGCACTATTTTGATCTTATTCTTGGTTTACGTTGAATCTACTAAAATGACAGAAGACACTACCATCAATTTCGCCTGTTCAAAATTTCCAGGATCCGTAACTACTCAACCCATGATAGTTGGTAAAAACTAACTTCATATTTGAATCTCTGGAAACAAGCTAGACTAAATTGATATGCCGTATGATTTCCTTCCCGTTTCTTTATTTTCGATAATTCCAATATGGCGACTTTAAGATGGCCATACATTTGTTATTCCCAAGGAAGAGTTGCATTGCAGTCAAATGGATCATATTGTGCTATAGTCATTAATGAAACCTCTCTCTCCCTTTTTTTTAAATACGATCATAATTATAAGGCATTTTGGTAAATATTTGCCCTAAGAAAACTCAACTCCAAAAGTAAACTACCTCTTTTGAATTTTTCATTTTTTGAGAAATTACTTGTTCAATGTATTAGGATTAATTTACGAAAACCTTTATTTACGAAATACTAACAAAATCGTGTGAATCATTTTTGAGTAAAAACGTTAAAGAACACTCACCCGCAAGAATAATTTAAGTCTTGTAGATTTTTTTAAGGAAAAAATTAGTTATGCCATATTGCAAATTTAATAATAAAATATGTGTTGAGGAAACATGAACAAGATCGGCTGCGTAGTTTTTGAGAACATCGTCCGGAAAGAACTCACGCCCAAGAATAAGACACCCTTATTGGACAAATGACTTATGCCATGTTGTCGGGTTATCAACAAAATGTGTATTTATGAAATATGAACAAAATCGGATGAGTCGTTTCTGAGAAAATCGACCGAAAAAACTCATCCCAATAAACCAAATATTTTCTCAAATATAGAAAAGATAATATGCGTGAAATATACTAACCTATATATCGTCCAACTTAGTTAAAAACAAGGAACATTTTAATATATCACACATGTAGTTGACGCCACACACACACACACACACACACACACACACACACATATATATATATATATATATATATGAGTTATAGTTTCTTTTTTAAATTTATTCCTAACTTATATTCTTCAGTGGCGTCCTTTCAGAGCTGGAATTTTTTTTTCAGTCTATGCACTAAATCGATCGGTTTTTTTTTTTTTTTTTTTTTTTTTGCTACAGCAAGGCACAATTGTTACATTTGTCATTTCCTGGCAAGATTCTTCTAGATTAAATGCATTTGGGAACTTGAAACCCCTCTGACAAATTTCTGCATACGCCATTGCTTTTGTCTCTATTTTATCCATATCTAGATCATCCATCTTTACTTGAGGTATTAATCTTAACAACAAATAATACGCTAGAACTCAAAAGTGTGAAACAATGAACAATGCACGTCATGTAATCATTCAGCCCAGCAGACAATCCACACGTGTAAACGATACCATTTGATGCAATAGTACGAGTAATAGCAGTCATCTCCGTTGTCTTTAAGCACTCTGTTCGCTATGGTTGGTGCTTACTGAGAGCTTAAGACGTTGATCAGCAAGCTAGTCAATCCATGTGGTTGGTCCCATTAGAGATCTTTTTCAGTACCACTGGGCTCGAATCTGGTGAAGAAGAAGCGAACATTTATAGTATTTTAGTTACGGAGAAATATTTGCTGATCCATTATATTAAAGAGTTCTATACTTTCCTTGTTATGTCTTCAGGAAGGAGTTTATACGTAAAAGTGAATTAAGAAGTTTGATTTTGTTCAAGTATCGCTCAATGTGCAGAAGAATCGTTAGAATCAAGTCTAATTCTCACAAGGAAACATTCCGATTTGGTGAATTCAATTGCTGAAATGACTGCTGTGAATGGTAATATTGACCAATTAATGTTACCAGTATGACAGTTAAGTACTCCTTAATTTCATTCAATATCTTTCAAATCCCTATGTTCCTTAAAAAGTTAAGAAATCCGTCCCTTCCTCTCTATCCTCTCCAGTCTAAATATTTCTACATCAGTGATCTCCCTACAGTTGATAACAATGATTGTCAATCATACTGAAGAATAGATTCCATAATTTTCTTAGCTTAAGATTGGAAGGGTCATACTGAAGAATAGATTCCATAAACGATAAAATATATAAAATCAACTTTTTCTTTCTTCCATCCCGGGTTTCGGCGCCATATACAACGATACCTTTTAATTATTAACTTGAGCCATTAAAATTGACGACAACTTCTATGCAATCCCTTCCATTTATTTTTATCTTTCTATCTGTTGTCCTGACAACGACGCCTCCAAAAACTTATTATTTTAACATATGAATATCTTTATATATTAACATTATCGACAATCGTATTATTATTTGAAACATTTCTTTCTCTTCTTCTGCAGCCAGCCTAGTACATATTTCGAATAACTTATGACCCAAAGTTACAAATATATACAATAAATTACAAATACACAACACTGTTGTAATTTTTTAAAGATGAATCACTGTACAGATCTCATTGAGGTGAATAACGTAACATATAGAAGAGTGTAACATGATGCGGATTTTTCGAGGAAATCAAAAACGAATTTTTACGGCCAAGAATAATAGACTTAATAAGTGTCCACTACAACCTATCTCCATTAGGGCTTCCATTATGATGCTATTGGAGGATGGCGGTCCACATTATGGAAAATGAGATAAAATAACCAAAATTTATCTCTTTAGCTCTCAAATTTTAATTTTAATACCTTTCAATTAATGTTTTCTGAGTTGTACACATTTCTTGTAAATATTTACGAAACAAAGTGAGCAATTATAATATTAGCTACAGTAAATCCTCGTTAATCCACACTCACAATACTTCGAACGGCCTTCGGTCGTCGTCTGTACATACGTACTGTATTTTTAGGTCAAAAAAAGGATTAAAGACTTTTCAAATGACATTTTTTACACAAAGTTACTGTACTGTAGTATTTAACAAACAATAACATACAAAGTTTCATGCATTTATTGGGTAATTGTAATTTATTGTATATGTACGTACAAACTGTCAGTCAAGGGTGCCGATCCTGGGGCGGCCGAGGGTGCCCAAGCCCACCCATTCAAAGCTAATGTGGGTCTCCCTTATTTTATTTAAGAATATACAATCCTTGGCATAATTTGAATGCAATTTGTCTTAAAATCTTCATATATGTCTTTTGCATCTCAATGCCCCCCAAATTTACAGAAAAATCGGCGCCCTTGCTATCAGTAACATACTTTAAAGCTTGTTTCGGACATTCTCTTTAGCATTTCTTAATAACTCGATCTTTTTGATAATCCGAACAGCTCGAGCAAACAAATATTCGGATTAAAGAGATAAACTGTACTTTACCTAGCCTGTTTAACTAAAAGTGCAATTTTCAACGAAGCAAAAAAAAAAAAAAAAAAAAAAAGTTGTTTCTCTTTTTCTGCTGTGTGTAAATGAAGAGAAGAGAATGCAGCTATGCTATGAAGAGAATGCAGCTTTGATCAACCTTTTCTACTATGAGACCATGGCCACCCACATCGGAGTTCAATGCAAGCTCTTGCTCCCTCTGGACTTTCGAAAAGTATCGAAGTGAATGTCAAGACATAATAATTTGACTACTAATAATTTACGTACTATTAGTACTTAATTTATTTAGAGAAAATACTATATTACTATAGCAGAGAAAATACATTAACTATACTTAATAATGATATACACGTAAATAGTTATTGTTTTATATGGTTTTATGTGCATTAAAGTGAGTATGTATTCGCAGCTCCTCTTGTGTGTAGATCGTTCCCCTCCTCTTGGAATCGATCTCACCCATCCTTTGAAAAAAAAAAATCTTGCGAGCGCCCCTATCTGAGACCCAAGCCATAAGATAATAAAGTTCCTGAGACGAAGAGACCCAGTATAAAGAAACTTTGTTGTTCCGGGCAGTAATGATTTCAAGGGATGGTCGTAGTGGGAAATTTTTCTGAAACTTGAAAATGAATGAAGAGAAATGTCTAATTTTACGTTCCACGTTTTATACATCGATGCTAAGGGAGATGATAATGATGATGATGACGACGACGACGACGACGATGATGATGATAATGATGATGATGATGATGATGATAAAGAATGAAATGGTGGAATAAAGAAAATGGGAGGAAACGAGAGAACCTAATGAAAACCCATGTACACGGCTTTTTTGTCCACTGTAAACTCTACTTGGTGCGTGTTTGGTTTTAGCTCTCAAAATTGATTTTCGTTAATTATTATAGTAAGTGTTTCATGTCTTTTTAAATTCTAAAACTTCGCAATCAATCCTATTGGACTTCGCGACACACTGGTTGGGAACCACTGGTCTAAGGAAACAAAGGAAACGTAGGCGAGTTTGAGTCTTATACGAGAAATTCGAGATCCATCAAGCACTTATTGAAGATTCTTCAGTGGGTCGCGACCCCTCAATTGAAAATGCTCAGTTAATTATTAATGTTATGACATTATTCAGACATTTATTTCATATTGCAACTTGGTTATATGTGTTTTATCAAACACATAATGTTCCCTTCACTAGTACAGACATGTTTTCATGCATGTCAAGTTTCATATATTAAATTAATCATTTTGCCTATTGTATATTCATTGACATTTTTGACAGTCATTCTCTTGAGCGTCAGTCGAGTGACTGTTAGTCAGAAATAACAGTTATTATTACAACAGTTGTTAAGACATCTCATCAGAAACCACATAGTTACGTACGTACAAATTCGTAATTAAGAGTGAAAGTGTTTCTCTGACACAATTGGAATTTTAAAGAAAACTTTTTCCACTGGAAGTGAGAGTAATTTCTTTCTTTCTTCTCTTCTCGTCTTACCTATAGCTATTATATTTTTTGTGCTTCATCAGTGAAATTAAAGATTGCTTCCAGCAAGCTTTTGCGAGAGAAAGTATCACCTTTTTTTTTTTTTTTTTTTTTTTTTTGTTTCATTTTATGTTTGTAAAGTTAACTTGAAAATCCTTCCAAGAAAGATGAGTGACATTGCGTGCATATGTAGTAGAGAATATGCAGTCAGGTGCAAAATATGACAAATGATGGTTACGTTTAGAAAAAAAATAAGAAAAAAAGGAATACATTGTTAGTTTAGTTTCGCTATACTGAAAGTGAAAATTTGAAGTATTGTCTTTTTACAATGGGTTTGCACATTCATTACGGAAGTATCGCTATCCTTATGCTCTTCTTCAACAATGACAAACTATGCAGCTCATCTTTTGCTACTTTATTAGGTTTTACAGAATGCTAAATTAGAATTCTTAGCAGAAATGGCAAAATAAGTTAACACATATATCAATTGATAGATCTCGCACCATGGTATTAGTGACTGTAAATCCTCATTTACTGTTATAGACGGATGCAGGGAGGCGAAAAGGAAGCACCAGTGCTACAAAAAGCACGGCGAGAGGGAAAATTTAAGAATCTTTCACCGCCTCACCACCACCGTATTCGCGTATTTTAGAGTGCAGGTGAGATCAGGCCACTCCGGATCATGGATCTGTACGAGTAACTGGTGCATACAGACCTTCTAGATTACGGGTCAAGAAGTTCGTGACCCATTCATTCTATCATTATACCACTGAATGTACGAAGTAATGTGCAAATTACTAAATGCATTTTGTGGACGTCCTGTATAGTGCCGTGCCGTGGAAAATCAGCGCCCGGGGCGAGAGTATACGACGGCGCCCCTGTACATATGAGTGAGGTCGACAGACTAGCAGCGAAGGGCCACCACCATGGTAGAAGCGAATCGTTAAAAAAATTTCAAAAATAAACCCTGCTTTTCTTCGATTTTGAGCACTTCTATTCCTTTTCCCCTCCATTTTATATATATATCTTTTATTTTTTCCTCCCTCCCGAGTGTCTGCTGACAACTATTATTAAAAACAAAAGTGATAAGATGTGTTGAGAAACTTTTTTTTTTTTTTTTTTTTTTTTAAAGTATGGATTCAGGATCCAACAATAGGTTACATCTCCGTTGTTATCCATCTATTCCAACCGAAAGTTGTGGTAGAAATTATCATTTCTGAATTCCATATACAGTATATTGATAGCAACAGAGCGAAAATGAGTTGCAAATAGCGATAAACGGTTTTCTGCTACGAATTTAATTTCTCAACCTTTATACTGTACTCAAACTGGAACTTGTTGAAATTTATAGAAGCTTCCAGTTCCACATTGACCCCTTCCCTCCAATAAGAGGGTAGCGACAAACTATTTTTTTTTTTTTGTATGAATTCAAAATCCTAAGAATAGATTAAACCTCGGCTTTTATTCTTCTAATAAAACAGGAAGTTACAACAATTTGTTGATTCAGGGTTTAATACTGAATTTTCATATAATAAACTGAACAAGATACTGAACAAGATTATGTGAATGCCATTAAAAAGTTAATATAGTCTAAATCCTCTGGTTCTGATTTAATTAATTCGTACATTGTTAAGGGATGTGGGGAAGTTCTCAAGATACCTCTATGTCACATCTATAATCTCATATTAAAAACTTCTCTCTATCCTGATGTTTGGAAAATTACCAAAGTCCGTCCTATATTAAAGAAGGAAAATCCTACAGCAATAGAAAATTATAGACCAATCGCATTAATTTCTACAATAGCTAAAGTTTTTGAACACATCCTTTATAATAAAATTTTTAATCATGTTAAACCATATATATATCAATTTATCAACATGGTTTTTATCCCAGGAGATCAACAGTTACAAATCTTGTTACTTTCGTTCAGTATATATCAGGTTCCTTCAATAATAAACATTCAGTTGATACAATTTATACAGATTTTTCAAAAGCTTTCGACAAACTGGATCACGATATATTAATTATGAAGTTGTCTAGTTTTGGATTTTCAGAACAATTGCTTCTATTGATTTCATCTTACCTAAAAGACAGAAAACAATATGTGGTGTTCAATAATCAAAGATCTACTTTATTTGATGTTTACTCAGTTGTGCCACAAGGATCTAACTTAGGACCTTTATTTTTTTGTATTAGTTATCAATGATTTGCCGTCTGTTCTCAAAAATTCAAATTGCTTATTGTACGCCGATGATATGAAACTGTATAGACAAAAAAGAGAACCTAATGATGTTTGGAACAGGGGCGTCATTTAGGGAGGGCAGGAGGGGGCAATTCCCCCCCCCCAAGAGTTTGAGGAATACATATACTTTAATCGATTGTCTACTAATATACTAGTACAAAACGTTAAAGTCTTATGTCGGTGGTGCTCTTGCCCCCCTCAAGCGAAGGCTGAAATGACGCCCCTGGTTTGGAAGCTTCAAGATGATTTAAATAGCTGTTATAACGGGAGTCTTAAAAATAAACTGCATTTCAATATCAATAAATGTACTGCAATAACCTTTTCAAGAAAAAATAATCCCACTTATTTTGATTATAAGATTACTAACTTAAATAACAAAAGATGCCAAGAGGTAAATGATTTGGGAATTATTATCAATAATAGGATGTCTTTTAATGTACATATTGAGAAAGTATGAAATGAGGCTTTTAAGCTTTTGGGATTTGTAATGAGGAACACCAGAGACTTCCACAATGTGCATGCTTTAATAACTGTATTTAATACCCTTGTTAGAAGTAGACTTCGTTATGCTTCCATAGTCTGGGCTCCTTATTACAAAAACTACGTATATTAACAAGGTTGAACGTATCCAAAATAAATTTTTGAGATATCTGTATTATAAGGTTTTGCAGGCAGGTTTTTTAATATTAATTCTTATGAAGCAAAGGTATCGTACAAAACTCTTCTGAGTATTTTTGGTTTCAGTTCATTGGCAACTAGACATGAGCGCTCTCAGCTAATTTTCCTCTACAAATTAGTGAACGGAATTGTCGACAGTTCAGAGTGTCCAAAGTTATTGAATTTTAATATAAAATCAAAAAATTAAGAAATCGATTACCTTTTATCTGCAACAGGTCTCAAACTATGGCACATTTAAACTCACCTATTACGAGAGTTTGTCGATTATACAACAAGCTGATACAGGAGAATGTCGACATAGATTTGGCCATGCCTTATTCAGTCTATGTAAAAACTCTTAAATATAATTTTTGATTAAGAGAGACTTTCAATTCGAACCTGACATTGATTGTGGTATTTTGAAATTAAAAGAGTATTTCTATTAAGTGAAAACATTTCTGCTTCTTGACAGAAATCTTATTTCAACATTTATATTTTGGATATTTATATTTTTGTTATGTTCTGTTTTTTTTCTTTCATTTTTTGTCACGAAGGGCTGATTTTATAATCTTTACTAGGTTCTATTTGTATATTTGCATTTCTTATTGGAGGAATTAATACAAATATATCTCTTACTTGTGTTTTCTCATGTTCGTGATGTTAATTGCATGTTTATTTTATTTTTTCTTTTTGTTGTGTGTTTTAATATTTATAAAGCTTGTAATTATGTAAGCCTATTGTAAATGGGAATATTCTTTTCCTGTAATAGGTGTCCAATAAATAAAAAAATAAATAAAATAAATAAATAAATAAATATTAAAAGATATATAAAGTAACAGTGAAGAAATGAAGGAGCTTGGTTTGTCACCGTGTACACTGTGTGAAAATTGATTTTCATTTTTTATTTTATTTTATTTTATTATTTATTTATTTATTTATTATTATTTTTTTTTTGCATTTCTTCTCATCCTCCATTATGCACTCAATGATTTCAATAAAATGACTGAATTTTTAAGACAGTGAATATTTAAGTTTTTAAATTTGTCGAATAGAAAATCAATTAGTTTTATTTTATCATTGTATTCCACGGACAAATTAGTATTTTGGATCCTGAGTATTATACTAATCCGATAACCCAAGAGCACTGCGGATAGTCTGTCAAGTAAGGATGGTTTCCATAATTAGTTCCATAGGAATACACTGGAGACCGATTTTCGATCGTTCATATCTTGGGATCAACTGAGTAGATCACCTCCATCTACAAGCTCGATTCTTAAGTTTTGACCTTCTACATTCAGATTTTGTGACACATGGACACACAGAGTAAATAATACGAGGCTTGTCAGAGAAGTAAAGATAGAAACGAGAAAGAAATGTATTGGGCACTGGATGCACTGGTACAGAGACTATTTCTCCACATATGTGTAACCATTGTCAAAACATTTCTTCAAACGTGAAACAACTTTTGTAACCCAAAATCGTAAAAATTCAGCGCCTGCATCCGGAACTGCGATGTGCATTCTTCATTGACCTCAAAGTAGTTGTCAAAAAGTTTTCCACCAAGATGTTTATTTAGGCAAGGGAATAGACGTTAGTCGCTGGATGCGAAATCCGGGCTGTATGCCGGATGTTCAAGGACGTCCCATTAAAAATATACAAGCAATCCTTGATGACATTTGCTGAATGTGGCTGGCGTTGTCATGAATATAGTGGATTCCATATCGCAATTTATTTGGTTTTAATTGTATGGTGAGAATGTTTCAAAGTTTGGCAATATGTTTCAGCATTAATTGTTCTTCCAGGAGCCGTAATAAAGTGTACCATAACTCCGCACTGTGAAACGAAAATTATGTCAAAGGTGTTGGCTAGTATGCAACTGAAACACATTTTGTTCAGATTTATTAAAATTACAACTTCAATATCAAAACATGATGACTTGATTAATGAACTTTCTGAGGTCACATTGACAATAAATGGCGATAAAGAGTAAAATAACTAAATTGAATGCTACGTGAAATTAACTTCAACTTATAAAAGTAATCTTATTTATATTTTACATGGGTGTAAAAAATCTGAAAATAATTTTACATGCAAGAATTCTATATTAAACTACTAATAAAGTTTTGTTTAAAAGTTATTGAGGGCACAAACATGAAAAGTATTATACAGGCAAGAAGCTCTATTTTGGATACTTGGCTCTCAAATAACTAATACAGTAATAGTGGAGTCTACATTCCTCAGTTACTTTTACTTACTCTAAATATACAATCTAAAGCGTTTAAATAAGACTGATCAATACTCTGTGCACCACATCTATGGTGCACATATCATAATTTTTTTGTTAAACATATGAGTTATATACATTTGTTAGAAATCTTTCAAACAATTTATCAAAATTCCGTCTTGATAAACACAGGCAAATTTAAAAGAAAAGTATTTCGTGTTGAGAATTCGGAAGGAAATATAGCAGGTATTCTGTACGCGAATTTACCTAATTACAGACAGGAACAAAAAACAAGTAGCGATATCATAGTGAAACCTTCTAGAAACATCTGGTTTGTCAAAGCGTTCAGAATATGAAAATTGAAGTTCGGAGTTTTTTTTTCTTCACTATTCATCAATGGATTTCTCCGCACCCTCCTTTTTAAATATTACCATGTCAACCGATTTTGATTATATTTAAGATTTACTAGTGGTGTGATATTTTCTCAGTTCATACTCATACTGGAAGTGGGAGTAGATTTCTATAATTTCCAGTTTTAATAGATAGGTTAGACTGAAGATGAAATATGTTCTTGTGTCGTTTAATCAATTACAAAAAACCGCTTCTTCCTATAATAGGTACATAGAAATATATATATATAAAACCATTTTTACTCTATAAAGATCATCGTTAGAGTTAGAAGTGGTTGATATCTGCCACTTTCGGATTGAATAGAGGCTAAAGAGAGCAGATGGTATTTACTTTTTGAGCGCCAAATCGTTTTAGAAAAAAAAAAACACACTTTTAGCTATATCTTTGCTCTATGTAAATCAATATTGAAACTAGTCGTTCTTTCAAAAAGAAATGATCCGGGGCGACACACTTAGTATTCCGGGGGGAGAGCTGCTGGTACTATTCTATTTATTATATTATTATAAACTACTATTTTGGTCTCCTCCGGGGGGCATTATCAGGGCTCCGGGGGTGCAGTGCCCTCCCAAAAAAACCCATATCTGGAAAAAACACTAATTGAAACTGGAATTTGTATTTGATTTCTATCGCTAGTTCCAGTAGAGAATTAAAGATAGAGATGAAATGAATTCTTGGGGATCGCTAGTTCCAGTAGAGAATTAAAGATAGAGATGAAATGAATTCTTGGGGATCGCTAGTTCCAGTAGAGAATTAAAGATAGAGATGAAATGAATTCTTGGGGATCGCTAGTTCCAGTAGAGAATTAAGGATAGAGATGAAATGAATTCTTGGGGATCGCTAGTTCCAGTAGAGAATTAAAGATAGAGATGAAATGAATTCTTGGGGATCGCTAGTTCCAGTAGAGAATTAAAGATAGAGATGAAATGAATTCTTGATGATCGCTAGTTCCAGTAAAGAATTAAAGATAGAGATGAAATGAATTCTTGGGGATCGCTAGTTCCAGTAGAGAATTAAAGATAGAGATAAAATGAATTCTTGGGGAGATTAATCGATTGGAGAAAACCGCATATATATAGCTAAAATCGGAAATTATTAATTTCTATCACTGGCATCAACGAACTCAATTCTTAACGTTTGACTCTACTTTTTGGTCAAAATTGATGGAGATCCATCAATCTTCTATTTAGATTTTGTGTCTTCTGAACGAAAGACGGATAGACAGAGTGAATATTGAAAAAAAAAAAAGAGGATTTTTTGATGAACCAAACTCCTTGAAAATTGGTCCCATTCTATCGGTATGGGTGGAGTTTCACTGGCAACATATGATTAAATGTCTCACTATCACTGACGCATACTCACTGCAGTTCATTGCAGTGAGTTTGCCAGTCGGTTGTATGAAAATAACTGTGGATAGCTTGAAGCAGAGATGTGACAGAATGGCTAAATAGGGTCATTGTGTTTGGGTGCGCCCATTAGCATACAGTAAATGATGTTTCTAGGGTATCTGCAAGATAGAGAGTAACACACAAGCGGGCGCGAAATGGTCTAAGAACTATGGTTGTAAAAAGATCTTAACCCAGGGGAACCACAAAGTTTAACCTAGCCTAGGGAAATTTGTTTCAAACCTAACAGAAAGTGCTGGAGACATGAATAAAAATACACTCCAAAACTTTCCTATAAAACATTGCAAAGAGAACATTTCGCAATTAAGAGCCTGCCTTACTAAAAATAATACAAAATTTACCATTTTTCTTTTGCTTGATTATTCATCAGTGAAAGGAGATAATGAAATGCAAGTTACCACAATCATAGATAGTGCTATTCTGCAACAGAAAATATGAACCTGAAGAATGTTCAGTGTTGCCATCCATAGAAATTACAGTGTTGCCAGAAAAACAATTTCCCTAAAATCTAAGTTAAGACAGCAAATAGAGGAATGAAAACCGCATTTGATTATTTATTATCCTGTTTTGGTATCGTGTGAACTATTTGTAAATAACATTATTTAGTTTTAATAACTGTATGTTAAAACTATTTTATTTATTACAAACTAAATACAACTATTATGTAAAAAATAGTTCACAGAAAACCAAAACAATATGATACGTAACCAAATGCAGTTGAGTTTGTTTCTCTACTCGCTGCCTTAACTTAGATTTTAAGGAAATTGTTTTCCTTTTAACACTGTAGTTTCTATGGATGGCAACACTGAACATTCTTCAAGTTCATATTTTCTGTTGCAGAATAGCATTATCTATTATTGTAGTGACTTGCATTTCATTATCTCCTTTCACTGATGAATAAACAAGCAAAAGAAAAATGTTAAATTTTGTATTATTTTAGGCAGGCTCTTAATATTTGAAGTCAAGTATCACGAAAAGATCCATTTCTCATGCAGCAGCCCACAGTGTTGCTCATTGGGAAGATCATAGTCAGTCTTGTCGTCTGTGAACAGCACTCCTTCCCAAACAAATTTGCGTTTTGATATCCAAATTTACTTATATATATAATTATATATTTCCTTAACATTATATCATTACATATTATTATATATTTACTTACTGTCAATATATATATTGTTTGCATCATACTTGGAGAGAACGATCTACTGAAGTTTTGCTGTATTTTCTATGAGTACATTGCTCTGTTCTGATCATACCACCCCCTCTGGATTTCATATTCTTTAGTGTACTGCCGGGTTCAATGATAGAAAACTGCTGAATTGAACCTAGGAAGTCCCTTCTGAATAAAATCCAGACTACAGTCAGGCAAATGATTATTATTGTTAGAACCTCTGTTCGACGTGTTGGTGATCCTTCAATAAATGACGTTCTACAAAAGAAGTGGAGGGCCAGGTATGGACAGGAAAAGAGGTATGTACACAAAGTCTCTCTGAGTATGATATGACTTTCATCTTAGGCCAATAGACTTATTTGTCTATAGGAAAGGAATAAATTCGTAGGTAAAAAGTATAAACTTGAATTTTTTCATTTAATTCGATCAAATGTTAGTTCATCAGTGCATCCCCAATTTCTTACTACTCTCGCATAAGACTTGTTACGATCCCAAATAAGTAATATTTACTTCTGTCAATATATATTTACTTACTGTCAATATATATTTCAATATATATTGGTAGCTTCTGTTTGGAGCTGTCTAGCTACCAAAATCTTGCAAAACCACCCGTTAGGTACGGGTACTTACAGTGCTACCACATGAAGCAGAAATAATAACATGTTTAACTAAACAAATATATTTAATCAAATGCTCTTGGAATTCCCGCACTTCCAATACATTTTCAATTATCACGCCCTCATTTCGCCGGTACTTCCAAATTTCCAAAATATGCCAATATAATTAATAACATACAAAAACAAATGGTTTGACCGCTGGTGGGATGTCTGGCTTTTCGCCAGAGAGAAGACGAAATCCACCCACCTGATGGAAGATTTTATCACTTGCTGTTAAGTAAGGACATTCTCTGGTGTAAGGCTAGTTTTAGACGGAAGCATTTCTCGTGGCATTTCTCGTAGCAGATGTGCTGCCAAAAATTTCATATAATATTCTATGGCATCAAAAGTATATGGTGCTTTTAAACAGTAGCATTTTGATAAGCATCTGTCGCGACGTAGCAAACAAATCACTGGAGAAGAGCGCAATTACGGCTCCGAAATTAAGTGTGAGGTAGCTAAAGCTATAGTAATTGTAACAACAGTTCTCGCCGGTCATATTAAAAAACAAAAATCACAAAGAAGTATGTGGACAAAGAGCATCTCTACTCCAACTAACTAACTAACTAACTCTATGGCCTATGGAACCCGGAGGTTCAGTGCCGCGTTCACAAAAGCTCTCCACTGACTTCTATCCTTAGCTAATTGGATCCAGTTTCTACTTTGTATTCCTATCTCTGCGAGATCCATCTTAATATTATCCTCCCATCTGCGCCTAGGTCTTCCTAATGGTCGTTTTCCGATGGGTCTACCAGTCAAGACTTTGAAAGCGTTTCTACTTTCTTCCATTCTAGCAACATGACCTGCCCACCTAAGCCTCCTAGACTTGACGACCCTAACAATGTTGGGTAAACCGTATAAACTATGTAGTTCCCTCTACTCCAACTCATTTTTCTTTACTACAATTCAATTTCCCACACAAAACAAAGAGCATGTATATTTGGCACATAATCTTTCGCTTCTTTTTAACACACCACGGCGCTGCAATCGGACATAAATGCTGGGGAAATGCTACGAAATAGAGCAGGTTCTATCGACAAGAAATGCCATAGGATATGCCATGGCATGGGAAATGCTATAGCATTTGCTACTTTACACGGTAGGATATCGATGATACTATTTTTGCTATGAGAAATGCTACCATAAATGCTTCCGTCTAAAACTAGCCTAATACAGATTTTTAGATGCGTGGAAACATAGCAACATTCTTTAAACGTAGCGAAAATCCAAATTTCCTGATCTCCAATACGTTCAGCACGTACATAATTGCATTGGAAATTATAGTTGGCTCATTATTTCCTGCTGCTTCTCTCAGGGTTCTATCTATCTCATCATATAGACGTATCAATATCCACTGGCTTCGATCCACTGATGTCGATTTAGCGATGAACATTCACGTTTGATGGCTTCGTACAAATCACAAACAGTAAATTTAAATCATTCATTAGGTACATGAATCAGACATAAACAATTTTAAAAATACACAAATATAAAAAGTTGCATTTTGAAGTGCGTTTACAAACTGTTTTTCTTATATATAGTATAACCTTCGCATCTACCTAACATACAGAAATCTATTATACATCAAACGAAAGAAAATATACATAAAACGAAATGTTTTATTTATAAAACATTTTGAGGTTCAAGGCTTGAGAATTGAATTTATAAAAATAATAAAGGGAAATAATAATTCCATGGATATAGAAGGTTATACTGAATATGACAGCTATATTAGATGGTGCATCGTTGAACACTGAAATGATCAATAAAAGGGATTAGCTATGACAAAGTAGACGGTCAAGACGATAGTTGAGCCTGAACAAGTAAAGGACAGTTTCCAAAATAGTCTAGGCATTGGGGCTTAAAAATTGAGTTCTAAGTGCAAATCATGTAACAATTTGACATCCGATATTTTTTGAATACATACCCCGGGAGGGGTGGGGGAAAAGCCGAAATTTTAGTCGTTTTTATTGTTCACTATATCTCCGTAACCATTGGAGCTAGAGCAGCTAAACATTTTTCATTTTGTTTGTCTAGTTGTCTTCTATAATTTAGTTCTAGTACACGTTTGAGCTAAATATAATGGTTTTCTTGTTATTTTCATTTTTACTCAGTATTGGTTGCGCGTGACGTCAGTTTTTTTAGCAACAAATTCTTTACCAGATCGAATTCGGAAAAATGTTTCCTCTAAAAGTTTTTCGTCATTTTATGCTCTTTCAAAAAATGTATACTTATATTAGTGTAGCACTAATAGTGCCTGAGCTATAATCGACTTTATTCTGTCGTGTTGGAAACTGATCACGGCGCGGCTCAAAAGTTACCTTCCCACAAATGGTAGATATTAGCAGCTGATGATGATTAACATATATAATAGGATGGTCATATGCCAGAGTAGTCTATGTACTTTTTTACCAATTTTGAGTTAATGAATGCTTGTTACATTAAAAAAAAAATGCGCTTTTTCTTGTGCCAGAATGGCCAGTGACCCTTTTATTTTGAAATTAATGCTGAGATTGTCTGGCTCATTCTGGCATAAGAAAAAGCGCATTTTTTTATGTAACAAGCATTCATTAACTCAAAATTGGTGAAAAAGGTAGATGACTACTCTGGCATATGACCTTCCTGCAAGTATATAATCCTGATGATTAAGTCTGTCTATAATCTAATAAAAAAAATTATCAATTTTTAATGTCATTTGAGGGACTTTTCGGAAAATAATCCTTGTCAAAACACAATTTCTCTGAATGATGAAAAGAGAGCTGTCTCTAGTACATACAGAGTAAAAGAGAGGAGGATCGCGGGGGTTGTCGTCCCCCCTCACTTCCAGAAAATATCTGTGGCGTCCCCTCGCTTTCTAAAAAAAACAGCATCCACGTTTTTTATATAATCCCTCCTTTCCCTCTTAATATTTACTGTAACGGTAAGAAAATAAGTAAAAAGAAGATATGCCTAACACATTTTATAATGATGAGTTTTTAAACTGTTAAATCTTACTTACAGAAGAAAAACTTGGCCTGTTATCAAGATTGTGTATAGTTGCTATAATACAATAAATCTATAATAAGAAACGTAATAGAAGGAAACCATATACTTAAGAAATCTCTACACAAGAGAACAAATAATTTGATTTCTAGAATTAGTTCTCAATAATGTTATGCCACTCTTATACCTAGGTATAATGGTAACCAAGGAAGTTCTGTCGCTTTTTCACCCATCACTTTCGAACATCGATATGTCAGCTAAGACGTACTTGGAAGATCAAATATAGTCTCCATCAACATGGACGACCTTCTGCCAACGTTCTGAAAGGCCATGGATTCCATCGCGGTAGAACTTGTTGGGCCGTGAAGCGAAGAAGGTATCAAGTGCATTTTGCATCACTACTAGGGATTTGAATTGGCGTCCTCTAAGGCGATTGTTCAAGGAATGGAACAGGTGATAATCGGACGGTGCAATGTCCGGGGAGTATGGCCGGTGCAATATTGTTTCCCATCCAAGGCGTAGAATGGTGTCCCGGGTCATCCTAGCCTTATAGGGCTTAGCGTTGTCTTATAACAGGAGGACCCGTTTGCGATTCAGAGGTCTTGAATAGGCTCAACTGCTGATAGTACACAGTCGCATTGATGCGCTGACCAGCTGATAGCAGTCCCAATCCATGATGCAGCTAGAAGTCCACCAAACATACAGGTGGATCTTCTTTTCGTGCAGTGCTGGTTTCGGCTGTTTTGGAACCAGTTCATGGAATGCTAACCAATGATGATGGCGCCGTGGAGCTTTGGACAAGTCCCACTTTTCACCTTATGTCAACACCCTGTCTAGAAATGGCTCCTTCCTCAGACGAGACAGAAAAGAAACACAAGTATCTGCTCACGTTGCCGTCTGGCCCAGAGTCAAATCATGTGGTCAAATCATCGACCCAACTTGTAGTGGTTCCCAAGTTGATGGAGGTGCTGCCGAATGGTTTTCCCACTCACACTGAATTGTAGTCCCAGTTCTTTACATGTCTGGCCACTGTTCGTCCCAATTGCTGCCTGAAGATCTTAATTTTGTACATTTGTTGGTCTTCCGGCAAGTAGTGTGTCTTCGAGTGTTTCGTCACCGTCCTTAAACTTGTTAATCCACCACTGCACTGTCAGCGTAGTCACAACCTCAGCAGCAAAGGCCTGGCATATCTTCTTCCCTGCTGCAGCGGAGTTTGATCCCAGTTTGAACTTGTAGAACATACACGCCGTTATGACGCTCTGTGAAGGTCCCATGTTCACTCTGTCCTCACGCAAGTTCACGGTATAACTGAACTGCCACAATCAGAAAGTATATTGGATATACCCACACCAACAACTGACCTTCGCCTTATCTTCATTCGCATTCAACTCACGTTGTGAGGGTCAATTGAACACAGACCTCCAAATAACGACAGAACTTTCTTGGTTACCTTTATATCTCGAAAAAGATAAAGGAATTTGTGTTGCTTTAATGCATCATTCAGTCTTCTTCATTACTCTGTTCATTAACTGATTTTGAATTTTTATACTCGCAGGGAAACTACATATTGGAGTGCACAAGAAATCGCGATTCTTACATTTGGTTTTCAAACTTCACTCAAGTTTCTGACAGCTACACGTGGTAATATCTAAACAAGCCTTGGGAAGATCTCCGAGTGTTTTCAAACCTGGCTTCGGAATTTGGTCCCCCAAGTTCCATTCAGAGTCTTCTGGCCTTTGTAGATCAATCTCACACTTACTAGCATTTCTCAAATTGCTGTTTGGTAATGGGATCTCCGTATATGTTCTTTTAGAGCATCACTAGTTGGAGGTAATTTCTCCAGGCTGCATTTTCCTAAAACTAGAAGCCTAGCTTCATCACAGATCTTCGCATTAACCTTGAGGAGCTTTGTGGAAAACAGTTCTGCAGATTCAATAGCGCTTCCTGATAAAGGAATCTGTCCTAAGGAAAATAAAAGGGTGGAGAGATTATCTCCACCTAGTGATGCTCTGAAACGACATATAAAGGGATCCCATTACCAAACAGCAATTTGGGAAAGGCGATAAGTGTCAGAACGATCAACCAAGGCCAAAAGACTCCGGATGGTATTGGAGGACCAAATTCTGAGAGCAGTTTTGAAAACACGCGAAGATATTCCCAACGCTTTTTTAGAGGTTAGAATGTGTAGCTGTCAGAAACTTGAGTGTGTAAGTTTGAAATGCAAATGTAAGAAGTTTCTTGTGCACTCCGATGTGTAGTTGTCCGAGCGAGTATAAAAATTCAATATCAGTTATTGAACAGAGTGAAGAAAACTGAATAATGTATTAAAGACATCAAATATTTCTATATTTTTTTAGGATATAAGAGTAGCATAACATTATTGAGAACTAATTCTAGAAACCAAATAATTTGTTCTTTTGTGTAGAGATTTCTTAATATATGGATTCCTTCTATTACGTTTCTTATTATATATTTATTGTATTATACCAACTGTATTATCTGTCAGAAAAGTAAATGTACACCTGTTTTTTGAGTCTGGCATTCCTGCGCTCCATCCGTGGAGAGTATGAGAATTAAATCAATCAAATGTTTACTGAGGGACAAGAAGAAAAGTCTAATCTGAATAAGACATTCCAGAGGAGCACAAGCTGTGAATTCGAATAGTGCATAGTGTAAATAAAGGGCGACACCGAAAGAGAAAGCCAGAAACAGGTGCTAAACGGAGAAAATAGAGTAAAAATTGTCGAAGTGGGAACATAAAATACAAATACAACAAATATACCAACAACTAAGCATCTTGAGGGATCTTTGTGTAGTGGTTAAGACGCTAGATTACAAATCCAAAGAACGGTGGTTCGAATTTGCTCAAAGTAGTTTTTTTTAAAAAAATAATGCATACAACACATGAAAGGTGGTAAAACAGAGGGTATTACCCGTTTAATATGTTAAGTGAGAACGAGTTAAAAATATCTGTGAAATTTATTAGAGTAGTGAGATAATGAAAATGAGGAAGCAAGTATATTTAATCAGGGGTTGTATCAGAGAGTGGTGACCGGAAAAACTGGAAATTTTCCCGAATTTCGCCCATGTGAGTCTCTACGATAGGTAAACTTCTTCAAAAATGTGCCTATTGCAGAGACCATCATATTCTACCGATTGCACTAGCCAAAGTTAGTTTAACAATAACAAATGGTGCAGTGTTTCTTCCTTAGAACGATAAATTAAAAAGTGCATGCTGCAGATGAACGAAGTGTTTCGAATGTCCTAGTAATTTCCTTGCCCTTTCCCAATTAACATGCGTAAATCGTCTCTATCATGATACAAGTGTTTGCGTCCACCTTCTTAAGGATTGCTTATTTAGTATGAGAAGTCACTCTTTGATTCTTCACGATTGCTTTGAAAATAAAATAACTTGAAAATTATTTGAAGCTATATTCATTAGCTGTATTACTCACAAGTCCAGCACTTCGATCCTACATTATCTTCTCATGTAACATCATAAGTTAAATATTGCTAAGTTCAGCCCTGATGTTTGGAACGAACCGATAATGTTCATGTAATGATATTTCCACCAAAGTGCATGCCGAAGTTAATTTATTCGATGATCTGGAGACAATTTAGTGCCCATTAATAAACTAAAAACCATACAATGGAGTAAAATTACAGAAATGATATCGTATTATACAGTAATTTCGCCGTGCAAGTTCAATAGTATAATAATAATAATAATAATAATAATAATAATAATAATAATAATAATAATAATAATAATAATAATAATAATAATAATAATAATAATAATTCTTTTTCATCGGTCCTGCGCGGAAAGTGAGAATTAAATCAATCACATGTGTAGTCAAGGTAAGGAGCAAAGCCTAAACTGAATAAGACATTGAAGCGGGTCACAAGCTGGGAATAAGAATAGTGCATGATGTAAATAAAGGACGACACCGACAGAGAAATCCAGAAACAGCAGGTAAACGGAGAAGAAAAGAGTAGAAATTGTTGAAGTGGAAACATAAAATACAAATACGAATAGGGATGAGCACGAGTCGAGCCAGTTGAGTTCCGAGCCAAGTCGCTGTTTTCGAGGTCGAGTTTCGAGTTGAGCGAGTTTGATAATGGCTCGCTCGCTCGTTCAGCTCGTTTTAATTCGTTTTGAAATAATGGCCTGATTAGACTGGAAAGCGAAAGCCATGAGAAATGTAAGCAGTAATGTGGAATACTTTTAGTGTTGCTCACAACAGGGGTTCATCTCGTATCGTAATTTTAGTGCACCTCTTGGGGCAATTTTAGTGTATCTCGTCTCGTCTAGATAACGAGAGGACAAGAGTTTTTTTAAATTATTACGAGACAGCCTCAAATGTAATCACCAATATAAGTATATACTGTAGTTCTTAAAATCAAGGCTGAGAGCTGCACGGTTGAATTCTTGAGCCCAAGCAGACCAACCCGGGTAGTGATATCAACCGGCTCGGCTCGTATCAACTGAGCGAACAGCTCGAGTCAGCTCGGTTTGGATGAACTATCGACTTGGCTCAATTGAGCCGATGCCTCGAACTTTCTCGGTTGGGATGGGTCACCTACTCGGCTCATGTGAACCGGTTCGAGCCAGCTATGTTGAAACTAGTCCATCGGCACGGTTCGACTCAGCTCAACTAAGCCGATGGCTCCAATCGGCTCGGTTGGGTGAGCTGTTGGCTCGGCTCAATTCTCGGTTCGGTTCGGTAGTGAATGAGCTATAAGCCGAGCCGCTCGAGCCGTTGAGAAGCCTAAACCCGGTCCCAGCTGCTTTGAACATGCAGCCTATAACTTTTAACAATTTTTGGCTCGAGCCCGAATACTTGCCCTTTCGGAACTCGCTGATTGCGACATATTTGCTTTTTTACCCCTTTCTTCGTTTATTGAACTAAACAGTAACTATTCAGAATTATACTACTGCGCATGCCTCGTAGATAAATATTTCTGATGCTAATAGTTTCCGTTTTGTCCAAGGAATGTTCTTTTTCTTATTCCCAGCATGACCCTTTTATTACATTACATGAAGAGCATGTAGGTCTAAATACCTCATGTATTACATAAAATGTAGGTTTAACTCTTCCAGCAAAGAAGGAACATGTGATCATAGTATACAACCCATAGAAGTGATAGCTGGCAATACGGTGGTCGAAATCCATAACGACACAGGGGATGAGCGGTGCCCTCCCCGCTGGTGTAATGGCTAGCACGTGCGCCTTTGGTGTTTGGTGTCCCGGGTTCAATTTCTGGCGGGAGAGCATTTATGATTTTTAACTGTCCTCGATGTTTCTGTGTTCGTGTCCCTTCGTTATAAGTTATTACAAAAAGCAAGTTAATCGAGTGAAGCAAGTAAAATTAGCAATAAGTAAGTTACTGAAACACGTTCGGTGAGTCAGTTAAAAAAAATTGGACAAAGCACTGGCTTTTCGCGCCGTCCATGCGAGTTCGAATCTATCTCGGCTTGATTTTTTATCCATTTGAGAGAAAGTATTGTTTCTTTTCGCTATAGGTAGTCACTCTTTTCGTATTTTTCGCCTTCCTTCACAGTTAAAGTAACTGGCTATTCTTATTCTTTCTACGAATGATGGATCTTCTCTTTGGTTTCATGTCAAACATGCACACGTAATGAAAAGACGCTGTTAATAATAATAATAATAATATTAAATATTACTAGCTAACTCGTGTGGGTATTTCGACAATATAATTTTATATTATTATGTGGAAATAAATAAGGCTGGCTAACGCCCCCCGCCCTAATTTTTTCGATGCGCCTTATGGGTCCACGGTGTCCAACGTTGGTCCCATCCCACTATCATTTCCTGTTCTCTCGATATAAGTTATCAACATTTTGCCTAAAGAGAGCTCTGCCGTGGCCCCATGAATCCCCGTGACAATAACTCTTCGTTCATTTTGCATTGAAATCGCTTATTTTTCTGATTACTATGAGTGAATACTGTCCAATGTTGCTCGCATCACTATACAATTTCCCGTTCTTTCTATATAAATTGCTAATATTTTGTTTGTAAGGGAGATATGGCGTTACAATCATTACGTTTGAAGAAGAATTGAGGAAGATATTGCCATGCCACAAACAACACCTATTATTATTATTATTATTATTATTATTATTATTATTATTATTATTATTATTATTATTATTATTGTTTTACTTACCACTAATGTTGCCTACCTTTATTTGGAATGCAATGTGTTGCTAAAATGCAAATCAAATAACACTCCTCGCTATGCACGCTCCCGAACTCGAAATACATGATTTACAGTTCTCTGTGTTAGGAGAAAGCACATTTATTATATTATTCTTTCAAATAACACGTTTCACAAGTTACTTCACTTTCAATGTGTAATTTCATATCATCACTAACAATCATCTTGTTCCCATAGGAGAATATCCCCCTTCCTGCAAAAAAAGCCTGACCGTAGCGAAAGTGTGTGAACCTTCGGGTTCAATTAATCGGGTCCAATATTTCAATAAAAGAGGATAAGTCCCTGCACACAAATATTTCAGTAAAAGAGTAAGAGTTACTCCAACTTTTTGAATACCTATTCATGGGCGAAATTTGGTTCCCTTGGAACTTTTTAAGAGTTTGAAGGGCCGCAATTTGAACATTTTCATCTGATTATTCTAGTTAACGAACTCATCAAGATATTTCAACAGTTAATGTTTGTGCCAAGTTTTGTCTCAATCCGCTGAAAATTAGGGTGGTTATGGCATTCTCAAATAGCGTTATACATATACATATATATAGATAGATAAATAGATAGATAGACACACAGAGGGAAAGAGAAAAAGTGTTTTGCTCCCTTCTCCCTTCTCGCACCTGTGCTGCGTCAGAGCTAAACCGGGCCTCTTTGCGAAACGTATTGACCAGCCTAACCTAAACACAAGCCTCTTATTTGCTAACATAGAAACGTGGTGGAGAGGTGAAAGGCATGTGGAGATTGTATTTTTAATAACCATGAGTATGGGTTCGAACCCCTCCACTTATATGTTTTTTTTTTACTTTTTGCAGCTACGTTGGAACGTTCAATTTTTATTCTTTACTAATTGCAAATGGCGTTTACATTCAAAATAAGTGGAATTTTGGTGGCATTTGTTCGGATATTCTTCTCTTTCGAAATGAAGACAAGAATAAAAGCAATACGCAAAGACAAAAAGTATTATCAGTACTAAACATTATCAATAATAATTGCTACGAAAAACTAAATACGACCTCTTTTACCATCTCTCATGAGCTGTATATATTATTACCAAAAATTTTAAAAAATTTCCTTGCCGGGCGTCCTTTGCATTTGTAAGCCAGCACCTTAACCACTACACCAAGATCATGGCGTGGTAAACGTTTAGTTGTCGGCGTATTTGTTGTATTTGTGTTTATGTTCCCACTTCGACAATTTTTACTCTATTTTCTCCATTTAGTAGCTGTTTCTGGCTTTCTCCTTCGGTGTCGTCCTTTATTTACACTGTGTACTATTCGCATTCACAGCTTGTGCCCCTCTGGAATGTCATATTCAGATTAGGCTTTTCTTCTTGTCCCTCAGTAAACATTTGATTGATTTAATTCTCATACTCTCTACGGATGGAGGGCAGGAATGCCAGACTCAAAAAATAGGTGTACATTTACTTTCCTGACAGATAATACACAATCTTAATAACAGGCTAACGTTTTTCTCCAGTAAGTAATATTTAACAGTTTAAAAACTGTTCATTTATAAAATGTATTAGGCATATCTTATTGTTTGCTTTTTTTCTTACCGTTACAGTAAGTATTAAGAGGAAAAGGTGGTAATATATAAGAAACGTGGATGGCAAATTGTTTATGATTTTCTCTTGAAGGCAATTTTGAAATCTGGTCCCTGCTCTATTTCGCTCAGTATCATTGTAGTACATAAATCGAAGGACTTGTAACAAAAACAACCCCTGTCGAAACATGATTTTTTTTTTTCAGAAAAATGGATAGAAAGCTGCATGTTTGTGCATGTTTTAGAAGGTATCACAGACACGTATAAAGAAACAGATTTGCAGTTTCTCATACTGTGTACTAGAGAAAGCTCTTTTTTTATTAATCAGAGAAATTTTGTGTTTTGACAAGGGTTATTTTCCGAAAAGTCCCTCAATTGACATTAAAAGTTGATTTTTTTATTAGATTGTAGACAGACTTAATCATCAGGATTATATACTTGCAGGCAGACAAGATTATATATATATATGTTAATCAACATCAGCTGCTAATATCTACCGTTTGTGGGAAGGTAGCTCTTGGGCCTCACCGTGATCAGTTCCCAACACGACAGAATAAAGTCGCTTATAACTCAGGTACTATTAGTCCTACACTAATATAAGCATACATTTTTTGAAAGAGCATAATATTGTTTACCACAATGTGTAATCAAACAAAATATTTAATTGAATTTTAAAATGTGTATAAAATAGGCAATGTATGAAGTGGAGACAGTTTGAATATTCTTTAGGATTCATAATCCGATGGAAAATTTAGAGTGCCTTGACTTCTACAATGCAAATGACCGGCTATGACTTCTAGAACTAGGAAGACTCAGAAAGAATGTGCAAGAATGTTGACATGACGGAAAAATCATATAAATACTACCGGATTCTCTTCCGGGTATGGGAAGTTCTATTTTGACCTCGAAACTCTGCAAGTCAGATTATTCATAATTAGTTTTATTACTCCGTCATTCTGTCCATCAGAGGTTCTGCTCGTCATCGTTACCAAAAGTAAGTTGTTATGCATTGTCTTCTCTAGTATTTAAGTCATACCAGTCCATACCATGCTCTGTGATTATTCAATCATTCAATATCATTTCATTAAATTCTTATTCTAAATTATTTCTGTGTTATCGAATTTTATCTTTGAATTCCTACTCCCATGTTTCTAATTCTGAGCTACGCTATCTACGCCCCCAAGACTTGTATTAATTTAAATTACTTCGTGGAGGAACTGGGTGGATGTTAAGGCCATTCAGTAATTTCATGTATGAGAATTGTTTGGGGTTCGCAACCCAGACAAGAGGTCTCCGTTCGACATGCCTCTGGAAGTTTCTAGCTGCCTTTTACGTCACAAAACCGGTCACGTTTAAGGTAGATTGCAAACCTATTTTTAAGGTTTTAGCAATAATATGACGAAAAACTTTTAGAGGAAACATTTTTTCCAAATTCGATCTTGTAAAGTATCTGTGGCTAAAAAACTGATGTCACGCGCAACCAATACTGAGTAAAAATGAAAATAACAAGAATGCCATTACATTTAGCTCAAAAATGCACTACAACTAAATCGTAGAAGACAATTAGACGAACAAAATGAAAAAAAGTTTGGATGCTCTAGCTCCAATGGTTATGGAGATATAGTGAATAATAGAAATGGCTCAAATTTCGGCTTTCTCCCCCTCCTTCTCCCCTCCCGTGAGGTGTTTTTTCTGGCATCTGGCATTTTTGTGATCAGTGATGGGTATATATTCAAAAAATATTGGATGCCAAATTGTTACATGATTTGCTCTTAAACTCGAAAAGGAGAGCACTTTACAGGAGGTACTGCTGCTGGTACGGTGGTCAATGGTATAAGTAGTTCTATTGTGTCTTTGTCAGATAAGGTGAAACCATAAATGGAGATACTTATATGGTGCTGAATCCATGAAATGCACCGCAAACTTGTCTGCAATTATCCAGCTATGGTCAACAGATATGACATCCTCATGTTGCTTGGTTATGATCGCCCTATGTCGAACAAAGGAAGGTGCAGCCTGTAATATTTCCCCAATATATCTTCCACTGATTACTACTTCTTCTGGAATCTCGATCACTTCTTGGCAAGTAAGACCTTCCCAGCTTATTGGAGAGACTAACGAACGGTTGAGACTTTTTTTTTTTTTTTTTTTTTTGGTATCGAAGACTCCAGGCTTATTTCTAGATGCAGATTATGTGCGTGCTTAATGTATTGGAGACCTGGAACTACATCTTTAGTGCATTTAAAGACTGTTGGCTTATTTCCAAGCATCTGGACATCTCCGTTATACCAGAGGTGCCTATCTTTAATAATAGCAATTGGTAAACCTGCGAAACACATTTCCACCAGATTAGTGGCGTTATTTCAAATTTTGCTGAGGAGGGGAGGGACAAAATTGTCCGCCGACATAAGAAAATGAAATTTTTCAGTTTTATGTCCCATCTTTATGCCGGCTAGGCTAAAGGAGACGGTGATGATGAGAAATGAATGAAATGATGAAATGAAGAAAATGGGAGGAAATGGGAGAACCCCGAGTAAACCCATGAACACGGTGTTCGTCCACCACAAAGTTCACTTGGCTTTATTGGGGATCGAACCAGGGACCCCACGCAGCAGAGGTGAACGCTCTATCGCTGAGCCCCCGAAGACATAAGAGTTTTATATATTTAATTGGTATACAAAATATTAAATAAACATGTATTGATATTGATTTTCTTAGAGTAAACGAGATATTATTCACAGCCATAAGCATTTGAATTTTCTACATAAGGTTTCCAGGATATGGTCTTGTAAAGCAAGGTTGGTTGCAAAATTTTTTTTGGAACAAGACCGTACATATAAAGAAGCTTGTTAGTACTTATAAATCGTAGTAATCCTTATCATTAATATACATTCTAGGAAGTTATTGATGAAAGATAATTTTTTTTTACTTTGTTTTGATTAAAAGAACTGTTATAAAGTAGAGCACTGACTTAGCAATGTAAAAGTTATTTCAATCTTACGTATTATTTGTGAATGCATCGCATTCCTCAATAAGCATAGCAGAAAAAGTAAAATTGTTTGTGAAATAAAGAGACAAGCGGAAAGAGTTAGAAATGAGAGAGAGAGAGAGAGAGAGAGAGAGAGAGAGAGAGAGAGAGAGAGAGAAAGAAAGATTGCAAAAAGAAGAAAAAAAACTCACACATCAAAACATAGAAAATTGTTTCTGGAAATAGTAAGGATTACATCTTATTTACGTAGTTCCCTGAACCAAACCAAACCAAACAGGCTATCTTATACTTTCACATGATAACACACGCTGTGTGTAGCAAAAAACAAACAAAGAAAGAAAAAGAAAATACAATCTTGTTACAGTTGGCCGGACGCAACCAACCGCTCAAATGCATGCAACTTGCTTTGCCTACCTAAAACTACTACAACATATAACGTACCTTTCACTTTGTCTTCAGGGTAGGTTTGAACTTGTTCCATTAGGCAAGGAAATATTAAAATTGAAATAAAAACAGAACAAAAAAGAAAGAAAAACTCTTTGCCACGCCTAACTATTTAATAGGAATCGGTTGGTTTAAGAGAAAATTCACCTTCACTTGTAACCAAAACGAAAAAAAAAAAAAAAAATATGTGGCTACACTTGTGAACTCTATAAAAACATCCGTATGAAGAATGTTAACCATATTTGACAGATGCATTAAGTAATTACCTAGAAATTAGTCACGTTCTCCCGTGTACGTTTACATTTTTGTTCCTATATAACTTAGCATACAGTATTTTCTTAACACATTACATATTATAACGTTGTACATTACGTATTTTGTTTATCTTTTCAATTATATTTTGTTTATTTTGTACTCATAATAAATTCATTGAATCTTGTTTAATACCTCGATTAAATAAATATTTTATAAGTGCTCTTCTGCTGTTGTTTGTAGATTTTGTATAATAAGAAACTGCAAATATTTGTTAGATTAATTGCAGAATTGATATTCGCATTTCTTAAAAGTTACCGTGACCTCCAGGTTTTCCATTCTGCAAAACTGATTGATCGATTTGAATACAAGTTTCGTTAACGCACAGAAAATTACATTTTGGTAAGTAACTATACAATATATAGACAAAAAAGAGTACTTAAAGGCTAGGCTTGTTCTATGGTTGTTCTCAGTACCCAGACGGTACATTCTCTTTTCATGAAATCTGTAGCACAAAATTCAGTTGTTTAAATTATTGTAATCAGAGGCGGATCCAGGACAGACTTCTGGAGAGGGGACGGTGGTTTGCAATGCTGATACTTAGAGCTATTTTTAAGAGCTCCAAACTCTGGGATTGGTTTTATTTATATATAAAATAATAAAGTTTCCATCTTTGGGGAGGGGTCGATCGCCCTTCTGGATCCGTCCCTGATTGTAATGGTATGTTAAATAACACAAAAAAGTTAAAGTATTACTTGGAGCACCTGATGCATATACTATTTTCACACATTGCGTACACTATTAAGCAAATAATATTCTTAAAAATGCCTTGTTTTTGGGCATATCTATCTATCTATCTATCTATCTATCTATCTATCTATCTATCTATATATATATATATATATATATATATATATATATATATATATATATATATATATATTAGATCTGGTGAAAATATTTCTGCGTACCGAATTTGATGGGTTCAGATATCTCTTTTCAATGCGAATATATATATATATATATATATATATTCGCATAGAAAAGAGATATCTGAACCCATCAAATTCGGTACGCAGAAATATTTTCACCAGATCTAATCACGCACGAAACCGTTTTCCGACTTTCGGGCAATGGCGGATCTTGCCCGGGGCCAAAGGGGCCGACGCCCCCCTGTTTTTTTCAGTGACGAAAATAATTTACACTATTATTTAAATATGTTTGAAAGTTTATAGCAAATTCATAACATACCTATCGTAGTCTGGTTCTGGCCGTCCCCCCAGTATTTACCTGCTAGAGCCGCCACTGTTTTCGAGTTGAGGTAAGATTGGAGTAGAGTCAAAATCTAAGGAGAAATCAAGAAATAGGAATCATCAAGCAAAGCAACGTTTATTTAAAAATAATAAATGGGTAACCGTTTCGCCAAGTAACTGTTACACCTTTATTATTTTTAAATAAACGTTGTTTTGCCCAGTGATTTGTATTACTAGTTAAAATTATTTAAGATAGCAAAGCTAGTCTGCACCAGTTAAAAATGAAGAGGATAAACTCCATGGCGGACGGATATTACATAGATAATGGTGGTGGATTGGAGTTAAGTGTTTCTTTCAGCAGCAAGGTTATATGAGAAATGGAACTACAGCTTGACGGGGTATCCGAACCACGTGAGATGTCACTGGAAATCGAAACTGGGTCTCCTTCGTTAAAGGCGTGTACACTAACCATATTACCAATAGGGATTATCATATGAATATTAGTATCGAATCCATACATTTCGGGGTCGCTGAGATGAATAGTGACACACAAGATGTCGTTCACGTCCAACTTTAGCTCTCATCGTCATCGAAAGGAGGCTTGTATGGAAAGTAAAATGTGTGAAATAATGACCAATATTAGTGTAAAAGCCATAGTTTTGGAAATCACTAATATAAGTTGTTTTAGTGACAGTTCTGATGACATTTAAGCCCAGGTTTAGTCAGAAAGGAACACCTAGCCCGGGATCCAACAGGGTTAACACCGAAGGGGTGCAGTTGGTTATTTATTTATTTAACTCAGTTTTGACAGGGACTACGCCTAAGCAATTGCTTTTTCTTATTTATTTATTTACTTATTAAATTACATTCAAATATGATATATTGCATAAACATTATCCTCTCCATGGGAAGAATGAGTATTTCAGCTAGTCTATACTATTATACAAAAGAGTAGGAGTGAGTGACTCATCCTCGTCAGGTCATACTACTATAGATATTTATGTGAAATTTGGAGATAATACTCCTTTTATCATGAGGGCAAAAGATAGTGGCATATACTATATATAAAAGTACAGTATGAAACAAATGTAAAAACCCTGTAGATCTTTACATTTGAGTAACAATTCTTATTATTGACAATAATTATATTTATTGTTTGACTGAAAACTGAGATGTCCTATGAAAGTGTATAGTATGTTCAATTCAAAGTTACAGACTTGTTTTTTGCTGAAATATCGGAATTAATTAATCGGTCAATACTCACCAAAAGTAAGTGAGAGTAAATTACTGTATTTAATATCCTGCTAAATTGGGATATCTGCGAGAAGTGATGATTTTAGATTTTATCCGAAGGAGAAATTTCAATACCCTTGGGTGAAAAATAGTATTTTAAAAAAAAATACCGGGAATCTGCAATAAACAAAATAGGATATATGGCCGCGGATTTAATTTCGAGGCTCAGTGGACATTCCCTCCCCTTGAGACAACCATAAAATCATTACTTTCTGGGACCCCTATAGCTTCTCAAGTGCAGCACGTGTAGATCGACGATATGAGCAGCGAAAGCTCATTTCAGAGAGCATGAATTTAGCAGACATTTGTGTTGTCTTATTGGTGAAGGTTTAATTAACGAGAGATTGTTTTAAGAAGCATTTTAAATACTAGATGGATCCCAATTTCTTTTGAAAAGCAAGTGTACCAAAAACCAATTAATTTAGTTATAATAACCGGGGAAGGATGTTTCTTCCCAAATCGTAGCTCAAAATACTTAATAATTTTATTAAAATTGCTTAGATGTTCAAGTGTTTTTGAAATTTCTAACGTACCTGATCATCAATAAAGGTAACGGTATTAGGTAGTTGAGTCCTGAGCGCTATGAACATAGGGGTGAAAGAAATTTAATGTAGGAAAAGAAGATAAAAATTTTACAGAGGAATACCATACAATAGGTTTCTCTCAAATGTCCAAAAAGACATATTTCTTCTCCAAATTAAAGAGAAAGTTCTCTAAATTGATGGCACTCAAATGGTTGAAAAAGATGCATCTTTCAACTTACTATTGTTTTAGTTGAACAAAATAGACTGAAAACAGATAGCAACAAAGAAACATGAAATAAAGCTCTTTAACGAAAAAAAAGAAATTATTGTATATATTTAAAGTTTAAACATTTAAGTGCATTATGTGTAGATTACAACAAGAGCGTTTGTTTTAAAATCACGTAGTCCGACAATAATTAATAATATCGATCTAAAAAGTGCAGAATTAAAGAGGAATTTAGTTGTATTGGAAGTATTTACTTTTTACGTTAATCAATAAATATTTGTGGAATGCCAATTATTCATTTTTTGTACCATTTCTTACATGTCTTTCTTTCTCCATGGTCTTGCTTATATAATTTCCTGTTAAAAAGCAAAACTTTTTAATTTTATTTTTCTTCCTTTCCTCAGCTTGTTTGCCTGTAGGTCTAAGTCGACAAAAGAAAAGCGTGACCTGGCTCTTGTAGACAAGATCGGCAATTGCGAAACAAACAAAAAAAATGGCTATTATTTAACAGTTTCCGATACACTTTTGCCATTTCTTGAAACTAATTGATTCATATTATTTTGTTAAGAAAAAGTAAGGGAACTGATTAAAAAGTGATTGCTAGTTAATCGTCTGTAAACAAGTTATTTATAACTACTTCCTAGAAGTTGAACAGTATTAAGCATAACAATATGGTTATTGTATACAGAGTGATATTGAAAGGTTTCCATATGTTTAGAAATGGGAATATAACATCGGAATGCTATGTAAATGATAATATTTTAATATAAGAGAGTGTTCACAAGTTTTCCTGATGGGCAATTTTTGACTCATTCGAAGTGAATTTGCTAAGCAATTCCCCTCCTGGATTTCGTAAACACTAAATGCCTTGGTGTACGAGGTCCTGGATTTTATCCTAGGTGGAAGAGCATTAAGATTTAAATGGATTATGGTGATTCGGATTCCACCATGAACTATATGTCCTCGTCTCATATAACTACTCTCCAATAGGATGCTACCTTAAACTATATATGTCCTCGTCTCATATAGCTACTCTCCAATCGGATGCCACCTTAAACTATATATGCCCTCGTCTCATATAGCTACACTCCAATCGGATGCCACCTTAAACTATATATGCCCTCGTCTCATATAACTACTCTCTAATCGGATTCCATCACAAACTATAGTATATGTCCTCGTCTCATATAGCTTCTATTCTGAAAAGGGACAATACTCTACAATCCAATCAACCAATGTCTGCCCCATATTTGAAGTCTCTAAAATGGTAAGAACATATGCACTAACATGTTCATTTTCCCTCATTTCTGTTCTTTTATTATCACTGGGAGTGTCATTGGTTCAAACATCGTGGGCACGAGTGAAATTACAGTTCGAACACAAACAGGACTGAGCCTAATATACTGATCATGTCTTATTATTCAAAACTGACAATTTGCGCATACACCGTTGCCTCTAGCCTCAAATATAAATGTATGCGACTGGTCCTGCCTCCTTAAATATGGTCTTGTTTTTAATAAATTTAATATAAATTAATAAACTTTAAATAATAATAAAAATATAAAGGAAGGATGTATACTTTAAATATTTGAAGACAAAATCCTGAAGCAAATATTCTAACCCTAGAGGGCCGGGAATGGGGAATGGCGAAAACTTGGCGAAAAATGGCGAAAACTAAGACAAACTGCATAATTTGTACCGTTGACCTAGCATTGTTAACCTGAAGGTTCAGGTAGTAAGGATATGTAGCCAGAATGAAAAAAAAAAAAAAAAAAAAAAAAAAAACTACGGACACTCAAAATTTTAACTAGAAACTCAATAGGGAAAAGAAGGTTAGGAAGACCTAGGTGTGGATGGGAGGGTAATATTTAGATGGGTCTATCAGAAATATACGAATACAAAGTAGAAAGTGGATACAGGTAGCGAAGAACAGAAGTCAGTGGAGGTCTCTTGTGATTGTAGTACTGAACCTCCCGGTTATTGGACACAGAGTTAATAAGTTATTAAATAATAATAAAAAAATAATTATATTATTAAATAACTATAAAATAAAATATTATTAAATAAATTCAAAGATTTTCACTAATCTTCCCACCATTGTCTTAATACTATTAAAAAGAAATTAATAATACTAAACAATATGAACATTTTGTAAAGTAAGTCTTTTAATACTTACAAAACACGGTCAAATACACTACAGACATTTTCAAAACCTTTTGTATAATGCAAAAAATTGAATATTCTACAATTATTATATCAGCTATAGCTTACAATTATTATAAACTGCTCTCCCAGTCTTTCGGCCAGTAAGAAAATACATTGAAAACAGGTTATTAGTTTATTTATTAGAGCCTTTCTGTTTCAAGTATGACCCTGCTGGCGTTGCTGTTGATGTGTATTTTCCCATAGTTTCGAAAGAGGGGGACAAGTTGCTGTAGTCGAGATCCTTCAATTGTTGGATGCGGACAGTGCTCTTTCCCCAAAGCAAAGAGAAGGTTTCCTCTGCAAAACGGCGGCTTGCGTTGGGCCGAAGTATGTTTCATCTATTTTCCCGCAGGAAATTGTTAATATAAAAACTCGGTGTTGGATCATTTTCATGTATACTTTTCTATAATACAACATAAGGGGTATTTTTTATTTTTGCAGAGAGTTGTTGGCGGGGCATCAAAGTCTCCCCATGTCCCTCCCCCCGTAACTACGGAGATAAACTCCAATGGTTTTTAGTCATTATGTAAATAGATATGCAATATCTTCACTGTATTTCAACATTTAGATAGCCGGTATGTCGAGTCAAAAATCGAA
This sequence comes from Thermobia domestica, assembly GCF_964235325.1. Lineage (NCBI taxonomy): Eukaryota > Metazoa > Arthropoda > Insecta > Zygentoma > Lepismatidae > Thermobia > Thermobia domestica. The sequence goes on along the minus strand of NC_137462.1, from coordinate 134,129,129 downwards.
ATAAAACATACCGCCTCTACTTTTTTTCCACTTCGAATACTGATAATAAGATGTGGAGAGCACTAGCGTAGAAATACGGAAATAGCGACAATGTGCGAAGAGTTCATTTCATTTTAGTTTAGCGTCCCTTTCAGCAGCGAAGCTATATGAGACGTGGACCTACTGATTAACGTGGAATCCGAACCACATGAGTTCCCGCCGGGAATCGAACCCGGGTCTCCCACGCCAAAGGCGCATACGCTAACCGCTTAGCCACGGAGGAGCTCACAATGTGCGAAGAGTTGACTCCCACCACTCAATCACAGCCCATAATTAACCATCTGTGCTACCATAGGCGCCGAGTTTTAAGTTTTTCAATGGGTGTTCACACTTCGGTCTTCTAAGATAAATCACATCTCGAGTCTCGTATTCTACTTTTTATTTTTTTAACAGATCCAATAGTTTTCAATCAAGAGAAGAGGGGTTCTGATAGCCATGAATAACTATGAAAGGGGCACAGGCTACTACTGTAATAAAATGAAAGGCGTACGGATTTTAAATTTATTTTAACTGAGTTATTTATTTATGTATTTATTTTCACCACGACCACTTAAACTTTGTACTGAACCAGTGGCGGTTCTAGAAAGTAAAAACTGGTTGGGGAGAGGCAAATCCCAGATTATGATAGATATATCGTAAGTTTACTATACACTTTCAAAATATATAAATAATAGCTTAAATTATTTTTGTCACTCGAGTGAAACTGGGGGCTTATGCGCCCTCGGTCCCAGTTTCCGTTGCAAATGTATTTAGCGATATTGGCAGAAGGAAGAAAGAAAAAATGTAATGGATGCTAACCATCCGCTTAAAAGTCTTCAATGGGTGCTTGAGCTCCGGAACAACCACGGAGTTGGCGCCTACATGTCCTACCACAACTCTTTTGAGCGTTATTACGAGTTTGTTTAAGAATTTACTTAAGTAGACACAGAGGGGGATCTAGAAGGTGAAAACTGGGGGATGGGGCAACCAGAACCCAGACTATGATAGGTATATCATGAGTTTATCATAAACTTTCAACAATATATAAATAATAGCTTCAATTATTGCTGTCACTCAAAAAAAGTGGGGGCTAGAACCCCTTGGACCTGGGCTAGATCCGCCACTGAGTAAACATAATAATTAGTACATACATATGTTCCAAGTAATTTTTCCTTTTTTGCCCCTTTTTCTTCCGATTTTTTCGCCCCCTTACTTCGGCGCCCGGGGCCGTCGCCCCACTCGCCCCCCGGCACGGCCCTGGATGTGTGAAACCCTATTTTAGTGTTCTTTGAAGAGTAATTGTAATTGAAAGGTAATTTATTAATTTACTTTTCTAAACACTTTTGCTACCTTTTCAAATAATAACAATAATTAATAATAGTCGCACTTCATCAGATGAAATATTTATGTCCTCTTATGTTCGGCATTATTTTGTCATCGTATTCACGTGATTGCTTTAGTGACGTTCTTGCAATATTACAAGGGCGGACTCTGAGGGAAATCACATCAACAAATCATTATCCTTTTAATGTTACTAGGCATCACAGAATAGATGAGTAGATCCACGTTGACAATAGACTCAGTATTCCGTTATCTATCTCCAGACACAATGGTAGATCACATACAAAATATCTCCACTGTTCCGTTTTGATACTTGCGAAATAATTCGAATAAAAACTTTCAAATTCGATATTTCAAATTATACTGAATACTATACATTGTTCAGTATGCTCGCTACATGAAAGTTGTACTTTTTGGTAATAGAACCAAATATACAAATTCTACTTGAAGTAATCGGGCGGACTGGTAGTCAGTTCCTGAGTCATTCGCAGAGTGACTGGTGTAGGCTATAGACTGACTGACTTGCCTGCAGTCCTGCATAGAGCAACTGGATTAACAATCTAATTCTCTAAGTGTGATCACATGATACCTTGCAACCTCTCCGAGAACTCTGAGAATCTTAGCTTCCCGTGGGGCTGAATACAACAGAACAATAAGGAATTTGTCCAAGTATTGCTCACCTGGTCAACCAATGACGCAGTAGTCCACTTTTAGAACTAGTCTTGGCTTCCAGAAAGAAATATTAATATGGATAGAACACCGTAAAAATATGCTCTTTTTTTTTTTTTTTTTTTTTTTTTTTTTTTTTTTTTTTTTTTTTTTTACAGAAATAAGTTGGAAAAATCATTACAATGAAATCACAAAAATCTTGGATCCTGTCGCAAAGTTTTGAAGCTAAAAAATATAATGTATAGATGGTTCTTCTTTGTGTAATGTAAAACAATAAGTTTTTCCTTTCCTTGTTGGCTATCAGACAAATCAAGTATGTAACATGTAAAGGCAAATAAATATTGACACTCAAATATACACGAGAAACAGTGAGGTGGTAATTTTTTGTCTCATCCCACCACCTAGCTCAGAACACCGCAAAAATGTAACTGATATTATATAATAGAACATCATTATGGAAGATTAAGAACATTATTTGAAAATTCCTTATGTAAAAGTGGTGATACCTAATCTTTGCAGAGAGTTGGGAACAAGCTGCTTGTTGAAAATTGATATACTTATCACAATACCCTAATCTTTATGCAAGATAGGATCCTGCCTCATATTAAACGTCCTGTCCTTACGTGGCTCGACACTCATTTTCCAGGACCCTGGTTAGGATATCGTGGCTCCCTTGAATTAGGGATGCATTCGAGTCGAGTCGAGTCGAGATTTAAGCCTGTCTCGACTCGTCTCGAGAAAATGTTGTCTCGACTCGTGTCTCGACTCGAAAATATGTTTCTGTCTCGACTCGTGTCTCGACTCGACAGTCTCTGTCTCGACTCGACTCGAATTCGAGTCGAGACGTCTCGAAATTCGAGTCGAGACAAAATGTACGAGTTAAAATATACGCACACATTAGCCAGACCATCATGATTACCTACCTAATTGTCAGTATGTCGACTTTTGGCATGGATAAAAACGGCGACACGTCTTGGCATACACGCAATGATCCTTGATAGGTCGCTGGAGAGAGCTGGCACCACATGTGCTAAATGGGTCACCTAATTCCAGTAAATTCCGGGAAGGGGGGCGATGTGTTCTGACGTCACGTTCAATCACATCCCACAAGGGACATCACTCAAATGTCCGGCTCAAATTTCAATGAAACTTTTTTTGCTGATAGAAGGCATGTATGCATCATTACTTGTGATGACAAATTTTTGCCATGGTGCATGTTTTCTATTTTTTTTTTTTTATAACTTTAAGAGTTGTGATGTGGTTATTAGAGATTACTACAGAAGTCCCTTACTACCCTTTGTAAACGGAGCGTTAATGAAGAAAAGTGAAGAAAAACCATGTGGATACATATGTCCTGGGGGGAAGTCGTATGGTAGATATGACCTTGATGGCAGTCATCTTGAAATCCGCCATTTTGAATTAAGGTCAAGTTTTCAAAATGGGAATACGGTAATATGCTACATAATTTCGGGCTAGAATTTAATTAGAAAAATAATGGTGAGGTTAGTTTTAAGATACACCCATTTGGGGGAAAGTTACAGGCATATTAATGGTTTTTACTTACTGTGTGCGTAAGTCCCTTCTTACTTTCGTCTCAAGACCTGTAAATCGATCGCAACGGCAGAGCCCGGTTTCGCACTAGTGTTTAGAAATCTTTAAACTCATTTGAGGCAATATTTGTGGATTATTGTATTGTATTTTGCCTTTAATTAAATTTGAACCCACTTCATGATCTTGTGTAAAGTATCACTAAAAGAGAATTTCTGTTTTTATGGAGAACGTAAGCATAGCAATTATAAAAGGTGAGTAAGATGCGTATGTATTTATAAGAAAGTTTATTTTACGAGTCTTTTGTGGTTCCGCCAACCTATTCTTTAGTTTTTTTTTTTTTTTTGAAAATACTCATATCTCATAAATAAAAGAGCTATTATAAAATCTCTTACCACTATTCTTTAATACTTATAAAATTTTATTTATTGTAAAAGCACTGGCGAGATATTTCTTATCGCCCACTAAAATTATGGTGGAGCTCCTTCGTGGCTAACGGTTAGCATACTTGCCTTTGGCGTGGGAAACCTGGGCTTGATTCCCGGTGGGAGTTCATGTGGTTCGGATTCCACGTTAATCAGTAGGTCCACGTCTCACATAGCCTCGCTGTTGAACGGGACGTTAAACTCAGAATCAATTCAACTAAAAATTATGGTTTTGACTTTATTATGATGTCATTAGTTTAAACGCCCAACTGTCCAGTAATTATAAACATTGACTACATTATAAAATTGTAATTTGTGACGACTAAAATATCAGAAATTAAAGATTATTCTTTGGGTTTTGGAACATTTTGAAAAACGTGAAAAACTGGTACTGCACCGATACAACACACCTTTTGGATTTTTCATTGTGTAAAGTGATACAAACTAAAGAAGAATTACAACTTTATGAAATTGTATTAGGACTAATTATTTAGAAATAAACACCAAATAAGTGTAATTGAATTGTTTACAAAACTAATCATGACGAGAAAACTCTTGAATACTATTATATAAACAATTATTCTCTTTTGTTTAACACTTTAATGTAAAGATCCAATAGTCAGAGAAATAAATATAATAATAATTGTGTTTGAACATAATTCACGGTCATTTTCTACAATCCTAAAACACGATTGTCTAGTTTGTTCAGCATTGTTTATTAAAAGAATACTTAAGAGCCTGACCCTAAACTATGTCTGTCCGACCAAATCTTCAAGCCTGATTACGGCCATGGGTGTCAATATGTTTCCAATCCTAAAAGAATAAACCTTCAATTTAATTATGATTTAATTGGCTTTTAAAAAAATGAAATGAAATCTTTGAGTTTAACCTCCCAGGATTATACCTGTTAGGCTAAGGGAGATAATGATTAAAGTAAGTGAATGATGATGGAAGAATTGTTGGAATGAAATTGTGGGAGGAAACGGGAGTACCCTGAGAAAACCCACGAGCACGATGTTGTCCACTACAAAACTACTTTGCCGAGAATCGAACCACAGCCCCACGCACCAGAGGTAAGAGCTCTACCACTGAGCCATAGTGCCCCATCTAATTTGTTTAGATGATAAACTAAGTAGTAACAAAGACTATTTCAAAACCAACGGTTATTTACTACGTAGTATTTTGTGTTCCCTGAGTATCACACAAATACAACTTCTAAACTATATTGAAAAAATGGAGGTAAGACTGACAAACATCTAAAGGTTGAATAAATATCTCACAAGTTGCTACAAAGATACTAATATTAGATTATTTTATGCGAGTTCAAATAAGTTAAATCGACTCGAATATACTTCTTATGACTTCACAATTCGGTATATTGTTAAATATATACTCGATGTCAACATAGAGCTTCTCATATGTATAGCATACGGATTCGATTCCAATGGGATCACATATGAGTTATTCCGCTATTCTAGTGGGGAGCGTGTGTGCCTTTGATGCACATGGTCCCGGGGTTCGACTCTAGATGGAGAGCATTAAGATTTTTAACACTCTATTGTGAATCGAATTTCACCTAAAATTGTAGGTCTCCGTCTCACATAGCCTCTGTGTTGAAAACAGACACTACACTCCAACAAACAACAACAAATCTCGAAGCAACTATAAAGCCAAGTAATCAAAATCTTAGATTCCATTTCAAGTATCAGTATATTTTAAGACTACGTTTTCCTATAAAATTTATTCAGTGGCGTACACAGAATTCCATCAAGGGGTTTGAGTTCAATTCCATATTACTTGGCATGTTTGTATACACATCTTAATATGGCAAATGTTTATTTTTACATGTCTTGCTCAAGGGGTGTTAAAACCTGGGACCTTTTTTACGTACGCCACTGAATTTAATTTTCATAGGACAATTACTTTTTTCTTAGAATTGCTGAATTCATAAATTAATTTTGCTACCCAGTAACCACATATTAACCCTTTCAGCCCTGATTTTTTGTTTACTCTCCGATTTTATTTTTAGTTAGTCTTATTATTCTTTTTGACTTAACAAATGAAATACATCCGTCAATTTCTTTGCAGAAGTCATATTTAGAGAATTATGGATGAAACATTTTGCGTGTACTAGGGTTGAGATACGTATGCAAAATACAAAATTACATTAATCCAAAAGATCATAGTGAATCACTAAAGCAGAAGGAGAATTTATTGCAAATAGTTTGTTTCGCCAAGAATAAAACAGCCTACGTGGCTATCGTGATAGCCTCTGGAAATACTTTACAAGAAATGTACGTTGCTTCCTGACAACAGATGAAAGCATCAGAGAAATAGCGGAAAGTGATTTAGACAAGTTCAAGGAATACTGACATGAAAACAGAGCCATTTTGAATCCTCCAGATTAATTATATTAATCTTAAAATATGATGTACGCAAATGTTACCACCAGGTCTCAAAGGGTTAAACATGCATTTCGCGGTCTGCAACCCGATTTCCAATAGTGATTCTGGACGAACATTCATCTACCAAGAGATAGAAACACGCAATGAACCCAGGAACATTGTCGAACATGATCGTTTTGGTGTACAGGTGTTCTTGTGTGTGCGATTAAAAAAAGAAAGAAAGAGAAGAAAAGAAAATGAGTTCGTGGCTTCTATTGCTACTAGTGTCGCATTTAAAATAACATATAGTAAATAAGTATTAGTCTCGTAATCTTTTCTTTACCTGTAAAAATTTGAACTGCCCGGTAAGTTTGTCTAGGGTAATTAACAAGCACAGAGTAGTACATACCACATGTTTAGGGAAACTTTGATAAATAAAAGATTTCCACAGTCCTCTGATTTGAGAAGAATTTCCTTTAAGTTAACTGTCATGAAATAAAAGACCAACTTTTCAGTCCGGAGAAGAAGTCGCCTACTTAAGCCTTCATAAAACCATAACTTCAAATCGATTTTCTTTAACGCAGCTAAGCTGTGCTTTAATCATGAGAGAGCAGAACATGTGTTTTCTTACATCATACTCCCTCACATCTTAAAGACAATTTCAATAATCAGAAAGCTATCTGGCCTAAAGTCCTAAACATGGAATGGTCTATAAACAGACTCTCCATCAAAAAGGCTAATTCTGTTATTTATAGGATTGAGTTGGTTGAATATAAGAAAATTCCTCTCACCAGAGAAGTGAAGCGCCTTCAGCAGAATCTTCGTTTGAGGTTAGGTTCGCATCGAGAACTAGTCCAGTATTCTATAAGTTCACACTCAGTTGAATACAGTCAGACTGTGGTTTAAAAACAGTCTTTGAACCTCGTAAACAAGCCTCCTTCTTGCTCACAATTCAAATAAGGCTCTCACTCTAAAATCCCTACGACTTGCTCCGTTACTATGGAAACCAGGTATTGCTAGCAATCTTAAATATACGTGGAAATGTCCATATCCATAAAAAGACACTGTCTCCCGTGAAAATGTTAGATGTTCCCTACTAAGAAATAACATAAGAGTAATCTATTTCTCTATCCGGGGATTGATTTACCTCGCCTTAACTAGAAACAAGTCGAACTGACTCAAAATAGTTCTGAATTCCACTCATATACTCAGAAATAACTTATTTCAACAGATATGCTGCCTGCTTCAAAGCTTGTTATAGAGAATACTGCTCCAACTCGAGTTGTATATCCTAGAGAATCCATTATTCTCGAAGCGAAACCTTTAAGTCAGGGTTGCCACTCTTGAGACAATCGATGATGCCAAATACGGGCCTGAATTACCATATATTTTTCTAAATTATGCCAGATTCTTTACTAATCTTTCCACACTCGTTTTAAAGACCAATCACCACTTATTTTCATTAAGAGAAGCTAACTGTATTCATGTACTTGTATTAAAGAAATAACATGACTCTTTCATATATATATTCAATTTTTGTTTAAAGGTATTTGAATGACTTAAATTTATATTTGTACGTTTTTAGTTCATATCCGTATCAAATACGAAGTTTATGATGAATCAACTACACAAAGTAGGATCCAAAAACGCTCATTGCAATTTGTTCCATCCTTCAGTCGAACCAGGAACTGAAACATAAAGAGTGACATTTTCTTTTTAAAGATACTTTGTCCAGCTAAGTATTGTGAAGGTTTATGTCAGTAGAAGGAATTGCATTCCATTATACAAGCGCAATTTCACAACTTTATGTACACATTACTAAATATCGAACACCCTTGTCCATATGATTAGCGTGCGCGTCTTTGGTGCGGGAGATCTAGGTTCGATTTCCGATGGGAACTCCTGTGGTTCTGAACCCACGTTAATTTGTAAGTTCACGTCTCATATAGCCTTGATGCTGAAAGGAACACTAAACTCTAATCTAATACTAAATACAAATATTTAAAGAAAAATGATGACGCACCAAGATGACGTGAATTTGGCTATCAAATCCATTTTGTGTTTTCAGTTATTTTCTAGTAGTATTTTTTCTAGGCATCCTTTCAAAAGACAGTGATGCAAATTTCGTAACTGCGAATTCCTGTTAGAAGCCATGAAATTATCCGATTAGATGCAAAATTTCCCGTCCACTAAAATAGATACCGTAAATTTACAATATCTAACAATAAATAATTTTGAAAGATATCGCTTTCGAGGGAAAAAATGAAGTGAAATCTTTGAGTTTTACGTCCCACGATTATGCCGTTTAGGCTAAAGGAGAGGGGTGATGATGAGAAATTAGTGAAATCGTTGAATGAAGAAAGTGGGAGGAACGAAAGAACCCCGAGGAAACCCACGCACACGGTGTTTGTCCACCACAAAGTTTACTTGGTGCGAGCTGGGATCGAACCAGGGTCCCCAAGCACCAGAGGTGAACGATCTACCACTGAGCCACCGCGGCCCCGCTTTAGAGGGGCCATGACATATAGTTGAACTCATTCTCGTAGTATGAAAGGCATTATTTATAATTATGCATGATAGGATCACAAACAAAATTTAAAAATATTTCGCATGATAGGACAAAATTTAACAAACATTATTTTGTCTTTTATGGTGTGGGAGGGAATGTTATGTTCAAAAAAAAGTCCTTAACACGATTCTTGTTGCTACACACTGCATGTTCCTAGCCACAGAAAAGATGCAGCGATAGGTAGGCTATTTTTCAATTGCTTTACATTAGCTTGATGTTTCAAGTCTTTTGTGTGTTTGTGGTGGACAAACACCGTGTGCGTGGGTATTCTCGGGGTTCTCCCGTTTCCTCACACTTTCTTCATTCCACCATTTCATTCATTTCTCATTATCACCGTCTCCTTTAGCCTAACCGGCATAACCGTGGGACGTAAAACTCAAAGATTTCATTTCATTTTTTCTTTTGTGTGTTTCTGAAGTTCACTTTTACCACAAAAGAGCTCAATATTAACATGTCTTACATAGCTTTGGTTCGATTCTCAACACGGAGTGCAACTACCCGTTAAATTGTGCATCCGAAAGGCACTCTTTGTTAAACCTCGCTTATCACCGCTTATCTTAATAATATATATAACTTCACCGCGAAGCAAATGTTGCATTTCTCTCTTTCATCCTAACACAAAATAAAACTAACCACAGCTGTGACACGAAGGAGCTATTTCGAAAAGAAACAAGCTGTGCTTCATAGAGATGTGTACCAAATGATAGAAGTATAAAGTATTGTTTTCTTTCCTGTTTATTGATATCAGTTGGTGTTCTTAATGAGCTTACTCATTAGTTTAGAAAGAGTATATATGGAATTTGGACATATGTTGTACGTATTCTCCTGAGAAATTGATGAGACCAGAAAAATTATAAGGACAGATGGAATAGGTTTAAGCGCATCTACGTGACTTTATCAAATATTTATTCTCCATAATGGTACCACGCGGAAAACTTGGTATAGGCCTACTTTTATCTTTGCCTCCCTCTGTTAGCTGTTTCGTATCATATATATCGGATGGTTTTGATATTTCTTCTGATCATTAAAACAACAATGGTACCTGTGTGCGTGCAGAAATGCAAAAGCACAAGGTAACTTCCTATTTGTTTTGGAAACAACAAACCCATTTCACGTGTGCAAGAGAAATTGAGCACAGCGAGATCGGGTGTTTACTCACGGTCAGTTCGCAGCAGGAGTCCATGGTAAAAGATTTGGCTATCTCGAAAACACTCGCAAAACCTTACAAATACAAAAGACTGCGCTTCAAAGAAAGTTTAGACACAGATGTTTCAATTTTCTTTTAGCATCTTTCTTCAGCAAAAGAGTCGGTTTATTGTATTCGAAAAAGGGAAGGGAGAAAGGGTGAATTTATATTTTATGTGGGGGGGTAACGTTGTAAGTAGTATAAACAATACATACCGCTTCCGACTCCTGACCCTCATCCCACCTCAAGTTGTAAAGTAGAAAGGGACAGAAGTATTCAACATGACTGCGCACTTGAGTTTCAGTTCACAATACTAAAACCAGTGAGCAAGTAAACAGTCTTTTGTAGGATCGTGTTTTACTTCTTGAATTAATTTTTGAACATTTCTGTGAATTCAACAACAGAACGCAGTAGAAATACGGACTCCAACCATTACTTTCGCTCCAACCCAGGGATGCCACATTTATGATTTCGTACTAGATTTAGTGATTTTACTATTGAACTAGTGATCTAGTTCGTACTTTGGGTAAATAGGCACATTCTAGTGATTTTTTGCATTTTTTTTCTGACGCAGACAAATGAGAAGGGAATGGTTCTTAAAATAAAAGGAAGAAGTATATTGCAGTTCAAAACAAATGTAGAAACCTTAAATTATTTTTTCTTTTCCCTCTGACTGAATGAAGCCCCTGCTGTGTAACGACCTAGGTAAACAACGGCTATCTTTGGTCCGCTACCTCCTTTTGTTAGCCGACATGAGATGGGTTACTTTTATTTTTTATTTTTTTTTTTTTTTTGGAAGAAAGTGAAGAAATAATTATCCAGTACATTTACGTTTTGTCAGGCACACAGGCGCAGTCTGTACTTGTTTCCTAACGAATTTTAGCAACATAACATAAATGAAACATATGTATACCAGAAAATAGAGGCAGTACAAACGGAAATTTTCATCTGTGACACATTTGATGAGATATAGTTAGACGTCACCGTCACGTGCAAGCACTCTAAACATGTCCTATCCTGTAATTCTATTCGTATGTTTATGTAGGTGAGACTGAGAAATCAAGAAACAATAATAACTGGTTTTCTTCCAGGGGAAAAATCTAAATGTGAAGGGGTGTTACACTGGGACTTTAATTGCGTCCTCTGTACAAGATTAACAAGTAATAGCAATTTTTTAATTTATCTTAGTTCTTGGGGAGAGGAAGATGGAAGCGAACCCTCGTAAGGACCTCTGCAAGGAAACATGAATACTATCCGCCACTGTTTGTTACATTACACAAAATAGTTATATATATATATATATATATATATATATATATATATATATATATATATATATAGAGTTTTAGTCAGGGTTTTCCTTCTGCAGGAGAGGGGGGGATAGTAATACCTGACGAACATTTTCTATTCTCAGAGTGTTGCAATGATAGCATTTCCTCCATTATAACTTGGCCAAGCTAGTTGCATTATATGTAAGGATTAAGTTAGCCTAAAAAGCTTAAATTTCTATGGCTATTTTACTCTGTACCCATGTTTCTCATTTTCGGTCTACGGGACTGTGTCCGGAAATTTTCGATGGCTTCCAAGTCGGAAAATAAGTGTATCAAAGGCATATATATTATATCTATGGTTATATGAGGCATGGATCTACAGTTTAAAGTGGGATACCGGTAACAACTTCATGAGCTTCCACCGTAAATCGAACCAGAGTCTCCCGCGATCAAGGCGTATGTGTTAACCATACAGCCACGAGGAAATTCACATAAGCACACACACATATATATTGTTGAGTTGATTTTGACTTTACCGTCTCTTTCAGCAGCGAGGATATATGAAATGTAGACCTACTGATTAACGTGGAATCCGAACTACATGAGCTCGCGCCGGGAATTGAACCCGAGTCTTCCACGGCAAAGACGCGTACACTAGCCGCGGAGTTCACACACACACACACACACACAGAATCAGAATCCTCACACACCAAGGGTGAGAGCTGTGCCACTGAGTCACAGCGGCCACGGGGCTAGGTCGAGTCTACTTTACTTTCATAGTTTCTTAGTACATAAATGTTACGATTATGAAATAGATTTTCCTTAATGAGCTGCATAAAAACAAAAGCTTTCGAAATGCATTAAACAATTAGCTCGATTTGAGTGTGAACTTAAAGTTATATCAGAGTGTAAATACGGATACGCACCAAAGCTCGAAAACTTAATACGCTATTTCTCCTATATAGTCAGCATGTATCAAGCAATCGTTCAGCTTTCATTTGAGAGGATGGAAATCGAAGGCCCCTGAACAACTATGTTACTAATGTGCGGAATGTATTTATCTTACAGTGAACTGCTTTGATACCAAGTGGCCTAACTCCAAAATTGAAATTTTCCAGGAGTGAAAGTTGAAGTTCAATATCTCATGAACAATCCATATTTCTTTTATGTTAGGAACCAAAACCATAACTACTGTATGTAGTTCATTGTTTTATAACTTAGTGTTTACAAAAATCCTTTTAAAAAATACCTATTCATAGAAGTGAATGGTACTTATCTGTACTAGTTCTTGGCATCCAAGCAGTCCATTTATTGTAATACTAGCTTAATATACCCATTCTTCGCATGGGGGCTGTATTTGGAAGTCAACACCTGTGGAAGTATCACCATTCATTTCAGTGACCGCGAAAACTATGGATTTGACACTAGTATCAATCAATATGGGCTATTTATACATGTCTCGGTATTCCTTACCCGCTGACACCCGGCCCGCATACAGTAGTAGCTGAATTTGCAAGTCATCGCTGATGGAAGTGTCACCATTGATCTCAGCGACCGTGAAAACTATGGATTTGACACTAATGTCGATCAATTTGGATTACTTTTACTACATGTCTCGCTAAACGCCCCCCTGAGACCCCCTGGTTCCAATTTTGACAAAAATGCTTCGCCTTAGACTGGGACCTGGACCAAGGTATCCGTGACCAAAATTTGGTAACTCTCGGTCAACTTGTCTGGTCCCCAGGTCGGTCCCAGTAAACGTCCCCCCCGAGACCCCCTGGTTCGAAATTTAAAAAAAAACGCTTCGTCTTGATCTGGGGCCTGGACTAAGGTACCCGTGACCAAATTTTGGGAACTCTCGGTCCACTCGTCTGGTCCCCAGGTCGCACACAGACAGACAGACAAACACACAAACAAACTCTTTATTTTATTTATATTAAATAAGATATACTATGTAAAATAGTCTCGTATCATAATATGTGATGTACAACAAATGTTACATTATATATTATCCGTAGCTCGTGATATGCTGCAACATATTAAAGCCTCAGAATAGTTGGGCAAGCGAATAATCCAGAAGTTACGTAACCCTATTGCGTTCATGGGAACGAAAACACAATAATTATAACTATGCTAAATTACTATAGACTACTAACTGCTCATTCAGAGAATTTATGAAGTTCACTTTATCGCAATAGTTTTATACAAACCAGATTTAGACTACGGATAATAGTTTTATACAAACTAGATAATCAATTATTATTATTATTATTATTATTATTATTATTATTATTATTATTATTATTATTATTATTATTATATTTGCAGTACAACCAAATACAACGACATTAACTATTAGTTCTAATTAACTCAATTGAGCTGAAAATTAAATCTTGATCTTTAAAGATTAACTATTAATTTTATGCGTTCTGTACCTTTCTGAAGGAATAAAAGCTGGAATTGGTTTCAAGGCTGTTTCTGAGTGAATACTTTCTTCAAAATAATATTAAAAATTATAGAAAGATTTTCGAGACATTCGAGTCGAGTCGAGATTTTTAAGAGCCGTCTCGACTCGACTCGTGTCTCGACTCGAAAATTCGAGTCGAGAAGTACGTTTGTCTCGACTCGTCTCGAATTTTACAAAGTGTGTCTCGACTCGAATCTCGACTCGAATTCGAGTCGAGTCGAGTCGAGATTCGAGACATGTCTCGACTCGAGCGCATCCCTACCTTGAATGACCAGGAAGGAGTTCTAATCTAATGTCCTGTGACTTCCTTCTCTAAGTATGTGCTGTTTATTGCACAAAACTAAAAAAACTCTTGATGCATTGGAGGAGCGAATTCGCCAAGTTCTTGCTAACGTAACGCTGAAGTATGTGCAGAAATCTGTTGCAAACATCCCCAACGGTATTCGAAACTGGTGGATAATCGTAGTGCTTATATGGAATTTCAGCAATACATATAAATTCTTTCATTGTAACGAACAAAATACTTTTATTTCATTAAAATTAGGTAAGTATTAAAAAGATTATAAACAATTTGGGAAAGAATATCGACTGGGCTACTCGGTAGCTTTCTTGCATCTTACCATCTTAACGAGTTTTAGCATAGATTTTACAGCAGTTGTAGCGCGCAAATCTTAGAATGGAACCTTTAAATGCAAACCCTATTTCGTTGTTCGTGATAATTAATAACTACAGATGATTATCAAAATAATGGAAACATGCAGTTTGCTACACGTAAGATGTGTGAGTTGGCAATACTGAAGTTGAGTGTACAGTCCCTGGTTGGTGTTTTAAGGTAGTATGCCAGATGGGGTATAACGGAAGGGTGTACTGAAGCGAGCAGACTATGATGTAAAATGGGAAATCTCTCTGAGTTTCATAGAGGTCAAATTGTGGGTGCGTGGGTAGTTGGCGAAAGTGTAACTACAGAAGCCAGTGAATTAGGTACGTATGTTACGAAGAATTTGTCCAAGGTGGTGACGACTTACAGAACTCATGTCAGAATAAAACATCGATGAAGAGCAGGCTGGTAGCCAGCCCAAAAATGTAGGAGGGGACCGGCTGAAGTTAGGGGAGGTCCGATCCAACCATATTATAGTTCATTTGCAAGCCTACCGTGAACATTTTAGGGGGGCCCGGTCCCCCTAGACCCCCCTGGATACGGGACTGATGAAGAGTAATAGTGAATGGAAGAGAAGCTTCAGTGACATGAATCGCCGAGCACTGAAGGGAATTGCCACAAACGACCACAGTGCGAATGCGGCAAAAGTGACTACGGAATTGAAACTGCAGCTACAACAGCCTATTATAACAATCAGTGTGAAACGAGTTGCATTACCCAAAAGTTCGTGGTCAGATTGCAATTTCAGATCACTGTCAACAACACTTTACAATGAAAATTGTCCAATAACATGTAAAATGTACTGCCGATTATTGGAAGCCTGAAATATGAATTCCTCTTTCGTCTTATTTACAATAGCCGTGTTTATTTACAATGGACTGCCAAAAAGGCTTATCCTCGAGACTGTCTCCTCCACAGCGGTAGTTCTGTGATGATGTGGGCCATAGTTTCCTTATGTGTGTCACATGAATATTTTAGGTGATCACATGTATTCTATGTTCCATACGTATCTGGCCAATAACTCAATTTTTCAAGTTAACTACATGCCAATGGATACTGCTGGAACTGTTCAGGTGAGGTTCACAATGTCTCATGTGTGGCCCGTCTAATTCCCAGACCTCAATAGTTTCGAAAACTTGTGGTCAGTTCTGGGCTCAGAATCCCGTTCAAATACCCTCCTTCGTTCTCTCAGGCCGCATTGAGTACATACTGCATTGTACGAATATTCCTCTACAAACCATTCATGACTTATATGTTTCCATTCGACGACGAATCAGATATATTCTTCAGGTTAACGGTGTTTTTACCAGTATTATTAGACGTTCGCATTACATTGGTTATTTTCATCAGACGTTCGCATTATATTGATAACTATCTATAAAAATATCTTATAGACTGTATCCAGAGGCTTATCACATCAGTAAATGAATAAATAAAACAGAGAACAGAGAAAATAAACAAAAGAAATCTCACGAATAAGATGTATACACATTTTAGAATTGAATCATGATCATTCTCATGATGAGGACACGGCAATTTCACTACAAATTTTGCTTTTGGGGATGGAGGTGGAGACTCTCCGATATAAGCAGATTTTACATTTTTCATCAGCATACTTTTTACTATTGGTTAAAATTTATATATATATATATATATATATATATATATATATATATATATATATATATATATATATATATATAACTCAAAGAGAAATACCCTCCATGAAGTCTCAAACGACGACGCTCCTGAGAGCAAGTACTTTATCATTACGACACTGTTTGCCTCTCTTATCTATATGATTGTTGGTTGATTGGTTCGGTGATCGGTTCATCATCGAATTACTCATATAGAGATGAACCCAAAACCCGAACTATCCATATGCCTTCAAATTTCAAAGCTTTCCCACTGGGAATCGAGCCCGTTCACCAAAGGCGCGCGCGCTAGCAACTACACTAGGTGAGTGGACCGTCCTTATGATTATGAATACGGTTGAAGTAACACATTAAAGTAACGTAAAAAAATTAATAAATAACATATCAGTTATAATATTACATCATCTTAGCTCTTTTCATTTCGGGAAATCGAAAGAAACAAACGAAACTATTTTTCATAAAGGGTACTCATGATTAAGGTGAACTATTTTTAAAGTGTTACCTTCGCTTGGCAAAACTCTCATAGCCAAGTCAACACTAATTCTTACGCAGTTAGTGATTGATTGAGGGATAATGTGGAATAATCAGCAGCTTGGCTATTTGTTCCATTTACTCAATAGTGATCACTTCTAAACAGTGCTGATTGTGTTCTGATTCTTCCTGATTGCTGCCACAGCTATCATACAATAGCTCTTGTTAGCCACTAATAGCCAGTTCCAGTCACTTTACTAGCCTTTGAAGCAGATTCCTGCGAATCGATCCTCAAGCGCACGAAGATAGATATTTCACGGAATAGCCCGGGATATAGCGGGGGTTTTTCAGTGGCGGATATAGCCCGGGGTTTTTCGAGTTTTTGTGAGTGACAAATAATTGAAACTATTATTTAAATATTTTTGAAAGTTTATAGCAAGCGTCGCCTTTCATTCCTTATTGAAATTTTTTTGAAACATTAGATATAGTTTCAGTTGCATTTTTTCTGTTAGGTAATGCATAAAACAATACTTGAGATAAACGATGTCAACGTCCAACCTAGCCATAATATCCATCAGGAGAGAGTTAAGTTGGAAACTTCTGCAGGACACATGAAAAATTAACTCGTAGGCTATATCATCGTCTAGGTTCTGGCTGGGGTGTTCTCCCATCTTCCCTAACGATTTATCAGTAACTGATATCTCCAAGATAAGAATGTCCGCCATTTTAGACGAGATGGGAATTATCGTCTTGCTTAATCCCATTTCGCCTAAAATGGTGGTAAGATCCAAGGAAGGAGTTTCTGTACTAAAGAGAGAATTCACATACTAGTACTTTTAATCATTTACACTAAGAAATTGTGAAATCATACACACATTTCAGAAAAGTAATTCTCTACATTAATCTTTCGTACATAAGAAATTCAATAACCTAGTTTCAGTATGATTTAATTAATATTGCCAATCTCTGTAAACTACAATATAAATACATATTAAGCACTACATAAGAAAACGCATTAATGTTCATATCAAAATTATTTATCCTATATGAAAGAGCATACAAACAGAGAGAGAAAGAGAAAAGATATCTTATGCGAACGTTTTGCGATACAGCGTTAATGTACGTGAATAAATCAATATTTCCGCTCACTAGTCTTTGTTTTAAGTTTTTGATCCGTTCATCTACTATTCTTCACGTCTTCTTTTGCTTTACAGGATTATTCCCCAGCACCAACATTCTTATAGTTCGTTCATTCGAAGCTTGCTCTTCTTGTAAGGCTTGGATACATGAAAATGTATTCAGGTGGTGTCCTGGAAATATTCTTTTCTATTTAACATGAAATCCTTCTACGGGATTGTTTGTCCTTACACTGTCAGTGGTGAAATAATTTCACATCTAGCTGCAATGACTAAAAAGATGACTATAATCTTGGATGCAGAGCATAAGTAAATACCCAAATAAAGGACACAACCCTTAGGGGAGCTAGTCTCTGTGCCAACATTATAAGAAATAAGTAAATTTTTATACTAGCTACGTACTACTACAACACATTATTAGATATAGCCAGAAGAAACCTACTTCAAATCACAGTATAAGATTAATTACAGTTTCATATTAGTAAAGGATTTTAGCTGCACAATACCAGTTTATACTATTAGATGCTCTGTCTACTTTCTCACGACTGCTAGAATTTTTCTTGTCATATAAAAACTTAACTATGAATATGAAAATATGGAGCTATCAAGTAATACTCTTATAATTTAAGCAGTTCTTTATTGTAACTCGATACGAACAGTTTGAATAGAAAGCTTGCCTTAACGTACCTGACGTGCATTTCACAATTAGATCAAATAAAAAAACAATCTCCCTGAATACTTACGGTGGAAATAAGGTTCTATATTCGTCCAACCAAGTGTCCACCAAATAGCCGTGGAAGGCCTCTTTTTTTTAAAAAAAAAAAAGAAAAAATCGAGTTTATTTTCCTGCATGTATAAAAACACATCATTAACACTATCCAATGGGATAAAAGGAAGCGCTGCCGAACCCATTTCCTAACCTCTTCATTTTCTTCATAGTCACAAATTAGTCCCAGATCTTACACCTTCCTCCATACACACTGAGGAGAAATGATGTTAGGGAAGGACAACGTTAGTACATTTATTGCAGCCCTTTCAGAGTTTGAGTTTCAGTGTTGTGTCGTGACTTTCAGTTCTAAGTTCATACCATTCTCTTATTCCTTTGCTTTTATCAAACTTAGAAAGCGCACGTATGTTTGCTAATCACCTTCCAATCACTTTCCAGTATTCCCAAAACAAACCAAAAGTAAACTAAATTCATTAAATAGCCTCCCCCTCTTGTTTTCTTGTTGTATAGTGTTTATTATATATTTATATTGTAGTTGACAGAGCTTGCTAATATTGATTCAAACATCTGGTTAAAATACTAGACATCCTGGATACATCAGTGGCTGATAAATCGTTAGGCTAGGGATTACGCGAGATGCGATGGAATCCTGGCTGGACCCCCAGGTTTTACTTTCTAGATCCGCCACTGGTTTCGTTCACTTTCTGTTCCTGCGGAATGTCTTAAAGTTACAAGTTTATAAATTTAAAACGATAAGAAACATATTGCAATTATTAGCAAAAAATTAGCATGAAATTACTATGAGTATTAGTGGAAGTCACTATGTTATAGGCGTTTAAAAAACCCATACTTTCAAAAGTCTGATAACACTGGTCTACAGTGGATTTTTAACAGAAACGAAAGTAGCCAATCTTTATAGATCTCGAGGCGCTGAACACGAATATCACACTTAAAATTAGCTGGTAGCTCAGGGTTACCAGTAAATGTGGAATTTACCTTTAAAAATTCATGTTTTTCACATTTATTTTGTTTGGTTTTACTCAGGAGCGTATAATTACGTCCCTATTTATCGTTGCGGAATGTGTTGTACCTCTTTCTATTCGTCGATGACCGTACTTTCTGAAAATTTAACAATCGTTCCGGTAACCCGTACCGTTGGGAAATTATATACCCATATATTCGAAAAAATTCCTTTTTTTTAGAGGAAAATCCGATTTTTTACTTTTTTACTGCCAACCCTGCAATAGTAAAATTATAATTTATATTTGAAAAGTAACCTGTGGATATTGGAAATGTTTTCTGCAAATGTCGTCATGATCGAAGCGAGTCGAACTGTGAAAAAAATATTATCCCTTCTACCGAAATGCCGAAATTTTCCCTACCTTTACAACATGTACATTAAAAATGTAATATTGACTTCCGTATGCCGAACAGAACTATAGGACAATACATTCAGACAATGTAACTATCATTTCGGTAGTCTGTACTGGGGTGGGGGATTTTATATACTGAAATATTGCACGAAAAATTCCCTTTCTGCAAAATTCCGACTTTTTTCTGCCTACAGCTGGTAATCCTGCAATAAATAACTGGAAAGAATGCTGAAAAAGTTATTCTAAGATTGGTAACATTATATGCCATCAAAAAGACCGAACTGAGAATAAATATTATCCTTTGAACAGAAATACCGCAAATTTCCCCTGTCTACTACATTTTTGGCCAAAAATATAAATTGGTCCTCGGACCTTCGTTATTGCTGCACAAAAGTAAATTGTACACAAACTTATTGCCTAGGATAAATGAATGCACTCACCTTCAATGAATGTGCCGTTTCTTTGCCTTCCTCTTGTAGGTTGTGTCTGGAGCATCCCTCTGTAGCGTTCAGCAGAAGTCAGCCAACATTGCAGCTGTCCACCGACCCGTGTATCGATGTTCCATGAGAGAAATAGCCCTGTGAAATCTCTCGCCGTGTTCATCACTGAAAGCACCACAGTTCTCTGGGAAGACATCGAGGTGTGAGTGAAGAAAATGCATTTTCAGTGTCATGTTGCAGCCAATGTTTTGATAAGCATTAATTAATTCATCCACAAGGTCCCTGTAATTGTCGGCTCTCTTGTTTCCCAAGAACAATGTGGTCAAATTACGGGAACAACGCCACGCATGCAGCTGATCAAGGGTTAGAGTGGCCTCAAAGTCAGGGTCATTTAGGAGCTGGCGTATCTGTGGACCAATGAATTTTCACTGTTTGATCTTCTCTGTACTTAATAGTGGAAACTTCATGCATAAATATCCGAATGCTGCTTCATTCGTGTTCACTTCTTTACAAACGCTGTCATAAGTCCCAACTTAATATGCAGTGGTGGGAGAACACTTTTCTGAGGGTTCACTAGAGGTTCATTGACAATATTTTTTGAGCTAGGATTCAGACCTGTTCTTAAAGGCCATTCCTTTTGTGTCTCTTGCGCGACTGTCCCACTCACATATATAGCAACAATACTTAGTATAACCTCCTTGCAAACCCAACAAAATCGAAATTACTTTGAAATCTCCACATACTATCCATTCATGCTGATTGTAACTAATGACGCGTAGAACAGATTTCAACGTAGTGTACGTTTCTTTCGCTAAAGCAGCATATGCGACAGGGATGGACGGTCTTTCGTTATTATTATGTAACAGTACACCCTTCAGGCTTGTTTTGGAACCATCTATGAATAGTCTCCACTCGTCCGGTTTGTATGAAATATGTAGGTCATGAAACAAACCTTCAACATCATTGCAGAATGTAATGTCAACTTCAGTACTGAAATGGTTCTCAAGTTCTTTCTGATGATCCCGAAAAACTGACACTCGCACTGTTTCAGCTAGAAGGTTCCACTGCTGCAGTCGTGAGGCTAACACTTCAGCTTTACACTTCGGGAGGTCTAAATCCCTAACCAGATCACTGAGTTCACGTTGTGTGATTTTGAGTGTTTTGCTGGATGAAGATGGCGTAAATGAAGGATCAACAACACTGGTGGATGGATCAGGCACGTAGCCAAGGGGGGGGGGGTCCGGGGGGTCCGGACCCCCCCCTTCGAGACCAGAGATGAAAAAATTAAGGAAGGATAACACAAAATAAAATGACAAAAAGAAGAATCAGCGTTAAAAATTAAAAAGAAAACTACAGGAAGCTTTTGCTTACTCTTTCTTATGAGGAGATTTGTATTACTTGCAATATGGTGGCGAGGTAAGCGGGTATTCTGGAAGAGTCAGGGAATTTGAAATTTCATGAAAAGTTATGGAATTCTCAGAATTCCTGCTATTAGTCAGGGAGATTTCAAGCTTTCGAAAGCATAAGTGCCGTTGTGTAACAGCGAGGACATTTTTAATCATAACTTTTCGTCAACGCATCCTTGCAGTATCAAACATGTTATTTCAAGGACAATTTTCTGTTGCTCCTTTAACCTATCATTTGGAACCGACAGTAGTTGACGGAATAATAAAAACAAAAAATTATGTTGAAAGAAAGTTCTGTTACCATTTGATTCAACAGAGAAAGGAACGCATATAATGTAAAACTAGTTGAATATACACATGCTTCGCACAGGAGCTGTATTTGGAAGTCAACGCCTGTGGGAGTATCACCATTGATCTCAGCGACCGGGAAAACTATGGATTTGATACTAATATTGGTTATTTCGGGCTATTTTTTACATGTCTCGGTATCCACCCCCGCTGACTCCCGGCCCGCACACTTGCAAGTCATCGCTAATGGAAGTGTCACCATTGATTTCAGCGACCGCGAATATGGATTAGACACTAATAGCTCAAGTGGTAGAGCGTTGGCTTCGCATTTGGGAGGTCGTGGCTTCGAATCCCGCTGCTTACCATCCTGACTGAGGTTTTCTAGGGTTTCCCTCAGTCCTACCAGGCAAATGCCGGGATGGCACCTACTAAAAAGGCCCTGTCCGATACCTTCCCAAATCCTCTCCATTGTTAATGTTGTTGGATACGCAATGTAAAATGGCCTCTGAGCTGTATCTGGTGATTGTTAAATAAATAAATAAATATCGGTCATTTTCTACTACTTTTACATGTTCCGGTAAACGCCCCCCTGAGACTCCCCTGGTTCGAATTTCGATAAAAACGTTTAACTCTGGTCTGGAGCCTGGACCAAGGTATTCGTGACTAAAATTTGGTAACGCTCGGTCAATTTGTCTGGTTCCCAAGCCGGTTCCCGTAAACGCCCCCTGAGACCCCACTGTTTCGAAATTTGAAAAAAACGCTTCGTCTTGATCTGGGGCCTGGGCCAAGGTACCCCTTACCAAAATTTGGAAACTCTCGGTCCACTCGTCTGGTCCCCAGGACGCACACAGACAGACAAACACACAAACAAACTCTTTATTTTATTTCTATTAGAAGATAGTTTACAAGACAGTATTCAGTATGTACTTTTTATAATAATTGAGGTCATAACGAAAGGAAAATTGTTATATTTGAATAAACAGAAGAAGAACGTAAATATTGCAAAATCTTTTTCAATACTTTTTTATTATTTTGCTCGAAATTTCTTCATAGTTTGTTATTAAAATACTTGCCAACATATCCTCATTTTATTGTCCTAACAAACCAATATATGTTGATAGTAAAGTAGTTTAGATTGATCGAGCTCCTGGTCCTTCACAATTTCATGTCCCCCCCCCCCGTTACGAAATCCTGGGTAAACGAACCAATATATGTTCCAGTAAAATAGTTTAGAGTGATCGAGCACCTTTTGTGATGACCACAGTATTTCATGTCACGGACCCCCCCCCCCTTCACGAAATCCTGGCTACGTGCCTGGATGGATGCACTTCTTCGGCTGGATGTGTAGGATCAGCATTCTCGCTATCACTGCTTGATGTTGTTGCGTTTGGGGGAACAGGAACTGGCAGTCCTTGTCCATGAGGCACAGGGCGAATTACAGTTCGGATGTCAGGGTATTCGATATTTCTCTTCCTTTTGGTATTGATTCCTTTCTTCAAGAGCGGTGTCATACAAAAATAGCAATCAGACACATGATTTGTGGGTTCATGCCAAATAGCAGGCACGCCAAACTTCATGGAGACGTTTTTCCCATGCATCCAAGCATTTAGTACGGAAGAACACGACGTACAACACACGTGTGGAGCCCAAGATTTGTCTTGGTCTCCCACTCGACAACCGAAATACAATGAATAGGCTTTCCTTACTGCATTAGTAAGTGGTCGCCTTCTATTACCACAAATAGCGTCTGCACAAATGTAACAAAAGTTATCAGGATTGTTCTTGCAGGTGCGGGGCATTTTCATGAAAACCGACACTCGTTCAAATAACACAAACACTCACAGTTTAATTCAAATACTTTACTGTATATACATTCACCACGAACCACCTCTCAACCAAGACACAAGCAGTACAGTAAAATAGAGCGCGGACACACACACGCACGCCGCCAACAAGTTTCAGCCTGTCGAATGATCAGGTAGGTGATTGGATCGTGGGCACATGAGTGAGCTTTACGCATTGTTGCCAGATCCAACAAGTACAACTTGCTTAACGACGGCAGCAAAACCGTTGTTACACTTCTTTGTATATTACTATTATAACAACAACGCAATTCATTTGTTCCCTAAGTGCGTGTGACATTTACCCTTCGAAATTTCTTGACAATACGGTCATCCCATGGGAAAAACATTTTTTTGTGTGGATGTGAATAGAATATAAATTGTTGGTATCAACGTATATTTTATGATTATATTTATCCGAGGATTGCCAGTGCAGTTATTTATTGCAGGATTGCCAGCTGTAGGCAGAAAAAAGTCGGAATTTTGCAGAAAGGGAATTTTTCGTGCAATATTTCAGTATATAAAATCCCCCACCCCAGTACAAACTACCAAAATGATAGTTACATTGTCTGAATGTATTGTCCTATAGTTCTGTTCGGCATACGGAAGTCAATATTACATTTTTAATGTACATGTTGTAAAGGTAGGGAAAATTTCGGCATTTCGGTAGAAGGGATAATATTTTTTTTTTCACAGTTAGGCTCGCTTCGATCATGACGACATTTGCAGAAAACATTTCCAATATTAACAGGTTACTTTCCAAATATAAATTATAATTTTAATATTGCAGGGTTGGCAGTAAAAAAGTAAAAAATTCGGATTTTCCTCTAAAAAAAAGGAATTTTTTCGAATATATGGGTATATAATTTCCCAACGGTACGGGTTACCAGAACGATTGTTAAATTTTCAGAAAGTACGGTCATCGACGAATAGAAAGAGGTATAACACATTCCGCAACGATAAATAGGGACGTAATTATACTCTCCTGAGTAAAACCTAACAAAATAAATGTGAAAAACATGAATTTTTAAGGTAAATTCCACATTTACTGGCAACTCTGAGCTACCAGCTAATTTTAAGTGTGATATTCGTGTTCAGCGCCTCGAAATCTATAAAGATTGGCTACTTTCGTTTCTGTAAAAAATAAAAAGTGAAAATTTGTTGGCCAGTGTAATTAAGCAAGGTGTCATTATTAGATGTTTTAAAAAACTGGAAATATATTAGTATGCTTTATACTACAAAATATTCAGTTTCCTGAATGTCGAAAATTGGCAATCCTGTGTTACCGGAAGGGGATCCAATTAGGAGCAATTTTGGCCGACCCCAAATTTCCAACTTGCAATGTTTTTTTTTTTTTTTTTTTTTTTTTTTTTGTACTTGATAATCTGAGCTGGTACGAAAGCGCTGGGCCCAATTAGAAACAAGTAACTTAAGACCGGCCCTGATTACGGCTACAAATGTATTCAAAATATCTAAAGTTTTCTCTCAACAAATTGTTACCAATAAACTTTTCTTCACACTTTTTCCTGAAGGAATAAAACTTTCATTGAATTGAATATTAATCTCTTAGTAAACATAACGCTCTCGAAACTATTCATGCGAGATAACATAATAACACTTTGGAAATCAGCTACAAACTGAAATCATACTATTCATTCCTAAGTTTCATAAATGACATACAATCACTTTCTTTACTCAGTACAAGTTATACAAACAATTACGTCTGTTGGTTTTAATAAAATGACAATACATTCAACACCAATGGGAAGACATCTTGATTTGGATATATCTTATCTAATGTGGAGCTGCATAATTGAAGGATTCGATTTGATTGTTAATAATTTAATACTTTATCTTGATGTTGTTCCAAGGATATTTATACGTAAGTACAACAGGCGACGGAGATACATATAGAATAGTCGTTCTTTCAGAAAAAATGTTCCGGGGGCACACTTAGTATTCCGGGGGGCACTGCTGGTACTATTCTATTTATTATTATACTATAGACATATTATTTTGGTCTCCTCCCGGGTGGGAGCAGTGCCCCCCCCCCAAAAAAAAAAACCTGTTTGGAAGAAACACTGATATACAAGTGTTCCAGAAAAGTGCAGAAATGAGTCGTTATTTTCTTACGAAACCAAAAATTGTTAACAACAGAAAAGAATAATTATATTTTGTTTTATTTCTCATTTTCTAGGAAAATAATTAAATGATCTGTTCCAATAAGACCTCTTTACTGGAGTAAGAGGAGTACTTGACCTTTTATAATTACTTATTTTCCAAATCTGTTTAGAGTCATTGGGGGTGAAGCCGGTAGTCGGGTGAAGTCGGTAGTGTGTAAGGTATGACGAACTGACAAGATCGTGTTGAGGCGAGAGAAGGAAGAAAGGTTTGTTTTCGAAACAGTTAGTCATGCTGTATGAGCGAGGGTGAGAAGAAGGAAATTGGATCGCAGAACGAGCACACCACGAGACTTCTTTGTGTGGAAGGTGAGTCACTCATGCCGTTTATTCTTGCTATTATAAGTTTCGTTCTGGAGAACCTAAGGCGTATAATGAGTTGCACGTGTAGTTTTGACTTGCTCATTTTTTCGTGAGGTAAGATAAGGTTTCTGTGTAGAGAGTAGTGTGTTGTTGTCTTGATGCTTTATGAACTAATAGTAATTTGGCAGAAAAACAACGGGGTAACCTATGTGGGGCGAAGTCGGTACTGTTGTGTGGGGTGAAGTCGGTACGTCTTTTCCATGCTTGTAAAATGAACATTCAGCATAAAAATAAATACAATGTTTGTTGTAGCTGTGTTTGAACCTAACTTGGCCTTAAAATGCACTCGGCAATCAAACACAGTGGCATAATCAGAACAAGAGGTCAGGGAGCACTAGACCTCTCCTGTATGAATGGTGAAAAATGCATGTTTCAATAAAGTAGTATCCATGTAGAAGATGTAGTGTCCATGGAAAAGAGCCAGGCAGGGCACGGAAATACTTCCCCCGACACACAGACCTACACCTAGGTCTCTTCAGTTGGTGGTGGCAAGTACTCAAGACAATGCGGCACGTACTGCCGATTTTGCTGACAACAGAAACATCTGTGGGTTTTGTGGACGACCATACAACAACGAGACATGTACCAAATTCTTGGAGTGGATACAGTGCCAAAGTTGCGACACCTGGTATCACGAATGCTGTGTCGGTGCTTTTTATAAAAAACAGTTTGTTTGTGGAAAATGTTAAACTGAATGTTTGTAGTGGAACTTTGTGTACAGACAATGTTGAATTGAAAGTGTGCCTGAAGGTGGAAAATTTCTAGTCATGATGTAGTGAGATATAATGGTTTATGACGAAGTAGTGGTACCTAGTAGAACACATGATTAGAAATAAACATGTACCCAGTTCACCCCATGCACCTACCGACTTCACCCCCACAAACGGGGTGAAGCGGGTAAGTCGCCGACTTTTCTTTTTCTCTCTTTCCTCACTTTATTGTTTCACACTTGTACGTCCATTTCCATTGAGTTTATAGTAAAAGGTTCACTGTATCTAGCATGAGTTTTAATTTTCAAATAACTATCTGCATAAGCACAGTGTAGTGCATTTTATCCTTAATACACCGACTTCACCCCCAATGACTCTATGATATTTACCTCTTCTCTAAAATGTTAGGATCATTTTTTTTTCTGTGTATTTCTTCCGACAGTTTACACAAGGAATTTTAACATTGTACTTGAAAATCAGATCTTATATTTTTGATGACTCTTGTTCATTAAAAAAAAGAAGAAGAAGAAGAACATTTCTTTCATTTTCTTTGTAGGCCATATTAACTAAGAATAATGAAAAGCAATATTTGTTGTTTCATTTTGAAGTATATTTGTACAAATTGTACAAGATGCTTGATCTTCTCGGCAATCACAGGACAGAGATGATGAAATGAAAGGCGAAAAAAAGGTACGACTCTTCAATCACACCAGATATTTCGACATTATTGACCAAAGCATTCTCATCATATGATCTTGAGATTAAAGTTCAACTATGTATTTATTATGGTATGCCACAGGTATCTAATCTCAGTTCATTACATTTCTTTAATTTAATGTTTACTGTACTTTCGGTAGTATCGTGATGGAAGGCTTGATGGGGATATGTTTTGTTGTCAGTTTCGCCTTATTAAGTATAAGATCAGTTTTCGTGTTAAAACAATCGTTTCTGTCGATTTTCTTGAAACCTACGCATGAAGATTTATCGTCAGCTTCATGGAACTCCATTAGAACTAATCAATTCATATACTATATCTATCATATCATTATACTGCAAAAATAGCTAATTTTAGAATTGATGTCACAATTACAAGCAGATTGTTGAACTGAACTTACAGCCACCTCAAGATGCTTGTTCTACACTAGCACAATACACTCTTGTTTGTTGTGTGATAGTCCTAGAACTCATGTGATAAATAAAGAACACGTTTATAGCACGAGGAAACCGTGGCTATCCTCGGTAAATAAGTTTATGGTAATCAACATCGGGTTTTCTCGGAGTATTCCCGTTTTCTTCTCCCTCATTTTCATTCTGCCGATTCCATCATCGTTCACTTACCTTCATTATCCGTCTTCCTTGCCTAAATGTCATAATCGTGAAAGTGAAAGGTTTAATTTCATCGTAGCAGAGCTTTCTTTGTATTCTAAATTTTATATTGTTGGTATTTTCCATTACATTCAATAAGTTCCTACTATAGTTTCGGCCCTATATACACTATTTCACTTCTATTAGATATTGATATGTACGAAACGTTACTTGTTTTCTTGGATACAATTTGTGATTTTGATTCTTGGGTGGATGGGCGTCATTAAGGGAATCAGGGAGGCAATTGTTCCCCTGAGTTATCTGAGTTGTATATACAATATACGTAGCTATATAAATGTGTGTATGTAAATGTGTAAAACGTGAAACTCTTCTTATTTCGCTGAAGAGCCTTGCTTCGGCTTCTTCCAAACAAAACGTAAAATAACGCCACACTTTTGATGTCAGTGGCGGATCCAGGGAGAGGTTGGCGGGAGCAGCCGCTCCACCAAAGAATGCGTTCTTTTCTAAGCTTGTTATTTAGCATCACATCACAATTAATACAGTATTCCAAGCAAAAAGTAGCTATAAATCTTCTATATAATTTGTTAAGTTATGTTTTCAAAGTATATATTATAGCTACTTATTTTTTAAAAATTGCACTACAATATTCTATTTTGATGTAAAACTCAGTGCTTCGACCCTAATTAAGGAGGTAATTTGCAACCCCTGAATGACTCGCTGCATTCGCTTGTTTGATGCTGTCCAGGGACGCCACAAGAAAATTTTCTAGGAGGGGTATGTCCATGGTTGCTATGTTACGTCTGATATTTTTGTTATTTAATATACACTGTTTGCTATATTACGTATACATTTTCGTGAGCCAGGGGGGCCGGGCCCCACCCGGCTCTGTTTTTCGGACGCCCATGATGCTATCCCTTCAACAAGAGACATCCTTCTACGTAATCTTGAATCCTCAAATTTACTCATCGTTCAGCGAGAATAATATTGAACTGAAAGCTAAATATGTAGGTGTATACAGCCATTCAGAAACACCAATTGGAGCAACAAATGGCTTTGCATCAAATAAAATATTGCAAACATCTATATTATGCTATTAGTAAAACAGAATTTTTATCGGAGATCAGAAACAAATCAGATACTCAGTGAGTGTGGCCTTTTCTACTGTAAAAGCAATCTTGGATGAAATGCATATAGTTATTCTTACACGTCCAAAAGAGCTGCATCTCCACAGAGATTAGAGTATATTTGAATTTTAGAAAAGGACAATTAAGTTGTTTTTTTTGACTCAATATTCTTTATTATTTTGGACTTAAAAGTCGGGATTAAGTTGAGTTGATTTTGAGTTTAATGTCCCTTTCAGTAGCGAGGTTATATGAGACATGGATCTACTGATTAACGTGGAATCTGAACCACATGAGCTCCAGCCGGGAATCAAACCCAGGCCTCCCACGCCAAAGGCGCGTACGCTTACCGCTTAGCCACGAAGGAAAGTCGAGATTAATGACATATATATCATCCTTTAGCTACTAGATAAATAGTCTCAACTGTAGTTTAGATTTATATAACACTAGCTGAAAGGATCCGTTGTTCCCGGTCTTAATTTGGAACCTGGATGAAAAGAGAGGTTCATAAATGTTCTTCACTTCTCTTCTCACAATTTCATTGCCCGGATATTTAGCCTTTGCTGTTATGTAAGCCCGCACAATCACGTAGAAGTGCTAGTTTCATAGAGGCAAGACGTTCTTAGAAACCGCTAGAAACGTGCGAAAAAAAAAATAAAGAAAAGGACTTTATGCTCCCTTAGGTGTGATGAAAATCTATCTGTATGCTAAGTTTGGTAACTACAGTTGACATCTTTTCATATGTAAAGCTGATGGCAGACACACACACACATTATTATTATTAAAGATCGCATATTGCGTATTGATCACTATAAAAGTCTCAACTTTTACAAAATATGAACACTTATTAGACGAAAGCTCTTGTTACGTTTATATTTTCTTTTCTGTTGCCGTATAGAAAATAATTTCAAAAGAAATTATTTTAGAGCAATAAGAAAAGGCAATCGTTCACTCCTTTTTTTTTTTTTTTTTTAATCTTGAAATTAGAGGAAAATGGTATTTCAATATTATGTATTAACGATTTGAATTACTTACTGAATTCTTTTTATTTATGAAATGGAAACTACAAGGCTTTAATTGTTGTCACGTGCAACTAGGGTAATCTAGTATAAAATGCCATCATTTTCTCTTCAAAGTAAATACTGTAATATTACTTAGGTTCAGGTTTAGAATGCCTACTCCAGCTGGTATCCTTGTGCAGATATAAGAAATTATACTGGATTAATTTTAACAAAATGGATCCAAACTGCCCTATTATTTTTTTGCCGGAGGCCGCGGTGTCTCAGTGGTAGAGCGTTCGCCTCTGGTGCATGGGGACCAGGGTTCGATCCCAGCTCGTGTCAAGAGAGCAGATGGAAAAACACCGTCTGCGTGGGTTTCCTCGTAGTTCTCCCGTTTCCTCCCACTTTCTTAATTCCACCATTTCATTCACTTTTAATCATCACTATGTTCTTTAGCCTAGTCGACATAATCGTGAGACGTAAAACAAGGATTTCATTTCACTTCATTTCTACTTTTGCCTTCCTACTCTACTGTATCCTACCCTACTTTCAACCCATTTTAAAGCCCTTCTACTTATCAATGCATTGGTGTGTGCGTTGTAAAGTTAACCTCTATTTGATTTTACTTGCATTCTATCCGCTACGAACTCTCAAGGAACAGAATATCATTCAAAAAGATAATAAACTATTCTAAAATATCTATTAGGTTTTCGATCCTCCGAAGCACAATTTCCTCTAAGGGGGGCAGAGCACCCCACCTTGCCCCCTGATGGGCGCCCTTGATCTCATTTATAAAAAAAGGGATCATTCAGTGACTAGAACTTCAAGAATATATAGAAATTAATCCAAGTTAAAGAAAGTGCCAACAGATGGCAGGAGTGCCTTGGTTGAAGGATTTTGGTAAGCTGCTCTGTACCACCTCTAGTGGTGACTGCTAGAACTAATCTTAATGATATATACTGGACAGGAATTTCGTACGTAATTCAGGCAGGCAACATATTTGCACGTACTGAACCACTTACCAGAGAATTTCTTGTAAAACATAACCCGCGTGAAAGCGAAAGGAAATTTAATATGAAGGAAGATGTTGAAAGGAAAGTGGAAATTCTTGTTTGTATCAAATGACTTCGGTTTTAAATGAAAACAACTCGTGCCATCTACCCTTTCAACTTTTTAAGCGGATAATTTAATAAATAATCAATTTCGTTGTTTTGTATTTGAAAGTTCACTTTTTTCTGATCTTAGACGAAAAAGAATGATTTAATCTTCAAAATAAATTAACCTGAGGTTTCCTACACATAACTCAAAACACTTATGGCGCTATTAAGTGAGAATTCGTTAATCAAACTTTAATCACGCGATTAGTTAGTGTCGTATTAGTTCTGTACTGAGGAGGGTACTTTTTGGTATGCAGAATATGTTTGGAGTTCAACTAATACGTTGATTTGGGTATGATTAACTAATATAATCCCAATACATCGGGTGAGAAAAGTAAATTTGTCAACTGCGGAAATCTAGGCGTGCTCATGTGTACGGTGTAAAAATGAAAATATGAAATACGAAAATTAGATTTATTAATTTATTTTACTCATTTATTTTTATTTATTTATTTATTTATTTATGTATTTGTGGTTTGACATTACAACAACTTATATACAGGCGCGGAATCGGATTCTAATTAATGTATTGGTTCCTAAGGAATGTATTTAAGGTAGGATAAGTAGAAGTAAGTTAATATAAGCGACAATAGAAGAATTATGTTGTAATTGTGAGGGAAGATTATTTATCGATCAGTTGTATGTATCCCTCGGAAAACTGGAAATTTTCTACTCATCTTTCGAGTCGAGTTTCAAGTCTAGTCAAAGATAATTTTCTCGAGTCGAGTTCTGAGTCGAGTCGTGTTTGAAAAGTGGCTTGCTCGTTCAGCTCGTTTTAACTCATTTTGAAATCAAGGCCTGATTAGACTGGAAAGTGGAAGCCATCAGAAATGTAAGCAGTAATGTGGAATACTTTTAGTGTTGCTCACGACAGTTCTGCATCTCGTTTCATACTTGTAGTGCATCTTGTGGGGTACTTTTAAGGTGTCTCGTCTCGTCTCGATAACGAGATGACAATAGATTTTTAGAAGGAGACAGCCTCAAATGTCGTGAGCACCAATATAAGTATGTGTGGTTCTTATCATCAGGGCTGAGACTTGCACGGTCGAATTTATGAGCCCAAGCAGAAGAACAACCGGTTTAACTGAGCGAACTGCTCGAGAGGGCTCGATTGGGATGAGTCATCGGCTTGGTTGGGACAAACCATTGACTCGGCTTAATTGAGCCGATAGCTCGAGCCGGATCGGTTCGACTCAGCTCAACTGAGTCGATGGCTTGAACTGACTCGGTTGAGTGAGAAATCAGCTCAATTCGGTTCGGGTGAGCCCTTAGGGATGAGCACGAGATGAGTCGAGACAGAATTTTCCTGAGAAAATTCGAGTTGAGACACAGCTTTTCCAATAGAGAAGAATACATTTTCCGAGTCGAGACATCATTTTTATAGCATATTTTCGAGACGAGACAGCCTCAATTCTAGTTTCGTCCGCATCCCTATGAGCCATTTGTTCGAGCCAGCTGAGTTAGGTGAGCTGTTGGCTCGGGTCACTTCTCAGTTCGGCTAGATAGTGAATTCCCTATGAGCCGAGCTGCTCGAGCCATTGACAACCGTGGGTGAGTAGTTTTGAACATATTTGGCCGGCGCCCTATGAATTTTAATAATTTTTGGCTCAAATCCGAATATTCGCTCCTCCGGAACTCAAACCCAGAACCTCGTGAGTGATGCCCTTTCCTCTTAAAGACTTCTCTACGACCGAGATCGACAGTCAACTAATTTTCAATATTCAGATACAAACCGCCTACTTTTCATTATAATACACAGTGTAATAATAATAATAATTTTTAGTAGTAGTAGTATCATAGATTGTGTATGTAGGATACATAAAGAGAGTATTTGCAACTACACACAGGGTTTAGCTCGAATTGACTCGACTCGACTCGAAACTGGACCCAAATTCGAGTCCAGTTGGAGAAAAGTTTTCGAACCGAGTTCTCGAGTCGAGTTCAAAGATGTCTGTTTCGAGTCGATTCGAGTTTCAAAGAAACCTCGCTCGAACTCGCTCATGCCCATCCCTAGCTGTTTCATAGTTAATTCACCCGATAAGGTGAAAGGAAAGAAACGAAGAAAGGTTAGTATTTGCCTTTGTATTCCCATAATGTAAGTTTATTGCGTTTAAGCCGTGGTTAAACCAGGGTGCCCTCTGCTCTAAATTAATTAGTTACATGTGATTAACTTAGTCAATTGCTGCGTGCTAATCAAAGATCCAGAATACGTTTCTATTAACCATGAGTTAGTCAAACCCTTAGTATGACCCTATCATAAGTTAACACGACTCTGTATAAGGCCCTAATATCAATAGATTCACTCGTGCAACTACTGCCTCGGGTTTGAGAGGACTGGGTTCGATCCCAGTAAGAGTACAAATGATCAAATTGTACATTTACTTCTTAATAATTTCGGTACGGAAAACGATCGATGTTATTTAAGAAAAAAAAAACAGAAACAAAAAATACAGTGCTTGGCTTCATATATCCATTGCTTTCTCCTATAATAATTGCTGAAGCTTGTTTATTATTTGGAGCGCTTACAGCACAGGGCAATCAACCCATAAAGTTGTGAGAAAAATAGGCATAAAATTTGTACTGCACGCTTAATTACAGGGAAATTTGAAGTTTGGATTGTAGGCATAATTGTATGGAAAATTTTACACTTTTTCTCCCTTTACGTTGGTCTACTTACTTTAATTTGCAACTTTGAAATTTCATTCTTTTTTCCACTGAAAAGTATTGATAAACAAAGAAATAATTATACTATGATATTTTAATTGAAATTCATCGTAATTTGGCACATGGCAAACAGCAGTGTGGTAATTGAAGTTGAAGAAGGAGGGTAATTCCCATTCAACTCTGAACACTTTCCAGGAACCTCGTTCCCTTTCGCCTTCTAGACGGGGGAGGGAACTTGGTATTGATATCAAACCTTCATGTGTAATTACAAAAATTAAATTTATAAACAAATAAGAAATCATCAGTTTACCAGGCTTTAATTGATAATTTATTCACAAGATTCCTTATCAAAGGCTTGGTAGATGAAGTTTCTGTTCTACATGGGTCGACATTACCAACTGACATGGTCGATATGGAAAAGATGTTGTATGGTGTAAGAGAGATGATACTTCTTGCTGAGTATTTCAAACATAACCAAGAAAAATCGTTATCAGACTTAAGTATAACAAGTAGATTGTCGATGAGAAGTTGCAGAAATCGGGTAGAAATATTATCAATTTCCACGACAGAGTGCGAACGGGAATTTCCCCTTATGAATTTACAGATGACTAATATTAGAAATACACTAAGTGCTCAAACATTGTCTAACTTGCTGCTCATCAATGTTAATGGCCCACCGCTAGACAAGCTCAAAGTAGACGAGCTAGTTATTTCTTGGCTGAAGGATGGACATCATTCCACTGCGGATGATTTACCGACCAAAAAGCTACCAACAGGAAGTAAATCCGATTTCAGATTTGTTTTAAGGTGGAAAATTACGTGTTACGGAAAATGTATACTTGTATTACTAATGGCTTATTTGTGTTATTCAACTTTGTACCTAATTTTTAGTAAGTCTCTTCTTTGCTTTAGGTAAACTACTTTGAATAAATATTCATAATAATTGCAATTATGCATATTTGTAACTTAAATTTAACATGGTGTTTTAGTGATTACAGAAATTACAATTATGAGCATACTTTATGGAGATACTCTCACAGAGCGTAACTGAGCACCTTTATACTATGAACAACTGATTTTTCAAGTCTTTTGTGAGAAAAATACTGTGAACTGAGAAACCATAACCTTTTCCATATTGTACAGGGGTATTTTCCTGCGAATAGGAATGCTTTCAGAAATTAACACTTGAAAGAATACTCTCTTAGTACAAGTATATTTTAGGCACACACTAATTTCCCCCCACCTCGAACTGTTTCAATTTCCTCACTGACAAACACTTTACCATTTTATATCGCAAAGGTCAGATCCACTGTTATTGTAACAGAGTGGTGCTTGAGTGATTGACTAGAAATTCAATCTCCGATTAGTGATAATTTCACAGTCTTGTTTTCTTACAAGTATAAACTCTTTAGTCAGTTTAGAAGAGGCCGTGGATCGTGTTCAGAGTTGATGACGATGGATTTTGGTGAGTCAGAGTAGGTCAAAGTGGATGAGAGTGGTTCATGGTGGGTGGTGGGTCAGAGTGGGTCACCGTGGTGGTGGGTCATGGTGGGTCATGGTGGGTCACAGTGGGTCATGGTGGGTGGTGGGTCAGTGGGTCGTGGATCAAGTTTTCATTGACCCACGCCAACTCTGGCCGAGCCCCCTTAAATTTTTGCGGCCCCCCTAAAATATTCACGGTAGGCTTGCAAATGAACTATAATATGGTTAGATCGCCCCCCCCCAAATGTTCACGGTAGGCTCGCAAATGAACTCTAATATGGTTGGATCGGGCCTCCCCTAACTTCAGCCGGTAACCCTCTACATTTTTGGGCTGGCTACCGGCCTGCTCTTCATCGATGTTTTATTCTGACATGAGCTCTGTAAGTCGTCACCACCTTGGACAAATTCCTCGTAACATACGTACCTAATCCACTGGCTTCTGTAGTTACACTTTCGCCAACTACCCACACACCCACAATTTGACCTCTATGAAACGCTGAGAGATTTCCCATTTTACATCGTAGTCTGCTCGCTTCAGTACATCCTTCAGTTATACCCCATCTGGCATACTACCTTAAAACACCAACTATGGACATCACACTCAAGTATTGCCATCTCACACATCCTACGTGTAGCAAACTACATGTATTTCCATTATTTTGGTAACCTTCTGTAGTTAATAATTAACAAGAACAACGAAATAGGGTCTGCATTTAAAGGTTCCATTCTAAGATTTGCACGGTACAACTGCTGTAAAATCTATGCTAAAACTCGTCAAGATGGTAAGATGCAAGAAAGCTACCACTGAGTAGCCCAGTCAATATTCTTTCCCTAATTGTTTATAATCTTTTTAATACTTACCTAATTTTCATGAAATAAAAGTATTTTGTTCGTCACAATGAAAGAATTTATATGTATTGCTGAAATTCCATATAAGCACTACGATTATCCACCAGTTTCGAATACCGTTGGGGATGTTTGCAACAGATATCTGTTTCAGTGTTACGTTAGCAAGAACTTGGCGAATTCGCTCCTCCAATTCATCAAGAGTTTTTTAGTTTTGTGCAATCAATAGCACATACCTAGAGAAGGAAGTCGCAGGACATTACATTAGAACTCCTTCCTGATCATTCAAGGGAGCCACGATATCCTAACCACAGCGTCCTGGAAAATGAGTGTCGAGCCACGTAAGGACAGAAAGTGTAATATGAGGCAGGGTCCTATTTTGCTTAAAGATTAGGGCATTGTAATAAGTATAACAATTTTCAACAAGCAGCATGTTCCCATCTCTCTGCAAAGACTGGGTATCACACCTTTTACATAAGGAACTTTCAAATATTGTTCTTAATCTTCCATAATGATGTTCTATTATATAATATCAGCTACATTTTTGCGGTGTTTTGAGCTAGGTGGTGGGATGAGACAAAAATTTACCACCTCACTGTTTCTCGTGTATATCTAATTATCAATATTTATTTGCCTTTACATGTTACATACTTGATTTGTCTGATAGCCAACAAGAAAAGAAAAACTTTTATTGTTTTACATTACAAGAAGAAGAACCATCTATACATTATATTTTTTAGCTATAAAACTTTGCGACAGGATCCAAAATTTTTTGATTTCATTGTAATGATTTTTCCAACTTACTTCTGTAAAAAAAAAAAAAAAAAAAAAATATTTTTATGGTCTTCTATCCATAGTGTATAGCCGTACATCGTTGACTACAGCTCTGCTTAATATTATTTCAGCCCAATACTCTTAATTACGCCATTTGCGTTCAGATGTTATTGAGCAAATATAAAGAAAACTGATTTTTTTTGTTAAAAACTTGTATAATTAGTTCATAAATTTTCAATACTTCTGTGTAAAAGTTGTGAAAAAACTACTATATTGGATTATTGGAAATGTCTTGGGCATGGATAAATTAGTATGATCAACAATAATAAAGTAGCTACACAATAAAAAGTAAAAAGTGGCTCTGTCAATTTAACACAATAACTCTATATCTTACCCGAGCTGTGTGAATTTCGGCAACTGCATTGACGAAGTTGAGGCATCTTCTTTATAACGGCTTGCATAAAGGCAGGAAAAGGAATATCTCGAAAGATTTGTAAAACTTCTTCTCTGAGGGAAGAGTTTGTGTCATCAGAGAGGTCCGGCGGCGACGGAGCTGGAGGTTGTTTCTTAACAGTGATTGCGTTAGCCATGGGCGGCGATTAGGGGGGGCAAAGGGGGGCAGTTGCCCCCCCACTTTTTTGAAATGACCCATTAATGTATATAGTTTCATTTGCCAATATAAAGTTTTTGTATTTATTAGTGGTTCGTAGAAAAAATGGTACCATATAATATTTGATTTTGTGTGAGTACGTATTGGTTGTCTTCCCGTGGAGTTACGCGGGCTACAGGAATTGCATTTTAATTGCCACGAAAAATGACCCAAAAATTAACCTATTGGAGCGCAACAATTCCAGCGTACTTTCATTTCTTCGTACAAGGGCTCGATGTGTTAGTTAGCCGCTTTGAAAGTTATTGATATAACACTTCGCAAAAAAAAAAAAAAAAAAAAAAAAAAAAATCTTTCACAAGTTATTAATTGCCCAATAATGGAGTTCCTAAAATGTCTTTTCTTCTTTCTAATAGTAAGGAATATTTTAATTTGATTTCTTTGAGTTTAACATCCCGTTCAGCAGCGAAGCTATATGAAACGTGAGAGCCTACTGATCAACGCGGAATCCAAACCACATGAGCTCCCGCCGGAATAGAACCCACGGTCTCCCACGCCAAAAGCGCGTACACTAACCACTTAGCCAAGTAAGATCTCGGTAAGGAATATTAATTAAAAAGCGAGTAAGAACCTCTACCTTTTCCATTGTTTTGCTGTGTAATATGCGAGTGAAGTGGTGTGTTTAGGAGTATGCAATTGTATATACAATTTAATTTAGTGAATTTAACATAATTCTAGGTTTTGGGATTACTCTACACAGGCGAATTTCGACTTACCTAAAATTTAGAAGAATCCATGGCGCCAGGTCTGTAAGTGCTCGATGTGTTTCCTTTCATTCCTAACAATAGCCCGACAGCGTAATTTCCACTGTAATAGAATTCTCTGAAAAACTGGGAGGGGAATCTTGTCCCATTCCCTTTGCACAGCTTTCCAAAGTCCTTTCACAGTTGTTACACGCCGTTTTCCCAAAGCCCGCTTCAGCAATCCAAATCCACAATAGTCCATAGGACTTGCATCTGGAGATTTAACAGGTACCTCATTGAAAGGTATTACCTGCATACCACTTGCCTCCTCCATTTCCCTGTAGAATGCGAGAGACGATCGTGAGGTATGTGATGAGGCCTTGTCCATGTGAATGCGCACAAGATTGGCGTCATTTCCGTACATTGTTGGAATCTCATGCTCGTAGATCGACCGCATGATCTGCTCCTGAAAATACTGCGAATTTATTTTGCAGTTCTTCTCCACCCTACGAATCTTCAGTTTTCCTCGGTAACAGTAGCCAGTAAAGACCATGAATCCTTTGGGTAGGACCCTTTACAGACACGGACCCACCTTCTGAAGTTCTTGGCGCCTTTCTCTCAGTACGTGATGGCTCTCGGTTTCCCGCATTCGGAAAGGTAAATCCATGCTTCATCGAGCGTTACGACGTACACTCATGTCCAAAATTATTGTCGTATGTCTATAAATACGTTCTTGTAGGAATATAATTTGATAACGAATTCACCCGGTATTTCTTACAATGTCAATATGTGTATAATCGGCAAAGACATGTATGTGGCAAATTTCATGTCAAAAGAGGAGTAAATAAGAACGATAAAACGATAATAAAACTTTCTTGTTCATTTAGCAACATTTTGTTTTAATCATTCTAATTTTCGTATTTATAATTCTTTTCCTATGAAATTTACCACAAATATACATTATCCGATTATACACATAGTATCAGTACTAAAAGTTCCCTGCAAAAGCATTATCAAATTATATTCTTCCAAAAAGACAGTTATAGATATGCGACAATCATTTTGGACATGAGTGTACATCCACCTTTGTTTTGCCAGATGCCGTCCGTACAGCTTCCGGGCGTTACACTTTCGTTCCTTTTGATGGGCACCCGTGAGAAGATGGCCGCGAGCTTTCATGACTTTTTCTAGCTTGAGTTGATGGTGTAACGTCCGGCTCACAGTCCCCCAAGACACGTCAAGACGATTAGCCATACACCTTTGTGTTGGCGGATTTTCTTGCATTGCCATTTTGCAACGTTTCCTCTGCATGGTGGAGGTGGCCTTGGTGCATTCCCGCTTCCTACGCAACTTCGTTGGTGATCCAAATGGTGGAGGTTCGTTGCCCTTGTACTTTTTAATAACATTTTTTATTCCACTTAAACTGATGTTGCAACCATTCTTCTTGCACTGTTTTCTAATGACAGAAACACTAAAGTGGGCGCCATAAAGAGCCGCAACATAGCCTTCCCGAAACCGGCTTAGTTTGGGTGGCATTTTGGTCACAGAGCGGAAACCCACACACTTGGAAACAAATTTAACACAACACTCATATCAATGGTTCTGTTTTGTGTGTTTTTGCCGTCCGCGCGGAAAAACAACTCCGTTCCCAGGAAGCCCTGCACAACACTACAGGACACCACGAGCCAGATCGGGTGAGTCCATTCTGCCTGGGAGGGGGATGGAACGAAATCGGCCAAACGTAGGCTGAGCAACCTCTGTATTTTGTATAACTGGAGTGTGGAGTGATTCTAGGTATTGCTGTGTTTTGATGCGTTCTAAGAAAGTGAAAACTACCTAATGGCAACAAGCACGTTTCGGGAAGTTGCAAAAGTAAATATTTCTTTAAGTGTCGTAGCATATGCTTGTATTATTTGCTGTCTTTCATTTTCTAAGAGTAATAATATACATTTAATGGTATGTGTGGAATTAAAAATATAAGTGTTCATTAATCCCCAATATAACTTCTACAAAACAGGCCTCATTATTCATAACTATGATTTAATATTATCCTTTCTATGTATTTGTTTTGCAAATTTGTTATTAAATAATCTGATCACAAAATTTTCCAGACAGAACTTTAAGATGTTCACGAGTAAGGAATCAAATCTCTTCTTACAGTTATGTTGTTTAAGATTACAAAGGGTTAGTACCTACTTGCGTTGCTGTTGTCAATTTACTTAATAAAATATTAAATACGATATACGGTATTTTAACTGAAAAAGATAGTATCCTATTAGTTATACAACCTTTCATTAAACAAAAAATTAGAAGCAACCAGGGAAACTAACATTAATATACAAATATTCCAATCATGTCTTGCCCCCTCACTTTTGACGTCCAATCGCCGCCACTGGCGTTAGCATCGGTAGGTTTTGTCTCTGCACGTGTCGAGAGTAACAGGAGTAGATTCTTTCATCAAAGGGGAGAAATCTTCTTGAGTTAGTTTCTCAGGCACTGGAGCATGGCGTGCTTGAAGACGTTTGATGGTTTGGCATCCTTTGAAATTAGCCTGGTGGTCTTTGCCACAGTTAGCACATTTACGGTGCTTCTCATCCTTGCGGTAAGGGCACTGGTAACAATGCATATATTTTGGAGCAGCAAAACAAAAGGACTATTTATGTCCCAGTCGTTGACATCTAAAGCATTGGATATGCGTCTTGGCACGATATGATTCCACAGAAATTTTGTAGAATTCCAAATATTGGATGTCAAATATAGCTCTGGAAGTGGGTGTCTTCATTAAAATAACTTGAAAGAATGGAATAGGATTTTTAGTTTTCCCCGCCAGCTGTTGAACGTTCACTACATCGTAACCTCTGTTTGTTAGATCCGTTCTAATAGTCTCCAATTGAGTGTCAATTGGAAGGTGACGTATGATAACCTTTAAATGACGGCCAGTAGGTACACTCTCCTTGGAATAAGAGAATTTGTATTCCTGGCAAAATGTCTCTAGATTTGTATAATCCTCTTGATTTGTGCATTGGAACTTCATTCCATTCTTGTTAACTGCGCAATATGGTATGTCCTTACAGCGGGCTGATGCACCGTGGCTGATTTTATACCTCTTCTCTGTTGGATAATCATATATATGAAATGACTTAATCTTACGGCGAGAAAAACGTGAAGCTGAAGATTGCTGTGATTGAGAGTCATCTGCGACGGTCATTGCTTCTTCTTGATCTGTAACGCTTGAAAGAGCTTCAAACTGATTGCTAGTGTCGACCGTCTTTAGTGTAGGTGGTGGAGAAGGCCGACAAGGCTTTTTTGTGGGTTTAAAACTGTCTTCTTGGAAATCCTTTGGATTGGGCGGTACTTGATCTCTTCCTTTTATAGGATTAAAAGAGGGTCCCCGTTCAGGCGTAGTCGTGTTGACAGGGGGAGGGGAAGAGTCAGTCATGGATGATTTATTAGGGTCTCCATAGACCTCCCGGTGATGTATCCTTAAGTGCGGTCCAGACCACCAGTCACATATCACTTGTCTTCCCATGATATCACACGTATTAAACTTTGTTGGATCATCAGGAATTTCCCATTCGTATTTATAATATCCTCCTGTGTGATTTCTAAGAAGTACTACACGCTTGGTAGTTGTCATATTAGGAGCGCAAGTAATTTTCTGCATCTGTCACTAATTTCCCAATGCTGAATCTATTCTAATAGAAATTCAAGCTGACTTTATTTAACCAAAAAGTAAAGCAGTGTTTCATCTGGCCACTTCTAGGGTGAGTGACCTTTCCAGAACCATCCCAGATGGTTCCGATCATCAGCCAATCCAGAAGCTGGTTTTCCTTATATATAAGACCTGCAGCACCCAGTCAACTCATCAGAACAGCTTACAAGAACAAATTCACCTGCGTTTCCTTCGTCGAAGACGAGTATCACATCACGTACCACCGAATCTGCAATTTGCATCATGCATCGACATACCCAAGTGAAGCTGCGACTGTGGCGCATCTTTCCATATCACAGATGACCATCACATGAAATACCAATTCATTACACATGCTGGGGCAGGGGTTTTCGATTGAGTCCATAATGCACATCATTAAAACTCGTCAGTCACTAGATCAGGTCAGGTAACCGCGAAATTGTTATATGTGGGTGGGTGGGTCATATGTGGGTGGTAACGTATGGTGCCTTAAATATTTATTGTCTTTACACCATTTGTACTCTGCGCTTATGTGCATAATTTTTCTTACTCCATTTTCAGATAACTATCCTAGTGAATTTATATAAACAATAAAGACACTGTATTATTTCACGCTCCGAAAATATTATGTTCTTATAATCCGTTATTAATATTGTATTTTATATAATTGATATGTTTTAAGTGAGTTATAGTCTGAAATCTTATTTGGATATTCACTTGATAACATAACTTACATATTGAAACAAATAGCAGGTGACTGTATTTTAACAATTAAATACATGTTCAATTGGCAAGTAGCCGAAATCACATATATAGTCGCGCCAATTTTGCACCTAGTGGGCAGTTTAGTAATTCTCGTACAAGATTTTGAGGCGGTTGTGATACCTTGCTAAATATATATATATATATATATATATATATATATATATATATATATATATATATATATATATATATATATATATATATATATATTCATTATTATGCAATTATTTCTGCAAATTTGAAAGGTTTCGCTGACCACTGATGCCCAATATAATTATCACTGTTAGTAGGCCTATCTTAGACCAGTATTCCCTGCGTTCACCATGATGATTAACACATGACATATGAAGATCACTGTGCCTGTGGTGCTCTTCTTACGATCATTTCCATTCCTTCTTTTATTCACCTAGTCCTACAACAGCTCCGTGGCGTTATTTTTCACTCCACTCTACACCTTCTTTGTATCAAATCGTTAACACCAGGCCTGTATTCACCGAAACACCGAACAATCGGTGTTGAAATGACACGCTAAAGTGGTAGTCATGATAGAACCACAGGCCTGTAAAAAATTTGAGCTTTTGTAACACTATCATTTATTGCTGTGTATACTTTCGGTAGATTAAAAGGTTGCCCCACTGGATATATTTTTGTTCTTTTTCGATTTGTATTAATGTGTAACATTTACGATTTAACAAGTATTTATTAAATAAATAGCATATATTACCTGCTTCGCTGGGTTGAAATGAAAATTTAAATGCACAACTGCGCATCTCATGTGAAATATGCTGTTTTCGTTTTTAATGCCATCGATTTAAACGGCATCGGAAAGATCATTGATCATCTCGGCGAACCCGAAAACTGTGAACTCGACACTCATATTGGTCATTTTCGATCATTTGATTATCTCCTCCTTTTCCAAGATGCGGGGCTGCATTTGGGTTTAAACAGCATCAGAAGTATCACTGTTCATCTCGGCGATCCCAAGAACTATAGATTCAACAATAATA
The DNA here is from genome assembly GCF_964235325.1 of Thermobia domestica. NCBI lineage: Eukaryota > Metazoa > Arthropoda > Insecta > Zygentoma > Lepismatidae > Thermobia > Thermobia domestica. The sequence goes on along the minus strand of NC_137462.1, from coordinate 134,084,819 downwards.
TCGGTCATTTTCGATCATTTATATGTACATATATACCCCCCTTGTTTGGCCCATGGCATCGGAAGTGTCACCGTTAATCTCAGCGACCGAAAAATGTGGATTCAGCACTAATATCGGTCATTTTCGATCATTTTTATATATCTCTTCCTCCCCTACCCCAAGTTGCGGGTTTGAATTTAAACGGGATCAAAAGTATCAGTGTTTATCTAAATGGCCCAGAAAACTATAAATTCGACACTGATAGTGGTCATTTTCGATCATTTTCATATATCTTCTTCTCCCCCTCCTCCAAGTGGTGGGGCTGATTTTGGATTTAAACCGGATCGGAAATGTCACTGTTTATCTAAATGATCCCGAAAACTATGTATTAGACACTAATATTGTTTATTTTCGACCATTCTTATATTTATCTCCCCCTCCCCCTCCTGCGCGCTGCGGCACACGGCATCAAAATTGTCACTGTTAATCTCAGCTACTCCTAAAACTAAGATTCGACACCAATATTCGTCATTTTCGATCTTTTTTTAAACGTTTATCCCCCTCCGCAACTATCAGGGCTGCACTTGGATTGAAACAGCATCAGAAGTGTCACTGTTTCTCTCATCGACCCCGAAAACTGGATTCAACACTAATATAAGTTACTTTTGATCGTTTTTATATTTCTCTCCCCCTCCCCCTCGCATACGTTGCATTGTCAAAGTCAATAGCCTAAAGTAATCCCTGTCCCTAAACTCATGTATGTTGAAAATTTGATTGAGGTCGGTCGGATGGTTCAAGAGTGGTGGAGTCACAAAGCTAGTCATTTTTATTTTATTATTTCACATATATCTCCCCAATCCTCCTCCCCTAGGTTCGCTCGTCAAAGTGAAACTATAAAAAAGACCCAAGGCCTGACCCTCATATATGTTGAAAATTTGATCGAGATTGGTTGGGTGGTTTAAAAGTTATTAGTTTTTATGTCCCCTCCCCTCCCCTCCCCTAGGATCTACCGTTAAAGTGAGATTACAAAAATGTTTCCAGATCCGATCCTCATATATTTTGAAAATTTAATTGAGATCGGTCGGATAGTTCAAGAGTTATTAAGTTACAAAAATAGTCACTTCCAGCCTTATATAAATTGATTTTTTTTATATCTCTTCCTCCTTCTCCTCCCCTACGTCGCTCGGTCAAATTTAAATCATAAAAACGATCCCAGGTCTGAACCTCATCCATGTTGAAAATTTGATCAAGATCGATCGAGTGGTTCAGGTGTTATTAAGTTTTATTTATTTTTTACCCCCTCCCTCAACCCTCAGTTGTAACATCAAAGTGAATCGCCTAAAGCCAGCCCAGTCTCGCACCTTATCCATGTTACAAATTTCATCAAGATCGGCCGGGCGATTCAGGAGATTTAGAGTGACAAACATAGTGATTTTCAATTTATATATATATATATATATATATATATATATATATATATATATATATACAGTGGCGGATCCAGGATATGATCAAGGGAGGGGCTAAACCATAATTTGCCGTTTTATCCAGTGTAAAGCAGAATTGAAGCCCATTTTATCCAGTGTAAACCTGAGCGTCAAGGGGGGGGCTATAGCCCCGTAGCCCCCCCCTTAGATCCGCCCTTGTATATATATATATATATATATATATATATATATATTGTAATTAGTTTCTATTAGATAAATGGCTATCGAACTAACAGCAATTGTAGAAATCTATCTTGAATTGTTGAAAAAATATACTATCAATAAAGAATGCTGCAACATCCACATACATTTTGTAAAACACTATACAACATTCAGATCATTACTCGATTCTAATTCATTAGATGAATTTGTATATAACAACTTGCAATTGAATATCCCTATATTATTTAAAATACATTGTGCGAAATATATGAAAGAATCAAATTTATGAACAATAATATTTTATATGGAAAACTATAACCCTAACATAATAAATATCTATCATTACTGTATTTCTATACCTGCATTTCTTGCATTGCTTTATATTGCATTTCTATTCTTTATTCTATTGTATTTTTGTATCTTAATTCCCTACCTATTGAACAATAAATAACACTAACAAAAATATATCATATTAGGAAAGTTCATGTGATAACTGATGTATGTTCTTTCATAATAAATATAATTTTAATAAATCGTGATAAGAACGTTACATTTAAACTATAATCATTATTAAGAGAAATTAAACTGATTAAGACCCACTGCCGATTTTTTGAATATCGAAACAAGTTATTAATGAAAAGAAATGAAATTTATATTACAAGCAATTATACCATAAATCAAACATGATTAACCGAATGTGTGTTTTAGAGGAATAATTTTCATTACTTTTCAACATTATGTGAAGTAACATAATTAGGGAGAAAAGTATAAAAATTACTTTGATTATCTTTAGCTGACGTACTTTGTATACAATTTCTCCCAAAACTCATTACCTAAGATAACTAGCTGGAGATAACATTAAAATGTTTTAATTGAATTACTGATTCTAATGTAGAATGTGTGGAAGAATTTGGTCTACTGCAATTTTTAGTTGTTCTCTCTATCTCTGACATCTGACGAACAACTTTATATATTACACTACTTTTGTGAGAAAATTTGCAATAACAAGAAATTACGAATAAGTGGAATCATTGGTGACTCCAGACCTTTAGACTACAAAGAGGACAGCAACAACGGCAGTGGTGATAAAAACTGCTTCGGCGTTGAGATCTTCAGTGATTTTTCACTTGAAACGCATTTTTTAAAAAAATTCTGATGTGAGGCACAGATATTACAGTAAAACTAACGTTCTAAGTAACATGCGTACTTAGAGAAACAAGGAAACTAGTGCTGATTGCATATGATGAAGTGGATGGAAATTTACCCCCAGAATCTACAAAATTCCTCCCTGGAGCATATCTCTTCGATCATAATCAGCGCGGTGTGTTCCAAAATTTCTGCCTGGGAGGAAATAGTCTGGCATAAGTAATATAAAGCCAAGGAAATTAGTTTATAACTCATCTGAGTGGCGTATTTAGGATTTTATTTCGGGGCAGGGGTATGTATATACAACAAGTGAATAAGCACTTATATTTTTCCTTTTGGGTGCCGACAAATTTTAATAAAGTTGTACATATAACATATTTATTTCGGGGGGCTTGATTCCGATAGCCCATCTCTAAATACGCCACTGACTCGTCTGAACATTAAATTTTACTTCGAAAGAATAGGAAGGATGGGACATACCTTTCATTTTCATGCTACTTACGGAAAGTAACAATGAATTTACTAGTGCATAAGCCATAGAGTTATAAAATAACCACTCAGAGACACAATCGTCGTCACTATCTAAGTGATTCCAGCTACTAGCGTGTTGGCAATTGATCAATCATTTGTTATTCACTTGTATGACAAAAAACAGTGACCTGCTATTTGTTGCAATGGGTAAGCGATGTTAACAAGTGAAGATCCAAGCAAACTTTCAGACCAGGACTCACTTAAAACACAATATTATTAATGGAATAATAAAAAAAAAAAACATCCTGTTCTCGGTGCGTGCAATTATGCAGTCTTTTTATAAATTCACTCGGGCAGCTATCTGAAATTGGAGTAATAAAAGCTCTACACATAAATACAGAGCACAAATGATACAACCGTTATCATGATAGATATTCTGCCATTATTTTCAGTTCACTCGCAGCAACTGAGAAGCTTCCATGCTCCAAGGTCGTCCGCTAACCTCTTTGTCTTCACATACAATTTTTCTGCTTTGATATCGCCTATCAATTGTAACCTCATTCGTCCGTTCGCTCTCCTTTCTGTCATCATACCCTCTAACGCGTCCCTCATGATACAATTCCTTCTTAGCCAGTTTCTCTTCCTCTTCTTAATAATATCTAAAAATTGTTCATTTCTCTTCCCCCATTTGTAGAACCCTCTCATTCGTTTCCCACTCGATCCAGCTGATTCTCTCCAATCTTCTCCACACCCACATTTCGAAAGCTTCCAGTCGTTTTTCATAAATTTACCTTTTTTCCTAGTTTCTACCTCATACAGTACAATGCTCCACGAGAAGAATTTTATGAGTCTTTTTCTCAACTCTTTATTCAAGGTTCAACAAAACAGACTTTACTTCCTCCTAAAGGCTTATTTCGCCATTCCTATTCTTGCTTTAATTTTACTTTTGCATTTCACATCATTACTAATAATACTACTCAGGTATCGAAAACTGTTATCTCCCCTCCTATTTCTATATTTGACACCGACCGCTTCGTTCCATTCATCATGGGATTTGTCTTTATAACATTTATTTTCATCCCATATTCTTCACAACCCTTCCTCAAGTTTTCTCACATACTATTGATTTCCCCTTCAGATTCCGCTACAAGTACCATATAATATGCAAACCTTACACACCTAATCATTCTACCTCCTATAGAAATGCCGTCTTCATTATGTAGGCTCTTTTCCACTATCTCTTCTGAGATTGATATTAAATAATGTACTCGAGAGACATCATGCCTGTCAAACTTCCCTTCCAATTGCACTCTCCTCTCTCATTTCCTCCCATATTCTAACACTTAGTTGTTGGTCAATATATATTTCTTATGAGTCTTCGATCTTCGAAAGAAGAAAAATCAGAGACAAGAACGATCTACCCTACACTTCATAGAATGTGTGAGGACACAATAGTTATGCTCTATTGTCAGGTTTCAGGGAAATATGTATTTATGAAACATGAACAAAATTGCCTGTTATGTGTTTGAGAAAATCGCCCGAAAAGACTCACCCAAGAATAAACTACTCCTTGTTGATTTTTGTTTTAGAACAAATGAGTTATGCCAAATTGTTAGGTTATTAATGAAATATTTACGAATAATGAAGAAAGTCGCTGTTTTTCAGAAATTATTTTTAAAAAATCCTCACCCCCCAAGAGTAGACTACCCTTTTTCGATTTTTCCCAGAGATATGACTTATGCCATAATATGGGGCTGTTAATGAATTATTTACTTATGAAATGCAAACAAAATCGTTAAAGCTGTTTTTCAGAAAATCATTTTTTTTTTAATTTTCTACCTTCAGTAAAGTACCCTTATTTTTAGGGATAGAAAGAAAATTCAAACCCCCCTCCCCGAGGAGAAACACAAAGAAAACTAAAGTTTAATTTTTTTTTTTTTTTTTTGAAATACTTTGAATGGTATGGTCTCTAGGCGAGTGTACATCAGGTCGAGCAGACGGAGAGATGTTGAAACCCCCCCCCCCTTTTCTTCGATACTTATGGGCAATTAAATTTGTAAATTGAGATCTCCAAATCAATTTCCTTTCGTCGCTCGAAAGTAAAAACGTCAAAGACTCAATCTCAATATTTACATTTTGTGCTTACATGAAGAAATTTAGGAAATAACTTATTTTTAAAATAAACAAACTATCTCTGAGCAATCTAAATTCGAAATACGTAAATCCACATTTAATGTAAAGATTAATATAAGAATTACAAAAGTTCAAACAAGGTTATAAAGAACCTAAAAGGATCGGGTACTCTCAGAATCGGCCCTGATAATTGTTGAACTGGTATTAATTAGGTATTTATTTATTTTTTTTTTAACTATTGACGATCTATGAGTGTAAGGTTTTGCTGTTTCAAAAATTTTCGGACCGCAATACAAAATATAGAAATATTTAAAATCTTTGAAGTTGAGTCTATGACAAAAATCGCGAAGATTCCTGTCGTAAACTACAATCTGCGTGTCAATAAGCAAGAAGCAAAATGATCGCAAACTCTAAATTTGCATTATTGACATTATGTCACAAAATAAATATCGATATCAATAATCGCAAACTACTCGCAGTTTTTCGTTGGTTTGATACAAACCAATATTAAATGAGGCTCGTGTATCTTATTTGTAAAGTATATTTCCTAATTTGATTTTTAATTGCAATATTATTATACACTAATTTTATCATATTTATTTGGAGAAAAACTTAGGTTATGGTAAAAATTCGGTAAATCTATTTACTTATGGTAAATCTATTTACTTACATTGCAAACTATCTTCCAAACAGTCTAAGTAATGATGGAATGAAATTAAATCTGTGGGAAAGTTCGATTCGGGTGAAATTAAACCTGTGAAGAAGTTTGCTGTGGTGCTCTAACCACTATTGTAAGTTACAGACCGGGCTTCGATCCGAAAGCTAATGGTGAATTTTTCGTTATGTCACTTTATCGTCTTATTTCATTATCATCTTATTATCGCGACAGCCGCAAGATATCTTTAGTGCAGTGAACAATTTTGAGATGTTTTCTTTTATATCTTTGGTCATAATATACTGTCATGTTATAAATTTGCACAAACACAAAGATTGTATGATAAATTCCGCCAACAAAACAAATATCACTTAAATACACATAATTACATTTCCAGGAGCTCTAGCGTTAGCCTTCCTAACCCTGTGTCACTTATTTAAAAATGTTACATTAGTGTTTAAAATTTCTTCTCAGTGATCGGTCAAGAGCAAATGCATGAGGTTGAGCTTAGTATCACGGTCTACCTCGCCTACATTTCGAGCTAAACTCAACTCACACTCACATTTTTTTTTAAAAAAAAAAAGCTAGCTCATGATAAAACTCATGATAAAGCGAGCTAGCTCACTTATTACTCTGAGTAGTTGTAATGTCTATACGTAGTAGTGGTAATAGTAGTAATAGTTTGACCTTCTGGAAACCTTGACTTTGTTGACCTTGTTGAAAACATGATAAGCCATATAAATTGCGTATGAAAGTTTAAATTAGTGCAAGTAGATAAGGAATTTCACGAATATTTTTTATCGACTTTTCACACAAAACTGAATCCTTTTTAGATATTCTTGTATCAACGTTTTGGCAACACTCAGGATGATTTTTTTTTTTTTTTTTTTTTTTGTAAATTCTCTCTTCTGCACTCGGTGGTACTTGTCGCATTATAAGATTACACTCCTCATTTTACATCTTTCTTAAGATACGAAGAGGTCAGAAATTAATGAAAATGTAAGTACAACTGATATCTTTCAAGCAACAGTCAAAGTATTTTAAACAAAACTGTTGTATATAATATTGCGTTTTGTAAGTGCAGGGTAATTAATGTTGAATATTAACAACTTTACCTCCCAAAAGAATACTCCTATTTCATTCAATGTCAAAAACACATAATATCTAACATATCTGGCTCTTTCTACATTGCAGAATCTGATCATTTCCTGGAATACCATTTATATTATGAAACATTTACATTAGATGATAGTTGCAAGTCTTCAGAAAACATGACAGGTGGCGCTAAGATTTAACGCTAGGTGTTAACACTTTACATCAACTAACAAATGCTTATAATAATTAACGTCTTCGAAAAGTGAAGGTGAAGGGAAGAGCAAAGGTCATATGAAAGCAGTTTCAACGAGGTACGTATTCAAGTCACGATATTATTTGGTGTTTAAAAGCATCATACATCTTGTTTGGATACACTATATGATAATTATGCGTATATGGAAGTGCAACAATTAAGCAAGGATAGAAAATAAAAACGGAATTCAGTGGCGCAGATAGCACCGCTAACTCGATATAGATAACTGGAAGCAAACGTTAAGATTACGAGTGTTGGTAGTCCAGTAAAATTAGCTCCAAATTGGGTTAAAGGTGGAAATTTGGAATAACAAGCTGAAATTTTCAGCTGCAATTCAACTATATCTATATATGAACCCAAGGAATCCCATTTGAGAAAACGGATATATGACGTCATCAATATAGCTGCCAGCCGAACTCGTCTTTCAAATTTCAAACTATTATAATTATAGATCATTTTACGATAAGAACTTTGTTTTTGCGCCGTTTATAAGACAACATATTGGAAAGTATTTTCTGGGCTATGGGGGCAACATTGCGCTTTTATTTGTTGCCGCCATTTTAAAGTATGACGTCATGAAGTGTAAAAATGAAATATTCTAAATTCTGGTTTTGATATTTAAGTTCAAATAACTTTGTAACTGCTTCAAATGTCGAAAAACTACCCAAACAATTAATATTGGTTAGTTCAAGAGCTTTCCAATGAGGTATGTGCCATTAATGTACCTTTAAAACTTAAGAAGCAAATAGATTTTATGTAATGGGAAATGTAGTGCATAATTTTCCGTGATACCAATAATAGTAATAGCATCAGATTTAATAATTTAAAAATTTAGAAGAAATTGCGATAATATTCTGAGTAGCTTCTATGATATCTTTAGTTATGACAAGATTTTCTGATTACAGTTTGTGATACATTACTTTGAACAGGATAACGAAATGCTCCACCTTCAGGTAGCTATTAACCTGGACGCATGAATAAAGATATTACATTATATTAACTTGAGATAAATGAAGCAGTGTAAATCTAGGAGCCATAGAAACCATAATGGATGGAAATGGACTCGAGGTCTTTCGGTGTTCAGTGTATGCGAATAATACAGTTTCTCATACAAAAACAGATCATACTTTTTCCCATGCTCTTCGTGCTCGTTTCTTTACTCAAACGGCTAACATACAATTCAATGATTCAGGTTTATGTTGTGCTATAAAGGATAAATCATCGAAGAGAATAAATAACTCTTTAGCCAGTAATGAATCAGATACTCGAACTCCTGTATGTAAGGAACATGGTGCCTCAATTGTAGAGCGCTTACCTCTGGTGCCTGGGGCTTCCAGTGCTATCTTCGTCCAAGTAACTTTGTGTTGGACAAGATAGTGTCCGTGAATTCTCTCAGATACTCCCGCTTCCTCCCATATTCCCATTCCACCATTTCTTCTATCACTATCCATTTATCTTAATCATCCGTCTTCCTGAGTCTAAACAGCATACTCGTGGCACGATAAACTGATAGATTTCATTTCAAGGTTTTTGAACTGTTGTCAAATCTACGGTTCTTTCAGAGTTCTTATCTACAGTATATACAAAACTGGATGAAACAAGTAAAGCAAGTCGCACAAGAAAACTTTTCACTCAATATTTCAGGCTAGTATATATAATCCGTCTTTCTATAAGAGCTGAGAGATCAGGTGACTGGGACCTATATTTATACAGTGTCTAGCTAGTGCTTCCATATTTGCATGCTTCTGGACATATTAATTATGAGAAATATGCGGCGTTTTATCTCCATCAAATGAAGGATTTGAAGGTACAACTTCCCTCTTCAGGATTCTAGAAATTAGCCAAAGACGATTTCACTATACGGCGTGGTAACCTCAAGATGGTGGATCCTCTCTGGCCGCCTGCGGATTGCATGCATGTACCTAGTGCCGGAATGAGGAAATTGCTAGTGGGAAGTACATGGAAACATGTTACAGTCTCACATGCGCACATAGTATTGCTGCTCCATTATGGGTAGGGGGAGAAAGGTGGGCAACAATCTACCGGCAGAGGTGAGGTTACGGTTGTCCTCTGAAATGGGTAGCCCTCCAGTAGTGCCCTTGGGTCCGGGAGGTAAGACTAGTGGTACCCCAACACTTATGAAAGGAGGGTAGTTGGTGTGTAATCTTGTTGTAAGAAGGGCAGTAATCTAACTTCATACTGGGAGGATGATGCAGGTATTGACCTCGAAGAGCGTTTCGTGCGTGCTGTTGGGTCCGGGGTGGAATACTTACTATCCTAACGCACACTCATACCTCACGAGTGGTAATCCTTCCTCCCAGACTTTACTCTCTTCACTGGGTGCAGGATCCTCGGCCTTGCAGAGGAGCTTGCCACTCTCAAGTGACAAATGTATTTAAAGGGAGACAGTCTACGTCAGCCACTGGATCTGGTAATGTATGGTATACCTCTACTGTAATGAGAGGAAGTTCCGTATTGCTTGAACAATCTTATCGAGGGAGAGTATGTTGTCCCTCCCAATGGTGGTGTACACATACCATTGGATTTGGAATGTGGCTTTGCTACGACGTATACGTGGTACCTAAACACATAAAAGATAAGCAGAGCAGTATTGCTTAGGCCCCAGGGGAGTATGGTCCTGCTGCAAAATAAACATGTCTACTTTGAAAACACGGTCAACGTCAGTCATTGGCTCTGGTAGTGTATGGTGTACCCCTACCATAATTAGATCAGGTCCCTATTGCTTGGATGATCCTAGCGGAGGGAATGGCAGATTTCTGCCTGCAGAGGGACTGATCGGCCACTGGGGAAAGGTGTCAATCCCAGGAATCTGGGTAATGGTTTCTGATCCAAGTGAAAGGGAGGAAGCTCTGCAGGATAAGGACTGGTATCAAACTCAAATGCAGACTAACACGTACCATTGGATAAGGGATGATATATGGGAGTTCATACAGCTAGACGCGAAGGCGGTTGTTGTGGAACGGTAGAGTTAAGCAGAGCCGGGAATGAGCAAGCCGCATTCTGGCATCGCCTGGGGCTCCAGGATTGTATTGGACTCTGCCAGGCTGTGATCATACCATGGGACTCGGCAGCTTATGGAAGCCAAAAATCTGGGTAACAGCGAACATAGACAGGTGGTGAGCTTACCTCGAAACACTCGGGCGCCATGCCTACAGAGCATGGGAAGACTGACTCGATAGCAGTCAGCCTCTACTGGTAGATAACTGGTAGGTACTCAGGATTTCGGTCTGGCCGCGCAATGGGCATATCCCACTCCTTTAGAGAATAGGGGTTACATCGCTAAGGCGAGTCAAGAAAAAAGGACAGATCTTGACTCCACTAAGTATACGAGGACAGATGCCAAAGTCAGAGGAACTACGTGCCGTGTGTTTCTCTAGGCTGATCCGGTCCGCGGGCACACCCAAACGGCCGCGGGCACACCTCCATGCGTGCTCTAAATCGTGGTGGTAGACCACTAGATCCTAGTAGAGTGTAGAAATAAGTTTTGGAGAGACATATGTATTGAGAGACTGACATGAGAGATATCAAGACTAGTGGTAGACTGATCCACGGGAGAGAAATCGCGAACTCCACGCTAGCAAAATAAGTGCAGTCTACCCCATTGACTGCCAACGTTATACACGTAATGAAGAAATTTACATGTGTTTCTCTGTTTTGGTCAGAAGTCCAAATTAGAGATTTGAAAGATATTGAAGCATTGGTTGATTGGCTTTGGCTACACAACACTTTTCAAAGGAATACGAGGGGTGGTAAAAAGGTCCCGGAATTTCGTAGTAGCTGATTATTACCACACTATAGGTACGTGTTCACTTAATTGCCTTCAAAATAGGCTGTTTGAGACACTTGTTCCACCTCTCCTGCCATTGCTGAAAACAACGCTGAAAGTCCTGTTTTGGTATTGTCAAAGTTCAGTCGTCACGCTGCTTTGGATGTCTTCTACGGTGGCAAAACGGTTACCTTTGAGGCCCATTTTGATCTTGAGGGAGAGCCAGGAATCCTCTAATTTTGCTGGTGCTGAATCTAGTTGGGAAAATGAAAACATTTCAAGAAATTGACACAAAATGTCCGTCCGGTTGCCTGTCATAATTCAATTGCTTCTGCAGGAGAGGATTTTTTATCTTCAATGTACCCATGAAATTTTAATGACACATTAAATCTGAAGAGATATTTAATGTACATGAGAATTATAGGACGTCAACCAATTGATGCCGATTTCAATCTTGTTCACCTCCCTCCTACATCTGCTTCCACAAGGAAACATTCATTCAGTACCTATTACCGGAGGTGTGAGGTCTGAAACTAGAGCCAACTGAATGGGATTGGAATATAGAAGGAAATTATCTTCAACTTGTCCCTTCTCAGCAAAAGCCTGACGATCTCTTGAATTTTCTATCATGTAATTGGAAAGTTACATTCAGATGCACGTGCTGGAGACATCAGCTTACATGCAGCAACTTTCGTGGTCATAGTACTGGTTATGGATGCAATAATCGTGATGTGGTAAAAGAGGAAGGCTTAGGTAATCTACCTTCTTTTGAGGATGAAGAAGCAAATAAAAATGAGACTGCTGAACCATCTCATCGCCGTCGCAGAAATGAATGAACGAAAGAACTCTTTCATTTAAACTCTAGACTTTCAATGAAGATGTTATTTTTTCTATTACACAATGTGCGAATTTAGTATTTTTATTTTTAAAACGTACATTAATTATTGATTAAGTGATTATCTATCGATATTTGTAATGAAGAGTAAACTAAACGGTCAATGTGGTATGATTTCTTATTAATGTGTTAATGTTTAAATTACAACAGATATCTGAAGATGTAGGCTTCCGTTACTGTATTACAACTGTAATTTAATTTAACAAAACTGTAAACATAAAATCTTGTCATAACAATAAATATATTATAGAATCTATTCAGAATATTGTTGCAAATTTCTCCAAATGCTTAAATTATTGAATTTGATGCTCTCACTATTTTTGATATCACGGAAACTTATGCTTTAAACCTTCCATTATATAAAAGCCATTAGCTCCGTTAGTTTTAAAGATACATCAATGATAACAACCTCATTAGAAAGCTCTTGAAGCAACCAATAATGATTGTTTCAAGTTGTTTTTTGGAATGCGTGGCGGTTACGAAGATATTTGAGCTTAAACATCAAAACCAGAATTGAGAACATTCAATTTTTTCCCATTATGGCGCCATATTTAAAAACGGCGGCAACAATTAAAAATGTTTTAGCCTAGGAAACACTTTCCAATGTGTTGTCTCATAAATGGCGCAAGAACAAAGTTCTTATCTTAAAAGGATCTATAGTTATAATAGTTTGAAATTTGAGAGACGAGTTCGGTTGGCAGCCATATTGACAACGTGAAAACTCCGTTTCCTCAAATGGGATTCCTTGAGACTTTTACTATGTTCATACGTATATAAATACAGTAGAATTGATGCTGAAAGTTTCAGCTTGTTATTCCAAATTTCCACCTTCAGGTCTATTTTTACTGGGCTACAGGCAAAGAAGGGTGGTATTGGAATGTCTTCGCGAAATCCATATATTTCAATTAATCCCCTTTCTTGATTATATAATTTATATCCTTCCTAGCTATATATAAGTCTACATGAATAGACATAAAGTAACGGGTACTTCCGTGTGACGTGGAAAGTTGAAATTTGGCATGATTATAGCTTTTCGGGACCAGCCCAGAGGAAAATTGTCAAAAGTGAATATTTTTAATTTGTAGGGGGTTTAATGGGGAGATGATTAAATTCCTCATGTTATTTAAATGAACCCTCTTTGGGCCTGTAATCTCATGTTTTAAGTACTTGGAATTGCAACAAAAACTTGAAATTTGTTTGCTTGTACGTTTGCTCTAGAATTATTTAACCAAATCACTAAAAATAACGTCCAACTTCAGAACGGTTTTATGGGGAACTGAAAAATCTTTCCCATGTTATTTAGGATATGAGACATCTTCTATACTCCAAAATGTTTAGGTACTTCCGGCAGAATTAGAATGATGAAATTTGGCATGATTGTAGCTTTCCGGTACTAATCCACAGGAAAATTGTCAAAAGTGAGTATTTAGTTTTTAAGGGGTCTAAAGGGGAGATGATGAAATTCCCATGTTATTTAAATGGGCTTTTTTGGGATACAAAATCTGATGTTTTAGACAGTTGAAATACGAAAATAAACTTAAAATTTGGTAGAATTGTGGATTTAGAGGTGATTAGGCCGAGTAAACGCGGGGGTCAGGGGGCGAAGCCTCCAGCTGGGCTAAATTCAGGAAATGTTAAGAGTAAAAGCAGGAAATTCACTCTTGATGCAAACGCTGATACATAGGAGACGTGAGGCCGTAGGCTGAACAACAGCAGGGGTCTAGGGGCGGACCCTTAGCTTGCCAAAGGCTAGTTTGAAAATATATAATTTAGAGCTAATTGTTTAAAAGTGTATTCAACTTCATTTGTAGAATTAAGAATAAGCAATAATAATAACACAGTGTTTATAAAGGTTCTATTTTTGGTGGTGCAAATCAGTAATTCTAAGGAAGTTTAAAGCGGTAAATTCAAATCTAAAATCGGAATTGTATTTTCAGGGATACTTTTCCAGCAGTTCCAGTAATTATTCTGTAATCTAAATATATGGATAATAAGAAATTTACAGCAATAAATTCAAATTAGAAATCATAATTTTGCTTTCAGGAATAGTTTCCCAGTCTTCTAGTAAAGCATGATGTTAAAATATGAATGGAAAATAAGGAATTCACAGCGGCCAATTGAAATCTGAAATAAGAATTTTGCCGCTAGGGAGAATTCTCCAGTAATTTTTCAGTAATTCTAGTGATTACAATTTAAACACGTGGATTATAAAGGTAATCATTATTTGCAGTAAATGTAATGAGTTTATGGAAATAGATGGCAATATTAATTTCACGTTTCTGACTCTTTCTTAGATGTTATATTATTGTATAGATAGTGTGGAATATTACCTTAAAGTTACAATTAGAAAGCATCAATTTGTATAAACTTAAAATTTATTTCTTTGGATCTATAGGCTACAAAGTTATTTTAGATGCATACCTGTATAGTATTTATGTGAATTCTCTTTTCAGTGTTTATATGCAATATGTTTATAAGTAAATGGTGTCAGCACATTAGTTTGAGAATGCTCACCAGGAAAATTTGGTGTTTCGCAAGGATATAGGCCTACTTCTTGTATCCACTACATGAAACTCGCCTGATTAAGCAACATTTGTAAAGGCTATGTGTCCGACAAAGGTTTCAATATCCTGCTGATAAGTTTCCTAGTTTACCAGATGCAAAAATTAAAGATGGTATATTTGCGGGTCCCCAGATTCGACAACTTCATCTGCAATGCGCCCTGTTCCACATGGAGAAGAACTACCTGTTCCTGACCCACCTAAAGAATACGATCTTTTTTTCTGATGATGATCAAGAAGTTGAAGCTCCTGAATCAAGTACTTCGAAGGACCCTACGTTTGTTGTAGAAGAACCTCCATGTGAACCACATAGACTTACTCAAGAGGAACTAAGTGATCTAATCAGAGACTTGGACCTCTCGAAAAGCAAAGCCGAAATTTTAGCGTCACGCTTAAAGCAATGGAATTTATTGCAGGAAAAGTAAATATTTCAGTGTATCGGAATAGGGAGAAGATGTTCACTTCATTTTTTACTATGGAAGACACACTTGTAGCATGTACAGATGTAAATGGTCTCATGAGGGCACTTAAAATTAATTACGAACTTACGGAGTGGAGGCTTTTTATAGATTCGTCAAAGGTGAGTTTAAAGGCAGTGCTTTTACATATTGGAAATGAACTTCCTTCAATTCCTGTAGGTTACGCAGTTCATATGAAGGAATCTTATGAAAACTTGAAACGTTTACTTCAAGCCATTAAATATTACGATTTTCAGTGGCTCGTTTGTGGTGACCTTAAAGTAATAGCACTGTTTCTAGGTGCTAGGGTATACAAAGTATTGTTGCTTTATATGTGAATGGGACAGTAGAGATCGTGGATCTCATTACCGCAAAAGTGATTGGAGTACCAGAGAAACTCTTCAGCCGGGAGTGAAAAATATGCAGCATGAACCACTGGTAGATCGTAACCGAATTTTGCTTCTTCCTCTACATATTAAATTAGGTCTTATGAAAAGTTTTGTTAAGAGCATGAACCAAGAGGATGAGGCCTATAAGTACCTAAGAGGACAATTCCCTCGATTAAGTGATGCCAAAGTTAAAGAGGGTGTTTTCATAGGGCCACAGATTAGGCAACTATTCAAAGATCACAAGTTCGACGAAATTCTCCAAGGTGAGGAGAAAGCTGCGTGGGAAAGCTTGAAGAGTGTTTGTTCACAGTTCTTGGGCAGACATCGAGCAACAAATTACAAACAACTGGTAGCAAAGTTGTTATTGTGCTACGAAAATCTTGGTTGCAATATGTCTCTGAAACTCCACTTTCTTCATTCACTTCTAGACTTCTTTCCCGAAGATTGTGGAGCAGTAAGTGACGAACATGGTGAGCGTTTCCATCAAGATATTGCAGCCATGGAGAAGAGATATGAGGGAAAGTGGAGTTCTAACATATTGGCCGACTACTGTTGGACTATTGCAAGGGATGCTCCAGATGTAACCTACAAAAGGCAAGCCAAGCGAAGACACTCAAAATAAACATAATCCTGTACAAGGGATCACTTGAAACTTTTGTCTACATTGTAGTGTAGTTCTTGCACAAAAAGGTATTTGTAATATTTTTCATGTTTTGATGTTAATACTGATTTTTATTACGGAATTGTTCATGTTTAACTTGACCACGGTTACTTTATTTTCTGTATCGCTGTGAAACTGGTATTTGCGCAATTTTGAAAAAGGAAGTACAAGGGTACAGAAAGCTATAGGTTAGGGTACTTCTTAACTCCCCAGCTTATCACATCACAGTGAAATGGATAAAAAAAAAGTGAAATGTAGGTTTTTACAAGGATTTTGCTTAAATGTTCTATAAATATTAATACATTTGTATATATACAGCTACTGTTGTACAAGGACTTTTTTTTTTTTTTTAACAGCCTGAGCTAAGAAAATTCTTCTATTATCATTTCCTTTCATATTATGCTTAAATGAATGTAAAAATCGCAATTTCAAAGAATTTACATACTTTCGATCAAAATTTGTTGAACAGTGTTATATGCAATTCTTTTGAATATTAAAATTACATGGTGAGCATATTCCATGCGTGACAAGTTAAATTGACGGAACATATTTGACACAACCAAAAGGCTTAAGAAATGCATACTTGTATAGGGACAGTAATTGTAACATTTTACTAAAATGAGAACAGTTTATATTTTCGTTTCATTTTTAGATATTTATGTTGTTTTTGGGATCTGGTGAACCTATTTCATGCTTTCCTTATACATTAATGTTCGTATCTTATCGTATGGGGTAAAAAAGCTTTATCTTGAAGTGTTCTCCCCCTCGAACGGTGGGAAGTTTAAATGAAGATCAGTTGCTTAGCAACTCCTCTGTACACGAGTTACGTCATTAAGGAATACATATGTATTCAGTTTTTAGTAGTAATTCTAAAGGAATATTTACAAAGAATAAACAAAATTTAAAGAGCATCCCAAGTGTCTTCTTGTCCAGCAATATTATGTGCAAAAATTGTGAGCATCAATTTCTCTTCATCTCGTTCCTCCATGCGTTTTCTGAAACGAATTGTCACATGTGATGAAAAATAGGGTTTTCCGAAATCAGAATGTGGAAAAACAGTGGTTGACAAGGAAAAACGTCAAGAATTGTTTGTCGAATAAGGACTTTTCGAGCATGCTCTGAGTGTGTTGGAATTAGTAGGGGATAATTTCTTTGAAGTTCCTTTCTACCGGTTGAATCATCAACGTATTCAACCGTGCGACGGCTGTATATCAATGTATTCAACCGTTCAACCTCTATTCTAAACAGTCGGAGCGGATTTATGTTGCACTACGTCAAAAATATACTGGATTGATGAACGGAAAAGTCGCTCTGCTCCAACAGGAATACGCAAAACCATAATCAGCGCGAAAATTGCAATAAAAAATTCAGCAAGTCGGTGTCATCGAACTAAAACCTGTGACAAACGTCTTGGCATTTCACCTAAACGAATAAAACGCAAGCTCTTTCGCGACGTTGCCGAATGCTAAGGGGTGTGGCTATGGCTAAGCAGACGAACTATAGCGCGATCAGGTAGTAGAGGATGGATGTAGATGTGTACAAAATAAACGTGGCAACACCGCTCGCCTCTCATTTGCTGGCAGCATTTAAAGGGAACTGGGAGGCCGCCTTCAAATGCCAAGATGTTTGTCGCCCCGTTTAATCCCACCCAGCTTATAGTCTCCACCTTGTCCCTTCGAATTACTACCTGTTTCGGTCCATGGCATACATGTCTAATCACAACGTTTTACCAACCATCAGAAGATGGAAACAACTGTGACTAACTTTTTTGTCTCTAAAAACAAGACATTGTTTCGACATGGAGTCGAGGAACTGTGAGTAAGGTAATTGCAATCAGTGCAATACGAGGGGCTATACTTTTAATATTAACTGCTTTTAGTGCTGTAATAACTACAGGTACATATATTGCAGGAACGTACGTCCAGACCACCCGAAATCCGACTTGACCGTAAATATATTCTAATTTTGTGGGCGATTTTACAAATTTTAATATAATTTACCCTCAAATTGAATTCCCCCTTTCCGAAATAATTCCCTGTGTACCTACCTGGTATATTTTGTACTAAAAACTATATTTATAACCTACCCTGGCAGCAATAAAAACCAGTAACCAAAATTATAATTTCAAAACTTAAAAATTAGAAGATCAAAGTATATATGAGTTCCAATTTCAGTTTATTAGTAATCAGTTTATAAATGTATGGGATTTGTAATACGT
Source organism: Thermobia domestica (assembly GCF_964235325.1). Lineage (NCBI taxonomy): Eukaryota > Metazoa > Arthropoda > Insecta > Zygentoma > Lepismatidae > Thermobia > Thermobia domestica. The sequence goes on along the minus strand of NC_137462.1, from coordinate 134,066,469 downwards.
GTCATTTGGAGATCGCAAGAAACTAAAGTATATTAAACCGCCAAGTTATTTCAGAAATAGTTATTGTACAATTGAGTTTATAAAATTAATAAAGCTTTTCTTCACTTTGCAGTGAACATGTGTCGCGATGTTCTATTTACAGGATTTATATTGCCATCTAAACGCATTATCTTAAACTTAACACAATTTTTATCTCAGTGAGTGTGAAAGCTGCTCTTCACGAGAATTAGAAGAAAAAACGACCGATTCTTATCCTTTCTTGCATATTTGTTTACACAATTTATTGAAGGTCGTTTTTTTAATACACAACACAAGTCGTTGAATTAAGCTACAGTTACAAGAACGAAACTCTTTAGATCTTACATTAATTTTAAATCCTAGTGGCTTTAGTACTGGTTCAGATGTCTCAAATTATAGCTCCCGCTCGATTTTCGTGCCAAGTTTGATTTTTTCTGCACATTTCCCACTAATGTGAAGTTCTGAATCGCAGAATACATATTGCCAAAATTTCCCCTATTCTTTTGTATATTTTCTTTAAGATGGCTTCCCGTACCCATACTACCTTTCAGTAAGCATCTTTTGGAGCTTGATTTCTCTACCAATTTTATTTATTTATTGCTAATTTTCCATTGCTGAATCCAAAAATAAATGCTGCTAAATGTCTTCCCCTACACCTTTGTATCTTTTTTTTCAAGATGGCGGCCAATATTGCTACCCGTACCAATACTGTGGCCTACTATAGTAAACATTTTTCGGAACTCGATATTGGTGCGAAATTTGATTTTTTTGGACAGATTTCTATTTTTTCATTCATATACCACATCAAAAGCCTGTCTGATGGCCCAATAGACACGTTGCCTGCTTCATGCACCACAAAGGTATGTGTCTTCCTAGCAGGAACTGATTTTAATGATAAAGTTTTAAATAATATACAATCGTAATAGTTCTTTGAGTTACGCATTCATGTACAGTAATCGTAGCTATATGAACTAACCTCGTAAATATACATTATATGCACTGTAAAAATTGGTTATTTCATCTAAAAAACAGTTGTAACGGATAAATATTATAACAGTATATTGATATCACATTAGAAAAAAACATGCAAATATACCTAAGACTGAAGTTTAGCGATCATTCTTGCATGCAACAACGGCCAATTTATTTATGGAAATATTTGTCCAAGATATTTATCACCAGTGACGATGTCTTTAATATTTTGGCCAAGGGAGATACGGTGGGCAATATATTTGTACCTAAAAGGGTAGTTTTATGTTACTTGACCAACATTACAGTACAACGTGTCTGGGGTAGTCGCGGAGTGAACAACAGTAACCACCGGGGATGATCAGCCCCTTTTCCCATCTGGCATTGTCACTGTTTCTCCCAGTATATCAAAGCGAGTAGGCCTTTTACTGTAATATGAATTGCTAATTGGCAAAATGAGGGTTATTTCCTGATTTAGTTCTGGAATAATCACTTCCAATTTCTCAAGATATAGTTACTGATAATCATTACTTGAAACAAAAATGGCCATATTACACCACCACTCCAAATACTACCCACACAGCTACATCAGAAGAACCTAACCCTTCGGTGAAAATTTTATTGAACTCCCACTACCGCAGTAAATAAATTTGGGTCTGTATAACTACTGGGCTGTTGAATTTAAGTGAGCCTTCATCAGCACATAGAATTGTTTCTCAAGAGTTGGAATCACCTTTATGACGAACTATTCGCAGTACTCACAGCAGTCCGAACCATCTTCATGTAGCGCATATAAATATTTGAGTCACTATAGTCTTTGTTCCAAATCTCGTAACAGGCTTCTTATGCAAAAGGTTTAATTTTCCGTTAGAACAATCTTCTGGCGAACTTCCACGATCTAAAGACGCAACTCCGAGCAATGAGATGAGCCTGTCTTCCGTTCCTGATCGTCTGCTTTGCAGTAGATCCATAACAATACCGGTTTCTTCGTATCAGTTGTTCGCATCTCTCAGCGCTTGACATAGTGGTAGTTGAACATCAACGAAATGCTTATCATAGTATACTTTCATCTTCACCAACATTGTAGTAAAACAGACACTTTGTTCTCTCGTTAATTTTCGATTCGTTGGAACAAGACTGACTGCAGAGACAAAATCCAATGCACTGTACTGGACAAATTGCAATCCAACATCGGAAAACAAGATATGATAAATGTTGTGAATTTTGCCCAAAGACCAGGAAAGAATCTATAAAAGTCGGAGGCCCCTGGTGAAATTGATCGCCTAAAATATCCATATGTATATGTTCTTGTGCAGCAGATGATATGTCTGTGATCATAATAATATTCAACCCCAAGGAAGGAATTTTCAATATATTTAAAGTGGTTACAGTCTAGATTATTTTCCTTACCTATCTATAAGACCGGGTCATTATTTAAAAAAAAAAAAAATTAAAAGTTTCAACAATTTCTAAACATTTTTCATATGTTTAAGATGTTTGTCAAAACTCACAGCAACTCCAAATTTTTACATCGAAGTACCAAATGAAGTCCTTTTCTCATTTTGCTAAATACGTGTGTTAACTAAAGCGCAGTCACGTTGGAAGTGTATATACAATAGTGCAGAGTGTGTGCGGTGTTACTTCTTGTATCCAAAGATGATGAAACTGCCCGTAGCAAAGAAATTTCAGGTAGTGACTTAGTTGTAGGAAGGAAAACCAGGGAAATTCCTTCTTCTAGTTTTCTTTTCCCTAAAACTTATTTAATTACAGTTTCCCCAGTCTCAAAATCATACTTTCCACGCCTTTAAAACTTTTCCTAACAATTATCCTAAATTTCTTTTGGCAACTCTGCACTTGTCAACGGCTGTAGTATTAGGACATTTTCAGCTATAAATACTCATACTTAGTACCCTGATTAAACGTTGATATTCCATCTGTGGTAGGTACGCTACCTCTCGAAAGTTTTCAAGAATAGACAACAGGTTGCTCGGGGTTGAAGTTTGCTGATTTCTTTGTATACGGAGAGCTACAGAGAGTGCTGGAGGGAAAACAGTTTTGGTGACGAATTGGTTTCAGAGACAATATGTGAAATTTTTTATGGAATTTAATTGAAATAATCATTAGACTTAATAATCAACTTTCGCTATAATGACCAAATTTTTCGTGATAAGTTTAAACCTTAAATTCTACATCCATTTCTGCTTTACATGAATCCAACCAACTACAATGTTTAATCAGGAATATTGTAATATTTTTTTTAGGGTTTGAATGAACTACAAGAAACAGCAAAACCTATTTGTGACACAATCATAAATAATTCTGAATCCATGGGACTTTCTGAAACAACACAACAAAAACGACTTGTTGCTATTTGTATGTATATACAAGTAACACGCTACGGAAAATGAATATTGATGTATCGTTACTGCAAAAGGAATTAGGCGTTTGTATGTTTATTTTTCCTTGCATACGTTTCAAACTTGAGTTGGTTGTACACAAAGCAGTCAAAATTACAACATGATCAGCATGGTTCATTTTCAGAAACTTGTAGGAACGTTGTATAGTGTATAATATAACGTAACACGTTATACAAAGGTCCTCAGTGTATAATTTTAAATAAACAATGCTACAGAAACATCATAAAACATTTCATAGCATTTTAATATTTCCCTTTTATTATGGCACACAATTACTAAAATAAGTACACACCTTAAAGATTATGCGTGTATTTACCAATCGTTGTTATGACAACCTAAGGACAAAAACTCATCAAATTATCATATTTACAAGATGTCAATAATAACCTTAGAATCAATTTTTTAATACTATTTCTTTTTCATATTTTCTTCTTCCTCTTCTAACTGATTAGTGCACGTTTTAAAATCACACATTACCCGGAAATATAAGGAAATATATTTAAAATTCCACAGAAAATACAAGATATTGTTATTATACTCTAAATCATCGAAAAATAAACGGGGTATTATGTCTCAGAGAACTATTAGTTAGATTTTATAATATAAGATCACTCTTAACTAGCAGCCTTAATATTGGACTTAAAAAGAAGTTGATCAAATGCTATAAGGGGCATTAGACTGTATGGTTCAGAAACTTGGACATTAGGGAAGTTAGAGAAGAAATATTTGGAGAGCTTCGAAATGTGGCGTTGGAAGGAAATGAAGAAGATAAAATGGACAAAGAGAGTAACAAACAAAGATGTTTTAAAACAGATAGGAGAGAAGAGGACTCTTTCAGTCAGCGATCCTTTGTAGGAAGGCCAATTGGATTGGACATATCTTACAAAGAAATTTTCTCCTTCCTATTGCTATAGAAGAAAAGGTGGAAAGAAAGCAAGCAATAGAAAGAGAAATAACACAACTGATCGATGATTTGAAAAATAGAAAAAAATATTGGGAGTTAAAAGATGAAGCTGAATATCGGAAAATGTGGAAGAAACATTTCTAGACCCAAATCTAAAATTAAAAAAAAAAAAAAAATCATTAGTCCCAAGACCTGCCCAACGGCAGATTTTTTTTTTTTTTTTGCACCAGAATCATTTATTTATTTATTTTATTGAAACAGAACACAACAGGTATTATACCCAATTACAGTGCTCATCTTTCATGAAATAATATATTTACAATTTCCCTTTTAAACATTCTAAGGCAATCAGCATAAATATCTATATTATTTGTCATTTTAAAGAGTCTGTTGTAGGTTGCACTAATCCTCCATGTTGGCGACTTATTTAGGATATTCGTCCTTGCTTTTGCACAATGAAAGAAGTTATAGTTTTCTGGACGTGTTTTTCTACCTGGTACGTTTATTCGAAAGCTCGAAAGTAATTCGTTGCAGTCTAGCTTATTATTAAGTACTTTGTACAAAAATATCATGTCAGATAAAGTTCTTCTTTGAGGGTTAGTTTCAAAATTCCTATTTAATGAATTAGAGTTTTCAGTTCTTGGGAAAATATTTGTTTCCTTATACACAAGATATCTAAGAAATTTGGACTGGATTTTCTCTATTTTTAGTGAGTTAATTTTTGTATCTGGGCTCCATACGAGCGTTGCATATTCGAGTTTGGATCGAACGTAAGTTTGATACAATTTTTGAAGCGTGGCAGGTTTACGAAACTCCTTACTAATTCTTAGAATAAACCCAAGATTTCTGTTCGCTTCATTTATTATGTTATCAATATGAGGTTCAAATGTAAATTTCGTATCATACATTACTCCTAAATTATTGGCAGTACTTACAACGGGTAGATGAGTCTCATTAATTGAATATTTAAATTGCACTGGTTTTTTACGTTTTGTAATACTCATGATTTTACATTTACTAATATTTAATTCAATAAATTACTTTGACAACATTTCACTACTGAATTTATATCTTGTTGAAGTTGATTACAGTCATTTATGGAATTTATACATCTAAAAAGTTTGAGATCATCGGCATACAACAATTTGTGGGAATACGTTATACATCTAGGAAGATCATTTATAAATATTACAAATAGTAGAGGACCCAAATTTGACTATTGCGGAACACCAGATAGTTGCAAGTATTCGGTTGATTTGTACCCCTTATATACAACGAACTGCCTTCGGTCTCTCAAATACGACTCGAACAGCCCAATTAACTCTGCGGAGAAGTTAAATTGACGAAGTTTCTCTATTAGTACCCTGTGATTTACTCTATCAAATGCTTTCACATAATCGGTGTAGATACTATCTACTTGACCACCTTGATCTAGGGTGCTTGCTATAAAATTGTTAAGAATACTGAGATTTGTAACGGTCGATCTACGCTGGACGAAACCATGCTGGTATTCTGAAATTGATAGTTTTATGTGATTTTCAATTCGTTTATAAAGAATAGATTCGAACACTTTAGCAAAAGTACTCAATATTGATACAGGCCAATAATTTTGAATATCTTTACCATGATTAGACTTAGGAATGGGACAGACTTTTGTTATTTTCCATTTACTGGGGAATTTACAAGTAGAAATAATTAGGTTGAATAAAATATAGAGTGGAAGTAGAAAGTGTTCTTCACATCCCTTTGTTATATAATCTGGAATACCATCAGGTTCTATCGTTCCTTTCCCCTTCAGTTTTCTTATTGCCTTTTTAATTTCAGTCATCTCAATTTTTAGAATTCTTAATTTCTCCAGTGTCTCATATGAGCTGTTACTATTACTACTGCTATCCATGATATCTTCGTTATTATAGACTGACTGAAAATATATGAGGGGTTCGGGCGTAAAACTTGATAACCCACAAAAGTGAGATTTCGAGAAAATCGCATTTTAATTTTTGTAAAAATCTGTATTGAAAAGTAAACATAAAAATAAAATAATACAAACATGAAATAACATTGAGTATATCTCCTTTCAAGTTATGACATTTAAACTTAATATTATTTACAATGAAAAAAATGTAAACCCCTTCTTGCCTTTAATGTGAGTGTAAAACGTGGCTTATCAGGTTTTACAGAAATGAACAAACGTGTACCACACAAGTATACTACTTGAATAATATTACTACTTACAGTAGAGGAAGTCCGTTAAGGTACAAAATCACTTCGAGGCATCAATATAACAAGTGTTAATTATTTGTGATAATTTTAGATGTTTGTAGAAATCACTGTACACTGGAGGTAATCCTATATGGTATGTATCTTTGTGTTCCGATAGGTCTCCGTGTGATGTATTTTTGTTGCGGAGAAGTTCCTGTAAATCCACCAGTTTCTTTCTTTCTTCCGTAGATTTAGTCTTTCCCCAACATCGGGATTGCACAAGTAACTAACGAAGAGTACGTACGGTTCCGAATGACAAAACGTGAACCTTTGGAGACATTTACCTCTGTCCGTGTGGCTCTTCTTTTATATGGCTTGTTTTAGGTGAGATGTTTGAAAGAAGTATTTCGTTGTCATTTCAGTGACAATAAATGAGTTTCTTGATCAGTTCAATCCAATGGTTGGGAAGAGACCTGGCTTCGTGAGATCATGTGGTTCGGATTCCATGTTAATCAATAGGTCCCATCTCATATAGCCTCGCTGCTGAAAGGGACGTTAAACTCAAAATCAACTCAACTCAACCATTGCTTAGGCTATACACATTTTGGTAGTGACGTTTGAACAGTTTTCTATACATGCAAAATCTCTATCGCTAGCCATATTTTGTGGCCGAAGACTGGGAAAATTTGCGACACAGACTGAAATCTATAACTTTGTATGTACAAAACTACAAAGTGCATTTTAAGTCATTACATATTCATTGCATATGAAACATGGTAAAGCACAATCCCACTACAAGAGAAATACAGCTCGATAAAAAAAATAACGATGTACGTTCCTTTCACTAGAAACATTCTATATACTTAGAATATATCAACACGGAAATCAGACTGATGATAACAAGTGTAATTTAATTATTTAACAGAAGCAAAGCCCATTTTGACGTAAAACTTGATATCCCATCAATGTGTAATTGCTTGCACATAGGGTAGCGTATCCGTACCTTATGATCATGATATTTCTTGTTCTTCCTGCTACAACTTGTAGAATTTTCGGAAATGTAATCAGGGTCTTCATCTCTATCGTCAACAACACTAGACATCACCAAATCGACTTCCATATTATGTGGATGCCGGCATATTGTCCTCTATTTCCACCATATTGATTGTGGCTTACCATGTTTTACTTGAAACACGTTGTGGTTTCCCATGCTTTATTTAGTCACCTACAACATCTACCGACGAAATTTTCAATCATTTGAAATTACAGTCTTACACGTTCACCCAAGACAAGGTAATTACAGTTCAGAACTCAATTTCACTCGGTCGATGGGTTACCATGTTTTACGCCCGAACCCCTCATATAGCAAATGAATTTACAATCTCGTCATTACTAACTAATTCTCGGCTATTGTATGTCAGCGTGTTAAAATTAAGGTGTTGGGTCTTAGTTTTAACAAAAGTCCAGAGCCGGGAAGGATCAGTTTGTAACGTGTTTTCTGTATTCGCAACAAAGTTACTATATGCGGTTCTAATTTCTTTTTTAAGTTCATTTCGTAACTTCTTAAATTCTTGGAAGTGATAAGCTATATTTCTCCTATTGTGCTTAATTGCCCTGTGGTGATGGGCTTTTGTTTTTATTTTCCTAATTATATTCTTAGTAAACCAAAACGGGTACTTTCTATTTACCTCTTTCTTGAGAGGAATACACTTATCAAAATATTCTTATTCTTATTCTTATTTATTATTATTATTATTATTATTATTATTATTATTATTATTATTATTAATAATAATAATAATAATAATAATAATAGTAAACAAAATATTTGATATAAAATGAATGTCGTCTTCATACCGTTCAGTGCAATCTTTACGGAAGTGTTACACTGCTTTACTGGCACATTTAGAGTCGCTCTCCAGATTTCCACAGAAGTGATCGGAATCTGTTAATATTCTTGGGACTGCATTTGAAACTATCATAGTATATATTTATTTACAAAGTAGCCATAATGCATTGGTACCTCTTCAAACACTTAGCTCATATTTCCAAGAAAGATCACCCATCATAACAGGTATATCCAATATATATATATATATAAACCTGCGTGTAGGCCAAGCCCTGAAAAGTGATGATGGTGCTACATGTAGATTCATGAGGGACTTCCGTTATTAGTTGTAACAGTGTGGTACTTTTTGATTTTGTGGTGTTCCAAGTTTAGTGAATGACATCACGTCTAGCTTTCCGCAGAAAAGTTTCAATGGAGCTGTAGTGTTAGTGGAATCGAACGGACCGAAATAATCAGCTGAAAAAATGTTGTATGGTGGCCAGGAAGTACTAGGAAGCATAGAAAAATTAAGATTTTTTTCTTTCAAATCACCTAAAAGTTTACAGGAATTTCGGGAGCACCAGGTGCAACCTGGCTACGTAGGACCGCTTCTGGACACAATTTGTATCGCCTTTTTTCCATAAACTTCTATGTGAAGAACAGAAATAATATAAAACCCCCAGAAACTCTTGAACTTTCTTTTGGCTATAGAAATATGTACCGTAGTTAGCATATGTGCCTACGGTGTAGGAGATCCAACTTTAATTTCCACTGGAAATTCGTGTGGTTCGGATCCCATGTTAAGCTGTAGGTCCACATTTCATGTAGCCTCGATGCTGAAAGATTATCCAACCAAACGACTACACAAACTTTTAAATAAACACACAACAGACGCAGGAGGAACAATACATTGTAGTTTATTGTGATTCATTGCACTTTATTATGACGAAATCTTCTATTGGAATACCAAATCTTTAAAAATATATCTATTTACTTCGAAGTTTCCCAAAAATGCACGAAAGACAGAAGTTCTTATTTGATATCGATCATAGCAAAATTTGCGAATGGCAACATATTACACAAAATAAAATAAGCAATTATAACTGCTATGCTGAGTATCGCAAACTACTGTGTAAAATACAATTTATGCGTTATGTTGTTGGAAACGTTACAAAATGAGGTCCAGATAGTCAACGTTTGTTTTCAAGATTTGAGGTTTATAAATATTTATTTCACGATATTTCTTCCTGAAGCATAGTGTAAACACTTTTAACAACTTTCACGACACCCTCCAACGTGACAGTAAATACGTCATAGAATTGTTACCACAAAGTTAATACATAATAAAGGTACACAGTGTCAGATGCAAATTCGTTTATAGCGCATACTTCAGTCTTCACGCTAATTCGAAATTCCCTGCTTGTAAAGAGATTTCTGCCTATCCTTGACAACACTGACTGCAGTAGGCCTACTGAACGTAATAGATGCTGAAACGTGCAGGTGCAAGGAAACTACTCAAAGCTCCCTCTTCGCAATTAACTTGCATTGAAATGTATAAGTCCCCCCTTACCTCTATTTCCCTCCAGGGATGTCATGTAGGGGGAGGAGGGGAAATTTGCTCCCCCCCCGCAAGAGTTCGAGGAATACATATAAATTTAATCGATTGTCTACTAATATACTAGTACAAAACGTGAAAGTTGGTGGTGCTCTTGCCACCCTCAAGCGAATTCTGAAATGACACCCCTGTTTCCCTCAGATACCCATGAGTTTTCAATGATCGTTCGCAAACCTGAAACTGTGCTATAATCATTGTACAAAGATAAACGAACAGTAATTGCGAAGCACCTACTCGTGGAAACACGTTGTGATTAATTTGAAGAAAAGGCATATTTTATGAAAGTTATTGTAAACTGTATTCTACATTCACTAAGTTATATATATATATATATAAAAAAATAGATTCATTATATTAATATGGGTGTGCATATGTGAGTTTGCGATTATTCGGAAGCCGTTTTGCTCATATCATACCTGCCCATTGCATTATAACCTATGTTACGAGCCGCCACTGAACAGATAAAAAAAATTGGATACTCTTGGCACTATACATTTAATATTCATCACAGCCAAGTTAATAAATTATACCATTCAACGAAGATAATATTTATGGTAACATTTCTTGTTCTTGTTACTTGCTGGAAGGCTTGAGGCAATATTAAGAAATTTCAAGTAACAGATGGTCATATTTCATCTCAGCATGGCACCCACCTATCGACAATCTTTCAAACTTGTTTTGACAGTGGTTATACAATAGGAAGTTCAATTGTACTATCTTCGGGGCAGGTCACACAAGGAACACATACATATTCAGAATAACAATATGGTGTTACAGATTTGAAACACTCTGTTAAAGTATTTCGGTTCTACCTGCATCCATATTTAGTTTCTTTTCTTTCGAACATCTGGAGCTTTTTATACGCCCCTTCTCTTCTCTTCATAACTTTTGTCGACGGCTTCCCTGACTATTCGCCTCAAGACTAACAACAATGCCATTGTTCACTTCTTGTAGTTATGACATGATAAATAACAAAGCGGCATTGCTTTCAAAGTGAAACTCATAACGGGAGCGGGTTTTTAAATAGCACCGTAGCCTAAGTAATTTACTGTTGGCAAATGATATATTGGAAGCTCTTTGCTATAAAGTGGAAATCAGAAACGAAAATTAGTGTTGGACGCATTATTTTCTTAATTGCACATATGTTCAAAATAAGTTTTGTTTGTTTGTTTCATGACGTCTAATTGGTGATAAATACATTGTATATTCTCACTCAATGTATTTAAATAAATGAAAATATTGATACATTACATTACTGAACAAATGTGACAAATTTATTATGTACAGAAATTGCCTTTCATTTGCGTAGGGGAAACTCGGTGAAAATGACAAAATTTTTTTCTAAAATGAATACAACTTTATTAATAAACACCTCAGAGCTCCAGCGTTTGTTGAGTACAATCTGAGGTGGATTAAGACTTTTGGGGTCCTGAAGCCGACTATGTAAAAGGGGCCCTATGTTACGAATAATTCCAGCTCATACTTTTTCTTTGCTGCCTTCCATAGCCTTATAGGTTTATCGAAACACCGAAAACTATGCTGCAATATTTTAATATGCTCCAAGCTTACAATAATTAGTTTAATTACATTCATTATTAAGTTAAATGCTCATATACTGCAGTGTAACACACAAATGCCAAATACAAGCCAAATCGTGAACAGTCTGCAAAAACACTAGTAGAGTAAAAAGAGAAAAAAATCATATACAAATGGGTAAAGCCGTACAAGGCTACATTGTTAGAAAAGTTTATTTCTTACATTTTTGCTCTGCAAAGGATTCTGTTATGTCATTAAACGACATTGAAATGACACAAATATTTCAAAGGAATTGTCACAACAAGCTAATAATTTGGTTTGTAAGAGAGGCCCAAAACAGCTAACTCCCTCACAAAATAAGTATCGTGAAGACGCTGGCGGAAGAAGATTTAACTAGCGATACCGCGAGCGTAGCGAACGGAACAAAATTAGCATAGGTCTGAAGCCTATAATATGAGTTTAATAAGTTGACTGCTATATTTTACTATTAAAGAGAGGGATATTTGGGGGCCCCGGAGCCTCGTCTCCATTGGCTCCGCCCTTAATCCGCTCCTGAGTACAATAATAGAACCTTCAACATAAAATTCTAGTTAGCTACATAGGATCCAAGTGTTAAGGTTTAATGACAGTAAATGAATAAATTTAGTGCTACATTTTGAAAAAAAAACACGAGGTTAAAATGACATATTGAAATATGGGAAAATGACATATTGAAATATGGGAAAACGACATATATAAACTATCTGAGGCAAGAGGCTTATACAGCAACAAAGTACACTCAAGAAAGTAACATGAGACAAATATCACATTTGAAATGTGCTTCGCGCTTGCTAACACTTGCACATTCCGTATGAGCCCAATGTCCACACAATTTACATTGAACCCATTACTACTTACGATTTGAATTGGAGCACAGATCGTTACAAGAAATGCAGGCACAATTACTTTCATTGTCATCAACATCTACGTCACTCACGCTTTCAGTGTCTGCGGGTTCCTGTAGTGTTTTTTTTCCCCACAATATTGACGTCTTTCAATAGCTTTTGTCTTCTATTTTCTTTCTCTGTTCCTTAATAAATAGACTACATGTTAGAATTGTTATGCTTCTTCGCTTACAAACTAATCGTTTTGGGTTTAATCCTAATGTAGACGGAAGCGGAGAAAGTTCTTGCATAGAGACAATGTGATGTTCAGCTTCAGCTGGTAATGGAGTATCAGGTACATTTTTCGGAGTAAGGCTACATAATGATTTCTCGGATAGATTGGATGGACTGTTAAAAATTGTAGGTCGGTATGAAACGTCTATTTGTAATGAAGCATCTTGCGTAGATCCACCATCATTTGTAGACATGATATCTAGTAAATAGTCGTCTCTCCGAAGTCTTCTCTCGTCAGCAATTCCTTCTATGTCTGGAATATATATGTTATTTTGAGGCTTGTCTGTGGTTTCCGCCAGAAGAGACAAGTGATCAGGGAAAATATTTGCATTAAATGAGTTGATTCCTGTACTTTTGAATCTGCAATTTTAGTTGTAGCAGCCTTCGTATATGCTGCAGCAAAAAAGACCAACAATTTGAAGTTGAGTAACTGCAGGCACGTAGCCAGGATTTCGTGAAAGGGGGGAGGGGTCCGTGACATGAAATACTGTGATCATCACACCAGGGGCTCGATCGTTCTAAACTATTTTACTGGAACATATATTGGTTTCGTTTAGCTAGGATTTCATATCGGAGTGGGGGGAGCGTGTTATGAAATTCTGAAGGCTCAGCAGCTTGATCAATGTAAACTACTTTACTATCAACATATATTAGTTTGTTAGGACATAAAATGAGGATATGTTGGTAAGTATTTTAATAATAAACTATGAAGAAATCTCTAGTAATGAAAGAATAAAAAAAAAGGATTGAAAAAGATTTTACAATATTTACGTTGCTTTCTTTGTTCATTCAAATATAACAATTTTCCTTTCACTATGATCTCAACTATTATGAAAAGTACATATTCACTATTATAGAAAGTACATAGCCTACTCAATAATGTCTTGTAAAATATTTTACAATATCTGCGTTCCTTTTTCTTTTGAATCAAATGCTAATAGATCTCCTTTTCCATATAAATTTTTGTTTTTATTATTCAACTATTGTCGGTTCCAAATGACGGGTTAAAGGAGCAGTAGAAAATTGCTTTTGAAATAACATGTTTGATTCTGCAAGAATGCTATGACGAAAAATTATGATAAAAAATGTCCACGCTGTTACGCAACGGCACTATGCTTTCGGAAGTTTCAAATCTCCCTGACTAGTAGCAGAAATTCTAAGAGTTCTGTAACTTTTCTAGAAATTTCTAATTCCCTGACTCTTCCAGGATATCTCGCTCACCTCGCCACCATGTACTGTAAGTGATACAAATATCCTCATAAGAAAGAGTAACCGAAAGCTTCCTGTAGTTTTTTTTTTATTTTTAACGCTGATCCTTCTTTTTCTCATTTCATTTTGTTTCATCCCTCCTTATTTTTTTTTCATTTCTGGTCTCGAAGGGGAGTCCGGACTTCCCGGACTCCCCCTTGGCTACGTGCCTGCTAGGCAGCCTGGATGATTTCGTAACCAATTCGAAATTCCTAGTATTTCATTAACAGACAGGAAAATGATACAAAGAATTAGAGTAAAATGGCATACTATGTCATTTTCCACTAAGCCATGACGTGTCATTTTCCCTCAATAACATACTACGACAAATTGGTGCTATTCTACCAGCACGCAGAAAACCGCCAACAAAGAAGAAAGCGTAAAATGATAGCTCATAGTTCAATACCTACATATTATTTACAATGGCTCGTTAACTTTAAAGTACTTATTCTATTTCTCAAAGCGATAAAAAAATATATACCTACTTTGATACAAAACTTCCCGTCAAAACGTAACTTCCTCCTTTATTAATCTACCATTACTCCGCTATCACTGTTGCCAAGTACCGCATAGGGTTATGTTGCTGAAAGACACAAAACACACACCAACACCGAGAAACCAAGCTATGTCATTTTACCTGAGTATGTCATTTTTTACCAGGTTTCCCCTCTAGCTAAATGAGATTAAAAATCTCAACAAACTGAATATAAGGAATGATAAAGTTCTTCAATACTATTAGCGAATGAAGACGGAGGGGAGAAATGGCTGAAGATGAGACGTAGAAGTACCAATCGATAGATCTCATTAAGCTGAACAAACTTAAGCCTACATGGCTGAGCAGGGGCGTATGCTAGAATTTATTTCGGGGGATTCAACAAAGATTTTCGTGGGGATCCAAATTCAATATGAGGACAAATTACATTAAAATTTGTAAAATCATCCCTAAAATTACACTAAATTTTCCGGAAAATCGGGATTTCAGGGGAGTTCGTACCTTCAAGACCCATCCCTTGCATACGGTACCTTCCTGTGGCTGAGCATAAATCACTCCCTCACTCTCACGCACACTCCCCCTGAATGAACTTATTTACACTCACATTTACCCGCCCTCAAACTCAGATATTTTAGTTATGATACTCTCGCTCATACTCACCCTCAATCGACTCCTTCACACTCACACTTACTAACCCTCATGCTCATCTACCAAAATGAGGGTAAGTGAGGGTGAGGGCGGCCTTTCTTGAGAGCAAAATAAGCGAGGCTGCCCATCTCTGCTACACGCTATACTTAATGAGATGAAGCCCAAAATTTTCAACATTACATCGATCTAAACAAAATAAAATTCATAAGGGCAAATTCTCACGTGCAGTTTTCGAGAAAAACAAATTTTGATAATTCTAAAAAATATATATATGAATCTTTCGTTTTCAATAAATTGATAGCTTCTCGAACAGATTGTTTACCTATTTATTTATCTACGGTAAGTAACAGATATCTATTGTTATTTCTCTTCTCCAAAGGGCACACAACAGTAGAGTCATTTTGGGTTGAGTTTCAGAAACACACACTTTTTTTAAAAAAAAATAAATCATATACTAATATGCTAATAAGATCGAGAAATTCATTTTAACATTATATTTGGTTCCGAATGTCACTATATGCTGGAAAATGGCAAAATCTTGAGATTTCAGATGTATTATTTTAAATATTTTATTTGTATATACAACAGGTGAGTTTCGTTTCACATTGTGGAACTACGGTAGACTTCCAAACTAAGCATACTCAAAACTGAAACTGGTCGTATTAGATCTGTAACTTGAAGTTGTAATACAAGAATAGGATAAGGGATGGGACTTATTCTTAGGAGCCATATCAAAAGCTATTTTTTAATTATTATCTCTTAACGTTTTTGCTATATCGAGATTAATATTCAAACCAGAAGTGATAGTAGATTTCTACAACTTCCGGTTGCACTTTGGAAGTGAAGAAGAAGGTGAAACATATTCTTCGGATGCCTAATCAATTTCACAAAATTGTTTCTACCTATCCGTTACTGTTTTTGCTTTATTTAAATCCATAGCAAATCCAGTAATAGTAGTATATTTCTACACTTCTGGTTTTAGTAGAGAGCTAAGGAATATATTTTTTCTTGAAACTGAATCGATTCCAAAAGTTCGCTTGTTGTTATTTGTATCATTTTTTATTTTAATTTTTAGGTTCTATTGCAATCGAAGTACACTGTAGAAACTAAAAAAAGATGAATTCTACCACTTTCGGTTGAGTAAATGGTTACCGAACAAGATGGAACGTATTTGGAACATTCCCAAGTCAATCGATTCCGAAAAACTGCTTCCCAATGTCCCTTAGAGTTTTTTTCTGATACATGTTGACAGACGGACGGACATAACTGTTAAGGTTAGGGAAACCGTCAACTACTATGAAATACATGTTAATTACTATGCGTTACTGTAATTAATTTGCTCATTTCCGAAAATAGTGTCACTTTATTCATCTTTGCAATAAGTTATTCGCGAAGGGAATTTTCTCCCAAAATATGAGGTGAGAGGAATGACGTCCATACTCCCAGGATCTCACATCCTGGTTCCAGGTTCGAGTGCCATGTACAAGATTTGAACGCCCTATAATGGCACTGACCCTACTTTAGGCTATTACTCTCGTACTATAGAGTCTCGCTGGTGACGTAAATACAGATGAATCAATAAAGGAAGAAATAATAATTTTTGCTTAAACATTTTCTTATGTTCTTCATAAAGAATACCGGCGGTGGTGGGTCTGAGGGACAGCCCCTAGAAGGAAGTTAGGATGTGATCAGCCTCGAAATTTGCAACCGAAACTTCCTAACTGGGAAGGAAATACGATGGTTGTTTCTCTACCTTAATTTGATATAGGCCTATTTGACTATGGTAAGACGTGTTTTTGAGTATTTCTATTAATATTGAAAACACTATTATGTCAAGCTAAGGTAAAAATAAAATTCATAACTAAAAGCAAAGAAAAATATCGATTTTATTTTCCTTTTAAATGAGTTTTTTCTATTTCTGTTTGCACAAAGTATGTTTTTTTCCTGTAATTTGTTCTTTAACATGCTTTTGCACACATCCACTTAATCCGTCTAATCTGATGATCGTACTACTGTTGTTTATTGTATTTGTTGAAATTATATTAATTCTCAGAAGAGACGTTTATCATCCTGCTTTGGCTGGTCGAAATCAGAAGGTGTTTCAATTGAAAGACAAGTTATTCGTAATCATATTTTGACCTTGCATATTTGAACTGGGTCTTTTTGGCTATTAGTTTTATTTAATTTCAACAAATTCCCCTTCCATATTCCCCTTTGATTCTGATTTATTTGTACTCAAAGTCGGATTCGGGTTTGGTAAGGACCTAAGCTATTAAAGGTATTAAACCTTTTATATATCCAACTATCCTTTGTCACCTTACATTTTAGGGAGTAGCCTAACAGGGGGAGACCCATTTTTTACATCGTAGAAGCCACTATTACTATGTGTAGATTTTGTTTTATTTATTTTTTATCTTACTTTTGAAAATATACAAGCAGTGTTTTGGGATTCCAGGAGGATGGTACCCTAACTTAAGCTTATTTGCCTTATACGTAAATCCGGCTCTGTTTGTAGATACAGTCATTCGTTTCCAAAGGTCAGAACATGGGATACCAAACAGAGTGTCATTTTAAACAAAGTGACCCATGTTTTACACAGTGAAACGCATCAGAATTAATTAAAATCAGTGTTTAATATACCGGCTCTGTATTCCTCCTAATATAGACTACTTTGTTTCAAGATCACTTGAAATATATATATATATATATTTATTATCATTTTAAAAATGAATGTAAAATGAATTTTAGACCAAAATCTTTCACTTAAGGTCACTGAAAGTTGACTACTAGTTACAAGTTAATCACATACCCATAAGAAAGTGGTTTTATGGGCAATAGTTTTTTTCTCTCTTTTTTCTTTATTTATTTTAAGTGTAAGCTTATGAAAGTAATGAACATAGCCGCTTTGAATTACCTTCCATGCTTTCTACCTGCTAGAAACCTGTTATCAATGTTGTAAACTAAATGTTTTATACTGGAAAATTTATTAACTTACGAGTTCTTCTGATGAAGCTCTTTTATTGCTTAAAGTTCCCCAGAAATATCCCTTTACAACCACAATGTAATGAAGCTTTCTAAGAAGTGGAAGAAATTTTAAAAAAAGAAATACATAAGGAAGCTTTAAAATTACTATTATCTCATTTATTTTTCGTAATGTTCATTTGTGTGTTTGTGTGTCTATGTGCGGCTAAGTCATTAGAACAATAAAAGTCCCTAACAATTTCTTCATATATATTCTTTTCTCCAGGCCTCTGATAAAGTAGGATATTTTGATATATGTAATCACTTTATTCTAGATTAAATTGGGGATGATTCTAAAGTGTTCAACGAAGAAGAGTTAGAAATCAGTGACAACAACGCATCCGCCTCTCCATTTAGCAGTCGATAAGCATTTCAGCAAAGCCGATACCAAGAAAAAATTCAGCTGCATCTCCGTCTTTGTGATTCTGTTGAGGAGGTACATGTAGAAATTTAATATTTGTGCTTTCAAAATTGGATTGTTATTAGTGTTATAAAGGGACAAGCGTTCAGGATGGCTAGTCTCAGAAAGTTCTCGTTAGAGTGTTCTCGTCTCGGAAAGTGTATCTGTTTTTATGGGAAGAGCTATGTCTCCTAGTGTTGTATCTAGTGTTGCTTGCGAGACGATAGGAAAAAACAACAATTCTTGCCTCGATTACCACACGAGAATCAGGACGAGATGTGAAATTTCATGAATTCCGTGGACAACCACTAGCTTCCCGAAGTTTTAGATCTTAACCGCTATTCTAGTGTTATATGATTCATGATTTAACCCTGCACGTACACACTTATTTTCTTACTCACAAAGTACATACTGGGGTTCGTAGGACCCCAATCATATTTCTCTAAATTATGGAGTTTCTTTTTATTTAATGATCGCATACATTTTTACACAATATCTATCAACAATGCTCCAACATTTTACTGAAAATAGTATTTCTAATGTCATTCTTGTAATTACTGTATTTTTTTTAAAAAAAACATGAGGGAAATTTATAAAATAATTCTTCCTTTAAAATACATACTGGGGTCTGCGGGACCCCAACAGCAGTAAATGTTATGACCTTTCTGACAATTATGATACTAAACTTTGTGATACTTTGTTGTAAGTAGTATATGTAAACAGAACATTTTAGACACAACTACAGTTTCGAAACTGTTTCCAAATCCATTTTATCAAAATATTTTTCAAAAAAATTCACCCACTTAAAGTACACACTGGGATAGAGCGAAAATAACGTCTATTTCCAATAATGAGTCTCACTAAACTGGCTAGACTGCTATTATTCCGCACAGACAGTGTTGCAAACTTAATTTACATTGATGGACCAAACTGCAATTGTTATAGTATTAGAATGAATATGCCTTGAGGTCCCACAGACCCCAGTGCGTACGTGCAGGGTTAAAAGCTAAAGTTGGTAAAACTATTGTACAAAGACAATGAAGATGATTTATGTTTAGTTAAAGAGGCACGAGGCATTTCACAATATACTCCAGTAATAAATACTATTTATAGGTTGTCCACACCCTTCGTGGTCCTTTCATAACGTGGAGGTGTATAACTTCTAGGTAAAAACAAATAAATGAAAAAATCAATAAATGAGAATACAAATTGTGTTCATAAATTTACAAAACAAAATATGGAAACCAGACCAAAAAAGACGAGAATCGAGACGAACCTAGAAAATTCTCCAAGAAACGAGACGAAACTTCCACAAAATTTTGTTTCTCTGCTCTTAGACAACACTATTCGCATAATCTTACTCGTTATATTTGACATTGAACTCCGAACCAGCAAAAATCAAGTTTGAGATCTCTTATTACAGTATAGACTGTGGTACAATTCAGTGTTGAAAGGGAGCATTAAATTTCAAAGTAAGTATATTGGATGTTGCTGCAGCATCCAATGATTGAAGAAGTTTCATATGTACAGCTATTTCAATTCTTGTAAATACAAATGTGAACGAAAATAGCTTAAAGACATGTTTGCTGTCTTCATGAATTTGAAACTCTGGGCTTCCTGGGATACCCACGGATTATTTAAATCACTTCTTCCTGCAGATTCTCTGGGTACAACTGCTCAGTAGTGAGGATATACAGTCATTAAGAATAAACAAAAAAAAGTTAAATTTCCTTTTGTTGTTTCTTCATATCTTGTTTTCTAACAAAATAAGCTCAGAAAACTTTCTGTTTGAACCTTACTAGATATTAAAAAGTATTACAATGTTCTAGACGTGCTCCCAACGCCACATGTTGACTGTAAACTACTTCAGACAACAACATAAAGAAGACGTCATCGACCATCGTCAACAATCTTAAAATACGAACATCAACAAAGTATCAGTGGCATGTGGATCAGTGGCGAAGCGTAATCCTGCAAGTAGGGCAGGCCCGAAAAACTAATATTCCCATTTAGCTCCACTACAAATATTTTGAAGTCAAGTTCATATTTTCTTCTGTCTGGAATTTGCAGCGGGGATAAGAGGAATTTCCTCTTCACTTGCTGTTTTTATTTCCTGCATATTTGAAAATGGAGGGAAAGGAAATGAAAGTACATTCATACTGTTAGCTGCCAAATTTCTTGGATAAGCGTTTGTTACTTGCATCTCCCACTTTAGAGTAAGTACAATCTTATATTGAACTAATGCATCACGTGATAAATTACTTCACTAGAAATGTTAATGCTTAGAAGGGACTTCATTTGAATCAACGCAAGATATTTAGTACTGTATTTTATGCAGTGGCATAATTAAGCGGGTAGCTTCAGGACTTAAGCATTCACCAAACTTTTATCGCATTTTTTTTATTGTTTTATATATTGCAGAATTTTCACATTTCCAGGAATAAAGTTAGCAAAACCCCTCCCGAAACAAGCAAAGCCCTAGAAACAAAATCGTAAATACCCCATTGATTCTATGAAATGGAAAACTCAACTAAAATTACACATAAATATTGTTATTTTATGATAGACGGTAGCGTTTGGTAAATTTATACACACGTTTAATGTATCATACTTATATTCTACAAGCTATTATGGACCAGGTCTCATGTAAAAAAAAAAAAAAAAAAAAAAAAAAAAAAAAAACTACTCTGAATAACTCCTGAGAGTATATACCTAAATTAACCAAGTTACCACTAATAGAAATACATAATTCTACACAGAAACTTTTTCTCTATTTTAAAGAAATCATTTAATAGCGTATTAGCATTGAAAGAAGCCTTCAACGCTAAAACTAAACTCCCAGAGGCAGGCCTTCGCACCTTACTAAGAATGCGTGCAATTCCCAGCGATAGTAGCTTCTCACCCTGAGCAGCATAGCCCGCAAGCCTGTCTAGCGAGCTGGTGAGGCTCAGACGGAAGGGTCTCCAAGTGTTTCCAACATACTATTTTTTACCGGAAAAAACGAAATGTTGAAACATTGACTTTATTTTATAAGAAATCAAAGATGAAGAACATATACGGTAGAAAACAGGGTAGGCCCGGCCTCAGAGCCTCATAGTACGTTTCGACATAGTACGTTACGCCACAGCACCGTAGAAGGCACAAATCTTTACTGATTGATCATCACCTTCACTCTCTAGGACGCCTGGTCTTTGAGAGGTTCCCTTCACTTGGACGTCTGGTCATCGCAATAACCTTACCACTCTCTAAGATTCCTGGTCTCTGAGTTTCATCCTCCCCTCTTGAACGCTTGGTCTCTGAGAAGTGCTTTACATACAACCCTTGGCCACAAGAGCCTTGGATCCTATCATCCTAGAGCACTCGGCTTCCGTGTTCCTTATAAATCTCACCAAAGAAACCACCAAATACCTAAGAAGGACTTGTAGTACTTGAGAATGTAATTATTATTACTGAGGAGTTTTTATAGTCAAAGATAATTTGGGAAGGTCCAAAAATTTCCATGTACCGTTTTTTCTAAGCTTTACCTTAAAATAGAACTTTTCATTATGGTTCATCGGCGCCCACAGCGGGAAGAGGAGCCAAAATTGCCCCCTCTAGATTTTCAAACAGGATTCGGTTCTTCGTATAGAATTGCATACTCACCCACTACAGTATTTAATATATTCACTGTGGTTAATAAAGTGGGTCAATAATAATTGTATTACATAAAATGTAATGTGCATCATGTGTAGGCATGTTCGCGACATCGCTTGTACGTCGGGCTTTTACCCCCTTGGAAAAACAAATCCTTCGGACGTTCCTACACTTTTCGCATCCAATAAAGAAATTATATGTTTTGCCTTGTGAATACGCACCGGTAGCATATGTAGAATTTTTTTGTCGTTGCCTTCACAATATGACAACGCTGTCGGTAGATTGGGCTGTTAACATCCTCTTTTGTGTGCTTGATAAATTTTATATTGAAACTATCTGTATACGGAAACAATACGAGCACTTTCAAGATGATTTTCTAAGTTGAAACCTAACCAAAAATAGCTAGTTTTTGCTTAAAATGTACAAAGAGAAATCATTTCTTGTTTGTTATGCAACGTTATTTAATGCAGTCAGTGCAATTTATAATAATCGTTCTGCATATTCTGCTATTAGCAAAATTATAAGTCCCCTGTATTTTTATAATTGATCGACAGGATTTGCTTTCGTTGTAACAGTATCCTTAACTAATCCGTTCGTAGTATCATGATATTATCGGTAACTTGTATATACAATAATGCCAATACCGTTTTCAAGAATAACGATGGTAAAAAGGTTAGCATTATACACGGGAAAATAAGGTAAATAAAAATAGTTACAACATACAACCCACCCATCCCAATAAATACCATATTCCATAATTCCCCCAATACATTCCATTTAAAAGGAAAATATTACAGACTTTTTCCATAGACCTACAATTAAAAAACTTTGGCGAGGTAGTCCCTCCAAATGTCATCCCCTGTTTCTCGACAACTATCAGGGTAGAAACAAAACTTTTTTGATACAAACGGTACAAACGATTTGCTTTCGAATGGTGTATTTCAATTTTTTGTGCTGTGAAACCGAACTTATATCCTTTGCAGCCCCCCGCCCCAAATATCATCCCCTGCTTCTCGAACACTATCAGGCAGGCCTGTATCCAGGGGGGTCTAGGGGGCCGGGCCCCCCTAAATTTTTGCTGGCCCTCTAAAAGTTTTACAGTAGTCTTGCAAAAGAACTACCATATTGTTGGATCGGGCCCCCCTAACTTCAGCCGGGCCCCCCTAAGTTTTTGGGCTAGCTACGGGCCTGCTATCAGGCTACAAACAAAACATTTTTTCGGTCAAACCGTAGAAACGATTTGCTGTCGAATAGTGTATTTGTTTTTTTGTGCTGTGATATGGGGGGCTATCATGGCGCCAAGATAGCCCCCACAGTTGATCTCTCAAGTAACCCTATAAGGAAAATGGTACAAATGAAAATATTTTCGGTACAAACGGTACAAACGAATGACCTAGTCATTGTTTCAATTTTCTAAAGTCGGGAGGCTATCTTGCCAGACGTAGTTAAAAATGTGCAAGCGAGAACATGCATAACTTAATGTTACTATCCATTAGAAGATGAATGAAATCAGAAGAGCTGTTGAAAATGTTTTGATAAATTTTTGAGTTTTTCTTTTTTCTTTTTTTCTTTTTCTTTTTCTTTTCTTTTTCTTTTTCTTTTTTTTAAGTTGTAGAAAGTCAACTTAAATTCGAGTGAAGAAACTGAAAATAGTTGCTAGTATATTAAATACATTTGCTCAGCTCTGGGATGTTTTTTAAAATCCAATATCCTACAGGTACCAGTGAGTAAGGATGTTAATCAAACAACTTCATTTAAAATACGGGGTATTGTAATAAGTAACTTTAGAATGGCCATACGAATGAAACGAATCTTGTAATAGTGAAATAATCTGAGTTTGGATTTTAGTGAGTTCGTGATATCATCTGAAAACACGACTTTTGAATGATTTTTTTTTTTTTCATTTTCATGACGGTATGTGAGCAAAAGCCCATGTAGTATGTCCGGTGGCAAAAGTCCTTTTTGGGGTTTTGGGGTAATTTTTATTGGAGTTATGCAACACTGTTTGTACTGCAGAAAGATTAAATGGCGGCGGTGTACTATCCATGTTAGTAAAGGTGCGCGGGGAAATTTGTTAATACAATGAGGAAAGTTATATTTTTTCTTACTTTGAAGTAATATTTTGTTTTATGGGAAATAGTACTACAGTCTGTGGGAGAAATTACGACTTATTTTATTGCTGTTTCATATGAAAATACTTCTTGGGGAACAATATACACTTCCTTCGTTTTCCCGGTATCAGTTATAACTTTAGCATTTCATTGTAATTAAAACATGTGCGAATGGGGCAAAAGTCCGATTTTTTTTTTTTTTTTTTTTGTGGGGCAAGAATCCAAATGCGGAGTTTTGCCCCTGCTCTCGAATTTGTAATTAATTTTATTCTTAAATTTAAATTCCAGTTTGTAACAGTAGACCTATTTGAATTCGTTTGCTACGTAGGCTTTCTTTAGCTTAACTAAAGCTATGTAGGCGTGTTTGGAGTTTTATTTTTGAATTTGGGCAACCCACGATAACACTGATTAGTGCACCGATGCACTGATTAATGCACCGTTTAGTGCACTACTCACATTTCAGCGGTGTAAATAGAGTCTAGGATTAACAGTCAGTAGTGCTTACACATACCCGTTTGTGTTGTTGAATCCTCCTGTTGGGTGTGAAAGTATATCTTCCAAAACAACTGAATGAGGGAAAACCAAAACAGGCTAAGTCCAAAATTACATTTTTCAGAAGGAAAAATGTCCTCTGCCGTCCTTAAACCTTACATACAAGAAATATATTTAACAGGTATGTGGGTAGTCTGTAGGTGACCGTATCATAATCATATATTAGTCAAGTGTGGATTTGTATGTAAGGTATAAGACTGCAAAGAATATTTACCTTCCCCTGAAAAATCGTTATTTTGGACTTCGCCTGTTTTGGTTTTCTCATATTCACTTGTAGCATATTGCAATGAAATTTGGCACAAAAACTGGCAATATCCCATAGTATTTTTCGAGGTATATTACATTCGAGATCTGCAGCCTGGGAGACTTCTGAGGAGTCCAAAAATTTTTAGAGGTTTTCGGAGGTATCCTTAAAATCATTTCTAATTTATCTTTTCGTGTACAATGTATAGTTAGACTTTAATTGATATAAGGACATGATGTAATTTTAAAGTGTTTAATTCTGAAGAGAATGAAATATGAGCGTTTATTCTCCGATGAACAGTGCAGTATTTCGATTTTTTATGCTATACAAAATATTTCCTCCTCATACTATTGAAGTTATCGGAGACAAATTTGGTACAAGACTTGCCTATACCCCATACGTTATGTTCGTGTACTTTTGATTTATATAAGTAATTGTTAGTATGCGAATTAATGGGAACTTCCGGGGATGAAATGCAGAAAACAACATGGGAGAAATTAAACACATCAGATATCCATTTTACGTTGGATTTCCCCTCATTCTTTCCGTTAATTTGCATACTGGTAATTGTACGTTATTAAGTTCTAAACTGATCTAGTAAATTTATATCTTTTTTATTTACAGGACGTGCAAAAAGAAGACCGAAATATGGTCAGTGACACCTGAAATGTTCCAGAATGCAAAGGATAAGATAGCTGGAGGGATGTCTAAAAGGAAAGCGGCAGAATCACTTGGAATTGATGAATCAACTTTAAGAAAAAGACTGAAAAAGGATTTTGGTGTAACATCATTAGGAAGGTTTAACCAAACATTTACTCCTGAACAAGAAGAAGATTTAGCAAGACATTGCCAATATTTAAGGAAAATGTTTTATGGATTGACCTTGACACATTTACGTAAACTAGGTTACCAATTCGCAATTCAAAATAACACAAGTAATTCCTTTGACTCAGAATCGAAATTGGTCGGTATTGATTGGGCAAGATCATTCATGCAGACATGGCTTATTTCTCAGAAAACCACAGAGCACGAGTGATGGCCGTATTATTGGTTTTAATAAGGAACAAGTGAAGCCAAGTTTTGATAACCTTGGGGAAATTATGGAAAAAACAATATTCAACCGCATAGTATCTTTAATGTCGATGAATCTGGTTTTCGACAAC
This sequence comes from Thermobia domestica, assembly GCF_964235325.1. NCBI lineage: Eukaryota > Metazoa > Arthropoda > Insecta > Zygentoma > Lepismatidae > Thermobia > Thermobia domestica. The sequence goes on along the minus strand of NC_137462.1, from coordinate 134,040,310 downwards.
CGTGCGAAACAACGTACCAAAAGTTGTTTGTAAAAAGTCTGAAAGATGTGTGAGAAAAGTATCATCTGCAGAAAGAGGAACTTCCTTAACTGTAGTGTGTTGTATGAGCGCAAGTTGTAATTACATACCTCCTGCAATAATCTTCCCACGAAAGAGAGAAAAGCTGGAACTCATGAATGGTGCTCCTTCTGGATCTTTAATGTTAATTTCCGATTCGGGATACATTACAGTGATTTGTTTCTCCTATGGGTTACACACTTCCAGAAGCATATCCAAGCTTCATAAAATAACCCCGCTCGCTTCTGGACAATCATACAGCCCATATTTCTTTGGACGTTGTTTCATTTTGTATGGAGAATTTTATCTATATGATTATTCTACCAACACATAGCAGTCACAAGATTCAACTACTGGACAAGTGTTTGTTCAAGACCATGAAAACATTATACGGTCAGCTCTGCGAACAATGGCTTCATAATCATCCAGGTAGAGTTATTACGCAGTTTCAGTTCTGTGAATTGTTTGGTGAAGCTTACTCAAAAGTTTGCACTGTTAATAATTCTGTTAGTGGTTTCAAATCGTGTGGATAATTCTCACTGAACAAGTACATCTTCAATGACGAACACTTTGTTTCTTCTGAAAGTATTAATCAACCGGCTCCCAACAATGAACAAAACTCAGCACAAAACAACATGGTGAAACACATTCTACAAAGACCTGAAGATTCAGGTTACCAGTTGATCTCCAATGAAGGCTGTAGTGTAAGTGTACCAAGAGAAGAAATCACTACAGTTATTGAATCGTGGAAGGGCCAGGAGTTACCTTCAACATCAAATACAACAAACAATAAAACGAGATCACCAGAAGAAATTGCAATTGAGAGCGTTTACGATAATCAGATACCTTCGACATCGGGATCATTTGTGTCAACTTCAGATATAATCCCTATCCCTAGAGTTAAGAAACAAGTGAGAATGGAAAGCAAAAGCAAAAGGTCTGAAATTCTTACTTCAACACCATTAAGGAAAAACCACATACTGTTCGTAAAGAAAAAGAGAAGAAGGGTCGTACGAAGTCAGCATCATGGAAGAAATTGTTTGCATCTGCTGAAAGTTCAACTTCAAAAGTAGTGGAATATGTATGTCCATTGTGTAAAGGCAAATATGTCGATCCATCGGTTGAGAGCTGGATAATGTGTAATTCGTGCGAAGAATGGTGGCATCATGATTGTACAGCTTATGAAGGAGGCCAGTTCGTATGTGACAAATGCCTAGACTCAAGCCTAGTTTTGTAATTATGATACTTCGTAAGTTTATGTGCTTTTCTTAATAAATGGGATAATTTCTTCCTTTACTCTAACTTTGTTGATGCAAAGAAAAATTTTATGCGTTGTGTGTCTATTGATTATTTCTTAAGTAAGGGAGATAGGCTTATTTTTTTTCTTTCAGTATAATTTAACACGAAGAAAAACTTCATGCTTCGTGTGTTTTTGTGTTTTTTAAATAAATAAATGAGATAGCCTAATTTCTTCTTTTAGTGTAACTTTTCAATACGAAGAAAAAAATCGATGCTTTGTGTGTTCTTGTGATATTAATAAATAAGTGGGATAATTTCCTTTTTTCTAGTTTAACTTTATCAATACGAAAAATAACTTCAAACTTTGTATATTTATTGAGTGTTTCTCAAGTGAGATAAACTTATCTTTTTGCTTATTTTTTTTTTTAAAAATACGAAGAATCACTTCATGCTTCGTGTGCTCTTTGTTTCTCTTAAGGTTCTTGTAGAAAACAAAATAATTCAATAAAAATGCCTGTATGTCGATTTCCTACTTCGTGTATTTCAGCGGACTTTTGCCCCATTGCTATAGGACTTTTGCCCCTTTTACTGGGGTAAAAGTCCGAATTGTCCAGCATCATTTTTAAAATTGGTGTATCTCATTAAGTAATAAATTGGTAGGATTTCTAGCACCTTCAAAATATAGATTAATATTCACTTATACGTCTGTGTGAAATACGTTATTTTGCCGTTATATCATTCGGCTCCAGCGCAATTCAAACACCAAACTCCGGATTTTTGCCCCCGCTTACTCTAAAATCACAACTTTTATTTTTATTTGTTTTGAATTTCATTAATTCTACAATTTGGTTTAATAATTTTGTTCATGTTTACCTATCAATTCATATCCAAATAAGGGTAGTTGATTAAAGAACATACATCTACTTCATTTACTAGCAAGTAGGGCTCCCACGATACGAAACGAAACAGAATCTTTGTGACGAGATACGAGACGAGACATGTTCTTTTTATGTAAATAGATACACTTTCCGAAACGAGACAATATTTTCACTTTTTTTTATTATTTTATTTTATTTATTTATTACTTTATTTATTTATTTATTTATTTATTTATTTTTTAGAGGAGACAGCTTCAACTCTTGTGTCGTAGACAACTGTTACGCTTTATCCTCTTAGAGATTAAATCTTGCGCAAGTGAATGAAATATTCGTATTTTCTTAAAACAAACATTGTTTTACCTGCATAATTTATAGTTCCAAATAAAATCCAATAAGGTTAATTACACCTTACCCCCCTTCGAGATCAAGTAAGTATAACTTCTCCAAGTGAACGAGATATTCATTTTTATTGAATGAAAAAATCATGATTTTACCTGTTTCGCTTAATGTTCATAAGAAATATTTTATAATAGTAAAAATTACACCTAAGCTCCGTTCGAGATTGTAGAATTTGTGCAAGTGAATGAGATAGTAATATTTAAAAAAAAAAAACATTATTTTACATGTAGGCTATAATAACTGTTCAGAAGGAATACCCAATAATAGTATACTTAGGTTTCATCCTCTTTGAGATAGAATTTATAGAGTTCATGCATATGTTCTGAAACAAATTTTACCTATATAACTTACTATTCACAAAAAATTGGATAATAGTAAAATTCACTTGTTACCCTCTTTCAGATGAACTTTGTTCAAGTGAATGACATTTTAGTGATCTGTGAAGCAAAAGTTCCTTGCATATCAAATTTCTTCGTTCATGTCCGTTTAACATTGTCGTCTTCATAAAATAATAATAATAAAAGTAAAAAAACAGCTTTCCTCCTTCTTTTTCCCCTTTTATTTGTCAAGACCTGAATGGTGAGCAATCCTGAAATATCCGTTCGTTCACTTTGTTGTTGGTTTTGTATAAATACTGAATTACACACACATCAACCACTTACACTTTTAAAAAACGAAAGAAAAACAAGTATATTTATTTATAAACTTTCTGGGCATTAAAAGCATTTATGGTCTTAAGCCCACACGTATGAGGCATGATGTCCTTCGGCGAGCACACTATCCACGAAAAGGAGAAGGAACAAAAGAATGGGGACTGAAAGAGGGGGGCATGTGACAGTGGCGTTAGGCCGTCCCCTCCCCCCAAAGAGGTCCGACAATGTACTTTGGTACTTTGATGTTTGTAATTTTTTATATATTTTTATGTTTATGTATTTTTTTGTTTGTAATTTTTCTATATGTACCCATGACAGCACTTGCCCCCCACCAAACACACATCCTGGCTACGCTACTGGCCTGTGAGGTGTATGTTAGGTACTATCCTGGCATTTTCCTGGTGTGAATGAAGAAAACCTCACTCAAGATGACTGCCTGAAAAAGATGTTATGCATTTTGAGTATCTCCATCGAGATGAAACCCGGAAGCACTTGCACCAAGTTCGAGAATGTTCGCGACTACGCTTCACGGGGCTACTGAAACAAATAAAGATGCACCTTCTGATATCTCCAATTACTAAAACAACTTTATTGCATAGGCGTTGATGGATGAATCATCAGAAGTTGCAATAATTCGTTTAGCCTATTAACATATTCAGACAAAGGTATTGAAGCCATTTACAAGGGAAATACTAAAAATGGATAATAGAAAGAAATTCTTGAAATGTACTGTAGTTGTTCAGTTTCGCTACTTATTTCAGGAAATTAGTTCTTACCATTATTAATTTCTTTTTTAAAAAATGACATTATTATTAACAGATATGTTCCAACAACTGTTTCGAACATAGATCCAATGAATATTTCTGTTTACAAATAAATATTGTTGAAGCCTCTGATTTGTGTAATTGTTAACCCTAGAACTACCACGTTATTTTATGTAATGGATTAATCGAGGGTGGAGTGATTCCTAGAACCCATTCAGTAATATTTTTATATTATTAGTCTGTTGCGTACCAGTGACATCATGAGGATGTCGTGTAAATTGACACTTTGTTAAGGGTCATATTAATCCTAATGATGACATTTTTTAGTGAATGCAAGGCACGAGTTAGTTCTGCTATTTCTCCTTAGATGACAGAACCTTACTGACAGAAAAACAAAAAAAAAAGTTTTGTCTCAGTAGATGGCAAGCCCAAGGATGGCATTCAATTACGACACACATGTGTTTGTTCGAGAACGGATAAAAGAATCCCCTTTTCCAGGGACCTTTCCCCTTTTCAGTAAAAATGTTCCACAATGCAAATATATGTTTTATTTTTTAAAATCATTAATATAAATGCACTCGTTGCGCGTGCACAATAACTATGTCCTATACAGGGTGTTTCAAAACAACACCGACAACGTTTGGGAGGTGATGCCTGACACCAAGATAAGACGAAAATTATAGGCCAATCTGGGTGCACAAATGCTTCCTTTCGGAGTTATATGCTGCCGAAACCATGACAAAAAATTAATTTTGAAGGTCCATAGCTCCAAAATTATGGGACCTACCGTAGTCGGGTCAAGACTTCACTTAGGAACTAGTATGTGCGCTATCCAGAAATACATGTTTCAGAACCCTAAGATTTCACGCAACAATTTTTATAGAAGCGGTTTGGCTACGAGCATATAAATTTGAAGTACTCAGTAACTACCTCTCTAAAATTTGTTCCGGGCCTACCACAGGAGTCTGAAACATGGATATTTGGATAGGGCACGTACTAGTTCCTAAATAAAGTCTTGACCCGACTACGGTTGGTCCCATAGTATTAGAGCTATGGACCTTTAAAGTTATTTTTTTTTCATGTTTTCGGCAGCCTATAACTCCGAAAGGAAGCATTTGTGCACCCAGGTTGGTCTATACTTTCCGTCTTATCTTGGTGTCAGGAATCATTTCCCAAACGTTGTCGGTGTTGTTTTGAAACACCCTGTATAATGGTCCAGACAGTCTTTTACCAGGAAATGAAAACCTGGTATTACGGCACGCACATATGAAAATGACACCTGGAACGCAAAATGTTAAAGATATAGAGGTTATTTTATATGTTACTTTCTCTCATAAGTGTACGTACTCTCATTAAGATTTATTTCATTTTCTCTTCGGGAAGCTACATTATTCTTCGTTAACTACTCTGAATAATAAAAATGGACATAGCTATCTCCAAGAGTGCAAAATGGTTGTCTCACTGCCCAATGTGGCAAGATACTCACTTTATTTATAATTCGGAGACAAGGGTAATAAAATTAACTTTGACATCCTGGCCAGATAGGAGCCTAGTATTTAAATTAAATTTTGTCAGGCTCTTCAAACGAAGTGGTTTTAGGTAATCTCAAGGGAGAAGGGATCTCCTCGTTGGTGTTGCCAACGAGACGAGACAAGATTTTCTTGATGAGATGCGAGACTAGAAAGAGGTCTTCCAATAGAAAAAAGATACGCTTTTCGAGACGAGAAAACACTTTGAATGTACTTTTTCGAGACAAGAATGTTCCAAATTTATTCTTGTGGGCAAAAGTACTAATCGTATCAACTACCTTATTTTCTAAGCCCTTATGAACGAATTTTTTGTCATTATGACAAATTGTCTAAGGGACCATATCTTTTAAAAAAGAGCAACTATTTGATATGTTGTTGAAATTTTTTAAACAAAAAATACTTTAACTTTCGAGAAACCGTTGGGATTTCTAGGGTTAATGTATGTTGGGCTAAAATAAGAAAGAAGTAAGTTTCGTTTCACATTGTTAAGCCACGATAGACTGCCAAACTTTATATATCCAAAATTCAAACCATAAGTGACAGACCTCTGGTTAAAATAAAGCCAGTGGTCGAAGTGAGATGGTATGCGGTGGTATGCCATACCGCCTCTGGTTTTTCAGTGATGAAGGCATACCGTCTCTGGTTTTTCAATGATTAAAACATACCGTCACTGGAAAGTACATGCTAAATACCTTTAATAAATCCATTTTTATACAGAGTAATTTTTTTTAGACGAGCACGTAAAAGGTTTTATTTCTTATGTGGAAATAATTTCTAAGTTGACAACACCGACATTTTTCTTACCTCTTTCCGTGTTTATAATGAAGTGTCTGCAAAGAAGTTCACCTAGTTCATATTTAGATGTGCCATATTGAATTGTTTCTTTGTTATGTATGCGTGTGTGTCTTCATGCCTTAATGCATATAAATATCGTGTTTTGAGCATGGGCGGGTTTAGGAGTTGTCTGCTGTGGGAACGGATCTTTCGGGGTGTTTGGAATACACCACAGTCGAGTGGGGGACCGGGAGTTTTCCCGCAGGAAATTATTAATATTCTCATTCGGTTTTTGAGCATTTTCCTGTATAATTCTCTATAATACAACATTAGGGGATTTTTTTTCTAGAAAATTGGAGGGGATCAAAGTCTCTTCATGCCCCCTTCTCCTCGCGTTACTACAGAGCAACTCTCCATTGGTTTTTAGTCTTTACGTAAATAAAAATGCAATCTTTTAGGCAATATACCGTCACTGCATTTCAACATATAGGTAGCCGGTATGCAAGTCAAAATCGAAATTTTCCACTTTGAACACTGAATAAAGCGTTAAGGATGAAGATGAAATATCTTCTATGTACACTGAATTAATATTAAAAACAGCTTCTCGCTATCGCTTTTGCTCTATGAGATTCAATATCCAAACCGAAAGCTTTTTCTCATAATCTCAAACTAAGTTTTTTGATCTTCAGGTCTCAGTCATCTATATCACGAAGTAAAGTCATTAGGCCTGTAGATTTGTGATGTAAATGTGGAAATTGATCGAAATGATAAATGATGTAAGATGGCAGATGAATCTGCACTATTCGAGCAAATCATAATGTGATGTTTCGCAGGGCGCACTGTACCATTTACGGGTTCATTATTAACAGTAACAGTATTTAGTATACAGAACTGTGCTATACAGAATAATCTTACGCTTGTGCATTCGGTAGGAATGCTTTCGTCGTCGTTTTGAAGAAAGAAAGGGAACTATTATCGTTAACTTGGGAAATATAGCTCACTGGTAGAATTGAGAGGTATCTGAGAATACGACGAGCGTATTTAGTTTGTAGGTCATGTGGGTAGAAATAAATAAAAACAAATATATAAAAAAAGAGAGAGTTGAGAGTCTGTTTAGGAAGAAAGAAAAGGAAGGTTGTTTGGGCGTTTAGGACCTTGGATGTGTATTCCGTACCTCCGTTCCTGGTCGTCGACTGGTGGTCTCCATGTCTCGGCTTCTGTGTCGAATTGGCGTGAAACTTGGAATAGGTCTCTCCTGCCGTTGCTCACACTCGTTCCTCGTGAACTTTACCGCTCCTCGTGTACTTCACCGCTTCTCGAGTGCTACTCCCATCTTCCGGGTCCTGGGACGTTTTTATATGAACCAAAGTAGGAAGATGGCCGACGAAATTACGGAAAAACATCCAAAGTACGCACGTGTAGGATTCAGGAAAGTGCAAGGTAAATGGAATTCTCGACTTATTTAATAATTTGTCAACAGTTACAGAACGCTTTGGTTACATCAGATTACATAAGTTACATAAATTTACCAAGAATGAAGAATGAGGAATCGTCTACTAAAGAGAATTTTGAAATGTTTGCTGACTGTCTTATTATTCCAAGTTGTGTCTGTCTCTCATCATCCACAGAAAATAAAGAAAGAAAAAAAAGTAAAAAAAATATAAAAAATAAAATCGTTTTTAAATCTTGATTTGTTTATATACTGAATATTAAAAATATGAGGGAAATCCAATATCTCTACATTCCCGCCACTAAATCTTACTGAACGACGAAAAGAAGAACGCTGTCGTTTCAGGTCCAATTACTTATTGAACGCACTGTATATATACCTTGTATTATATGAACTTTATGTATGTTATATAACTAACTAACTCTATGGCCTATGGAACCCGGAGGTTCAGTGCCGCGTTCACAAAAGCTCTCCATTGACTTCTATCCTTAGCTAATTGCATCCAGTTTCTACTTTGTATTCCTATCTCTGCGAGATCCATCTTAATATTGTCCTCCCATCTGCGCCTAGGTCTTCCTAATGGTCGTTTTCCTATGGGTCTACCAGTCAAGACTTTGAAAGCGTTTCTACTTTCTTCCATTCTAGCTACATGACCTGCCCACCTAAGCCTCCTAGACTTGACGACCCTAACAATGTTGGGTAAACCGTATAAACTATGTAGTTCCTCGTTATGAAGCTTCCGCCATTCCCCATTTTCGTTCCTCTTGGGTCCGAATATTCTTCTCAGGATCCTGTTCTCAAATACTTTCAGTCTATGTTCTTCCCTCAGAGTAAGCGACCATGTTTCACAACCATACAGAACAACAGGCATGATTATCGTTTTATATATTTTAAGCTTCAAATACATACATATAAAAAAAATAATTAATCACACATCACTAAAAAAAAACACTTAAATCACTAGCGTAAACAGATAATAAAATGTAGCACTAAACCAATCAATCAATCAATTAATATTTGAAGAATAAACATACAAGAAAGTTAACTTGTCAATTTGAAAACATCATCTTTCAATGTCTTGGATAGTTCCTGTCTTTTCTCCCATTTAAATAGTTGACGTAATCGTTAAGATACTGAAGCACATGGTCTTGTTTATAACATTGAACTTGAAACTGTAGAATGCTGAATCGGCAGAGTCTCAGCTGCAAGATAACCTAGGCCGCTTGGTCGTTGACCATATGCAAAGGACGTAGTGAAGTTGAAATAGCTGTCACCAGATGGCAGATGTTATCGGCTTGGCTGGAAGGATGACGTTGGGCGTGATGGGGTATGGCTGTGAGCTGCTTGAAGATGTATAATTATAATATATTTATAGTTGCAATATTTATGTCCGTGACGTGTGATAAGGTGAGTTTTACGTGCATCAAAAAAAAAAAAATTAGTGTGAACAAAAAGTGAGAGAAAAAAAAACGTTCAGCAACATATCATTCCTTGCATCAGTTGGTGGGCAAATTGTGAGGTTCAAATCTGAGCGTCGATATCTCTTGATGTCCATAAATCCTCTTCTTCTTAGTGGTGTTATTCTGCATTGAGGTACGGAAAGGGGTTGTGGGGAGATAAGTTTTTTTTTAAAAAAAAAACAATAATAATAATAAAGGGAAAAAAGGAGTAATGGTTGAAGTTATCAGAAACATGTGACTCTGTATATGTGTATCTAGGATGAAGATTAAGAAAGGGTGTATATCAGAAGGGTAGAAAGTAAAAAGTATAGATGTTATAATATAAATAAATAGGAATTGTAGCGAAAATTTAGCAAAGGAACACAGTTTCTAAGCCGTGGGAAAATGTAAACATGAAAATTTTCAAGATGGCTGCCATGACGCTATGAGGGAGGGATGGGAATTTTCGCAAAGGCTCTCGGTATAGTAATGGCCGATGTTTATTTACAAACAGAAGGATAAGAGCAAAACGAATGACAAGTTATAATGACTGTTTTTAATTTGGGGGGGGGGGGCACAAGAGTTCAAAAATAAGGATAATGATATTGGGAAAATAAGGTTTGATTAAAATAACTATTATTAGGCTTTTGAAAGGCGATTTCAAAGTCAAGGTACCTAAGCGTGAATGCAGTGGCGTCACGGGGGGTTGGTTTTACAAAATAGTGGAATTGTGGAGAAGATTTGAAAATAAGGAAAATTAGAGTGAAATGCGGTAAGGTTATTATCCGAAGACTTACTTCCGATGAGAAACAGGGTTGACAACTCAGGTAAGAATATCAAGGTATCGTGAAAAAAATCAGGGAAGATAAATAAAGGAAGTGTCGTTATTTGAGGACTGTGAGGGTGGTTTTTATGAAAGTCTGAGGGTGATCATAGTATTTCAGTAGAGGTGGGTAGGAGGCATCAGTAAAATTAGGACAATAGAGAAACATAAAAAAAGAAGAAAAAGAAAGAATTAGTATTAGTATAAGTATTTCATATTCATGATCTGACCAAATGCCCAAAATATCTAAACAATTTCCTATTAAAATCTTAAATACAATTTCCTTAATATCATACTCTAAAGGGGGCCGGGGGCCTCATTATTTCCAACATAAACCTAACCCATTTCCTGATTAGGTTGTGAATTTAAGGTAACTAGAGGTTGGATTGGGTTTTATCGCCCAATACTCGATTGTGTTAGTAAAATTATGTTGGAAATAAAAATTGTGGGGGGGGAGAAGGTCTCTAAATTCATAAAAATAGGTATGTTCGGTAATGATTCTCAATTTTATATGGTCGTACGTATATACGTTCTAATATCTTCTTCTAGATGCTGTTTCACAAAATGCGTGAATTGCTCGACATCTTAGTTTCCGTATCCGCTTTTAAGAATATACTATATAGTTGGAAATGTAAGAAGATTTTACGTTAGAATACCTTAATTCCAAGACGGTAGAAGGTGGTACTATAATCTCTGTACCAAAACTTCCGTCACTAACTATCAATTCTTCCGGAGGAGGAGGTAAACTCAATTCTGACACTGAATGTGTATCCTCATTTCTGTTCGACGTGGTGAACTTTTCTGGGGTCACTTCAGGTTCTTGATCTCTTTCCTCAATCCTCTCGTTACATTTATTCTCGAAACTCTTCATCTGCAGTGGCGTATCATCACCAATTTTTTTTCATTAAACTTTTCATAACTCTATAGAGCAAAATTAGACTTACAATTGCAATAACGGTTTGCACAATGTCTAAAAGGTAGCTCAATTCTTGCAAGGAAAATTCTGTAGACGCACTACATTTTCTACAAAACCATATAAAATTGAAAATCCCATGTTCTCTTAGCAAATAAATAAGTAGAAGAGTGATTATGATATTCCAAATAATAATAATTCCTGGTATAAAATATTCATGCTTATAGATAGGCATCTTAATGGGCGTCTGGTCAATTATTGTAAATGCTGATATATTCATATGTCGGATTGAAGAACTCCAAACATCGTTAAGTAAAGATGAAACATTAAAAAATTCATTCCCTTTATACGTAGATCGTAATAGCATCAGATCATTAGAGACTAGCTGGCTCGGAAAAAGATGTAAAAATACAGGTTCTGTAAGATCATTGTCGAGACACGGAAAATCCGATCTGACGAAAAGATTTCTCTCCACAATTAATTTAGTATTGCATGATATTCGAATTTTAAGGGCTCCGTATAATCTGGCTTCTTCTGGAACTCGAATGGTAGACACATTTTCTCTAGTCTTCAAAGTTAGAAATTCTGGTGGGTGTATTAAAACAAACTCATGCGATCCAATGTCTATAATCTGTGCCTCTTTCGAATCATAGCACGTATGGTCACAGTTGTGTAATATTTCCCTGACTGTACTGGCAACGAAAGCTGCGTGAGCACAATTTATTAAACGAGATCGTGTCACAGTGTGTGTAGGTATCTTACATAACTTTGATTGGCTATAATGACAAGCAAGAAGGCTTGTTCCTGTTATTGGTATAAGATCTTTTTTATCTTGAACTACCATAACTAAAGGCTGGATATCAACGGTACAAGTTTGGTTGTATACAGCAAACGAAAGTGGCTGCACATCATATAACTCAAACGAAGGCTGTATTTCAACAATCGGAATTTTCATCTGTAGGTAAATGTACGTGTCGGTGATTGAACAAGTCAAAACATTCATTGAATAATACATTTCTAACAACGACTTATCTATGGCTAACTTATATCCATTTTTCAAAATGATATTCTCAAATTCAGATAAATGTGCGTGCAACATTTTATACGGAATTATATTAGGGTTCAGCCTAGCATCTGTACACATCTGAATTGTCAGATCATATTTAAAAATTTGTAGAAACTGTACAAACTGCGTTGAAATCGAATAAAACTCTTGAATGAACGAAATGACCTCTTTATGGACTCGATTTGCAAGCTTATTAAGATGATCTCCCAGATCATGTTCTTGATCCAATATTTTTGCCGAAAAGTTTCTAATTTTATGAAAATTATCCTGTATCTGATCTTGAAAACTTAAAAATTCTGAAGTTGTGTTCTGAATATATAAATTGTTTTTTAACAATTGTTTTTGTAAACCCAGTACAGTTTGTTCCAAATGAAATTCCTTCTTATTTATCGAATCAATAGAAGAACTGTCAGCTACGTCACAACACCAATTCAATGCTTTCCCAATGAACCCTAGTAGTGCACGCGGAGATCTGGTTGATAATCGATGAAATCGTGGATTTGGAGGCTTTAAAAAATAATCGTTAATGTGGACTTGCAGATCATGTAAGTCTTTTGCAGCTTCGCAGACATCTGGAGCTAGAGTGTCATTTTCGTTGCAAAGCAGAGATTCAAAAAGAGAAGAAACCTTAACATCATGCGGAAAGGAAAATGTCAAATTGAAAGATATCGGTAATGAGTGTTGGTACAAAATAACATTTGGGAGTTTACGGAGAAATAAACCAGATGTTATTTGAAACTCGGTGTTATTAGACGTCACATGTGGGAAAGAGAAAGATAGGATAATGCAGCTTAAAACAAAATAGGTTATCTGAAACATAAATTAAATATAATGAGAAATTTAGAATTTTCACATGTTCTATTGATTATTATCTCTGTTAGCCTAAGTATATATGTTCCTGTTAAATTGCGTTACTAATTTCAATGTTTCCTTTTTTTATAGGTAAGTGGAATGCCTACTAGTTCATCTCAGTACTTCACCTAATTTTATTTTCAACAATGGAGGTAGACAAGTCATAGCTGAAACTGTTTTTGGGAGATGGTTTAATACTTCCTCTGGACCTGCATTTTAACAGAATAATGGACACAGGATTTTTTGTAGTGGTAAAAGGTTGTACTAACATACTGCAAATTAACGTAGAAATAACTCCCTGTTAGGCCAGTAATAAACTAACCTCTAGATTAAGTACACTGTATATATTTTATGCTTTTGTAAAGGACAAAAAAACTTATTTCGGGAAATATTCGTGCATCACTTTTTAGTAAATAGTTTGATTTTGTTTATCGAATTAAACAAAAATTATTTTTTCAAAATAATCGATTTACTCCTCGAGATACTCCCTTAGTACGTTCAAAGCAATTCTTGCAGCCTCTAATTTCGGGTAGTTAAATACTCCTGTAGCTATATTTGGAAAGGCAATGGTCGTTATGTCATTGTCCATAGCCAACTGTAGGGATTTCTCATAACACATCCTTAGGCGCTTAGCATTTTTATCATCGGGTGCAGATACATGTATAACATAATCTACAGGTAGATTATATCCTGAGGTTAATACGGCATTACCTGGGTTCAAGTGACCAATTTTCTTGCACTCCTGCCTCATTTCACTTCCCGTCAAAGACTGTACCATCAAGTCTACACCTCCTCTTGGTTGCAACAGGGTGTTGGATGAATTTACAATCGCTTGTCCTGCCAGTGATGTAATAGACCCATAATACCAAGCCACTTTCCGGTTAATTTCCTCGTTGATGGCAAACTTCGGTTTTTCAACATCAGCCATCGATTTGGTATCGGGTCCGGTCTCGTCCCAAGACGGAATTTCGGACATCAATTTCACATCTCGAATGAACAATGAATCCGCTTCCCCCGTGCTTTCCTCTTCCTGATACTCCATCAAAAAAGAAGTGGACTCCTCCTGCTGCTGAAAATCCTTTTCCTGGACTCCTTCACCCAATATTTGTGCATCCTGATTCTCTAACTTTTGCAAGTCCTTAGATATTCCCTTCTCAGGTGGATAATACTTCTTAAGCCGGTCTATAGAAAATCAGTCTATCTTAATCTGTCCTCTAGGTGTTCGAAACTTAACATGATAGCTGTTGTCATGATTTTGGACACAATTTGACCAGGTCCAAAATACTTTCCCGAGAAAGCAGCACATTGTCCTCGTTTTCTAGACAGATCAAAAATCCAAACCGCTTCACCCTGCTTGAATTCTTGTTGTATTCGCCTCTTGTCATAAGACTTCTTGGACGTCAGATGTCGGTTGTACAAATTTTCTTGGGCTTTCTCGCGTATATACTTCAGTCGTTCCAATCTGTCTTGGTTTTCTGAAAATTGACATTCCGTGCCCAACATGGCGGAATGCAACAATCGAGGAGAAAAGCCGTGGAGGAGTTCGAAAGGAGAATATTTCATGCTCACATTGCACGTGACGTTATAGGCAAAGGTCACTTCTGGTAAAAGTTCAATCCAACGTGATTGGTCAATTTTGTCTAAGGCGATCTTCAATTGCTGTTCTATATTTCTTACTGCGATTTCTACGCTCCCAATAGAAAAATGCCCTTGAACGTCAGCGAAATGTATTTGAGTCCCCAGTATTTTACATAACTCCTTAAATAATTGACTGGTAAATGCAACACCTCTATCACAACAGATTTGAGTTGGTATCTCATACTTCAATATGACGTTGCCATATATGAAAGCACTAACAGAAGCTGCAGAAGCATCTGGTAGAGAACCAGTAATACAAAAACGAGTTCCTTCATCTATGACTATGATTAGAAATTTGTGACGTAAGATATTATTACTCGGGTAGGTCCCACCAAGATCCACATAAATTCTAAAGAAAGGATGGACGCTAGGATGTGTCTGAAGACTACCGAACTGTTTTCCACTCCTCTTTTTTAGTAATTGACAAGTCACACAAGATTTGCACTTATCATACACAAATTTTTTCATATTAGGGAAATAGACAGACTTTACTAAAAGGTTGTATGTTTTCGAAAATCCACCATGGCACGCACCCAGTTTCCCGCAATGCAGTTTCTCAAATACAATGTCTTGCAATTTCGATGGTACTGCTAACAAATAGACTTTACCGAATGGTGTCTTATTCACTTTGTATGCTACATTATTCTTTAAAACAAAATACGATGCCTGTCTTTCATAGGCTGGATCCTTTTCTGCTTGATCCTCCAAGTGATCAATAATTTTCTTCAGCACTGCATCTTCTCGCTGTTCTTTTGCGATATCAATGAGGTCCATGTCTTCGATTAGGAAAATTCTCGGGTCAGAGGCACTCTCTTCTTCATCTTCCTTGTCGCGACTATGTTTAACAAAGCGACTCAAACTGTCGGCTTCTATGTTGTCGGTACCTTTCACGTGGGCGATCGTAAAATCGTAACAATCAATCTCAGACATCCAGCGTGCTAATTTACCTGTCAGGTTCTTACTGTGGCGAAGGAACGTAATAGCTTTGGAGTCCGTATGAAGATAGAAATGTCGACCCACCACGAAATATCTGAAAGATCGCAGGGCATACAGTAGAGCCAAGAGTTCCAAATGGTACACAGACAAATTTTTTTCTGAAGGTCCAACTGCTCGACTGGCATATGCGATCGGTACTAATTCAGCTTCAGGATCGTCTGAAATAGGTTGTTTTGCTACAGCTGCGAGGCCCTTCTTACACGCATCGGTGTAGATATGTAGATCCCTCTCTGGTTTGTATGCCATCAATGTTGGGGCTTCCAAAATTGCTTTTTTCAGAGCTTCAAAAGATTCTTGTTGCTGGGTTCCCCACTTAAAATCTTGGTCTTTTCGAAGCAGAGTTTGAAGAGGATAAGCGATTTCCGAGAAATCCTTAACATATCTTCGCAAAAAGGAGCACACCCCTAAAAAACTTTTTAAATTCTTCTTCGTGCGTGGACGTTGGAAATTCTGAATCGTGGCTAACATTCGATCCGACACCTGCACTCCAAATTTTGATAAACGATGTCCCAACACTATCAAAGAGTAATGTGCGATCTTTGTCTTCTCGGGAGACAATTTTAGTCCCCGTTCTCTAAGTTTTTCAAAAAGGACCTTGCACCAATGCACCATCTCGTCTACAGATGACGCGATAATGTAGAAGTCGTCCACATAATGCATAATATTTGTACTTGGAAATCCTGATAACGTCAATTTGACCAGTCTATTAAGCGCTGCTGCGGAAGAAATGTGTCCCATAGGTAGGACACAATATTGATAACTTGACATGCCTGGTATCGAGAAGCCTGTACACTCTTTCGACTCCTCTGTAATCGGAATTTGGAAGAAACCTTTGGTCAAATCGCTCGAGGTATAAAGGAGATGTCCTGCCATACGATTGATTATGTCATCCACCGACGGTGTCGCAAAGTTCGAAGGATAGGACTGCTGATTTAGACCCCTCAGATCACTTACGAATCGGAACTGATTATTACGCTTCCTAATCAGCAAGATGGGGTGGTTCCAGGGCGAGATTTTTTTCCTCAGAATCCCTTGACGAAGCATCGTGTCTAACTGCTGCTTGAGTATTCCACGGAGATGATAGGGCACTGAGTAGGGCGTCTTATACACGGGTGTGGGATCGGATAGACGAATTTCATGAAGGTAACCTCGTGCGAGTCCTATGTCCTCCTCAGACCAACTCCAAACATCAGGAAATTCTCGTATGAGACTGTAGAATCTTTCTTTGTCTTCTGGAGGTTATAACAAAATACTTTGGATAGGTTAATAATTACCTGTACCTTGGGCAGAAAGTGCTCATACATATGCACTATACTTCATAGAATGTTAATTGAGTAATAACAGAAGAAGAATGTTTTTAAGATATGTAAGATATTATTATGGGATAGTTGTTGCTATGTAAATGTTTATGGATACCGAGTCAGCAAGTTTGTGTGCTTGACAGTGTTAAGGAAAATATATTATAAAGTATATCAACTAATAAACCATTTTTAGCACTGTTTATCGACATTATCATTCTTATATAAAAAGTGAGAACGATAGTATATAATTATTAAAGATTACTACCACTCGAGATTTGTATATCATATTTCGCCGAACCAGGTTGACGACTACTCTTAGTGAGTCGTTATAAAAATTTTGGTGCCTTCACACCGGGATTAGCTAAAAATTTTGGTTTACCTCACCCGGGACTTTTCATAAATTCTATACCCCGAAGCAAAGTAAGGGTGAATTTACTTTTACAATTAAGTTAATGAATATAAATTTGACCATATTGAGAAGTGGTAGAATAATCATAAGGAAAATGGACACTGAAATAATGGAGAATGAATCCACTAAAGGTGACAACGGTGAACCTAGTGTAACATCAAGAATGACATCGGAAGACCGAATCTTGCTAGTCTTACAGCGGCAATTGAGTCAGATGTCTACCGAATTAAAGCAGACGATAGAACATAACTCTGAAGAATCCAACAAGCAATACGAAGAATTAAAGCAGACGATGAAGCATAACTCTGAAGAATTAAGTAGACGAATAGAACAGAAGTCTGATGAATCTAACAAGCAATACGAAGAATTGAAGCAGACGATAGAACAGAAGATGGAACAGAAGTCGGATGAAACGAAACAATTAATTATCCAGACGATGAGCGATATTACCTCGCAGTTCGAGGAAAAGTTAAAAGGAATATCGGAGGAATGCCAGGGTAATCACAACCACCTGAGCCAAGAAATCAGTGATATAAAAAAGGATTTAGAAGTAACCGAATCTTCTGTTCAACAACAAAAGATCCAGGTCATCAATAATGCTAACAACATACGAGCAAATACGCAGTCGATAGCTACGTTACAGGAAGAAATTAGAATGCTACAGGTTAAGGACAACACATACCGTAATAACATGTGTAGTGATCGCTTGGAGTTTCCCCATTCACCAGAGATGAACTCGCCTTCGCCGGGGTCTGATGATGATATTATATTGGAAGAAATACATCCGAAGAGTACAGATGGGCGAAACATAGATGGTGTAACGACACATCACATCATGGATAGGAACTATCACCCAATAAGTACACGGAATGATAAAAGGAAGGTAAAATTAAGTGTTAAGATGAGTGAAATTCGAGCTATGAGCAAATTCAGTGGTAAGTGTAACGAGAATGCTACTTCTTTCTTAGAGAAATTCCAGGACGAATGCAATATTATGTGTATAGATAGATCACAATATATGAAATTAATCCCTCATGTATTACTCCCACCTTGTTCATTATGGTTTAAAGCAGTACGTGATCACATCAGTACATATGATGAATTCAAAGCGGCACTGATCGCAAATTATGAAAATGACTTTTTGCTTGCGAATAGAGATGCCACCATTAGAAATCAACACTTCAATCCTCGATTGCATAAATCTATTGTAGAGTTTGTTGTAAATACATACAACGAATTAAAGGTCGTTAATCCATTGCAATCCGAATCGAGAATAATAGCATCGATTCGAAATTTGCTTCCATTTAAATTGCAACAGATCTTATTTTCCACACAGTGTATGAGTTTCAACCATTTATTAATGCTTGTCCAATGCTATGAAACTCAATACCATGCTATGAATCAACAAGCAGGAATGGGTAAAAATAAGAATAATTCAGATCATTTTGTGCCTCTTCGGAATTTAAATATCCGAAGTGTGAATAATACGGAACATAACCTAAGCCGAGTATATTCTAGTAATCAAAACGAGCAAAATAGACAAAGTTATCTAGGGAATCCGCCTAACCTAATTAATCGTAGCAATCCATATGTTAGACCATATAATCAAAATAGGTTTAAAAATAGACGGAATGTATGGCGAAATTCTAGGAATACAGCGAACTACGTGGATAGACGTAATGGAAGGACAAGAGATGGCACTTCGCATCAAGATACAGGTATTGAAGTAATTTCTGCACAGAACAATAATACGGAACATAATCATGATTGTGCTGTGCAATGTACTTTATTAGAACCATACACCAGTATGAATTTAAACTAATTACGGCTGATGTGGTAGAAGTTAAACCCATATCAGCTGTAGATTCTCATGAACATTCATCTAAAAATTTAAGCGATAATTCTTATGAACATTTATCTTCCAATTTACATATTCATGTTAATGATGAAAATGATCTTTCACATGACGTCTCTGTAAATAATTATTCGGAAATAGCAATTAATAGATGTCAGTACCAATTTATACCTGTTGTAAATCGTTGTTGGTTCGAAGATGATACTGTCAATGATGGTTTTAATATTGAAGAAAATTTTGTATTTTTAAAATCTTATAGTACAGCTAAAATACCTATTAAAGTCAATGGGTTATGTACTGAAGCTTTACTTGACACAGGAGCAAATGCCTCATTATTATCGTATTCATTGTGGAAAACAATTACTAATAATTATTCGAATCCTAAATTACAAAAGGCTGAGAACCTTATTATAGTTGATTTTACCGGTAAACATAAAAAGAGAGTAGCTGGAATCACTCGTGTGACAATAACTATTCAAGATTTTGAAATATCAATTCCTATTCTGGTAATAAAGGAACTTAACGAGAAATTAATTATGGGTTTAGATTTATTATCTCAATTACGTGTCATGCTTGATTTTAAAAACCAAACGTTGACTATACCGGGTATACCTCAGGAAATCGTTCAGAAACTGCTTCCAAAATTAGATAATCTTGCTTGTCAATATAATGATATTTCTCCTGTAGTGAATAATGTTTCTGTTAGTGCAGAAAGTGGTAAATTAAATGATCAACGAATGGAAGACACACCAAATTTGGTGGATGTAAAGGACGATGTATTGTTTTCTGAGCGTGTTAAATCACTCGAAAGCAGCCTTGATTTTGCTGATAATACAGTAAAAGCTGACTTTAAGGATATCCTATATAAACATAGAAATGTCTTTTCAGAACGTCCTGGGCGTTGCAAGGATTTTGTTTATTCTTTTAAAGTTAAAACAGACAAACCCATAGTAACTAAGCCCTATATAATTCCATATAGATACAGGGAGAATGTACGTAAGCAAATTACAGATATGTTAAGAGATGGGATCATTAGGCCTTCACGAAGCGTCCACCTTAATCCATTACATGTTGTTCCAAAGAAAAATGGTTCTCTACGTGTGGTATTAGATTTGAGACGCACGAATAGTCACATTGATCTGGAACAAGTGAGGTATCCTTCAGTGGAAGAAATTACAAGGGAACACTGTATTCGGAAATTTAGATCTAGTGATGGCGTATAATCAGGTCGAATTACATGAAGATTCGAAACCGTACACAGCATTTAGTTTTGAAGGTCACTTATACGAATACAATCGTGTAGTCTTTGGGCTTATCAATGGTAGTGCGGCGTTAGCATCCTGCTTGAACAAAGTTCTAGGTCAAGACTTACGTAGCAACGTGATAACTTATGCTGATGACATCTTAATCATGGGAAAAAATCCACATGAATACTTGAAGTACTTAGATATAGTTTTAGACAGATTGGAAAGTTCGGGCCTTACTATCAATCTACAGAAATCTAAATTTCTGCAGAATTCTATAGAATTTCTTGGATACCAAATTGATGCCTCTGGTTTACAATTCAGTCAATCTAAAGTACAAGCCATAGAAGATCTGCCTGCTCCAGTAAATGTGAAACTGACACGACAAATATTAGGGCTCTTCAATTAGTTTCGCAAAGCCATCCCGCGATTCGCTGAGATAGCCCAGCCTTTATTTATGATTATAAAGAAAGGAGTACCATGGCAATGGGGTCCGATTCAAGAACACAGTTTTAATAAGTTGAAGGAGTGCGTAAAACGAAACATCCATTTGAATCACCCCCGATATGACGTTCCTTTTTATGTTCAGTGTGACGGTTCCCAACTTGGAATTTCTGCAGTACTCTGGCAACCTAACCCAACTATTCAGGAACCGGCTGTTATTCATTGCGCTAGCCGTACTTTAAAGAAAGCGGAAAAGGGGTACACCACGACAGAAATCGAACTTTTGGCTGTACGTTTTGCAATACAAAAATTTGCTCCATATCTTAGCGGATGTCATTTCATAGTACTTACCGACCATAATTCATTGCGATACCTTAACAGCGTACAGGGATATAATAACAGATTACTTCGCTGGTCGTTAGATCTTCAAGCTTATGATTTCGAAGTACAACACATTAAAGGGGTAGATAATGGACCCGTAGATACATTATCACGTCTGTTTCCTGGAGAAGAACAACATATTTTGTCCATTAACGAATTTAAGATCTTACAGGATGAAATAGCTACCATTTCAATAGAAGATTTACGAGAACATCAAATGAAGTATCATGAATATAAACAAATCATGGAACATTTATCTTCATGCGGTGAAGGATGTAATTGTCCCAAACACTGGAATCTCAGATTTAAATTATCTAATGGAATTTTACTTATTAAAGATTTTAAATTCAAATCTAGGAACAAAATTTGCGTTCCACCTACGTTAACAGCACGCATATTAAAGGCCTACCATGATGATTTCGGACATTTTGGGTATGTAAAGGTATGTGCCTTGGTTAATAAATCCTTTTACTGGAAGGGAATGAGAGCTCAAATCAAAAATTATATCAATGACTGCATTGAGTGTATGCGAATTAAACACAATTACCAAGCTATACAAAAACCAATGCTCTCAATAACGCCTGAGAGACCACATTCATTTCTGTCGATCGATTTATATGGACCTTTACCAAGAGCAGCTACTGGAGAAACTTATTTGTTAACAACCATGGATATCTTTTCACGATATGTAGTAGCCTATCCCTTGCGTAGAGCAACTTCCGCTGCTATCGTAAATAAAATTCTGAATGTATATATTCCACATTGTGGCCCTATCGAACATATATTATGCGATAACGGTTCACAATTCAAAAGTGATGTGTTCCTCAAAGCCATGAACAAGGCTAACATTAAAATTCATTTTGTAACTCCGTACCATCCTAGTAGTTCTGTGGTAGAAAATGTACATCGCAATTTTGGTATGTTGTTTCGACACTTTTGTAAAGATAAACATGCTGAATGGATTAAGCATGTCAACCAAATTACGTACCTTTTGAATAATTCTATATCAGACACTTTAGGTGTGTCTCCTGCTAATGTGCATAATGGTTCTGATTTGGTTTTCTCTGTGGAACAACATTTTGATGTCAAATTAGAAGATTCGACAATTATTCTAGGAACAAAATTTGCGTTCCACCTACGTTAACAGCACGCATATTAAAGGCCTACCATGATGATTTCGGACATTTTGGGTATGTAAAGGTATGTGCCTTGGTTAATAAATCCTTTTACTGAAAGGGAATGAGAGCTCAAATCAAAAATTATATCAATGACTGCATTGAGTGTATGCGAATTAAACACAATTACCAAGCTATACAAAAACCAATGCTCTCAATAACGCCTGAGAGACCACATTCATTTCTGTCGATCGATTTATATGGACCTTTACCAAGAGCAGCTACTGGAGAAACTTATTTGTTAACAACCATGGATATCTTTTCACGATATGTAGTAGCCTATTCCTTGCCCGATGATTTGGATTCTTCCAGTTTAGTGAATATGGTAAAAATCCGAAGACATAACAAATTTTTGAAACGTAATTCACAAGTAGAGTCTTTGCAAGAAGGAAAATATCGGATCAAGGTCAATGACTTAGTTTTTGTTAAACAACATCCACAAAGTAATATGTTGTTAAAGAAGATTTATAAATTTTGTGACATTTTCTCAGGTCCTTATTTATGTTTTAAGGAAATAAATCCTAGTTTTCGAATTGTTGAACGCTAAAACGGGTACGTCAATTGGACTTCGTAATATAGATGAGTTAAAGGTGTGGAAACCTACTCAGTATACAAAGGAAAAATGGATGCATCTAGTGAAAGAGTTAGTTGCGCCTGACATTCTTGCTCAAATAAATAGGAATGAAGAAGACTGAAAGGGAAAAAATATATATAATACCAGAAGGGTGTTTTCTGTTTATGTAAAAATAGACTTATTTTCTTCCTTTTTGGTTATTCAAACGTAGGTTCTGTTTAATTTTTGATTTTTGTTCAATTAGATTTTCTTTGATTTTCATTAATCAACGATAAGTTTTCAATGATTTGAATTCTTTCTTATTAACGTGAAGGATTATAATTTAAGCATGATTCATGATTGATTAAGCACAAAAATTGTTTTCATTATATCAATTTGTGTTGAAACTTTATTGTTAAAAATAAGTATTATTGAAGTGTAAGATTTGTTATAAATGTATCTATATATATATATGTGAAATGTAATGAAGATATATACGAGGTGTGATCAAAATATAAAGAACATATGTAATTTAACAACACTATTGTAAACGGACCAGTGGTTCTTGAAGATAAAAGCCAAACTCGCTTATGACTTTTATATTCAGTCCCATCGTCGGGCGACATTTTATATAACAAAATACTTTGGATAGGTTAATAATTACCTGTACCTTGGGCAGAAAGTGCTCATACATATGCACTATACTTCATAGAATGTTAATTGAGTAATAACAGAAGAAGAATGTTTTTAAGATATGTAAGATATTATTATGGGATAGTTGTTGCTATGTAAATGTTTATGGATACCGAGTCAGCAAGTTTGTGTGCTTGACAGTGTTAAGGAAAATATATTATAAAGTATATCAACTAATAAACCATTTTAGCACTGTTTATCGACATTATCATTCTTATATAAAAAGTGAGAACGATAGTATATAATTATTAAAGATTACTACCACTCGAGATTTGTATATCATATTTCGCCGAACCAGGTTGACGACTACTCTTAGTGAGTCGTTATAAGGTAGCTCGGGGTTGACGTCGACACGACTAGGGTCACAAAGTCGCCTGGACAGCTCCATCTTCTCCGGGGACGGTAGGTCCTCTTCTACCGACGAAAAACTCCTCTCCTCAGGCTATTCTGGGACCTCCTCAAAATCTTCAGCATCCCCAATATGTGTACCTTGTCGCAGTTTGATCTCCTTAATGGTGGGATTCGTAACATACACCACGGGGCATCCTCCATTCACTATCGCACGTGGAATAAAAATGTCCAGTATTTCTTCTATCCGGCGAGAGGGCGACAATAATAACTTCTTCCCCGAAATATCCCAACAACTGCGTAGTTTCACCAGAGTATGCGAGCGAGGTGGTAAAATCGTGTTTTCCAATACTCTATAAATAGCCCGAGATCCCTGCGCAAGCCTAGATGTTAAGACCTTTGACAAATTAACTTCTAAATTCCTCAGAGGCAACGTTTTCGAAGGAGGGCGACCGAATCGAAAGAGAGTTAAATTTTGCTTATTGTAATCTAAGACAGCCCTGTGCTTATCCAAAAAATCGGCGCCAATCAAAGGCCCATAATCAAAATTTGGAATAACTCTGAATACATGAGTAAACCATTTTTTACCAATCCTAAATTTTAATAAAGCTATCTCAGAAACTTGTATAGACTTCCCTGTTACTCCCCGAAGTCTAGTATTAATACGGAAACGTTTAGCATTTTCCGGGACCAAATTTTCCCCCAGACAACTGATCTGGCTGCCGCTGTCAATCATCAGTTCTACGTCTTTCCCGTTCATTAAAGCTGACACATGAGGCAATTCGTTAAAGGACACTATAGGGACTATAACGGAACCTTGAGTAGATTCGTCCCGACCATCTACTCTGTCTGCATGTTTAAAGAAGGCATACGACAATATCTCGCAATATGATTCGGTAATTTGCATTTGTAACAAATAATTTGGCCTCTATCCGGAGTCGAACCCTGACCTGGCGAAGAATTACTATTACTTGAGGACGCAAAATCATTGCTAGACTTTTTATTAGTATCAGCATTATTATTCTGACTTCTGTTGTTTTGATTACCGTTCCGTTTTCCTTGGTAATCCTGACCTACATTTTTCGGCTGATTAAACTGCTTTTTCCTATATTGAAAATCATCGCTTCTTTCACAATTTGTTGAAGGAGCTAAGGCTGAAATCTGCATCGTCAACTTTGACAGTTGTTGCTGTATGTCAGTCAACGGGTCGATTACCGGTTGGTTCTGTTGAGTCTGCTGGTTTTGCAAGCATGCTGACTGTGTATTATATGGTTGAGCAGTAATCGGACTTTGAACCCTTACTTCAGCATTATTCTGAGTATTAGCATCTATGCTAGCCGGAGAAAATAAAGACGACTGCAAAACAGCAGAATTCTTTTTCAAGAATTTCTCTAATTCCTTACGCTTCAGTAACAATTTAGTTCTTTCCTCGATAATGAGATCGTTCAGAAGGTCACTGACCGTGTTATACTCCTCTCGTACTACAACTTTAAAGTAATCGGGTAAAAGTCCCTCCACAATGAATTGTAATTGTTTCTTTTCATCGGCAGTCGGGTCTGCGCGTAAAATCAAATCCTGCTTCGCATAAACGTACTCTAGAACGGATTCTGATTCATTCTGTTCACGGGCTCGCATCTGAGCTTCAGATAATTGTGGCACCAAATTGTCCTTTAAAGCGTTTATAAAAGCTTGCTTGAACTGGTCGTAAGTCATTTGGGGAAATTCTGGCTTTCTTTCTATGCCAGCAAACCAGTTTTCAGCGGGGCCACGGAGTAGGCTCCCCAGCACCAATTTTCGTCTCATACCATCCCATGAATTAGTGCTAGCGATGGTCTCATATCGTCTGATGTACGTGTTTACATCGTCACCCAACCGGGCATAAAAAGGCTCCGGTTTCACAATCGTGCCGTGCATGGACGGAGGTGGATCGTTTCCTCCTGTTGCCATACTGCTAGAACTAGAACCACGAACAGTTACGTCTAAAGAATCAGGAGAAATATTCGAAAATGATTCCGAAAATTCTAGCTTCTTTTTAAGTTGCTCTAAATAATTACGTGTAAATTTAGTCGAATTAGGAGATGAACAGGCCGCGGGATCGAAATAGACAGTATCACTTAAGTTAAAAATATCTTCTAAAGGTATCAAAAATTCGTCCGCTAGTCTTCGCAACATATAACACAAGTAATAAAACTATTGGGCACAAGTCAGGACCTTAAATATGCTATACCTACACTAAAAACTAAATACAACACATAAAACATACACAAGAGGTATTGGGGCTCCACCACTCTCCGAAAAGGAGAGAAAAAGAAAGGTAATTATAGAATAGCATAAGAAAGATTGCTCCAAAATAAAAAAACAAAAGAGAAGAAAACTAGTTTCATAGAGGGTTGGTGGCGGGGAAGTTGGAGGTGATTCTAAAAAGCCTAAAAAATGAAGAGAAAACAGTTTAGAAGTTTGAAAGACAACTAGCATTGATCACCTTCTTTCGCTGATGAGAGAAAAAAGATCAGCTTCTCCATCATCTTACGCTTGTGCATTCGGTAGGAATGCTTTCCTACGTTTTGAAGAAAGAAAGGAAACTATTATCGTTAACTTGGGAAATATAGCTCACTGGTAGAATTGAGAGGTATCTGAGAATACGACGAGCGTATTTAGTTTGTAGGTCATGTGGGTAGAAATAAATAAAAACAAATATATAAAAAAAGAGAGAGTTGAGAGTCTGTTTAGGAAGAAAGAAAAGGAAGGTTGTTTGGGCGTTTAGGACCTTGGATGTGTATTCCGTACCTCCGTTCCTGGTCGTCGACTGGTGGTCTCCATGTCTCGGCTTCTGTGTCGAATTGGCGTGAAACTTGGAATAGGTCTCTCCTGCCGTTGCTCACACTCGCTCCTCGTGAACTTTACCGCTCCTCGTGTACTTCACCGCTTCTCGAGTGCTACTCCCATCTTCCGGGTCCTGGGACGTTTTTATATGAACCAAAGTAGGAAGATGGCCGACGAAATTACGGAAAAACATCCAAAGTACGCACGTGTAGGATTCAGGAAAGTGCAAGGTAAATGGAATTCTCGACTTATTTAATAATTTGTCAACAGTTACAGAACGCTTTGGTTACATCAGATTACATAAGTTACATAAATTTACCAAGAATGAAGAATGAGGAATCGTCTACTAAAGAGAATTTTGAAATGTTTGCTGACTGTCTTATTATTCCAAGTTGTGTCTGTCTCTCATCATCCACAGAAAATAAAGAAAGAAAAAAAGTAAAAAAAATATAAAAAATAAAATCGTTTTTAAATCTTGATTTGTTTATATACTGAATATTAAAAATATGAGGGAAATCCAATATCTCTATAATAATAAATTAAACCGTTTATCTCTGATGGTTTCGCAAGGGCGTCTTACGTAAAGGGAGCACTCTACTCTTCACGGGTTCTTTATAAACAGTAACAGAATGCATTTGTTGTACAGAACTATGCTATACAGAAGAATAAATAAAGTCGTTATCTTTGATGTGATTTCACAGGGTGCCTTATGTAAAGAGCGCACTGTACTTATCACAGGTTCTTTACCAATAACAAGTGTGAGAATTTATTATAAAAAGAACTTGTACCTTTATTTATAATGTGATGTTTCGGAGGGCGTACCGGGACATGTCCCAGTGGGCCAGCATTGGGCTGGGCTTACGAGGAAGGTCCATAAACCGTGAGAGTTGAATTTTGATGAAAATTTGTGACAAGATTCAGTTCGAGTTGCTAAGTAACGTAGTAATAGTCACTCGATGCGCAAATGCTTCGTTGAGCTGCTACACCGACGCCATCTTGAAATCCTGTAGGCAATGTCCAAGAATACCCTTTTAGCACAAAAATGAAAAAGCTTTTGATATATCTGACTTCAGTATTGTAAACCAAGGTAAATCATCTATATTTGAGTGTACTTCCAGTGCATGACCGCTATCTTGAAAGGCGCCATATTGAATCGTCGTCAAATATGATAAATGGCAAGGGGGTCATGTGGGGTATCAAATAGAACTGGAATTTACTCCTTTGGTCATTTCCGTAACCAAAGTTTAGATATCTGTTTTCACTTCAGAGTTAAGAGTTCTCTTGCTCACAGGAACATACAAAAACTGAGCAAGTAAAATTCGTGGTATGAAATGCGGTCGTGCAAACACTTGCATGATTTTAACTAATGCAATAGTAGTTATTTGATCTACAATAGCCACTATACCAATCAGATCTTGAGACTAGTGAGAGATATCGTTAATTAAATTGAAATGCCTGTAGTGAAAAATGGAATGGCAGCACTGTAACAAATTATACCTATTTCAAAATCGCTATATATATATATATATTAGTCTGTGTGTGTTGCGATTATGCATAGCATTTAAATGCTGTAATATAAGTTAGGTGGAACGGCACATATGGTTTTAAAGAATCTGTCTTGAAGTTATTAGAAAATTAATAAAAAAATATTAGAAAAATAATATAAACTATTGCACATAAGCAAATATTAACCTACTAACCTTTTGCTCTTCAATTGTGATGATGGAGATCCAAAACGTAGTGATTAGCACACAGCATCATGGAGCAGTGCAAACACTTAACAAATGCACTTTCGCCACAATCTTCATGACCACAGACACTATTTTCTACTAGTCTCCAGAACATTTGTAAATGAACCAACTATTGCTCCTGTTACGTACCCACATTTCTGCCATGCATATGCAGGCATATCCTTTAGGACTGGCGCACAAAATTGATGATACAGAACAGAATGCATTTTCTTTATGAAAATTCTGTCATATAATTTGTACACCGAACAAGTGAACACCTGCTACAATCAGTTATTTATCACAGTTTTGATATGAAAACTAGTCTTGCCCTTATTATAAGCAAGTGTTTTATCGTTAAAGGTGGAAAGATGCACATATTTAATTATTTTATATTGAAGGGAAAAGGAAGAAAGAGGCTTGTTTCATGGATTGCAACTTGGAATTGAATCTTGTAATAATCTTTACTGCCACATATTCTTAGCAGTTGTGCATGCATTCTCTTATCACTAATAGCAGAACAGACACAAGAAAAGTGAATTCTAAGTTTCCAGGTGTATCTTCTAAGAATTGGCTGTGAACTGATAATTTAAATCTCCTTCATTGTTCAATGTGGCAGCAATAAATCGATTGTATTTAGAGAAACTGTCAATAAGTACATTAAAGTATTTTTACTTCGTAATATGCACGGTAAATTATAGGACGTCAAATATGAGTATTGGAAAGGAACGCAATATTCCGCAGCAATGATGGTCTTTGCGTAAGGTTTCTAGATTGGAGAATAAAACTTAACACACTATAATGGACCACGTAAAATTGCCTAAAAGAGATTTTTAGTTTCATACAATTCAACGTCCCACACGCCTGCTACGCTAAAGGAGACGTGGACCTACTGATTATAGTGGAATCCGAACCATTTTGGTCGTTCAACTACTATGTACCAGTTTATATAATTTTTCTAATATATATACGAACAATCCCTTTGGTATTCTCTGCTTGTCAGTACTATTAGGCATGTGTTTCATCGACCAACAGTCTATTCCATCGCACTTTGAAATAGGTATAACTTGTAGCATGCTGATATTCCATTTTTCACTACAGAAATTTCAATTTAATTCACGATTTCTCTTACTAGTCTCAAGATCTGATTGGCATAGTTGCTATTGTACTGCATTAACTACTGCATTAGTTAAAATCATGCAAGTGCTCGCACGACCGTGTTTCATGACACTAGTTTAACACGCAGTTTTTATATGTTCCTCTGGGTAAGAGGGGCTCTTAACTCTGAAGTGAAAACAGATATATAAATTTTGGTTACGGAAATGAATTCAGGAGTAAATTCCAGTGCTATTTGATACCCCACATGACCCCCTTGCCATTTATTATATTTGACGGCGATTCAACATGGCGCCTTTCAAGATGGCGGTCATGCACTGGAAGTACTCTCGCATATAGATGATTTACCTTGGTTTACAATACTGAAGTCAGATATATCAAAAGCTTTTTCATTTTTGTGCTAAAAGGGTATTCTTGGACATTGCCTACAGGATTTCAAGATGGCGTCGGTGTAGCAGCTCAACGAAGCATTTGCGCATCGAGTGACTATTACTACGTTACTTAGCAACTCGAACTGAATCTTGTCACAAATTTTCATCAAAATTCAACTCTCACGATTTATGGACCTTCCTCGTTAGAACAGGCAGTGTTGCTACATTCCTCGCTCTGGAGTGGGCTGAAAAATAGTACCAAATTGAACCAAAAAGGACTGAATTCATTATTTTATACCACTGTAATACATAGCTCTATAACACGAAACTAAAAAAAGTAAAGTTCTAGAACACTCCCCCCTCTTCCAAGAGTCCAAATCAAAAAAGTGCTCTTTTAAAAATTATTTTTTTAAAACATCCAAATAGGAGGACTCAGTGGCGTAACAATAGCCTTTGGCGCCCCTAAGCAAAATACCTAGTGGCGCCCCCTCACCCATTTAATAGACCAATGTATGACCATCTGTAACTTACGCGTATGCGCCACATTCCACATTTGACTAGCTTTGGGCACTGTTGCCAACATGAGATTTCTCTTTCCGCTAAAACAGGGCTAAAAATTCGCTAACTGAAAAAAAAGTCACGTCTACAAAAATACTGTAAGTTATATTGCAATCGGTATTTAAGAAGATCAGCTAATTATTACTCTCCAATAATGTTGGGATTAGAGCCTAAATAGGTCAGTATCGTCCTCATTCATTTAACACTATGTTATCTCAGTCAACATCAGGAGCGGACGGAGGCAAAATTTTCACCCTGCCAATGAGTTTTTGCCCCCCCCCCCACCTAGTCCTAGCATATATTTTACATTTTATTACAGTGATGTTAGGAAATTTATTTTGGGGTGCTCGTTTGGGTGTCCCTGACGTTACCGTCCAGGGCAGTTGCCCGGTTTGTCCAACCTTTGGTACTTGGAGAATTTGTCGTTATTGCTGAAAGCCTGTTGCGCAGGGGAATTTTATTTATAGTTAGTAAGCTCAATACATGTAATATATGACTGGTATCGTATTAATACGGTAATAATTAATTACCAGGAGGATTAATTTCTTAACCATACAGTGCTGTAACCTCGACGAGTTTACAGTAATGCCAATAATTTGATACGCAAATGTAATGAACTGCGAGAGAGGGGGAAGAAATTTTTATTCTTGCCATGTTTGAAAATGAAGACCACGAAAACTTAGGGCTCCATTTATATAATTTGTTTATTTTTTATTAAAAACCTGGGGCTCCCCCTAATGCCTACCCTGCCTACCCTATTGCTACCCCGCTGGGAGGATCCTAAACAACCGTGGAAGTAGATGAAACTTTTCTCCCACGTAGGAAGTATAACAGAGGCTCCAAATTAAGAGAGAAAACAGTTATTATCTTCGGTATGTATTGCAAGGAAACCAAACGCGCCTCTATGTCAAAGTGACCACAAATCAAAACAGTATTATGGCCATATATATATACAACGAGAAACAAATCAATCATCTCCGAGTTCACTCCTCATGACATCACACATGTGAGTAACGTGAGATGTGGAAAAAGTCTTACTGACACTTTTGAAAATGTGACAAGTATTTGTTAAATGGTGCTGAATTGGGTCGAATTGTACCAACTTTTTTACAAAACGGGCTGAAAATGCCAGCGTGGTACCAACGGGCCGATGAATGACAAAAAGGGCTAAATTTGGTACAATTGTACCAAATGTGGCAACAGTGAGAACAGGTATCTGGGCTCCTGTAGAACACTGTTCACCTTCCCCTGAACACCATTGTAATGCAGCGTGAAACAGAAGTTCTTTCAATTCTCAGAAGTAAGGAACCATTTCCTCCAATTAAAATATCCTGGTTACACTAATGCTTAAAACTAGATATTTGACTTTATTTTCATTTCATATTATGAGACTTAGGCAGTCTGAGTCTTAAGCTTTATCTGCATCACGAGATGGAACTAAATCACCTTAGAGGAAATATTTCGAAATATTCGAAAACAAGTAGAGATATTAAAATATAAGATTAGAAGTAATTAATTAAGAAATAATTATCATTATTCCTTAAACTTATAAGTTTACTTTAGAAAGGTACAAAATAAAACCCTAAAAGCAACTTGGTATTTCTGGAACAGAATTTGTGAGTTGCTATAACATATTCTTTCTCTTATTACACATCATTTAAATCTACATAACTAATACGATATTAACCTTATTGTGACCTTTCTTACAATTCAAAATTATTCGACATTCAAATAAAATAACAACAGACATAAACGAGGAATGGAACAATAATTGCTAACAGAATAACAGAAAAATATAATAATTTGAATAAAATTGTAACAATTGCATTAAATAGATTTATGAAACAATTGCGAAAAAATAATTAAGTCAGCAGGAAATATACTTCGATATTCGAACCAAAGGAAGGGGTAGAAAACCACCTATCAACGGCATCATATCTAGTGTTACTGTCTGCTTTTCTACGCCATCCAATGATATTACACCTTATTTGTATAGTATGTCGTCCAGTTGTATAAATGTTCAGTGTTGTCCTTTGTGTTAGAGAAGATTTTTTTTTGTTTTTCGTTATTCATTCTTTACATTTAGTCCCATTAAATTAGCGTGTAAAGTTGTGTATAGAATCAGGATCCCTTTCCTTTGCTTTCTGCAAATAAGGTAATTTTCAAATAACAATAGTTACTGACAATTTACCACTAAGATGCTCCTATTATTTGGACTGAAATAAACTCTTTTCGTTGATATTTGCACTGTAAAATGTAAAAGTATTTACATTGAACGTTAAGCTTTTTCAAGAATTTGAAGAATTTTTCAATATAATTCTACTGTACTATTAGCGTTATCGGAAAGAAGAAAGGTATCCAAAAATGAGGCATACCCCCAATTAATAGATCTCATTGAGCTTAACAAACGATATACGTGAACAGGCACGCTTATAGGAATTTAATTTCGGGGAGGAAGTCCAAGTGTTTTCAGGCTGTCTGAATGCAACATAAGAATAAATTATATCAAAATTTGTAAAATCGTTCCTGAAATTAGAATAAATTTACAGAAAAGTTGCGATTTTACGGGAGTTTCGTACTCCCAGATCCCAACTCCTCCGTACTTCCCTGTGCTTGAGTATAAATCCTCATGCATAGCTTAATTTTGCATAGAGTAATAAAGATGGCATTGAAACTGAAGTTTATCCTTGTCAAGCACTAGCAGGACGTCGTATACTGTGTGGTTAATAAGATGTAGAACAAATGATAAACTGTTAAGTTACTTTTTATTTAACTGTAATATTGTTCAAAGATAACACAATTCTTCTTCTTTCACTGCACTACAGCTCAGCCGAGCCTTGGGTATTCATAAGGATTTACTTCCACAGTCTTCTGTCTGCCGCTGAAGATTTCCAGTTTCGAATATTCAGTTCTCTAATATCCCCTAATAGTAATCCCACCATCTGATTTTTGGTCTTCCTCGGCTTTTGTTGCCTTTCCTTTGCCCTTTAAAGATTTTTCTAGCTACTCTTTTCTGTTGGCATTGTACACTCATGTCCCAAATTGTTGTCGCATGCATGTCTATAAATAAGTTGTTGTAAGAATATAATTTGATAACGAATTTATCCGGTATTTCTTATAATGTTAGTATGTGTATAATCGGCAAAGACATACGTATATGTGGCAAATTTTGTGTCAAAAGAGCAGTAAATAAGAACAATAAAACGAAAATAAAACTTTCTTGTCCATTTAGCAAAAATTTGTTTTACTCATTCTAATTTTCGTATTTATAATTGTTTTCCTATGAACTTTACCACAAATATACATTTCCCAATTATACCCATAGTAACAGTATTAAAAGTACGCTGCAAAATTATTATCAAATTATATTCTTACAAGAAGACAGTTACAGATATGCGACAATCGTTTTGGACATGAGTACATAGATGACCGAACCATCGTAATCTGTTTATCCCTCTATACGTTACTATATCTTCACTCTTGTACATTTCGTGCAGCTCATGGTTGTATTTACTTCTAATACTGATTATAATTATTTTCCATTCTCGTTGGTCCAAATATTTTACGTAGAATTCTTCTCTCAAAGTTTCCTAATAGCTGTTTATCTTGTTCCCGGAGTACCCAATATTCGGATCCATATGTTGCCACTGGCCTCACTAATGTCTTGTAAATTCTTGTTTTGGTTGTTCGAGTTAGATTACACAATTATCGATGATAACTTATAAGGTCGAGGTGAACAAAATAACATACTTGAGAGTAAATCTTCATACGCAGTTTCCGAGAAAATTGAGAGAGAGAAAAAAAATGTGTGGCGGGTAAAGTGTGTCGTTCGTGTTCAATAATAAATAGCTACTTTAAAGGTCACTTTTCACAACAGGAACTCTCGCCAGACACTAACGGAGATCTCACACTTTCAGTCAGTGTAATGCTTATCCATAGGAGTGTTTGATAGGCTCCAGATTGTGATATTCAGTGAACTGAGAACGAGCATCTTGGAAATAGTACGACTACTCAGGAATTCAAGATCTGCCGTCGTTAGTGTCTTCCAGAAGAAGGAAAAGGACAGTGAAACCAGAACCAAACAACAAGGCGTGTGGCGGCCGCACCTCATTAAAAATGTAGAATTGAGATTCCTACAACAGGATAGGGCGCAAGTTGTACCACAATTAATAGTAAACAGTAACAGTGGACAAAGCACAACAGTGTCTGAGCACACAATTCATCGCACACTATTTGATGTTAGCCTCCATAGCCGACGCCTTACACGTATACCAATGTCAATCGCATGGCATCATCGATTACTACCGGAATGCGCACGTGCCCATCGTGTGTGGAGTGGACCTTAATAGCTGCCATCTATCGGTAGGTTATTACTGATCACATTCATCTGGGCTAGATACCTGAATTCGAGCTGCCAATGGTAACTTGTCATAAGTTCAACGTTATGATGGAGTGGTTCGAGAGCAATGCAGTGGGGAATTTCAATAAATTACTGCAATGGCTCATAAACTCATACAAACTTCATCCAATTAAACACCTTCGGGATTATCATTGTACGTCAGATTCGAACTCATCGAGGAATTTGCAGGAATTAAGTAACTTATATATGCCGATGTGGTGTGCCATGTCTCCGGCCACCTCATCGGTTCCATGTCAAGCAGCATTGCTGTTGTCCTGTAAGCGATAATTGGACCTACCATATATTAGTTACATTGTCATTACACTTTGGTCATTATGGTCATATGTTGTTCCTACGTGACTGATCTATAGCTTAACGTTAATATACATTCAGAAATTATATATTGCCTCTCTCATTATAAACTAAGAAACAATTGAATGGATATGTTTGTAAGTGGAATACAATAAACACTCAATTAGTTTAAACAATTAAGAGGGAGAAGGAGTGTGCCACAGCGGCCGGAATATTGGTGTTCAATTTAACATGGGATCTCAACCATTTTTTAGGCAAATCACGGTTTCATTTCGTTCTTTCGCAAAAATGTCTCAGTAGCGCACTAAATATGATGCATCTCATTTTAAAGATGCAATTTGAACGCTGTGCGTGATATTTTCTTCTTATAAATACAGATAATTATAATCCAAATTCCCATAAGAAAATGATCAAAATCAGACGGAAAAGTCTTCTGTTTTTTTACAGTAAGGAAAAGAGCTAAAAACTCCGGACTTTTTTGAGAATGAAGTCCAATCTTTGTATTTGTGCACTACTGTACTATTTTTTCGCTGTTTCCAAAGACATCCATTTCACAATCGATGAGAAATTATATCCTTCATAATTGAATCTACAGAAATCAGAAATCAGATTTTTTCGTGTTCACGTACTTGGCCGTATAACTGCTAGATGGCACTATAGTCATTCCTCATCCCCCTTTCCTTCTCAGCGGGAGCCAGTCCTTTTGAAAATCTACTTTGAACTTCTTAACAGGGGTGGGAGGAAGGAAATCATTGTGAAGAACGGGAACTTCAAACACGAGGAATGGTAAAATTTATTACCTCTTTGGTTGATGGTTTCTGTTTCAGCAGTATAGTGTGTTTGTAGATGGTTTCTGTGAGAAGAAGTAATTTGTGTTTGTAGCGATAAAGTCAACCTTTCGACAAAAATTTGTGAAGGAGAAGCCGAACCAAAGTCTTCGTTTATCTATTCCAAGAAAGAAATGAAAACTTCCTGCAGGCTAAGAATATACATGCAAGAGAAAAAATAAGATACATTATTATAATCTTTAGTATAGATTAATTCCCGAAATATTCTTTGTTTACCTGTCAAAAAATCAAGAATAATATGGTATAAAGCTCTTTCATCAGCTTCCATCGTACAACATACTAGACACACACATTTATATACATACATACATGTACACACACACACTCACACACACACATATATATATATATATATATATATATATATATATATATATATATATATATATATATATATATATATATATATATAGTGGCGGATCCAGGATATGATCAAGGGAGGAGGTAAACCATAGTTTGCCTCTTTATCCAGAGTAAACAGGATTGAAGCCCATTTTATCCAGTGTATACCTGAGCGTCAAGGGGGGGGGGGCTATAGCCTCTATAGCCACCCTTGGATCCGCGCCTG
The DNA here is from genome assembly GCF_964235325.1 of Thermobia domestica. NCBI lineage: Eukaryota > Metazoa > Arthropoda > Insecta > Zygentoma > Lepismatidae > Thermobia > Thermobia domestica. The sequence continues at coordinate 134,003,715 of NC_137462.1, read as the reverse complement.
TATATGTATACTATTTACAGTGCCGGAGTTACGTGTAAGCGAAACGAGCTATAGCTTAGGGCCCCGCTCTCTTGGGGGCCCCAAAATCTAAAGAAAAATTGGATTTCTAAAATATAAGAAAATTTAAAAAAATAAAGTAAAATTTATATATACGTAGCAACAGTGCTTCCTGCTGTGTAGACTACGTTTGTGTAATTAATAGGGCTCCTTCTACCAGTCTGCTTCCTAAATTATCTCTAGTTTCTTCATTGCTGTATGTAGGGTGCGTATGTTCATCTGAACACATAAAGGACCCCATTACCTTCAACAGCTTGGGGCCTCACTAAACCTAAATCCGACTCTGACTATTTATGCATGTTTGCTCCCTCTTTTTTCGAAGCAGTGCTTCTTTGATATTGCTTCCAATTTCGGCAAGTTTTACCAAGGGGGGAAGAGTCCTTACTCATTCCAGGCATTCAAACTAGGGACTGGACTACTTGCTTCCAACATTCTGTCCCCCATGTTTCCCGGTCTGAATCAATTGTCTAAAGCCCATAAAACATTCAAATCCATATGTAGATGTTGCTCATCAGTGTCGACACCTAAATATTTCTCAATCAATGGTAGGGGTGTTTGGTATCCTCAATCTGTCTCCCTCTTATTAGCGGAGCGGTAGTAATATTCGGTAGTAATTCTTTTAAAAAAATGTTTTTTAATGTATGTAGTAACGCATAGGAAACTAAATTTTAATATACCCTAGTAGTATAGAAACGTACCATACGGTACCTTACCAAAATAAACACCCTATGCCAAGGACGCAAACATTAACAATAATAAAAAAAGATAATAATAAACATTTTAAAGATATTCTTTCATTAATCAAGTCGCACTTAAAAGTTTAAAAAAAATGTTTATGCGTGACTAAAAAAAAGCTCTCATATAGGCTTACAGTTACTTTATAAATTCTTAAAATGACGCACTCCATTCTTTTTATTTAGTCTTGCATAAACAAAATTATTTTTAACTTTTTAGTAGGAATTTATTAACAAAAGAATGTCTTTAAAAGGTGTCTTATCATTTTTTTTTAATTCGTTGGACACCTTTTCCAAATCCTAAAGTGATATGCAACCAGGGATACCAGGGCTGGTTAAAGGCTAGTATTTATTTTAGGATAAGGAAGTTGAAAATAAAAACATATTAAAATTTGCTTTTAAAATAAATAGTTATATTGCAAAGTATGAAAGTAAGAATGGAATATTGTATTGTCACCGGACTTACGTCGCTCTGCAACAGTTCTTAGTTCTATGACGTCAGGAAATAAGTTCAATTTATACGAACACTTATTTAATGTTTGAAACAAACACCTGTTACATCCTTGTACACTCATGTCCAAAATGATTGTCGCATTTCTATAACAGTCTTCTTGTAAAAATATCATGTATTAATGATTTTGCAGGAGACCTTTAATACTGATACTATGTGTACAATCGGGAAATATATGTGGTAAATTTCATAGGAAAATACAGTAATTATAAATACGAAGATTAGAATGATTAAAATAAAATGTTGCTAAATGGACACGAAAGTTTTGTTTTCGTTTTATTGTTCTTATTTACTGCTCTTTTGACATGAAATTTGCCACATACATGTCTTTGCCGATTGTACGCATACTAACATTATAAGAAATACCGGGTGAATTCGTTATCAAATTATATTCCTACAATAACATATTTATAGACACGCGACAATAATTTTGGACATGAGTGACACATCTTTTAATTCTATTGTTAATGAAGTGGTCTATTTCCCCCAATAAAAACCAACATCAAACAGGGCATGTGCTCCCTCCTGTCCTTCTAAGCCGGCCCCCAAGGCTGAATGTAACATTGCGGCTTTTTCCTGTTATAATAGGAAAAACTCAGGATGGTCAGCAACTGGTATCGAACCCAGGACCATTCGAATGTGAAGGCGAGAGAGAGGGTAAATCTGGTGGTCATATTTTGAAAAGAAAATAAGGAAATGGATTCCACTAAAAAAATGATTCACATTGTCAATACATTTCAAATCTTTGTCTGGGTTTTCTGTCTTTCAATTCCAAGTTTTTTTTTAAACCACGAAGGCTCTAAATAAATTAGAATATCGACTCTCCCGTGTTTTTTTTTGTTTGTTTGTTTGTTTTTTTAATATTGGCATGGTTCTTCATTTTATATCAGATTCTTCCCGCACTATTCTGTTATTTACCATAGGTAGAATCCTTTGAGAAAGAGACAGGCGACAAGTGCTTTAGTTCTCTATGGTATGTTTGTGACCGTTGTAGATATTTGAGTGGCTCTCTGACAGGGAGCTGACGGCTGATATCATGTTGGTCCCTCTTATTTATTTGTTTCTTCAGTTCTGTTTCTCTTTTAGCCAAAAGAAAAGAATTTCACTCTTCTGTCCCATTTACAGCCGTAACCATCCCCCTCCTACGCTGTCCAACTTTGACCACATGCAGGGGAAAACGAAGGAAAAGGACGGGTGCATTTGCTTTGACGGCATTTCAGCAACAACCCCATCTGTTGCCAAAATAAGGAAACACTTTGCACTGCGATATCTTCGATTTGTCAAGGTCACTTGACTCCCGCCGGCTCTTAATGGCTCAATTGTGCTTTTTATATATAAAAACTGCACTTAAAACATATATTTTCTACTTATTTTCGTATAGTGCTCATCCTAAATGAAGATGTTAGTGTTATCTTGCCAAATGAAATGTTACTAAAACATACGTGTTTGTTTTTTAATAGACCAGCTTCAATCACTACTTCTCTTGAGCACTGCGCAAATCCCGGGAAGATGAAGATTGTCCCCTCCAATCTTGGAACTGGGGGGATTGTCCTCTCCTATAATCCGATTTGAAATATGTTTTTTGGGGAGAAATGTGATAATTTATACCCGATTGCCACAAAGGAAAGTGAGGTGAAATCAATGTTCACCTAGAATAAGCCTCAAATCTGCCCTCCTCCTAATGTTGAAGACAAACTCTGCACCCTGGTCCTCCACAGCATTGTTTTTCAACTTTTTAAATATTTTGAACATAGCTTTAAAAAAAATGAAAATGGTCTTACCCGTCACCTCCCCCCCCCCATGTTGAAGATAGATTTGGGCCGTTGCTCTTGAGCGAGTAATATTTAGATATCAGATTTTATGAGAATTATTGAACATGGAATTAACTTGGAAATGATTTAATTGTTGAGAAAGAAGAATCCTCGTTTAGAAGGCTAGTTGTTCTCCCGAGCCAGAGATGTTCTATCAGAAGATTTCATTACAGTCATTGATCGTAAAACCTAATGCTGAAAACTTTTCAATTTACTTCAAATGCTATATATCTTAGGAATTAACCGTTTACACACAATAATATAAAACTTAAGATAAAAATTCCTGTGAGTACGTTTAGAGAACTGAAAACTTTTAAGGGGATGTGAGCATTTTTAATAGTAAACTCTGTTTTTTAAATACCATTATTTTGTATGATAGTAAGTAATGACTGTTTTTTTCTTTTGACCACATTTGTGTAATACAGTTTCTAATATAGTTCTTGGTTGATAACAGTGTCATCTTTTATGTTCTAATAGGTGCAAGCTTCTGGCGCTTTATGGAACCTGAGGCCATATTAGGCTGCTCGGTTTTCTACCCGTAATTAAGTATTCAATGCTTCAAATCCAAATGAGTTCAAATCCTGCAGTTCAAGGATGTACTCAATTATAATTTACTATACTATAAATCTGCTCAATGAAGTTAATTTTAACCTTTAAAAAAAAAAAACTCAGTTTTTGAAAATGAATACGAAACTCCCAAAATTTCGAAACCTGATTTCGCTTGCTATCAATCTGCAGTCCCAGAGACATGTGGAGAACACATGAGAAATCTTACTTTTTAGTAGTTATTATTTACACAGGTGTTTATATATGGTGGAAATCTGTCTACAGCTTGTGGTGCCGTTGCAGCAAACTTAAGAACTACATGCAATACAGGGGTTGCTTGTTGGATTACATCCATTATACAACTTCTATACAACTTATTATACAATCTATTATTCAACTTCTTGAAATCATATAATACTACTTCTACTACATTATTATTATTATTATTATTATTATTATTATTATTATTATTATTATTATTATTATTATTATTATTATTATTATTATTATTATTATTATTATTATGTGACCTTTCAAAGAAGGTTTGGTTACCAGAAACTCCTTTATACAGGGTGGCCAAAAAGCAGGGTTAGCCCAAGTGGGCCCAGCCCGAAAAAATCCGGTGGGTTCTTCGGGTTGGACCCACCTGAAAGACACAATAAATCCCAACTGGGTTTTTGAGCTTTTTGTTAGTATATTATTGGTACAACTAAGGTGACCACATTCAAAGTGATTTTTATCAGATTTTGGACTTTCCCTGGGCGAATTAGATGCTTGCACGTTAAGGTATACAACAACATTCAACATAAGACCTTTATAATGTTTTGAATGATTTTTTTTTTTTAAAAAAAACTTAGCTTGAGATAATTATAGAGCAAATTAATGTATGGATTATGCTTATAGCCTATTTGAAGTAAAATATGCAATTTTATACTTCTAGAAAGTACTTATACTAGTACATATGTAAATACATTAGTAAGACTTGTCTGTTGGTTCTTATCTTTGATGGTAACACAAGTGTTCTTCAGTAAAATTTGGTTTTCCAACAACAACAGTTTAGTCCAGTCATTTGTTGCTATTTTTCTACTCTTCAAATAAGTATTCTGTAGAATCAATACCAGCAACAGCATAAAAATTCTTGTCAAATTTAAGAAGCTTAGTGCTCGGAGTTCCGAAGACTATGTAACGCTTACTATTTCAAGTGCTCAATTCAAATTTCCGTACTAATGGAAATTTCGCATTTTCAGGTGCTCGGAAATTCCCGCAATTGAACGCACAAAGCATCGGAAGTAAACTTCAACAATAAAACTATTTCTTTTAGGCTGGAAAATATGTAATTTCATTTGAGACATTTTGAAACATTTACTCTATAAAATATTAATTATAGCTTTGTTAATTGTTTTAAATTAATTTTCGGGAAAAACCGTCTTGCAACAATTGCTGGGGAAATTTCTGTAATTGAACGAACAAAGTATCGGAAGTAAACTTCAACAATAAAACTATTTCTTTTAGGCTGGAAAATATTTATGTATCCTCATCCGCAAAAAAAAGTTCGCATATACTGTAACTTCCACATTTTCATTAATAACTCGCTTTTCTGACTATATTATCGCTTCTTTGTGCTTTCCTTAACAAAGCAGTGTAATAATGCATAATTATTTATTATTTTAGAGAAAAAATAAAGCAAAATAAGAAAATTATAAGCAAAAAACCTTTAATCTTATGAAACCTTTGTGTGTCAAATAATTACACGAAGAATATCCCGTGGGAAAAAAGAGGGAAAATGACACAGGTATTAGGAAACACTCACTAACATGTGAAGCTATTGAACAGAAACATGAACTGAAGAGTCAACTACGTATTTCTGCGTTTAATATGCAATTCACACTTCATGCACAGTTCCAATATGCAAAATCAGTCAATATCTTCAGTTGAAATTACTGATATAGGGAGAAAATGACTATTTAAAACTTCAGGTGTGAACGTGCGCTTGGAGCGATATATGAGCATGATTACAGCATATTCTCTCATGAATTGTCTCGGTGGTCAAGCGTGTTTAGTAGTGTTCTTGAAAGTCTGGCAACGGAGGGCGGCAGTTCGAATCTGTCTCCCGGCAGTTTTGATTTTTTTCAACATATGGAAACATTTCTTTAAATATAAAGTTCTGCTTTGAAGTGCTTGAAAAAAAAATCAGATGAACTATCACGTTTCAAAGCCTGTTACATTTGTTCACCCTGTCATCATTTATATACGAAGACGCTAAAATGAGGAACGTTAACATTGTTATAATGGGAACAACTTTCTGATTTGAATACCAACCTTAAATCACACGTCCAAAATGAAAATTATTCATGTTCTGATACCTATTGTAATATACAGGTGTGTATATATAGAGAAAGAAAGAAAGAGAGAGAAAGTATGTGAGAGAGATAGAAAACAATATATGCTGTAATTTTAATTACAACGTAAAAAGTTATTGCAATTCATAACCTGGATTTTTACAAAGCGATTTGAACGCTTGAAGCGACTTAGTATTCATAAAGCATCTTTTTCTTGAAGTGTCGCAAATAGTCCGATGCTTTGTAATATGTGCCAAAGAAATAAATGCATGTTTTTAACAGGATAGTGTCGTCTACCTTTTGCTTCAATTGATGGTATAAAATAATGTTGAGTTGATTTTAACATCCCTTTCAGCATCGAGGCTATATGAGACGTTTACCTACTGATTAGCGTGAAATCCGAACCACATGAGCTCACACCGGGAATCGAACTGGGCCTCTTACGTCAAAGGTGCGTATGCTAACCGCTTAGCTACGAAGGAACTCGGTATGAAACTAGAATAGCACACATTACCCCATATTATTTCACCGAAAGATTTCTGTTTTATGACCAGTTAAAATAGTATTTCTGGACACCGTAGCGAAAAATGTATTTGCTTTTCCAAGTAGTGTACGAAAAATACAAAGAATAAACACAGTAGAAACCAAGAAATGAATTCAAAGTAAAGTGCTTTGCCTCTCTCGAATAAATCACTCAATGTATTACAAGTGCATATCTCGTGCATTTCCAGTAGAATTATTAAAACGCGCTGGCTTTATAACTTGGCTGTGTGGTCTAGTGGCTAGCATGTGTGTCTGTGGTGTACAGGGTACCGGGTTTGATTCCCGGTGGGAGAACTTTTGGAATTTTAAATGTTCTCGACGTGTCTGTGTTTGTTCCCTATCATTCAAGGTTACTGTAAAACGTGTATAACCGAGTAGGAAATATACAGAAAGAACTAATAAGGGGAAAGTAGACTTTGGTAAGTGAACTTCGGGGCCGCCTTTCGCGACGTAAATTAAGAAGAAAATAAGTGGGTTTAGCGAGGCGCTTGAAATTACAGTAATGATTGACGGTTCGGTTCCCAGTCCGGTTTTCTTTCAATATAAGTATATTTTATTTTTTCTAAATACAACGTTACATTTTTAACATTTGAATTGGTTATAAAAACAAAATCAGATAAACTGTCAGCTTTCAAACCTCTGTCACTTTTATTCATCATCTGTTTGTATACGAAGATGACGCTATGGAAATGCTAGCACTACCGAAGTTCAAATAGATTTCTAAGTTAATATCAAATTGAAAACACACGCCCAAAATGAGAATATATGTTTCTGCTTTATATGTATAGTTCAATTATACCAAACAAAATCCGCTATCCCCATTCCCTTTGGCGGTAGGGGTAACTTTAAAATTTTAAAGTGGGACCCCCATTTCTTATTGGACATTTCGATTCTCCAGAAGAAAGTGACTGATTTCACCCAGAATTGAAAACAATTCCTTCACGGATGGCACTTTAATCGATACGGGAAAAGGAGGGGTAGCAAAACGTTATGAAAATGTTTTTTGACAGATCCGTGCTCTGTGGTCATACAGTTAGCATACTGGACTGCATAGTCAGAGATCCTGATTTCAATTCCTAGTAACCCTAGGGGAACACCAAATGAGTACATAACAAGTAGTGACTATTTTCATGAATATATGCATCATATAAAAATCGCTTAAAGTTTGATACTAAGATATTATTATTATTATTATTGTTATTATTATGTTACATATTACTTGAGCTTATAATTAGGAAGACCTAGGCGCAGATGGGAGGACAATATTAAAATGGATCTCGCAGAAATAGGAATACAAAGTAGAAACTGGATCCAGTTAGCTAAGGATAGAAGTCAGTGGAGAGCTTTTGTGAATGCGGCATTGAACCTCCGGGTTCCATAGGCCATAGAATTAATTAGTTAGTTAGGAGGGTAAGTGTGCCTAAAGTCAGCCGTCTCCAGTAGTCAGCCATTTTTCAGTAAAAAGCATATTAAATAAACATACAGTAGCTTGTTATGAAACAAATAATCAACTACAACTTAAATCAGAGCTCCAGTATTCAGCCTCATTTGTTCTGGCCTGGTGTGACTCCTCGTGGCAGAAAAGAAAAATTATCATTTGAGGTCTGCTGATGCAAGTGAGCAAAGTGCGCATTTTGTTAATAAAAAAATAAGGAAGAAGCTTTACTTCAAAGTTAAGTTAAAATTATATTATTGTAAAATAGTACGAGTTATTGCTTTCTTCTATGCATGAATGTATCGTAGCTTATCAAAAATTCGTGGTTTATGATACAAAACAAGATATTGCGTAGAAATAAGGGGGGCTGACTACAAGTTGCATTTTTGATAACGTTTTCCGGTAGTCAGCCATTAGGGGCTGACTACTGGAAATGACTCTTCACTTCAATTTCCAATGGTCAGCCCCCCATTACTTTCAACGGACGACTACTGGATACATATACTCCAGTAGTCATCCACTTATCATTCATTCAATTTAAATGACACATGACATACAACTAAGACACTTAACTAATACGTAGAAGACTTTTCTAACGATTTAATGAAAAAGTAACTGTTATGATGTCACTAATTGCATCATACAAGTATAATACAGTTATAAAGTACGGGACAAAATTAAACGATCGAAAATGCCATTAAAACTTATGACGATGTTGGTCGTTTATTTTTGTCCCGTACTTTAATATCAGTCTGGTATTGTAACCATTTCAATTCTTGTATTTTTCTAGAACTGAGGGGAAAAAAGGTTAAGGATTTATGGCTGGTCTGAATTATTTCTCTAAAATTTAAAAAGGACAGGTAATGAGTATTTATTTTACCCTAAGCATACGCCCTACATAAGCTTTGGGGGCCCGGGCCCCCCGGCCCTAGCAGGATCGACGCCCTTGACCCTGATCATAGCTTAGTCTTTTAATCTAAGGTAGCTATGAGGAAGTAAGGGTTATCCATATCTAATTGATTTATTTTTTTTAAATTACTCCGCACAATGTCGCGTTTCTGCACGTTTTTAATTCCAAAGCTGCAATTGCTCTTCAACTATTATTATTATTATTATTATTATTATTATTATTATTATTATTATTATTATTATTATTATTATTATTATTATTATTATTATTATTATTTTTATCTGTTCTTATCTGCTCTCTTCCTAGAGTTGCCTGATTGCCGAAACAATACAGAATAATCATAAATATTTACATTCTAACTCACTGTGAGCGTGAGGAAAATATGTCTAACAGTTTAAGAACGCGTGATTTAGCGTTTCTTTCAACCAGTCCAAAGACATCTACTGGAATAGACTCAGTGTCAGATGTTTTTGCAATCAGGTGCGTTGAGGATACTCTATCCAAAGAGTCTTCTTATTCTACACTAATGAGCACATATAAGGCTATTGTTCTGTTCGAAGAGGATCGATCTGCTATCAGTAGATACTTCCTAGTGAAATGCTCGATATCTTAATCCTGGAACATACCAAATTTCAGCAATTGGCCGTCTAGAGCCTACAAATATATCTTCGATATCAGAAATAGACGTTACGTCTGACTCAAACCAGGAAAACAACATATCCGTTATGGCATCTTGTACTGAAGCGACGCAAGGTGAAAGGTCTGCTTCTGTTTCTACAGTCAGTAGAGCCAGAAATAACTCCATATGATCTCAGAAGAAATTCAAAGAAAACCTTCGTAAAATACTTCCATATCATCTGGCTTTGATTAGCATCTTTTCTGGCTAGCTCCGATCAAAAACAAAACTACCAAACATGTGCCCAGAGAAAAAGTTCAAAGTGCAGTATCCTCCCAAGCATTGAGAAATTATCAGATGGTAAAGAATGAAAAGAAAAGAAAACTAGAAGAGGAATGTCTAAAATGAAAAAGGAAGAGAATACAAAAGAAAGGAAAAATTTTAAGTCAAACAAAAAGAAAAGGACTGTCAAGCCAAGTAGCACTAGTAGTTAAAAAGACGAGACGTTGTTGAAATGCCGTTTAAGGCCTGAAGAAGAATTCATAAGTGATATTGAGAACGATACACTTAAATATATTGGGTGTCAGTTTTGTGATCACTGGTACCACTTAAAATGCACGTGCCTCAGTGTATTATCGTACGAGGAACCTGCTAAACAAGTGCTTATGTGTCCTGAATGTGCTTACTGAACTTCATATTAAAGGGTTAATGTCATAGCTAAATATAAATATCAATGTAAATATAAATGTAAATATAAATAGGCCTATATATTAGTTTTAAATAGGCTAGTCTAGGCCGAGGCACATTTTTCTTAGTTTATGGTAAATATCATACAAGAAGTCTTTTTTACTGTATCGCAATATATTTTCCACCAAGCCTGCTTCTAGTCACAGAGGTTTGGGGGGGCATAGATATGTTAGGGGGGGCAAGTCATTAAAAATCTCTTACACATATCAAAATTGTGTTTTTTGTGTTGAGGTCTGGAGGGGCCACGAAAAGTTTAGGAGGGCCAGGCCCCCTAGCTCCCTCTAGCTGCGGGCCTGTTTTCCACGTAGTTTTTCTTTGTAGGAACTCTGAGGGCAATATATTTGTCCCTTAATTTGCTACTGAGGAATTGATCTCTAAAATTCCATTAAAAAAGTCAATTCTATAGTGTGGCTGACAAGGGATATCACCCAATTGTCCGGCTCCGATTTCAATGAATTTTTTATTGCTGATAGAGAACATGTATTCGTTACTTGTGATGACAGAAATTTTTGCCATGGTGCATGTTTTCTATTTTTTAATAATTTTTAAAAGTTGCGATGTGGTTAATAGAGATTACTGCAGAAGTCCCTTACTACCCTTTGTAAACGAAGTGTTAATGAAAGAACAACCATGTAGATACGTATAGGGCATAGGGGAAAGTCGTATGGAACATATGACCTTGACGGCAGCCATCTTGAAATCCGCCATTTTGAATTAAGGTCAAGTTTTTTAAATAGAAATAGGGTAATATGATACATAATTTCGGACTAGAATTTAATCAGGAAGACAATGGTGAAGTTAGTTTTAAGATGAGTTCATTTGAGGAAAAGTTACAGGCATATTAATTGTTTATACTTACTATGTGCGTAGGTCCCTTACCTCCGCTTCTAACCCCGTATTAACGATAATAAGTGGATAAAGGTTTCGGTAATACATATTATGCCTAGAGGGAAGTGATACGATAAGGGTATCATTGACGGCAGCCATCTTGAAATCCACCATTTTGAATTAAAGTGAAGTTTTGAAAAATGAAAACAATAGCATGTGGCACCTAATTTTAATAGTAAATTTTCTCCAAAAGCCAATGGTATGCTTATTTTTGTTCTATAGTTAACTAGTATGAATTTATGACTCTTCTAATGTGCACGAAACGTCCATTATTCGATCTTTCAAATTGGCAACACTCCTAATTTTCACCGCATATTTTAAGATTCCAACTGGCACTTTGCAATTGATGCCATGGCTCATGTTTTCTAAATTTATTACATTTTTTTAAGAGTTGCGATTTGTCAGTTCATGAATAGTGTTGGGATAAGCAACCAGCAATCTTCCTGAATTTTGAAGACTTGCCATGTAATTATTAATTTCCTAGGCAGTGTAATCATTTATTTTAACCCAGAGTACATGAGTATCCTATGGAACTATGTGACGTAAAGAAATACGAATAAAATTATAACAAATTGGTGTTACACGAACTCAAAATTATCATAAAATGTAGTCTACATATTGCGCAAATGGTAAACAGTATTTTTTAAATAAATGATAGAAAATATCAAAGAGTCATAATATGGCTGTTCCCAGCACACTGTTTGTACCGTGAACAAAATATGAAAACAGGTAACTTGTTTATAAAGAGGTGTAACTTGATCGAGTTCCCGATCAATACTGATTATAAATATTACAAACATGAACCATCGACAACAATCGCTAGAAAACGAATGACTTTTTTTTGTCTGACTAGCTAAAATGTTGTCATAGAAAATAAATAAATATTCAATAAACAAATAAATATAAAACAAAACAAAAGACCATTGATTTGCACAACAATCATATTTCGTTTTCTATTTCGAAGTGAATTTTCATTTGATTTTTCGTCTCCTCTACTATACAAGCTACGTCTTCATCATTACCTGAATGCAGAGTTGAAGTTCTTTTGTTATGTGATGATTCATGTCAGTAAACGAGTTTTTGATGGGCAGGTATAGGAAATAAATAATTACATGGCAAGTCTTCAAAATTCAGAAAGATTGCTGGATGCTTATCTGAACACTAATCATGAACTGACAAACCTCAACTCTTAAAAAATGTAATAAATTTAGAAAACATGAGTCATGGCAACAATTGTAAAGTCCCAGTTAGAATCTTAAAACATGCGGTGAAAATTAGGAGTGTTGCCAATTTGAAAGATCGAATAATGGACGTTTCGTGCACATTAGAAGAGTCATAAATTCATACTAGTTAACTATAGAACAAAAATAAGCATACCATTGGCTTTTGGAGAAAATTTACTATTAAAATTAGGTGCCACATGCTATGGTTTTCATTTTTAAAAACTTCACTTTAATTCAAAATGGCGGATATCAAGATGGCTGCCGTCAATGATACCCTTATCGTATCACTTCCCTCTAGGCATAATATGTATTACCGAAACCTTTATCCACTTATTATCGTTAATACGGGGTTAGAAGCGGAGGTAAGGGACCTACGCACATAGTAAGTATAAACAATTAATATGCCTGTAACTTTTCCTCAAATGAACTCATCTTAAAACTAACTTCACCATTGTCTTCCTGATTAAATTCTAGCCCGAAATTATGTATCATATTACCCTATTTCTATTTAAAAAACTTGACCTTAATTCAAAATGGCGGATTTCAAGATGGCTGCCGTCAAGGTCATATGTTCCATACGACTTTCCCCTATGCCCTATACGTATCTACATGGTTGTTCTTTCATTAACACTTCGTTTACAAAGGGTAGTAAGGGACTTCTGCAGTAATCTCTATTAACCACATTGCAACTTTTAAAAATTATTAAAAAATAGAAAACATGCACCATGGCAAAAATTTCTGTCATCACAAGTAACTAATACATGTCCTCTATCGGCAATAAAAAATTCATTGAAATCGGAGCCGGACAATTGGGTGATGTCCCTTGTGAGTACTGGTTAAAGTAATGGCTGACCTTTGGTTTTCATAGGCTGACTACTGTTTTTTTCAGGGTTTCTGGTATTTTCTTTTTCCTGTGTAATTATGTATAAAAGATTTCCTATGCGAGCTACACAAACGTAAAATTTAAACACTGTTCTTTCTAATGACATATGCAGAAAAAGTTATTAGTAAAAATTATTTTTTTATACTTTAAGAAAGTTGAAAATCTCCTTAAATGGTCGACTACTGGCACATTTACCCTATTACTTGAGATGCAAACTATAGTTGCAATTTTTTGAAGGAATGTTGCCTAACTGGAAAGTAGAACTTTACATATTCTTTTGTCTGTGAAACATATGCTTGTTTAGCTTTATTTGAAAGTGTTAATTTTGCCAAAAATATTGAACGTTGGAAAACCGCAATAGCATTTCCTTATAGGGGGCAAAAAAAGAGAGCTGATATTTCTAAAGGAGGCAATCGTAACAAAAACGGATAGGAGATAAACATAAATCGAAAATGTTATGTTGAAAACATTTTCATTGATTTTGTCTTCTGCCTCAGGCACTGACAAGGTCAGACAAATATTGTCTATTACGTTGAAAATTGCCTAAAGGAAAGTTGAACAGAATACCACAGATCTTATCACTCAGTAATCAGTTGTGAAGTGCTCCCTTGTAGTCAAACAACATATATCGAAATAACGTGTTTTCTGCCTCTTAGCAAATAAAAACTACGATCTTACTAGCTCTTGGAGTAACCAACTGCGCATGTCGTTTAATAGCTTCAACTAAAAGGGGTGCTCATTCAACGTGCAACTCGTGAAAAGGGTAGAAGTCAGAAATGGCTGAGAATAGAAAAGAGCGTGTTCTTGCTTTAGTGCAAGAAGGCTATTGCGCTGCACAAGCCGCTGAAAGGTGTGGAGTTTTACCAAGAACAGCACAGAAGTGGATAAAGCGTTTTCGAGAGACTGGAGAAACTATGCGGCGCCGAGGTAGTGGTAGGCGTCGTGTGACAACACCTGAGCAGGATGCTCAGCTTGTTGCTGCTGCGCCACTTAATCCCAACATGACCGCCAGACAACCTCGGCACGCATCAGGTTTTCCAGGCTCTCGAGATACTGCTGTACGGTGTCTTAGGGAAGCTAATCTTCACGCCCGTCGTGCTGCGGTGAAAGAATTCCTCTCGGAAGAGCATATAAGACGACGGCTTCAGTTTGCGGAAGAAAATGTGAACCGTGATTGGAGACATGTTGTCTTCACAGACGAATGCACATTTTCTTCCTCAAATAATAGCCCAATAGTCGTGTATCGTCCGAGAGGCTCCAGCCATGATCCCAGATACGTTTTCCACAAACGTCACTGTGGACGCGTATCTGTATCTGCTTGGGGTTTCATGACATCACAGTGTCTTGGAGTACTCCATAGGGTAGAGGGGCGTCTTACAGGTGAGCAATATTTACATATCCTTCGGGATGTTATGTTGCCATCTGTGCGTTTTATCTACCCCGATGGAGTAATCCAGTTTCAGCACGACAGGTCTCCGGTTCATATGTGTCAATTAGTTCAGAATTGGCTCTCACAGCAGGTTGATTTAGAGGTCCTAGATTGGCCACCGCGTGGAGCCGATATGAATATAATTGAGACAGTATGGGCAGAGGTCAAAAGGGTGATGAAGGAGAACTGGCCTAACCCGCCTCCATCCACAAAAAATCAACTATGGGAAATCGTTGAAAACAGCTGGGAGGAAGTCTCCCGTAGTGAACGCTTTCTCCGCAGACTTACCGAAAGCATGCCCAGGAGGCTCCAGGCAGTCATCGATGTAGAAGGTCATTGGACCTCCTATTAGACACATATATAAATAGCCCTTTTCAGGGCTACGTATTCCCTTCCATTCTTTCTTTTTTTTTTTTTTTTTTTTTTTGAATGCCAATGAAAATGTATCTACGTCACTTTCACCGTTAAACAATGAAAATGAAAAAAAACATAATAGCAGTGGACAACACTCGATCGTGCGAACTTGAGTATTGTAATCTCTCACTTATCCCCTGAGCTACGAAGTAACACGTAGATTTTTTGAAAAAGATATTAGTAGTTCATAACAACACATTCCCTTTTTATGTAATTCATGTGCCCCTTGCTGCTATCGGTGGCGTGAAAACAAAGTGCTACACATTACCCCATATCATTTCACCAGTAGATTGCTGTTTTTTGATCAGTTAAAACAGGATTCCTGGATATCTAAGCGAAAAATGTATTTCTTTTTCATGTATTCTACGAAAAACCTAAAGAGTAAACAAAATCGAGACAAGCAACTTTCTCGAACAAACCATTCAATGTATCAGTGTCATTGCAAACAACGTCTCGCTGATGTAATGAATAACAACATGTAGTAAAGATCATGGGGTCTTCAGATCAAATACAGCTTGTCATATGGTTTTGTTTTCTTCAGCACAATAGATTTTTTTAAAAAAATTATCCAGTCATGTGAGAAAAACAAATTTTGCAGAAATATAACATTTCGTTTTGAGAGGCGTATTAGCACGAAGAAATAGTTTTATTTCTTGGAATCCAAACAGTGAAGAATGAGCTAATGAATAGCGTTTATGGGTCTTTCAATAAGCACCATCCAGTGTGTTGTCGTCGGCAACGTTACGTTTTTCCTTTTCTTTTTTCTCGTTTTCGCGCATCACATTCTGTTTTTCAATGACTTCTAATGCTAAATTTTAATCCGATGTTACTTCGTTCGTCGTTTTCACTTCCACCTACAATATTAGATTTAGGCATAGCTGACTATCCTCTAATTTGTATCGAAGTTTTGTCAAGTTTCTAGTGAACGTCAGCTAACCATTTTCTTCCAAGTACTAAATGTATTCAAATATTTATTTCAAACGGCTGATTTGATTTCCTGTGATGATCGGACAGACAAACACGACGTCACTTTTACATATTGACCGCCTTATTTGGAACTTGCCCCATTTCCCCCTCAAAAGTGGATTTTTAAAGACAACGGAAGCTGGGCTCACATATTTTAAAATAAGGTGTTTATATCCATCTGTTCCTCTTACGACATATGTGTTAATGAATCCGACTGGACAAAATGCTAAATACCGTATATTTAAAAGATAATTTCAAGTGCTTCATCCGTTTTGCTGTGAAGACAAGACACAATCTCGATGTCATCATTCTTAAATATTGAGCAAAAACGATACAAATTGCCCCTCTTCTCCATTTAGTACCGAAATTTCTAAACACGGTCGGACACGTGCACACTCGTTTTAAATAAGGAATTTATGTATCATATTTCACCTCACAAACGTGAGAGATTCTATTTTTGGCATACATTTTAACCCCCTCTCTTCTGTTTGGATACGCATTTCAATAAAAATGGCGTGACAACAACCCAGTCCGAGGTAGGTGTTAACTATGTTAATAAAATTCATTTCAAACGGTTCAGCCATTTTTCGTTATGATAAACGACGTGTTTTTAATTTATATACTATGCAAATATAGGTTAATAGTATTGTTCTGTCTTGTTATTTATTTATTTAAGTTATTTATTGATATAAAATTGAGGTGTTACGTTTAATGTTTAACAATACCTAGCATTTAACATGTTATCAACCGTGAAGTAGCGAATTTTGTGTCTAATATTTATATTATATTCAATTTAATGTGTCACGCTAGTAGCAAATTAAGCATAAATGCGAAAACATTGTTCACTTTCAGTTCTTAAGAGAATTTCTTTCCTGTCTTTCTATTATTTTGACAATAGCTTACAAAACACTGGCATCAGACTTTTGCAATTATATTTTTTTAACGTTTTTCCCATAAACTCCCCTGAAAATTTAACCTGAATCGACCCTTACCGGGAATCGAACCCGAGACTACAAGAACCAAAACACTCGCGCTAGCCACTAGACTTTTTTATTTTTATTCCACGTTAATTAGTAAGCCCATGTTTCATATAGCCTCGCTGTTGAAAGTGTTACGTGAATATAGAATAGACCAAAATTAATTATTGGTGTCCATTTCAGGATCACTCAGTATTATATTTTTAAGTGTTAGAGTGTTACAAAATCCAACACTTTTCAGTGCCTTATTAAACAACTTATTTTTTTTTTTTAAAAAAAAAGTCTTGAATGTGTATTCACGGATACAATAAGAATAAAAATCACTATTAGAAACAAACATTTGCAGTAAAAGGAAAAGCAGAAACTATTTGTGTAATAAAAATGTATATCTTTGTCAAAATATTTGTGACTTGGTGTAATCTATATTCACGTAACATTCCTCCACTAAAAACATGCTACCGAGTGATCCTGAAATGAACACCAGTAAAAAATTTTGGTCTAGTCTATATTCACATAACAAATGGAACAAGAAACTAAAAATCAACTCAACACTACTTTTATACCACCAATAGCAGCAAGGGGCAGACGATACTATCCCGAAAAAATGCATTTATTCCTTTGACCCGCATTGCAAAGCATCGGACAATTTGCAACATCAATTACAAAAGCTTGAAGAGAAAGAATCTTTATGGACAATAAGTTTCTTACATACAATATTCAATTATAAAATGCCTACTACTTATCTTTCTTATTTAATTTATGGGGCGCGATGGTTCACTGGTAGAGCGCTTACTTTTGGTGCATGCGGTCTCTGGTTTTATTCCGTCCAAGTAAGCTTGTGGTGGACAACATTATGTCCGTGACTTTTCTCAAAGCATTTCCTTTTCCTTACACTTTCTCATTCCACCAATTCTTATATCATTTTTCTTACTTTAATTATCTTCTCCCTTAGCCTAAAATAGCAGGATTCTAGAACACTGGTCCGTATACCAATTGAGTGGTGATGAAGAAAGCAATCAACCTGGTTAACCTGCCTTCACTCGCTATCGCTTGCTCGACATTACTATATGAATTGTGTATTGAGATTTGATAAAGAAAAGAACCAAACTGGTTACTAATCCAAATTCTCCTCTATGTGAGGACCAGCAATCTAGAACCTTCTCGCCTAAAGGGCGTAATAGTGGGATGTTAAATATTTCATTTCATTTTCTAATTTAATTTAGCTCTTCCACATAATATTTTATCTGAAATAATAATAAGATATTATCAAGTGCTCGCAAAGCTGGGAGCGATCTCGGAATCTACCGTAATGTGCGGTAATCTTATTAAATATGTTTCACTACTAGATCAGTTGTTGAATGTTTCATAATGCTATACTAAATTCCATAAACATTCAAGCGAAATAAGTAAAATTGATGAGATTGACAATTTAAACCGCACAGTATTGCAAAGCTGGCGGTGTAAATATTTACTCCATTACGCAAACTCTGTTTCAAATACAACCATTATTATACAGTTCATTTTCATAAACTTGTTCTTATAGCAACTATATCATTTCCTATTTAAATTAAATTTATAGATAATTTTGTGTTACATATCAGCTGATACTCATGCTATAAACTATACAATAAGTTAACATTCGATGTAAATAAATAAGAAATGTATGTTACAGATTCTGAAATTCCAATTTAATTCAATTTTAAACTGTATACATTTTCTATATGATTGTTTCATTTACTTTATAAAAATCCAGATTATGATTTACACTAACTGTTTTAATTAAAAATACAAGCTTATACAGGGTGCGGGGAAAGTCCCGGAACGGTCCAATATCTCGCGAAATATACAGATCAGCAAAACAAAAATAACACGTGTTAAACAGTTTTGAAAAATCTATCCAATGATACCAAAAGCAACCCTCCATTCCCACACGGGGGGTAACTTTAAAATTTTAAATGGAAATCCCCATATTTTGTTGCACATTTGGATTCTTCAGAATAAGTAACAGTGATTTGACCCAAAATTAAAAACAGTGCCTTCACGGATAGCACTTGAATCGACACATAAAAAATGGAGGCGGCAAATCTTTATGAAAATGTGGCCTCTCAGTGTCGAGCTCCGGGCCATGCGGTTAGCGTACGGGACTGCGGCATGAAAGGTCATGAGTTCGATTTCCAAGCAGAGTAAAATTTTCATGTGACTTTTTTACCCACATAACGAATTCATACATTTTAACTTCCATAAAATAATGCATTTGTCCATATTTATTAATTTGCAAGAAAATACAAATGGTGACAAAAATATCTTATTTTTGTTGTAAATAACCCTACTACTAAGAACTACTTCATAAAGCTACTTTGCAAAACAATTATCGATATTGTATTCCATGTAACTTCATCTTCGCACACACTGTTTTCAATTTTTGATCAAATCACTATCACTTTTTCTGGAGAATCCACATATGAAATAAGAAATAGGGGTTCCCATTTAAAATTTTAAAGTTATCCCCCGTAGTCCCCAAGGAGGTAGGGATAGGTGATTGTGTTTTCTATCATTGGATAGCTTCTTTAAAACTATTTAACATGTGTTATTTTTGTTTTGGTGATATTTATACTTCGCGAGATATTGGACCGTTCCGGGAATTTTTCCGCACCCTGTATACAGTATTTTATCTCTCTTTCGCACTCTCACTCTCTATATTACAACTGAGTGTTGCAATAGGTATCAAAAACATGAATAATTTTCATTTTGGACGTATGGTTTAAGGTTGGTATTCAGATCACAAATCTGTTCTCATTATAACGGATGTGGTATTAACGTTAATAAGGATCGTTAACGTTCCACATTTTAGTGTCTTCGTATATAGCCTAATTGATGAACATAGTGAATAAATGTGACTGAGCTTTGAAAAGTGATTGTTCATCTGGTCTTGTGTTTTTAAGCACTTCAAACTAGACATTTTAAAAAATATTTCACTATATTGAAAAAAAAAGCGTTCCGCACTCAGGCTCGAACTGCCACCCTTCGGTTCTAGAATTTCAACAGCATTACTAAACCCGCTTGGCCACGCAGGCATGTTACGAAATAACGCGTTCTGATATTAGAAATAGACTCGCTCCAAGCGCAGGTTTACACTTGCAGTTTTAAATAGCCATTTTCTGTTTTTTTCAGTAATTTCAACTGAAGATATTGATTGATTTCCCATATTGGAACTTCACGTGAAGTGTGAATTGTATGTTCATCTCAAAAATACATTATTTTCTGTTCCTTCAATTTTACGTATTTGTGAGTGCTCCTAATACCTGTGCACTGTATGGAGTGAATTTCCCTCGGGATATTCTTCGCGTAATTATCTGACAGACTAAAGTTTCATAACAATCACAGTTTTTTGCTTATAATTTTCTTATTTTGGTTTATTTTTTCACAAAAATCATAAATAATTATTCATTACTACACTGCTTTGTTAAGGAAAGCACAAAGAAGCGATAATATATTAAGAAAACTGAGTTATTAATGAAAATGTGGAAGTTACAGTATATGCGAACTTTTTTTTGCGGATGACGATACATGTATTTATAAAACATGAATTATATATTTGGTATTCATATTTGGCGAACGTCACAGGCTCCTGCGATTACTCGATCTACATTTGTTTGTTTGTCTGCCTGTACTACAACACACTACAAGTTACAATTTTCGGCCGTTTTCTCAAAACAGCAGTGAATAGAGAATTGTCACTAGTTGTGACAATGATAATCTTGAAATATAAACCACATTTTAATACTTTTAGCCCAAAGACGTTGAAATATTTCGAACGAATCCAATTAAATCCGAAAAAGCCCAATTATACCCGAAAACACCCGAAAAGCCATATGGACCCAAGTGGGTAGGGTTTTCCCAAAATACCCGTTTTTGTCAGACCCTGCGCAAAAGTAGATATACAGACAAGCATCGATCAAGTATGACATTTTAATTTATTAATATAATGAATATATTTGCTTTGATTTGTTCCGAGGTTAAGGTATAAGTGAAAATAAATTAAGAACAAATAAGGAAGAAACTAAATCAATACCTGTATAGATAACAATAAGTAAATTATATAAAATGTCATGACCGATCAGTAACTTGACTATATACCTACTTTTGGGTCACTCTGTATATTTACTCTGTCCGTGTTTCTGTCCGTTCGTCCGGGAGACAAAAATCTCAAGAGCTACTTGATTTATGACCATCAATTTTGGCCACAATGTAGAGGATCTAAAGTTAGAAATCAAGTTTTTGTTGATAGAATTTTCATTTCAAGCTGAAAAATAGTAGAAATTAACCATTTTCTATTTTAACTTTTATCACAGTAGAGAAAAACGATAACATAGGGCTAGATAGTAAGAAGCGATTTGCTGCAATCGATTAATTGTTCCAAGGATACATTAGTCGTAAACTCTCTACTAAATTCGAAAGGGGCATAAATCAACGAAAAACTTCAGGTTTCAATATTGATCTGGGCTACCTACAGCGAAACTGATAAGATATTGCGAAAAGAAACGTTTTTATTGTCGGGAGGGGCGATCGATTTAGCGTTTTAAGAATAGGTGCCATCTCTCTTAACCATTTTGTGTAACCCAGAAGTGTCAGTAATTAACGAGTTCTGGTTTTAACGTTAGTAACTCTACATGGTCTAAACGGTAATAGATAGCGAGAAACAGCTTTCTGCTATCAATTAAGCGTCCCAAGAACGTATTCCATCTTCACTTTAGTCTCTCCACTAAACCCGAAAGTGGTAGAAATCTGCTACCATTTCCAGTTTCAGTATTAATTAATAAAATATCACGCCATATAAACCAAAATCCTTTACGTGGTGTACACGTTGGTACTGCTACTTGTTTGTTCTTTATTGTTGAACCTGTTCATATTCCTAAGGATAACAACACAGGAACAGCATTAGATATTCTTAATTAGCTACAGTATTTGTACTATATAGACATTATGAAGTACGAATGCAAATAACCACTTGCATCAGTATAGCCGAGTTTTTAATATCACTATTAAAATACTGAAGGTAAGTAAATGATTTCTATTGTGGAGTGTGGGCTAGTAGCTTTTTTCTTGGGCTAGTAAAATTTTGTTGCTTATTTGCATCCCTGTTATAAAGAGACAAAACAGGACTAGCTCCAATCTAGCGGCTACTACGTGAGTTTAGATCCAGCGATTTACTGGATGGTTGAGGTACTGATACTATAAATCTCGTTCTATATTGTCCCGCTGCTGACGAATACAACTGAATTACTCGATACAGTATCAGAAAATGATAACATCTCTGTATAAGCACTAAATAAAATAATCTGAAATTTTAAAAGGTAATTTTTTTGTTATTCCATTTGTATTTTATTATTTTATTTCAACTTAAAATTTTCAAACGCACTGGCTGTGCAAATCATCATAGTTCAACTAATTTCTTCTCATAGGATTAGTGGACGATAGATGGAATCAGTGAGTTTGAAATGTTAAGTTGAAATAAAATAAGTGAAGCATCGACTACCAAAAATTGATCATTTTAAATTACCAATATCTTCGTGAAAATTACATGGAATATACAGGGTGTCCATAACATCTTGGGTCAAATTTATACAGGTAATAGAGAGGTCCAATATACGTATTTTGAGATAGGAAACCGAAGGTCAAAAATGGCTAGTTCAAGTGCCACGCCTTCTTGAAGTTGCAGCGATCTGTGGGAACAAGTACGAAGTTTCAATAAAAATAAGTCGATGTAACAAGCTTTTTATTGTGCTTTATACTACATCTGAGTATGTTATGGTTAGTACTAACACACTACTGCTGCATTGTACGTACCAAAAACTCACAGTAACTGTACAAAGTGACGACCACCAACCACGATTCAAGTACCACAACGCCTAAGGAAATTTTGCCTCACTCGCTCAAATATCCCAGGCGTCTCTTGCACAATCAAGCAACCAGCTAGGACTCTTGCAAGCAAGTCCTCCTCGGATTTTACTGGCGATTCGTACACCAAGGAATTGATGTGTCCTCAAAACAAAAAGACAAGAGGGTTGAGATTCTGGGAGTGTTCTTGCCACCTTATGAGACCTCCTCTTTCAATTCAACGATTAGGGAAGGTTGTATCCAAATAATGGCAAACATCCACATCGAAGTGGGCAGGTGCGCGGTAATATTGCACCCACATTCCCGGGTGAACATGTAGAAGTACAGTCTCCAATAGTTCGGGTAGTATGTCACGAAGGAAGGAAGGTGCTTGGTGTATGAATCCGAAGATTACTTGTTTGCAAGAGTCCAAGCTGCCTGCTTGATTGTGCAAGAGACGGCGGGGATAATTGAGCGAGTGAGGCAAAATTTCCTTAGGCGTTGTGCTACGTGAATCGAGGTTGGTGGTCGTCACTTTGTACAGTTACTGTGATATTTTGGTACGTACAGTGCAGCAGTAGATTGTTTGTACTAAACTTTACCTATTCAGATGTAGTCTTATGCACAATAAAGCTGGTTACATCGACTTGATAAACACATTTGTTATTGAAACTTCATACTTGTTGCCACAGATCGCTGCAACTTCAAGAAGGCGTGGCGCTTGAATTAACCATTTTTGACTTTCGGTTTAATATCTCAAAATACGCATATTGGACCCCTCTATCGGCTGTATAAATTTGACCCAAGAGGTTATGGGTACCCTGTATATTCTGGAATTGTTTACATTAAGGAGTTCAAAAAGATTCAAACGAATTTGCTTGTTACATGAATATATTTCATAATCTATGAAAACAAGATGCAATATCACACAAATATAATGTAACTGCCCAAGTTAAATTTCAAATGGTTAACATGGATCTGGTAGGAAGTTTCTTACATTATGATGGTTTTTGCGTAAAATTCCATCCAATAGATAAATAAATACATGTTCAACTGTGCCATAGACCACATAATCATCAAATTCAAGAAACTTTCCCCAATTAGGGTATTATAAGGCCAGAAGTATATATGTTAGGGTAAAGGATGGACAGATGGCGCACACAAATTGTCACCGCAAAATAATGGAATTTTCACATTATTACCTTCCAATGCAAGTTGCATGAAACCTCAATCTTTGATAATTTTACCCAGTTTACTGTAGGAATTGTATCTTGTCATAGTTCTAGGCATGCTTCAAAGTCAGTAATGCAATCTTTACGCTCACAAAATAAAACTTGAGATAAAGATAATGATTGAAATGAAGAGATGGTACTTATATAGTGTTCAGTAGTCTTGTAGCTTCACTCTTTGGTTTTATTTCTCAGTCTCAAAATTTAACTTTAATTAAACATTTTGCTAGTGCTGACCAGCGGCGCAAATCTATCTTCAACATTGGGGGGTACAAGTAAGAAAGTTTCTTTTTCTTTTCTTTTTTCTTGTTAAGCGATGCTCAAAATATTTGTGAAGTTGAAAAACAATCCAGTGGAGGATCAGGGAGCAGAGTTGTCTTTAACATTGGGAGGCGGGCAGACTTGAGGTCTTTCCTTTGTGGCCATCGGACACAAATCATCACATTTCTTTTTTTCAAAAAACATATTTGAATTCTGATTATTTGGGGGACAGTCCCCCAGTTCCAAGATTGGAAGGAACATGTCCCCCTCAACCCCCCGGTATTTGCGCCAGTGGTGCTGACATCAACTTTTAGTTTTCTTTGTTTATGGTATTGGTACAATAAATAGTAGAGAAATATATGCAGTTACTTTATTGTGAGTCATTCCTCTCCGATTCATTTTATCTGTGGTATTGTAATGTTCTACAATCGCTTGTTATGCCTGCAATATTTCTGCATAGATCTATACTGTACTAGATTGTGGTGTTGGAGTATTGTTACATTTGATTACTTCACATAACAGGATAGTTTCCGTCTCCACACAGGGCTGTATCCATGGAGGGTCTAGGGGGCCTTACCCCTTAAATTTTTGCTGGCCC
The DNA here is from genome assembly GCF_964235325.1 of Thermobia domestica. Classification (NCBI taxonomy): domain Eukaryota; kingdom Metazoa; phylum Arthropoda; class Insecta; order Zygentoma; family Lepismatidae; genus Thermobia; species Thermobia domestica. Next base: position 133,978,721 of record NC_137462.1, on the reverse strand, counting down.
CTCTAAAATTTTCACGGTAGGCTTGAAAATGAACTATAATATGTTGATGAAATACAATATTGTTGAATCGGGCCCAACCTAACTTGAGCCGGGGCCCCCCTACACTTTTGGGCTGGCTACCGAATTGCCTCCACAACTGTTTCCTAGACTTTCGAATATTTCACATAGCAGCATTCATATACTCATCATAGAACAGAACGCACCATCTGTTCTACTCTAGATTGTCCATTTTACCCACTTCGTTGAAATAAGTGTTTCTCAAAATATCTAACCAGTTGGTAGCACTGCCCTAAAGTCGCACATTAATAATAGAAGTGTATCACAGAAGTCTTCCAAATATGTACTTATAACTGTTGTGACTGTATCTATACAAAAGCTACGGTGTGAACAAAATAATAGTAATAAATTTGTCTCATCTACTAACAAGGAAATGATCCCAACCTGACAAGTCCGAATTGGACGAAATTTCGTATAGATACTAATTTGAAGTCGGTAAATAATATGGGAATAGTCATTCGATTCGTTTTTGCGTACTTTACGAGATATAGAGGGTGATGCAAAACAGAATGCAACATAAGACAACTGTGTAATTCGAGTCCGAATTGGACAAAATTTCATATAGGTACTGTTTGAGATCCGTGAATAACGTGAGAATAGTAATTCAATTCGCTTTTGAATACATTGCTAGGTATACAGGGTGATGCAAAAGAAAAAATAACATAATTATTCTGTAATACACCGGTATAGAACGATGAAAGCCCACATGGATACCAAAATGAATATGCGTAATCTCATGACGATAATGAGGAACACAGTGTCGTCGCAGGAAAATCTCCCGTTGAGTAAAGGGGGTTCCACATGAAAATGAAAGGAGAAACAGTGTTCGATGTTGAGATCCGCACCTTTTACCAATTGCAGTAGCACCTTAGAAGGTCAACATTAGAACGGAAACTGGGTTCCAGCGACTGTAAAGTATACAGTAATAGGCAAAGTTTGGCAAAAGAACCAGCTCAATCATATGTTCGCATGCGCCAGACCGCTCCTTGCTTGTCAGTGTCCCTTACTGTGCATGTAAGACTGTCATTCTGCATATAGATTCAAATATAGCAAGTCTCTCTCTTATCCGTGAACAGCAGATTCATAAGACAGGCTAATCCAAGTACATTCGAAATCACAGTTGGAGGTCTGCACGCCGGTCACGTGATGCACAAAAGAAACTTAGAGACACATGTTCTCTCTTACTACCCTGACCTGGATACTGGCAACTGCACAAGTGTCAGTTACCTTGACCCAGCCCAGGTGACGAGAAGCATTCATTTAATCGTTTGCCTGTTATTTCCGAATGTTGAATAACCTTTATCCAGTAGCTGAATTTCCATAGTTGAGATCAAACACACATTTAAATTAGCCAAGGAAAGAAACAAATTCATAGTGGTTTACACATTTTCCACAAATAGAAGTTTCCGAGATTCTTGAAAAGACTGTCGTTAACAAAGGTCATCCTGTTGTTTCGGCTTTCCTTCCAAAGCCGATTTAGAATAATTCAGAGTTAGTTAACTTTCATGACCTCGGCCATGCACCAATACACATATAATATAGTATTACATACATATTGTAAACACTATCGTCGTATATCAAGATTAAAGGCTACCACTTAAAGCCAAATTTGTCATTCATTCACGCACGCACACATACATGCAGGACAATGTATTGATATAGGTAAATCAGTTTTTTAAAAAAAAAACTATCATCTAACCACAGTAGGTCAACATTTATTACAACTCTTAAGAATTTAAACTCAAAGATAATGTTTATGACATGCAATTGAATACACATATAAATGTATCATTCCACATAGAATCTTGGATTACATCAATATAGATTTGATATCAACAGAAGGATGAAAGAAAGACAAACACACAAAAATAAATTTGAAAAAATAAAACGTAAATTTGAAAATCTAGTTACATTCTATTATATTTCATATGAAAGAAAAAAAACTTAAAGATGATGGTTAAACGAGTCAATATCTGATATGAAGGTAAAAAAACTTAAAAAGATGATTAAACGAGTCCTTTCTCGTATTTTCAGATGACCTTTTATGTCACACGTTCGCAAGGCACCCTTTTGGTGTCCATGTACTTAAATTCACTTTCTGTCGATATGCACACATGAAATAATATTTATAAATTGTGAGTAACACATATTCAGTTCGCAGTCTTATTGGTTTATACATTTTCCTAATTCAGATATTAAGGAAACAAAGTTTGGTCCCTAGTTTCACAGTGACTACGTCACTCATTTTGTCATTCCATTTCTTACCTCGTCAATTTACTAGCCTTTCAAATCACTATCAAATTCTATCACATTAGGTGCACACATTTGTAGTTATATTCGCAAAATATAAAGAAAAAAACGAGAATTTCCTAGGTTCTAATATATTTTGCTTTTATATAAAGACTACAATTGCTGAAGCGGAAAACTGTTCATGTTCGAGGATTCGTAGATGATGGATGAAATTGAAATGCAATTGCACAGGAGGATTTCAGGTTTATGAACTTAAGGGTAAATTCAATGGTAAATTAGGCTTACGAAGACCTGCTTTAATTTCATGCCACATGCAGTTAGTATAACCACAAGAGAGGTTATTATTTACATATATTACTTAACCACATTACAAAGATTAAAGATAATATCTAACATGCGGCGGTATACTTTAAATTTACATTTTATATTCATCGAATTTTCCGAAACTATGGCAACCAACAACCGTTCGGGGTAAGTACCAAGATCCTTTATACATATTTACCTACGTAATTCAACATTGTACATTTTACATCAATATCTCAATTATATTCAACACCTATTTATATCTCAACATACATATATTCAATGATCATTTAATCCTTCAAATCAATGACCAAGATTCATGAAATTCTTAGGTTGCAACACTTCACACAAGATAAATCCTACTATATAATAACTACTCATTAACCGCGCATAATGACAAAAATTTATATTCTCAAACAATTTTAAAAGAGTGGACATTTAAAGTGCAAGATAGGCACGTAAACACATAAATTATATATATATATATATATATATATATATATATATATATATATATATATATATATATATATATATATATATATATATATATATATATATATATATGTGTGTGTGTGTGTGTGTGTGTTACAATTTACTATCCAGATAATGTAATCTCAAAAATGTTAATATGAATTATGGGCCCAAACATCTATACAGCATTCATCTCTTTGGTGATCAATGGAAACAAAAGTATAAATAACGACTAGTACAACGGAGAATTTCAAACGGATAGTGGTAAAAGAGACGAAAACAAAAGTTGGATTATATACGGGACTATTGTTCGATATTGCAGTGGGTCAAACTGTGGTGGAAACAGTTCTTCGATATTTAACATAAATGAATACCTACAAGAATTGTCTCGCAACATCTCAGTCGGAAATTTAGCTTCAAAAGATGTTTGTTAAATGGTAAAAAAAATGTCAAGTTAAAACTTGGGTGGTTGAATTTTTTTTAAAAATTCTTAGCAAAGAGAAAATAAAAAGATAGCTAGAAAAGAAAGAGCGGCACGCCAAAAGAAATAAACTAGAACACTAAAACTAGAGAGATAAATGATCGAATTTTATATATGACAATCGTCAACTTCAGAGCTAAATATATCTTCATATGACAAAAATAGATGGCCTACTAAACATGTGGCCTAATAAATATATCTCCAAGCCCACAAGCTAGTGTGTGTCCTGAGCAGTATTTCCACTAAGACAGGGTCTTTATGAAAATCCTACTTCTCGCTGTGTCCAGCCGAGATCTTGGAGACTCCGGCCCTACCGGAAGGTCAGTGTGGTCTCTTAATTTAGGATTTCTAAATAAAAAATATCCGACCCCTCAGAAACAGAGAAGGTCCGAGTAAAGTATAGAAAACTTGAGGGAAGTCGACAAAATAAAGAGAATTCTAACTGGGATTTGCCAAAATTAAATAAAATAAATTTTGTACTAGTAAGTTGTCTGCCAAATCTTACTAGTACCTCCCAACTCCGCAAGGACGCAAACCTTGAGGTTCCATTTAAATTCAATCACTACATGGTTAAAAAAAACTAAGGAAAATGGAAAGATTTAGGGGGAAGGATCGACACCGTGGTACGGAAATACGAGATTCTACTGTAATAAATTTAATATGTTATTCATTCCTATCGATTTCGTTGCCTCTGCGAACAGTGATGAACTTGGCTTAATCAGGTGACGTGAGAAAAAAATTCAAAGTTGCAGAGAAAAAAATTCTTTACTATCGCAAGTGTAAAGATGGATTCGTATATTTAAACTGTGTCAATTAGGTAAAAAAAACTATTCATTCTGTAATTATTTGGAAACTATCTGGAATCATTTAGTATAGGAACACTATTCACATCGTCAGACCAGATGATCAGTGGGTACGGACTATTACGATTCAATGTTAAGTCAGGAAGTGCAAATATAGTCCATCATTTTCACAAAACACACTTTCTCAGACGAAATTCGGACGTAATGGGCAATGCCCGAAACCTTCATCATTACATATAAATAATCAATATCTCGTGGTAAAGAATACTACTGGGCACACAAATTTATAGGTGTCCTCTCATTTAGTCACACTTACTATAAAATATATATATCATTACTATTCTTATTCATTTGTATTTATTCACATTTATAACGTATATTCCTTTTTGGACACCATACTCTAAAATTATGTCCAAGACTGTTCAAAGCAGTTTTATTCATATATTAAAATCAATAAAACACTATATAAACTATTGCACACTGATCAATATGCGGGAATTTTTATGAACTAATTATAGATTCTTTCAGTACAAACCACAGTCTATTTACACTTCACGGCTTCCTATTATTTATATATATATGCAACAAGAATTCAATATTATTTCCTTGTAAGTATACTCTTACACATTAGATTCTGCGATATTTTTTTCTTTTTTGCTTTCTGGTGAACAAAAGTCCACCTTCTTTTGATGATGATGGACCTTTTTCAACTGTGAAATATTGACGCCAACGGCCTATTCCTTCTATGTTCATCACGTGATGCGCCATGTTTCCCCCTTACTTTACACATGATATCCCAACCGACTTAGGTATCAAACTTAAGTTATACATTGAATGGCACGGTGACTCAGTGGTAGAGCGCTTACTTACGGTGTGTGTGGTCCCTGGTTCGATCCCCGTCCAAGTAAGGTGTGGTGGACAACATTGGTGTCCGTTGGTTTTCTCGGGGACTCCCGTTCCCTCCCACTTTCTTATTCCACTAATTCTTCCATTTCATTGACTTGCCTTAATCATCGTCTCCCTTACCCTAATGGCATAATCGTGGAACGTTAAACTGAAATATTTCGTTTCATCTCATTTTTTAAGTTAAACATCCCATATTGGTCGTGTTCTCCATATTCGAAGTTTTCTATTGAGTTTATTTATTTGTTTCTTGGCCGATTCTAGCGTTGAGGTTCTCCGTATTTCTTTATAAAGTTTTTCCCTTCCTTCTTGAGTAGTAAGTCGAGCGAGCATACGTTTAAACGACTTACAGGTTGCACTTCTGAAAACATTATTACTGTCCTTTGTGCAGTGAATATAACAGTCCAGTCAATAAAGGAAAAATTGGGACTAATTAGGAACAAACTGAAACTTTGACAGTTATTACATCAACATAAGCGGAGTATTACCTCAAAAGTCCCCAAAAGTCTTGATATCTCCCCACGGCCCGAAACATGCAAGTTTGCATACCTACATTGAAATGTCGATAACTCGATTACACCAGCTCGTATCAGTATGATTTGTTGAAGTTAGCTTCCTTACATTACGTTCCTTAAATTATGTGTTAAGCTAAATTCAGTATATTTGGCGCTATTGAAATAAATTGCTGAAAAAGTAGATTTCTCAATATAATATTCAAGAGTTTTTTATTGTTACTAAAGACCTGATAACGCTGTAACAAAATGTTTCAAATAAAACTTTTAGCTTGTTCATTCATCTTGCCGGGCCGGCTTTGACAGCCCACAGTAATCCGGCTTTGACACTGTCTACTTTCATGCGTCAGTTTCAGTGGGAGATTTATGAAGTTTGTATGTGCTAAGTGATTTTGTGCAGTGGAAATGAGAAGTATTTAATGAGTATCTAATAGGTTCTTTTTTCTGTAAGGTTTTTGGTTTATAATTTGAATGTAAGCGTAGAATAGTATGCCTTTAGTATACTGCTTTGTTATCTTTAACTACAACGTAACATTCTGATTTTTGTTTACATGCTCATAATCAATTTAGTTTTTTATCTTTAAAAAAATCTAAAGACAAATTTACGTTTTGCTTAACTGCAAAATAGCAGGTTTCATGTCCAAGGTAAGCATTGAAAAATGTAATCACCACATGACTATTCATAGTCAATTATAAAATAGGAGTAGTATAAAATATGTAATATGCCTGGATAAAAACCCAAATGTGATTCATTTTAAACACTAAACTTCAATTTTAAAATACATAACTCTTTATAATGTTTTGTGATTATACAATTTAATCATTTTCGAGCTGGCAATATTATTATTTCTTTTTGCCAGTATCACCGTAATTAATAACAGGATGTATTGTTCCTAATTTTAAACTTGAATTTCCATATCATTTTGATTAATGAAACTTAACTCACTCATTGACAAGAGTATAGTAATAACTTCATGTTTCAGGCTACCTGAGCAACATTAATATATATAAAAAGCAAAGAATAATTTTGATTACATTTGTGTAATTTGTGGGAATGAAGTTAACGTAGAGACTGTGGTTGTAAAAATGGTGTACATTCTATTCGTGAAGTAGTGTTACGGAGAATGAGCATTAAGAAAGTGCAAATTTTAAGAACACAATTAATTCATGGGGCTAAAACCTTATTCCAGAAGGTGTTGATATTTTTACATTACAAATTACAAAAAAAAAAAAAAAAAACCAAGTGAATCCCAAAAAGTTGAAAATATGTTGCGATGTTATAGATCACGCTCTCGTATTTGCTGTAAGACCTAGATCGTTTCTGTCACCCATATAGACAAGCCTTGCTCTAAACCTACATCGATTATACGGTTCAAAACACTTCATAAACATATTTATCGAGGGGAATGTACCATTTTACCATCGAGCCACAATCTACCTATCATCGATCATTAACGCTAGATCCCTAGTTATCATTTAGATGGATTTTTCCAACATGTTTTTTATAATGTTGACTTTAATGTGTGAAGTCTTGGTAGCAAAGGTACTTTCCGTACTATGGGAGGGATTCATTATGTTACGCCAGGTACCTGTGTTGAAACTTAGATAACAGTTAAGAGAATTCCAATTGTGTCTTTAACACCGCAACTATCCGAGAGTACTTATATCCAATGATAAAGAGAAATACAGGCCTTTCTTCAATGCTCATTGAAGTCTTTAGTGAACTTCAACAAGTAAGATCTTTTACGGCTCAATCTTTACAATATATGTTTCCCTTCAACCTTATATGCTTGTTAGATTACAGTCGCAGTTTGATGTAGTGGATTTATTACTACCATAATGAGAAATTCGAAAAAGTGTTGAGCCTTATATTATGACTGTATTACAGTTGATCAAAGCAGAAAATGATCCAGTAGTAGTGATCGATGGGGGATTTCTTATTTATTATGTTCCTTGTACTTACGAAAACTGTAGCAACTACACTAAGTGTTCACTGAATTGCGACCACCTATCTAGTACCTTTTTGGTCCATTTTTGCTCAGAGCACGGCCTGAACACGGCATGGCATGGATTCTTTTAGTTGCTGATATGTTTCCACTGGGATCTAACACCATATATTCCTGATAGCATCCCACAATGAGTCCACAGATGTTGGTGCAGGAGTCATGACGCGAAGAGATCGTTCCGCAGCATCCCATAAATGTTCTATAGAATTAAGATCCGGTAAGTTAGGGAGCCAATTCATATACTATAGCTTCGTGAAATGTTCCTTAAGCGAAGCAAGTGTAGTCCTGGCTTGGTGCTTGGTGGCTTCGTTCTGGAAAATGCCGTCTTCGTGTGGGTAGAAGTCTTGCATTATAGGGTGTACGCGAATCTCTAACACCTGCAGGTACACAACGGACGTCTCGCTGTGGTCCATACACATCAACACTCTTAGTCCATACCAACAGAGGCATCCTCAAACCATACAACGCCTACCCTTGCCCATACAGTACGCACCATGCACGAGGTATCCATAGTTTCATGCTGCCGGCGCTAGACATGCTCACGCCGATCCTAGAGGAATAGCACAAACCGTGATTTATCGGACCACCACACCCTTTTCCAGTCATCCAAGATCCAATTAGCATATTCCTGTGCCAGAGTGCGACGAAGTCGGCGGATATGAGTCATAAGGAGTAGGTGATAAGTGTGTAGTCTGCTGTAGAACTGCATGCGTCCCAGTGTACACCGTATATTTGAGTGGGTGTTGTGTATTTACCATTGTAATGGTGACGTAATTCCCAGACACTGATGGTTCATTTCGCTGTCAAGAGCTATTTGACGTGACGTTTTCCCCACGTTTTGAATTTCCGTAGTTCTGTCCCTTGGAGACCGTTACTCCATTTTCTTTCCACTCTTTTTAAACCTTCACTTCACAGGAACGGGCGCATCCGACAAGTATTATTGTCTGGGCTATTGACGCACCTATTGCTCGGTACCCACAATCATCCCCTATTAAAATGCGGATAAGTCCTGCCCACTTCCCATTATAACAGTGTGCTGTCTGCCAACGTGTAGCCTTGAGTGTGTTCTTTCTCTGCAATACTACCAGTCGAGGTGGTCATATATTCAGTTCGGTTGCTGGCCATACTTTCTTGTGTGGAGGGGTGGTCGCAATTCAATGAGCACTCAATGTACATTGTAAACACATAGGGAAGAAATGTCACTGTCGTTTTTGACGGTTATCGTGAAAATGGAACATGTTAAACGAAAGCTTAGATACCAGTACCAAGCTCTAAACTTTTGCAATAGGCTATCTTCTTCTCGTTACACACAGCTGTGAATAATCTTGAGCCAACTATATGTAGAAATGTTTGGTTAGTTGTTCCACCATGTGTGAATACTGTAATGGACTTTTCTGCCATAATTCTCCTGCCTATGACGATGTTATCGACTTTAATGATGACGAATGTGAACAGTGTAGCATTTTGTTTTAACCAGATTAGACTGAGAGCTGTATTGACTTTTATCAGTCAACAAGTCAACAGGACAGACTTTTATCAGTCGATTGTATAAACTGTGTAGTAATATTGTAGAAAGTAGAATATTTGATTCTACTTTCTACATTCAGTGTGTTTGTGATTATGTTATTGCAGTATAAAGCACATTATTTTGCACTGTTAAGCATCTACCAATTGTTGTCAGTCCAGGACATGGTGGATCCATTGGTTATGGATAATGGAACAGTCCTGATCTAAACTAGGAATAATCCCCGAACCAAAATTGGCCATATTAAATTGCAATAATACAAGTAATAAACAAATTCATATAATATAGTAACCAAAATTTGTAATAACCATGTAAATAAAATATTAACATATACAGTATGTTTATTAACAATAAAAGAGGGTCATTTAACTCGAACTGGAAACACTGCTACGATTGGAGTGTCGTGTGGGCAGGAGACAAATGACAAACGTAGTATGTTCCGTGGATGTGTACGAGTCAATTCAACGCTGCTGCGGTACCATATTACGGTGTGTGTGTGTGTGGCGAGTAGACATTGTTAAAGTGATTGTTGTCTGAAACACCGCCCTAATGCAATGTGTAAGCGTGTAGAACAGCGTGTGTTTATGAAATTCCAGGTGGTATGAGGACGAAATACTAGGACGAATCACAGAGGATTAGTAGACGCCTGTAGTGAAGCTGCTCTACAGTATCGGACATTGGCGAAATGGGTTGCAGCATTTGAGACCGGACGACAATCAACAGACAAAATGCACGGTGAAGGGCGTATCCGAACGGCTACGGACGAAATTCATCTTACAAGACTACGGACATTGCTTGGCGGTGATCGGCGCTTGACTTGTAGTGAACTGGCGCAGGAGCTGAAGATTTCTTCCGGATCAGTGTTTCGCATGCTAACACAAGATCTTTGCATGCGGAAAATTGCAGCTAGATGGGTATCCCATGCTCTGACCTAGGTTCAAAAGTGGCATAGGTGGGAATGTGCGCACATATACCTTCAATGTTACAATGAAGAAGGTGATGACTTCTTGCACCGCATTATTGCAAGTGACGAAACGTGGGGAAGATCATACGAGCCTGAATTGAAACGTCAATCGAGTGAATTGCGCCACTTAGAATCTCCACGGCCGAAAAAGCTTAAGCAAGAGCCAGCAAACGTGAAGGTGATGATGATAAGGTCATACGACCACGAAGGCATTATCCTGTCACACCAAGTTCCACTGGGCGTTACCATCAATACAGCATACTATGCCTCATATCTCAGTCACCATTTGCGACCAGCATTGCGGCGCAAAGTTCATACCTCCTGGAGTTTGGACCAATTCTCCTACAGGAATGCCAGATGCCATACAGCCAATCCCGTACAGACTCTGTAACGACGGTGGGGTTGTGAAATACTGGAGCACCCGCCATATTCCCCGGATATTAGCCCTTGCGATTTTGATCTTTTCCCAAAAATAAAAGAACCTCTCAGGAGCAAACGTTTCAGAGACATTTCCAGCATTGTCCGTGCCTTAAGGCGCACTGTCAACACCCTCTCACAAAGTGGGGCTTTGACAACGGTTGCCACACATCTGGCGAAAGTTTCAACAGGCTGGCGGAGACTACATCGAAAGATTGTAAGCTTCTTGAGGTGAGAAATTCACTACATTCCATTTCACAACTATGTTGACACTTCGAGTTAAATGACCCTCGTATATGCATGTATTTATTTTAGAGCTAGGAGTTATATTTCGTTCCATTTGTCATATTTTCCTGGTATATTAGAAGAGTAAGAGTGCTGTTCTGGATTCGATTCTCCGAAAGTATCTCATTTGTATTGTCAAACAGGATTAAAAAATATTTTTTCTGCTCGTAATTCTTCTAGATATTGCAACAAACCTTAGCACATACATTATGTATAAACAATAGCATTTTTCAAGGCAGATTATATTTAGGCATCTGTACCTGGTACCGCTTCAGGGGCCCCAGAATTTTTTTTTTAAAAAAAAAAGAATTTTAGAAGGGACATTTTATATTTATCCCAAAATCCTTTTCTTTTGTACATTATGAACACATGCTCATAGTGCCATTTAAAATCTTGTTTCATTTTGGAAAGAATGACGTATTAACCATGATGCTTGGATATATAGTACTGTGTTTGGAAACTTATATTTTTTATAAATGTCCCATTTTTCGTATTTACTATATATAAAATTCGGTATTGTCAGACAGGATTGAGAAATATTTTCCCTTGTAACTATTCTAGATATTGCAGTAAAACTTGGAAAACACATTACATATAGACCATAGTTTTTGCAAGCTAGATTATTTTCAGGCACCTTTTGCCAGGGTTACTCCAAAGGGCATCAGATTTCAAAAAAGGGCTTTTTTGGAGGGAAAATTCTCTATTTTATCCAGAATTTCCCTTCCCGCGTACATGATGAAAACCTGCGCATGAAAACCTGCTCATGATACCACTTGAAAGCATGTTTTATTCTGAAAAGAAAGATGTATAATCCAAGATACTCGGACGAACAGTACTGAAGTAGTAGCTATTTAACTGAAAGTCAACATTTTCCTCAAAAAATGCAAGTCTAAAAGGGTTAAGGGGGTAGAGGGGAACGGATGGAGTCTTTTCGGAAAATACTCCTTATATAGTAGTCTAACGTACCTGAAAAATTCAGCTTGTTACAATTAGTCCCGACACAAAACCTTTATTGACTGGACCAAACTGGAACTTACATACCAACGATGTTTGTATATCCTCGCAAAAAATGTCTCCTCATCTTGCAAATGATGACCTCACTATGCTGCGTATGGGTGTTCCAATAAAACTTTGTGGATTGGATGAAACATTTCGTCCACTATGCAAATGTCAGTTTAGATCTTTAGAACATAAAGACCTGTTAGTTATCGATAATTGTACAAGTCACGTTTCCATGGAGTCATATGAATTTTGCAGGCAGGATGGCATTACAACACTATCAATTCCTTCATATATATCGTATCGCTTGCAGCCACTGGATGTGGCTTTATTTTCACCTCTGAATGAGATCTGAAAGTGAAGTCTCAATGCTTGCTGAAGATTACACCATACGACATTGCAGGACTGTTCAATAATGTTTATCCCAAGATTGCAACAATATCAAATGCTGTATTCGGATTCCAGGCAACTGGGATTTACCCTATGAATTCTGATTTGATTTCTGAGGTTGATTAATTACCAGCAGATACATTCCTGTCTAACGAATTCATCACAGATATCCCTGTACAAAACGATGAGAAATCAGATTCACTATCTTCTTCACAACAAACTGGAACAACAATAAAAAAGTAAACAACCATTTTCTGATGAAACATATTCTTTCCGTTGCTTGGACACTGCACCATTTAAAACATCTTCTGAAACAAATGGCCAAACCAACTCAGGCAAACCTGGTTCTAGTTTAGCAGATCTGGTTTCATTGTCTAAGTGAAAAAAAAATCCAATTGCAAATGGCAAAAATCAGAAGAAGGGGATCAGCTAAACAACACTCTGAGATATTAATATCAAGTCCACATAAAAGTCAGTCAGAAGGAAAGTGAAAGAAGAAAGGAGAGCAACAACAAGCACAAAGTTGATCACAGAAAGGGGGAAGGAGCATGTGAAAAAAAAAAAGACAGAAAATTTCGAGATGTAAACATAACAAAACTGGAATACCATCACGAAAAGGAAAGTAATGGAGGCAACGAGTAAGCTGTGCTACATGCAGCGAAGATTAAATAATTGATGAAAAGGAATTTGTATGACGATGATGAATGTGATGATATCCTAGGAAATACTGACGAAGTCTGTGAGGACTTTGTATATGAGAGATGCTGTGCTTTGTAAAACAGTATTGCAGATTTGCAGATTCAGTACTAATTTGTTTCCTAACTATTTGCTTTTAATATTGTGGACTTGTGAACCCAGGAAAATAATTTAGTGTTACTATTATTATTTCAAAGACTTACAAATTCATAAACATGATTAGTAGGCTTCAACAGGCTTAATATTACTTTGTACTTATAAGAAATAATTTTTCTTATCTCCATAAAAGTTATCCCATTTAAATAACATGGGAATTTAATTGATCGATATTATCCCATAGGTAGAGGTGAAGAAATGCCAACAAAATGTATATTTTTTTATTTCTTATGTTATTATAAAAAAGGCTTCTTTCAGCGTGAGATTATCTAATGTTTACAACACATATCTAATACATCGTTCGATTTGTTCGTTTTCAGGCGAATCCTTTTTTTTCAATTTTCCCTTAAGTGATTCGAGTTCCTCCGTTTTCCACTACTGGCGAAGGTACCCGTCTTTGCGTCATCCTTAGAGTGAGCATATTTTGCTTCAATTTGTGGAAAACTCCGAAAAAATATCCTGTATATGTTAATCCTCGAAGGAAGTGTAAATAATAACATCCTTGTTCAAAAAAATTAATATGGGAAACTAGAACTATAAAGTGAGAACTAACAGTATGAGATAAAAATTTAAAAGATTGTATCGAATAGGCTGTCACTGAATGACTATAACTTCTACTGTCAAATTCAATTTACTATCGCGTAAGACTCTATATGTTATGTTCCTGTGTAACGTAAAGTTTACTCTCCCAACAAATATATTTAAGGGAACAGACTACATACTAAATATTTTTCAAAAGCTAACAATTTTTTTTTTGCCCGTTTTTTGTAAGTGAAAAGAGAAAATGAAATGGAACATTCCACAGTAATAGATAATGTTATTCTACACCCGAAAACATGAATCAGAAGAATTTTCAGTGTTTCCATCCATAGAAATTACAGTGTGATCAGAATTTGAATTACCCAAAAATCTAGGTTAAGGCAGCGACTAGAAAAATAAACTCAACGGTACAGGTAATTGATGACTACTGATCATGCTGTCTGTGTTCCTTGTTAATACTTTTTAAATAAAATTTGTATTAATCTTGTATTAACTTACATTCGTTATAACAAAATAAATAAGTTACTACAAAATAAATACAAATATTATTTAAAAAGTAGTTAACAAGGAACACAGACAACATGATAAGTCATCAATTACCGTTGAGTTTATTTTTCTAGTCGCTGCCTTAACCTAAATTTTTGGGTAATTCAAATTCTGGTCAAATTCTTCCGATTCGTATTTTCGGGTGTAGAATAACATTATCTATTATTGAGGTAAGTTACATTTCATTATCTCTTTTCACTTACGAAAAACTGGCAAAAGAAAATTGTTAGCTTTTGAAAAGTATTTAGTAGTCTGCCTCATACAAGCATTTATTATATTTTTAATTTTGTAACAGTAATGAAACAGCCAAGTATTAAGAGAACTACATGCACGAACGACTACTTTATAGCCGAAAATTATGTGAAATATATCATTGTACTAGAATAACTTATTGACGAGATCTTGAAAGATACAACCTGTCGTACTTACTAAGCAACATTGCAGGGGCCAGGGGACCGCTATCTATGTTCAAACGGACAAATTTTTGCTATTAAAAATGTGATATGAGTACCCAGGGACGGCATTAAGGGTGGGCGCGGGTGGGCGACCGCCCACCCGATGGATGGCCTTGCCCACCTTTCCGCCCACCCCAACAGAAGTAGAATAATGAAGTTGACATCCTGTACTTCAAAAGCAATAGGTATTACTTTCGATTGTAACGTAATAGGTTCTAGGACTCTGTTTAACTTTGCAATGAACAATGATTTTAGGACAGATACTTGTAGTAATATAATGATGCCAAAAATCGTGATTAATGAATTAAAGTTTAACACACACACAATCGTGCTATGGAAACGCCGGTGTTTGTATGTGCTGCGCTGGAGAAAGTGCTTTTTAAAAAACCGACTAAATAATGGACAGGACTGGGCAATATTGTCTATTGTCTCATTTCAGAAAGAGAGGGAGGGGAGTAGTGCTGTGTGTAAGCGCGATAGCTTCTTAAGAAAGGGTTGCAAATTGCAATTGTTTACAACAATGTATTGCACGTCTTACCCGTGTGGCATTAAACAGATCTGTAAAAACCCTTATTACAGCATTGTTGAGTTGATCTTTGTTGCGTTCAGAAGTCTAGGCGGTCGGTGCTTGTTCAGCTAATATGTCGAGAAAACTTATCAGCGATTTCGTCTCCGGCTCAGTGTCTCCCTCGTGTTCAAAGAAGCGCGATTTTCAATCCGTTGACGTTAGTGATAATCCTTCTTCAAATTGTAAGAGATATGATAATCCTGTTGAATCCTTGATTTGACTTAAACTGAGATGACTTTTCTGAGGTGGGAACACTCGTAACAGTGTCAATTTGTGATACCTCCATAGCAGAAGCTGATGTATCTTGCATTCTAAATTTGTGTCTTTTGAGCACTCCCTTTTTACGCTAAACAATTTAATAATCCGAACAGCTCGAGCAAATATTCGGATTAACGCGCGCTTCCTGCTGTAATTATCGAAGATTGTTACTGGTCCAAATTTTGTCCGCACAATTACCATGAAAATAAACAGATGCGAAACAATGTTACTCCTATTGACCTTCCAGTGTCCCCTGTAGATGAGTGAATACGCTCGTTGCCTTGTAAGCACGGAGTTCCTGATTCGATTCCCAGCGGGAACACAAGTGATTTTCATCCCACTTAGGTCCCGTTCTTAGGACGTTATCATCGTTCCATGGAAGGCTATGGCAAGCCATCATGGGTTCACTTTGCCCACTGACCTTCGTTTCAAAGATCGACCTTTGGGCAGGACACTGCTTCATAATAATGACCTTTCACTAATCGGTCCTCGCGTAAGTATCTTCTGAACTACTAACGAAATATTTTTACCCGTTTATCTTAGGTTGTAGCTTGTGTGGCTACGAAGAGAACTTTTAGGGCAGTTATTCTAACACTTGCTGAGATAAGTAATAAAAATCGCAGTCACTCTTCTGAAGCAAGACGTCTACTGAGTGAAGTGAATTTTCAGTTTGTGTTCCAACTCAACTTGTTCACACTTTTTCTTGGAAAGTTGATAATATTGTCAGATTATCTACAAAATAAGGAAAGTACACTGACTGATGTTGTTTTAGTTACGAAGAGTGTAGTGGATTATTTTACTGATATTCGAAACACAGTCGAGGATTTCGAAAAAAGTGGAATGAGTCTTTGAGTCTTGCTGAAAATAACGGTATATCTCTAACGGGTCCAATCTCTAGAACACGATCACTGCCCCATCATTTATGTCAGTATATTATGACTGAGCAAATATCGGTTGAGGAAGAAGATATCCAATCCCAAGAAGACTACAGACTTAGGATATTTCTTCCTGTACTTGACAGAATA
This sequence comes from Thermobia domestica, assembly GCF_964235325.1. Taxonomy (NCBI): domain Eukaryota; kingdom Metazoa; phylum Arthropoda; class Insecta; order Zygentoma; family Lepismatidae; genus Thermobia; species Thermobia domestica. The sequence goes on along the minus strand of NC_137462.1, from coordinate 133,962,108 downwards.
CTTGCAGAAATGAATAGGCGTTTTACAGAAAATCATATATTCTATGTGGGATAAGGAGTCTTCACCCAAAAAGTGAACACTTCCTCTCATTTGAGAAAATTGAACAACTTGCACGTCATTATGGATGTGATGTCGATACCGTGGGACGTAAAACTCAAAGATTTCATTTTCATTTCATGTGATGTCGATATTGTAGAGGTGGAACTGAAACTTCTCCCGAAAGTTTTGAAACGTTATGAGGAGGAAAAGCAATGCAAAATTACCTCCGTTTTTCAGTTTACTGAAGTGATGGATCGTTTCAAAATTGCTTTCCATGAAATTCACAAATTAACGAAAAGTAGAGTATTATCTGTTAGTCTGTGTTGTTCGAACCTTCTTTTATTTCTATGCATTCATGTGCATTCTTGGAGGAAGAGGAGGTAAAGCTGTCTTGAACTTCATCGACTACACAGTACACAGCGTTATTATTATTATTTAAAAAAAACTGGAAGTAGAGGAAGTGTGTCTCCCACGCGGAATTCGGTAGGTCGAGCGTATAGCCACGAACTCCCGCTGCCCATCCTGTCTTGCATTTCTTCAGTCCCATCACGCGAATGCTGGAATTGTACCTTCAATAGTGCCAAAACAGCTGTTTTTCACATCCTTGTTCCTCCCCTATTTCGATCTGAGCCTTAGCTAACTAAAGATTATAAAAATTTAAACTTAATTATTGTCAAAAAATGTTTACATTGCCCAGTTTTGATTTTCATTATCCGCCCACCCAGCAACAAGGTCCGCCTCTTTCCGCCCACCCTATCAAGAGTTTCTGCCGCCGTCCCTGCGAGTACCATAAGAAAAGCGTTGAAACTATTGAAATTTTTCAGATGGACAGCTACTGATAGTCACACTACCTTCTCCAGTAAATTCCCACCGTTGATCACAACAGCTTCCGAGATCGCCAGTATCTTTTTTTATATTATTATCAATTGTTTCCCCAACACCATTGGGTCATCTGGAAATTGCCTCCACACTAGCGACATCTTTCGATGTTAGGTAGGAGGCAGCACAACTAGCGGCAACTATTAACCTGACTGTGTACTATTAGCATTTAGCGTAATTGCCAGAGTAAGGCATCTATCGTTTATAGGAGGAGATTAGAAATATCTAAGTATTTTGCCTAGATGTTTATGCAACCCGTAACTCTTAAATGTTTCGAAGTTCGTATAGGTATTAGCGTTACTCAAGTACTGAGATGTTTTTGTTTTATAAATAGGATTACCAGTTGTTCCCTTCAGGCCTCTTGATTTTATAATGACTTTAAGAAGTACAAGCAGGCATCAATTAATATTAATACTCTACAACACTACAGTAGGCTAGTTCCCAGGGGTGGCTTGTAGGGCACAGGTAGCACCCATGAGATTTCTGGCTGACAACATAATTTTTCATTGGCAATTGCGCAATCGAACTTTTATTATACCACAATGATTCCATTAAGAACGGCAAAATACGCGAAAGCTTTTTCTATTGGAGGGAAGGGGAAAGAATGGCAAATTTTAGGGAATTGCTTCCAAACACTTGGAATAAATGGGTGCCGCTAGCAATAAGGTCCTGCAGCAGGCCAACTGGAACGTACAATCTATTTAGGCACGCTTGCAGTCGGAATCAAATAAGGTTTTGTAATCTCAATTGATTGCGAATAGTTGCCCGTCAGTTCAGGTCCTGATTTGCAGCGAGAAGAACAGGGTAACCTGTTGGCTTTCTTTTCAATTGTGCTGTTTAATGTATTTTATGGATTGTATTCATTATCAAAGCCGTAGTCATGTGGGAAACACATTAACGTCTCCAAGAATTCAGTTTAGAACTCTTACATGTTAGTATTTCTATCTATCCTGATAAGTATGATAAATCCACCTCTTAATTTATTTTTGCTAATTCTGGAGCAAAACGTTAACATAAGTGAATACATACGTAGCCCATTCGAATAATTATTTATCTTAATTTTGTTAATCAGTTCTTTTTGTTACATACAGGATATATTGAACTTTTAAATTTTAAATGAAAATTAGTACTTGAAATTTATGTGAAAAAAAAATAAGTTCTATAAATATATATCATCTTGCTAGTGACTGGTAAGCTTAACGCGTGTTCATGAAGGCAGAAAAGGCCCAGAGACATCACAATAAAGTACCTTGGTATACTATTTGCCATAGTCCAAAACTAAAGTAGATTAATAAAGATATTTCCTAGAGTTATATTTTAAAAGTTTGATACACGTGTTTATATATGAGCATATATTAGTTCCTCGATCCATTAGTTGATTGATAGTCTGGGATCCAATTCCTTTAAGAAAATCGTAGCTAAAAGCCCACCAACGCACAATGGGCTGAAATCCCAAAAAGCTGGTCAAAAATATAAAAAAATAAAAAGGGAGAGAGAATTTTTAGGTCTTGGGTCTTAAGTTATGGCAGTAGAATGTTTGAAGTATCACATTTCGTTAAAAGCATCCGTCACTTTGTTATAACTTCGAAGTAGGCAGTCATTTGAAAAGTCTGCTTTGACCGGTTCGAATGTAGTGAACATGAACATGGGAAATACACTTTGATTTAAAGTATCATAACTTCGTTAATTTTTTTATTTTTATTTATTTATTTATTTATTTATTTTTTTTTTTTTTACAGATGAAGGTATGTAGAATGTATGTATGTAGAACATTTAAATAATTTAAGCTGAGAAAACAATGGAAGTTATCACAAATTATCAATAAAGTTAACAAAAAATAAAGAGAAATAAAGTAGATAAATACAAAGAAACAGTTACGAATTCCGCATAATTCTATAGACATATTGAGTTTACGACACACGCAATACTATAAACTATAATGGAATTCAGAAAAAAAACAGTTGCCTATAGGTGTCTTTGCTAAATTTATGCACGTATTCTCAATAGATGTCAAGAATACAAATTTTTAACAATTTATTATTAGTAATTTGAAACTATAGCAATAATAAATATAGCCCCTATATGTTATTTTATCATATTGCAGTTTACTTCATAAACATTTATTAATTTTCTTCAATATTAATTTTCTACATATTTCTTAAAGTAGTTTTCAGCCTATTTGGAGATTTTTTAAAACATTTTGCCCATCATATTCGTTCCACCATTTTGAAGTTTTGATTTTTGACCCCCTAATCGTTATCAGCGACCTCGAATACCTATATATTCATAATACCATGCAAATTGAACATTTCCATATTTTAACCAGCTTTTTGGGATTGTGCAACGATTTGATATATAATATCAAAAGTTCAGGTGATATCCAGGGATGGATTGGATCGTTGGGAAACCTGGCAAACAACCCTTGCGTCTTTTCCTTTCTGACATCCACCTTCTAAATATATTTAACGTCGAAAATAAAATGAATAAATTTTGCAGATAGTTATACTTTTTTCTCTGATACACAAAATAATCGGCGTATCTTGTGAACCTCAGTTGGTAATAACTTTTCACGGCATGTGTCATAATAACTAATCTGATGTTACAGCTATATGGCCACGGCTGTATTCTGTAATCAAACATCAAATTAGAATAGTAACTTTGATTGAACTATCTAAATATTATATGATAATACGCATTCAAAATCTCTTCTCGTCTAATTCTGTCGAGGAATCTGAGCTTAAAATATACAAAACGATAGTCATGTCTGTTGTTCTGTATGATTGCAAAACATGGTCGCTTACTCTCAGGGAAGAACATACACTGAAAGTATTTGAGAACAAGATCCTGAGACGAATATTTGGATCCAAGAGGAACGGAAATGGGGAATGGCGGAAACTTCATAACGAGGAACTACATAATTTATACGGTTTACCCAACATTGTCAGGGTCGTCAAGTCTAGGAGGCTTAGGTGGGCGGGTCATGTAGCTAGAATGGAAGAAAGAGAAACGCTTTCAAAGTCTTGACTGGAAGACCAATCGGAAAACGACCATTAGGAAGACCTAGGCGCAGATGGGAGGACAATATTAAGAAGAATCTCGCAGAGATTGGAATACAAAGTAGAAACTGGATGCATTTAGCTAAGGCTAGAAGTCAGTGGAGAGCTTTTGTAAACGCGGTATTGAATCTCCGGGTTCCATAAGCCATAGAGTTTTATATATACATATTTGGCTCTCTTTCTCCGACCAATTGGTATGGCGCCCTTCCACTCTTTCATGAAGCCAGTCATACACACACCACGTTCAATAACTTCTGGGACTACCTCAAAATAATATACTTAACCATGTTAGAGGAAAATATCAACATTTTAGTTTCCATATACATAGCTTTGAGCAACACACACAAGCGGAGCCAATTGAAGAGGTCCTCAAACACCCTTGTTGTCGATTGAATTCTTTTCAGCACCGTCATTACATTTGCTTGAATCGATGTAACATTCCCTAAACTCTTGCAGATTTGAGCTTAGAAAAGAACACGATGGTCGCTGGGGTCAAGTAAGGCAAATATCGGAGTATTCAAGGACTATCGCACTTCTTTTAGAAATAAACGACAATGCGCTTGCCCCGACCAGTTTTACAGTGCATCAAGTTTTGACCAAAAAACGGTCATAATCTTTGAGCACCACCTCTATTCGCCCTATTTGACTAAAAGCGATTTTATTTTCTTTCCTAAACTCCAATCTGCGCTCAACAGGGAGCATTTTGAGAATGTAGCACCAATTCAAGCGAATGTGACTGCGGTGCTGAAACGCATTCCAGTGGATGACTTTCTGAGAGTGTTCCAGAACCTCTACGACCGGTCCTGTGAGCAGTGGAGCGGAAAGGGTATGTAGAAAACTAATAAAGTAATAAAGTTTTCTGGCATCGTTAAGTATATATTTCGAACTTATTGAACACTGAGTATCTTAATTTCAAAACGCCCGTTTTGTAGTAGTGGTAGAATAAAATGTAAAAAAAAAAAAAAAATGACTAAAACGCATTTATTAATAGTAATATATTCTGTATGTGTGTGGTAGGGGAAAGGAAGCGAAGGGTTGATATAAAAAAGAATCGGAAAGTGCAAGATTTACATTAAAAAATTAGAATTTTAAAGAAAACTTCTTTATGTCTATTGAAATAAGGACGTTCTACAAAAGCACTATGTTCTATTGAAATAATTATTGTTTGGAATGCTTACATTCCTTCGAAAAGGAATATTAGTGAGAGCATTTTTTCCGTTTTCCGAAAAATTGAGGGTTTAGGTATCAACCTTTCAATAATTATTTTCTTAAATGGGCCCATAATTTGTCATCATTTTAAAAATCAAAATATGATCTACTGTTCTGTTAGACTATAAATGACAAGTTTAAAATATCAAATTATGGAACACAACATCAATAAAAGGAAGAATCTTATAGTATTTTATTTAAAAAGATGTTTAATTTAGGAGCGCTTTACACGCAAAAAAAAAAAAAAAAAAAGATTACTAGTAAACAAGAAAAAGGTAGACAGTAACCACGTTAGTTTGTCAATGTATGGACAACAAAGGCGTGTGTCCCAGCAGCCATGCGAAAAAGGTTAACAAAAGAAGGTGATCGCAACCTTGTGTTACAGGTCAATATTGCTAGGTTACAGTGTAATAACTTACAGGGGTACGCTAACTGATCACGTAGTTACCACTATCCAGTGTTGGGCAAAATCAATTGAAATCAATTGCAATTGATCAATCAATTGAAAGTAATTGCTCTGAAAATCAATTGCAATTGATTTCAATTTGTAATTGACAATTAATTTCAATTGCAATTGAATTCAATCATAAAATTTGCAATTAAATTTTCGTCAATTGTTAATTGTTAATTGGTCACCAGGCAATTGAAACTTTTAATTGTTAATTGCCAATTGCAAAGGGTGCAATTGAAACATTCAATTGTTAATTGCAATTGACAATTGAAACTTGTAATTGTTCATTGTAATTGTTAATTGCAATTGAAATTAGCAATTAAAACTGAAGATAAGAAGATGTGTGTGTATTGTATTGTCAACTTGTTACTGTTTTACATATTTCAAATAAGGTACTTATAAGAAATGTTGGATACCTACCATCCCTTTCCCCCCCTGGGAAGAAAGCCGTGAAACTAAGTATTTTTTTTAAATATATTATGTTTATGGTTCTATCCCCCTCGAAAGAACTCTATATGCCCGTCATGCATCCAATAGGAATGAGCATGAGCGAGTTCGAGTGAGTTTTCTTTAAAACTCGACTCGACTCGAAGCAGATATCTTTGAGTTCGACTCGACATCTCGGCTCGAAAAATTTCCCCCAACTCGACTCGAATTCGGATCGAGTTTCCAGTCGAGTCGAGCCAATTTGAGCTAAATCCAAGTACTACTATCTTCAAGTATCCTACATAGACAATATAATTATCAATGATACTACTACTACTACTATAACTAATTATTATTATAACACCGTGTACCTGTATAAACATGGAATATAGGCGGTTTGTATCGGAATACTAAAATTAGTTAACTGTCGATCTCGGTAGTCAAGAAATCTTCAGGAGGCAAGGACATCGGTCACGAGGTTCTTGGCTTGAGTTCATAAGGAGCAAGTATTCGAGCTCGAGCTAGAAGTGTGTCAAGATGAGCCTCCAAGGTGTGACGAAAATGACCCACTGTTCCGACACTATCGAATTTCCAGATCGTTACTTTCGCATCGTTTAGTGCCTTTTTTTAAAAGTTTTCTGCGCCTATTTCTCGTCACTCGAGGTGAGTTAAACGGGGCTTTAAAGTGGGAGTTAAATGGCTCACTGTTCCGCCACTATCGAATTTCGGGGTTGGTTCTTTCGCATCGTTTAGTGTGTATTTTGTACAGTTCTGTTCGCCTACTTCCACGTTTTGAGCATCACCAGAAATGCGTCAAAATGGTCGATCAATGTGTGAGGAAATAGAGCCATTGTTCCGCCACTATCGAATTTGGAGGTCGTTTCTTTCGCATCGTATAGTGCCTGCTTTGTACTGTTTTGTGCTCCTATTTCCACTTTAGTGCGACAACGAAAATGGGTCAAAATGGCCTACAAGTATGGCGGAATAACTTAATGCTGTTCCGTCACCATCGAATGTCGAGGTCGTTTTCTTCACTTTTTTTTTTGCATGATTTGTGTCGCTTTGTGCATCAGTGGGAGAGGGTCAAAATGGACCTTGAAAGTGGAATGGATATGTCTTTTTCTGCCATATTTGTAGGTCGTCTTTGCCCCACTTTCGTTGGCCTACAAAACGTGAAAATATGCGCAGTAACGGTAAAAACATGCACTAAACAATGCGAAAAAGCGACCTTGAAATTCGATACTGGTGGGAGAGTGGATCATTTTTCTTCCCACATTGAATGCCCATTTTGACCCACTACCATTGATTCGCAAAACGTGGAAATAGGTTTACAAAACGGTAGAAAACACGCACAAGATGATGTGAAGGAAACGACCTCGAAATCGTTCCTGACGGAACAGCATTAACTTGTTCCACCATATTTGTAGGATAACATTGACCCATTTCCGGTGACGCAGAAAACGAGGAAACAGGCGCACAAAACGACACAAAAAATTTCCATGTAATTAAGCTATATTTCCATTTAAGTTTGTAAGCTTAATTATATGGAAAAATTTTATACATTTTCCTTTACGTTGGTCTACTTTACATTGATTTGGGACTTTAAAATTTTATTCAGTTTTCCACTGAAAAGTATCTATAATTCAACAAGGAAATAATTATTAATTATAATTATTATCTATATAATTGAATTCATTGTAATTTGTTCCACAACAAACACTTTACCATTTCGTACTAGCTGTTATGCCCGTTCTTCGCATGGATCAGATAAAATATCAATGTAAACGAACTGAACAACGGGAGAACAATTAAGAAACATTTCTAAAATTGGATATATTTTGTGTGAATATATATCCAACAACGTACATGTGTTTTCATTGGGAAGGCCGATGGGGGCTGAATTTGAACGTATACACTATCGGGGGTGTCACTATACGTCTGAGCAACCCCAATAAATATGGATTCGACACAAATTCTACTACTTTTACATGTCCCGGTGAACCACCCCTCAGACCCCCTTGGTTCGTATTGTGAAAAATCTCCTCTGGCCCCCACCAACCCCCAACCAATACCGCGAAAACTATGAATGTGACACTAGCATCTGCCATTTTCTACTACTTTTTACATATGCCGGTAAAAGTCCCTATAATCCTCTGGTTCCAATTAAAAAAAAAAAAACAATGCCTCTGGCCCACAGCCGATGGGGGCTGTATTTGGAAGTCAACGCCTGTGGAAGTATCACCATTCATCTCAGCGACAGCGAAAACTATGGATTTGACACTAATATCGGTCACTTTCCATTATTTTTACATGTCTCGCAATTCCCCACCCCCGGTGACTCCCGGCCCGCACACAATGGTGGCTAAATTTGAAAATCATCGCTAATGAAAGTATCACCATTGATCTCAGCAACCGCGAAAACTATGGATTTGACACTAATATCGGTCATTTTGGATTACTTTTACGTTTCGGTATCCCCCCCGTTGACCCACGGCCCGCAGCCGAACACCGTGAATTTGGAAGTTAATGCGATCGGAGTTTCACCATGGATCTCAGCGACCGCGAAAACTATGAAATCGACACAGATATCGTTCTACTTTTACTTGTCCCGGTAAACGCCCCCCTGAGACCCCCTGGTTCGAATTTTGTTGAAAACGCTTTGCCTTGGTGTGGGACCTGGACCAAGGTATCTTTGACCAAAATTTGGTAACTCTCGGTCGACTTTTCTGGTCCCCAGGCCGGTCCCGGTAAGCGTCCCCTGGAGAGCCCCTAGTAAGGAATTTAAAAAAAAACTCTTCGTCTTGGTCTGGGGCCTAGACTAAGCTACCCGTGACCAAATTTTGAAAAATTTCGATCCACTCGTATCGTCCACAGGCCGCACAAAGATAGACAGACAGACACACGAACAAACTCTATTTTATTTATATTAGAAAGGTCAGATCCGCCGTTATTGTATTAGTGCGGTGCTTGAGCGATTGATCGTAGAAATTCAAACTCCGATGAGTGATAATTTTATAGGCTTGTTTTATTACAAGTTTAAACTCTTTAGTCAGTAGAGAAGAGGTCGTGAATCATGGGTCAGAGTTGATGACAATGGGTTTTGGTGGGTCTGTGGGTCACAATGGGTAAGAGTGGTTTATGGTGGGTGGTGGGTCAGAGTAGGTCACGGTGGGTCGTGGGTCATGACGGGTGGTGAGTCAATTGGTCGTGGCTAAAGTTTTCATTGCCCCACGCCCTCTCTGAACTACTGTGTTGAAAATTAATCAGTGAAAATCAATTGCAATTGATCAATCAATTGAAAGTAATTGCTGTGGAAATCATTTGCAATTGAATCAATTGCCAATTAATTTCAATTGCAATTGAATTACAGAATTCAATTGCAATTACTTTCCACTGCAATTACTTTCAATCAATTGATCAATTGCAATTGATTCTCCTTTTTCAATGGCCAACTGCAATTAACAATTAACCATTACTTATTTCAATTGTTAATTGCAATTAACAATTAAATTTACAGATTAATTGTTAATTGTTAATTCAATTGAAATTTGCCCAACACTGCCACTATCAATCGTAGTCTGTAACAGGTAACCTAGTTAGGGTGTGAGAACAAGCGGCTGCTCGGTTAACGAAACAGGACGCATCTACTTCCTAGCAACATAGTTTGATTAATATAACACATTTAATTAATTGGAGTAAATGGTATTAATCTTCCAGTTACATCTCTGATTATGTGATAAAGACAAAAAATTCAATATTAAAATAAGTAAATACTGTCTGACTTTATAAGCGATAGATATCCGAAGTATTTCAAAACTAACAGTGAAAACTTGATTCGGCGTTATTCTTTGCTACAAGCAAAGCTGTAAAAGCTTTTTGGTATTTGTACTGTAAAGCAACATACAACATATTAAATTTACTTTAAATATCACGAATTTGTTTTTACTAGTCTATGAATTCTTTGACGGCAGTTGCATGGTTAGTAGTGCTACCATCTATTTTGTCATTATTTGTACTATAAAGATGTTTCTCACAATTATTGTAATTTAAATGTCAGAAAATGTATAAACTTCCGTAAATAAACTTTCCTATTACTTCATGTAGAATACATATTTTCATAACTGTGTTCCTATTCCTTCGGATGTATTCACAATTGTTAAAACTTTTCGTTCTTAAAATTGCAAATGGCGACGTTGCTATTTGTGCTTCTAGTAATGCAATGTTACAAGTAAACAAGTTCTGGAGGGTTGATTTACCTCGTGTGAAAATCGGTTGATAACAACAGAGTGTTTTAATTTAAATGAAACTTCTTTAATTGGTTACCTTCTTCTAACCTACTTTATAGGTTAATAACAACCAAGCACTGTATTGTGTCTACGCTTTTTTTCAGTAACCTTTTTCGATTAACCGGTGACCTAACAAAATTAACCTTTTTTGTCTCAAAAGGGTTGTTGCAAATTATTAACTGGTTCTAGCAGCTAAGTTGTCCATTAACCTCGACTTGGTTGTCCCATATTTTTCTCAGTGTAACCTGCTAGTAGAAGGGGTCTACGAGAAGTACTAGACTAGTTGTATTTGTACCTGGTTAAACGCAAAGCCATTTATGTATGACTAACATAGGAGTAATTTTGGTATTTTTAACATTTTCAAATACCTTTTCAACGACAACAAAAACATAGTTCTTACAAACAATATATATTTTTAATTAATGAAAACATGTACATAAAATGTCATTTTTGAAACACATTTGGATCAAGAACACAGCAATCTCATAATATTTTTCTTATTGTGCTCTTATTGTACTGTTGTTCACACCTAAATTGCAATCCTTTTTTCGTGCACTGGAAGTAATTTTGGTTTTTGTCCAACATAGACTCTGGGACTTCACGGAGTGTTGACTTCCTGCAAAATTAAATACGTATAAATAATTTCTTTTTCTCTAGAATAATTAAAAGTAGCCTTTGAAAACATATAAGAATAAAATATTGGATACATATAATAATACGTAAAAAAATAAGAATTTTGTATTAATAGCAGAAATGGAGTGTAGCAGGCACGTAGCCAAGGGGGGGGTCCGGGGGGTCCGGACCCCCCCCCCTTCGAGACCAGAAATGAAAAAAATTAAGGAAGGATAAAACAAAATGAAATGACAAAAAGAAGGATCTGCGTTAAAAATTAAAAAGAAAACTAGAGGAAGCTTTTGCGTACTCTTTCTTATGAGGAATTGTATTACTTGCAATATGGTGGCGAGGTAAGCGGGTATTCTGGAAGAGTCAGGGAATTTGGAATTTCAAGAAAAGTTATGGAATTCTTAGAAATCCTGCTACTAGTCAGGGCGATTTCAAGCTTTCGAAAGCATAAGTGCCGTTGTGTAACAGCGTGGACATTTTAAATCATAACTTTTCGTCATCGCATCCTTGCAGTATCAAACATGTTATTTCAAGGACAATTTTCTGTTGCTCCTTTAACCTGTCATTTGGAACCGACAGTAGTTGAGGGAATAATAAAAACCAAAAATTATGTTGAAAGAAAGTTCTGTTAGCATTTGATTCAACAGAGAAAGGAACGCATATATTGTAAAACTAGTTGAATATACACATGCTTCGCACAGGGGCTGTATTTGAAAGTCAACGCCTGTGGGAGTATCACCATTGATCTCAGCGACCGCGAAAACTATGGATTTGATACTAATAGCTCTACCGGTCATTTTGGGCTATTTTTTTACATGGCCCGGTATCCAACCCCCGCTGACTCCCGGCCCGCATTCTTGCAAGTCATCGCTAATGGAAGTGTCACCATTGATTTCAGCGACCGCAAAAATATGGATTCGACACTAACAGCTCAAGTGGTAGAGCGTTGGCTTCGCATTCGGGAGGTCGTGGCTTCGAATCACGCTGCCTACCATCCTGACTGAGGTTTTCCAGGGTTTCCCTCAGTCCTACCAGGCAAATGCCGGGATGGCACCTACTAAACAGCCCTGGCCGATACCTTCCCAAATCCTTTCCATTGTTAATGTTGTTGGATATTCAATGTAAAATGGCCTTTGAGCTGTATCTGATGATTGTTAAACAAATAAATATCGGTCATTTTCTACTACTTTTACATGTCCCGGTAAACGCCCTCCTTGAGACTCCCCTGGTTCGAATTTCTGCAAAAACGTTTAACTCTGGTCTGGAGCCTGGACCAAGGTATTCGTGAGTAAAATTTGGTAACTCTCTGTCGATTTGTCTGGTTCCCAAGCCGGTTCCCGTAAACGCCCCCTGAGACCCCACTTTTTCGAAATTAAAAAAAAACTCTTGGTCTTGATCTGGGGCCTGGGCCAAGGTACCTCTGACCAAAATTTGGTAACTATCGGTCCACTCGTCTGGTCCCCAGGCCGCACACAGACAGACAGACAAACACACAAACTAACTCTTTATTTTATTTATATTAGAAGATAGTTTACAAGACAGTATTCAGTATGTACTTTTTATAATAATTGAGGTCATAACGAAAGGAAAATTGTTATATTTGAATAAACAGAAGGACGTAAATATTGCAAAATCTTTTTCAATGTTTTTTTTTTTTTATTATTATTTTGCTCGAAATTTCTTCATAGTTTATTAAAATACTTGCCAACATATCCTCATTTTATTGTCCTAACAAACCAATATATGTTGATAGTAAATAGTTTAGATTGATCGAGCTCCTGGGCCCTCACAATTTCATGTCACCCCCCCCCCCCCCCCGTTACGAAATCCTGGCTAAACGAACCAATATATGTTTCAGTAAAATAGTTTAGAGTGATCGAGCACCTTTTGTGATGACCACAGTATTTCATGTCACGGACCCCCCCCCTTCACGAAATCCTGGCTACGTGCCTGAGTGTAGAGATTGTGGAACGCTAAACCTAGATATATGTTTGACCATAATTGTAGCTTCTTTCTATAACAGTCTATCTTGCATACGATACGTGATGTTGTCATCTTATAATCGCTTTTGTAAACACGTGAAAGAACACTAAAATATACATTAGTATCTACATTCGCAAACGAAAACTTACTCTATCCCTTAAGGGGACAGACTACTAAATATTTTTAAAAAGCTAACAATTTTTCTTTTGCCCGTTTTTCGTAAGTGGAAAGAGAAAATGAAATGCAACATTCCACAGTAATAGATAATGTCATTCTACACCCTAAAATACGAATGGAAGAGTTTTCACTGTTGCAATCCATAGAAATTACAGTGTGACCAGAAATTTAATATTTGTATTTATTTTGTAATAAATTACGTAAGATATTACAAAATAAATAAGTTATTACAAAATAATTAAAAATATTATTTAAAACGTAGTTAACAAGGAACAAAGACAACATGATAAGTCATCAATTACCGTTGATTTCATTTTCCTAGTCGCTGCCTTAACCTAGATTTTTGAGTAATTCAAATTCTGGTCACACTGTACTTTCTATGGATGGCAACACTGAACATTTTTTCAATTCGTATTTTTGGGTGTACAATGACATTATCTATTACTGTGGAATGTTCCATTTTATTTTCTCTTTTCACTTACGAAAAACGGGCAAAAGAAAAATTGTTAGCTTCCCTTAAGCTATCAGGGAAGGTAATTCTACAAATCTAGCCCACAAGCGTAAAAAGAATTACAGAGAAAGAAGTAGTAAGGACAGGCTAGTCAATGATATTTTTGAAAATTGTGGTAAGTTCCAATAGGCCACATGACTGTTCTTCTTTACAGTTCGGACTAGGAAAGAAGAAGCTGAAGTTTGAAATCTTTCGGTTTTACGTCCCACACTTATGCCGACTAGGCTAAAGAAGACGGTGATGATGAGAAATGAATTCAATAGTGGAATGAATAAAGTGGGAGAAAACGGAAAAACCTCGATAAAACCCATGAGCACGGTGTTTGTCCACCACAAAGCCCAATTGGAGCGAGCTGGGATTGAACCAGAGACCCCACGCACCAGAAACGAACGCTCGAGCAGAAGTTTGAGCAAATATAATATCAGGCGTTATCCTTATTTCATATGTGGAGGAAACAGATTTATGTTAAAGATTTAGCAGTGAGACAATAGAGCCATAGAGAAATAGGAAATGGATCCTGCCTAAACACAAGGTACTATTGTTATCATTCGTTTGATTTTTCTTAAATAATAACAATAATAATAAATAAAATAATAAAAACAATAATAATAAAAAACATAAATAATAACAATCACAAGGACCTGTATGTCATAATTAGTCACTATACATCAGTATTGCCATAGTTTTAGCTCTGGAGTGGGCTGAAAAATAGTACCAAATTGAACCAAAAAGGGCTGAATCCATTATTTTATACCAGTGTAATACATAGCTCTATAACATGAAACTAAAAGAGATAAAGTTTTAGAATACTCCCCCCTTTTCCAACAGTCCAAACGAAGAAAGTGCTCGGTTTAAAAACATCCAAATGGGAGGACCCCGAGCAACCGTGGAACTAGATGAAACTTTTCTCGCACGTAGGAACTGTAGCAGAGGCCGCAAATTAAAAGGGAAAACAGTTATCATCTTCGGTATGTATTGTAAGGAAACCAAACGCTCCTGTATTTCAAAGTGGCTAATAAACCAAAACAATATTGTGGCCATATATGAAAAAATATATAAAACGAAAAACAAATCAATCATCTCAGAGTTCGTGTGTAAATAGTACGTTATGATAAAATATTAAAATTTAAATTATTGCACCTTATTCTCGCTTATTTCACGACCGAAGAAGGATAATAGACTGTAAGAAGAATATAAAGTAAGTGAACTGACATTTGTAAAAAAACGTAAAACCAGTCCAGGGTCCTAGAACCTTCTCTGAAAGACAACAGAACACATTATTAATAATTTTAAGTCACAATGGTATCTAGTGCTGAGTTACTTAGAATTGTACCAATTTTTTTCACAAACCGGGCTGAAAATGTCAGCGTAGTACCAACGGACCGACGAATGACAAATAGAGCTGATTTTGGTTCAATTGTACCAAGCATGGCAACACTGCTATACATCTCATTTTGATAAGGACAATTTCGATTTTAAAGCTCTTGTCCCAGTGTTCCACCGCTTTACATTTTGTTCCTGTTTTGCAGTCGAGACAAACTTTTCACTCCATTTTGTTGTGCACCCTACCCACATTGCAGTACTCTAAAATAGTTTTTGGTACTACCTGTTATTACATTAACAGCTACATCTGCAATTTCAATTTGTAGTACTCTTGAATGAATGGGTTAGCAATGACGTACTGTATATCCTCCCGTACATCCAGCGTAATTTGTTTCCAGTTGGTTCCAAAAACATGAGCTATACATATGGAACTTACAGTGGTCAGTGTTTATGTTTGCATTGACTCGTAAATATTACAATGAAAGAGAGAACTGTAATTTTTGTTAACATTTCCAAAAGAAGGAACATTTAAAGAGCAAATGGATCAAAGTTAAGTATTTACACGAAAATAAGGTGAACTATATAACGGCCAATGCTATCTTTACCTACCAGACGTGTTGTTTAGGACCAAAAATATGAGTTTTGGGACTTTACACTTAGGTTGACAGCGAAAGTGACAAAATTACTTGACTGATTCATATTGATATAATGTGCCTCATCATAACATACAGTTCGTATACATACAATGATTTGATATATGTGCTACTTTCCTAACCGTCATTAACAATACATCAAACTGAAATGAAACACAAATGGTTCTTGTAAAGGTAAAGTATTTCCCACCGATGGAATGAGCGAAAATATTCCTTCTATCAAATTGACCCTTTTAAGAAGGTACTCCATCAAAAGGTCCCGGTTTCGAATAAAAGAAATATGGTACCCTTAGCCATGCTTCAGGCACGTAGCCAGGATTTCGTGAAGGGGGGGGGGGGTCCGTGACATGAAATACTGTGGTCATCACACCAGGGGTTCGATCATTCTAAACTATTTTACTGGAACATATATTGGTTCGTTTAGCCAGGATTTCGTAACCGGGGGGGTGGGGGTGTGACATGAAATTCTGAAGGCCCAGGAGCTCGATCAATCTAAACTACTTTACTACACTGAGAAAAAAAGGACTAGGATTTCCGTGTGGATACATCGTATTTACGCGGGTGCGCTCCTTAAGTAATGTAATTTCATGTATAAAAGTACAGCAGGTAGGAACACCATGCCAAGTCTGGAGTTCGGCATCGAACTAGACTCGCTGTGATTGAATAATTTTATTCACATGATTGGTTTCGTGTTAAAAACTATCACTTTCATAAGGTAGGGAGTCACAGATTTAGAAAGAACCAAGAGGGAACACTCGTAGGAAAGTAGTAACAACATTATATACGTAAGTTACCACCGTCGGAATGGGTATGGCGTTAATTCTAGATTTGAAATGGTAGTCCCACAATACAAAATTTTCGCTGGACGGTGGTGTAGATCGTACTACTGATGAAACAACATTACTTAATGTGGTGACCCGCGTACCCTGGTAAAAACAGCATTTACATGCCGACTGTATTATGCATTTTTCTCCGTGTATCAACATATTTTGGTTTACGAGGATATGTTGGTATTTTAATAAACTATGAAGAAATCTCGAGTAAAATTAAAAAAAAAAAAACTTATTGAAAAGATTTTATAATATTTACATCCTTCCTCTGTTTATTCAAATATAACAATTTGCCCTTCATTATGACCTCAACTATTATAAAAAGTACATATTCACTATTATAAAAAGTACATACTCAATAATATCTTGTAAAATATTTTTACAATATCTGCGTTTTTTTTCTGTTGAATCAAATGTTAACAGAACTTTCTTTCCACATATATTTTTGTTTTTATTATTCCGTCAACTACTGTCTGTTTCAAATGACAGGTTAAAGCAGCAGTAGAAAACTGTTTTTGAAATAACATGTTTGATACTGCAAGGATGCGATGACGAAAAATTATGATAAAAAATCTCCACGCTTGAAATCTCCGTGACTAGTAGCAGAAATTCTAAGAATTCCGCAACTTTTCTAGAAATTTCAAATTCCCTGACTCGTCCAGGATATATCGTTCACCTCGGAACCATGTATTACAAGTAATACAAATTTCCCCATAAGAAAGAATAACCAAAAGCTTCCTGTAGTTTATTTTTAACGCTGATCCTTCTTTTTCTCATTTCATTTTGTTTCATCCTTTCTTAATTTTTTCATTTCTGGTCTCGAAGGGGGGGGGCGGACTCCCCGGACCCCCCCCTTGGGTACGTGCCTGCATGCTTGATCGATAGAAATAATCTGATCTTGACTAAACTTACCAAAATGATAGATCTTGACTTGCTTAGTAAGCTTGTGAAATATTTTTCTGTATAGATACTTAGTTCCTGGGCTATGGTTATCAAATTTGGGGTTGATGTAATGAAATCTTTACCCAAAAAGAAAATAATAATTCATACACGGACAAGAATTAAGGGGAAATACATGGAACAAATTTGTTAAAAGATAATTTGAAATTAAACTCAAGGCACGAAATTTCAAGACTTCATTTAGTTGCTAGATGAGAAAATTTAGTGCCATGTTTTTTTGGCAATTCGAGGTCAGAGAGTGAAGGTCAAATGTCTATTGCCAAACTCAAATGTTTGGTCGTCAATGGTGACCGGAGATTTCATGCCCTTGATTAGGGGGTTAGGTAAACAGAACATATATAATAAAGATTTGATATTATAAATTCATTGAACAAATATTTCCACAATATCCACTCCCTCTTTTGTTACTAATTTCAACATTGTATAGCTCAAACGTAAGAGAGTAACAAAAACGTAACGTTCAGTATACCTTTGTGTTATCTAATGTTCATTGTGGATAACCTATAATTTAAATTTTAAGGAAGGTATCGAGACGAGACGAGACAAGATTATACACAGTCTCGATGATAAATCGTGGTCTCGATCTCGGTCTTGTCTCGAACAACAGATGCTTGTCTCAATGTTGGTATCAGTCTTGTCTCGAAACAAACTGTGTAAAGTTAGAAATGTGTGAGTAGTGTCATATTTTAGCATGTCGTTTCCTCTTTTTATTTTTTCGCTTCATTCTTGATTGAAAATTATTGTAGACGAACCGTGTACCCTTTCATAATTAAGTGGTTAACGCTTGTGTGTTATGTGTGTTCATGGGTTCAATCTTCAGTGAGTGTATCAAGCCTTAGAGAAAACCAAAATAATGATCCACTCTTGCAAAATGTAATATTTTGTTAAGATTAAAAAAAAAAAAAAAACAATATTTATACAAAAAGGGAATTAACACGTGTAAGCGTGGCGGGGTCAAATTAGTTCTGCTGCTGATGTCCCCATTAAATATCCAATAATTAATCAACCAATACCTATAAGCTAATATGGATAAAGGCTTTCCTCGAAGTGTATGGAAAGCAATCGACTATGCATAGCGTTATGTGTATATTATTATTAAATTTTTCTGATTTATTTGTTCAAAATCAAAGTATTTTCAATACTGGAGTAAATATGCATAATAAAACTAACTGTTTGGTCAAAAGATTCATGTCAACCAGAGTAGATTGATTATGTAGCATGCAATATGTAACTAGTGTATGCAATCTGTTAAATGCTTATTTTGTATGAAACTAATATGTCACGATGAGATAATGGGTTAATAGTAATAGGACAACCCCGTTTCGATCTTCGATAGGATGGGGATTTATTCTCCTATTTTACCATACTCAAAATGTGGCTTAGTTGCCCTTGAGTTTGAACCAAATGTGTAGTGTCCATTAGTCCTTCTTTTCTACTTTCATACAGGTAACATTCTTCATCCTATTATACGTATATATTCTGAAATATAACTATTGAATTAAAGAAAGAACTATTACAGAATAAACATCAGGAATGTTTTTCCTTATTTCATGGATGTAGAAAGGTCTGTTTTAAGAAATGATGTAATATTAACTTAACTATGTTACACAAACAGGGCTGCTAGGAAACAGACTCCCAATATTTTTGTACAGGGTAATAGTGTTCTAAATTAATAGTAAACATTTAGAGATAGTAGGCAAAAAGAGGCCAAGAGCATCAAAGCCTGAGACAATAATTGTGGCAAGTAGTCGTATGGTGATGTGAATTGTATTTTTGTGTTTAAAAAAGTTGTAGGACCCCTAATGCAGAATACGTGATTTCACTACAAATGTTGGCATTGCATTTCAAATTACAGTCCGCCTATAAGTATAGAAAGAAAGAGAAATATAAGTTTTTAACGTTTTTATAGCTTAGCAAAACTTTTTTTTTTTGAAACATTAATATGCACATTGTTACACATTTTAAATGCAAAATAATGTTGATGGCTATAACCAGGTTCGGATCCAGGATTTTCTGAGGGGGGTGCACAAACAACTACCAGTACCAATTATAGCTACTATTTGAATTGGAATTTTTTAAATGCCTTTAGGCATATGTAGTGTGAATGAGGAAATGCTCTGGAAGTGCTAAGTGTCTGTTCTCGGTGAATACTTTTCTTTCAACTTTTAGAAAATTGACTTAAAGTATCGATTTTGCAAAACTTCCCTTTCTTTTAAGTCCAAACAAAAACATGACAGCAGAAATTTTCGGAAAGTGTTGCTATTTTCACTGCTAGCTTCTCTTTAGGTAGTTGTATATTTACAACCAAAGGGGGGGGTTGCAGTCGCACCTTTGTACCCTCCTAAATCCGGCCCTGGCTATAACTAATTGCCTGGTTTAATTCAATGCTCTTCCTTCTTACATAATCTTGCCCTATTCTATTCCAAAATTTCTGTTCAGACTCTCCTCCAGTCTAAAGATTTTACCCTCAGCTTCAAAGAAATGTTTGTGCCATTACTTATTCGATATGACTGTAGCGAGACAAGAGCAATTGTAACATTATCTTACGAACCACTCATGAATTTTGAATAAACGTAACTTCAGTATTTTTTGTCAATGTTCAAGATGAGACCAGAACTCCCGAGAGAGGGCTTAGTCCCGTCCTGATATAGTCTCAAACCACGAGTGTTTGTCTCGTCTCGAATCACAAGTGTTTGTCTCGTCTCGAGTAAGTCTCAGCATGTATTGAGTATCGGTCGCATATTGATTTATAAATGTTTGTTTCGATCTCGGTATCGTTTTGAAATATTCAGATGAAATGACACCTTGGCCTAGACTAGTTTCAATCTCGATACCATTACTATTGATTTTATTATATTTTTTCCTGTTTAATAGTATTTTCATATATAGCCCTTAATAATTTTTGAACTTCTAATTATATAAAGCATAAAGTTGTATCACTTACATATTCACTCATTTGTCATCTTCAGTAACCATATTTGTAACCCAGAGGCGCTGCTGCATATATTGCCTTCGTTGCGACAGGAACAGCAACAGGTTGCGGAACGGCAACTGGATGCGGAACTGGAACTGCTACAGGTTTCGGAACAGAAACCGGTACAGGTTGCGGGACTGGAACACCTACTGGTTGAGGGACAGGTACAGCAACTGGATGAGGCACTGGTACGGCATAAGGCCTATCAACTGGAACAGGGTAAGGTTTCTCAACAGGTACGGCGTATGGTTTTGGTACTGGCACGGCATAAGGTCTTGGAACAGGAACAGCATAAGGAGCTGGATATGGAACAGGAACATGCCTATCAACATGTACAGCTACCGGATGAGGAACGGCATATGGAACGTGCTTTGTCACATGAACTGTGGTGACAGGAGCTGGAGCAGCGGCATAAAGATTAGCTGCAGGTAAACCATAGCCATATCCTAATCCATACCCTAATCCAAATACACCTCTCTTTTCCTGTTTCTTTTCATCGGTGGCTGTTTTCTTCTTTTCTTCAGCCGTGACAGCCAGCAATACGAATGATAAAATTACCTAAAACGAAGGACATTTCGTCATATACAGTAATTGTAATATTACAATATTTTAATGAAACTATTAACTACTACTGTACTATCTAAAATACAACTATAAGTTATACCTTTATTGTAATTTCGGAGAAACCAAACACTTATTTGATAATCGTGATCAATAAATCGTGTTGTGAACTGTATACAAGCTAGTAAACAAACAGAATAGTTTCTGAACTAAAATGCAACGTTTATTCATGTATGTCAATATAATAAGAGACAATTAATATTGTAACTTCAATATTTTTCTGAAGACACTCAGTGGAAGAGCGCTCGCCTCTGAAATGAAGGGTTTTTGTTTCGATCCTGGCTACTCGAGTTCGTGGTGGACAACATGGGACTCAAACTTGGAATGGTGCTAGACCCTTGAAGCATGTGAAATATTATGGAACACAGGTTTCTGGTTCCTAAACTAAGCACAATCAAATTTAATGGGTTATTAGGCACATTCAACGTAAAAATCGGCAATATTTGATTTCTACTACTTCCGGTAGGTGAATCACTTGCATTAACGGACTCGATTACTAACTTATGAATTTCAATAGTCTGGTTAAAATTAGTAAGGAATCATCTCCTGAAGTGCAATATCCTTTTACCTAAAGGATGGAGGGACGGACATTCAAATAGGGTAAATAAAGTAAGCTAAATTTCTTAATTGTTCTGTGGAAACTCATACAAATTTTGATTTTGTAATAGTGTTTTCTAAAATATTGAGACAGTGAAATTTTAAAGAACAAATATATTTTTCACAATGTAGACCCAAAAAGTAACCATTATTAACATACTTTTATAGCAGTGTTATCTTGCGACAATTATTTAAAATACTCGAATTCTGTACATCGCTGTTCAAACAGCATTTGTTCCCTGGATTATTTGATCGTGAGCGTGCGGCAAACTCCATGTTAAATAAAGGAAAATAACCTTTTTTTATCTGAGCCATTCCCAAGAAAGAAAAAAAATCAAATCTGTACTAAAATGTGGGATTTATTGTAGATCGTGAAAATATTAAAAAGAGCCACACCTGCATAACTGAATGATTGAACCTAAAGGTTATAGAGGAACTCCTTCTTCAAACACGATTAAATTGCAGTAAATTCATATGCATTTAAACGGTTTGTTCCAATGCTTTTTTTTTTTTTTTTTTAATCTCTTCGTGGCATCTCAATGGCAAAGGTCACGATGTGCACGCGACTGCTTTCTCTTGAAAGGAGTAACTCACGATTTGGCTGAGGGCAAAAATTTCACCTTTTTGTAATTTTATTCCTCTCTACATCAAGGCTACTCAAGCTTTCTTCACGAACATTTGGCACAGCGGCAAATCTGAATAATTAAGATTGATTAATGGGTTTGTTGGATCTTCTTGAAGGAGGAAATAATTATTATTATCTACTGCTACTATGGAGTAATATATAGTTTGGTAAAGTTATTTTAAAAATGAATTGTATATGAAAGAACTTATCAGATGGACAAGAACTTGTATCTTATGCTTATATACATACTTATCCATATTGTCTTAGTGAAGCTAAACTGAAATAAACCTAAACCGATTTATGGTATTAGCTACTTATATAGCAAGAGCTTTGTTCGCTTACTGAGGCTACCTTAATATTACAAAATTATCACTGTACTAACAATATTAATACTGCCATTATTCGTGTTAGTGTGGTACTTTTGAACTCCTAGGTTTCACTGAATATCCCCGTAGAAAGGAACATTACTAACGTAATTCCAGGTACAATACAATAATACAATGGAAATCTTTAGAGAGGTGTCGCAATCCCAACTGGGGCTCGGAACAAGTGGAATTCGTCGAGAGCTTGCGAAATTAATGTCTGTGCACAAGGAATTCTTATTTTTCGTTACCACCCATCACCATGTGGAGGTTAGTAGACCCTAGTAAATATTTTGAGGGCCGTTTATTTTTATGATCTTTTTATATTTTTAAACTTTTAATTGTTCTTTTATTAGTTTACTTTTTATATTTTTATGGAGCTTATGTGACATATTGAATATACAGAAAGTCGAAAATCCGAACTAGCACAGGTAGGGATCACAGGTAGTTCGGATTTTCAAATTGTTCGAATCTTCGTAAATGGCGAAGAAAACGCCATTTAGGCTTAAATATACTGTACGGTATGCTCTTTTATCGATACAGTGGTTATACAGTACATACAGTAATTACAATCCAGCACGTAAGGCTACTTACTTTTAACGTTTCTGAAGAACCTATTTGTACACTAAATTACACTGTTCTTATAACTCACGCTTAAAACTTAACTTGTATAGGCGAAAGGGAAAATAAAAATATGCACGACAAACAATTACATATGAATGTGCTTTTGTAAAAGCACTGACTTTACACAACGCTAACGGACAACCCTATTGTTTGTTTATCGCTAGCGCTAAGACAAAATGTAAAATGCTCTAGGGATTGAGTTCGGATTTTTGACGTTCGGATTATTGACGCCGTACTGTACTTATGTCATATATGGAATACAATTTATACTGAATAGCGATCTACAAGGATGACTGTTTAGTATGCATTGTTACATGTGATAATATTTCCAACTATTGTACTACTATCTCACTAGTCAGTTTTTCCGTTAATAGCAGAATAAAATATTCCGTGCTTTGCTAGCTGCGAAAGTTTCAATTATCGGTGTATCCTCAAAATTGTATAATTTGATGTTGTTTCATACTTGATAGAAAGAACAAACACATTTGTACGTTTTTCCTGGTTCATGGTGAAATGCAAGTTTATCAGCTTCATTTTATCGAAGGACATGATGCGATAGATGTAGGCAGTGCAATCAAAATTTGACCAAGGGCGCCGATCCTGGGGGCCGGGCCCCCAAAGGTCATGTGGGCCCCTCTATTGTATTTATGAATATATAATATTTGGCATATTTTGGATGCAATTTGCCTTAAAATCCTCATATAGGTATATACCTTCTGCATCTGAATGGGCCCCCCAAATTTACAAAGAAATCGGCGCCCTTGAGTGCAGTTGCCATAAGCTTCTCAAGCTCCATAGAAAATACAGGGTTAGCATAAATGGTTAATTAGTTTTGAAAAGGCTATATTTTCAAAAGTGCTACACGTACATACATAAAAGATATATCAAAACTCACCAACTTTGTACTGTGTGGCAGCACGAGCCCATTATTTTTCCGACAGGGTGTGCCAGTGCAGTGTGGCAGTGTGACAGTATGTAGTTAGTACCTGTCGAAAAGGGAGGGAAAGCTAGGAAAAAGGTTTTCTGCGCTTGAATATGCCAGATGTTCGTCTGTTATAGCTGTGCAACGCGCTTTCAGAGGAGAGCATGGAAAAGAACCAGCGTTGCCAGACTCACAACTCGGAATTATTCCAAAACCTGATCGAAATTATGCTAGATTCAGTGAAATTATGCTAGATCCCCACAATTACTAATTCAGAAGTTTTTAAAGAAAAGAAAAATTGTTTGTTTACATATTTTGAAAGAAAATTACCTCGCAGCATAAGCGGAGTTGGGAATTGTCTGCTGGGAGGAGGGGGCAGATGTTTGGTCGCGTCATATAAACAAAGCATTTTGCGGTGGTGTCGGCAATTCAATGACAATGGTTGCTTGTGTAAAGGGAAAACCAGATCTCCTGACATAACGCCCTGCGACTTCCTTCTGTAGGGTTAGTAAAGGGTCTTGTCTACGTACCTCCACTACCTCAATCCTTAATCGAGCTCAAAGAACGCATCAGTGCTGCAGTGCAGACAATTGACAGCACTATACTACAAAATGTATGGAACGAGCTCGAGTATCGTCTGGACTTGTGTCGTGTCACCAAAGGGGCACATATTGAACATTTGTAGAGGGGTATAAACTTGGTGCGTTCAATTAGTTCACATTTGCTTATGCGACGTTCTAGGTCTTTCCATTCAGAAAACTAACTGAGCTGCTTTCAGTCTTGAATTCACGGATTAAACTTTCTTCCCCAACTTAAGAAACTATCACCCAGGCACGTAGTCAAGGGGGAAGGGGGTTGGACCTTCCCCCCTTCGACACAAGAAATGAAAAAAATAAGGTAGGATAAAACAAAAAGAAATGAGAAAAGGAAGAATCAGGGTTAAAAATTAAAAGCTACAGCAAGCTTTCGGTTACTCTTTCTTATAAGGAGATTTGTATTACTTGCAATACATGGTGGCGAATGAATGAGATATCCTGGAAAAGTCCGGGAATTTGAAATTTCTAGAAAAGTTAATTCTAGAAGAGTTAGTTCTAAAAGTTGAATTCTCAGAATTTCTGCTACTAATCAGGAAAATTTCAAGCTTTCGAAAGCATAGTGACATTCTGTAACAGTGTCGACATTTTTAATCCTAATTTTTCGTCATCGCTTCTCTGCAATATCAAACATGTTATTTCAGAAAGTTTTCTACTATTCCTTTAATTGTCATTTGGAACAGACAGTAGTTGACGGAATAATAAAAACAAAAATGTTATGTGGAAAGAACGTTCTGTTAACATTTGATTCAACAGAAAAAGGAATGCAGATATTATAAAATATTTTACAAGACATTATTGGATATGTACTTTTTGTAGTAGTGGATACGTACTTTTTATAATAGTTGTAAGTCATAATGAAGGGAAAATGTTTATATTTGAATGAACAAAGGAAGGAAGGTTTTTTTTATTCTTTTACTCGAGATTTCTTCATAGTTTGTTATTAAAATACTAACAAACATACCATCATTTTATTGTCCTAACAAACCAATATATCGTATGTTGCTAGTAAAATAGTTTAGATTGATCGAGCTCCTAGTGTGATAACCACAGTATTTTATGACACGCCTCCCCCCCATTACGAAATCCTGCTTAAACGAACCAATATATGTTGACAGTAAAATAGTTTAGATTGATCAAGCTTTTGGTGTGGTAACTACAGTATTTCATGGCACGGACTCCACCCCTTTATGACATCCTAGATACGTTCCTGTATCAACGCTACAAAAATTGTTCCTTTTCATTCCTTCATCAAGAATAAGGAAAACAATTATTGTTTCTGTGGGAAATAGCACAATGAGTTCTGGAAATCTGTCCAATTGGAAATTTTCTTTAAACCAGCCTTTCGAAACGAAACGTCCTGAACTATCTTTTGGAAGACTACAATCTTTATTCTGCAGTTCTTCTGGACCGATCTCAACCATTAATTGAAATACACCAGAAATCATCTTGAATATCTTGAAATGCAACACCTAGAATGTGCTGACTCCTCGGGAAGTAGATTTCTTTTAGGTGACGTAATTTCCAGCTGTTTAAGATGATCCGATCTCTGTTGGTGATGGCTCCTTTTGCTTATGTTCCTTTTCATAGTAGGAGGTATTACCGTTATCGTCATTGTCACTAACTCTGACAAGATTCTTGTCATCACATGATGAATTCGTCATAGGCGAAAATTCAGCCTTGATCTTGTTTTAGCATTGGAAGATATTTTAAACTGGCCGAAGCGTTATTTTCATAATTTGTTCTTTGGCATATGTTTGGGCCAACCAAAACTACTATTAACATAACTGGAACAAATTAGAGAACAAATATTATAATTTAATGACTTTATATATAGCTTGTCTTTTAAGTGTATGTCCATCTAGTGTATCTTTGCAGTAAAACAGCACAAGCGAAATTAATATCCAAGATTTAACCAATGAACCAGTGAATGAACATGTGGATCCGGGAATGAGAGAAGATACTGAGGTTGGCTGGGGCCGCCATGTGTGACTCTCAATGCAAAACGGGAAACTTCTCTCTCTCTCACTGAAATCTACATGAATTATTAAGATTACGGAGAGTCTTACTTTTAGCAACTTCAGCCAAGCGCCCGAGTATTTCCCAAGAGAAGGAGAAGAAGATATTGTATCATCAACTACCATCAAGACGTACCATTGCGTAACGAGTGATTTATCATTTGCGGCAGTGGGGAAACACTTCTGCTCCCCCACTTACGCCGAAATTGACGCATCATTCGCCCACTGGCGTCGTTAGCTTTTTAAATCTGGGAAGGTCGGATGAATCAAAATCAAAATCCTCTTTCCGACAAAAGTTATGTATAAAGTAGTAAAAATATTTGACTAAAATCTGGGGTGGACGCGTCCCCCCATCTCCTCCGCTAACGACACCCGTGATTCACCTGATAAAATAGACAAAAGTTGCAAAACTCTAGTTAGGATATCTGACTATGGTATTCAACAAAATACTTTCCTTTCCGATTTTTTTTTTTTAAAAAAAATGAAACATTAATGTTCATTCCTCAATGTGAATTTATGGCTGGTATTATTTTCGTGGCGAACAGATCTCTATTTAATATTCTGCCTTAGAGAAACCACTAATACAGTACTACAGTCAGAATTTGCTTAATGGACTTTAATGTAAAGAAACCTCAGAATCTTACATTTTATGTAACTAGCCGACTAAGCACCGAACTAAAAATAAGTTCTTGATTTCTACAGAAGTTATAGTCTATAGGTAAGATGGTGTCATGATGAAAAGTACATTGTTGAAAATTATGAGGGTCGAGAGAAAATTAACGGAAACTACAAAGGAATTGAAAATTTGTCGGGAAATATTTAAGATTTTACGGATATGTACCTTAAGCTAAACGAGAGGGTTCATAGATGTAGATGCAAGATATACTAAGTGTTTCTGTCCACATGTTAATAAAATGGTTTATTTTTTTAAATCCAATTGCCATTTATTCCAAAATTATCACGTTTATAATCTCCCAATTCTTTAAAGTAACATTTTATCTGATTTTTAATACAGTTAAAACCAAAAATGTTAGCACGCGCAAATATAATAGGGAGAAGATGTTAATTATCTTCTAGCGCACCGATATAAGTACAGAAGTGTTGTTCATTTTAGTGTGCGTCCGAGTTATAAAGGTAACTGAGAAAGTTTTGTCGCATTTTGTAAAGGTCTGTGTTTAATTGGGCATTACAGCAGTGAGTTGAATGCGAATGGAGACAAGGCGAAAGTCAATTGTTTGTGTGGATATATGCAATATACTACCTGGTTGTGGCAGTTCACTTACACCGTAAACATACGTAAGGACAGAGTCAATATGGAGCCTCCACACAGCATTGTAAGGGCGTTTATGCTGTACGAGTTTGAACTGGGGTTAAATGCCGCTGCAGCGGGCGAAAGATATGCCAAGCCTTTGGTGAGGGTGTCGTGACTACGCGGACAGTACAGCGATGGCTTAAAAGGTTTAAGGACGGTCACGAAACACTCGAAGACGCATTACGTGTTGGAAGACCAACACATGCATAAACTGAAGATATTCAGGCAGCAATAGAGGCGAACAGTGTTCAGACATGTGAAGAACTGGGACTACAATTCAATGTGAGTGAAGGAACCATTCGGCAGTACCTCCATCAACTTGGGAAGCACTACCAGTTGGATCATATGGGTCCCACATGATATGACTCCGGGCCAGAATTCAAAGCGAGCAGACACCAGTGTTTCTTTGCTGTCTCGTCTGAGAAGCCATTTCTGGACAGGGTGTTATGTGATAAGAGGTGGATCCTGTACAAAGCTCCACGGTGCCGTTATCATTGGTTAGCACCCCACGAACCGGTTCTAAAACAGCCGAAACCAACATTGTACCAGAAGAAGGTACTCCTGTGTGTTTGGTGGACTACTCGCGGCATGGTGCATTGGGAAGTGCTAACAGCTGGTCAGACCATCAATGGAACTGTGTACTGTCAACAGTTGAGGCGTGTTCAAGACAAAATCAAAACTGTAGTCAGCAGTTCTGAATCGGAAAGGGTTCCTCCTCTTACAGGACAACGCTAAGACCCACATGGCTAGGATAACTCGGTACATCATTCTATGCCTTGGATGGGAAACATATCCGCCATACTCCTCGGACATTACACCGTAAGATTATTACCTGTTAGATTCCTTGAACAATCACCTTAGAGGACGCCAGTTCAAATCCCTAGTACAGTGTAAAATGCACTTGATACTTTCTTCGCTTCACGGTCCACCAAGTTCTATGTCATAAGCTGATCAAACGAGCAAGAGTTCTCCATGAGCTATGCATAAACAATTGCAGAAAATGAAGGTTTTCCAATGGTTATTTTTTCAACTTTAGCTGATTCTGCAATAGCGATCTCCTTCGCGATTTTGCTTCTTCCGGGATCAATGGTGACATCATTGCCAGTGCTTCGGCGATTTGAGCGCTGGTGTCTGACGACATTCGACACTCGAGTTATGAATGCACTAGAGCTATCGCGGGGCCTGGAGTCTGCTGACTCCCTACCACAATTAATCGGTGGTGAAAGAATCGAATGTCAAGCTATAAACCTCACAGTTCAGGCATACACTAAGTTCTAACTTTATTAATAATAAACTTTTCAATGAAGTGTATGTATTACGACCATAACTATTCATTATTGTTTGGATAAGGAATTGTAAAAACTTCATATCTTAACTGTGATCGCCGGTACTTTTGTTAGAATAAATTGAAAACTGTAACTGTAATCATCTGCATCTTCGGTACAATAAAGCAGCAGAAATTGTAACTCTGGCCACAATAAATCGAAAACTGTAACTGTGATTATCTGCATCTTCGGTACAATAAAGCAGCGGAAATTGTAACTCTGGCCACAAGCACTTTAATTATAATAAAACGGAATCTCTGATCTCCAGCACCTTTGTTAGAATAAAACAGTAATCTTAGGTCTGGAGCGACACCACGCAGTACAACTGTAGCATTTTTGCTTCCACTGAAGTTTTGAGCGTTTAGCCAATTAGCTATATATATATATATATATATATATATATATATATATATATATATATATATATATATATATATATATATATATATATATATATATATATATATAATCAATCTACTACTAGTTAGAAGCTATTATCAGTATTTGGTTTCTGGTACCATAAAAACAAATTGTTTTTATATCAGTGAAACAATAATTTAATAAAGAATTGAGTATTTGCAGCAATAATTGATGAGGGAAGTGAAGTCATATTTAGGTAGGTAGATGCTTAATTTTGATTCTCAATCTATACTCCCTACTCTAGCTTCAAAATCTCATTCATAGATTTTAATATGCTAACTTGAACCACTGCTAAGAGAAATTGGCCATCTAGCCGTGCATTACCTACAGTAATTTAGTGCCCCTATATGATATGTTGGGTAAGTGGACTTACAAAGTTTTCTTCGCCCCAAACTCTCAGCCAGCGGAGCCGAATCTGCATAAATTTGGGGGGAGTTAGAAATGTATGTTTCGTTCTCAAATATATATACGAACAAAATTCCAATCACAACTATCCAGATTCTGGGGGCTTGAACCAAATTTTCGAGGAATCCGGACCCTCTTAGCCTCGAGAATCGGCGTCCATGCTCTCAAAACTATATATTTTCGCAGTTTAAACACATTTTCACATTTTAGTGGTATTAATTTAGAATTGTATATTTTACTTCAAACATTATTTAAAGTAGGTCTAATAGTAAAATAAATTTTATTTTTTATTTTTATTTATAATTTATAGTTTTGTATTCCACTATTATGCTTTATAGGCTAAAAGAGATGGATGATTAATGAGAGTTTATGGTATGATAGAATTGGTGGAATGATAATGTGGAAGGAGACTGGAGATCTTGAGGAAACTCACGTATTGCACATCAAAAACCCTTCAGAAAAAAAGTGAGCGCTTTCTTATTATTTTTACAACTTATTCTCTCATAGCTAAGTGGTTAGCGTACGTCCTTTTGGCGTGGGGGACCCTGGTTTGATTCCCGCTTGAATTCATGGGGTTAAGCTGTAGGTTCACGTCTCATATAGTCTCGCTGCTAAAATGGAAGCTAAACTCAAATCACATCACACGTTTTTTTTTTTTTTAATTTGTACCCGATTGGATATGGAGACAAAACGTCGAGGAAAGCTAAAAGCGTTCATGCTCTTCAGAGAAACTCGAAACCCTGATAGGGACCTAGTCATTGTTATCTCTTAAAAATCGAGCTGTACGACCATAGTACAAAAGTTAAAAGTACTGCTTTGCAGCAAATAAGTCAGCCTCTAAATTGCAGGATATTGGCAATTAACATTCCTAAGTTACTACCCAGCTTGTATAGAATCTCGGGAATGTTACCAATTTTAAGAGGTATGGACAGCCACCATTAAAGTGACCATTACCCATGAATATCGTAAGTGATTTACTCTATTAACAACCTGACCAGAGATAATCACTCTAGCTATCTATTGCAAAAAGCAGAATTCAAAAATTCGTTTTCCTTCAAGACTAATATTCTGGAGTGTCGGACGTGCATGCATACAGTCTTATAATTCCCATTGTGTGATTCTAACAATTTAAATGATACGAAATCTTTCAATTTTATCGTCCCATGTTTATGCTGGACGGGCAAAAAGAGACTTCGATGATGAGAAATGAATTCAATGCTGCAATGAAGAACGTGGGAGGAAACGGGACAACCCGGAGAAAACTCACACACACGGTGTTTGTCCACCACAAAGCTCATTTGGCGCGAGCTGGGATCGAACCAAGAACCCCATGCACCAGAGTTGAACGTTCTACCACTGAGCCGAGCCACCGCGGCCGTGAAGTTGAACATTAGGATGCTCTCTATGACTCATCGAGTTTCAGTTATATACCACCGAATCAGTGGCGTACGCAGAATTTTGTCAAGGAAGAGAGGATCGAGCACTTCATTTCATTTCTTTTTATGTCAAGCGCGATATATATATATATATATATATATATATATATATATATATATATATATATATATATATATATATAATACTATAAATGTGTAGTTTTCAATTGCATATACCACTGCTCCGGATTACGTCAATCTGAATATATTTCCTTTACAGGGCCCTAGTGGCTCGGTGGTTCGATCCTATCTGACGCCAAGTGGACTTTGTGGTGGACAAATACCATGTACATGTGTTTTCTTGGGGTTCTTCCATTTCTTCCTACTTTATTCATTCCACCATTGCATTCATTTCTCATCGTTATTGTCTCCTTTCGCCTAGCCGGCATAACCATCGAACGTAAATCTTAAAGATTTCATTTCATTTATTTCCTTCACTACAACTAATCTTAATTTAAACATCTTTATTGCACTTCTATTATATCTTGTGGTATTGTTATGGGGTAATCACTTCCAGGGTCCACTAAATATTAAAACAATTAGAATAGTCACTAAACCTGCTACGATGTGATTGTTCTTTGCCGGATATATTTGACGGTCACTTCAAAGTTAAAGTAGAGAGTGACCGTATAAAAGCAATGTTTCATAAATAAAAAATAATATTCACGTCACACTCTGCTTTCAGTTTCTAGTGGTATGGTATCAATACAGGAATCCTCACTTGTATTCCTTGTCACGCAGTTTCGAGAAAGAAGAGATAATATTCTGTGGTCGCAGCACGCACTTTACGTATACTGGACGCCAAGAGGAGGGAAAAAATACGTGTATTTTTTTTATATATAATCAAATTTAGAATGGAGAAGGAAAAAAAATCACTTTCGTTGACCAGACTACAGAAACAACCGTTTAAAAAAGTCGTTTACTTGAGCATTCACATCAGGTCACTTTTTACTCACCAAAGTCTTCATATTGCCAATAGATATGTCACTAAACTTGCGCTAGAAGGAACGGAACAGTATAGCCATCAAGTTGCTAATGTCTTGTGCTTTATAGGTTTTGTTCATCTCCTTCCCGCCCCTCGTTTTTTCTCTCTTTCCTTCTTTCGTTCTTATAATGCATAAAGTACGTTACTTTCTCTTCTTGTTAAGAATGTATGCGTACCACCACCACCTCCATACCTGCTGCTGGCCATAGCGTGTGGTGCTCTTTCATAAGACGCTCGTTGTCATTGCCCTTTTCTGTGAATTGGGTCCTCCATTAGATCAGCTGACCAATTGGATGGCCTCTTTAATGATTATAGGTTACGATTACGTCGAGGACCTTTTTTTTTTTTTTCACTCTTCGCTTTTTTTGACCACTTTCATCCGTTCTGAATTCTTATTTTGGGCTCAAGCCATGATTTGTGGAATCATGCGGAAGAAACCGAAAGAAGGTGATGAAAAGAAAAAAAAAGTAATGGTGTCAGTAACTCCAGACGATCTTTTGAAGCTTTTTTTTTCTTTCTTTTCTTTCGTCATTTTCTTTCTTTTAGCCAATGACCTGTGAGCTATCCAGATCACAGTAAGTGTAATGCGCCTGTAGGGTTGATGCCTTGCAATCAACAACAAAAAAAGATACACACAGTTTTCTTACGTCACTAAATCACGTAACTCCCGAAGACTATTGTTTTCAGACTGAATAATGAAAACTGTTGCGAAGGTTGAATGATTTTTTTTTTCCGTAACGTAACACAACGAATTCTGTAGCACTTATGCATGAAATCGTGGGAACTTCGGAAATAGTTTCGTATATATTCTTAAACTGTTTCACGTGTATTCATATGACAGTTACGATTGAGCTAAAATGGATTGCTTTTTCTTTCTTTTAGACAAGTGAGCATATCATTCAAATTACGTTGGTTGGATAATGTGTTACAAAGTGATTATGCGTATGTTTGTTTGGTTTTATTTGACCATGAAATAAGTGACGGCTTGAGACATGATCGATGTTTTAGAATTTTTCTCTTGTTAAACACTCTCGCTGGGTAGAAGGTTGTAGAACGACGTCATAGAACTATATTTAGAGTAATCCTTAACGATATGCTGTATTGTAAAATTCTTAAGAGTAACTCACGGTTTGTCAAACCATTAATAAAAGTTTCTTATATATAAATGGATATACTGTATATGTGTATGTGTGTGTCCCAGCATAACTCTAGAACAGAGATGGGCATTTTTACTAACCTTCAATCCTACTCACCCTCAATCGACTTCCTCACACTCAAACTCACTCGCGTCGGGCCGCGGTGGCTCACAGTTGAGCTCGTCGTCTCGAGCTGTTCACATCGTGAGTAGTGTTGGTCCCATTAGAGTGCCTGATATCGCTACTCATACGTTAGTTGAAAAGACTCGTGCTTTTTCCACAAGTTTGTGCTTTAGTGTGCTCGGTGAATTCTCACCCTGTGTGTACAGTGTTTTGCAGTGTAATAGCTTGTAGTAGTATGGAATATAAGAAGGACTTACAATTTCAATTAATATTTGACCGAAGATATAGAAATGTAAAACCTAATGCTAGTCAAGTATATCAGTGGTTGGAAAATAAGTTTCCTTGTATCTTCGACAACATTTGTGCGCTCCAGTTACATGCGGAATCATATAGCATATATATTAAGTTTAAAGATTTACAAGCCTATGAACATTTCGCAGCAACAGCTCCTTCGTCTGTAGAATTCACGCATGTGTCTGGGGAAACAAGCACAGTAAGGATAGTCCCCGCTGATGACCCCATTCGGTTGGTGCGTATATATGACTTTCCTCTTGAATTACCGTTATCTTTCCTAGAAGATCATTTCAAAAGTTATGGTAAAGTGCGCAAAGTGGAACCACAATTATGGAGTGCCCCTTTTCCCCCTGGCATAGACAGTGGCGTACGTATTGTTCATATGGAAATACATAAGCATATACCATCCTGTATCATAGTGCACGGTTGTAAGGTGAGTGTGTCTTATGAAGGGCAGCCTATTACTTGTTTCAGATGTCAGAGCAATTTTCATACGATAGCCACGTGCCATTTGAAGAACGCAAAACCAACTACGGCCGCCCCTGAACAGACGTCTTTACACATGACGGAGATTGGCAAAGTGCATCGCTCTTTTCCCTCTTCTGGCCCGCCTTCGCTCTCTGTCCCTGTCCCCCGGGCCCCTGCTCAGAGTTCCTCAGGCTTGCCTTCATTGACTGATACCACCGAGTTTCCAGTGTTAGTACGAACCCCCGAAGTGAATTCATCTCTAACAAATAATGTTCTAGTTATGGAAGATTCTGAAGTGAAACTGCGACCCCCGCCTTTACAGAATACGCCTGTGGATGTCATGGAACTTGACTCGACTCGTCCGTCGGAGCAGGAAGTGTTAACAGTTCAGTCTGGTTCTTCGTCTGAAGTGCAAGACAATAATGTCCCGTCTTCAGCTGAACATACTGTTACTTCTGTGCAAGCTGATTTTTCTTCACAACAAAAAAGAAGGAAAGTTACTCGAACGTCTACACGAAAGAAGGAACAGTGTGCCCTTGATGTTACACGAGGGATAGACCAAGCTGAGCCACGCGAATTACGATCACAACATCGGGCAATATCTGACTCAGAATTGCCCTGAGGCGTGGTGTGTTTACTCTTCGCTATTGACCTTCACACCTGCTTTCCAGGGCTTCGTCCGCATTGTCTATTATGAGGTATATGGCAGTGTTAGTTTTTGTGTTCGTACAAAAAAGTTCACTCGGTTTGTTTTCTATTCGTCTCAAAATGCGTCACTTTACTAGTGTTCATGGGAAAGAATTCCTTTCACCTTTGTAAGTACTTTTTTCTTTTTGTTAAAGTTTTCTTTTTGAGTGCTTTTATAATGTTACCAGTAAATTCATTTAAGTTAATATCACTCAATATTCATAGAATCAGTTCCGATCATAATAAGGCCCTTCTAAAACAGTTCATCGAAAGCCGCCGACCAGACGTGTGTTTTCTACAAGAAATAAGTTCTCTGCTTACATCTTTGGATTTTCTTACCAATTATCAAGTTATTATTAACCGCGACCAAGAGACTGGGGTTGCGATTTTGGTGCGAAAGGGTCTGAGTTATGATCGTGTTGTGTTAGCCCCCGAAGGAAGGGCTATACGTTGTTATATTCAGAACATTTGTTTTATAGCATTATATGGTCATTCTGGCTTTACACGTACAAAAGAGAGGAACGAGTTTTATGCAACTACCATTCCTTCTTTACTTCCTCCGGGAATTCCTCATTGTATAATTGCCGGAGATTTCAATGCAATTGTAGATCCCCGAGATTCTCTGACGCCTACCACGCCTTGTCCTACTTTGTCAGAGCTTATTCGTGTCCTAAAGTTAAAAGACGCTTTAGTTGTGTCAAACTCTAAGCATGTATTCACCCACTGCACTACTACGACGAAGAGTAGAATCGACCGCGCTTACATTTCAGAGAGTTTATGCACTGCGGTGATACAACAAAATACAATTCCTGTGGCGCTGTCCGATCATGCCTCGATTGAAGTAGCCTTTAAAATGCCTTTCTTGCTACCACCGGCCCGGGGCCCTTCCTATTGGAAGATTAATAATGACATCATGTCTCGCCCGCAGGTTGTAGAGGAATTCTCGCGTCGCTTACCTTATTGGTGCAGCATGCAGCGGTACTACCCCTCTGTTATTTCTTGGTGGAATTTATATTGTAAACCTAAATTACGCAGTTTTTTTCAATGGCAAGGGCGGGTCGCGAGGGAAGACGACCACCATTTACATGAATTTTTATATCAAGCTCTCTGTGAATTTTGGAATGCTCCGCCTTCTCTGGAGAACCTGGCTTGTATTAACGGTATCAAACACCGATTGAAAACTATTTACTCCCACACGTCGATTAGTGCGTATTTGTCGGAAGACTTTTATCATCGCTTTCCGGAGGAGACTATAACTATTTATCATGTTGATAGGATTTTGCGACAACGGCGTTCCACCGCCATTCATTCTCTCATTCTGGGAGATGGCACTACTACTACTAATTGTTCGCAGATTTTACAAGAGTTCACGCGCTACTATACAGACTTTGCACGTGCGCGTCCCATAGACTACTCATATGCCCCGGAGTTTTTGTCCACGTTATCTCACCATCTCACGGATGACGAGTGTCAGACATTGATCAATCCCATTAGTGGGGAGGAAATTTTCGCAGTCCTCAGGCGGGCAAAGGGCAGTAGTGCCCCCGGAGAAGACGGATTAAATATCCAGTTTTATAAACAGTATTGGTCTCACCTCAGTCCCTCTATTACCGCTTTATTCAATGCTTGGTTACAAGGCGAAGCAGTGGGTCGTAATACCGCTATCTTAGTCCTCATTCCGAAATCCCGCACAGCGCATTATGTTCAGGACTATCGACCTATTTCTTTATTGCCCGTCGATCTTAAGTTGTTCACTAAAGTGCTCACAGCCAGACTTCGACCAATCATCCGTCACTACATTAGTCCTTATCAGGCAGCACTCCATGGTACGCATAACCTGTCATATACTCTTCGTTCTTTGCGCGATATTTTTGCTTATTTTCATTTTCGGCAGGTGCCTGCGGGTGCATTAGCTGTAGATTTAGAAAAAGCGTACGACAGTTTGGATCACAGTTTTTTGTTGCAGGTGCTGGAAGCCTGGAGGTTTCCTTTAGCCTTCCGCAGAGTCATTAACAATTTATATACCACGGCCCATTTCCGTATACAGATTAACGGACACCTGTCCCCTCTTATTCCGCTGAAACGTGGATTAAGGCAAGGATGTTCTTTGTCAACGATACTTTTTGCACTTGCATTAGATCCTTTACTTCGACAGTTGGCCACCCTGCACCCCCCTGGACCCTCCCGTTTTTTGAGTCAAAATATATTCGGGTATGCGGATGACGTCACCATCACCGGAGTGGATCCTGTTCTTATGGCGCGGGTTTTTGCAGTGTTGCAACGTTTTGCACTTTGTTCCGGATTACAGTATAATGTACAGAAAACTAACCTATTACAGTTCAATGGTTTCCATTTACCTGCTAACGAGCCCGGGGTGCCGTGTGTACCTCACGTCACTTCCTTGAAGATCTTAGGTATCCCGTTTACGTCACAACCTACTCCCCTTTTCGAGGAGATTTGGTCCCCGTTGTTGTTACAAATTCGGCAGCTTTTGTTTTCACAGCGTTTCCGTCGCCTTCATTTAATTCATCGTATTCACTTTATCAATATTTACATTGCACCCAAGCTGTGGTACCGGGCTCGAATTTTCCCCTTACCGGAATTGTTCGCTAAGCGGTTTGACTCCTTATTCCTATGGAATATATGGCGTGGCTTCTATTTTCGTATTCCACGTGCAGGACTCTATCTTCCCCGTTCACAGGGAGGGTTGGGTCTAGTACATCTCAGATTGAAATGTCAAACTCTGTTTATGCTCGATTTCTACGCGGCAGTTGCTATTAACGAATCCTTCACACAGCAATGGATACGATGTTTTTGGCCTAGTTATGAATACCCTGTGAGCCCCCCGTTTATTAACTTTGCTGATTGTTGTCCGACGTACATTACTTCACTAATACGTTATTGGACATACAGTGGTGTGGTTCTCTGCCCTACAGGATACAATTCTCGCACTTTGTATAACTTCCTTCTCTCGTTGCCTAACGATCAGATTATTCTCCGAATTCCTCACCGATATCCTCAGACTACGTGGTCACAGGTATGGGCTAATATCTTTGCCCCGGTATTACCTTCATACCTACAGGTTGAATGGTTTCAAGTGGTGCATCAGTTGGTGCCTACGCGCTCTCGTTTATTTGAGCTGAAACGTGTTCCTGACCCACTCTGTTCTCGATGCGCCAAAGAAGATACTCTATCCCACCGGTACGATCAGTGTGTGGGTGCTCCAGCTATCTGGAACTGTCTCACGTCCTTCTTAGGACGAATTTGTCGTCGACCTCCACACCAGTTCACAGTATCCTATGTTTTGTTTCCGGATTTTCGTTATTTTCCACAGACCAAACACCACGCTGTGCTTTTTATACTGGCTTGTACAATTGTGTATATCCATCGCCATGTGCCTTTGCTGGATGCTCGCACCTACTTGGATTTTTTAAAACGCACTCGCCGAAAGCTCTTTTCCCCCGAGTTGGACAGGCAGTATTTTAGTAGGTTTTTAGAAGTGGTGTTGCAGTAATCTCCTTCCTTCTCGTTAAAAAAAAAAAAAAAAAAAAAAAAAAAAAAAAAAAAAAAAGCTACAACTCAGGATGTAGGTTTATCTTTTCGTTTCTATTTTTTTTCGTGGTTATTGTTATACTTACATTTTCCTTTTCTTGTATGTAAGACATATTGTATTGTAGTACCCTAGGAGTCAGTCTGGTTCTTGTACACTTTTTGTATAAAGACAAGCATATGAACAATAAAACTAGTGGCTCAGTGGTAGAGCGTTCACCTCTGGTGCTAGGTGTCTCGGGTTCAAACCCTGCTCCCGCCAAGTGAACTTTGTGGTAAACAAACACCGTTTTCTCGGGGTTCTCCGTTTCCTCCCACTTTCTTCATTCCACCATTTCATTCATTACTCATTATCACCGTCTCCTTTAGCCTAACCTGCATAACCGTGGGACGTAAAACTCAAAATTTCATTTCATTTAATTTTCAAACTCACTTGCCCTCACACTCAAATATTATTGACGCCATCCTCCACTCACCCTCACTCTCAATTGATTCCATCACCCTTACCCTCACGCTCATATACGAAAATGAAGGTAAGTGAGGGTGAGGGTGGCCTTCTTGAAGGCAAAAATGAGTGAGGGTGCCTATCTCTGCTTTCGAACGCCTGGAGCAACTTTAACCAAACTTAATACACATATTACTTACATCCTGGAAAAGAGCACCGTTGCAGAGTGGAAGGAGGGAGACGTATAAAATGATCAATAATGACCAATACTAGTGTTGAATCCATAGTTTTCGGGATACCTCGTTGATTGGTGACAATTTTGGTGACCTTCAAGTCCAAGGTCAGCTCCCAGTTGGGGTAAGATCCAGTTTGAAATGAATCTTGCAACATGGTCAGTTCCGGCCTCAAGACTTTTATCATGTCAGATTGATTAAGAGGCGTCTACTAAGGAGACGGGAGATCAAAATTTATGTCTAGAATACAATGTTATGGATTTTTAGAATTATACTTTCATGGAAATGCATAATGATAAGAGGAAAAGGAGTTCAAACATTTCCCATACGTATATAATATAGTCAGAAATCGTAGGGTATTCCGCATGGTGAAGAAAGCAAGCGATTACTTTTTAATGTATTTCTAGATGTGTCAGGATATCAAAATGGTTTGCCGTCACTTTCACAACGTCGTCATTTCAAAAAATGGCTTGGACTTTCATAAAAATGCGATCTTATCAAGTCTTTAAGGCTCTTCTGCGATCTTTGCTCCAATTTTGATCATATTTTTTTAAAAAAAAAAATGCAGATAATTTCAAAGTCCTTAATTTTGATGACCACACATTTTCACGTAACGTCAATAGTTTTAAGTAAAATGTGAAAAATGATTTTGCTCACTTTCTTTGTATAGGTTAAGATTTCTAGTATCATATTCTCTTTTGTGAAGAAGGCTTAGCAAGAGGATATTTCTAAATGTGTCAGAATACCAGAATGCTTTGTTGCCACTTTCAAAATGGCGTCGTATCAAACTGGCGGCCGTTTAAAAATAACGGTTTGAGCTTTCATAAAACGTGGCACACCTCTCGAGTCGCCCTGCTCCAATTTTGATCATCTCCTTTTTATGGTAGATACGTCTATGAATAATTTTGTCATGCGACAATTTCATGTTCTTGACGATATATCTTAGACTGGTGTACTGTAAATTGACTTTCCTTTGTTGCAGGTAAAGCTGTAAGAGAGAGGATGAAGGCATTTCCACGTTCATCGGATACCAAATGGATACTATGTTTGTTGTGCCGACAGGGACTCAAAAACTAAGGAAAGTTCTGTAAACTTATACAAATGCATTATGGATAGAGCAACAGGGGTGTCTCAGTATTAATGAAAGTGAAACAACAGTTAGTGGATCTAATAGCAAATGCTTTGGAAGCAAGAAATACATCGCTCTTGCTATCAAAACCTAACACGCAAGGAACATAAGGAACGTGTATATAGAAGGTTTCTACAAGAACCTCGAAGCTCGTTGCAGTGGGAACATGAAGAAAACCCTTCCTTGGAAACCCCCTTCACAAAGTGAAAACTTCCTCCTATGTGAAATCAGTTTGCATATTTTGTGATTAAGGAACAGCCAAGCACAATCAATTGCATCTAGTACAAACTGAC
This sequence comes from Thermobia domestica, assembly GCF_964235325.1. Lineage (NCBI taxonomy): Eukaryota > Metazoa > Arthropoda > Insecta > Zygentoma > Lepismatidae > Thermobia > Thermobia domestica. The sequence goes on along the minus strand of NC_137462.1, from coordinate 133,921,125 downwards.
ATTGCTGGGGGGAAACTTCTAAGACCTCTTGAACTTAGCGAACACAACAGGCTAAACTTGTAAGAGTAAATGAGAGCATAAACCCTGCCGATACTCACACTATTGATGTATCACAAGAATTGTTGGAATAAGCATGTCAACAAGTTAAGGCCAGAAAATGTTTCAAATAGAGAATGACATAAATCTCGGGTGCCTGTACAAAGGGTGTTAAGTCAAACAATACGATTTTTTTTTCTTCTTGGGAAAACTGAATTAAAAGTTCAAAAAAATCATGCAAAATCAGCGTATAGAAAAAACACTTCTTTAATATAAGATATGTTAAGAAACATTAATCTTATATTAAAGAAGTGTTTTTTCTATACCCTGATTTTGCATGATTTTTTAAAACTTTCAATTCAATTTTCCCAAAAAAACGTATTGTTTGACATAACACCCTTTGTATATACAAGCACCCGAAAAATGTAGTGATGCATCAGATATACGTAGAATGCATTAATGCACTGTATTGTTTCTTGGGAAAAGGTATGTAACAAGTACGGTCGAAACGGAAAAAATATATAAAAGTATTTGCTGTCTAATGGCGTTACTCAAAACGAAATGAAGACTAGACAGTAGCTTATAATTGAATTGAAGATGAACTTCCTGAGCTGCGCTCTTCATGGAATAATTTGAATGCTTTCCTTACCCTGACTTGTTCTTGAATCCTGACTCCTATCTCCAGGTCGAGAGTTCTTTATATTATTCTCTTCAACTAAACCGGGTTCCTTTCCGTCTTCTCGTATTCCACCGGCTTCTGAATCCGGTTTCTTTTTCTCCTCAACGACACGAGGCGTGTGCATTCTTTGCTTTCCTCTTCTTTCTTAGCAAGGAGTTGTCTCTTCCAGGCAGGTATAGATTCGAGCCTCTTCTGTTCAACTTCTTTCGACATTGCTTTTTGGGTTTCTTTCCTCGCATGTTCAAACAGCTTCTTTGCCACATCTATCGTGTCCAGATTGGGAAGATTACTACTTGCATCCTTGCTACGAAATTATCAATAGTGAACTGCTTAGAAAGTTCAACAAACATTTATTTCTCTTGTTTCTCTTCTATTTTTAATCTCTCTACTTTCAGCTTCTTGATTCCTGTGATGTCCTTCGACATTTTCAGTTCTGCTATCAAGTTCTTTTTCTGGCTGTAGAACTTACGGAGCTAGGTATGTAGTTCAGCATTCCGAAACGAAAGAACGAATCGGAGAAGACGTTACTGCAAGCAGCAAGACATAAAGCACTGGCCCAAGCAAAGGAAAATACATGACGATTTTCTACTCTGCTGCCAAATATATCAGAAAATTGATAACAGAAGCAAAACTGGAACTTTAGAGCAGTGTAGAAATTGAAGCACTTCAAGGTGGGGGAAGTTAGTGTGCCCAAAATATACTTGTACTATAGGAGTACTCTTGCACAGTAGCGTAATTTCAGATTTGGCTTAGGGGGCGCAAGACCCCTTGTTATAAGTAAAATTTCGCTTTTTTCACTGACTTACTACTATTCTATTGATAAAATCTATATAAATATCAAACTCAGGGGGGACAAATGCCCCTCCCTGCCCCCCTAAATGACGCCCCTGCTCTTGCAGACTAGATGTTAATTTCTGAACGCATTCCAAAAGAAACATTTACTCTCAGGAAAATACCCCTGTACAAAATGAAAAAGATTATGATTTCTCAGTGCACTTATTTTTCTCACAAAAGGCTTAAAAAATCTGTTTTCTAATGTATATACCCTCTGTGAGAGGGTCTCCATAAAGTATGCTCATAATTGTAACTTGTGTGATGACTTAAAACACCACGTTAAATTTAAGTTACAAATATGCGTAACTGCAATTTTTATGACTATTTATTCAAAGTCTACTTTTATGACTATTTATGACTATTTATTAAAGACTATTTTTTATGACTATTCTATTTTTTACCTTCTAGTTACCTTCTAGTAGTCCATTTCGATACAAATTCCTTAGTTGTAAGTTGAAAAACTGATGACTTCTTATTTGTTTATAAATTTAATATTTGTAATTACACATGAAGTTTTGATGTTATTACCAAGTTCTACCCCTTCCAGAAAGCACAAAAGAAACAAGGTTCCGGAGAAGTGTTCAGAGGTGCCTGGGAATTTCACTCTTTTCCCCTTCAATTACCACACTGCTTTAGAAGATCTCTAGTACAGGGCAATTTTGATGATAGTGTCCCAATAGAAATGAAATGAAATGAAATTGTTGAGTTTTACGTCCCACGGTTATACCGGTTAGGCTAAAGGAGACGGTGATGATGAGTAATGAATGAAATGGTGAAATGAAGGAAGTGGGAGGAAACGGCAGAACCCCGAGAAAACCCACGCACACGGTGTTTGTCCACCACAAAGTCCACTTGGCGGGGGCTGGGATCGAACCCGGGACCCCGAGCACCAGAGGTGAACGCTCTACCACTGAGCCACCGTGGCCCAACAGTGTCCCAATAGAGTTGTATTACTTCTTCAAGTAGTATTTAGTAGGTAAAGTAGTCATGATCGTGTCAGTGCTAACAGAGACAGATCTAAAAATAAACAAAAAGAAATAAACAAAACAGCTGTTCGATTATCACAACTTTCAACGTATAAAAGTATGAGAGCACACCAAGTAACAAAATCAGATGTCAAGTCATCTCACCACGTTCGTGATGTTTCTGTCCCATTAGCAGTTAGTATAAGCAGTTCACAAGACAACACGAATCTAACAATTCATTCAACTTCTTAATGGTTTTGAATGTTATGTACTGTGAACTATTACAAGATTATACGCCTAGATGGTTTCAAAAAAAAAAAAAAAAAGGCAAAGAATAGAGGAGATTACATTCCACCTGATGTCATAAGGTAAGTTCATATTTAGTGCAGCCGAACATTTTGAACAGTTAGAGAAAAAAGCCCACAAAATGAAGACGTCAGTTCAGTAGGAGGTAGAATGGTTAGGTGTGTATACGGTTTGCAGATGATATGACGCTTGTTGCAGAATCTAAAGAGAAAATCAATAAAATATTAAAAAACTTAAGGAAGGGTTGTGAAGAATATGGGATGAAAATAAATGTTAGAGAGGCAAAAGCCATGTTGATAAGAACGAGGGGGTCGGTGTCAAACATAGACGTAGAAAGTGAGGAAATAGAATAGATGACTAGCTTTCGATATCTAGGTTGTATTATTAATAATGACATGAAGTATGAATGTCAAATAAAAGCAAGGAGAGGAATGACGAAAGAAGCCTTTAGGAGCGAAAAAAAATACAATTTTGTGGGACTTTGAAGAAAGAGGCGAGGGAAAGATTTATAAAATGCTTTGTTTAGAGTATTGTACTGTATGGATCAGAAACATGGCCATTACGTGATAATGATGAAAAACAATTGGAAGCTTTCGAAATGTGAGTATGGGGAGGAATGGAGAGAATTAGCTGGATAGAGCGGGGAAACGGAGGAGAGGGTGTTAGAAATGGTGGGGGGTAAAAGAACAAGTTTAGATATTATTAAGAAGAGGAAGGGAAACTGGTTGGGACCCTGGCTAAAAAGGAATTGTATTGTGAGGGATGTACTAGAGAGTATGATGGCAGGAAAGAGAGAGAGAGAGAGAGGGTAGAGGAGACTATAATTAATGGATGATATCAAAGCAGAAAAATCGTATGTAAAGACGAAGAGATTAGCGGAAGACTGTGGAGCATGGAATCTTCTCAGTTGAGGCAAGTGACCTGCCAATAATGGCAAGATACATATAATGATGATGAAATGTAAATGAGCATTATTCGAAAATTAAACTAATTGTAACATCGATGAATAATCAATCATATTTACGACACTGTAGAAACGAATAACATGTATTTTGAATGCAATTTTAACAGCAGTTAGCGATATCATTAAAGTGGCTTTTTGCTACCCAATATGTAACAGTTTGTCAACTAATAATGAATTTCTACGCTTCTACGGCGGAAGTTCATCATCTTTAATATTGTAATAGCAAAAGATGCATCTAAGGAATGGAAGATGTGGCATATCATGTAAGAGAAGAGTGAGAAATATGATGACCCAAATGCTTTTATTCCCTCTCGCCCATCCTAAACATTATAATCTTTGAATGATACCTTATTTTGTTAGTACAAAAGACAGTGATTCGCTTTTATAGCACCAATTGCGCATTCTCTATTGTTCGCAACAACGAACGTAGTAATCTTATGCATTGCAAATTTCATTCAACTTTTTTTTTTAATATAATGATTTCACCAAACTGAATGAATACAATGGATCCTACTGAACAACACCTGTCTAGCTCCCACAGTTACTTACATAAGAAGAAATAGAATAAAGCTTGCAGTTTATCAGTAGGACAATTCTCAACTTCCTATCCAGAATAATAAAATACTATTCCTGCTGGACGTAAAGAAAACCGAATAGTGAAAATTAGTCTTAAATCAATTAGAAAAATAAAGGGAATCAAGACATGACAAAATGATATGCAACATGATATTTAAGGCACTAAATAGAATTTCGTTGTTATGCTCATTTTCAAAACTAATCATGAAAACATGTCACTGAAAACTGTGCATTGAAAAGTGTGGAAAATATTCTTAAATTGGATCTTACTAAATGAAAATCAGATATAAGCAGAAACTGCTACTCGAAATGGAGAAAATTAGCTTCATATTAACTTTAAATTTAGAAATGAAATGAAATGAAATCTTTCAATTTAACGTTCCATGATTATGTCCTTTAGGCTAAGGGAGACGAATGATTAAAGCAAGTGAATGTTAATGGAAGAATTGGAGGAATGAGAAAGTGGGAGGAAACGGGATCACCCCGAGAAAACGCAAAGACAATGTTGTTCACTCCAAACTTACTTCGTCGGGAATCGAACCAAAGACCACTAAACCACTGTAACTCCACTTCAAATTTAGAGTAGCTAAATTTGCTTATTTTAGGTGTCCTTACTTAGCTTCAAATACAAACTTTTTGCGTAAATTCTTAACCTAAATTTTATCCTCTGATTTTTCCATGAAATATCAGGACACTACTCACTACAATATATTATACAAGTTCAATAGAATCGGCATCCAGCTTGGCACGGTGATAGACATACCTGCTATACATAATGGAACCTAATAAATACTGTATAAATGGCAATTAAAGGTCCGTGTTAGACAAAAACAAAATAAAAATCAATTGAAAAACGACTTTTTTTTACTGCTATTTGTATTTAACAACCTTTCTTTCAAAACTTTGAATACAACAAGGTAAAATAATGATTTAAGTATATTATAATCTATGGAAAACTATGCAGATAACGTGTGATTCAAAAGTTGCTCACATGAAAATAACAGTAAAAACCAAACGACACTAAGTAATACTACTCATGTATGTATAAAATAGATTGCTTTTATATCGCAGAAACAATAGCAGAGTAGAGCAGAATTCAAAACGCTGATTTCTTTAGTGGTCGTTCAACTTATCCCTCAATTTATCGTTCAATTTTTTCACCTTTTAGAGTTTCTCCCAATGGTCGAATAGTCAACGCTGAGTACCTCTATAACTTCTCACATCATTTTCAGCAAATCTTCTTTGGTAATTACCTTCAATTCGTAGTCACCAACAAGAGAACGAGGCCCGTGAACTTTCTTATTTTCCAAGCATGAGAATTTTATAAAAGATGTTGCAATGTATATTCACTCACTATCTTGATTTATACAGCACATTCAACAATGTTAAGAAGTGTTCGGGTCCCTCTGCGTATTAAGTTTATATACGTTGAAGTAGATTTTGCGAAAATTCTGTTTTAGTCTTCTATTCAGTCAGGTCTGAAAATAGATGAAATGACAGAGATATTTCCTTTAGACCCCTATTGTATTACAAGGTGTGGAACGTAGGCTTTCGAATGATACTAACAAGGTAAACAGACAACTTGTTTTATCTCCACAGTTATGTCAATCTGAAAATGCCCAAATTCGTGCAATAAATTTGTGTAACTCAAGTCAACAGTATACGGTAATACCCTATTAGTTACGCAGTCCATCAGAAAATTAAATCTTAGGAAGCCTTAAGGAAAATGATCACTTTTTGTGGGCCTCGCAGTTGTGCTGGATTTAGTCTTAAATCGCCACTGATAATTATGTATAATTAAAGATTGATTGTGCCTGTTACCATTAAAAATCTCATCCAAAAAATAAATACCTCATAATCTCAAGCTGTGCCCTAAAACTCGACTGTTTAGGCACTCCTGTTTAAGGGTGTTGCAGAACTTTCGGAAAACAAATTAATGTTCGTATATATGACAAGCGTTTTACTTGGGACTAAGAAATTACTCCTTTTGGTTTGAGTTGAGGTTGTTCGAGTAAGCTCCAGAAGATCCGTGAACTTTCCTTCAAAGAGATCTGTATCTCTATTCTACAGTGCATTGCACCATTAGTTATGTCTTCATTACAGAGATATTCTCTAGAACAAATTGTGCCAATTAGTTCATCTTAAGCTATCGGGTAATGAAGCGTAACATAATTGAAGGATAATGAAGGGTAACGTAACATAACCTCTGAAATCACTGGTGATTAACAGAAAGTAGTAAATTTATAACACAAACGAAATTTTATGGCATATGAGGTTTAGTGATTACATTGTATATTACATAGGTATGCTGTAATACGTGATCGGTTCCTTAAAAGAAATCACATAGGTCTACTAAATAATTTAACTAAACATAATAAAATTCTTGGCGATATCAAATACGTTTTGGAATCAAACCCAAAATATTAAACAGGGATAAATACAATATTTCTGTTGTATCTGTTCAATCATAAAATGTGTCAATTATAGCTTTACTTTAAAGATTTCCAAGCAATTCTACTGTCAGGTGTTTTGTTACCTAAATTCATTATCATTTGATTTGCATTTCAATAGAACAATTAATTCAATACATTGAATCATCAAAATATAATTATTACTATTGAAGAATGTGACATGAAAGCCACAAAAAAATGCTGATTACAATGATGAAATATCTACGAAAATGTACATTAAATGACCTGCAGATTTATGCGGATGAAAGTGAGTATGGCGTCAGTATATTTCTGTTTTATTATCTACAACGATTTCACTGTCTAAACATGTTGGAAATCTTCGTCACTTCTTTCCCTTCTGCTGATAAATGGCATTCTAAGGATTAATTATTATTAGAAATTTCTTCAGCTCTCATGACAGGAAATAAGAAAGACATGTTAACTCGTAATAGTACTTCCGGATATGAATTATACACTTCTGAATATCACTTACCACTTCTTGTATGAAGCCAGACAACGTAATTGTATGTTATTCAATTTTTCTCATTTCAGGAAACCCTGTAAGGCATCTTTTAACAAGCTGATCTCCCCAGGCAAACCTTGCGGCAGTGATAAACCAACATCACTTTTCTTACAGTAGCAACATTGAAAAGTTGTTTTTTTTTTGTGTCGGTCTAGTTACTAACTGCAAAATATGAAATATGTTGTTATGCATTTAGCTTGAGTCTCGATGTCTTTTCTATAACCTGTCTTTGTCTGAGGATAGCCGTTCACATACAAATACCTTGACACTTTTTTTTTTTTTTTGTCATTGAATTAGGATTCAGAAGACACATTCTTGACCCAAGATACAGTCGTTCTTTTTTTCAAATCATTTTGGTAGGGCTTTTGATACTTTCTAAGATAAATGACGACTAAATGGATGGTCTGTAGCTCAAGCATCCATTGAAGTTTTGCATTGAACTTAATCTTGAAATTATATATTTATGCCGTAAAAAATCTAATATGAGCTTTACAAATCAAAAATATTTTAATTATGCGATGCAAATGTAAAACTGTAATATTCAATCTTCTTCTTCTTATTCTACTACTATAACTACTACTACTACTACTACTACTAATAATAATAATAATAATACTAATAATAATAATAATAATACGTATTAATAAGTAGTGTAATTTGGTAGGATTATTTCTTTAAGTAACTCAAAGTTTGATGCCGTTATTTTGTGTTTTGTTGAAAGAAATGTAAAAACATTTATGTACATTACTGTTCAATCATTTTCTGTTTTTAGGCAAATTATCCCAAAATATTTCAAAAGGTTTGTTAGGAATTTATTTTAATATTATTCTGTCTCATCCCTTTTATAAATCTGGCTAAACACATTTTAAAATCTAAAAAAAAAAAAAATAAAATAAAATAAAAAATAAAAAAATCAATGTTTTAATTTAGAGTTTGTTTCATGTAATGCTTAGGCAATCGTAATAAAAAAAAAAGAGACAAAAACTTTGCAGTTTTAGTAACTTCTCATTTATTTTATTTCAGTAGCCTGTGTCCCCATGATGGCCTTTCACGTCTATGATAGGATACTCCCTAGTTTGGGAACCGCTAGTCTGTTAAAATTAAAAAAAAAAATAGAATGCGAGACGTAAATGATCCTATACATACAGTGTTGCCTATAAGACGAAAAGTGCATTTTTAAATTCGAGACAGGATGAGAAATTTCTCGAGTTTCGTGGACAAGATTCATTCATCCAAGTTTCAGACCTCAAATATTATGTTAGTGTTACATGGTTCATAGTATAAAAGCAATAAACTTATAAAATTGTTGAACAAAGATATTAATCACCTTTTATCGTCGTTTGAAGAAACGCAAGTCATTACCCAACATACTCGAAAAATAAATATATTGTAATATCACATCTTTTGTGAGGTTCTTGTAATGGTTCTGATAAGTTGACATTAAGAAGAAAATCAGAGCATAAATTTTGTGCATAAATTCTCAAACTAAGAGAATTAAATTTTCGAGATGGGACGAGAAAAACTATTTTTAAAAGTCGAGACGAAATCAGACCAGAAAGACTTGCTCGAGAATCGAGACAACACGAGAAAACCTTATGTCTCGTTTTATGGAAAACACTATTACCAAATCGTGAGAACTCACCGAAACAAAATGCCAGTGTCTGTAATAATTAAAATAAACGCAGGCTCATATCTACTTCATGGTTACATAACTAGAACTTTTGCTCTAACAGTCTGCTAATAAAGTTACATGTTTTTTCTCATTGTTTGGCGTTTTAAGTATATTGTTTGGGAGGTTCAATGGCAACAGATAAAGATTAGACTCGTAAAAATTAGTGTGCGTATTAAATCAGTTTCTGTAATTGGTATTTCCTATATATTACCACAAATAGAAAATCGAAGATGACACTAACAACTTATAATTTCACCTAAGTTTCTCATAATGGTATTTAAAAAAAATCTTTAGCCTGAATTTAAACGTTTAATAGTAAACGGATATAAAGATAGGAATATAATATGCTAACTCAAGGAAATACCTAATGTAGGTATGTAACACAATCTGACTCATATAGATAAGCAGAAACTGAATTCAATGGTGCTTTTCTTTCTCAACTTTGAACTTGATGGTCCTTTAAAAAGTAGTCCATGAAACTATTTTGCCCGTCCGCATTGGAAATTTATACATTCTCGTTACTCACCCTAACAAAATAAATAGACACCCCCAAAAAATTAGTCTGTGGTTATTACTATAGAGCAGTAACCAAGTTTTCCTGAGGCTTGACTCAACAATTGCTGGAGCGTCTTCTAGCAGCACGTAAAACTTTAATCCGATATGTATGACTAGTTTTGGTTATCTGTGAACGAAGAATATCTCAATCTAAATAGAAGAAATGAAAGCATTAATGATATTTTCAACTAAGTATTTATATGAAAGGTCGTCGACAGCGTCACAAACTGTCGTATCTCAGTTTTCTAAACTTTTCAGGAGAGCGATTTTTAGGTTTTCACACAACTTTGAACAGCCATAACTCAAAATCTATTTTACCGAAAGAAGTGAAAATTTACCAAGTTATAACTTAAATCATAAGAAATCAGTGTAGAAAGTTTTATGGAATTTGCCTGTAAAAGCTTGTGGAAAATTTGGCGGGAAAAAGATACGACAGTTTGTGACGATGGTAATCCTCTCTTGTATGAAAAATACGACGCATAATTTTTATACTGAGAACTACATTAATAGATGAACAATCGGAATATATTGCACTTTTATTGAAAAAACGTCGTGTTTATTACACAAAATAATTTAACAAACGCTTCCTGAGATTCTTGAGGGTGAAACGAAATTCCTGAGAACACACAAGAAATACAACATTAAGAGCGTACTAACCATAACATAATATAATGCTATCAAGTTGTCATTGCCAGAATATACCAGGGAAGCAAAAAAGTCCGTGCGCTTTTATACTATGAAAGACAACTATCAATTACAGGGTTTTAGCGGTTTATTTATTCGGAAAAATAGTCTCCATTTGCTTCTACAATCTTCTCCCAGCGCTCAACAAGCTTGTAAATGCCAGTTTTGTAGAATATTTGTTCCCGAGACTCGAAAAACTCAGCAACTGCATTTTTGACATCTTCTTCAGTCTTGAACCGCCTGCCACGCATAAAGTAGTCCATGGCCAAGAATAAATGGTAATCCGAAGGGGCGACATCTGGGGAGTAGGGAGGATGAGGTAGAAGCTCCCAACCAAGTTCTGAGATTACCTCCAGCGTCTGTTTTGAGGTGTGAAGGCGCGCGTTGTCCTGGTGATAGAGCACACCTCTTCTGTTCACTATTGCTGGCTGTTTCTGGGTCAGTTTGGTGGCTACCGTTCCCAGTTGTGATGAGTACACATCTTTGGTAATAGTCTTACCACGTTCCAAGAATTCGTAGTGCACGATACCGTTTGTAGTCCACTAAACACAGAGCAAAACCTTGCATTGATGGATGTTCGGTTTTGCAGTCAAAGGCTTCGGATCATTCGGTGATAGCCAATGGTATGACAGTTTTTTATTGTCATACATGACCTACTTCTTGTCACAAGTTAATATACGGTCCAAACTTGGACAGATTTTGTGTCTCGTCAACAAAGATGAACAGATATTCAGTCTTAGAACTTGGCTCGTAGCAGTCAGCTGGTGAGGGACCCACTGACCCAGTTTCCAGATCTTGCCCAACTGATGCAGACTTACCCGAATGGTTTCCCTGCTTACCTCGAATCGGTGAGCAAGTTCCTCACGTATTTGACTGCAATCATCTTCAATAGTGGCCTTCAGGTGGTCCATCCACTGATCCACTGATTTAGGCCTCCCAGAGCGAGGCTTATCTTGAAGGTCTCGTCACCAGTTGAAAAGGTCTGGAACCATTTTTGTGCTGTACGTTTACTTATTACACCCTCTCCGAACGCAACAATATTTTTCTAGCTGCTTCTGCACCATTTGTCACCAATTTAAACTAGTAAAGCAAACAAGCTCTAAAAACTTCATTTGACACTGACATGATCACGAGCGATTTTTACACACCACAATAACAAATGCGTTGTTATATTTACAGTGGCTGATGCGTCAATGAATAAGCTTTCCCAAACAGTCAAAACTTTCATGCTACGGTGACAGATGCTGCCGCAGCAGCCAAATGGACGCGGGAGTGGTTCAAAAGCGCACGAACTTTCTTGCTTCCCTGGTAAAATCTTGCAAAGTAATTGCAAATTGCATGCTTTGATATTGCACTTGACAAGGATGGCTAATGTGGTAAGTTTCTGTAAAATTGAACATGTTCAGGGTTTCGAATGATTGGAGTTGGGCCCGGACACAATGATAACGAGTCCTCGTACTTCTCTGGAGATAATTTTTGACAAGTCTGCAAGGTAGGAACTTCTATCTGTTGGATTCAATCTGCGTTCTTTTCAGGGAAATAGTTCTGTAAGTGTCCTCAAAATGGCTTGTCTTAAACTGAATGCAGTTTGGATAGTCTTCGTTCACTTTCACTTCGCGCATTTCCGTCCAATTGATTGGATCTCCGTCACGTCTAACTGACAGAATACAAAGACATTGAGACAGAGATCTAGTCTCATACATCGCTTCTGTCAACACAATGAACGGTATATGGGTTCTTTTTCCTTACCAGTTTAACAATCGGTTCAAGTTGCGAGGGTACAAAATTACTGCCACAGTGCTTAATAGATGTGCTTATAGCACTGTGAACTGAATCTCCCTCATTTTGTCCATGCCGAGATTCAAAGAATAATCGGATAAATTTCTCTGATGTTCTTACGTGTTTGCACCGCATACCCCATCATTGCAACCAACCTGAACTCCTACTAGGTCCATTCTGTATTTCTCTAACTCTAACTCGTTATGGATTTTAACGCTCCTGCCCTATAAAGACTTGTAATATTCCATGTTCCAAATCTCATATCCATTTTGTTTTGTTGAGGTTGTGCCAAGTTATCAGTCCTGGTCCCAGGGTTCTGTGAATTTTTCTGAAAAACTGTCCTTTTTTTTCACAGGATGACGTTGTTAGCCTCACCCAAACCCCCAAGCTGGAGGGCCACTTCTTGTCTGCCCGCGACTGCTTATTCACTATCTTCGCAGCTAACCTCTATATCTAAAGGCCTTCTCCTCGATCCGCAACCTGAGTACGCCCTATGCCGTGCAAATATATATGTATACAGCCCCGCATTGATCAAGTATAACATTCTAGCTTATAAGTTTATTTGCTTCGGCTGTTCCGAGCTTAAAATATAAATAAAAGGACATTAAGAACAAATAATAAAGAAACTAAGTCTACCTGATGGATAACAATAAGAAATGATATAGAAAGCAATGAGTTTATTAGTACGGAACTGTATACCGGTACCTACTTTTGGGCCACTTTGTATATATAAACAAATTAATTTGAATATAGACGTATCTGTCCAATTGGAAAAGATTTGTTGCTCACAAACTGTCGTAACTCAAGATACGACTGTTTGTGGAAATGGTTTATATGCTTCATCTTAAGATACGACACAGTGACGTCATCACCACCGTCAAAACAACGCACATTACAGATGTGTCGTTTTGGGAAATTGTAGAAGTCAGTGTATACAACCACATAGTAAAATATCTCAATTTTCGATTTTTTTGAGATACGACACTTTGTGACGCTGTCGACGAGGTGTGAGTCAAGAACACACAATTTTACTATTGTAAGAAATTAAACGTTTTCTGCTGCACAATTCATTTTCAATGTCGGAAAGCTGATTTTTCACATAAGACGGACAAGATTGAACGGACAAGGTTAAACGAAGCGGTATGCGTTGCTCTCTATCGGGTGCTGCAACACACAGCAAGTTCAAAATTGTGGGTTACCATGTTCTTGCCTCACACCCTTCATATCAAACACCTTTCTAAACTACGTGTGGAATTAGGACAAAATACGGTAATTGACTGGATGTTGACGCCACTCTATGCGTTACAGTTCCAACATTAGATCTACGAATCGATATGATTCTGGCTAATAAACAGCAACTAATGTCACATTAAGTCCGTAAAAATGACTTTCCGGAGAAAATAAATTAAATAATTATGTGGGTGTCAAACACAATAGTAAAATGTCAATAATAATTTAAAGGAATAACTAAGACAAGTGAGTGAGAGTTGGTGTTTCTTACGAGAACCACTACAGTTAATTCTCTTGTTATTCTTCCGTCTGTGTAATTTTATTTCTCAGGAGAGGCTTTTCACAAATCTTTTCACAATAATCAGTGTAGAGGTTATTGATGTCAAACTTACCAACTTTTATTATGATTGATCAGTGAATGTTAATTTGGATTGACTGGACTGAAACTTTAAAAAAAAAAGTCATTGATGGCCTACTAGAAGTGACCTAGATTGTATCATCGAGATTAGCCAAAGAAATAACTCAAATATAGTCATGGTAGAGCGCATTCCTCTGGTGTGTGGGGTCTCTGGTTCGTTTCCAGCTCATGTCAAGTGATCTTTGTGATTAACAAAACACAGTGTCTGTGCGTTTGCATAGTGTTCTCCAGTTTCTTCTACTTCCTTCGTTCCACTATTTCGTTGATTATCATCATCACCGTTTCCGTTACCCTCAGTATAATCATCGGATGTTAAAATTGAAAAGAAAATGCCAAAAATTTACAAACTTGCCTAAACATTAACGTAAACATAGCAAACATGTTTATACATGTCTTTTTCTTGTTCTTGTGGAGGATCCGGGTTCGATTCCCAGCAGGAGCTCATATATTTCGTATCTCACGTTAAGCTGTAAGTCCACGTCTCATAAGCCTCGCTGATGAAAGGGATTCTAAACTAAAATTAAATCAAATTTTCGTGTTCTTATTTAATATGCATTTGAAAATATTTCTCAGGTAAAGCATATTAGGCTTTTTTCTAAATTTTTACTTCTCTGGGTTGTATTAGTACAATTGTTTCTTCTGTTTAATTATACTGTATATAGATTTGTAGTAGTATACACATATGCCCTGATCACAGGATGTAGAAACTTGTAATTAAAAAATTAGAAATTCCGTCTTGACATCATTTCACGTCACTGCATAATAACTGGCCATTTTCCCATCTTGTTGTTTTCACGATGAACAATATTGTAATCACACACGCCTGTTTGTAATGGTAAACTTTTCCTTTTTCACTTTCACTAATTATTATTGAATTGACAGAGTCTGTACCCTCTGGAAATAATGTTATTATATCTTACTTTTCTTTTAAACTGTCTTATATTTTAACTACAGTGTTGCCTTTTAGGACTGAAATCGATATTGTCAGATATTGCCATAAGGTACAAAAATTTTCGGTAGATATTATAATTAGAATAATTAGAAAGACTTACAGACTACTACATTCAGTTTGACTGTAGTCATGGTTTATATGTTAGAATTGTACTGCACATGTAGAGAAAGAATTAATTGAATTATAAACGGATACTATCTTGTCATACAACTGTAATGTTGTATATGTGAAAGTGAATAAACTGGATAACTCCATAACCTATACAAAGTAATATTATAATCTATTATTAGGAAAAATGTTTAATAAAGGAAACTCATTTTATGCTGATATGTGAAAATGTTATGTGCTTATACAGCATTTTGTAATTCGCAACCAAGGCAATACTCTCGTCTTTCTTATTGTAGTACTAGCTGAAATGCTCGTTCTGTGCATGGGAAAAACAGGATTATGAAAAATATTTGAATCTTCTTCCTCTTTAGAATACGCATTGCGGTTAAAGTGTAACGTAAAAATTCATAAGATACTATACTTTTGGCATACATTTTTAAGCAATTTACCCCCCTAGAATACTCCCATTAATCAAAGTAAGCCTTAGATACGTACCAACTAAGGTCCAAAAGTCATTTCAAACGGGTCAGTCGTTTTCATGACCCCGAAAATTATGCATTGAAAGTGTCACTATTCATTTCAGCGACCGCGAAAACTATGGATTGAAATTAATATCGCTTGTTTTAGATTATTGTATTTACATATCACAATTGAAATGTCTTACTCCCACAGTATTTTTTTTTCACATTGTAAGTCATACGTGTATCAAGTTTGGTTGAAATTCCTCCAGTCGTTCCAGAGTTGTACTGGAACATATGCATATATCGTGTATATAGTTGAGCTATATATATATACTTGAATTGATGGTTTTATGTCGCGTATTCAGATATGTAGATTGAGCCACAATACAACTCAAAACTTCGGGGCCAGGACCTAATTTCTGATATTACCACAGTGCTCAAGGGATCAAGAGCTTTCCCAACGCCAGCACCCACATCTGACAACTCTACGCTTAAAAGAAGAATAAAATGGACCCGAGCCCAAAATTTCGGGACTTTTCGAGATCAGGGGCCCGATTTCTGACATTACCATTGTGCTCAGAGACCTGGACCTTTCCAACGTCACCACCTTCATACAACAACTGCATGTTTAATAGCAGTATAAGAGGAACCCGTCCCCAAAACTTCGGGACCACATTTCTGGGGTCTGATGGCCAGGGTTTGATTTTTGACATCACCACTGATAGGGGACCTGGACTTTCCAGCGCCATCACCAACCTACCAACTCCATGTCTATTACAGTTTCCCTATCGCAGGAGGATTTTAATGAAATTTTCCCTATGCTCTTTCACAATGTTCAGAACTTCCTGATGTAGTTGCATTTTCTTTGGTATTGTTGTTAAGAATTCCCTATATAATATTTCTGTTTATCTTATCTTTCTCTACTTGCTTCTTTTAAAAATAAAATAAACAAATAAATTATTAACTTGAAGATTGAGAATTGCAGCTTCGTAAAGTAATTGGAACGTTTATTCCTGTTTGGCTGAATGTATAATTCAATGATAATGATGCAATCGCTATATCTCTTAGCATACAAAGCGTGGAAATAAGATCGAGGTGTAATAAATCCTTTTATAGCGAAGGAACAAAAGGGAATCCAGCTTACACATTCATTGAAATGATAAAAATCTATAAAGAAAACGAAAATCTAAAAGAGATTGCGAAAAAGGACAACGTGATATTACTGTTAAATTTGCATGCCAAAATAGATTGTTGGATTTAACGTGGGGATATATATTTTTCTTTTTGCAAAACTCAAATACGGCTTTTATATTTGCATAAAGAACACACAAACCTTTATAAATCTTTCATCACCAAGACACCAATGACATAAGAATACATCGAAGGTTTATTGCATCGTATTGTAGTCTATGATCTTCAGTGCATTTCGTATTCTAAGTACGCTTAAATATAAATCTTGTTTTATTTAATTGATGCATATTTCATCCCCTGAGGTTATAACTGCATATAAAACTTTCTGCCAATGGGAGAACCTACGTTATTTTATATGCTATTCGATTTGCTATGCTTGCATAGAATAAGATTCTTTCTTTTAACTTTTTTTAAACGTTATATTTTACTCTTTCAAACGGAAATTAGGGTTATAAAATTAAATTTACATAGCTCGAAATCTATGTAAAGTTACATTTTCATTGATTTGAAGTTTATATACCTCAACATATCATTAGAGTAGTGTGTTTATCATTAATTTTGAAATGGGTGCCCTTCTTTCATTTTATCCTTATGAGGGCCGTCCTCACCTCAATCTTCACAATAAATGAAGCTCAGGGCGAGTGAGGATAAGGGCAAAACATGTTTTGAGGGCTAGGGCGAGGATGAGTGAGGATGAAGGTGACATATTTTGATGACAAGGGCAAGTGAGTGTAAGGTGAACAATGTATTTTGATAGTGAGAGCGATAGTAAAAATACATTTTGAGAGCGAGTGAGGATGAAGCGAAATATATTTTGAGGGTAAGTTAGTGAGGACGACAATACATTTTGAAGGTGTAAGTGTAAGTGTAACAATATATTTTGAAGCTGAAAGTAAATTAACTTTGTTGTTCTCTAGGTGACTGTTTATTAACTTCGTTTACAAAATGATGTTTTATGCACGCGAAGACTTAACTGGCCTATTAAAACAATAACATTTAGGTTCAAATAATCAAAAAAATTCAGAATTTAGTAACATAATACATATCGAGTTTATGCATGTGTAATTTATAACGATCCTAGAAAACAATAAATATTTTGCACAAAATATTGCATTAAAAAAAATATCACATATCTATTAATAGATGGAATATTTAAACCATCATTTTACAGACTCTTTCATTAAGTCAAGACATTTTCTTAAAATCCTGTAATAATTAACTTCCAAAGATTTTTAAAATCAGAAGTAAACAATGAGATATATAACCCCCTTAGGAATTGAAAATCATTCTCTGTCTATAGGGCTTCATTGAAATATTGCACAAATTTCAAATTTCTTAAACAAAACAGTTTTGCGGAGATCTGACAAAGTGGTTGCTTTTTCCGTTCTACTCCATTTTAACGTAAGATTCCTGTCATAATCTTTGTCTACAGTTTGAGTGACCGAGCAAGAGATAAGCGCTCCAATATTCCAAGCGTATTTGCTATTGAGCAAATTCTACATATTTAAAAATAATAAAAGCTGTAAAAATAAAATAAATTATGGCTGATTTTTTTGAATATCTAACATTTGTACATTCGAATTAGTTTTACGTTTATTTTAAACGTTTACGTTTTACGTTACGTGTATTTTAAACATTTTGTCTACATGAGCACTTGTAACTTAAATAATGTAACTACAAATTACTTGCAAATTAATTAACTTTCGTTTCAATATCATTTATGGAGATTTTTCCAATTGTTTTAATTGTATTTCATGAAGTATTTTATTCACATACCTTAGAAAATTAATATTAGACCTATATTAAATTAAAAGTTATAGAGTTATTTCAACAACAATTGTCTATCATCTTGAAGTATCTTATTTTCAGTTTCATTTTTTAAAAATAATATTACGCCCACTTGTAATAATAACTGTTCTTGTGTTACATGTATTATGAAATACGAATAGAGCATTCGTAAGATGTGAAAATATTATTTCTGCTCCTTAAGTAGCCATAAGTACTTAAAATGAACTTGCATTACCCATTAAACATATCAGCCAAAAGAAAGAAAAAAGAACTTTAACATATTAATATTCTAATTAAGTAAATGGAAAGTTACTAATAGTATACAAAAGGGAGGAGATACGTTTTGCGAAATCCTGTCCATTAGTATGACAGTGATATCTGATATTTTTTTATCATACTAATTAATATGTGTATATTCGAATTCGTGACATTCACTTTAACCTACTTATGTCTTCAAATACAGTACCTCTGTTCCAAACAATTTAATGCTTTAGATTAGTGTTTGCGATTTTTTTTTTTTCACACGTGGGGGCTACTTTTATCAATAAAGATGGTTCTACGGACTATTAATATATTTTGTAAATTTGTTTTTCCATAATATTTTGTTTTGAGCATATGTTAATACCATACAGGCATTTGTCGATTTAATAATTGATTTCGGTATGGACTGGGCGGGCGTAAGTCGATCTTATATTTATAAGACTATAAATTAAAATTACTTTAATTTTATGTGTGTAGTAATAGAAGAAAATGCTTGTACGTAATAATGCTTTTTGTAATAATTTAAAGCTGGAAAGGAATTGCATTATACAATTTCCACACTTCGTTTCAGATTCTCAACTTTAGTGTGCGATACTTTAATTCTATTTTTCCTATCTTTTTGGTGGGGAACGGCAGGCAGGTAGCCAGGATTTCGTAATGGAGGGAGGGGAGAGCGTGATGTGAAATATTGTGGTTATCACACCAGGAGCTCGATCAATCTAAACAATTTTACTGGCAACATATATTGGTTTGTTAGGGAAATAAAATGAAATGTTAGTAAGTATTTCAATAACAAATTATGAAGATATTTCGAGTAAAGGAACAAAAAAAAAAAACTATTGAAATTTTTTTTTTTTTTTTTTTTTTTTTTTTTTTTTTTTACAATATCTACGTTCCTTCATCTGTTGATTCAAATATAACCATTTTCCTTTTCTTATGACTTCAACTATTATAAAAATTACATATCCATTATTATAAAAGGTACATATCCTATAACGTCCTGTAAAATATTTTACAGTATCCGCGTTTCTTTCTGTTGAATCTAATGTTAACAGAACTTTACACATAACTTTTTGTTTTTATTGATAAGCAAAACCGGTTTTCATAAAAACCGGAAACCGAAAAACAGTTTTTTTTTGCCCACTACTAGTTTTTATTATTCCGTCAACTACTGTCTGTTCCAAATGACAAGTTAAAAGAGCAATAGAAAACTGTTTCTGAAATAACGTGTTTGATACTGCAGACAAGCGATGACGAAAAATTATGATAAAAATTTCCATACTATTTACAGAACGCCACCATCTTTTCGAAAGCTTGAAATTTTCCTGACTAGAAGCAGAAATTCTGTGAATAACAAATGTAACTGGAACCTATGTTGCCAGGCTCATATTATTGGTGATTGTGGGCATTTCTTAAGTTCTACGTGAGAACCTATCTGATAAAACCGGTTTATCGATCGTCATTTGTATTCCATACGATTAGCATGAAGCTACATAGAATTCGGAATGCCCTGTTACAATAATATCCATTTTTAAATTGACTCCCTTCTGGTTTCCTTTATACAAAGTGACTCATAAGAAAGAGTAACTAAACGCTTGCTGTAGCTTTTTTCATTTTAAACACTGATTCTACTTTTCCTCGTTTCTTTTTGTTTCATCTTTCCTTAATTTTTTTCATTTGGTTTCGAAGAGAGTTCCGAACTCGCGGGCTCCTTGAGCTACGTGACTGGGAAGGGGTTGATGTTCAAACAGAACCACAAGGGCAGAAATAGACCTGAAGGACCACAGTTTGAGAAATACTGATTTAGATAAAATTTATTTATTTTGTGACAGCACACTATGAGCTCCTGTGCCTGTCAGATGCCTTTTAGTTCAATGATATGTGGTCACCATCGGAAGCAATTATTGTCATTTTCGGTTCTTTCAAAACTGTGTAATCGCGTCATTGCCTCAATATGCTAAGTGATAACCGATAACTCTGTTTCTCCTTGGATGATCGTATCCATGACCACGATGGCACGTACAAAGGAATTTATTTCGTGTGAGTTCAAAGCTTTTCGAGAGTTTCAAATTCAATACGAGGGTAAACTATTCTATATATTTTTAAAACCATTCCTAAAATTAGATTCAATTTACAGAAGAGTCTTGATTTCGGAGTGATCCGGATCACCAGAGCCTCCCCTGCGTACGTCCCTGGCCAAGACTATACGCGGCAGTGACACACTATTCTACAATTGCAGAGATCATGAAACAATATCCACTCTAATATAGTGTTTATTTGTATAACTTATCTTACAAATGAAACAGTGTGGAAAGGATATTGGTTTGAAGACGTCTGATAGCTGAGCAATAATTTGCTAGATTTCCACACCAATATTCAGTATTTCAAGTTGAAACAATTTTGAAATTATTTCTATGATTGAACAATATTTCAACGAGAATTTTGTTCTAGACTGGAGGCTAAGTGTCAAACCATATTTTGTTGGCATGCATGCCAATTCGAAACAAAATTATACATCTTTTCAGTTTGTTAAATTGGCTTTTAATACTATTCAACTATTATACAAAATTTGACATACATGTCAGCTATACCATACGGTTCATTAAATTATGACGGGCAATTTGCATCACGAGAATACTAACTCGACACACCTAGACTGGGAGATCTAGGACGCCATGGGAAAAGTACTGTCATCTTTAGCATTTAGCCCAATCCAACGACGTGAGACTTCTTCTTTCAGATAGTGACGTATTTCAATGTGTCAATGGGGTAGTGCCCCATCAAGTTGAAGTATTAAGATAGTAGAATCCTCTTTCATTTGTGGAAACAACCGCAGCTGTAGTATATCAAGGAATGACATGCCGCTCATAACGTTCTCCTCCACGAAAACCACACCATACGCCTATGATTTAGATACTTCAGCAAACACATTTACTTTTAGGTAATCTCGTTCATGTTGCACTGTAGTGTGCTGTTGTTCAGAATCCCAGATAAGAACATCATGGCGATAATCTTACAACTCAAATCGAATGTCGACTTTTTATTAAACAGCATAAAGTCAAGAAAAGTATCGTCTTTCTAGCACTCTGCATAGAATTACAAAATTAAAATCATTTGACAAAGTCGTCCGGTTGTAACATTTAAAATTCAATCAAAATCGAGTTTGTAAAATCTTCCAGACAGATGATTGCTGAACATCAAGTTCTACATGTGTTGACTTCTGTAAGCTATGTACGAAACTCGACCCGCTGTTTCATCAGAAACGCTTGGACGTTCTGTACTTTTTTCTTTTCTTTTTTTTAACCTTTACATAGGCAACCAGTGCCCTTAAACTGTTGATACCATCTCAAGACATTTTATTAACCTTGCGCAGTAATCACAATCTGTCTACAAAATGCACACTCTAAGATAACAACGGAGTAAACATCTGTCATATTCCAAAATACAGAATACTTTGTACAGAATATACGACATTTTAAACACTAGGGTTTCGGTTCTATCTGTAAGCACGAGCCATCGTTATGAATATGTGAAATTAAACATTCAATTGTGTTCTTTTGTCCCATCATTAACACAAACATATTGTTTTAATAATTCTTGACACCATTTTAAAACCCGATGAATTATTTATAATCAGGGTGTAGCCTATATGAACTGCATCGCGTGACGTGGTGCACTCTACTAACATTCAAACATCCTATAAAGTAAGATTACGTAAGCTGTTAATGTATTAATATGAATACCAAAATTGATATTTAGAATACTCAATAAGAATAGGGCACATACACATACAAAGTGATAAGATTTTCTCGTAATCGGGACGAAATATAAACTGGCAGGATATCTGGACTAAAATGTTAAAACATAGACTGTCCCGGTAAAACGTGACGTATAATAACCTTCATATAAGTCAGGCACATACCAGGATTTTGTAATGGGTGAAGCATCCGTGACATGAAGTGCTATAGTGTCAGACCAGGGCTTGATCATTCTAAACTATTCTACTGGCAACATTTTTATTGGGTCGTTTAGCCAGGATTTCGTAATGGGGGACACAGGGGCGTCATTTAGGAAGGGCAGGGAGGGGCATTTGCCCCCCTGAGTTTGAAATTTATATAGATTTTATTAATAGAATAGTAGTAACTCAGTGAAAAACGCGAAATTTTACTTATATCAAGGGGTCTTCCCCTCCAAGCCAAATCTGAAATGACGCTACTTGAGGGACGTGACATGAAACACTGTGGTTATCACACCAGGTGCTCGTTCAATCTAAACTATTTTACTGGCAACATATATTGGTTTGTTAGGACAATAAAATGAGGATATGTTAGTAAGCATTTTAGTAACAAACTATGAAGAAATGTCGAGTAAAAGAATATTAAAAAAAAATGAAAAAGATTTTACAATATCTGCGTTCCTACCACTGTTCATTCAAATATAAGAATAATTTTCCTTTAATTATGACCTCGACTATTATATAAAAAAGTATATATCCACTATTATAAAAGTACATATCCAATAATGTAAAATATTTTACAATATTCGCGTTTCTTCCTCTGTTGAATCAAATGTTAACATTTTTTTTTTTTTTACACATAAATTTTTGGTTTTATTATTCCATCAACTACGGTCTATTCCAAACGACAAGTTAAAAGAAGCAATAGAAAACTGTTTCTGAAATAACATATTTGATACTGCAGAAAAGCGATGGCGAAAAATTATGATAAAAATGCCCACACTATTACAGAATAGCACTGGGTTTTCGATAGTTTGAAATTTCTCTAACTAGTAGAGGAAATTCTGATTCCCTGACTTTTCCAGGATATCCCGCTCATTCGGCACCATATATTGCAAGTAATTAGGCTAATGCGTTACTCGTAAGGCTAGAGGGGAGAGGAGGGCATTTGCTAACAACGTTGTGCTCAAGTTTGCGTATCATTGGCTACTCCTTATTTAACTTGTCATTTGGAACAAGCAGTAAAACACATGTCAACATCTTTCTCATTCTGTCTCTAACAAATATCTACAAAAGCAATACTCCTCCTCCCCCGTTTCCTCCACACAAAGCTTCTCATAAGAAAGCGTAACCAAATGCTTCTTGTAGCTTTTTAATTTTAACTGTGATTCTTATTTTTCGCGTTTCTTCGTGTTTCATCCTTCCTTAATATTTTTCATTTCGAAGGAGGGTCCGGATTCCCTGGACCTTTCTTATCTACGGGCATTATAAGTAGTCACATCGAAATAGCATTTCCGAGAGTCATTTTTTTTTGGGGGGGGGGAGAATTTAACTTACCATGATTATTCACCGTAGATAAGAGATATGGTCAACATGAGATGGCTTGTAATGATGGATTAGTGAAAACAGGAGGAAACGGGAGAATCCAGAGAAATGAAATGAAATGAAATCTTTGAGTTTTACGTCCCACGGTTATGCCGGTTAGGCTAAAGGAGACGGTGATGATGAGTAACGAATGAAATGGTGGAATGAAGAAAGTGGGAGGAAACGGGAGAACCCCGAGAAAACCCACGCACACGGTGTTTGTCCACCACAAAGTTCACTTGGCGGGGGCTGGGAGGAGAATCCAGAGAAAACCCGCACACATACAATGTTTGTCCAGTACATAGCCCACTTGGCGTGACCTGGAATAATCAGGGAGCCAAATTGTTGTAGCCAAGCTCTGTAGTTGTATAGTTTACTTTTATGTTTTATTTATTTATTTATTATTGTTTTATATTTAACAGGTCTAACATGAAACAAGCATATTATGTCTGCTATAATCATTTCATAAAAATACCACTAGTTTTATTATTATTATTTGTTAAAACATCTGTGACTCATTCCATAAATTCATTAATAGTTCCCAACTCATTGTTCGCCTCAATCCCTAATTACGTTGCATATTTGGGTCCTTCAATTAAGAAAAAATGAATTTTAAAATATAGTGCTCAGCTGAAGGTTCTGTAGAACCTCCTTCGCTACTAGGCCACATTAGGTAATACTGCTTATTATTGTGTTGCAAGCTGTGGTGAATCTTGTATTTCAATATATCACGAGGCAGCGACGCGTCTGGCAACGCTCTTATTTCTGATATCTTAATGAAAGGGTGTAGACTACCTGTAACAACCATCTGGCAATAACTTTTTTCTTCTGTATCTGAAGCTACCCATAATTCTTTTCTAATCTTTTTTTATCTTCTTAGTTCTTTTCCTCGCATACTTTTGTTCATTCGCCCGCCAGCAGAAACATCAGAAAATTTTATCGCACCTTCAATTTTCGTGATAGTGCTGGCATAATTTTTTTTACCACGGACAATGCTACCGATTTTTTAAAAAGTGTTTTCTTTTCTTTTTTCTCTTTTCTGTTTTATTAAATCTTAAAGTAATAGTAATATAGTTCATTTAGGGAAAGGTCATGATAGAGATGTGGTTTATAAGGAAGACATTAAAAAAAAGAAAAAAAAACTTTGACTTTATTATCAATGCTAATTATATTATAAGTGTAAAAAAAAATGTTTTACAGAACTTACAGTGTTCTACTATAAGATTTATAGTAC
The DNA here is from genome assembly GCF_964235325.1 of Thermobia domestica. Classification (NCBI taxonomy): domain Eukaryota; kingdom Metazoa; phylum Arthropoda; class Insecta; order Zygentoma; family Lepismatidae; genus Thermobia; species Thermobia domestica. Next base: position 133,896,139 of record NC_137462.1, on the reverse strand, counting down.
ATATAACCTGTTACGTTTAAACTGCATTAATAAATTTCCACTACAAATTACAAAGAATCGCCTTTTCAGTGATGGGCAACGCAAGGAACAAACATTATTATAAATATAGGCTAATAATAATAATAACTACTTTTCACATAATGATACATAATAATAGCGAACAGGTATTGCTTATTATAATATCGATCCTATATAACCCGACCAAAATGCAAATGTCCTTCTTGCCTAGAGACGCCAATGTTTTATTTACCGCAGACGACTGAAGAAATGTGTGAAAAATCTCAGTTTTTCAGTGTATTTAATGTTTTTTTAGGTTAGTAATTTAGGTATTGTAACAAGTAGCTCGATTTATTTAACAGACTGATTAAGAGACATTCCCACGGCTTTCCCAAATCGTGCGCCGCTCTCCTCGGTACGCTTAGAATGCTTAACAGGGGTATCGTGAAAAATTGAGAAAATTTTAATGAAATAAAGGTTTGCAATGAGCAGCAAGATCATCTGTCCCACCCATTACGAAAGTAAACAACAATATTGTATTTGTCCTCTCAAAACATGTACCTGGAGGCACTCGGAGGAAAAAGTGTAAAACGTTTTTTCAGACCAAACACCCTGAATGAAGTTTCTCTCGATTTTTCTTATTCACACGAGGCAAATGCCGAGGTAATACCTAACATATAGGTCCCAGGCCGCTTCCTTCCTTCCCCAATCCTTTCTTCCTTTCCTTTAACCGGTTACTGTGCTCGCCGAGTTACGTCATCCCTCAAACGTGAAGGGCTAAATGGCCTTGGATGTCAAGAGCCCAGAAATCTAAATCCTAAATCCTGTACTTTACATTTTTTCAATGGTGAATGTGAAACATGTAACCTATATAAACATTTACTAATTTATATATGCCGGATGTCTTAATTCTGACTTGAGGCTTCGCTGAAACATCGTAGCATATACTATGTACTCCTTTAAATGGAAGAAGTATAGGATACGTTAAGTTACATAGTTATTATCCACTATAGGCAGAGACAAAAGTTCGACATACAAGCCGAAATACAAACATCTTGAAGTGCGAGTCAAGATTTACATTATATGAAACAGCAATTACTTGCGCACATGGCAAAAATATGTATATAAACTTCTGTAAATGTACTATAGTACCCAATACGAATATATTAAACATAACAGTATGTGCTAATATCTTTCATATGTATTTCGAAGAACTGAAATCTATCGAAAATCCAAGGAAGGGCAATTGCACCCCCTTGCCTCATCCTGCTAGCAGTTTTGACTATAGGAATAAACATGGAGAATACAATGGAACCAATATTGATTTTTCTTCTGTGCCCTTCAATAAATCTCCGTATTATTTCTGTGCAAGATGACATATTGTGGACACCAATATAGTAGGTGGAAATAAGCAATTTGAGAAAAATATAGGACAAGAAGCTCTGTCATGGCTGAGTGGTTGGCGTACAACGCCTACCCTGTATGAGTTTATGTTGTTTGGATTTCCCATTTCTATACCTAGGTGTAATAACGTTAGCTCAGAAGCTAATCAATAAAATAAAGCGCAATCGTCAATCTAGAGAGTCTCTGCCGTGCATTAAGCAACTCGTATAGAAATATGTTGCTTTATTGTTTTGCACTAATCCCACTAGCGTAATACTAAAAGTAGCAGATATCATATTATGCTATAACATCGTTTTTATTTTTAGTAAATCTAGGAGATATCCCTAGGAGGTAAAATTTTCATGACAAGGTACGTACAAGATGAGATGGATCGCTTGCAATAGAAACAGATACACTTTTTGACACAAAACATTACTTTTACATCTTTCTGAGACAAGACAGCTTCTGTAAGACGGAAGTCTCATCTTATTGGTAACAATCACATTTTCTTTATTCTGACATGTACCCTAAGTGATGGGTTAAGCATCTACCTCCGCACTGAGAAAAGAAACTGTAGGTGGCGTACTTAAAAAGATAGGTTACATGCGTAATTCCTGTAGTTTTTGGACTTAACGTACAGCAGACGCATAACTGAAAACGCAAGTTTTATAATACTTTCTGTATAAGTGTTCCATCTATACGTACTTTCCGTATGAAACAACGTAGGCGGTCAGGATCTCACATACAAATGGACGTATATAACCTATAGCTGACGAAGGTAACATAAGTATATGCATGTGATATACGGAAAACTGTTAGATGTCAGACATCCTGCAACGGCATGATGCAACGTCTAAGGACAGTGCCTATGTAGCATACGGATAACGAATGCTTCGTACTGATTTCTATAGTAAGCAAGAGGATACCGTATATTTGTACAATATACCGCTGTCCGGAGAAAGGATTTTTCTCTGTGCGGCTACCTTTATTCCACCTCCACTCCCAGCTACCACAAGTATCCATTTTACGAAGAATAAGTAAACACCTGAGCCGCTTCAGAACAAAGGTAGAAAGGAGGATGATATATCATCATCACTGGAAATCAAACCCGAACCATCTAATTGATATTTAGGCCGTATACCAATTACGTCATCACAGATCTAATACAGATTTAATGTTTAAAAATGACAATAGAACTCCATCGTGGTGTTTAGCGTACGCGCCTTTGATACAAGAGACCCGGTTGAAGTTCATTAAGTTCGGATTCCACGTTCAGCTGTATGTCCACGTCTCATACAATCCCGCTGCTGAAAAAAAAATGCTAAACTTTAATTCAACCAAGCAATCAATTGTACAGTATTTGTTACATAAGGCTTCTTTGTAATTTTGCAACGATTCTATGACAAAACATCTGTCAGTTAATTAATGCTAATGTTAATGACAAATTCTATAACATTTCCCGACAATACTTTCAGAAACGCGTATAGTAAATTAGAATGGACAGCTTGAACATATTAAGAATGCTACACTTAAAAGCCTTATACTATAGTGGACTATGTTTACCTTGTTTGCTCAACACAAGAGTCTTCAGTAATAATTTATACTTGGTGGTCAACTTTCAACACCGTTGTCCCCTACGGATCACTTGTTATTTCTGAATGTAATAATAAATTTGAAAAAAAAAAAAAAAAAACTCACTTTCCTTATTAGAATTCCTTAGTGTCCACTACTTGAACCGTTATGTAACTTTTCTCTCTCTCCGAATCGCTCTGAGTTTTATGAACCCCCTTTTGATGAAGAGATGACGGAATGCACATTGTAATGAGATCTCACTCGGATTGCACAATATTTATTCCTCCTAAACATCCAAAGCCTCATTTCATACTTTTTAAAGATACGCAATACTTGTCCAGTTAATAACACCTGCACTGCAAATGGTAATGCCCTAATTTCCTTTTGCTATGGAAAAATACCTATCAACATATAATCTCTTAACAACATCTCCCTCCAGCAGATTTTTGTCAATTCTTCCTACAAGGTATAATATAAACAATTTAGAGCAAATTCTTTCTCTCTTTCTCTTTTCTTTTTCTCATTACTTTGTCGTAATTTGACCATACAATTACTTTCATTAAGAAATATTTAATTTATTAGTCACATATCTTTTTCATACCTTAATATATTCGTAATGATACTATATGTTTTATTTAAAAAGAAAAATGTTTGGGCACAGGTGGTGTGAAAAATATTTACTCGCAGCTATAGTTCATTTTGTTACTAGCTATATTATTATTAGTTGTTATTAATATTACTCGCCAACTAGATAAGGAGAAACGGTGCCATTATTCACTTTTAATGTTTCTTTTTCTCTTTACGTACCCCGACGTAGCATAGTCGCTAACGCCCTTGCCTTCGATGTGAGTGGTCCTGGGGTCAATTCCAGGTGGGGGCACTCGGTCGAAAAAGTGTAAAAAGGTTTTTCAGGCCAGTCATCATGAATGAGATTTTCCTGTGTTTTCCTCATTCACACCAGTCAAATGAAGGGGTGGTACCTAACATATAGGTCCCAGGCCGCTTCCTTCTTTCCCCAGTCCTTTCTTCCTTCCCTTTCCCGGATAGTGTGCTCGCCGAGGGTCGTTATCCCTCATACGTGCCGGACCATGATGTAGAAAGCCCTGAAATCTAAAATCCTAAAAAAAAATTCCTCTTTACTTTAAAGTGCCTTACGCGAAAGCAATATATCCCCTTCTTCTGGTGGTCTAGTGGGTAACACGCGGACTCTTGGTACACGGGATCTCGAATTCGAGTCTAGGAGGTAAAGCTTTGAAATTTGAACGCATTTTAGTACTTCGAATTTCACCTTAAACTGTCCCCAATGCACGAAAGTACACGTCTTGTATGGCCTGGTCTGCCCCTTTCTCTGTCGTCGGATATCGCTCCGATCGATTCTTGAGTTCTCTCCTTAACTTTTGGCAATGAAGTCTCGAACCTTGGATTCGATAACAGAAATACCCTTAACCGAAGCCACAGAGGTCTACTTTTACAACACAACGGAGATGTGATGCAATATTATCAGCGTGTAATGCACGAGGCGACTCTCGAAGAAAAGCTGTATACGAATGGCCCAAATTCTGTCGCCATTTGCGATAATGTTAGCGAGAAACGTTGAAAACAATAGTAGTTCGTAAAAGTATTGCGAGTAACACATGACTGGATGCAGATCGGAACATACGGTAAAAATTATTTAACCCTGTGTTTGTTAACAAAGTGCAATAATTAAAATTTCTGCAATACTTTAGTTAAAAATCCATCTTATCAGAAGTCACTATCTACAAATTCGAAATAATTTGACACCGTAACCTCGGAATTTTATTTTAAAGTTCGAGGTAAGGACAGTATATATAATCTGAATAATAATTATATGCCAAATATAACAATTCTTTCTTGCTCTTCAGTTACGCGAGTATACTCTATCTATAAAAAGGTAACGAACTTCTTTTTACAGATAAGTAAGGTTTGATGAAGTTCCTTCCTTCCCACAGTACATTTTAATTAAGTTAGAGTGATTCCTCTGAAGCAGATACATATTTTTATCTTCATGTAGAAGCAGGCCGGTAGCCAACCCAACAATTTAAGAGGGGGGCGGTAGAAATTAGGGGGGCCCGATCCAATCATATTATAGTCCACCATATTATAGTTCATCTGCAAGCCTACCGTGAAAATTTTTTAGAGGGACCAGCAAAAATATAGGGGAGGTCGGCCCGCCCTAGACCCCCGTGGATACGGACCTGTGTGGACGTGAGCAGGAGATAAAATAATCATATATATCTCATATGATTGTTATAATACGATTTAACTAAACAGACGCTTTTCTATCAGAAAGAAGAGTCTAGGTTTCGTATTTGCTTCAGTGTATCTAAAAAGTTCCAGGAAAGTATTTTAAAAGTTCAAGTATTTAATATATCAGATGCAAATATATTCTTCCAACGCACAGAATACTGTTTTCAATTTGCTTGTATCTTTGTTGAAGCTTAGCACAACTTTTCAAAACACTTTTTTTTTTATATATATATATCGGGTCTGTGCGTATCCGTAGCTTAGTAATATGTAATGTTGAAAATTATGAAGGTTACAAAAAGAAAAAAATGCACGTCTAGCAAAACATCTTGGAATATCTATTATACTTGTTGAGTATTGATTGTTTTTCGACACGATTTCGGCACATTGATTAATTTATTGTGGCCGATATTCATCATTTATTGTATTCACCAAATAGACCATGGGTTTCCACTTGTATTCCAAAGTTTTGACCATCCAATCAACGATGAAATCGATTGTCAGCGCTTTGGGCATAAGGCATTAGTGAACTCAACATTGCCAAGTAGCCAAAACCCACTCAGCTTCGGATTCAGGTTACCGAGCCTAGGAATCAGCATCACCATGTGCTTTAATCTGGAGCTCTCTGTCAGATCTTAGCATAATCTAGATGATTAAACGAGCATTATCTTAAGCATATTGTTCTAGTAAATTGAACTGTGTACAGTAACTGATCAAAATGAATAAAAGCTTGGAAACAGTTGCCTCATAAAAAAAAAAAAAAAAAAAAAAGATATTTTTCAGTATGCGATACGTGTATTCGTTTCAGATATAAAATCAGAAATACAAGTCCTACTTTCAGATCTCAGTGAACTAACTTCTATGAATATTGTATCTCTTTAAGACACCTGAAAATGCTGTAGGAGACCTTTTAGCTGTTTCGGAGAATTGCCGTATGTATGGGTCATGACGTGTAGGTGGTGAATGGTGTAGATTAGGGTTAGGCAACCCTATTAGGTTTGGGAGCTACTTTTCATTTTAGAAATAACTGACAGTCTGCTTATCTTAATATAGACTTTACATTAAGATTAGTAGTCTATCTTAATTTTGTGACGGCCTCCGTAAAATAAATTTAACTTGTTTACTTTATTTGCATTCAAGACAAAATATTTTTGAATATCTTTGTAACATGCATTTATAGTTACACCTCTTCCCATTCCTTTCTCATTGACTATAATAGTGGTAAATCCTTAGTTTTTATTTTCACGGCCCTTAAAAGACGCATTGCAAGCAAACGTTTCTACAAAACTGGTGGGAATTCATTGCCAAAACATTAACGCAGCAGAGGAATGTACCGTAACAGAGTCAGCTCATAGCTTAACTACTTTACAAGTCACTATTTCCTCGGCATTTATAGTCATAGGGGGTCCAATCTCACAATCGGGAACTTTCGAGATTTACATGACCACGTTACTATTGACGAGGGTTCCAGAAGAATATCTTACACTCTTTGGCAGGGAACTACTAACAAGTTCGCTAGAGGTTAGTTGTATACCGAGTCGCGGGAGTCTCCTCATTGTCCCGCTAGAGAGAATCATAAAGTAATTACAATGATCAATACAGATGGTATGAATAGAGCATCGCGGCGAACACAAGTGCAGTCAGAACCACTGTGACCACATGAACACTAATTAATAGAAATAGGAGATGATTCGAATCAGGTTTGCGTTTCCATGTTCTTGCATTTGTTCGAATCAGGTTTGCCTTTCCATGTTCTTCTTGGATATCACTCCAACACCTGTTAATTGCCAAGAACGTCTTAGAGGTGAGTGCAACTGCAACGTGAATCGAATGCGGTGGCATTGAATGATAAGAATTGTTTATGTGTCTAACTCAGTACCAATCATGTGCGAGTCTCTAGACGTGCAGGTAAGTGAGGAAGTGGAGTTCAGTGAGGGATGAGTTTCCATTTACCGTATTAAATCCACATCTGGTATTGTGATATGGGAGCAATAAGCTTCAAATCTAGCTGAAACGTTTGTGCCGCCGCCAGTTCTGTATTCCGAACTTATCTAGTCATCTTGTGAGGCTCTATCTTGCAGGGTTGCATCCCTATACCGCCAGAACAACGCACGCAGTGTGTGTACTCAGTATACATCTTCTACCTTGTTATACTGGATCACGTTCTGGACGTTCCTATGAAGCACGTTCTGGACAAGAGAAAAAAATCTATAATTATACTGTTATTACTACTACCACTACTGCTAACACTGATACTACTACTAATAACAATAAATTGTAAATAAAATGCTGAAGGTTGTTCGACAACTTTTATGATGGATTTCTATCACCACGGAATGGCGCGTCCTCAGGTTGCAGATCGAGGAGAAGGTTGTCTCTATATAGGAAGGTTAGCTTTAGATATATCAAATAAGCAGTCGCAGACAGACAGCAAGGAGTGATCCTCCAGCTTGAGGACTTGGCGTGAGGCTAACAATCTAATCCTGTAAAAAAAAAAAAAAAAAAAAAAAAAAAAACTTGTTCAGAAACATTCACAAAAGCCTCGGACCAACACTAATATCTTGGGAAGACCTCAGCAAAGTAAAAAGAACATGAGATTTGGAATATAAGATGTCTTAATTGGACAGGCGCATTGAAATCCGTAAAGAGTGTGTTATAGAAATATAGAATGGATCTGGTAGGAGTTTAGGTAGTTAGAGGGGAAGGAAATTTTATGGGGAAGGAAATAATAACCAGCAACTAGGAACAGGGATTTTTGTTCCCAAACGGATCCTATCAACAATTGAACGTATTGAATTTGTGAATGATAGATTTCCTTTTATTACTCTTCAGAGTCGGCGGTGCAATATTATTGTTACAAATATATCCTATGGAGAACACTATTATTACTCTATTTTATAGCTTTCAAATATATCTATATTATTGTTGAGAAATATGATCAGAAGTTATTTTTCAATATTCTCATTTCATTGTATTTCAAAATATTATATAGCCAAATTATCAAATAACAATGCAAAATTCCATATAATTTACTTTGGTAATTCTGGCTTTCACAACTTGATAAGGAACAGAAGTTATTTGATTCATTTACAAAATTCGATGAAGTCAGTTTTAACTTTCGTCTACTAGTTGTCACTACTATCGCATAAAATATAATTCATTAATTAAATAACATTTCACCAATAATATTGATTAACTGCTGACTTATATAAACAAATAAACATTTTATTTAAATTACAGAATAGCACTTCTAAATCATTATTATTCTACATTTTATATCAATTTCGTTTGCAACTCATGAAAATGCTTAATATTAACTTTTAATTTACCCTAATAGGGCGTGTCGATTTTTTCAATTTTCAAAATCCTGAAATGAGAGGTGCTAAAAAGTTGAGACCTGACATTGTATTTCGAAGCATATATTTACAAATTCGATATAATGTTGTTTTGCTAGGTAAATATCAGTCCAAAGTTTTGTCATTTTTGATCTTTTTTTTTTCCAAATTTAATTTTCTTGTTCATAGATGGCGCCAGTGTTGTATTTCATTTACTGAGCAGAAATAAATGCTTGTTAAGATTAGTTTTATCTATTTGCACATTGCTGAATTACAGTTTTAATATTATTTCAAATTTATATTCTACAATCATTAAGTTAGATTCATTTTCAATTTTAAACGGGTGCTAAAGTTTTTCACATTTATTATATAATAACTCCAAGATTGAGAGCTTCAAATTTGAGTGTGTAAACTTTTTCAACTAGTTTTTATATTAACATCGTAGTTTCTTGATGTTTCTTTACAATGACTTCTAAGACAAAAACAAAACGTAATACATTTACACATAGGAGTAATTTGATTGGAACCGGCAGAGAATTGTTACTCTCTGAACTTCCCCTCATTAAGCTATGTTGTCATGCAGAGCATTTGGTATGGTGTTGGTTTGAGTGCCACAACTGCCATATCTACTGCCGCCCTTATGGATGTTGGCTTGATGACCGACAAAGACCAAAGGCTTGTGATTGATCACAATAAAGTGAAGAGAGCACAAGAAAAAAATAATGAAATCCGTGGACCAAGAATTTCATGAGTTCTGTCAGCAAGGTATAATCGACTGCATATTCTTTGACGGCCCTGAAGATATTACGAACGTTATGTTGGTAGCAGAAAATTCGAATCACCAGTTCCCTGGGATTATATGAGAACAACCCTATTCTGTTTATAGCGAGCCAGGTGGACGCTATCTTTATCATTTCACTCCTCAGAAAGATTGTGACAATAAAAAGCAAGCTGAAATTTTGCTGATAATATTGAACGTTTTAGAAGGACATTGATAAATTCTTACAAGCAATTGGAGGTGATTCTACCGACGTCAACACTGGTTGGGAAGGTCGTACTATGCGTTGGGTAGTAGTCAAACTCGGTCGTAAGCTAAATTGGTTAGTGTGTGCTCTTCACACCAGCGGGTTACTTTTGCGACACTTAATCACAACACTGGATGGTATAATTTTGACTAACAATCAGTGGAAAGGTACTATTGGAGGTATGCTAGACGCAGTTACTGGACTTCATAGCAAAAACTCCCATTTGGAGAGCCTCTTATTGCGCTGAGTGAAAATATCGTAAAAGATTTATCTACAGATCAAGCATACGGATATCAGATTACACAGGCATTCTCATTGGAAAAGCTCCATGGGATCTGACGCTTTTCAAATTGGTCCCGTCAGTCATTCAAGATAGTAGACTACAGCAAAGATTGCGTCGTTTGTGGGTTTTTAAACATGAACTTAACGTCAAATATCTCATAAATCTTAGGCGGATAGTGAAATAAATTGTCAGTGTCTATTACTCTGCTGGTTCAACATCAAAGTCAAGCATTGCTGGGAAAAAGGGCCACGCCGCATCTTGTTTCAACTGCAGTGACTTAATATGCAGAAGAAAATTGTTGTGGATGCTGTACTTCAAAAGATACTTAGCTTGAGAAGTGAGGCAGTACAAGGAAATCTCTCTGTATACGTCCGAGGAAAACACCTGCTATCGACCCCAATGCCTCGTAGGTGCTAGAGATAATCGACTGGTCTAAAGGTGTTTATGAACCTCCCTTGACATGCAAACTTTCAACAGTAGTAGTAAAGAAATTTGCAGACGTTCCGAAGAAAGTAGCACAGTGGCCATATCACGCTCAATCTATAGAAAGGTGTGTGAAGCAAGTTACATAGGTAGCAGCAAAAAGTATATACGAATGAGAAACGTGAGGGGTACATGATAGTTCAAGAAGCAAGTCCACAGATGATGTCCGAAAATGAATCAAAACAGGACATAATGGAACTTGTTTTGTGAATAACTTGTGCGTTAATAGTATTGCTTACTCATTGCTGTTTCTTGAATACATTTGTATTAAGTAAAACAAGGAGAGCTTTATCACAAAATTAACACAAATGTAGCATATATATATATAGTAATACTATAGTAGTAAGTAAGAAGTATATGAACTGTATGATGCAGCAGTCAAAAAATAATTCATTATAATTGAAAATCAGTAGTTTGTCAATGTGGTTGAGTAAGGTATTTTTAAAATCAATGAAAAATGTGTTTCTCAAGATTTGTAACAGAAGCTACACACTTCAAACATGGAGAATGTTACATGTTTTTACTAAAACAATTATAAAGTATAATAGTACGTAATCAAAATAATGCTTTCTGTTCTCAGTAACTGCAATGCAATAATATAAAGTCTAAATACAGTATTTCAATACGTACGTCTATGTATGCAGAAATTTTATTGAGTGTTTTCTCAAAGTATTGGTTATATACTCTTTCTTACTGTATCTCTAGATTTATTAATATGTTTGATGATTAATAAAATGTTTCACACGGAAAAATAATTTATTTTATAGCATTGCATGGCATTTTCGAAAGTATTTCAGTATGAATTTCCGAAAACTGCTCTTGTGCTATATTCAAATCTTGATTTACCTAGCTAGAATGTCTTTAATCACAAAACTAAGTACAGATTTGAATTTCTCATACCTAAAAACATACTTTTAAGACCCCTCATTATGAAAAATTACAAAAAATATATTTCACCCTAAAAAATGACACGCCCTATTACCCTAATTCCATTCCGGCGGCGAGTATGAGAATATTACTCCTGATTACCATTTTTTGCGTAGAATAAAACATAATTTATCAGTTAAAATTATATTTAGGTTCATAATAATTATTTTTTTCAAAATACAATTATCTTAATCATTGGCACAGACATTTTGGTAGGCTAGAAGAAAAAATTCTCGTCAAGTCTTGATTCTGCGAGAAGTAAATTTTCAAATTCGAGACGAGATAACAGACATGGGAATTCTCATCTTCCATTCGAGACGAGAGGAGAAATTTCTCGAGTTTCACGGACAACACTAAAGCCTTTCTATCTCAAATATGCCCCTTCTGGCGCTGCTGTCGATACGTGATTTCCCGTACCTCCCTCGAAAGAGGAGAGACAAGTTGTTGCGGCCGAGATCTTTCAATTGTTAGATGCGGAAGCGTTGTCACAATGAATTATTTTACGGACTTCGCTGTGCTCTGTCTTGCTAGTCACTCTAAGTAGCCTACGATCTTCACTCGTCAAGACCAAACGACTGAATGACAAATTGGGAACACAGTAGACGTCATTCATTTCTTAAGCAAAGGGAGGAGTTACTCCGTCAGCGGGTGGCGAAGGTGGGGCCGAAGTTCGCATAGTTTCCGAGGGCAAAGGTGCATTAGACAGGCTCTAGTTCTCCCAAATCTTAGAACTCAAACACTGTTGTAGCGTTACATGATTCAAATTACAACAATTATAAATTGATGAAATAATTGGAACAACACATTAAAGAGCATTTATCAACGTTTAAAGATTTGCAATACACTCCAATAATAAATATGATTTGGATATTATTATATTAAACTCGTCGTGAGCCTCTCCTGACGCTGAAAGCTTCTGATAACTTTTAGATGAAGTTAAGAAAACATCAGCAAATATATTTTGTATGTACACTTTTATTTTAGTTTAACGTCACACATTTTGTACTGAGGCTAAGGAATATTATGTTAATGAAATTAATAATGTTGGTATGACGAGAGTGGGAGGAAATGGAAGAACCCTGAGAAAATTCTCAGACGCGGTGTTTGTCCACCACAAACCTCAAACCTCACTCGACGGAACCTGTGATCAAATCACGGATCACATGTGCCAGAAATGAGAACTGTATCACAGAGTTATCGCGGACCATAAATACACTTATGAAAAATCGATCCGAGCCGAGAAAAGCTCTTTAAGTAAGAATCGAGACGATACGAAACTTGTACAAAATTTACGAGCCCTTGACAAGAAAGTGGTCGTCTTGTGGTTTAATTTACATAGTCAAAATATAGATAATAATTTACTTACAATTACCACTATTGTATTAACTTCTAAACCACATTAAACAGTACGTGAAGCTGAACTCGAAGGCTTTGAAGGAAATCAAACTAACATAAGTATCAAAATATGATGAAGTTAAGTTTCTAAGAATGATGAAAAGAAAATTTTAAAAAGATGAAAATAGTTTATGTCAAAACCATTCCACCAACTAACAAGTATGCTATTCCTATTCTCTCAAATAAACAAATTTAATAGAAAATTTATGTACTGATTTCCTTTATAATGAGTTTAGTACTTAATTTCCAAGATAAGAATTTATGAATATTTTGCTTTACGTGTGGAATTGTTTTGCAACCAAAACATTTCCATGCATTACTCGGCCATAAAAATGAAAATGAAATATTTGAGTTTTACGTCCCACGGTTATGCCGGTTAGGGTAAAGGAGACGGTGATTATGAGAAATGAATGAAATGGTGGAATGAAGAAAGTGGGAGGAAACGGGAGAACCCCGAGAAAACCCACGCACACGATGTTTGTCCACCACAAAGTTTACTTGGCGGGAGCAGGGTTTGAACCCTTTAACCCCTAGCACCAGAGGTGAACGCTCTACCACTGATCAAATAAACAAATTTAATAGAAAATTTATGTACTGATTTACTTTATAGCGAGTTTAGTATTTAATTTCCAATATAAAATTTTATGAATATTTTGCTTTACGTGTGGAATTGTTTTGAACCAAAACATTTCCATGCCAAAAAAGTAAATATTCTATTGAGATATGGCGCAAAATAATGTGCAGTGTACTGATACATTACCTAATTAACTCACTCTGTTAATTGAAGGAACTTAAAGCATTACTCGGCCATATTCGTTACTAACGAAGCACTATTGAAAATGTAATTAAATTCCATATTAAAGATGTGAAAACAAAAAATGCAATTCAGCTTTTCAATATTTAAAAAGGTTCCATCAAAGTTATGTTATACTGTTAATTATTCACTCCTATAAAACAATTTAGGTTATTCACTTACCCGTTCAGTAGTGTTACTCAAACACACGTTTTCGAAATATGCATCTGGATCTTGCTTTCACTATGGGTTACTCCTCCATGCATAGGCTTCAATGTTTCAGCATAACTGAAGCTTAATTGTAATTTTCCACTTACAAATGTGGCCAGGTGCAATTTAAAGTAATTTAGCCCATTGGCAATGTCTAATACCACTGAATATACGGGGTGTTTCAAAACAACACCGGCAACGTTTGAGAGCTGATTCCTGACACCAAGATAAGACAAAAACCTGGGTACACAAATGTTTCCTTTCGTAGTTATAGGCTGCCGAAAACATGAAAAAAATGAACTTTAAAGGTCCATAGCTCCAAAACTATGAGACCTACCGTAGTCCGCTTAAGACTTCACTTAGGAACTGGTATTTGCGCTATCCAAAAATATATGTTTCAGAATCATAAGGTACTCAGGCAACACTTTTTATAGAGGTAGTTTGGTTACGGGCATTTAATTTGAATTACTCACCAACTATCTCAAAAAAAAAATTACGGAAGTACCGCAGGATTCTGAAACTCGGATATTTGGGTCGGGCACGCACTAGTTCTTAAATGAAGTATTGACCCGACTACGGTAGGTCTTATAGTTTTGGAGCTATGGGCCTTTATTTATTTATTTTTTTATGTTTTGGACAGCATATAACTCGAAAAGGGAGCATTCGTGCACCCATGTTGGTCTATACTTTTTGTCTTATCTTGGTGTCAAGAACCACTTCTTAAACGTTGTCGGTGTTGTTTTGAAACACCCTGTATATTTAAAAGGATACCTTTGTATACCTAATTTCTTCTTTAAACCTCCCGTTTCAACTTCCACTGATGTTAACCTCGATCTTAAACTCTCTTTCTCCTAAACTCGTTAATTTACTTATGAACCGGAGGCTAACCACCAAAAGACACTTTTGAACAAGACAATACGTTGCTTTCAATTAAATTAGTTGAAGATTAACCTTACTTTTCTGAAAGGAGAAATCATGTTCACCAGAAACGTTATTGAATGTACACAATCTATTGAACTACGAGAATCTTTTCAATAATAAGATAAAACATATTTAAAACTTTTGTTAGATGTTTCTATCGTTAAAACACATGCGTTTCTATTTACCCTCACTTTAATGTGATAGGTAATACATTTATCTGGGAGCTTATTGCAACATGAATTAAAATCTCCACCTGTTAAGATCTTATCCTTGGTTTATGTATACTTAAAATTCCAATGTTACACATCGATAACATCTACTCAATGATAATTGGTCAGACACGCTCCCCAAAGTTTTTATTATTTCTTACGCTTAACGAATACGTACTTGTCTTTCTGCATGATCTACACATTTAGAATTATGGCTCTGCGTTGTTCTTTTTACGAGGTTGCTTCTTAACATACTTAGCGATGTATTACATCATTCAACTCATGGTATATTATTCACAAATTACTCTGTACGCAGAGTACACAGAAGGCATTTTGATTTTAAATAGATAATCTGTTAACTTTGTTTCACACTTATCAATTGCAATTGCTAATAATATATCTGGAAGAGGCTAACAGTAGGTATTTAGCACGTGCCTATCTTATTACGACTTTTTCGCTACATGGAAACTGGTTTTCTAGATACACGACAGAATAAAGATTGCAAACTTGAATCTTTTAATCACAATTTAACTTGGCGTGAAATTAGAGAGCAAAATAAGACTTAATCTAGATTTACATCTCAAGAAACTTCAAAAGAAACTGGATTTTTGTGGATCGGCTTTTACTAGTTGTATTAGGGTCATTCCGTAATAAGAGGTGGTAGTCGCGTTCTAAGTATAGTTTTCTACTTTGTTTTAAAGATTAGGGTAAGAGTAAACTGTATATACATAGAATAAAAAAAGAAAATATTTTTTAAAAAATACTGGATTTTTTATAAATAGTTATTTTTGTTGTAAAAGTTTTATTCACACTTCATTCTTCGTGCATAAGGCACATACAAATTACTTCAAAGATCTCATAATACGAAATTAACACTTAATTAAAGCGTTCATTTTATTCGATGGTAAAATGTAACATGTCATAAGATCACCTTTTGTTTTGTAGAAATTATCACTTTGTGATCCTTTTATATTTACCAAGTTTGTCTGAAAAGATGTTAATGAATTTGCAAACTCAAAATATTTGGTTATAGGCTTGTGACGCTGTGATGCCAACCCGCGGGGAAAATCCCATTTTGTGGGATTTTTTAAATATTAATTTCTCCAATAGGGATAAAGAGAATTTTTGTAGAAATCGGCAGCATTACATGGGATTTTTCATACATTTACATCCTTGACGACAATAAATTTCTCTATGGACAGAAAATAAACTAATTCGTCTTCAATAAACGTGAAATATGTGCTAATTTTCAAATTTTGTTACTGTAAAATGCATACTAGAATGAAAATGACTTATACAATGACTTGAGAATCTTAAAAGATAAGCACTATGGAACTTATTAACAAATACTAGCTGAAATTGTGCTCTCTATACAGCGCATCATTCACATATAAGCATAAATCTCCTTAACATTCCTCACAACATTTGTACATATCCCTTTACACAAGTGAAAGACGTTTGATAAAAATCGGCAAGAGGTATTATAAAGGAGATATTTTTTCGATTATTTTTTTCAATATCTCGCACCGTTTGCAAGATTGAACCTACTTCCGGTTGGAGTTCGTAATTCATGTATGATCAGTGTTTTCTTTCTTCTTGCATGCAGTATGCAATAAGCAAATACATTACATACACCATTAATTATAATGTCAGTGATATGTGGTGTTCATTGGGCAAAACACTCAAAATAATATTCATCTTAGCTTGGAGAAATAGTTATCCTTCGCTTTTCATTTTCATTTGGTTATAAAACAAACGCCTGAGATATACACAAGCACTGTGTACAATAGTGTTGGGTTGGAATGTTTAACTGATAGAATATGATGCTTTAAAAAAATTAATAAACACTTCCAGTGTACCCCTAAAATATGTAATAAAAAATAACAGCCACGTTTTTTTTTTTTTTTTTCAAATATTCAATTAGAACTGGATACTGTATACAAAATTTGGAATCTAACAGCGAAAATGGCGCGTTTCTAGCACTTGTGGTTTTCGAGATCTCATTGTCGAAGGATTGGGGACAAACATATACCTAGCATTTTAATATTTAGACTAGGTGAACTTGCGCTTCCTACACAGTGCATCATTCATATATGAGGGTAAGCAGTGATACATATATGATGTTCATTGGGCAGAACACTCAAAGCAATAAAGATTCATCTTTGACTGGAGAAATGCTTATGTGCAAACAAGAATAATCATGATTGAATATCGTTGATATAGCAAGCAGCAAAAGAAATAAGTAAGTACGGATATTTTTTTTGCCAAGTGTGCATTTTGGCTTTTCTCGCCTTCTGCTGATAGCGGCATTTTTCACTAGTGCTGTAGTGGATGTGATCATACAATTTGTCAGAACTAGAGGGAAGAAACGAGCTTGAGAGCCTTGGACTGGACTAACCATTCATCCTACTTTATTTTACTTCACAACAACGAGTTTCCAGTTGAATTTGTGAACAAAACACCTCCTTGAGTATGACGTCATTCCTTATTACTTTGACCCCCTCAAGTATGTCGAATTGGCATAATTCCCCAACTTTACGATTTTTTCCCAGGTCTTTGGGAGCAGCTACAGATCTGCAAATTTTTGTGCTCTTTCTAAATTGTACTACATGTACACACAAAATGAGACCTCTACGTCAGTTGTGAGAGCCCCGGTTCGATTCCCGGCGGAAGCTCATGTGGTTTGGATTCCACGTTAATCAGTAGATCCCCTCTCATATAGCCTCGCTGCTGAAAAAGGACGTTAAACTCAAAATCATCTCACCTCACCTCTACGTCAGTTGTTTCCTCTTCCCAAAATTGTCATCAATGTCCAAAAATGTTGCTACTGTAGGCCCTGATTTCACCCCTTTCAAGTGATTTTAGGCAAAAATGTTAAGAGATCAAAGTTTTAGCTCTGCACAAGTTGGAGACACCCAGAAATGTTCAATTTTGTAGGATAAATACATGCTGAGACATTCAAAATAACGTAAACGCCCGAAATCGAGAAAACACAACATGGCGGCAGCCGCTGCGTCGTCATTGGATGTTGCAAAAAAAATAATTAATCGTGGTTTTGAAGTACTCTTAGATCGACTCAACATTTCTGAATAAATTAGATTTTTTTAAAAGGTCGAGCGGCAATTTTTATTTTTTCGCGATCACTTAGCATGGATTGAACTATCATTTGGCCATGAAACAAATGCCTGAGAGATATACAGCTCCTGTATACAGCTATGTTGTGTTGGAATGTATAACGCATATGATATGTTTTACTTTTAAAAATTTCAACACTTCCAGTGTACCCCTAAAAATGTAATAAGAAGTAACGGCAACGTTTTTTTTTTTTTAATATTCAATTAGAACTGGACAATCTACACAAAATTTGAAATCAACCAGCGAAAACGGCACGTTTCTAGTGCTTAAGTTTCTCCAGATCTCATTTACAACGGTACGTTGTATATTCGTTATATTCCTATTGTAAATCTGTACTCTCTTGTAATTCTGGGTTATAAGATATTTTAAATATGTACTAGGCTGGCTGGTTGTTTGTACTATTAGAAGAAGAAAAAGAAAATATATGTTAATTATAATGTTAATGTATTTTATATATGTATCTCTGGTTGCTCCTGACAACGAAATATTCAAAGTCTCATTATATGAAAACACTTGAATATCTTTATACATTAACATTATAATTAACATATCTTTTCTTTTTCTTCTTCTAATAGTACAAACAACCAGCCAGCCTAGTACATATTTAAAATATCTTATAACCCAGAATTACAAGAGAGTACAGATTTACAATACGAATATTAACATCATAACATGAATAATGAGATTGATATTATATGGTGGCAATCATAAGAAAAACACATAAATAGTATGGTACACAAATATCGGAATCCCAGTTTAAGTGACATGACCAACAAATTCCCTACAGAAAACAAAACTTATTAACTTCAATACATATCCTCGCATTACAAAGCTACTTTTAAATATACTTCAATAACATGGAACTCGAATAATACTATTAATATTGCGTTTTGCAATCATAGTAAAACACATAAATAATATGAAGCACAAATATTAAAGAAAACACATAACATTAAAGCATTTGGTCAAATTAAGAATCAATTTGATATGTCTTTTCGGACGCCCCTACATTAGGTTACGTTACATGACCAACAAGTTCATTCAAGTCACATTGAAAGTCGCAAATAGAAACACAATATTGCGCATTATTTACTTCTTCAGTTCTTCGTTTCTTACGTTGAGGATTTTTGCCGTAATTCCTGCCATCTGAATAGCGTTTCTGACAAACCGTATTATTTCGGTTGTGATTAGAGAGCCAGCCAGCCTAGCTGTTACCGATAAAATTAGATTCGGATACACAATCACAATCACTGTTACTGTTACTACTTGGATTAGGTTTGGTTACATCACCGGTAAAATTAGGTTCAGTCCTCTTTCGTTTTATTGATGTAGAGATATCCTGTCTCTTAACATGTCTGTACCTCTTCTTTCCACAATGCTCACGGTACTTTCTCCTACCACCACTAGCGGATCCAGAAGGATCGTTTGGAGGGGGCGGTTCGCTTCCTGGAAGACGAGTGTAGAATCAAGGTGACCATAATTTTAGTTTGCAAGAATGGGACGCTAATGAATTCGGGGCTGAAGGGGGGGGGGTAAACCTGATTCCCAGATTTCATTTGGGATCCGAATTTGCAATTTAAAAAAAAAAATGAAAGTGTATTCTTTCCGTAGATTTAAATTAAATATGCACTTCCGTTTTGGAGGCGTGGTGGTGTCATGATTCACTTCACACATAGTCTCCGCCATATATCAGATGCCCTGTCTTGCACAGTACTTGTACAAAACAAAATACTATATTGACGATGGCATTCATTTCAACGAAAGAGTGTACAATTTGGTCTAATAATTTATATTTTGAATAACAATTGCGGGACAACAGTTGAAAAAAAAGAAGTGGCCTACGCAAAAATAGATAACGGTATACATGCATAAAGAATAATACAAAATGTTAACAAATTACAAAAGACGTTATGATATTTCTATGTATTTCTTGGTAGCTTAAAAATAATACAATAATTAATTATAAAGTGATGTTCAGTAGTATATACTACACAGTGTTCCAAGTGGGCCAAAACATAGGGAAGCAATCTTTACATATTGCATTCATTTCTATTTATATCAGAATATAATTCAGCAGATTAAAAATTTAAAAGAAAAAAATATAATATTCAAACCGAACTCCAAGGATGTATTAGTAGCACTGTGAATATTCCCCTTGGCGATTGCCCGAACGAACATGATTTTCGTGGTTTTTCTCCGAAATAAAAATGTCATGGTTTCTTCCTTAAAAGAATTAGCCTGCTCACTCAAGAGCACAGATCAAGTACAGGAGAATGAAGTGGACTCACTTTCAAATGCATAATACTAATCATCACTGCATTTAAACACTATTGAACTACTAACAGGAACCCAGAGCGGCGGTTTGAAGTCAAACTACAGCAGTAACTTATAAAGAAATGAATTGTGAATATAAATCCTATATAAATATATTGCAGTACTCCTTAACCATATAAATTACCAGTTACTATGAAGGAAAGTGCATAATTTATTCAATAAAATACTCCAAATAATGTAATAACAAAAATATCAATACTAAGTGTTCTCTTATAAAAACTCAACAGATTTTTTTTTCAATCTAGTACGAAATGTGTATACGTTTTACATGAATTAAAATATGAATTAAAATTATATGGAATCACAATATAAGCCATTATAATGCATAAATAGTAAAAAAAAAAAAAAAAAAAAAAATCTCTGGAAGATTAGCAAAGCCTACAATAAAATGAATGAAAGACCAGAAATGTAAAACTAAAATGATATTTCCTTTCATTACTGCGCACAAACCATGCTTCTTTTACATACCGACTGGTGATATTATTTGACAATATCAGATATTTCAAAAATGCAAATTAAAATTTAATATTGAAAAATTTCACCGTTAAACGAAATTACAGTGGAGAATAAAATACGTATAACTTGGTTTTCTTTCATCTCAGATATAATATGAACCCCTTTTGGCCTAATGGCTAACACGCTTACTTTTGGTGCGCGTGGTCCTGGGTTCGATTCCCGGTGGAATTACAGTTAAACGAAAAAATGTGGTTCGGATTCCATTATAATCAGTAGGTCCACGTCTCCTTTACCCGTCTTGGCATAACGGTGGGACGTTAAACAAACAAAGCAAATATCATATGTATAATATATAACTCTTTATTAAAATATATTATATATACACATTTGTTTTCGATTGTAGTTGTGCCCTTTTGTTTCATTTAAAAATTTAGAAAAGCAAATTCAAAACCTTTTTTTGAGTTCGTTCATCTTTCTTGATTTTGTTTGCGATTCAGATACATTCAAGGAGTTCAACTGTAGACTCAGACTCATGACTTTCGGAGAGTACCCACGAGTTCAAAATGATTATGGGCAAAAACCATGACGAGCGGAAACCCACAGAACGGTTTTAGTCACCTTGCAGTCCATCTCTGTAAAAAGTACAGCACAAAATAAAATCTACGTCCTTTCTTGTTCCTGGCAAATTCAATGTTTCTAACCTTCAAAGATTCTTAGATATTGATATCATATTATAATAATTGTAATTCCCGTCTCTTTTCTTTCCACCTCTTTTTCCCTCATTTTAATAAAATATCAAAAAACGTTGAAACGCGTGTCAAATAATTTTAAACGAGAAATCCGAATATCATATTTCAAATAGCAAAACTACCTTTGATCTTTGATGCATGAGGCTCTGTGGTTTGATTCCAGGTGAGTATGCATCAAACGCACTACAATGGTTCAGATTCAACTTAAACTCTAGTTTTCTGTCTCTAAAGCATCGCTTTTGACAAACGACATAAATACATATTAATCAATCAACCAACTAAAAAGTTTCAGATTCAAAGAGCTTTTCGGTAAGGAGCGCTGAAGTCTCTGATTCTGTTTATTAAAGGTAAAGGTAATTGAAGTTTCCCCGAATTCCATTTCCATTTCTTTTTCTAGAACACAATTTTAAAATATACATTTTTAGTTCAAAGAATTAGCCGTCTTACTCTCCTTCTTACAGCTGTTCTTCCGTCGAATGAATTATATTCTCGCTACTTTGGGGTTAATGGTGACCGCTTCAAGGAACTAGGGACAGAAGTATTCACAATTCAAATATGTCTATATTAAGTACTATTAAGTACCACACATTTTGATTAGACTCTGCTGGGCTTGTCACACAGATTGGATCGGTCGGGAAAACACCATATTTGTATTTCTCAACAGTAAATGCTGAAAGTAAAAAAAACACCTTTGGGGGAGGGCGGTCGCCCCCTCCACCCCCACGTGGATCCGCCAGTGCCTACCACGAGTTTTGTTTCTTCTATGGTTAAGTTCGGTTGCATCACCGGTATAGATGGGTTTGACGTCTTTCTGCACATTGTGATAGCATTTCAATCGCACATGAAAACATCGAAGTTGGTCTCGATTTAAAATATCTTATAACCCCGAATTACAAGAGAGTACAGATTTACAGTACGAATATAACGAATATACAACGTACCGTTGTATATACATTGTCGAAAGGATTGGAGACAAACATATAAACTTTTCTTTGGAGACAACTTATAATCCTAGCATTTTAATATATAGATGGTATTTTTAAAAATACGAAACATTAAATCGATCTTCCAAATTACTAGAGAATGAAACTTGTCTTATCTAGTTTCATTACATCATATCGAAGATTACGACACAAATGCGTGATGCAAATATTAATTCCTAACAACAAAATGTGGTTTTAGTCAACATTTTCAATTCTCTCTCTTAATTACTAAAGCATAAACTGTTCGACTAAAATTCACTCATATATTGAAGAAAGTGAGTGACATACAGTAGCTTCACTTTTCATATTTTATAAATTTTGAAAACTTTGTAGAGCGTGGGAAATTCAATAGAAAAGTGGGAATTTCTGTCTGTCGAGAAGGAATTTTATAACGTTTCAGGCTGGCATCACCGCTGTAACAATTTACCGGTTTGGTTTCAGGTATATATAGTATTCTTCAATTAGAACTTATTATATTAAAGCCATCTATTAAAACAAGGGTGAAAATAGTGAAAATGGTTTAAGTATTGTCCACTACATATAATAACAAAGAAATCTAACAACTAACACTCGACTTTTGACGAAATGGACTACAGAAAGCATGTCGACCGTGATTCGACATCCAACTGACATCCAAATGCCGAATCCCACTCGATAAAGGATCGGAAAGAGTTAGTCTAAATTTTGAATGGCCAATAACGAATGTGACAAGTAACGGACTGCATAGTTTTGATCCATAATGTCGATAGTACGCTCATTTCTGAATTAAGAGTTCCAGGTTTCGTCGTAGGTTATGTGAGTTTGATGTGGAAATAATAAAATTCATAGATTTCCTAGCAGTTCTCCCTCTTCTGCTCACTATCTTATTCCGCCAATTCTTCTATCTTCATTCATTTACATTTAGCTATCATCCACCTTACACGGTCCTCACGCCTGGTGTGATCACTAGCGCCAGTGTTTATGGTGCAAGAAGTCCAAAATTCGATTTCGGGTGGGAGAACATCGGGCAGTGGCGGATCAAGCACGGGGACAGGGAAGCTTAGGCCTCCCCAGTTTTTTTTTAGTCACGACAATAATTGAAGCTATTATTTCTAAATTCATGGTGTACCTATCATAACTGGATTTTGGCTGCTCCCCCAGCTTTTACCTTCTAGATCCGCTACTGACATGGGCAGTAATTCGGATCTCGCTGTTGGTCTTATTGGTCTTGACTGTTGGTCTTATTTTCTTATATTATCTCGCTGCCAATAAACCAGGTGCATACACACGAATATAATATTTTAAAATACAAATCATGAAATTTTGATGTTAAAGATTTCTTTGAATTTCAATTCTGTCTCACATAAGATGTACTCAGTGCTTCCCAATTATTTTTTGTCAGTATATATTATATAAAAATAGTTGTACTGATTTTTACATTTCTATAGCTTACGCTATAAGATTCAACAAGAATTTCTTTACATTTCACTCAATACTGCAGACTCGTTACAAAAGGGTAAAAATTGTAGTTTATCTACCCTATATTCTTCGGAGAATTTAGAGGTGTTGGTGCGTATTGGACCTTGGAAGGATAAACACTTCTATTGTCACCTATTAGCATTTTTACGTATCTTTACACTCATTTCAATAAATTAACAGGGATGACTCCCAAGTTGAACATTTAATACGGGGATAACCAACATAGCTATTTACTGAAATGGTTTGTCGAGTAAGTTCCAAAACAAGTTTCAATTTCTTGCCCGGAAATGACCCCTCTCCTTCAGTGTTGGAATATATAGAACAACTTGACCTACATGTCCTATGTATGAAGTGATCTGCATAACTAGTAGATTAAGAACATAATATGAACTTTTAAATAATATCCTATATTAACAAGGGCGCCCATGTTGTGGTTTCCAAGGGAGGGGGAAGTATAAGCGACGTTTCAAATATAGTTTCAAATTTTGCTGTAACTAATGTAAAAATTCTATTGGGTTTTCAATATTCCCAAGTCCAATTTCCTCTTAGGGGGGCGAGCTCCCCACCTTGCCCCCTTAACGGGCGCCCTTGTATATTAATTAATAAAATAAAGAAAAACATTATTATTACACTATAAATATCATATATTAGTGGACTTATGAAGTAGAGAAAAGCATATCCGTAATTAGCCAGTCAACAGTAAGTCATTTGGCATTACAATTAATGTGACTCATTGATATATGACATTTACGTATTTCAATTTCTATATTTTCTACGATTTCACCTATATACGTTGTCAGACCAGTAGAGTTCATTATAGGTCGTCAATCATCATCTAGATGAGTTGTTTGATAGGTAACACGGTACAAAACGTTCAATAGATTTTGAGTTACTAATTATGGAAAACTAGTTGTAGTGGTAATTTGAGCTCATTTACTCTATCCGAACAGCTCTTTCTTTGTAGTTATATAAACACGATTGGTTACCTCTCATGGCTTTAGCCCTCTAGCCACGACTAGGCACGGATAATAAGAGGGAAGAAGTCTACGACTAGATATTGTTTGCCAGAATTTGGCTTTAGTTTTTGGCTATGTGTGAGTCAGTCTCACTATCACTCTATGGCGTGATAGTGAGGTTCACTAATATAGGATGTTTATAGTGAAATAATCATTTTTTGTTTTATTACCTTGATATACCAAAATAACTACCAAAATAACCAATCACACTGAAATTCTTCAAAGTGACATGTGACAATGTTCTTTACCCCTGACAACACTGAAGCATAGAACTGAGGAGAGTATTTTAAAGAGGGTCGCAAGTGTTATGTAGGAAAAAAAATGTTAAAATGTTATATATATTGTTTTACTTGGTGAATCCTCTTCGTTCAATCTTTTGAAAATCAACTTAAACTAATGCTATTGCAAAGCTCGACTTTCTTTTAAGCCCCAAACGGAAACATGATGGAATTTCGGAAAATGTTGATATTTTCACTGCTAGCTTCTCATTTTAGATAGTGTATATTTACAGCGAAGGGGGGAGTGGACCTTTGAATCCCCTAAATCCGGCCATATATATATATATATATATATATATATATATATATATATATATATATATATATATATACTGCCGGTCAAAAGTTTCCGGACAGGCGCTTCAACTTATATTTTTATGAGCTAATCAATTTATATTCGATGGGAAAGCAACCAATTAGAAATATTTTGTTTGTTTAAGTCTCTATAATGTCTCAGGAGGGTAATAGATGTTTTTCGTTTTTGTAACATGTTTACATGTAGTAAAAAAGAAAGATTATTGAATTATTGTAAAGTCGGCGATTATTTTAATTAAAAATAGCGTGATCAGGATCATGCAATAACTTTGCCTGATCGAAGTACGGTTAAACGTTAGAAGTTAATTCCTTTTTATAGTTACCCCTGGAATATAATTCTTTAGTATACAGGCCTTATCGGACACAAATAGGCTAATGTCAGAAGTTTACATCATTAGTGAACAATATTATAAGATAGAGTGCAATGACGTTTTGAACAATGTTTGTGTGGATTTTTGCCTCTTCTGAGGGTTTGTTGCTGTTATTGTTAGAAATCACGGACAGAGGTAAGATCTTAAGTGAAGAGGCACACATTAGAATCATTGCGCATCATAATATGGGCTTTTCTATTCGTCAATTACCTTTCAAACTGAAATAGACTCCATCTACTTTTGGTGACTCCATCAAGCGTTTTCAGCGAAGACGAAAGAACATGGACAAAAATCATACTGGAAGGTCTCGTATTACGTCACGTACGAAAGATCATATTATTGTATTGTTTAGCAAAAGAAATTTGAAACTCACTGCAGCGGAATTCCAATCAGAATTTAATCATAGTTACCCTACAAACATTTCAGTTATTACTGGTACTGTGAATCCACATTTGAGAGTAACTGCACTCAGGGTAATAGTTGCTGTGCAGAAACAGTTAATAGTTCAGTGGAAACAAGTAACAGAGGTTCTAATCGACCCTGAAGAACAAAAATGGGACAACAAAGCAGTAGAAACGTGTATTATGGACTGATGAGAAACATTTCAAGTTTTTGGACAACGACACCGAATTTATGTTCGAAGATCTGTTACAGAAAAGATGCGTCCTAACTATGTAACCCCGATTGTTAAATATGGAGGAGATTCTGTGATACATTCGAGGTGGTGTTTCGCAAATTCTGGAGTTGGTTGTATTCACAGAATACAAGGAAATCTGGACAAAAGCTTGGGAGAAGTGTACGAAAAGATTGTCGAACATCTGCCAATGATGTTTTTGATATTCTGCAGAACGCCTGGAATAATAATTCGGATGAAAATCTTCAAAAACTTGGATGCCGCATGCCCCGAATTGTGAAACGAGTGATAACGGCGAAGGGCGGTTTCTTTGACGAGAAGAACATTTAAAGAATTTGCCAATTTGCGTTGTTGTATGATGTTATTATATTATTATATGATGTTATAACTATCATTGTGTTTCTAAACTACCAAGTATCCTATCCAAAATTCCATCGTATTACAAGCCTAAATATATATATATATATATATATATATATATATATATATATATATATATATATATATATATATATATATATATATATATATATATATATATATATATATATATATATATATATATATATATATATATATATATCCATTCTTTACTCCCTAAATTCATAAAATCTTCCTTTTTTCCCTCTGACAAATCTAGATTCAAGCCTGTTCTCAAACGTTCAACTTAATGATCCAGTGGTATCCATTTCCCTTTATGCTTGGATGCAATCCCCTCCTAAAGTTACGTTTCTCCCCTCAAAATATGTGCGAAAATTCATGGCAAGGTCATTTCCTCCTAAGAAAGATGATGAATTCCTACACTAATTTGCATGTCAAATACACAGAAAGCTATTTCACTGATAACTTCTGTCCTCTTCGTTTCAAACAGAACCAATGGATATTTGCTTTATGTCACCCAGCACAAGAAGGCGGGACACTTGCAATCTATATGACGTTCTATATAACACTTGCAATCCCATGTAAACGATCCGAAAAATACAGAATCTATTAGGTGAACTGAGACGTGACAGACCATGACATTTAGTATCGCTCAGAAAATGTTTTTCTTTGGTAAAATTTAGTTCTTTAAGTGTATATGATGGGTAAAGGGAAAAAAGAAAGAATGACACAAAATTGGATTTTCGAGAAAACGGCGTTTTAAGGTTAGTGTAAAGGGACAAGTTTTGCCGATAGATGTCACTACAGTCTTCGTATCTCTCCCATGTATTTTTTACCATTCACGAAAATTTACAATTTCTCTTACAAATTTCAACCTAGAGTTTTTTTTTTTTTTTAAGAGAAGGAACTTTATAACCTATTAAAGGGAATAATCCGTGTCGATTTTTTATTGAGAATTTTCATCATTGTTGAAACAGTTAGATTGTTAAAAGTTTGGATATCTTTCTCAACAATCAAGCCATTTCAACAATGAAGAAAACTCTAAATAAAAAATCGGCACGGATTAATGCCTTCGATAAATTATGAAGTTCCTGTTCTAAAAGTTGGAAATTTGTAGGTTGAAATTTGTAAGAGAATTAGTGGATTTTCCTGAAAGTTAAAAATACATGGGAGAGATACGAAGAATGTAGTGCCATCTATCGGCAAAACTTGTCACTTTAAACCAACCTTAATATTGAAACCGCGTACAAAATGAATAGGGTTAGTCAAATTTTTTGCTCCTTATTATGGACATTTCTACATCTACGCATGCATCGCATATACAGTCAAATAGTACCAAGAGTCACCAACAGATAGGACAAAGCACCCGTTAAAGCTCACATATGGACATTCCTTGTTTTTTCCCCTTACCCTTCATATGTGAAGTGGTAAAATTATTATTAAAAATTAATTGACTAACTTTTTCTTATACTATTCTTGAGTATTTGCATTTAAAATTACACGTACGCTTTAAGTTAAGAAGTTATAGTTTATAATGCAATTCTAAACAACTGAATCTGGAAAAAGCAATTATTAAATTAGCAATTTCAACTTTGGATATAATCAATGGATATTATCTAATAACGATAACAAAAAAACTTTAAGTAACTAAAATACTTCTGTATTACTCAAATCACTTAATAAATTTTAATTATTCCAATACGTTCTAGGACAATCAGTCGTTAAATAATTCTCAGTCCATTTATTATTTTGTCCTTTTCACCAAAAAAGAATATAACCTATTCCTTGCTACAGCAATTAATAATCTTAAAATGTTATTCAATTTAACTTTTCCTTCACTGTTGGTATTCCTACAAGCAAAATTATCGTATAAACGTAATTAGAATTCGATTGTGCCATTTTCAATGAAACATTATACTGCAATCTTCCCAAAAACCTCGTGGGTACAACTTGCGCCCTAAAACCCACTTATGAGCACCCCTTGTATGACGTCATTAGCGCATCAGATCCAGATCATAATATATCTTATCTTATAAATCCAGGTACATAAAATTATACAATCATATTAAATCAATTAAATATATTTATTTTACTACTATTATATACATATACAACATGTATGTACAATAGAAATCAACATTTTGTTTTAAGTATATACATTAATACTGCTTAGGAACACAAAAGAGGCACCATATTAAAAAAAAAAAGATTCTTCTATGTAAGAAACCCTGATATTCGTGAGGATACGACAGGAAGATCTGAAAAAAGAAAAAGAACAATACAATAGATATCTCATATCCATAAGAAATGTCTATATCTGCAGAATGTATTTTTTTAAATAAAGTTTATCAAAATTAAACTTTATATTTAAAAAAAAATGAAAATATTTCCATATAGTGATCATTAAGCTTAGAACTTGTTTGCACTGTTAATTTACAGAAAATGCATAATAAAAAAATACATTTTTATAATAGTATGGTATTATTTTCAAACACACACTCATACCTCTCTCTCTCTCTCTCTCTCTCTCTCTATATATATATATATATATATATATATATATATATATATATATATATATAATTTCACTATTTTCTTGTATTACTACTCTTTTGCAGTATTTAGACCAAAGTTACAATATACAAAAAGTAGTATATCACGTACTATGTCAAGTACGGCGGTGGCATATGAATCGATTTCTGTTAAAATGGCGTATATGACATTTTTTTTTTTTTTTTTTTTTTTTACGATTTTCACTTTTTGTTAAAATTGAGTATTTTAAAGATAGGTGCAACTTTTTGTGTTACAAGGAAGTGTATTCCCTGGAACGTGTTGAAAATATAAACCATTGAATTATATTACTATATTATATATGATATATTATAATAAATTAATGTGTCTTGTTGGTTGGCCTATCAGCTGTACTCTTATCTGAACAAACTCTCAGGAATTTGGGGAATAAAACTCGTTGGGTTAAAAATACAAATCCTACCATTAAAATAATATTTTCCTATGCAATGCCACTTCCTTGCATTCCCAATTATGTCTCGTCGCACAACATAAATAAACCTCACCTAAACTTATAATTGCCTGCTTTAGCGTTACACCAGGTGAAGATGAGTCTCAACTTTGTAGCCACAGTTTTAGATCCCGTAAAAGATACCGTGGGAAAATCTCACCTTTTATTCTGGCATAATATTAAGGTTTGCAGGATTTTTATTTAGCATATAGGTGGCCAAGGTATATTCCAGCATTAACCTCAGTATTTCCCGACATGGATTGAAAGTACTTTACACTTCGGAGTAAGGCAAGCAGTAGCGACAAATGTTAATTCAAAACTTATCCTGATAGAGATTATTCTTTTTTAACAAAAGTAATTTTTGGGAGAAAAATGCTATCAAATTATTATTATTACTAATTACTATTAGTAGTATCTCTGTCTTTCATTAATATACTACCAATGTAACAGTGTCTAAAATTTTAGATATATTTCAGAAAAACCCTGGTTTCACATTTTGTGTCACCATATTTTCTGTTTTCCCGGCGGGAGCTCATGTGGTTCGGATTCCACGTTAATCAGTAGGTCCACGTCTCATACAGCCTCGCTGCTGAAAGGGACGATAAATTAAAATCAACTCAACTCAACTCATATTTTCTGTTAGAAGGGCGTATGTGTCCAAAGTTTAATATTTTTTGTAGATTAAACCATAATTCATAGTTAGATCATATATAGCTAATAAACAATCATTAACCATGTACATTTACACATATTTTTCTTTTTTTCTCCTCATCAACCGAACCGACTCGTGAAAAAGTTTTTTGTCATTTCCTGAAAATTGTGTTTACTGCACATACACCCTATTAACAGAAATCAATTCATATGACGGTTGTCAGCAAACATGGGCTTATACCTTTAAAATGTTATTTCTTTTTAGACAGACTCAACAGGAAAAAAAAAATAATGAAAAAATATTAGAAATGTACGTCAATATGCGAAAATGTAAAAAATGCACTTATATATAGAAATAGGTAAAAAAAAATGAAAGAAAATGGAACAACAAATGTGTTTTAAATCATCCAATTTTTAATGAAACAAAATTATATCGTAATGAGTAACATATCTATTTATCGGTGAGAAAGATGCAAAATCATCGGAATGAAGAAGCTGCATGGTGTGCTTATATTAGTAACTATGATGTCACTCGAATAGTTCTGGTTCGCTCGTTGAAAAGACCAGAAGCAGAACCAAGACTTTATGTATCAGACGGTCAGTTCGCTGTTAAAAGTTTGCTACATTTCCACTTAATTATTGACCCATTTGATTTTCGAACTAACCACCAGACGAAACATTTCCCGACCAAACAAGCATCCAAAACCAACAGATTTAGTGGGGTAAACCACTAGCTTGGAAGCACTGCTAATATGTGGAACGGAATTTTTATGGAGGTGTCAAAGTCCTCGTCTAAGAAGAAATCGTGTTGTGAACATTGTATATTCTAACAGGCGTACAGCAACGTACTCTGACGTGTGTAGTTGAGTTCATTTTAGTTTAGCGTTCCTTTCAGCAGCGAGGCTATATGAGACGTGAACCTACTGATTAATGTGGAATCCGAAGCACATGAGCTCCCGCCGGGAATCGAATCCGGGTCTCCCACGCCAAAGGCGCGTAGAGGACATGTTAGACATGAGTAAGAGTGCGAGAGACTCGGGTTCGATTCCCGGCGGGAGCTCATGTTATTCGGATTCCACGTTAAGGTGTAGGTTCACGTCTCACTGAAATTCGGAGAGCTAAACTGAAATCAAGTCCTTTTCAGTTTAGTATGGACTCTGATCCAACTTGGGTATTGTCAGCTCAGCGATAATGCTTCATTCCACGAGCCCCAAGTGGATGAAGGCAAATTGCATGGAAATGAATGCTATCCAGACATATGGGATTCTCGAGTCCTCTAACGAGAATTATGTATTTTTTCAATGTTTCATTTGGATAACAACCCATTCGATCATGCTTATGAAGCATATCAAGTGATAAGAAATAATTTAAGTATATAAATATATTGCATTTGCCATGGGTTTACATGAAGAACAATGATCGTGTTCTTATACAAAATAGTATTTCATTAGCTTTTCATAAATTAAAAAAATAATATTATCGTAAAAAAAAAAAGGGTATTAGTTCTAACGCAGGGATTTTTTTTACGAGTATGCCAGTTTTATCTGCACTCTTGAGAATAACAGTAAAATTACACCTATTAATTTATTACAAAATACCTACTTTATTGTTGTATATTTCAAATGACTAAGCATCCAACTCAATGTAACAATAGTCCAGGCCATGAAATTTCCGGTCGCCATTGGAAGCTTTTTTTTTATTTATTTATTTTTAAATCTCGGTGATAGGCATTTGATATTTACTTTAGTTACCGGATACCGGATTCCAACTTGAAATTTTGTGCCCTGATTTAGACAGATGATTCAAGGAAATATGTTGATCGAGATACACAAATTTCTGAGAATAGTTTATATAAAAAATTAGTATAGACAACTATATCTATTAATATTCTATAACATGATTTTTATTTTAATCTTTTCACTTGCACGCCATCAACAATTAGTTATAATTTCCCATTTATAAGAGACTTTAAAGAAATGACGAAGTTCTCAATTCAATCCGTTTAAATCTCTCTCTCCCACTAAACACACACACACACACACACACACACACACACACACATATATATATATATATATATATATATATATATATATATATATATATATATATATATATATATATATATATAAGCTGAAATAAAAGTTCTTCCCACGCATAATATGAATCTCTTTCTTACTTAGGATACACATTTAAATGAAAGTTAAATGATAAAAATCCATAAAATAATCTACTTTTGGTATACGATTTAAAACACCCTACTTTCCCCTAGAATATTTCTGTATTTCTTTTGAAACGATGCTTTCTACCAAAAAGTCATTTCGGTCATTTTCCCGATCCCAGAAAGTATGAATTCGACACTAATTTTAATTATTCTGGATATTTTATTTCCAACCTTTTCTTATCCTCCATGCCGATAGGGGCTGACATTAATTGGCATTACGGATATCACTATTCATCTCTGTGACGCCGATAATAGTGGATTTGACACTAATATAATTTACAAATCCTTTATGTCGTCTCCCTCCCATTCTCTCCGTAAGGATATTTTAAGCCCATTCGGGCTGAACTTTCGCTTAAACGGCATCACTATTGTTACTACTCATTTGAATACCTTCGAAATCTATGGTTTCGACACCTATCTTTACGGCTGATAAAGATCTCTTATTTCTATAGTATTTATTTCCAGATGAAATTAAATTGACGAGGATTTTTCGAAGTCCTCTCGTGAGCACACTAAAGTAGCTGGTAACCGTTTCTCAAGACGAAGCTTGGCCTTACTAATATAAGGAATCTTGTAGTTATTTCCTCCTTTAATCAAAATAGTTGATTCCATACATGTCTGCAATGTCAGAAAAAAACATTAGCGAGTGCCTATCTTTAATTTGTTAAAAGTGTTATCAATACACTTTATCAGTTCGTCAATTGTATGTGCCGAAACTTTTTGTTGAAGAGACTGTATGGAATTGCAACAGCCAAGATCCAAAATGTTTAAATTGGGAATGTTTGGTTGTTGTAAATTAAAATAAATCGACCTGCTATCTTTAGAACCGTTATCTAGAAAGCATCGTCGTCATAAGCATGAAGTTTCGCATTATCCGATTGTCTACATATCGACTTTTTTTTTCCATTATGACTTGGATTTGATCGCCAGAAATGAGTTATTAAGCATTTTTCTACATTCTGTTGAATTGATTGTCCCCTCATTTTTTGTTACCAAGATTCCTTTAGATTTATTTCTCAGGTTTCCCTTAGTCGGTTCTTAATAAACAAAGGTCCATATAGCAACTGTTTCGTTAAAAAGAAGTTTTCAACGTGCACTGAGAAAAAAATTCGTATGTGGCGTACTTAAAATCAAATACCGGCCAATTATATTTCAGCTGTTCGACTAGTCTATGAATTCACTAATAAGAACACTTGATTATAATTCTTTGCTTATGCCTCAATAATCTTTAAAATTTCTTCAAATAATACCATACTTTCTGACGGAGGGAGTACATAAATTCATGATGCACATACACAAACACATCGATTATATATATATATACTAGCTGAATATACACATTCTTCGCATGGGGGCAGTATTTGGAAGTCAAGGCCTGTGAAAGTATTATCATTCATTTCGGCGACGGTGAAAACCATGGATTTGACACTAATATCGGTCATTTTGGATTACTTTTACATTTTTCGGTCCCCCCCTTCCCCCCGCCCTCGCTGAAATCCGGCCCGCATGCAATTGTAGCTGATTGTTGTTGTTGAGTTGAGTTTAACGTCCCGTTCAGCAGCGAGGCTATATGAGACGTGGACCTACTGATTAACGTGGAATCCGAACCACATGAGCTCCCGCTGGGAATCGAACCCAGGCCTCCCACACAATTGTAGCTGAATTTGCAAGTCACCGCTAATGGAAGTGTTACAATTTATCTCAGCGTCCGCGAAAACTATGGATTTGACATTAATATAAGTCATTTTGGATTACTTTTATATGTCTCGGTATTCCCCCCTCCCGGTGACCCCCGGCCCGGAGCCGAATAGGGTGAATTTGGAAGTTAATGCGGTCGGAGTTTCACCATTGATTTCAGCGACCGCGAAAACTATGAATTCGACACTAATATCGGTCATTATCTACTACTTTTACTTGTCCCGGTAAACGCTCCCTCTTAGACCCTCCCTGGTTCGATATATATGTTTGTATTCCTATACTTCTAATATGTCCACAATACGATGAACAATAACTTCTTCATTATGTAACAAACTTTCCACTTAAGTTAATCAGGCCAGATTATTACTTAAGTAAAGATAACTATATTTGCTTCTCATTGACATAATACTTTGTGCTTTGGCTTGATTTGAATCTCATTTCCCCCTAAATGGAAATTATGGCCTATCAGTTATGTGTATATATGAGTACTTAAGAAAAAAAGTTGTAGCTCTGTAAGAAACTAGTAGCATCTGATCCACATACGAAAAAGTAATGCAACCTAACACAATACTAGTTTTATGTCGTGTTTTGTAGTACAGACCATGCATGAAGGTATACAACTATTAAGTAATTGTCAATAATTACCTTTAAAAAGACTTTGATTAGCCGAGGATCTTCCCCGCAAGTGGAACTGGCGCAGCTGGAAGTAACGATTTGGTAACAACAGGTACTGGTTGAGGAACAGGTACTGGCACTGGTGTTTTCACAGGAACAGCAACTGGTTGAGGAACAGCTACTGGCTGTGGAACTATTATTCCAACAGGTTGTGCGACCGGTACGCCAACAGGTTGAGGCACAGGAACAGGATATGGTCGAGCTACAGTGTACGGAACAGCTCTTGGTACAGGAACAGCAACAGGTTGAGGTACAGATACTGGAACAGGTCTTGGAACTGGAACTGCATAGGGGTGTGCAACAGGTACTGGAACAGGTCTGTTAACAGGTATTGCTACTGGATGTGCCACGGGAACAGGTACCGGTTGATTGACTGTGACTGTAGAGACGACTGGAACGGCTGCCGCAACAGGCAATGGAGCAGCTGCAATGCCTCGTTTCTCGAATTTTTTATTCTCTACATCCTCAGCTAAAGCAACTGCGGTAAACAGTATTAAAATCTGGAAAGAATAAAATTAAAAAAAAAAAAAAGCATTGAAATGAACGCGGGCTTAAACTTTAAAACCTGAAATATATTCTAAACACATATATTAACGAATGTTATCAACATATCTGCTTGAGTTATATTTTAAATAAGGCTTAGTTTCCTCATTATTACACT
Source organism: Thermobia domestica (assembly GCF_964235325.1). NCBI lineage: Eukaryota > Metazoa > Arthropoda > Insecta > Zygentoma > Lepismatidae > Thermobia > Thermobia domestica. The sequence continues at coordinate 133,860,303 of NC_137462.1, read as the reverse complement.
CACTTGTCTTTTTGTCACTAGTTGGGTTTTTTAAAACGTAAAACTCAATTACGTTAGTTATAATTTTATTTTTTGTGTTTTACGTTCTAAATTATTATTAAGATTTCACTCTACAAGAGAACATACTAATTGCACCCAAGTCAGCAGTAGAAAGATAAAGGTCAGATCCGTGATTTTTGTTACTTTATCAGTGGATACAGTATATTTTCATAATATCAGTCAAAGATTGGTTTTATCTAAGTCAAATCTATAAGAACTTCTAGGGCCTAATTAGTAATGCGATTACTTGAATAGATTATTTGTGAATTTCTTAGTGGAGTGACACAGCTTTAACATCTGTTGTACCCATGCAAAGTGCAATTAAGATGGACAATAAAATAGTCATCGCTCATTCTTCAAATTATTCTATGTCCTTTATCACATTAATTTACAGTTATCTTTCATCGCCTTTAGCCTATCAAACATAATAGTATAATATTAGAATTTCTTTCATTTTGATTTGTTCTTTATTCAATAATTTTGACGTGTTTGTTTTTCTTTCTAAAAGTCGAAACATTATATGGACTCCCCAGAGGAAAAATATGTATTTCTTTCAGCTGGTCTTCAGATGAAATGGATATCGGAAGCAGAAGAGTAATAAATTTATAAAATACACTATTTTAAATAACAAAATGCCCACAGTATTTTATTTACAGATGGAGATTGGCCGCTCCCATTTTATACTTTCGTATTAACTGTAAACACGATACTAACTAGGGAAGGTCGCGAGGTGTTACTTTGACTTTATATTGATACTATGCTCAATCGACTCCTTTTTACATATGAAACAATTACACAAATGGAGAAATCCTCGATCGGAAGCGTGTTCGAATTACGAGCGTTCAAAGTTCGAAATTGAACAGATTTTGCAAAATGTTTGAAGTAACTATTTTTTAGATACATGTTTCATTTTTGGTATCGGGGGATTTTCTTGGCTGCCCAGCGAAGTGGTGAGGTCAAAACGTACGCATTTTGCAAGATAAGGACACTTTTATTATGGAGGAGTTGAAGGGTAACGGTGTTTTACAACTTGAAAATTTCTTTCTGTTTGGCAGATTGGGTTGATGGGCTGATAAAATGAATTTTGTACCTCTATTAAACTGTATTGCCATTCAAATGGCACCTTCCTATGCGGCCTCAAATTGAACAATGACGCTTGTCTCCGAAACGTTTGGCCGCGGAACCTGAACGAGACTCCGAACCCAGTCGGTCTCTGTGAAAGACATTGTTTCAATATCTCATCGCTAGCAATTTTCTTTTATAATTTGTCAATGGACTTTAATGGCGATTGTTGGAAAATCGTGACCAAACAGGGAACACTTTGCGATAATCGGCCAAATGTGGCCAATAAACAAAAATCGGCTAGCGACAATGTATGCAAACATCGTTTTTTTCCAGAATAAAAGCCACGTTTTTCACAGCTTTGAGCGCATCATTTTCTTTTTTAATTTTCCGGCCTATTTTGTCTGAATAACTTCAAATATTCCCTGGAGTTTGACCAATATTTTCCGATAATCAGCATTTCAATTCGTTGAAAACTAAAAAGCATGGCAAGTGATGATGTATTGAAACATCGTCTTCTGCAATGCATAAGCATAACCGACAGGGTTAGGAGTTCCGTTCAGGATAGTTCCTTAGCCGACTACTCTGGTGCAGTGTGATTAGTTTGAAGCGCCAATTCCGCGCGATCGACTACAAATGAAATGCCAGTGGTGTAAACTGATATTCGTATTTACTATCAGTGCCAGCTGTGCTCGATAATTTATTTAGATTAACTTCATTTTGACAATAAACTTAATTTTTGTTTTCCACATACGATACTGTGTTGTGCGCCTGAGTGCTGCAAAATTTTTGTTGGACAGCTGGTCTGACCAAAACAACAAATTGGTGACAAGAGCCTTTTAAGAAAATAGTGGTCTCACTCCTACCTACAGAAGGGAAAGAACATCACAATATAGATTATCACTTCACAAACAGTGCCGGATTTGGGTTTGATGGGACCCTAAGCTATTGAAAGGGGCCTTTTAAACGTTAAGCTTTAGGAGTCCTTTATACGTCAAGCTTTCTTTTTCAGCGACAAAATGTCAGCGTTTTTTTAGGTTTGAATATATATGTTAATTTATGAACCTAATGTATATCTAAATGGAAACAAGGGCCCATTACAAACAGGGCTGGGAAACAGAGGCTACATTATAAGCGGAGCTGGGTAACAGGGGCCTCATTACAAGTGGGGCTGAGAAATAGAGCCCTCATAAAAGCGTAGTACATAACAATACAAGACACCATTGTTGCATGGACGTTTAGTCTTGTTTTCTTTTTCTTATTTTTTGAAAATTACATTACAGTTACTTTTTTCTTTAATTTTTTTGTGCCCCCAAGCAAGTGGGGCCCTAACCTGTAGCTTGTTTAGCTTATACGTAAATCCGGCACTGATCACAAGATTAATAATGAATACCATCACGTTCCTCATTGAATTTCGCACGCCTGGCAAAGCGTGTCGCACACAAATGTCATTGTTCAGTTTGAAGGTGGCCACACAGGAAAGTGATATTTGAATGGTAATACAGTCGAATAGAGGTAGCAAAACATGTTATTAGCTTATCGATGTTGTGTGCCAAACAAGGCCATTTGCAAACTGTAAGGCACCATTACCCTTCACCTTCTCCCCACTAAGTACCTTATCTTGAAACTGCGTATGTTGTTACCTCACCACTGTATTGGGTACCTGAGAAAACCGCCCGATACAAAAAATGAATCATCTATCTCGAAAAGTGGTAACTTCAAACTATTCGTAAAATCTGTTCAATTTTGAACTTTGAACGCTCGTAATTCGAACATTCTTCCGATCGAAGATTTCTCCATTTGAGCATAGTATCGATATGAAGTCAGAGTAAGAACTCGCGACCTTGCCTAGTAAGTGTATTAATTACGTTGTTAAGTAAAATGGTGTTCATTAGTATTTCTTCATTCCGTTCATGATTCTACAGCATTTTTTTCTGTAATCATTGTTTGTTTTCCCAAAATGTATTTATTTCTATTATTCTTGGCATTAGATGTTTAGTTTCTAAACAGCTGTTAAGGTGTCCACGAGACAATACGAAAGAATTTTCGTGTCTAAATATGAGACGAGACATCACTTTCACATCTTTTTGACTCAAGAAGCCTCTAAATTATCTAGGCAACATTAGCATCAACATTTATGATATATATATATATATATATATATATATATATATATATATAATAGGTTATTTATCATTGCATTATACATTCAATTTGACAACGATAAAGGATAATAAGATGTAAATATTATGTCTCTTGTTTTTAAAAAAACATCATACACTACTTCTTATTGGACACACAAAAAGTTTAATCTGGCAATTATTTTATTACTCGTACATAAAATTAATAAAGATAATTAAACTTAATCCATGCTGCGAGAGTTAAAAGAAACACATAAGGTTTAACTTTGAGAGTCAGTTTAACTTTGAGAATTTAAGAAATACCCAATTATCAAACATCATGTTGTGGTTTTCTATTGTCTTGATTAACTGAAATATAATTAATTCCAGGTCATTCTTTGAATGTTTACCTATAAAGAGAATCTAAAGTCACAAACACATGTTGAAAAATACTTTCTATCTTTATTATTTTAAAGAGCATACTGGAACAATAGTTTGAAGGGGTTAAGGAACAACAGTTCAAAGCCACTCCTAGAAAGGATGTAACTAAAGCGTGGAATATATCGATAACGTGTAGGCTAGGCGAATGAAACGAAGCCTGTGAGGCTACGTTACCGTGTGCCTGAGCAGAGGTACTACAGAGCAAGCAGTTGACCAAGTGACATACTATTCATTTCCTGCTTTAATAAGGTAGACAGGGCATGGCAACACTGCAGGAGTATGCACTTCTTATAGGCCTATGCTAAGAGCCTCAGAGCGGAAGGAAACTCATCTTCAAATGCCATAAACGTTGTCCTTTAGCGTAATTCCTTTCGTTCACCCAAAATCAAAAGTTCACCCATTTCCAATAAAACGTTTGTCGGAATCGCTGCGACCTCCGAAATGAAGTTTTTTCTAACTAAATCATGACCATTTTTATAGAAATCCAGATGTTAATAGCTTTCGTTTCTTGGTGAATGGGACGAGCAAACGAAGGGGCAGAAGAAATTTCCGGGGACAAATATATCTTGTATACTTAAATTCATAGTTTAATTGTACTTGACCTATTACAATACAGTCTGCCTAGGAGGGTAGAACAAGTAGAAGGAGGGGGCGCTCTGAGTAGTACTGGTACACAACCTACAACCTATAAAGTGCTTGTCAAGGCTTCATTGCAAATGGTGAAATCTATATTTATTTTTGTGTTTAAATAAAGAATCCGTACCATGTTCTTAGAAGGGTGGTTACCGTGCGGAAAATCACATCCTACTTCTTGCCATTCTAATTTAATGGCACTGTCCCTATTTAATATTTAATAAAGGCACGCAATGCATGTTTATTCTCCATGCTTTCGCTTAGGATTAGGATTAGGAATTAGATTTCTGAGCTATTGGTATCTATGGCCATGGTAACCCGTCACATTTGAGGGATGGCGTCCCTCGACGATCATGCTGCTCAGGGAATTGTGCACGAAGAAAGGAATGGAGAAGGAAGGAAGTGGCCTGGAGCCGTTATGTTAGGTACCATTCCCGCATTTGCCTGCTACGACTGAGGAAAACATAGGAAAACCTCACTCGAAATGGCTGATCTGAAAAAGCTGTTACATTTTTCTGACCGAATGTCCCCACCGGGAATTGAACCTGGACCACTTGCACCAAAGGCAGAAGCGCTTCCGGGCTCGCGCTCACTTATTTCGTGCGTCATGATGCACAGAGTCTTTTTTTCGATAGTCATTGCGAGAGATTTGAAATGTAAGTGGATTACGGTGCTTTGGATTCCATCTTAAACTGTATGGGATTTCGGCATCTAAGGCCATTTAGCCCGTCACGATTTGAGAGACGACGTCACTCGGCGAGCTCACAATCCGGGGAAAGGGAAGGAAGAAAGGATTGGGGAAGGAAGGAGGCGGCCTGGGACCTATAAGTTAGGTACCACCCCGGCATTTGCCTGGTGTGAATGAGGAAAACCCAGGAAAACCTCATTCAGGATTACACTTTTTCGACCGAGTGACCCCACCGGGAATCGAACCGAAGGCGAGAGCGTTAGCGACTACGCTACGCGGGGCCACAGGTCCAAATATCATATATTCCTGATGTTGAAAAGGAAAACTTGAAAAAAAATCAAAGAAACATTTAGCTCAAAATTCATCTAATGTTGGAGCTCTCTCTAACAAATAAATAAACAAACATCTTTTGCAGAAATATAGCCGTGGCTAATACACATTAATAACCAGTTTTTGCCTTCGTATAAAAAACACTGTTTTACCTACATCTCTCACTTCTAATAGCGATGTTGTTCATCAGAAATTTACTTGTCCTGGTAAAGAACCAGGGCAGTCTTCACTGGAAACCCTTTGCCACTGGATCACTGTGTTCCCAGGGAATTATTGTTACGTAAACGAATTGAAAAATGAAAGTTTAATTCTTTTGAATGAAGTTACCTAGGCAGCAATCATTTCTATTCCAATTAATTTTATGGTTAAGATTTGCGTTTTCCATTTATTGAATCGTAATATCTGTAAGGTTTTAATTGAAAACTTGCTTTCTACGAACTTAAGCAGGTTTGTTATTCAGAAGCAAGTAATTGTTACCTGTTATAATTATTTTTTAACTTATAATACAGAAACGACACAAGGATGCAAAACACATGATTTCACTAAAGAAAGGCCTTTATGCTATTGACTTTCTGTGCCTACAATTTATGGGTTCATTTCACTCTGTAAGATTTGCAAGTGGAATACACAAAGGGGAAAAAAAGTTAACACTGTGACCTAGCAGGTTGTTTCTTTCACCTTCATTAAAAAGTAGTGAAAGTGATGCCAGAGCAAGTTTTTGAACTTAAAAAATGCACTGTTAGAATTTCCTTTTCTATCCATTTTCTTTCGTTATTTTTCTCATTTCTACTTTTTCTATAGTATTTTTTTGTCATTTTAATTTAATGTATTTCTTTCTACTCTTTAATGTGTAAGTATTTCTCCGAAATTATCATCCAACAGTATCTCTGTAGAGCACTGTTCACCTGTTGGGTGCGGAGTGTTCTTTATCCGATTCCCTACCATATAAATTCTGTATTAGATATCGTATCTGCTTTCCTCCTATTCTCTACTTTCCCTCATCAACATTATTACGATAACACTAGTAAGCCTTATAAGATTGTAAAGTTATCAGGATCACACTAGTGGTCTTATAAGATTGTAATGTTATTAGGATCACGCTAGTAGACCTTACAAAATTGTAATATCTATTAGTTGAATCATGCTAGTTTTTTCTTGTTAGATTGTAACGTTATTAGGGTTACACTAGTGGGTCTTATTAGGTTGTAATGTTATTAGGTTCACAATAGTGGGTCTTATTAGATTTTAGTGTCATTAGGATCACGGTAGTGAACCATATAAGATTGAAATGGTATTGGGGTAACTTTACTGTGTCTTATTAGATTGTAACGTTACTAGAATAACACTAGTGGATCTTATTAGATTATAATGTTATAAAGATCATGGTAATGGATTCTATAAGATTGTAATGTTATTGGGGTCTTATTAGATTATAACGTTACTAGGATAATACTAATGAGTCTTATTAAATTATAATGTTATTATGATTACAGTAGTGAGCCTTATAAGATTGTAATGTTATTGCGGTAACTTTACTGTGTCTTATTAGATTGTAACGTTACTAGGATAACACTAATGGATCTTATTAGATTATAATGTTATAAAAATCATGGTAATGGATTCTATAAGATTGTAATGTTATTGGGGTAACATTAGTGTGTCTTATTAGATTGTAATGTTACTAGGATAATACTAATGAGTCTTATTAAATTATAATGTTATTATGATTACAGTAGTGAGCCTTATAAGATTGTAATGTTATTGCGGTAACTTTACTGTGTCTTATTAGATTGTAATGTTACTAGGATAATACTAATGGGTCTTATTAGATTATAATGTTATTTAATATCACGGCAGTGAGACTAAAAGATCGCAACTAATAAGACTAATAAGACTAGATCATATCCTTCAACCTATAGGTCATAATTGTTGTTTCATGTGAAATGTATTCTAATGGACACTACATAAAAGCGACAAAGAAAGACGAGGTGCTTTCAATTGAATTCCGTCGTGGCAATTATCGTTCTCGCCTTCGAGTTGAAAAACCCAGGTTCGTTCAACGGTGAATCCACGTCTCATATAGACTCGTTGCTGAAACAGACCAACAACCAACCATAGATGCTTTCAAATTGTGTGTGTGGAGAAGAATGAGAAAAATTAGTTGAAGTAAATAATCTTATATTTGGTGTTGGTTTCTTTTCAATACTGTGGATGTTTGTGATCTTAATGTAACCTAGTGTCTGAAACTTATGAACATATATACAGAGGGTTGATTAATTCGTGTGTCAATTTTATTTGTTCACTGTCCAAAAGTGGTATGAGGTAAAGCTTTGCAATTTGGTGTAACTTTAGACGAAGGACATAAGTTTTGTTTCGTCATAGAAGCATGTCACTTGTACTAAAGATTGAAGAGATATAGGGTCAAAGATCAAATTTTGATTTTTTTTTTTCCTTATGGGACATCAATGGTAAATTCTGAAAGAAGCTGAAAAAACGTAAATCGAAGTGATAACAAAGAAAAAGCTGTATGGTATGATTCTATGTCGCAAGGCGACCAAATGTGCGTCAATCAAGTGTCAAGGTCAGAAATCACGGCGAGATCAAGGTTACAGGTCATCTTAAGAACCCATTTGAATACACTGAAAACAACGCAATGTTCGTACCTCATCATGTCAAATGGGTTCTCAAGGTGACCTGTGACCTTGATCTGACAGTGACCTCTGACCATGAAACTTTATTGAAGCATATTTGGTCGCGTTGCGATGTAGAATCATACCATACAGCTTTTTATTTGTTATCACTTCGATTTACGTCTTTTCAAGCTCTTTCAGTATTTACCATTGCAATCCCATAAGGAAAAAAAAAATCGAAATTTGACCTTTGACTCTATATCTCTTCAATCTTTAGTATAAGTGACATGCTTCTATCGCGAAACAAAACTTATGTCCTTCGTCTAAAGTTCCACCAAATTGCACGGCTTTACCTCATACCAGTTTTGCACAGTGAACAAATGAAATTGACACAGAAATTAATCAACCCTCTGTGTGTATATATATATATATATATAGCCTACTAGTCTTCTTTAAAATATCTTGCTACCTCCTTGCTTTAGAAGGAAACGTTTGATAAATGAGGGTGAATGATAATGAAATAATTTGTGGAATGAGAACGTGGAAGGAAACGAGAGAACCCAAAAAAATCCAGGGTCACAATGCCGTAAACTACAAACTAATTTGTAATGGAATTGAAGTGGGAACATCTAAGATCAGAGGTGACTGTTGTACCACCGTGGCCCGAACCATTGTAGTGGAGTCCAAACTTTTGAATACTCTCCCATGGGAAATCTAACCCTTAATCATGTGCACTAAAACGCAAGCACTAGCCACTAAATTTCCCGGGAGAACACGCATAGTCGCGTTTTAACGTTTTTCTTTTATATGCGTGAACCTTTTGTTTAGCAAGAACACTGCGGTACACAATATGTGTACCTTGTGTTTTTCTATTATGAATTACACATGTTGCTACAGCATAAGTCATATGTTATATATATATATATATATATATATATATATATATATATATATATATATATATATATATATATATACAAAAGCAGGATATCACATTGAAATAAAGCACGAATACACGGCACTATCTTACAATATTCTCGGAGTTTACGTTTCTACGAAACTGCTTATGTCTGTACAATCAATTCAGAAGATTTTTCCCTGGAATGGGAGACTTTGAATAAAAGAGGGGTGATAGAAGTAAAGATTTATAGCACATGTTAAATTGAAGCTCTTAATCCATGTTAGCTGTATCCACTCCTGCTTCCTCTTAAGAGATCAGAGTGGTTTCCTTTTTCTTCAAGGTATTATTTTCCAAATAATGAAGAAACAAAGAAAAGTAAAGCACTATGACATATATTAGACAAATATTTAGAGAATATTATATTTCTAGAATAATTCTTGATATAACCATTTTATGTTCGAGTAAAACCCAAATGGTGGTTCGGAGTTCAATTTAAACATAAATTCCCGATCTCTATAAACAGTAGTCAAGGTACGGTACTTATTAGAAAACATATTGAACTCAAATCAATCAGTCCAATCTATCAAACTACTATTTTTTTTCTTATAACGATAAATATAAGATTCAAATTAATTACGTTTATGAAAAAGTCCTGACACACACGCCCTGATAATCTCTAGAATATCTGCAAAGATTTCTGAAATAATTTGCTCTGAGAGGCAGTGTCCAAATCTTTATTACGTAGATGTATATTGTAATCACAAGATCTTGAAAAGTTGTTACAATTAAAAATTGTTTTGTTCAGTTTAGCACGTAAGAGATACTCTCTTCGGATCTCTTTCCAGTTTGTCTTATTCAGGTTTGAATATACTGAACATCTCAAATAACAAAGCTAACACTGATGACTATAAGTCATGACATTGAAAATGTCAATACAGAAACCAGAATTCCAAATTTCAAACTTCTCTTAGAAACAGCAGAAACTTCATTAATTCAAATAAATTTTCACTGATAATTATCTGGAAAAAGAATTGCTCTTATATTATTTAATGCTTCAGAAATTAAAAGAGTCATTTTAAACAAAACTAAGTCAAAGTGTATTGTTTAGGCGCAAATTTGAGTTTGTCTGGTTCTTTTGCCAGTATCGTCAATATACACGGGACGCCTATGTTGAGTCTGAGTTTCACATTCTTATATAATACGATAGTTATGAAGAAAAGGACCTACTGTTAGCATAGATTCTGGATCACGACCAGAACTAGAGTCTGGTGAAATTGGCCAATCACGTAAGGTCAACCATCACATTATCTCGTCTCCAAGAGAACGAAAATAGGACTACGGCACTGACCCTGGTAGGGGATAGCTAAGTGTTGCAAAGCACGATGGTAAGTAATCCTATGTCACGCAACCCATGGCACAATTATTTTATTCTTTTATTCTTTTTTTATCCTTTCGAAACCACTATTGGTCACTGCGTTCGCCCGACCTTACGCCATCAGACTTTTCTTATGGAGATATCTGAAATCAGGAGCTTACACAATCAATCCTCATATTTTGGAAGATCTGCAGACTATTATTTAACGATCTGAGCACAATATTTCATGTGCAATGATCCAGAGCGTGTTCAGGAACGGTGTGTACATGTGAAGCAGTAGATAAATGTCGGACATTTTCAGCTTTTTTGTAGTACCTCTAAAGGTTGAGTGACTTTCATATCACCCTGTAGAATAACCCATACCACATAAAACCGGCAAATTACGTAAAGTAGTATTTGATAAAAATGATTAAGTAGATGACACCAATGTAAACCCAAATCTAGTTCTCAGATAAAGTGAGAAAAAATATCATTATACATTGCGAGCGGTGATTATGTTTAAAAACAACTACAAATACAAAGCTTGGAACTCACACCACAGACTACCCATTATTGCTATGCAGTTACACTAGAGACATCTATGATGCAGTTCTCGAAAATTAGTGAAGTAATCAAAATGTCATGCAATCTCATAGCGCAAATATTTATTTGCTTATTTTACACACAGCCAAGGGCGCTGATCCTGGGGGGGCGAGGGGGCCCGGGCCTCCTCTAAGCTCATGTGGGCCCCCTTATTGTATTTAAGAATATACAATATCTGGCATAATTCGAATGTAATTTGTCGTAAAATCCTCATATATGCCTTCTGCATCTGAATGCCCCCCCCCCCAAATTTACAGAGAAATCGGCGCCCTTGCACACAGCCACATATGCAAAAAATTATTTCGAGGGGAGCCCAAATAATACAAGGATAAATTATATTAAAATTTGTAAAACTACTCGTAAAATTAGACTAAATTTACAGAAAGTCGGAATTTCGCTAGGGGGACGTCCAGACTTCCAGGAATAACTCTCTGCGTACGTCACTGTCAACACATAGAGCTCCATAGTGGCTAAGCGGTTAGAGTACGCGCCTTTGGCGTGGGAGACCCGCGTTGGAGCTCATGTGGTTTGGATTCCACATTAATCAGTAGGTCCCGTCTCATATAGCCTCGCTGGTGAAAGGGACGTTAAATTCAAATTGAACTCAACCCGTTTTTACACATAACTGCTAGAACACTCTTTGCTTACTTCAGTTATCTGCACTTCAATATAATTCATTTTTCTATAACTTAGAAATAAAACAAATGTCAATTACCACAGTATATTAAAGATAGGCTTATTAATATATATTGTAGTATACGTACCAGTGCTTTCATGTTTTGTTAAATATCTTCTTACAACAACTCTTTGTACCTGTGTAACAATAAAGGAACTCTTTGGGATCAAGCATGAGAATGGCGCCATTTTTTCTTATATAGAATTTGTTGCCTGCAAGAGTAAAATCACTTTCTCTACCAACAGCCAATAAAGAGTTACTTTCTCCGTCTTCTGAATGCAGTCAAAACATTGATCACAAGAACGTAACAAAAAAATATAGAAAAAGAAACTTTGAAATAATTACCCTTTGTTGTTGTTTTCGTAACCTTTTTGAACTTACACATCATCAGAAAGGCTGACCATGGTTTTAAAAATTTTCCATTCGTAATAAGAAGGACCATGAATTTCTCTTTTTTCCGGTTATTCCAAATAAGCTTAACTTTTGAGACAAAAAAGCGGCGAACATTGACCTTCAAAAATGGCCTAATGCACGAGGATTGTTGACTTTGTTTCTCTCTAACACCTGCAAGCGAATGCAATCCTCAGAAGCAGAATAGTCTAAGCGATGCATCAATTCATTGATAAGCATACTTAACTTTCTGTGACCAACAGGACCACAACCTGCCACAGAAGTTTGTGGAGAGAGAAGGGTTGACAGACGTCAGGCGCGCACCCAGAAATGTTTGCTGAGAGGGGCTCAAAGTATTTAGTGAGTCCAATACGTCTATAAAATATTGGACCTGTCTTATTCCGGACCTGAAAAAATACAAGTAATTGTTAATTACTGCCAACTTAATTTTTTAGAGTGTATGATAGAACTAGATTATAATTATTAAAAAAAAGTACAGATCAGATGTAAAATCAAAACTTTAGACTAGCTACATAAATTGTTTCTCTGTTAAGCAAGTATAATTTATAGTAAGAAGGTCTGTAAGTGTCAGTTGAGTTATAAAATTCGGGGTTGGGCGAGGGGTGGACCCGGTGGACCACCCTGTTGGTGCGTCCCTGCCAGACGTCCTATATATTCAGGTTTGCCCTGTATTTTACAATATATTTTCCTGTCCTGTATGAAGATTATACAGGACGCACATTTGGGCATTATTTTATTATTAGTACCGCCAGTGTATTTGTTTACTAATGTTGCAAAACTTACAATTGCTGAGAAATACAAAATCAGTAACTAAAGAAGACCATTGCTAAACACTAATTGGTGCTAGAAAAGGCCTAAAGAAGATCATGAGGTTATTAATCAAAGTGGTCCAGGAATTAAATATACTTTTTAAAAATTAAACGTTAAATGAAATGAAATCTTTCAGTTTAACGTTCCACTATTATGTCAGTTAGAGTACGGGAGACGGATGATTAAGGTAAGGGAATGATGATGCAATAATCGGTGGAATGAAAATGTGGGAGGAAACGGGAGTACCCGAGAAAACCCAAGGATACGATATTATCTACCATGAACTTACTTAGCCGAGGATCGAACAAGGAACCCCAGCCACCAGAGGTAAGCCTCCTACCATGAAGTCATCGTGGTTACATCTGACACTTTATACTGTATATTGTGCATAAATTATGGTGTTGCAATGTATTGGACAAGGTCTAAATTCGTTTTTATTATTATGTTGTCGTTTCAGATACACCCATGATGTCAAAAGAAACTGCAATGGACGAGTGGAAACCATCGTAATATTTGAAAAAAGGTAACTGCATCATGATTATTTGAAGAGTCCAGGATGTCCACTTTTGGGCAAAATTTAGATTTTCTTGTCATCTTGTAGAGCACGCTGAGTAGTTTCATTCAATATATCAAAAGGGAGAAAAGGTTTACTGTTAGTCTGCTATAACTGTTTAAAAAAATTCTTGTAAAATGAAAGAAGAAGGTGTCGTCTCACTTACAGGGGAAAATCCAAATGAAATCGATCAATTTCCAGGTCAAAAATTGCTGACAAAACTTATTTATTTCTAAATTTTTTTAAACCTAAGATTGTACCACATTCAGGGGGTTAAAAGCAGGTATTTATTTATTTTTTTACCCTCGCAGGTTTGTTTGTAGCGGCCATTTTGTTTAGGTGCGTGTGCGTATTTTGCACTTTTCAGAGGACTCCGTTAAACGCTGCAACTTTTTAGGTTTTAAAGATAATGAGTTCAAACCAAAACCATATGAAAGTTAATATAATGGATAACATTCTGTGTTCTGTGCACATTGAGACGTACTTCAGAACATTGAAAGAGAAAGCTCTGAACATTGCGGTTGGAAAACTAGAAATGGCCATTTTGGAATGTTCATTTTGAAATGAAATAAATGAAACTCACCTTCAATTTTTTGTCTACATAAAGACTAAATAGTAAACAACGTCCCAAACAAGTTTCAGATCTGAGAACTATATACTTAATTTTCTGGAAATTTTTAAACATTGCGAATTTCGAAAATAATGTATTTTCACCACCAAATATGTCAGGAAGGAGACACAAGTGAAAAATCTCAATTTGCACAAAATAGACGATGGTTGGGCAGTAACAAGTGAGTAAAATTGCATCACTCAGACTTGTGTGGTTTCTGAGTTATAAGTTGTTGCACTGATGTGAAAGTCACGATTTTAACAGCTCAACAGATTGTCAGGTCTTGTGTTAATAGTATCTCAGATATACAATTTATCTATGTTTCATCAGAAGAAGTACTGTCAAACAGCAAGAAATTTGAGAGTTGTTACTTGTAAAAGATGCCAGATCATATAATAGAGGTATACCTCTGACGCAAACACAAGTCAGATGTTATGAAGAACATAGCATGTTGTCATTTGCACCTAATGATACGGTAGCTTGTATTTACGACGAGAAATGGTGGATTTGGAGAATTAAAGACATCAGTCAGGAAAATAACGATCTTTTTATTAACTTGTTCCATCCCCATGCCCCAAGAACCTTTTTAAAACTATCTACGAATGACAAAGTGTGGGTGCCAATCACTAAGGTTCTCCGGAAACTCACACCCACAGAGTTCACAACTCTTACAGGTCGTACTTTCAATATCAGTGCCGAACTACGTACACAAATTAGTTAACTGTTTACCTCACTGATGTCTTAACAGCAGCACCATAGGCAGAAAAGAAATAATAGAGGCGTTTCGTTTTTACCCATTAAACGTCAGTGTCGTGTTATTTTGACTTTTGATACAAAGTTTATATTCACTCCTCATGGCGCTTCATATATTAAGTCCCAGTGAAGAAGAAACGTATAATTCAGAAACCTCTCAAGTTTCAGTGACGCAATTTTACCGACTTGTTACTGAACAACTATCTTCTATTTTGTGCAAATTTGAGACTTTTTCACTTGTGTTCTTCCTGGGATATTTCATAGTGAAAATACACGATTTTCGAAAATTTGCAATATTTAAAAATTTCCAAAAAATTAAGTATGGTTCTCAGATCTGAAACTTGTTCGGGACGTTGTCTGCTATCTAGTCTCTATGTAGACAAAAAATTGAAGGTGAGTCTCATTTATTTTGTTTCAAAATGTACATTCCAAAATGACCTTTTCCAGTTTTCCAACCGCAATGTTCAGAATTTTTCTTTCAAAGTTCTGAAGTACGTCTCAATGTGCACAGAACACAGAATGTTGTCCATTCCATTAACTTTCATATGGTTTTGGTTTGAACTCATTGGGCCTTATGCAGAGTCATTTTGACGTATGATTAGCGTCATACTAAAGGCCTGACTACTGCAGGAAAAATGTTAGTCGAACTCTTTAGTATAGCACTAATCATCGTCAGAACGACTTTGCATAAGGCCCATTATCTTTAAAACCTAAAACGTTACAGCGTTTAACGAAATATTCTGAAAAGTTCAAAATACACACACGCGCCTATACAAAATGGCCGCTACGACAAAACCTGCGTGGCTAAAAAATAAATGAATACCCGCTTTCAACTCTCTGAAAGGTAAAAAATTAATAAAAAACTAAATTTTGTCAGCAACCATCATTGGTCGATGTCATTTGGATTGCCCCACAGTAGAAAAAGGGGGAATTCACATTAGTCTTATTTTTCTGCCTTTTTTCGATAATCTTCAACTGTGTTTATGTTCCAGTGTTGACAGATTAATACAGCTAAATATAGCTTCAACAATCTACATATTTTAAAAAAAATAGTAAAAAAATATCTCCCAACATCCATCATTTTGAACTGTTCTGTGACTTTTGCAGTGGTCAAAATTACAATTATACTTTATTCAGATGCCTTCATTAGATTGCACATGAAAGGCAGAGGTTCACTTTCTTTCAAACAACATTCCCGGTTCGTGTTCATTCCTATCTTGAACGCGATAAGAACATGGGACTGGTGAATACAAAATTAAGAGCGGAAATAACAGAGGATTGGAATAATGTGATCAAATGCAGCAGAGTGAAACCTACACCACTTCAAGTAAGTGAAGTTGACAGTTCCTTGATTCGAGATTGGATATCATTCTTCAACCATTGTATTTGAGAAAATGCCCATTTCACTCTAGGCCAATCACGGAACTTCGAATAGTGAATAGTCACCCAAGATTTGTGATGCATAGGGAGACTTATAATGGACTTTGATTTTCTTCTGTGATTCACGCACCATTAAGAAATGGCCCACCAAAATCACATTTATTGGAGGAGAGAGAATTGTTACATCCAGAGAAGCATATGAAGGTAAGATATTAATCTTTTGAAACTCCCAATAATACTAAGATTTTTCAAATTTACTATTTTCGGTCACACTTGGTTTACGAAGGAGCGTCAGGTTTTATCTTTTTCGATAATTAAAAGTTATTTTCTTAGTTATAGTTATAGTTTCAAATACGAAGATACATGACATTGTGAATTTTGAAGTTAAAAAGTTTTAAATTCCAGCCTAACGAAGGAAAGTCAAATAACCAACTCGGCAGAACATGATTAAGGTACATGTCCTGAAGTAGTTTCCAAAGCTTCATATACGCACCATCATTTAATATGTAATTCCAAATTGCATTATCCCTCAAGCAATTCCTCAGCATACAAGTTGATGTAATGTACGACGTTTGGGATTGATATGAATTTCAAATTTTTAGTTGTGGGTTGAAAATTTAAATATTATAAAATTTTAAGTTGGATTCAACGTTAGGAAAACGAACACTGCATTTTATAATATATTGCTCTATGTCTATAAGTAATGCCTCTGCACACAAACACGATGAATAAAAATATAATGCTGTAGCTTTGTGTTTCATTGTAAATATCGGAATCTCAAAGTTCGAGAAATTAAATACGTACTTCTATTAAAAAAATGCAACGCAAATGTATCTAGTTGTAAATAGCTTACTCTCAAGAATTCTGAAGAACAACTAATTATGGGTAACAGCGTATTATAGTATCAAGCTATACCAAGATGAAACAGCTATTGCACGTTGCTCAACCTATCTTGCGAAGCACTGACAGTCATGTTGCTTCTGTAGTAAATTAGGCTCATATAATGAACAGAAAGAAATTGGACAAATAAAATATGACTATGTTAAGACAGAGTTTTTGTAGAGTTAAAGGTATCAAAAAAAGGTTAAAAATAGAGTTAAAGGTATTGTAGTGTCGACCATAACTTCGTTGTGTCATGCACTCCAAATTTTCTCAAAATGTGATGGTGTTTGGTTATGTTTCTAGTACAGATGCAAATGCTCGGAAAAAACAATGTGGCTTTTTGACAAAAAAAAAAAAAAAACTTTTTTTTTGGGTTGTGAAATTTTGAGCCTTTTAAAAGATTTCAATCTTAGTGCAGGAATAACAGAACCCTTTATCTTCCCATTATAAATTGAGAAAAAAATTCTTACAGCATTCTGAAGAGAAAATCCTTAAATAAATGAAGAATTATAAAAAATAAATGATATATTTCAGTTTAAAGTCCCAAGATTATGCTCTTTAGGCTAAAGAAAACGAACGGTTAAGGCAAGTGCATGATGGTGGAAAATTGGTGATGTAAGAATGTAGGAGGAAACAGAAGTGCTCCGAGAAAACCCACGGATTAATATTCAACGACAGAAATGTTTTAATAAAAGGTTTAATAATGTTAGCGATAACTGTACTATAAATGTAGCGAATTTCATGTAACAAAAGTACTATTTAAACTTATAAATGAACTAGAACTTGTTTATAACTACCTATATATATATAATATTTATTGAGGCCACTAAGACTTGAGGGGACAACGTTTAAAACACTCTCCAAAAGTTTCTTATTTTAAAAAAATTGACACGATATAAGAGCAAAGAAAGAAGGACTTTTGTGAATAATAATATTCCGAAATAACCGTTTATCCTTTCATTTTGTAAGCTGAATTATCTGAAGCTCAGAATAAAATGATTCCCGAACTCAGAATGAGATGTAAGCAAGGTTTTATATCAAAACAAAAATGATTTTGTATTTGTTTCTTGTCTGCCAGATTGAATTTAAGCATCTAGTAAATCACATATATACAGTATATCACGATACATAATTTCCAGATACTTGATAAGGTGTTAGGCAACCAAAATGCCACTTGAGATGTGTGAATTGCATAAGTCACGCTTATTGACAACATCTGCAATGCCACTTTGAAGATATATCAAGACTGTTAGCTCCGAACTAAACATTGGACACTATACTACACTTAAGAAGTATAGTTACTGGCTGTTGGTACTATACTTCTTAATTGTAGAATCCATTACGGGAAACAATAAGTGGTACTTGAACAAGGTCATCCGAAAATTTCTATTCCCCTCAAAAGTTGACATTTTGTAAGTAAAAGACTCCGTTCCCCCCCAAAAAAAAATCTTTTTTTTTTTTTAATTTTTTCATTTATAGTATGCGGTGAGGTTGATGTGATGGCACCATATGAACTAAGGTTGAGTTGGAATGACTATAGTTCCTGAACACAGTGGTCAAGATTTCAGTGGAGATGCTGGCAGCTAGAAGACTCTATGTCTGGCAGCAAGATTCATCTCCCTACAATACCACAAGGAAAACCCAGAAAAAGTGTTACAAAATGTTTATGATTTCACTAGTACCAACGTGTGATTCCCTAACTCTCCTGATTGCAATTCTATAAAGGTATCCAAGAAAGTTTAGTCGCTTTCTCACCTACCACTTTGGAACGTCGATATGTCACCTAATTCCATATATGGCAGTTACCGATGCACGATGCCTCAAGCAGTCCACCAAACACACAGGAAGACCTTCTTCTGGTGCAGTGTTAGTTTCGGTTGTTTTGCAACCGATTCATGGGATTCTAGCCAATGATGACGGCGCCGTGGAGCTTCGTACAGGATCCACTTCTAATCACAAGTCAACACTCTATCCAAAAATGGCTTCTCCCTTAGACGAGACAGCTAAGAAACATATATGTCTGCTCGCGCTGCATTCTGGAACGCAGTCAAATCATGTGGGACCCATCGAGCCAAATTGTAATGCTCCTCAAGTTTATGGAGGTGCTGCTGAATGGTTTCTCCACTAACACTGAATTGTAGTCCCAGTTCCTCACATGTCTGGATATTGTTCGACTCAATTGCTGCCTGAGGATCTTTGTTTTGCACATGTATTGGTCTTCCAGCACGTGGCGCGTCCTCGAGTATTTTGTCACAGTCTTTAAACCTATTAAATCACCGCTACACTGTCTGCGTAGTCACGACACCTTCACGAAAGGCTTGGCATATCTTCCGCCCAGCTGCAGGGGCGTTTGACCCCAGTTTGGACTCGCACAACATACAAGTCCTTATGACGCCCTGTGGAGGTCCCATGTTCACTCTGCCCTTACGCAACTTCATGGTGTACCTGAACTACCACAACCACGTAGTATGTTGTTTATACCCACACCAAGAAATGACATTTGCCTTATCTCCATTCACATTCAATTCACGGTGTGAATGACTCAGCTCAACACAGACGTCCACAAAAAGTAACAGAACTTTCTTGGTTATCTTTACATGTGTAAGGTGTGGTTAATAAAAAGAAAATTGGCCCAGCTGATCAGCATTCGGGCGGCGTTTGAGGTTCTCCCTCGGTAAACCGTATGTGCAACATGTCTCAAATTCGAGAAACGACCCAACTCAGTGTAAATGCTGAAGATTCTTTCTTTTTATTATTGATTTCTCTTTTCATTGTTATTATCTTTATGTTAGTTGTCCATGTTTTCAATATATTATTTCATTTCTACTCAGATATACTCTGCTATTGTCTTTCGCAAGCAACGTCAAATTTAACCAGAAAACCCTATACGAAATATGAACAATATCTTCAAAATCTTTTAAGAAGTTTTTTAGGAAAATAAACCGGACAAAATCTCGCACCCAAGAGTAAACTATCCACAGGATTTCTCACGAGAAATGGCTTAAGTACATTGTAGAGATGTGGGTAATATATGATATATGGAATACAAACATAGGGGAAGGCGTTGTACCTTTGAAACAATGTACCTTTGAACACTTAAGCTTTTCTCGAATTCAGAGCTATCTAGGTGCAGTGATTAAAATGCGTTTGAGAGAGTAAATGGAAGAGAGCACTACAAATGCGTTTGACTGTTGTTGAATGTGTATTGTGCTGAGTAACGATCCTTTTAATTTTTTACCTTCAAAACTAAGATTTTTTGTAGTTACCTTTTGAGTTTTTTGCTCTTCGGTTTTCGCGACTTGTGATATTTATTTGTCCAAACTTGGGGTAGAATCATTGGTGAATACAGTAATATTTTTAGTTTTAACTTCTGTTATATATTTAAGCTAGTAGAGAACTTTTTTTCGTAATGATGACCCACTTATACCCCTTTGGGGATCCTATGGTACAATTTTGTACCATACGCGTTTTTCATGGTACATTGCGTTATTTCTCTTCTATTTGAGATTTTTCGTACGGTTTTTTTTTATTTCCAAGTCCAGAGGCCTTGTAGAAGACATTACGTATGGTTTCAAACCGTCCTGCGTCCCGACATAGGAGGTGATGACGTCATAAGTCAAAAATTTCTTTTCTCATTTTCTAAGCCTATGTTCAATATTTTTTGGCGGGCTTATTTTTCTACGTAGAAGATTGAAATTTTGCACAAACGTTCACTCCACCGAGTAGTATTTACCAGATTTTTTGTTTTGATGTCAGTGCTAAAACAGGGGGCGAACCAGAGGGGCAAAGGGATAAAAAAAAAAGATTTTTTACCCCCAAAATCCCGTTTTTCGTCATTTTCCCGCCTTACATACATGATGGGGACACGTGAGTTATACCGTCTGAAAGGCAGTTCCATTTTGAAGAGAATGACGGTCAAATTATTATTCTAGAGTAATTAGGGACGTCTCAGGGATTTTTTGAAAAATATACTTCTATAGGGGGAAAAATGGGACATGGTGGGTATATTTTTTTTGGCGGGCTTATTTTTGCACCTAGAAGATTGAAATTGTGCATAAACATTCAACCCACCTAGTAGTATTTCTCAGATTTTTTCAGATCTCTGCAATAAAACAGGGGGGTCCAGAGGGGGAAAAATTGAAAAAAGGGATATTTAGACAAAAAAATCCCGTTTGTCGCGATTTTCCCGCCTTGCACACATGATAAAGACACGTGAGTCATACCGTCTGAAAGGCAGTTCCATTCTGAAGAGAATGACGGTCGAATTATTATTATAGGGTAATTAGGGATATCTCAGTGATTTTTTTTCAAAATATACTTCTGTATAGGGTAACATAGAGGAATTTTCTGAATTTTTTTTGGCGGGCTTATTTTTGCACCTAGAAGATTGAAATTATGCACAAACATTCAGTCCACCGAGTAGTATTTAACAGATTTTTTTTTCAGATTTCTGCGTTAAAACAGGGGGAGTCCAGAGGGGCTAGAAGTTGAAAAAAGGGAAATTTAGCCCCAAAAAATTCTTTTTTCAGGAATTTCCCACCTTAGATACATGATGGAGACATGTGAATGGTACCGCCTGAAAGACAGTTTTATTCTGAAGAGAATGATTGGCGGATTATAGTCCTAGGGTAATTAGGGATGTCTCAGGATTTTTTTCCCTGAGATCATAGTGTTTTATGGTAATTTGTGGCATTGTGGGAATTTTTGATAAAAATTCTCCCGCCCTTACTATTCAAGATAGAAACTTGAAATTTGGCACATACATTCAGTATATCAAGTACTATTTCTCAGATTTTTTTAGATGGCTACGATCACACATGGGGGGTCCAGGGGGGCCAAAGTTCGAGAAAAAAAAATTCCCTCCGAAATTTTTACTTTGACATTTTTCCCTGCTTCTGGTATATGGTATGAGCATGCAAGTGGTACCATTTGAAAGCCAGCTCTATTCTGAAGAGAATGAGGTATGAACCATGATTGTAGGATAAATAGTGACGATACAGTACCTGCTTGACTGAAAGTCTAAAAAATAGCCCAAAAAGCCAGGGTCCGGAAAGGGATACCTATGAACATTAATGCATCGTGTACCTTTGGACGATAAATAATACTGTTTAAAGCTACACAATGTAAGTAGTTAAAATAATTTATATATTTTATATAGGTTAGTTTAGGATATAAAATTATTAATTATAATTTTAATTAGTTTCTATATATTCGCTTATTGTATAACATAATGTTAAGAGTTGTATATGCTCAACTTTATTGTTCACAACTTTTTGTTAGAACTCCCTTCAATTTTTAATTTAATTTTTAAAATAATTCAATTCTGGGGAATATTATATAGCTAAACCTTTTATTGCAATTTATAACTAGTAAAATTTGTGGCTTCTTTTTATATTATTGCCACGGAAACGTTGTAATTATCACTTTGTTCAAAGGTACAAGAGGGTCTGTTCAATGCTACATGACCATAATGTACCTGTGAACAAAACGGATATGTTCTTATATCCTACAAAAGCTACTGTAATTATGTAACACCTTTAAAAATCATCCTATCTTGTAGCAGAGATGGCACTTCAAATATACGACAAAAATTGGGGGAAAAGTTCTGAATATTAGCACCAACATTTCGAAAACTCTAAAAGTGTTCACAGGTACAACGCCTTCCCCTATGCTTTTGAGAAAACCGCAAGTGTTAATCTTCACCTTCCAGTAAGCTGTCCCTATCTCTGGGAGCGGAGCACTGTGGATCAGCGGTAGAATTATTAACTCTGGTGTGTTGTGTCTCTGGTTTGATCCTCGACCCAGTAAGTTTGTGGTGGACAACATCGTGTCCGTGGATTTTCTTGGTATTCCTGTTTCCCTCCACTTCTCCGTTCTACCAATTCTTCCATCATCATTTATTTATTTTAGTCTTCGTCTTCCCCAGCCTGGAACATTAAACTGAAATATTTCAATTCATTTTTTTCTATCTCTGGGAGTAGAAATGAAATTCGAGAAACTTCTCTAGTGAACCTTATAAAAAAATAAGTTTAAAATGTTTGAATACGTTGAACGATATGACCTTCAAGCAAGTGTATATCCATCGGAACAAACGAACGCATGGTTGAATAAGCCGACAGACATCCTTTTTCGTCACATGTTAGGACTATGAAACGCGTAAATTTGTCGCAATCTTGAATTCGATTATTCTCACTTCCCATACTTTCCCCATTCTCATACGAGGAGCATGTCAAAGAACTCTTGATTTCTTTTTTCTTTTTTTAAACAAGAAAATGATTTGAGAAGAAATTCATTGTGATTGATATACAAATGCATACCTTGATTATTTTTTGACGTATTCATCATCAATCTCTAGACATTTCTGGTAGTGTGGCCCAATATTTCGTATACCATGTTACCTTATGCTCATCATAATGTAACATGGCCCGGTACTTTTGGACACCTAGTATATATAAAGAAATTTTATCTTTATTGAAAAATGTTAGAAAACATGTTTATTTCTCATATTATAAAAAAATAGGTCGGAAATTTTGTGTAATTTATTTCAAGTAAATAGTTTCAATAGGTATTACAGGAAAAATAAATGGTTAGTAATTATATTTTGCAAATTTTACGTATTTAACCAAAAAGATGACGTTATTTTAGAAAATAAATGTATATTTTAGCTTTCTTTAATGTTTTCAGTTTATTTCTATGGGTATTTTGGTATAGGGAATCTTCAAAAGAAAATTAAAATTTTTATTTCGTAATTTTTCTTCAAAATTCCAAATTTAGAAAGTCAGCCATAATTTCTTCTTGACGCATCTCTTTGTTTCGGAGTAATTATCTGTGATTGGATCATCCGCAATCACAGCTCTGGTTGAGATTTTCGGCTTTCTTTGATCTCAGCAGAAAAACCTATCATCCTATAGTTACGTCACAATAATCCTCCAATTAGGGATCTTCTTCCCATTGTTCTTGGTCTTCAGAAGCAGCTATAGGAGATAGACATGAAGTGTTCAACGTCTGTGTCAATTTGTTAAAATTCTTATTGTAAATAAGTGATACTCATTTGGAATGATGCTAAATTCACGAGCTAGAACAGTGAGAAATTGTTGTGGTAGCAGATTAAGACAGTGGCAAAATAAGAAAATCTCGACTTTGGAGATTATCGTTGTGGAAG
The DNA here is from genome assembly GCF_964235325.1 of Thermobia domestica. Taxonomy (NCBI): domain Eukaryota; kingdom Metazoa; phylum Arthropoda; class Insecta; order Zygentoma; family Lepismatidae; genus Thermobia; species Thermobia domestica. Next base: position 133,836,265 of record NC_137462.1, on the reverse strand, counting down.
AAGAAGTGAGTTGGTAAGCCATATTGCACTGGAATATGGATGGAGCTTTCGCAGCTATTTTTCTGTTTTGGGACCACAACCAAAATGATTCTTTAGAGAATCATGTGGAATAAGTAAGGTATATTCTGGAAATTTTATGCTCTAACAGTTTTGACTCATCGTTGGATGAAAAACAAGTAAGTGTAAACGTGAAACTAAGAAAACCTGTTTAGGCACGATAACCTCTAAAGTAATTGTTTTGTGGCGGAACAAACGAGTGTTTTTTTGTGCATGTGTTAAATTCGAATATTACTCCATTTGGACTGGTTGTCACTACAATAAAGGCGGAGAATGCGATGAAGATCACGATGTCTGCGTTCGATAATGTCATGAGAGGCAGGATGGTATGGCGTGGTAAGTATATGTTTTATCCGGTGTTTTTGACAAAACTCTCTCCAGACGCCCGATAAGAACTGCGGACCTTGGTCACTCACCAAGTACTTAGGGTATGGTAGCTGATATTAATACCTCTTCTCAAGGACAGCCACAATCTCCCTTGTGTGTGCAGTCCGAAGTGGGAAGAAACACACAAAGCGACTGTAAACGTTCAAGATGGACAAGATATATTTATATCCTTGGCTTTTAGGAAGAGGCCCGACCAGATGGAGACATTGCTTTTCGAAGGAAAAAGACGCCTCAACATGGCAGGGCTCCTTTCTAATCACCCTGTAGGAGTACTTAGTTCGTGTACAAAGAAGACACTCTTGTATATACTTAGTGAATGTCTCATGCATACCTCTGCAATGGAACATGGCCTTAGCGAACGACAAACATCGCTTTATCCCAAAATGGCCTTTGCTATGGATTGACGAAACAATATTTTTTACTGAGTTGGCAAAAATAACCAGCAACCAAACAGAATTTTGTGAATTTCTAACGTAAACCAAATTATTCTCCACACGTACCCTATTATTGTTTTGACAGCCCTTCCAAACGGTATGTAACTTTCGACAAAACGGATCTTTCTGCTGTTCTCGCCTCAGTTCCGCAACATTCAAGAAGTCAGCTTCCTCCGCGGTCAAGAAATTTACAAAATGATCCTCTTCTGCCTGAGGAATTTCTGGAGGATAACGACTCAATAAGTCTGCAATTTCATTATCGGAGACGTTGATGTGCACAAATTGAAGATCAAACCGTTGCAACTTGACCAAGAGACGAGTGGTTCTAGCATCTAAATTCTTAAGACTGAAGGCATATGTAACTGCTGCGTTGTCACAATGGACAGTAGTCCGTCAACCTAAAATGAAATATGAGAATTTCTCACAGAGGAAAAGAACTGCAGCCAATTCCAACTGGAAAACTGACAAAGAGGCCTCGTGTGGTTTTATTCGCCGATTCGCATACGCAATAACCTCCGGATCATCCTGTCCCGGGGATATTGTGCCACGTAGCCAGCCAATGACTCTGCAGAGGCATCTCTGAACAATGAAAATCAAGATGGAAATCCGGTTGCGCAAGTGCGGGAGGACTGCTTAGAAGTTCCCTCAGATGATGAAATTTTTCAGTAACTCCGGAGAGTATTCAATCTTTCGATCCTTCTTGAGAAGATCATAGAATGGAGCTGTTAATCCAGCGAAGTCAGGAAAATGTCGCTTTCGCCATCCCACGAGACCAAGAAATCTTCGCAAAGCTTTCTTAGTTCGCGGAAGAGGAAAGTGACGGATAGCCTCGTTGCTCTTCGAATTAATTTTGACTGATGATCCCGAAATAATGTGTCCAAGGAAAGGAATTTGCAACTGAAGAAAATTACACTTTTGAAAATTTAAAGAACGGTTTGCCGAACGAAGAGTTTCAAAAACTTTTTCAAGATGTTGAAAATGCTCGTCAATTGATGATGAAAAACAAAGAACGTCATCGAGATACACAATGAGGAAATTTTTCAAAGGTTCCAAACCGAAAAAAGTGTGCATCACTGATTGAAAAACTGCTGGAGATGATTTCAAACAAATGGTTAGACGTGTCATCTGATATTCACGTCCTTTGTAGATAAAACTAACATATTTGTAGGAGTCTGGATGAATTGGAACACTGTGATAAGACTGCGTACAGTCCAACGAGGAAAAGATGGTGGCACCACTGACTCGTGCTATCAGATCAGTGATCGGCTCGATCTGAATCCTTGGTGCAATCACCCGCTCGTTGATCCCACGCAAATCCATCACCGGTCTCAGATCTCCAGACCCCATCCGCATCACATGTAGAGGGCATCGATAAGGTGAAGGACCTTCTATGATTATCCCCAGTTTCAACCATTTGTCCAGCACTTGCTCGAATTCCTTCTGGAGGTGAACGGGTATAGGATACAACTTTCCTACCACGGGAACGTCGTCAGAAAGCTGTATTCTATACGGCTCAACCTTCACGACTCTGGGATTCTCTGTAAAGAGACAACGAAACCTAAGTAATAAGGAAAACAATCTATTACGGGAATCTGAGTCCAAATCTGTTCTCTGTGAGACGAAATTCTGAATTTCTTCTTTAGTGATAGATGCTTGATATAAAGAGTCTTCCTCTTTATCCGATGATAACTTTCCCACAGTGACTTGGCAACAATGCTGCTTTTCCATGTTAATGGAGATGATCTGTCCTGAATCAGTCTCAAGGGAAATTTCTTTCGATTTGCTATTTAGAAAAACATTGTACCTAATTAAAAAAGGAAAACCTAAAATACAATCCGTTTTTAATTTCTGAACCACATACACTGAAATTTCGAACACGACCCTGAATGGTGAAATTTAGAATTTGGAAACATTTAACCTGAAATGATTCGTCTCCTGCAAAACCTCGTAATGAAATATTTGACTTTGGACGAAGCTTAGCAGAAGGATAAATTTCTTTAATCCTTCTCCAAACGTCTCCGGACAACAAATTCGTATCCGCTCCAGAATCTATGATACAGACTAAAGTCAAACTCCCAACTGAACAGGTTAATGTAGGTGAAGGATAAGTCAAAAGAATACCTTTCTCCGCACTGGAGTCACACTCCTTCTCGTCTATCACGAAACGAATCGAGAACAGAGGCGTGCCCAATTTTGTCTCCCGATTTTCGGAATTTGCCGAAACAGTGGATTTTGAATTTGGAGTGTTTGTATAAAAACCTGATGAGGTTCTAGCCAAACTGAAATTTTGACTTTCCGCTAACTTGCTTTGTTCTTTCTGGGGAGTTGAGGAATCCAACTCGCTGTCCACACTCTCCCCTAATGGGGGCTGCGATATTCATTTCTCAAACTATTCCCCTTCGATTCCGGTGGCTGAGACATCGTAGGTACAAACGGCGGATATTGCGGAGTCCAGCGGACAATGCCATATTCACCGCTGGGGAAGGAGTGGACGTGGGAGTTGCCACTCCCCCTCCAGAACGTAAATTCGGCGCATATCCAGAATACGCTTGCGCTCCTGCTGAGTTCATAGCATTTGGCGCGCATGTCTGAGATGTACCCCGCTGATACCCGCAACTCATCGCTGTCGGTTGGTAGGATTGGTTGTAACCATACGGAGCATTCCGATTTCCAAGGTCTTCTCTTCCCCAATTCTGTCTTCCATTATTGGGCCAAGGTCTTCGCGACTGAAAATTTCTTCTTTGACCCCTGTTTCTGGAAAATCGGTCATCTCTCTCTCTTTTCCCATTGGAGTCTCCTTCATTCTTCTTTCCTTCGTCTTCCTCCGTTTGAGACGAAGTGTCCTTGGTTTGTTGTTTTCCTGACTTTTCAGACTTCTTGACGAATTTAGCCTGGCGCTCCTGGAAACGTCTGAACCTTTTGTCGGTGACCGGTTCACTCGGCTTCGGATCCTTCAATCCTCGTCCTTCAATCTCTGCTATTTTGACCATGAGATGTATATTTTTCGGTTCAACAGCCCGCAGTAACTTGGCATCACCAGCTGGTAAACAGTCCAAAACGATTTCAATTAGCTCGGTTTCATCCGGATACTGCGCCACCGCATAGTACTGCGCTATGATTTCCCAGGCAAAATCTGTCAACCGGTTGTATTTTGTTCGATCATACTTCATTCCCTGGATAAATTTCTTTTGCAGTCTTTCCATTCTAGCCGAAAAATAGTGTTCCCTGAATAAGCGTAGGAAATCTGCATAACTGTTGATGTCCTTGCTAACAGTCTGAAACCACGTCTTGGCCCCAGATGTTAAACAACAAGGTACCAATGTTAAACGTTCATGTTCCGATGCTGAAGTTACTTTAAAAGTTTGCTCTAAATTTTCTAAAAAGAATCTAGCCAAACCGTATTACCTGAGAAATGATTTAGTTCTGATAGTCTTAAATTTAATGTTCGCTTACCAAAACATTCCTCGTTCCTACTGCGATGCGGGAGAATTGTGGCCTACCACGGGGCTCTTTGCACCCAAATAATTTTGTCCGAAAGTTGAATAAGGTTGATAATTTTGTCCAGAAGTTTGATTGTTTGGCATCAATACCACCGCGTGACCACACATTCCCTCCTGAACTCCAGCACAAGAAGGAGTCATGTCTACTACATTGTTTGAGGACACCACATGGTTCAACCGACACATGGTATTTGAAGAACCTGACACCTGAGGTGAAACTAACAAAGGATTCGACCTCCTAGACAAAGCCTGACGACCTGGTGTCTCAAAACAGGATGGATTTGAATTGTTTATGTTCGACATATGAGAGGGAAATTCAAATGGAAGGACATTTGAGCCGTGTATACTGGTCGGCTGACAGAGACAGTCACCGTGGAGACAGCACGAGTCTCCCCAACGGAAGAGACTGGTACATCCACTTACTAAAAAATATAAATAAATAAAAATAAAAATAAAATATAAATATATGATATAAATAAACCTATGTTTTGTGTTTGTATGATGTTCACTTTCCTTGAGACTACAGGCTATGCAAATGTATCACCGACTGATGATAACGAACCAATGGGCCCGTGTGGACTTGCCATCAACAGTCACTGACACATTTACCAAGCCAATCATCTACGGAAAATAGAACTCAAATTTGCCCATAATGAGAAGATTCCAGAGTCTCTTTCATCTCAACTCACAGTCCGGTATGCAGGTCTGCAGTTCATCATCCGCATCCCACCGTGAAATAGGTTGCGAACCACAAACTACTGACACAGGACATCGACCTACGAGTGGAGCTGGCAATGAGCACCATGGAGATCCTAATTTTGTCTGTAAAAGCCCTATCAAAATAAAAAAAATCTCATACGAATCCCAAACAGAATTTTGTAGCGCAACGGAAATAACAAAAATCCAAACTGAAAATTTTGATCAAAACTGGTAGAAAAGAAAAAAATAATGAATTCTGAAGACTCGGTTGTTTCCAACCCCGGTCACACTAAGGGAAAATCTCTTTCTTCGATTCACAGCTATTTCATTTCACCAGTAAAATAATTGTGTACGTACTGCTCTTTGCCTTGTTCATACTTCACATACATTTCAAACATAACTGTACTCAAATTTACTACCTAAACTAAAATGCTATATTCTGTACTTGAAAAGAAAGATGTTACTTCACGGCTAGTAAAATTTTATTTGACATTATTCATTGAAAATAGAGTTGACAGGAAAATCTAATAAAAAAATCTTTACATTTGCTTGTACGGATATACCCATCTGTACTGAAATCAACCAAAAGAAAATAACATTAAATATTTCTAAATCTTCAGAGCCGAAACATTGTTTACTTTTCATTCAGATTTCAAGAATATTCTTAAGCTATGCATATTCATAAATATTCTCAATATTCGTAAACATTTACATTAGAACGACACAAAATAAAAGAAAAATCAACAAAACACATTACATTTAAAATATACACTAGACCAATCTACATATTCTCTGTGGTTAGCTATTGTTTTTCTTTTATACCAGTTTTGATCAAAATTTTCAGTTTGGATTTTTTTTATTTCCGTTGCGCTACAAAATTCTGTTTGGGATTCGTATCAGATTTTTTTTTATTTTGATAGGGCTTTTACAGACAAAATTAGGATCTCCATGGTGCTCATTGCCAGCTCCACTCGTAAATCGATGTCCTGTGTCAGTAGTTTGTGGTTCACAACCTATTTCATGGTGGGATGCGAATGATGAACTGCAGGCCTGCATATCGGACTGTGAGTTGAGATGGAAGAGACTCTGGAATCTTCTCATTATGGGCAAATTTGAGTTCTATTTTCCGTAGATGATTGGCTTGGTAAATGTGTCAGTGACTGTTGATGGCAAGCCCACACGGGCCCATTGGTTCGTTATCACCAGTCGGTGATACATTTGCATAGCCTGTAGTCTCAAGGAAAGTGAACATCATACAAACACAAAACACAGGTTTATTTATATCATATATTTATATTTTATTTTTATTTTTGTGCAAAAATCTGCTGCAATTCAGAACTGGTGTCTTGGGCTCCTCACTGTTGTTGAAACGTTTCAATGCAAACCACTTTTTCAAGCGAAGAAAAAAGAATAAAGATACTAGGGACGAGGTTGAGGCTGGAAGGAGTATGATTGAATAGTTTCCATCGAAATTTTTGAATTGTCTCAACAGTACGAGCACGTATATATGGGCAGGCGTTGTCATGGTTTATAAGAATTCCAGACAGTAGCATTCATATCTGCCGAATTCGGATGGCACCTCGCAGATTATTAAGAGCTTGGCAATACACAAGTACTGTAATTGTACGTCCTGGTTCCAAGAATTCCTAAAAAATAACACACTTTTGGCCCTAAAACAAATGATTTTGTGAACTAATGGTGTTTATTTTGAATTTATTCGATTTAGGAAAATCAGATTGCCGCCATTGCGTTAATGATGATTCGACTCCCCAGTGGCATACAATATCTAGGATTTCAGTCTCCGTCAATATATACATGAGAAAAGATGTAATCCTTCCTCCTCCACCTCCCCAGCGGGCTAAATAGTTACTTGCAACTGTCATTCTTTGCTCTTTGAAAGCATCTGTCAACATTTTTGGCACTCATCTCGCACCGACCTCGCACATAGTCAGTCACAATTCGATTCACTGTTTTCGCTGATACGTCTGGAAACTTTTTTGGCAAGTACAGTTATTGTAAACCAACTATTGGCTCGCACTTTCTCGACAATATGCTCCAACAAATAATCCGTCTAAAAACAATGTCTTCTACGCCCATCGACATGAACATTTCAACATTCTTCGCGAAACTCTCTGTACCCTTGCCTGACCTCTTCACTCGTTACTATCGATCCGTAAATGGCATACAATGCCCGATAGATGCCAGCTGCATTCTGTCTTTTGGCATTTAGAAATCGTATGACAGATCTACTTCACATTTGATATAATTTTGTATTTTGGGAGCCATTTTACCTTACTGCAACTCGAGAATACTATGACATGTTTCTGCTCATGCTCAATTCCATCAGTATTGCCATGCATAATTTTTAAAGAGTGTAAACGATTAACTTGTTTCGCACTATAATAAAAGGTAATATCATAACGCAGTTTTTAAAATGGTTTTTGATAAAATCAGCAGCCTTAGTTATAAATAAATATATGAACTGGTGATTAAGCATTCTGACTGGATTAAGTATGTTACTGAAATTATTTACTTCTTAAACTATTCAGTGTCAGATACATTGGGTGTAGCGCCAGCTAATATTTATAATGGGACCGATTTCATACAACCGATTCAGCAACATTTTGGCATTACACTTAATGAAAATTATGAAACGGGCTATTCACAACTTGTGACTATGGTACATTTTCGCAGGACGCAGGAAGTTTTCGCTCGCAACAAGAAAATAGAAGAACAACAATTAGGTAAAACTAAGATTCAAACTAACGATTTAGTCTTTGCAAAATTGCACTACACAAAGCGATGCATCCTTAAAAAGGATTTATAAATTTTGTGATTTATTTGCGGGGCCCTATCTATGTATAAGACAAGTTATGCTTAGAGTTTTCGAACTAATGGACGTGAAAACTGAAAAACTTTTGGGTTTACGCAATATTGATGAACTTAAGTTATGGCATCCTTCACAGTATACTAAGATTAAATGGATGCAATTAGTTAAAACACTAGTTCCTTCTGAGATTGTGACTAAAGTCAACATGGATAACACCTAATCTTTGAACTTATTCTTAATATGATAATCTTTTTGCTTGTGTTAGTTTTTGTTGTAATGTTAATTATTGTGTTATGTTCTGAATATTGTCGATATTTTGTTTGACTATATCCTGTATTTGATCCTATCTTGCGTAACATAGCAATTATGTAAATATAATATCCTTTTCGCAATCCTTTCAGTTCTGCCCGCTAAAATAATATAAATTTTGTTAAACTACAACTTATGTATCAATGGCCACAAAGGACCTTAAAAGTAAATAACTTCTATGCCGTAATCCGAACGACGTTGATATATAAATATGAGATATGATTATGTGTGAATTGTAATTTTTATATATACGAGGGTCATTCGGAAAATAAAGTAATTTAGTATGTAATGATTAACGGCCCAGGATTTCTTTTTACTTTTATTAAAAAAAAGTCCGATAGTTCAAGGCGCCATATACAACGATACATGTACTTCAATGTGTCTTTATTTGTATTAGTTGGCAGAATTTACTTTGAAATTATGCACAAACTGTTTAAGAAAGGAAGAAGAAGAATATGCAAAATTGGATATAGATATATTTTCTTTTCATTTTATATACGTTGCTGTTTTGTTATTAGAGTAATTTGACGATGTAAAAATAGTTGTCATGACAATGAAGAATAAATAATAAATAATTACGGATCCATCTTGCAAAAGGCTACATGCACAATTTTGAGAAGTGTATTTGCTTAATTCGTTAAGTGCCATAATAAAAAGTTAATGTTTAAATGTAATGCATAAAATGTTTTATGGTGATTTTCGTAGCCTAGTTTATATAAAAGGTACAAACTGAGGACCTTAGAAATAACGACGATATATATATAAAATTTGGTGGTTCATCACAGAACTTCATTTTGCTTTGAATAAGTGTCGCGTTTCTCTCAACAGCTTCCACCTCGCCGTTGGTAGTAATTTCATGATTTGCGTTTGAATTCATATTGGCAGAGTTTTAATTCAACGGAGCTTGTTTCATCTTCGCCGCCATTTCCCCCATATAGGGTCTGTGGAATCAGTGACTGAGGAGATGTATGTGTACGATGAAGAAGAAGGCATCGTGCAACGAGAAATTACTTATGTTCCAGGTCTTTATAAAATTTTCGATGAAATCCTAGTAAATGCAGCGGACAACAAAGATATCCCAAGATGGACTGCATTAAAATCGAACTAGATCCCGAAAACAATCAGATTTCAATCTGGAATAATGGTCAAGGTATACCGTTGTCGAACATAAAGACGAGAAGGTGCACGTTCCCACTATGATATTTGGACATTTGTTGACTTCATCTAATTACAACTATGAGGAAGAGAAAGTTACGGCTGGAAGAAATGGTTATGGTGCTAAATTGTGCAATATCTTCAGTACCAAGTTTACTGTAGAAACAGCCTCAATACAGTATAAGAGAAGCTTTAAGCAGACATGGGCAAACAGTATGAGCAAAGCGTCTGATCCCAAAATAAAGGACTTCTTTGGTGATGACTACACGAAAATTACTTTTTCTCCAGATCTTGCGAAATTCAAGATGCAAACGTTGGATAAGGATATCATTTCTCTTATGTCTCGATGAGCGTATGGCGTAGCAGCTTGAACGGGAGGAGTAAAAGTATTTTTGAATGGTAAACGATTACCAGTTAAGAATTTCAAGGATTATGTAGTACTGTACCTAAAACGTAGAGAAGATGATATAGGGAAACCTGTGAAGGTGATCTACGAGAAGATAAACGATCTTTGGGAAGTTGATATTTCCACATCAGATAGGGGTTTTCAGCAAGTATCCTTTGTTAACAGCATAGCTACAACAAAGGGTGGCCGGCATGTAGATTACGTAGTGAATATGGTGGTAAAGAAATTAACAAAGGCAACCAAGAAGAAGAATAAGGCTGGCATACAAATTAAACACTTCCAAATAAAAATCATTTATGGATTTTTGTGAATTGTTTAATTGTGAATCCTACTTTCGATTCACAGACAAAGTAAAACATGACGCTTCAGGCAAAGAGTAATGGTTCTAAGTGTACTCTGTCAGAGAGGTTTGTCACTAATGTAACAAAATGTGGAATCATTGAATCTGTATTAACGTGGGCGAAGTTCAAGGCAAAACATCAGTTGGACAAGAAATGCAGCACCAAAAACAAAATAAATTACGAGGAATTCTAAAGTTAGAGGATGCTAATGATGCTGGAACGAAGAATTCCTCAGACTGTACTCTTATCCTTGCTGAAGGAGACTCAGCCAAGTCTTTGGCTGTGTCTGGTGTTGGTGTGGTAGGGCGAGATAAATACAGTGTATTTCCCCTCAGAGGTAAACTTCTAAACGTACGAGAAGCAACGCACAAACAGATACTTGATAATGCTGAAATAAATAATATTACCAAGATTGTTGGTCTACAGTACAAAAAGAAAATACATCTAATTATATCAAATTTTGCATATTCTTCTTCTTCCTTTTTTAAAAAGCTTGTGCATAATTTTAAAGTAAATTCTGTCAACTAATACAAATAAAGAGACATTGAAATACTTGTAACGTTGTAACTGGATGTACAAAGCCAGGTTTGACTCGTCCCTAGCTTTTTTCTATATTTCGTGAACTCGTATTTTGTTAAAGGGATTAAAATGAATTTAAAATAAAGCATCTCTAACAAATATCTAAATTGTGTGTTTGTATTAAAGGGGTTAAGTTTCGCAAATGACCTTCCAAAAATTACAAAATGTATGAGGAAATTGAATGAATTATGCGAAATTTAAGCATCATACATGCGAAAAAGGCAGTAAAGATTAACACTGTACTTTAATTAATTGCTGAAAAATTGAAGTTTAATCTTCTACCATGTGTAGTAACTGTCTTAGCAACTAATCTAAAGTCTTTCCAGCCTTAGGACAAAGTAGACGCAAACAAAGCGAAATGTATTACTCCGCTGCTCACACGTGCTTAGGCAGCGAGAGACGTGAACAGCAAGATCGTCTGCTAGCTTACTGTCATTAGATCGCATAATTTCCAAAGTGTAAGGCTACAGTTAATTGGTAAATAATTAACGGACTGACACCGACTACTACTATGTTGGAAATAATTATGTATTTTCTTAAATCTTTATATAAACGAGATTGCCTGTATTCTTGTTGTCCTCTTTCGCGTTTTATAACACGAGACGAAGATGGATTACTGTCACTCATCTGTCATCTATTACTGTCACTGTCGTTATGAAACTGCATTCTACAATAATTTTAAATGAGCGGGGTTGGCGCGTGAATACATAAGTATGCGCAGTAAATACATGTCCAAGTGCGAGTAAGGTTGAAATAAAGCTACATCTGTTATTAAATATTGTGTGTATTGCGTTTATTATCACAAAATGCAGGATAAATTCAGATATCTTTATTTAAAATCATTATTTTAATAGGGATTATATTGTGGTTGGACATTAGTGCAGTGAGACCAGCAACCAATCACTGGTCATCCACCTACTGGTAGTCAGGTGGGTTTGTTCATATCTAGTTTTTTTCTAATACTAGAGAGAGAGTAGGAACTATTTGATGCAAAAGGGGAGATAAAGATACCGATTAATTCTAGCAGCACTCTAAAATATCCCACAACGTGTCGTCCCTTTGGGTCTCGATGCTATCCTATTTTAGAGGAGTATAAATCTGTGAAATCTACTGAAGGAATATATGAATTAATTTCATAATACCTAGGTAGAATTGTATAAGACATAACCTCTTATACTTATAACCAAGATATATAAATACGAAATGGAAAGCGTGTTCCTTACCACGTAGTACTCTATAAGGAAGACATGATGAAGCGAAGCGCTGTGTGAAGACAATCTACAAAGTGATCACGGAGGTGTCACATGCAAGCCATGTGTTTTATGCCCTATGAAGTGTTTTCCCACTATCTTGTTTATGTGTGTACTTTCCGTCCCGTGTGGTCCCCTGCTTTGCTCCTGCTCTGACTCGGTTAGATTGCATTCGTACGCTTATAGCACAAGTTGGTTTGTGTTTTAAAGGTGGTTCGTGTTTTATGACATATGAGCTGTTGGATGGCAAAGTGACGTAAGTTAGTTTTGAGACATTTTGAGATATTGAGACTTTTATTAGAATCGATATTGAAAAATCGGACAAAATCAGTTCCTTGTGCTGCCATCTTTTGGTCTATGGCCTGGTTCTTTTACTCTGAGATACGTCACTTTGCCATCCAACGTCTCATATGCCACCACGCTGTATTATACTTAGCTCTTCTAAAGTCAATCTGTATCCATGGGTACCGACTACGTGGGTACTCCGGGACTCAAGCACCCATTGGAGGTATTTAATGGATGGTGATCACCCATTGAATTTTTGAGTTCGAATTAACTTCGAAATTACACTTTCATGCGGTGAGTGATAAAAAGAAACTATAATCTATGTGATCCCAGGTTAAATTTTAGATAGGGATCCACATGTGTTGAATAATAATTTATCAATACCTACTTTAGACTTAAGGTTTACGGCATACCAAGACTCTAGCGCTATGCCATTACAACGATAATAATAATCCATAATTGTAATTTTGTATAGTTATTTCTTTCAAGAACTTGGTGCTTGATCATTTTAATTTATATTTTTTTTAATGTAAAACGCTGTACGTAAATTACGAGACAGTTGAATCATTTTCTATTTTCACTCAAATTATCCTCAATTTTTTTAAAAGTAATCATTATTTTACTGTAATGATTATTAATTTTAATAATTTTCAGCTTCCTTATTTTGGTCAATATTACTGAACACTTTTGAAATTCATTAACAAAACAAAACCTTAATTTTTTGGAATTTTGTTCAATACAAAGTTTAGAAATCATGCAAAAATAAATTAAAATAAAATTTATTTTTGTTGCCTTTGCAATTTAACAATAATTTCACGGTTCATTTTATTTAAGAAGGTTTTGATAGTCTTTTCTACCTCTCAGGATGAATTTGGACACCATTGGTCTGTTGGATATACTAAAAAAATTTAAAAAAGGACATTACTACCGAAGTCTGAGAGCACCCATTTAAAAATCGGCGCCTATGTCTGTACCCATTAATGCAACTTATTCCTCACAATACTAACGTAAGGAAACAAGTTTACAATTCCAATGAAACATTATTTTCGTTATTTCTGAATATTTCTTTTTGTTTTAGGTAGCTAAATAACTTTTAAAATAGCTTTAAGTTCTTCTGATCATGAGGGAATTATCAGAATATCCTTAGCAACACACTGGTGCATTGTTATCTAGGAGAACAACGAAGATTTCATTCAAAGAGGCAGACCTCCTTTGTCCTCTTCCCTTTGTTACGGCTCTGGTGATCAATTGGGAGATTAGTATGAATGATTTATCTTCATTTCGTGCTTGGTTCGATCCCTAGGCATCCATACATGGATCAAATACCATATTTAAACTCAGCATAATATTAAATGCACTAAAAATTGTGGAGTATGCAGCCCACAATATTCGACAGATGCCACTTCTCTTTGTAAGGTGATTTTTTTTTAACCGAGGATAGACTTCTATAATTATGGGTTCATTGATCATGATGAAATGTTCATTAATTTTTTAGGTAATACCAATAGTCATAAGCGGTATAAATATATATTGCACATATCGTCATATGAGAACCAGAGGGACATAACTCCAAAAATCGGTTGTTCGTTTTTCTTTATATATGTATATAATTTTTAAAGGCTCACTTGGTGACAAATCGACGTAACTCTAAAACTTCTTGTCGTTAAAAGGCAGTAACGTATCTCTCATTTGCTGATTGATCTTAGACCCAGAAGAGCGGAACATCCAATACGTTCTTCTGTTTTAAAAGAAGTCATTCAATTTTCAAGACCAAACAGACGTATTGGTTCATACGTTTCTCTGACTCGAAAACTCAAATGAATTTTCAAAAATACGTTTTAGTGAGTAACATAGCCTTAAAGGTGGGGTAAGTAATTTTTTATATTGAAAACACACTGTTATTTCGTTATTTTAAAAAGAAGTAAATAAAATATTAACATAAAGAAAATGAAATGTCGATACACTTTTTACTCCCTAGGAAAATATGCAGATTACAGTTTTGTCAAGTAGTTGTTCGCGACAATGCAAGTTGTTTTTAGACAGTCTGTAGTTGCCGTCTTTGATTTTTTTAGAAGTTTCTTTTTAGCTCTTTAGGAAGAATGACAAAAACAAAGAAAAGAAACAAGAGAGTCGTGAATGAAGTGTTGCTAGTGACTAGCACGTCGTCCCGCACAGTTCGTGTATGAATTGCAATCAAATTGAATAACACCGAGAAAACAGAAGAAGAAAACTTTGAGTCTGTACAGAAAACAAACAAGATCTTTTGAGTTCGTTTTATACAACGAGATACTTTGTATCGGTCGATGATTACTTGTATCTTGGGCAGAAAGTGCTTCTACACGAGCACTATACCTGATATAATGTTACTTAAAAATAACAAAAGAAGAATGTTTTTAAGATATAAGAAATATACATTATTATTGTATAGTTGGTTGCTATGTAGTTTGTTTATAGATATATAATTAACATGTATGATTGCAAGACAGTTTGTGTGAATATACGTTAAAAGAGAATCAACGAATAAATTATCTAATACTTATCATGGACTTGTAATTTCAGTATAAAAGGTGATAATACTAGTGAATATAATTACGGAAGATATTTTAAGGTATAAACGATTATTGCCACTAAAGTTATACTTATATTATTAGCCGAACCAGGGTTGATGACTACCTTTGGTGAGTCGTTGTAAAATTTTTCGTTTACCTCACCCGGGATTCTTGTAAATTCATATCCCGAAGTCTAAAGTAAGGGTGAATTTACCTCAGTAAGAAGGTTCATGAATACGAACTCAACTATTCTCAGAAGTGGCAGAGTAATCACAAGAAAAATTATGATCGGTGAGATAGTAGAAAATGAAACTGTTGACAGTGTTAACAACGAGCAAAATATAGCTCCCATTACACCCGAAGTGTTGACATTAGAAGACAAAATTTTAATGGCAATACAGCGACAGGAACAAAGCCGAAAAGACGAATTAGAAGCCATGAAGCAAAATTTGGCTCAGATGTCCAACGAATTGAGTAAAGGATTAGAGCACATAGATCAAAAGTCAGAAGAATTGAGTAGAAGATTAGAGCGAATAGATCAAAAATCAGAAGAGACGAAACAATCTGTTATCCAGGCCGTGAGAGACATCACATTACAGTTTGATGAAAAGCTAAAAAGATTATCTGAAGATTGCCAGGATAATTACAACCATGTAATCCAAAAAGTCAATTGTGTAAAAAAGGATTTGGAAGTAATAGAATCTTCTGTTCGTCAGCAAAAGATTCAGGTCACAGATAATTCTAACCAAATACGTGCAAATACTCAATTGATATCTACCTTACAAGAGGAAATTAGGACATTACAGATTAAGGACAACGCATACCACAACAACATGGTTAATGATCGTTTGGAGTTCCCTTGTTCACAAGAGATGACCTCGCATTCACCCGCAGCAGATCAACGTGGACCTTACGTTATCTCTTCTTCAAGTAATCCATCCGATGAGGACATTATTTTGGAAAGAATTCATCCAAGGGATACAGATGGGCGGAAAAGAGATGGTGGAACCACGCATAACGCAGTAGGTAGAAATTGTCACTCAACACGAACACGAAATGGTGAAAGGAATGTAAAGTTAAGTGTAAAGATGAGCGAAATACGTGCTATGAGTAAGTTTAGTGGTAAATGTAATGAAAATGCTACTTCTTTCCTAGAAAAATTTCAGGATGAGTGCAGTATAATGTGTATAGATAAATCGCAATATATGAAACTAATCCCTCATTTATTACTCCCACCATGTTCTTTATGGTTTAAAGCAGTACGAGATCACGTCAATACATATGAGGAATTCAAAGCAGCGTTGATTGCAAATTACGAAAACGACTTTTTACTTGCAAACAGAGATGCCACGATTAGAAACCAACCTTTTAATCCTCGCTTGCACAAATCTGTTGTTGATTTTGTTGTAAATACGTATAACGAACTAAAAGTCGTAAATCCGTTGCAATCGGAATCTAGAGTGATTTCATCTATTCGAAATCTACTACCGTTTAAATTACAACAGATCCTGTTTTCTACCCAATGCATGAGTTTTAATCACTTATTAATGCTTGTCCAATGTTATGAAACTCAATACCAGACACTGAATCATCAAGCGGGAGTAGGTAAAATTAAAAACAATTCAGATCACCTTGTAACGGATGGTGAACAATACGGAACATAACCTAAATCGAGCAAATTTAAACAATCAGAACGAACAAAATAGACAAAGATATGTTGGAAATCCACCTAACCTAATCAACCGTGACAATCCTTATGTCAGACCATATAACCAAAGTAGATTCAAAAATAGACGAAATATATGGCGAAATTCCAGAAATACAGTAAACTACATGGATAGACGTAATCATAATTCAAGAGATGGCACTTCATATCAAAATCAAGATATTGACACAATTCCTGTACAGAATAACAATGCGGGACATAATCATGATTGTGCGGTACAATGTACTTTATTGGAACCATATACGAGTATGAATTTAAACTAACTGCAGCTGATGTGGTAGGGGTTAAACCCATATCAGCTATAGATTCTCATGAACATTTATCTTCAAATTTATGTGATAATGTCAAACCCATATCAGCTATTGATTCTTATGAACATTTATCTTCAAATTTACGTGTTCATGTTAATGATGAGAACGACCTTTTGCATGACGTATCTGTAAATAATTATTCGGAAATAGCAGTCAATAGATGTCAATATCAATTTATGCCTGTAGTAAATCGTTGTTGGTTCAAAGATGATAATGTCAATGATGGTTTTGGTGTTGAAGAAAACTTTGTATTTTTAAAATCATATAGTACTGCTAGAATACCCGTCAAAATAAATGGGTTAAGCACAGAAGCTTTACTGGACACAGGCGCAAACGCCTCTCTATTATCATATTCGTCATGGAAAGCAATTACTAGTAATTATTCGAATTCTAAATTACAAAAGGCTGAGAATCTCATTATAGTCGATTTTACCGGTAAACATAAAAAGAGAGTAGCTGGAATTACTCGTGTGACAATAGCTATATAAGATTTTGAAATATCTATTCCTATTCTAGTGATAAAGGAACTGAATGAAAAATTAATTATTGGTTTAGATTTATTGTCTCAATTGCGTGTCATGCTCGATTTTAGAAATCAAACGTTAACTATACCCGGCATACCTCAGGAAATCGTTCAGAAACTTCTTCCTAAATCCGATGATATTGCTTGTCAATATAATAATGGTCATAATGTATTGAATAATGTTTCTGTAAATTCAGAAAGTGATAAATTAAATGATCAATTAACGCAAGTCACACAAAATTTGATGGATTCAAAAGATAATGTATTGTTTTCTGAGTGTGTTAAGTCACTTGAAAGTAGTCTTGATTTTATAGATGATACAGTAAAAACTCACTTTAAGGATATATTATATAAACATAAAAATGTCTTTTCAGAACGTCCTGGATGTTGTAAGGATTTTGTTTATTCTTTTAAGGTTAAGACAGACAAACCCATTGTGACTAAGCCCTATATAATTCCCTACCGATACAGGGAAAATGTACGTCAGCAAATTACAGACATGTTAAGAAATGGGATCATTAGGCCTTCACGAAGCATTCACCTTAATCCATTACATGTAGCTCCTAAGAAAAATGGTTCTCTACGTGTGGTTTTGGATTTGAGACGCACGAATTGTCATATTGATTTGGAACAAGTGAGGTATCCTCCAGTGGAAGAAATATTAGCCTCTTTACAAGGGAATGCAGTATTCGGAAATTTAGATCTAGTACTGGCCTATAATCAGGTCGAATTGCATGAGGATTCGAAACCGTATACGGCATTTTGTTTTGAAGGTCACTTATATGAGTACAACCGTGTAGTCTTTGGGCTTATCAATGGTAGTGCGGCGTTAGCTTCCTGCTTAAATAAAGTCTTAGGTCAAGACTTACGCAGCAACGTGATCACCTACGCCGACGACATTTTGATAATGGGAAAGAATCCGCAGGAATACTTGAAGTACTTAGATATAGTTTTAGATAGATTGGAAAGTTCGGGTCTTACTATCAACCTACAGAAATCCAAATTCCTACAAAATTCTATAGAATTCCTTGGCTACCAAATTGACGCATCTGGTTTACAGTTCAGTCAATCTAAAGTACAAGCCATAGAGGATCTGCCTGCGCCGTTAAATGTGAAACAAACACGGCAAGTATTAGGGCTCTTCAATTGGTTTAACGCAGCCCAACCTTTATTTATGATTATAAAGGAAGGAGTACCATGGCAATGGGGTCCGATTAAAGAACATAGTTTTAATAAGTTGAAGGAGAGCGTAAAGCGAAACATCCATTTGAATCACCCTCGATATGACGTTCCTTTCTATGTCCAGTGTGACGGTTCTCAACTTGGAATCTCTGCAGTACTCTGGCAACCAAATCCAACCATTAAGGAACCGGCCGTTATCCATTGCGCTAGCCGTACTTTAAAGAAAGCCGAGAAAGGATACACAACGACAGAAATCGAACTTTTGGCCGTACGTTTTGCGATACAAAAATTTGCTCCATATCTCAGTGGATGCCATTTCATAGTACTTACCGACCATAATTCATTACGATACCTTAACAGCATACAGGGATATAATAACAGACTACTTCGTTGGTCGTTAGAGCTTCAGTCTTATGACTTCGAAGTACAACACATTAAAGGAGTAGATAATGGACCCGTAGATACCTTATCACGTCTGTTTCCTGGAGAAGAACAACATATATTGTCCATCAACGAATTTAAGGTCTTACAGGATGAAATAGCTACCATTTCAATGGAAGATCTAAGAGAACATCAAATGAATTATCATGAATACAACCAAATCATGGAACATTTGTCTTCATGCAGTATGGAGTGTAATTGTCCCAAACAATGGAATTCCAGATTTAAATTATCCAACGGAATTCTACTTATTAAAGATTTTAAATTCAAGTCTAGAAACAAAATTTGCATTCCACCTACGTTGACAACCCGCATATTAAAAGCTTATCATGACGATTTCGGTCATTTTGGTTATGTAAAAGTATGTGCCTTGATTAATAAATCTTTTTATTGGAGAGGAATGAGAGCTCAAATCAAAAATCATATCAAGGACTGTATTGAATGTATGCGAATCAAACATAACTACCAGGCTGTACAAAAACCTATGCTCTCAATAACGCCAGAGAGACCACATTCGTTCTTATCTATCGATTTATATGGACCGCTACCACGAGCAGCTACCGGAGAAACTTACCTACTTACTACTATGGATATCTTTTCGCGCTATGTAGTAGCTTATCCTCTGCGTAGAGCGACGTCCACTGCTATCATAAATAAAATCTTGAACGTATACATTCCACATTGTGGTCCTATCGAACACATATTATGTGATAATGGTTCACAGTTCAAAAGTGATGTGTTTATTAAAGCAATGAACAAGGCTAACATTAAAATTCATTTCGTAACTCCGTACCATCCTAGCAGCTCTGTTGTAGAAAATGTGCATCGTAATTTTGGTATGTTGTTTCGACACTTTTGCAAAGATAAGCATGCCGAATGGATTAAGCATGTCAATCAAGTCACGTATCTTTTGAATCATTCGATATCAGACACTTTGGGCGTGTCTCCTGCTAATGTACATAACGGTTCTGATTTGATTTTCCCTGTGGAACAACATTTTAATGTCAAGTTAGAAGATTCGACAATCGTAGATTCTTCGAGTTTAGTGAATATGGTAAAAATTCGAAGACACAACAAATTTTTGAAACGTAATTCTCAACTAGAGTCTTTACAAGAAGGAAAATATCGGATCAAGATCAATGACTTAGTTTTTGTTAAACAATATCCACAAAGTAATGCGTTGTTAAAGAAGATTTATAAATTTTGTGACATTTTCTCAGGTCCTTATTTATGTTTCAAGGAAATAAACCCTAAAGTTTTTTAATTGTTGAACGTTAAAACGGGTACATCAATTGGACTTCGTAATATAGATGAGTTGAAGGTTTGGAGACCTACCCAGTATACAAGAGAAAAATGGATGCGTTTAGTGAAAAGATTAGTTGCACCTGACATTCTTGCTCAAATTAATAAGAATGGAGACTAAAAGAAAAAAAAGGGAGTGTCTTCTGTTTGTGTAAAAATAAATTTATTTTCTTCCTTTTACTCGTCCGAACGTAGGTTACATTTAATTTTTGATTTTTACTTAATTTAATTTTCTTTAATTCTCATTAACCAATGATAATTTTCAAATGATTTCAATTCTTTCTTGTTAATGTGAAGAATTATAATTCGATTCATAATTGATTAAAAGCAAAGGTTATTTATATTATATTGATTTGTGTTGAAACTTAATTATCAAGGATTATGTTAAGTATAAGGTTCATTCTATTAAGCTAGTTATTCGACGACTGTCTTCATGCGACACCTTATATGTTACTCGCATAAGATTCTTCTGTATTCTGACGCCTCATTGATACGATGTATACATTAAAAACATCATCTAACATAGTTGTTATATAATGCGCCCTGGGAAGATCAAACAATTTTTTTTAACATCACCGTTTTTAATAATGATTGAAACTGTTGATCATTGTAATGTGTTTTAAAATGAAATTATTTCTTACATTTTTGACTTCGCACCCTTCGTTGATTATATTAGTAAGCGACGACGTTTTTATAATAAAAGATAAATATTAAAGGAATAAAAGACTTATTATAAATGTATCTATATAAAATAATTGAACAAAATGATATATGAGGTGCGATCAAAATGTAAAGAATAGCACTATTCTTATGCCATCATTATAAACGGACCAGTGGTTCTTAAATATAAAAGCCAAGCTCACTTGTAACTTTTATATTCAGTCCCATCATCGGGCGACATTTTATACAACGAGATACTTTGTATCGGTCGATGATTACTTGTATCTTGGGCAGAAAGTGCTTCTACACAAGCACTATACCTGATATAATGTTACTTAAAAATAACAAAAGAAGAATGTTTTTAAGATATAAGAAATATACATTATTATTGTATAGTTGGTTGCTATGTAGTTTGTTTATAGATATATAATTAACATGTATGATTGCAAGACAGTTTGTGTGAATATACGTTAAAAGAGAATCAACGAATAAATTATCTAATACTTATCATGGACTTGTAATTTCAGTATAAAAGGTGATAATACTAGTGAATATAATTACGGAAGATATTTTAAGGTATAAACGATTATTGCCACTAAAGTTATACTTATATTATTAGCCGAACCAGGGTTGATGACTACCTTTGGTGAGTCGTTGTATTTTCGAGTAATAATTATGTGCCTATTGCTGATCCGGGATCATTAACATCAACAACAGAATTGAATAACGCCCCCCCCCCCAAAAAAAATGGATGAAGAAAACCCTGAATCTAATGGTATAGTAAACGAAGATCATTAGAGTTCATGTTCAGGTGATGATTATCTACCAAGTGCTGACCCGAAACAGGCACGTAGCCAAGGAGTGGGTCCGGGGGGTCCGGACCCCCCCCCCCCCTCTTCGAGAACATATATGAAAAAAATTAAGAAAGGATGAAACAAAAAGAAACGAGAAAAAGAAGAATCAGCGTTAAAAGTATAAAACTACAGCAAACGTTTGGTTACTCCTTCTTATGTGGAACTTTGTGTGTAGGAAACGGAAGGGGTTCAATCTAAAAATTGATATTATTTGAACTGACCGTTTCGAATTCCATTTAGCTCCATGCTAATTCTATGGAGTACAAATGACAATCAATAAACCTGTTCTATCAGGTAGATTCTCAGGTAGAACTTAAGAAATGCCAACAATCACCAGAGCCTGGCAACATAAATTCCAATTACACTTTAAAGTAATTTTCAATTTCGCGGCAACACTAATCCATTTTATAGGAGGTGTTTACCGCCGAAAGAGATATCGTTGCTATCTTCGACGGCATTAATCGAAGATAAGAAAAAGAAGAAGGAAGAAGACAACAAGAACCCAGTTCGAATTACCTAGGAAACTGTATATTTTTCAATATTTTTTAAATATTGTTTTACTTCAGATTTCTTTATAGTTTGTTATTAAAAGATTAATATATCCTCATTTTATTTTCCTAACAAACTAACTTGGGTGTGTTGCCAGTAAAATAGTTTAGATTGATTGAGCCCCTGGTGTGAAATCGTTGTATTTCAAGTCACGACCCCCCTTCCCTCATTACAAAATTCTGGCTAAACGAACCAATATATGTTGCCAGTAAAATAGTTTAGAATTATCGAACCCCTGGTGTGATAACTACAATATTTCATGTCACGGACGCCCCCCCCCCCTATTACGAAATCCTGGCTACGTGCCTGCCCGAAATCTTTATCATCAACATCAGGGGATGACAGACCCAAGACGAAAAGAACGGCAACTAATCCAAAGGAGACAATACTAGGAGGAACAGGTATGAGAGATTACGAAACTAGGTTAACCATAATTTCATTTGGTTGATACTGCTATCAATCCCCTTTCTTTGAAATTCCGATATTTTATAAATATAGGCTTACCGGTATTACAATTTTACGCAAAATTATCGACACGTGTAAAATGTACACTCATTCTGAATTTGGGTGTCCGCAAAAGCCTTGAACCCTCCTCGAAATGAATTTTTGGGTATGTGTCTGTCTGCTGTCATTTAAAAAATATTACAAAAATGACTCTCATATTCAAATTCTTGAAGATTGTTTCGTATAAAAGTAATGGAAACATACTCAGTCTGTAGATAGAGTACATGGCTATACTAAGTGTTTCTACGCATGAAAGGAAACAGGAAATTTCATGCAACAAAATCAAGAACATGGCTTCTAGTTTGAAGCACTCTATTACCAATTCAACGACTCCGGGAACTGATGTGGCAATCGATCTAAAAGAAGTCTGCAATGATTCCATTAATTCTTTATCTCTGAATAGAAATAGTTTTCTGGATGCTTTTATGCGTAGAATAATCCCTCACGCACACTTTGTTCACACCATGAATAAGGAATTTAATAGATTAGAAATTTTGATCAGTTGAATACCTAAATTATTTTTTATTAAGTGTAGGGTATATGGAAACTATTGATAATCCTATCTTCTGAGTCTTATAATCCACTTGCCTATTTTCTTGAAACTTTTAATTATTTACCTCCTAGTTTGGAAGTTGTTGTACTTAAGTATATTTGAAGTACCGAAGGGTGATTGAATCATGTCCTAATATAGGTCTACCGTCGCTGCGCCTGGAAGAACCGCTATGTGTTAAAACCACAACTTTTCAGGAGAAGCAAAACCTTCCGAACTCGGTTGGCCCACGACAAACAATTTATCATTTTATATCGTAATGGTCAGATCCACCGATATTGTAACAGAGCGATGCTTGAGCGATTGACCATAGAAATTCAAACCGTGATTAGTAATAATTTCACAGTTTTTTAAAATTATAGATGTAAACTCTTTTGTCAGTGGAGCGGAGGTTGTGGATCATGGGTCAGAGTTGATGACCATGGGTTCCGGTGGGTGAGGGGTCAGTATGAATCATGGTTGGTGGTGGGTCAGAGTGGGTCATGATAGATCAATGTAGGTCAAGTGGGTCGTGAGTCACGATGAGTGGTGGGTCAGTGGGTCGTGGGTGAAGTTTTCCTTGACCCACACCATTTCTGCAGCGCGTGCATCCCTGTGGTAGTGACGATGATGATGATGATAGTGATTAAATGTTAGTTTAGTGTTTAGTGGTGCTATTTTAACATTTAGATCACATTATGTAGTGTTTCTATGTAGTGCTCGTAATGAGAAAACTGAAGGCTATTATAATTTGCTAAACGTATGTCCACAAGAAAAATTCCTTTAAAACAATCTGCTCAGAGTCAGAGAAACGTACGGTATCTGATTTCAATAGTGTGTAGCACGAAACTGAATTACTATTTTGATTAGCTATCTTGTCATTTGTGTAGCGTTAGAACACATTTGTTAATGCTTTGATTACAATTCAATAATATTTTTACCATCTTATTATTTTTTAAATTTTTCTTTTAAAATCATTTATTTTCCTCTCTCTCGTAAACCTATGAAAATGGAGTTACGTTCCTCTGGTTTTCATGCTACGATATTCGAGTGTCGTTTGATAAGTCTCTGTATTTTGTCCATATACATTCTTAAAATTTTCTCTAGGGCTGAAGAATTACAGGGTAGTAAATTATGAATAAAGTAATGAAAAAAGACCACGTTGCCATTTACTTGCTTGTTTTGTTTTATAAGTAGCCAAGGGGAATTTTCATTGGTAAAGCATAACATTAAAGCATTTTCAAAAATATGATTATTTATGTATTGTTTTATCATAAAAAGCAATTTAACTACGTATAAACTATTTGATTATGATACAAAATTTGGAAATATGATAGAAAACTGTTCTTAATGTGACTTTTTCATATCGTTTTTGTTAGTGTATATTGTATAGTGAATGGAATGGTAAAAGTTTTGTTTTAAGGTTCTGGTAAAGTAAAACCAAATCAATAAAAAGTGAATTGACACTACAAAAATTACCACAATACTTAATTTTCTAAGTTGGAATCAATGCTTCATTAGTACAGAACTGAAATTTATATCATTAATACCTTGTACTTCACTTCCCCAACACTCCAAGACATCGTCATCTTTGTTAATTATTGAGTCTTATCTCCATTAAACAATTTCTCGAGTAGCCAGACGAAGAGTGTTCTGGGAGAAGGCAGCAGTTCTCCAGTAGCCAAGTTGGCGGAAATCATAGTGATTGGTACGGCAACTTGGATATTAGTCCCAGGCGTGGTCAGAGTGACTTTAACGGCTGGGATACTGCGGAGTGGAAGGCAACGGGAAACCACCACTCTATTTTCCCTAGTTTGCTGCCAGCAAAAATAGAACATATGAACAATGGTCTTTCGCAGTTCAAAATGTAGTTCCGGAGGTAAAATATCCCCCTCCATTCGGATCTCCGGGAAGGGGATGGCTTGGGAAGGACTATTGAACGAGAAAGTAATAATGGAGGGAAGACAAACAGAGAAAGAAAGACAGGGAAGAGCAAAAGGTTTAGGATAGGGGCATGGAACGTACGTACTATGTTACAGGAAGGAAAATTAGAAAATCTTAAAGAAGAAATGAAACAAAATAATTTAGATTTGGTAGGCGTTTGTGAAGTCAGATGGGAAGATAATGGGGTATTGAACAGCGAAGGATATAGAATGTTTTACTCAGGTAATGAAAAGAGCGGCCATAATGGAGTAGAAATAATTCTTGCAAAGCGCTTAAAGGAGAAGGTAGTGAAAGTAGAATTTATTGATGATAGAGTTATGATGTTAAGACTTAAAGGGAAAACGAAGGATCCAGTGGTAACACAGACATATGCACCGACGACTTCGCCTGCAACTGAAAAAGTAGAGGAAAATTATGAGAAAATAGAAGAATTTATAGATAGGGAGAAGAAGGGTGCATGCATAATTCTAATGGGAGATTTCAATGCACTTGTGGGAGAAAAACAGGAAGGTAGTATCGTAGGCAAATATGGTTTAGGCGAAAGAAATGAAAGGGGAGAGGGACTGGTGAATTTCTGTAGACAGAATTCACTAGTAATTGGGAACACTTGGTTCAATCAGCACAAGAGAAGAAGATATACATGGAAATCACCAACAGACGGCGGAAGATATCAGATAGACTATGTTATGATTCAGGACAGGTATCGGAATAGCTTAAAGAACACGAAGACCCTTCCCGGGGCTGATATTTTCTCTGATCATAATCTTGTGCTGGCCGAAGTAGATATTCAACTGAAAAATGTAGGCAGAAGAAAACTAGGTAACAAAGTGTTGAATACTGAAAAGTTGAAAAACGAGGAAATAAGAAATCTTTTCGTTGAAAAATTCGAAGAAAAATGTTCAAACGAGGAAAGAATAGTAGGTAGTAACGCACGGTGGGAACATATTAAACGTTGCTTACAGCAGGCCGCAGAAGAAGCAGAAGGTTACCGCGAACAGATAAGAACCATGGCTTACAGAGCAGATGTTGCAGAAAATGAGGGAGAGGAAGATGTGGAAACAGGTTGATACAGAAGATGGCAGAAAGATATACAGAAAGTTAAATAATGAATTACAAAGAGAAACAGACAGAGCGAGGGAAGAGTTTTACAAAAGAAAATGCGAGGACATAGAAGAATTAGAAAGAGTTGGGAAATATGAGGAAATGTACAAGGAGGTGACATCTATGGAATTTCGGAGGAAACAAGGGAGTATTATGATGGCAGTAGAAAATAAGAATGGGAAGGTAGTCAGCGAGAGAAATGAGGTCATAGGAAGTTGGAAAGAATACGTTGAAGACTTACATGAGAGTAGGGATAGACCGTGTAGCCTAAATGTTGAAGTAGAAAATGAAGTAGGCGAAGATGATAAAGGATTTAGTATTCTTCGGGATGAGTTGGAAAAGGCTATACCCGAGATTAGGAATGGAAAGACAACCGGAATAGATAACATACCAATCGAATTCATTAAAAATATAGGAGACAAGGGAAAGAAAGAATTGTTGCGACTATGCAATGAAATATATGAAACAGGAGAATGGCCAAAAGACTTTCTGAAAACAATCATGATACCGATGGTTAAGAAATCGAACCCAAAGAGATGTGAGGATTATAGAACTATTAGTCTCATATCTCATACAGCTAAAATTCTGCTCCGAATACTGAACAGAAGGTTATATGAAAGAACAAATAAAGATGTTGAGGAGGAGCAGTTCGGGTTCAGAAGAGGCAAGGGCACAAGAGATGCAATTGAATTATTAAGGGCGATCGGTGAAAGATTTATAGAAAAAGGGAAAGAGGTGTATGTTGTATTTATTGATCTAGAAAAGACTATTGACCGCGTGAATTGGGAATTGTTGTTGAGAGTTCTAACAAAGATAGGGTTGGAATGGAAAGATAGAAGACTCATAAGAAACTTATACATGAATCAGCAAGTAAGTGTTAGGATAGGGGAAGAACTGACGGAAGAGAGTGCAATTGGAAGGGGAGTTCGACAAGGATGCTGCCTCTCGCCAACACTATTTAATGTCTATCTAGAAGAGATAGTGAAAAAGAGCCTACATGATGATGATGGCATTTCGGTAGGAGGTAGAATGATTAGATACATAAGATTTGCAGACGATATGGCGCTTCATGCAGAATCTGAAAAGAAAATCAATAAAATGTTAGAAAAAATGAGAAAGGGCTTTGAAGAATATTGGATGAAAATAAATAAAATAAAATAAAGGGGTCTGTGTCAAATATAAAAGTATGAGGGGAGAAAATAGAACAAGTGAATAGTTTTCGATACCTGGGTAGTATTCTTAGTAATGACATGAAGTGCGAACGTGAAATAAAAGGAAGGATAGGAATGGCGAAAGAAGCCTTTAGGAGGAAGAAAAGTCTGTTTTGTGGGACCTTGAATAAAGAGTTGAGAAAAAGACTCATAAAATGCTTCGTGTGGAGTGTTGTACTGTATGGAGCGGAAACGTGGACATTACGTAAAAGTAACGAAAATCGACTGGAAGCCTTCGAAATGTGGGTGTGGAGAAGAATGGAAAGAAATAGTTGGGTCGAGCGGAAAACGAATGAGAGAGTGTTAGAAATGGTGGGTGAGAAAAAAACAATTTTAGATATTATTAGGAAGAGGAAGGGAAACTGGTTGGGACATTGCCTAAGAAGAGATTGTATCATGAGGGACGTCCTAGAAGGTATGGTGGCGGGAAAGAGAGGGAGGGAACTAAGGAGACTACAATTGATGGATGATATTAAAACGGAAAGATCATACGCGAAGACGAAGAGGTTAGCGGAGGACCGTGGAGCATGGAAGCTTCTCAGCTGCGGCAAGTGACCTGCCAATAAAGGCAGAATACCTATGATGATGACTATTACCACTGAGCCACCGTGCTTCCCAGCTTAAATAATGTAAAAAATTTTCAACTTGTATTTTGTCTTTCATTTTTATAAATTATGATCAGAATTAATAATTATTGTTTTTTAATTCGGACACATATCTAGGACAGAAGTACAGGATCTAGAAGAACATCTAATCTAGCGCTTCCTTTAGTGTAATATGTCTGCAGATGATCCCAGCCCATGGATTTTATAAAGCGGGATGGCCATGGCAAGGATGTTATAAAATAGAGGATCTCCCTTACAACAAAATCTTGAAGCCATACGTTACAGTTACGCCACCCCTACTGTGCCCACTCCGCCCAATAAGATCGCTGTGTTTTGAGCCAACAATCATGGCGGAAACGAAAGTAGCCAATCAGACGATGGCGGAAATGAGAGTGGCCAATCAGACGTGCCGATGCTCGATTGTTTATTGGCTTCACTGATTTAATAGGATGAAGATACATATGGGCAGATCCTCTATTTTATAATATATTTGGGTCATGGTATCTGCCGCCATTATTCTTTTCCATTCGTCGTTCTTTTCATTTTTCCTACATCTACTTGAAGAAGGCTACCCAACAGTAACGATGCCAGAGATAGGAAAAATGCAAGAATGCGAGCGTCTCCCAGGTGGCTAAGCATACATTCCTGACATTTGTTTGTGTATTGTAATGTAGGTCAATGTCCGTATGAAAAGTAATTATTCAACAAAATTTAATCATTTTTAAACTAGGCGTCGTCACTCCTATGCAGCTAGAATCAATGAAACGGTTTATTCAGTCCTCTTAGAAGCGAGGAACCGGTACACAGGTTAGAGGTCTGCACGGGCCCGGCCTGGCCCGTGAATTTCTAATGTAAGGCCCGAGCCGAGTCCGAAATATGTTTAAACCTGAGCCCGTGTGATAATCAAACGAGACCGAAATAAGCCCGAATTACAGAAACTTAATTCGTTATTTTCTTATGGTTGCGACAACAGAAACATGTGAAAAGTTGTAACAATCTATTCATTGCTCAATCATGGTTATAGAACTATTGCAACGAATAACACACACACACACACACACACACACATATATATATATATATATATATATATAGCAGAAATGGCTGTTAAAACTTCAGCTCTGAGATGTTAAAACCACCAGCGCTAAAATTTTCCGGCGTGTTTTCAAATTATAAACATTTTTGTTTTCTTGAACTGTTGGATAGTGATGAGCGCAAGAGTCTTGGTCTTGCAGTTTTTGCAAGAGTCTTGCATGCAAGACCAAGACCAAGACTCTTGCGCAAGAGTTTTGCACAAGTATCGGCTCAGTGGTAGAGCAGTCACTTGTGGTTGTAGGATCCCTGGTCCCAGGCATTGGTTCCGAGACTCAAGCATCCGTTGGAAATTTTTAATGTGTGCTCATAAAATTAATATCGAAATAACATTTTCATGACATTGACAAAACAATTAGGTAGTGCATGTGACCGCAAGTTTGATTTGATGGGCGAATGCTTATACGTTGAATAATTGTTTATCAATATAACTTTTAGCCTCCTTAGATATACAGCACGTCGAGGATTGAGCGATATAACATTATACTGCAACAATAAATCTATATTATAAAATTCAAAGTGACTATTTTCGTGACTCCTAATCTCTTGACCACTCGACCGATCTCGATCAAATTTTCAACATAGATGCAGTTTGTGCCTGGGAGTGTTCTCATCATTTCACTTTGACGGTAAAACTTAGGGGAGGGAAGAAAGGGGTTATAAAATAATAAATAAAACTTAATAACTTGAACCAAACGAGCAATCTCGATCAAATTTTTAACATAGACGAGGTTCAAGCCTGGAACGTTATATGTCAGTTCACTTCGACGGAGCAACGTAGGGAAGGGGAAGATGTACAAAAATCAATATGAATAAAAATTAAAATGACTAAATTTGTGACTCAATAACTCTTGAACCGATCTTAATTAAATTTTTAACATGTATGAGGTTCTTTCCTGGAAAGTTTTTCTAGAGTTTGTTTCACTTTGATGGTAGTACCTAGGGGAGGATGAGGGGAAGGGGTGTGTTTGTGAACTGCTCGAGGCATCGTGCATCCGGACCTGGTCAAACCATCAATGTAACTGTGTACTATCAGCAGTGGAGAAATATTCAAGAAACACTCAAAACTCTAGAGTCAGCATTTCTGAATCGCAAATTGGTATTTCTGTTACAGGACATTGTTAAGCTCCGCTTGGAAACAATGACCCTGGACACCATTCTATGCCTTGAATATTAAACACTTTTCCATCCTCCATACTCCCCGGACATTGCACAGTCCGATTATCACCTGTTCCATTCCTTGGACAATCACCTTAGAAGACGCCAGTTCAAGTCCCCAGTAAAGGTGCAAAATGCACTTGATACTTTCTTCGCTTCACGACCTACCAAGTTCTACCGCGGCGGAATCCATGGCCTTTCAGAATATTGGCTGAAGGTCGTCGATGCTGATGGGGACTATTGTACTCTAGACACTTCTACCCTAATAGGCATTTTCGAGGAAAAGTTAACATACAGCATTTTCGCTAAGTTCAATATCTACATAATACAGATTCACTGTGTGCCGCCGAATTCAGGTGTCCGTTTTTTTTTTATTTAGACTCTTGGAAGAAGGAGGGAGTGTTCTAGAACTTAACCTCTTTTAGCTTCGTGTTATAGAGCCATGTATTACAGTGGTATAAAATAATGATATAAAATAATGTGGCACAGAACGAGGTCTAGAGTCGTTAAGTCAAGCTTCCGAAACAAGAAATAAATTGCTTAACACGAACAACAGACCTTTAATCTATCGGATCCAAGCAGTGGTATAATCAGGAGCAACGTACTGTTGTGACATGTCATGTTTTTCATCCTTCACAAGCAAGACTAAGATTCAGTGACTACAAACGAGTGCTAACAGCTCTGGATCCGAAAATTGCATATTACCCAAAAAAAGCTGAGAAGCTCAACACCATCAGAGAATTGGGAGCTTTACATCTTTTGCCAGAACTCTAATATTAAAGGAACGTTATGCTCTGTGATCACATTCAATATGAGTAACTTTATGCTGAATTTGCTCCAATATGACTTACACATCTGTACACAACTAGCCGGAGTTACTGATCTTATTGTAGCGGAGGGAAATATTATCCAAATTGCTTCAAAAGTTTCGGCGAAATGCATCAAGAAATAAACAAAATTAAGCTGAAACAGATATTGCTATCAAAGGTTAATTAGTGAGATCAGAGAATCTGGAAGCAAGGGGCACGTTATTTAAGTAAATAAAGTGTGGAATAGATACTGTGAATTAGCAGTAAAAGCAGATGCTGAGATACCATCATCATATAAGAACAGAAGAACCCCATTCAAGAAAAGCTTCAAATCTATGTACAGGATTGTTATGACTTCGTTGCAGTGCCAAACCGAGATATATTGCTTGTTTCCTAGGAAATTTGGGTATGTGCCCATTTCAGAGGAGAAAGAAGAATCGCGCAATCCCTGCATGTAAGTGTCATGATGACAATTTCTTGGAATTATTCCAGGTTGCGTTAAAACTAAGAAGTGATATTCTGGCGCACCAAAGGTACACTGAATTCCTTATCAGTGAAAATGAAATTATAGACTGTTTCGGAGAGTCTGTTCATGTTCATTCTCTTGAAGTTTGATGGCTTGAACTTACAAGAAGACCCAGAGGAAGATGAGGAAAGAAAGGAAGCTGAAAACTTTGGTTTTGTTCAATTTAGCCATTTGGACAAATAAATAAATAAATAAAACTCTGTAATACATTATAAAATAGTTTTAATCTCAGAAACATAGCTTACATGAAGTATTTTGATAACGTGACACAAAAACTGTTTTAAAGTACAACTAGAATTTTATTTCTCTCGGCCGTGCGCCCCCTGGAAGCTTGCGCCCATAGGCCCGGGCCTACCGGGCCTATTGGGAAATCCGGCCCTGTATGCAGGACATGTTATCATGTATCATGGGTGTTGCAGGTCGACACTACTGCGGCAGAGAAAACATGAATGATGAAACAGGAGCTGTAATTCCTCCTAATCTCGTAATTGGTAGATTTGCCCATTATACAGGCGACAACATAGACATAAATGATGCCAAACTGGACGAAAAAACTCTTTCCACACTATACAAATGGCAGGTTGGCAACGTGGTCAAAGAAATGACACGATGGTGATGAAAGAATTGAAATCATCAAAAAAGCTAAACCTTCAAGTACAAAAGTTATGGAAGAGCTCTGTCTCGCTATAACAGTAAAAGGAATATAAACACAAGGAAGACACAAGGATTTGCTCCAGAAATCGAAGAACAGTTGAATTGCAGAAGCTACTGCACGAGACATGGCATTTTTTCTACTGCGTCAAGATGAAGCAGGCGTCAAGGAAGGCTGAACAAGCTTTGACCAAAGGCACAGCGAAACTTTACCTGAAATGACAAGTATCGGTTACATCCAGGACCCAGGACCCTGCACAGAATCTGGATACATTAAATACTGTCGTCTTGAGTCGCAAGCATGTGGCCAGTAAACACGGACAGCATTTCGTTGTTATTACTGTGGATGAAGCATTGTTCTCCAAACTAATGGAACTGAAATGAGCAAAAAAAAAAAAAAAAAAAAAAAAAAAAAAAGATGACCACGACTTCCTCATTGTTAGGCTAGGCGGGTACACACTGCCATAAAATTCTTGCAAGTCATTGGCAAGTACAACCATCAGGGTTATTAGAAGCTTGTGTTGAAAGCAACCTAATTGGCGCAAAAACTGCTGAGCAGGTACTAGCAGGAACACTTTATACGAAAGGAATGAGAGCCTACAAGATCACTTTTCAAGTTTTATGGAGGATACTACTTCCGCAGTTGCTAAGCTTCATTGAAGAGAATAACCCAGAACAAGACCTAATAATCCAGCTGCTTGTGAATTTGATTACCTGTACCTGTACCACTGGATGCAAGACAGTTTGGTGCAATTATAACCAAACCCATGCACAGCGCCTTGCAAATGAAGGAAGTTGAGTGACACTTTAATGAATCAGTAACTGAAATTTGATCGGAATTTTGACGCACGAGCTGATATAAAATCAACAGTTTGGTTCCTTGCATCATGTACTTAATGTGTATTATCATTAGAAAATTAAAAATATTTTACAAACAGATGCAGTGTCATTTCAAGAAAATAATGTTCCTAAGTTATCAAACAACGTTCATATCCTTGTTGGGCGCAGATACGCTGAACGGTAAGTAATACACCGGAAAAAATAATTTTGTAATTGGTTTGTAATACTGATAACTAGGTGCTTGAAGGTTCTAAATCGAGCAATCGCTTTTCTAGAGCATCGAAGGATATCCATGTCAACTTTAATAGAAAGTTTGTTGAGCGGTGTGCAAACTTCTGTCGAACAAAACATATTTTGTGTTCTTTAAGTTACAAAAAAAAAAAAAAAAAAAAAAAACCTTTTGACGCCATTTTGTTTTTTGTGAGTTTCTGAGAAACAGTGAATCTTACACCGTGGCATACGGCAGAAATGAATTCAGGAACAACAAATCAGAGTGAAACAGCACTTTAAGTGTTTTTCCTCACAAATGCCTACCCAACTTTATCCTTGAGAATTTCTCCATATGCGTACCTGAGCAAAGGCGCCTATCCTTGGGGGCCGGGGGGCCCGGGCCCCCCCAAACCTCATATGGGCCCCCTTTTTGTATTTATGAATATACAATATTTAGCATAATTTGAATGCAATTTGTCTTAAAATCCATATATATATACCTTCTGCATCGGAATGCCCCCTTCCAAATTTACAAAGAAATCGGCGCCCTTGCACCTGAGTATTTTTGATTTTCCAAGTACGTCTTAGGTGATATCCGACGGTAGTGGGTGAAAAAGGGACAGGACATTCTTGGTTACCTTTATATGTTTAACTTTGACATCATAAGCTGACTCATTGTGTGAAGTTGATTTTGATACGTAGACTCCAATGTCTATTAAAAATAAGAAATACGATTTACAATACTAGTTGAATATTGATTTCCTGCAAGGAGTTTGTCTCGGTGTCGAGTTGCAAGTTGATGCTAATAGATAGCTCTACTGTTTAGCCTGCCTCATAATGGCATTACTATTGGAAATGACAACCAGTGTATTTCACAGTAATTCACTAATATTAAATAATTTACGACAAATCTACGCAGCAGACAGAAAAAATTATTGTGATGCAATTTAAGTGAGTCAGTCTTGTACAGGATGATACTCTGGGACAATTTTTATTATTAAATGTATATGATATCTTGATGCCTTGACAATACGTAAAACAACCAGATATGCACACTAGTACTGGTGGTTGAGATTTAAAAGCATTCATTCATGCTCAGAATAAAAGACACGGTCCACGGCACTACATTTCAATTCTCGTAACTAAATCATTGATTGTGGTGTAGTTATTGATGTGAAATACGAACAAAATTATAAGGTATTTTCAGAAAAATTACCCCTTGTAGAGTTTTACATAAGAAATGACTTATGTCATATGTTATGTTTATTTACGAAACGTTTGTTTATAAAATATGCACAAAATCTTATGAATCGCATTTAATAAAATTGTCAAAAAATAACATTATTAAAGAACTATCCTATGTAGATGATTTAATTAACACTAAAGAGTTATTAATAAAGTAGGCCTATTTGATTATGAGGTATGAACAAAATCGCCTGAATCGTTTGAAAAAATCATCCAATAAAACTTACAGACAGGAATAAACTAGTCCTAGTCGAATTTTTCAGGGCAAATGAGATATGTTATATTGGGTCATTAATTAAATATTTATGAAATTTGAACAATATCGCCTGAATCTTTTGAGAAAATTGTTTAATAAATCTCATCAACAAGAATAAACTATCCCTCGCAGAATTTTTCAGGATAAAATGATAAGGTATGCCATATTTTCAGGTTATTATACCTTTTCTTGATTTTTCTCTGAAAATTACTTATACCACAGCATGTTCTTATTGAAAAATTGATTTATAAAATATAAACAAAATCATCAGAGCCATTTTTGAGAAAATCCCATTTATTCCTTTCCACTTTTCACTAAATTAACCTTTCTTTTAGGAGTAGCAAGAAAATTCGGATAAAGGCCATGGAGAACCACATAAAATCATTAAGTTTAATATTTGGTTCAGATACGTACATTGTATAATATGGCCTCTAGGCGAGTATTCACCAGGACGAACAGACGGAGAGAAGTCGATATCTTTGGGCCTGAGATATCATAACTTATACAAAATGAAATGAAATCTTTAGTTTTTACGTCCCACTTTATGCCGGTTAGGCTAAAGGAGACCTAGATCCGTCACTGTCCTGAATTCGAATTCCGGTGGAAGCTCATGAGGTTCGAATCTTAAGTTAAGCCGTAGATCCACATCTCATATGGCCTTGGTGCTGAACGGGACGCAAAAATGCAAACGAACCAACCAAGTCAACTAGCACAAGGGACAAGAATACATAATTTTTTCTCAAATGTGTCTGTAAACCCAGCATAATAATGAAAGAGAACATACTTGAGGAATAATATTATTTTATATATATATATATATATATATATATATATATATATATATATATATATATATATATATATATATATATATATTTCTGCTGAGTTTTTGCAATTACTGTAAAAAGTGAGAAATAGTAAATAATTTATAGTTAGGAATTTTGCTTAAAGAAGTTACTTTTGACGAAAATCAATTTTAAGATTGCTATATCTTTGAAAATGTTATTTAACTAAATGTTTAGAACTAGAAATTGAAAACTTCAATGCATTGCTTATGGTTTATAGGCCTTCATTAAACAACAATAATAAAAAAAAAATAAACAAGATAAAATAAAATAAATTCCCTTAGGAAAGCGAATAAACGATTACTGGCACCTCAAAATGTGCAATTTAAGAAAAAGTTTGAGCATTTATTATATCCATCTGTATACAACTTTTCCGCACTAACCTGATTTCAATTCCGAAAAAAAAAAAAGTTTGAAAGTATCGTTTTCGATCCACCCTATTAGAAGTTCTGTAACTGTCTTCCTTTGTACGTTTATCAGCAAGTCTTCTCTCTCTCTCTCTCTCTCTCTCTTATTTTTCACTGTCGCTTGCAACTAATATTTTCTTTAAAATTTGTGTTCCTAATATCCTCAGAGAACGCTCATTCATGAATTAACGTTCAACATTCCCAACTGCACAATGCAAAAGATACTTTTCAAGCAAGTTAATAGGAAAAAAAGGAGGTTCCCAGTTTTATTTCGATTATCTTGAAAACTGCTGATCATATTTCGATGCGGTTTTCACTAGTTGAGTAAACTTTTCCAAAGGAAGGCTCTTACTTATAAAAAATAAAAAATAGACAATTAATTATTTTTAAAAAAAAAAATTAAATAATTCCACCAACCTGATGAGAAAACTTATCTCGTACCTAATGGCATCAGGTCGCTTCCTTCCTTCCCCATTCCTTTCTTCCTACCCAATTCACCAGGTAGTGTGATCACTCTCATCCATGATGGACTAACATGGCCATAGCTGCCGAAAGTTCAGAAATACAATTACATAATCCTAAAATTTATCCTAAAATAAGCGGCAACCAGACAATCAACAAAGTAAAGTGGGTTGCGTGTAATCAAAGGGTTAAAAAAATCTTGAAAAAGCGACTTTAAAAACACTAAAAGGCACAATATAATAATAATAAGGTGATTGAAAGCAGGAAATCAATATGCAGGGCAACCAAGTTCCACGAAGGAAATTAAAACTGCCTGCACTGCCGTAAGCATGTTATACATTAACACAAGAGTTTTGGGTAAAATCGCTGATTTCGATTTTAAAAACGATTCTATTAAAGGTATATATATATATATATATATATATATATATATATATATATATATATATATATATATATATATACCTTTATATTCTATATACCTTTATACCTATATACCTATATACCTTTATACCTTTATACCTATATACCTATATTCTATATACCTTTATATTCTATATATATATATATATATATATATATATATATATATATATATATATATATATATATATATATATATATATATATATATAGAATGTGAGGTGATATCCGAGAGATGTGCTCATATATCAAATCTCACGTTCCTAGCTTCAACCACATTCGAGTACTGGACCCCTAAAATATACAGTTTTCAGACTCACTGATTCACTGACTCACTCATCAAATTGATTAGGTACATCCCAATGAGATAGAGACGTGAAACTTTACATAAAGTACCCTATAATGACCTGAGTATGGAGAACGTATGAAATGTGAGGAATGTGCTATGGAAATTTTTTTATGGGCAAAAAACTGTCGTTAGCCAAGCAGAAATCGGTTTATTCTCTCACTCATAAAAATTGATTAGTTACTTCCCAATGAGATAGAGACGTGAAACTTTGCATAAAGGTACCTTATAATAACTTAAGTATGGAAAATGTCTGAAATTTGAGGAATGTGCCATGGGAAATATTTAATGGGCGAAAAACTGTCCTTAGCCAAGCAGAAATCGGTTCATTCACTCACTCATCATACTGCCGTAAATTTCGTGGTTGGAAACCCATACAAAGAAAGCTAATATTTTTTCTTTCTTTGGTGAATGTTTTTCCTTTATTGCAGTCATTGGTATTAAATAGACATTGAAATTAAATTGATAAGTGAGAAAATGCAGAGGTGGGGATATTTAGAATTAATTAAGTTTTTCCAAAAAATGAGAAATCCAATTGTTCGACTTTTATATGAGATATGTTGGTCGCAAATATAATTACGCTTACAAGCTATTTAAAAGCTGTATATCTTTGGAAGGAAAAGTCGAGGCAGTATGAACTGCACAACATGCGCGTCATAAAGAACTCCATAATTGCGCAATATGGAAGAGTAGAGAACAACTAAATATGTTGAAAAACCATCAAGGTCTAGTCATGTAGCAACGAGGATTCACCATTAATTGTTTCGGGGCCCTGTTGATACTCTTCATATTTAGGTAATAAAAACTGAGATGTTAGCAATCGTGATTTTGTGGCTCGGGTAAATGAATTAGTATCTCGTTTGGACATAACTCTCTGAGAAATATTTAGAAATTCTCCCCGCTGGTCTAGTGGCTAGCATGTGTGTCTTTGTTGTACAGGGTTCTGGGTTCGTTTCAGGGTGGGCGTGCTCTTGGGTACTAATGTTGCATGATATATATTATGACTCCTTTAAAAATGTACAATTTTAAATTTAAATCCAACAATATGAGACAATTAAGAATCCCAATATACAATATTGAAATAGTGAACAAAAAATAAATAAATAAATAAATAAAATACAAATGCTGGGCAAAGCAATTTTTTATTATATAATAATAAAACAATAAATAGGTCAGTTTCGGATATCTAACATATCCTTCATCAGACACTATCGAAAATAAATCTTCGATAGTGTCTGAAGAAGGATATGTTAGATATCCGAAACTGTCATATTTATCATTTTATAATAAAACGTTGCTTTGCTCAACATTTGTATTTTAATGTAAGTTATTGAATATAACAAAGCTAGTATGAATCAGATAGTTACAAAAAGAAGTGAAATCTGAACAAAAATACTAGAGGTGCAAAAAGTGCATCCAAGTTCGTCAGACTCAAAAAAAGTTGAGATGGGGATGGATGAGCCACGTTCATTGGCAACTACATCGGAAACGAACACAGGAACTTGACGCGAGGTGTCAAGAAAAATTATGTTAAGGAGCCTTAGGGATAGTGGTGGTAAGCGTGGTAGTTTGGGGCCACCATCAACCTTAGAAATATCAATTTCGCTAAGACGCTAAGGCACATATACATTATACTGCACTAAGATTCGAAATCCAGGCAAGGAAAACTTATAATCCTCCAAGAGGTGTCAAGAGAAATGATGTTGACGAGCCTTAGCGATGGTGCTTGTGACTTGATGGATTTGGGGGTCATTACCAGCCTTAGGGCTGAAATGTCCCGGCTGTGAAACTAGGGACAGCCACCTTGGTGCGTTTGAATATGCTTGACACCTCGCCCCAAGTTTCAGTGTTCGTTTCCGATGCAGTGGCCAAGGAACTTGGCTCCACTTTCTGCACCTCTGATGTTTTTGTTCAGATAGTTATTACTATAATCTATAAAAACTTTTTAAAGTTGTGCCAAGCCAAACACATTATTGCATCCGGTATATTGATCTCCTGAATATTGAAACCGGAAGTGCTGTGGTAGTAGATTTCTAGCCTTTCCAGTTTTAACAGAGAAATTAGTGTAAAAATGAGACATGTACTTAGGACGCTTAATCGATTGCAAGAAACTTCATCTCGCTACCTATTACCGTTTTTCATGTACAGTGATGAACGCTAAAATCGCAAATGGTTTGTTTTTACCACTTTTAGTGGATGAATCACCTCCATCAACGAACGTGGTCTCTAGCTTTCAATCCTCTACATCCTGCCAAAATTGATCCATCAAGAAGTTTATGAGATTTTGAGAGTAAGTTCTTTCTGTCTTATCCCTCTATATAACTGAAAGTTATAAATCTATAATTTTCTCAGTTTCAATATCGAATTTGTATAGTTCGGTACTCTACCATAGTTTTGCAATGTGAAACGAAACTCTTTTTTCTTAAAATTTATGTAAACTACTACATTTTACATTCAATTCGACCAAACGTAAGGAAATCTTTTTGAAAAAAAAAAAACATAATTATAGGGATCCACTAGAAATAACATAATAATGTCCTATTTCGTGGAAATACCTCACATTATTATGTAAAAAAAAATCGTAAGACTAGAGTAATAATGATATTCCTTAAGTATTATAGTTTTCTTTGAAATGCAAGGTTTAATAAAAGAAATTAGCTTTAGCTATGCGTTCACGCACGAATGGTTTACGAGGCTCCGGCCATAAGGAAAGGATTTTTTTTTTTTTTTCAAGAGACGTAAAAGGGAGACTGACTTTCTCTGCTGGAAAATGCTAAGTAGGAAAGCTTCTTCCGTCATCTGGTGATATAATTTGGACCCTTACTCTCTCTCTCTCTCTCTCTCTCTCTCTGTCCAGCATGTATCATAAACTGAAGACTGCGTATATGGTAATAAACAGATGCATGTATACATATTACATAGTATATTACATCGTTGTCTCATGTAGAACATGAAACTGTTGAAAGTATTATTATGACCTAAAACTTTTGTCGTTTTTCGACTGTGAGTTATAGGAAGTAAAAAGTCAGCGTGAGTTGACAAAATTTACTTACATTTTAAATGCAAATGGCATTAGTATTAATGTTCTTGTATGCATATTAGACATTACAAATGTCTTTACGTATATCATTAAGAGGCAATCTTAGCACGCTACTTTTTTTAAAAAATTCTCCTTTTCTAATGACTATCAAGTAACAAAAGAATAAATAAAGAATGTGACGAAAGCAAACTATTACCTGGTAGTGTGATTGTGTAATTTCAAATACCCAAATATCAATATCAAAATTATTAGTGACCGTTAAAAATAATTAATGTTTTGTTATTGTGATATTTAATATTTCGGTTTATCCATAATTCCATAATTTTCGATACTCCGGTGATTCTCGATATTTCAATATTCAATATTTTATCTATATTTTTGATATATTTATCTGGATATTGCACAGATCTAACTATTCGCAAATTGATTATACGTGAAGGTCTTTTTTTTTCACATCAGATATATTTAAAGATTTTAGCCCGATGAGAAAAGGACAATGTGCCTTTACCAGGTTTTGAATGGTTTTTCTTTGAGTCTATTCTCAGGTCACCTTAAACTGAGCCAAATATTGGTTTTCAAAAGTTCGTACTGCCCACGCGAAGAAAGTTCATACTCTCCAAATCAGAAAACTGTTTTAAGGCGTTTGCTTTACTAAAGCTTCTTTATATACTAGCCTGTCCGTGCGTTCGTCTGCTGAACAAATCTCAAGATCTACACGAATCTAACAATTGTAACCTGCGATAATTGCAATCGCTTTCTTTTGAGTGTCATTTAAAACAAATGAATTGTGACATTGCGACCACATTCTTAATCTTCTTATAAGTCTACATCAAACTAGAATTAATATTTGGTATGGAGGCTAAATATTAGCCAAAGGCTGTTAGATGAGAACATTTCTCATACAAAGGTTTATTGCATACTTTACTACAACATAATATTTGTTAGTCTTATGCTAATAAAACCTAATAGCTGTGTATTGAAGAAGAGGTCAATCAGTGACTAATAGGATGGTCAAACGGTTTGCAACGCGTTTAAGAGCTGAAGTAGGCAATTTACACAGGTGCAAATCATTCTTGGTGACTTCGAGAGCACCAAGGGTGAAATGATGAAGAGGAAAATTTTCAGGATGAGAGGTGATTTATTCATCCATGGTAAAGCTCCTGCTAATGATAAGTTATAAGAATTCTTGAATTATTTTTGTATACAAGTAGCTGGAAAACTAATATATTTCTGTGGAGATGTAGACTTGCTATCAGCAGAGACCACCACAGAAGTAATAATGCGCTTCGAGGATGAAATAATAAGATAAATGCATTACTCGGTAGATTCCATCTGAAGGTTCAAGATTTGATTTCGTGCCGCAAGTCGGAAGCAAAAAACATGGAACGTGAATTTATGAGAATGGAAATATTAATCTGAAAGGCATCAAGAGAAAGAAATGATACATACAGTTGGAAAAGATGATTGAGAGACTCGTTTAGAATACGAAGTTCCTGGTGATTTCAGAAAATGCTTGAGAGCTTTAGGCTACGTTTAGAAAATGCATTAATGTACTGGAAGAAGAAAAATAATATGAATGGGAATAATATTACCCAAAGTGTTCGGTGCAATGCAGAGTCGATTAGCGAAGTTAGCAAGAATTTATATTGAAGAAGGCCAACCACATTTTTTTCGTAAGGTTATCCAAACACATTAAGAGAAATTAAGGTAAGAATCAAACTCTTAGTACAGCACTATAAATGACTGCATAGGGTCCATGATTTACACCCTACGTATATAGAAGTATTAATAGGCCTATATTGTTTTTCTACTTTATAAGAGCAATTTGCAATATCTGGACATTAAACTGTTATGCTCTGACAGTAGCTTCAGATAGAGATCTAAAATGTGAAATATACGTCAAAATTACTAAAAGTGAACTTGTTTCCCTTAACCCTTTTAGGATTTCTACTTTTGAGGTAAATTTTAAACTTTCACTCAAACAGCTACTGCTTCCTTACTATTTATCATAGAATCGTGGTTTTTATCTCGTTTTCTTACAGGATATATACTTTCCAACGGTACCACTTGCTTGTCCGTAACACCAGAAATGGGAAAGTCGAAAAAAAGGAAATTTTTCGATTTTTAAAATAATTTTGTACTCCTCTGGCCCGGTAGTGATCTGATTTTTTTTTTAAAAAAAGATACTTTGTTATGTAGATAATACGAGTGCAAAATTTCATTTTTGTATTTCGAAAACTGAGTTCGGGAGAAATTTTTGAAAGTCTGAAGGTGACCCATTTCTTCATATATATATACTTCAGAAATGTACTGCGTCATTTTTGTTTGACCTAGAGTTATGGTTCAAACGCCATTTTCTTCTGTCTAAAAGCTCTTTCCAACGGTATCACTCATATATCCGTATCATACACCTGAACTGGAAAATTAGGGAAGAGCCCGGAAGTTCTTTTGAAACTTCTACCAAAATACTTTGCCCCTCTGGCCCAAGAATGGGTTGATGTATGAATCTGCTTTTTTTTCTCTAAATATGTTCTTATGTACATGATATATGTGCAAAAGTCCAATCTTGTATCTTGAAAACAAAGGGCGGAACAAATTGCTGAAAATTTGAATTTAGGCTCTCTCTATACACACACACACACACATAAATATATATACATATTATAAAAATTTACTACGTCATTATTTTTTGGCCTAGAGACATGGCTCAAACGTTAGTTTCTTCAGTATAAGAATCCCTTTCCAACGGTATCACTCACATGTCTGTATCATACACCTGAACTAGAAAAATCGGGTAAACCCGGAAAATTTTCTGAAAAAATCACCCC
This sequence comes from Thermobia domestica, assembly GCF_964235325.1. NCBI lineage: Eukaryota > Metazoa > Arthropoda > Insecta > Zygentoma > Lepismatidae > Thermobia > Thermobia domestica. The sequence continues at coordinate 133,792,904 of NC_137462.1, read as the reverse complement.
CTCAGAACACTTGCGACCCTCTGGCCCGGCCCCGGTTTCACGTAGGGATCTTAGAAAAATTTAAGAAATACCCGAAGGTACACACAATTTTGTGTAAAGTTGCAATCTGATATCATGAAAACTAAAGGCGTGAAAAAATTTTTGAAATTTGCCTTAAGAAAAAATAAAAAAGTCACATCTCTCCGAACCCACTTACCGCCGCCAAGCTGACAATGCGGTTCAAAAACATCTGAAGTGTACTTTGGTCCATTCTTGACTTAACTAATAAAATAGCCGGCTTAAATACTTGTTATAGAACCTAAATAAATGATCAAAGACGCTACTACGCCATGGTAACAAAAGTTACTAAAAATCCTAAAAGGGTTAAGTACTGAAAACGTCAAATAATCATTAGTATTATTACTTTAAAAGAAAAACAGAGCAGACAAGTTAGAATAATACCAAAACGAGCACATCCAGAAGTAGGGATATAATGAGGTGCATACGAAAGTATACAGCGTAAATTCACTTAATATTTTTACAGTCCAGCGGAACTATATCTCTTGAGAACAGTCGAGTATACGTGCCATTAAAAACAGCTTTCTTTTGAACACTGTCTTGCAGTTCCTAATGGAAAAATTACGAGTCTACATATATTTGACAAACATTATACTTATATGGTCATTTGACCTCTCAATATGATCAGCCTTAGATGTTATATGTAAACATGCTATTTACGAAGTAGAATATCTAAAACACTACATGTACATTATGAATTTCATGAGTATTTCCTTTTCGGTGAAACTCTCCCTCGTTTAGAAAAATATGGGTAGCGTCAGTATTACTATTATTACATTCAATTCTATGTGGGCCGTCGTGGTCTATTTCCACAAATAAATGAAAGAGATTATCAAGAGAATAACACATGGGTACATTTGCCTTATCCCTATATTTATATTACTGTATATTTAAGCGATTATTAAATATTAATTTCGGGCTACAGAGATTTCATTAAACATACTCTGTGGTCTTGCTAATAACACAATGAAAAAATTGCTTAATGTATTTTTTAGTATTAGTTTCATCCCGCACACAATGGTGTCAACTTTGGACTAAGTTCACTCAAACTCTCGCTCACGACTTTACTTCCACCTCGACTTCACGCTCACATCCTTTCCACATTACGCTCCTTCAACCTGACCTTCACATCATCAATCCAACATCACGCTCACTCGACTTCATACTCGGAACATGATTTGGAACTCACGAGCACCGACGTCATGAGTTCGGGCACTTTTGATCGTACAGGATCAAGATTTAAAAGAAAATGTAGTTATATTTGTCGATTTTCTCAAGAACTATGCTTGAACATTCGCCCACCCACAGCGGCACAGGCACCAGTGGTGCAAAGGTCCAATGAGAGAAAAAACGGAGAATGATTGCCCACCACAAAGCCCATTTTGAGGGAGCTGGGATAAAATAATTAAATGTTCGTGTTCATTTTATTGACGTTCTGTTTTTTACATGACTGTTCTTCATTTAAAAAAAAAACTTACCCGAACAAAGAATTGTTTTTATTTATTTTTATTACAGTCTCCGGAATACTCTTAACCAAAGTATAGCAACAAAAGTTTCAAGAGAGAAAAAAACAATGTATTTGAAACTATCATATATTTGTGTTGAATGTTTTGTTGTTGGTATTTTGGAACTTCGTGATTAAAATTAGGCAGTTCATTGCGGAAGATTTTCATACATATAGTAGTAGAAAGCAGATAATTGGTATGATATAGAATACAATTTTGCTGAAACTGCTTTATTAAAATAGCACGTAATTTGTTATATATTCTTAATAACACATGTATGTATCCATGTAGAAGCACTAGAGCTTAATTGCTGTCCGACAGGTTGTAAATAACTTTCTTTTCAGCCTAACATCTATCACTTAATTTACAACATGTAAGCTAAATGCATATCAATATTTATAGCCTTGTATGCTACGTACTTGGGTAATCGTTATAAATTACCAAGCAATTAATATGACGACGACAGAGTAGAAACATGGTTTGTACTTACAAGCATTATTTAAAGACAAGTTAAAAAATAAATGGTTGGAATCAATTAGTTTCTTCTTTTCTCCTTTCTTCGCTCAACTATGAGTTTTTAACTATCTATTAGACAACTGCCGTTTCTGCATATTTCTAAGGCAAAATGACTTAAGACATGTTTTAGGGTAATCAGAGTTGACAAGGTAATTTACTAGTTACGTTTTCTTTTACGTAAATTGCACTATTTTGCTATCAATTTATGTTACCTAGAAAACTAGTTTCATTTTTATTCAAATGTTAAGTGTTTCTTTTTTTTTTTTAAAAAAAAAAAAAAGTAAAACCATTCAAAAACAGAGCACAATCGAATTCAGAACATAAAATACATTTTCTTCAAACTTACTAGTTTAATTAACTGAAGCGAAAGTCGTAACTTTCAGAGTCCAAATTAACAACAGAGATTATAGAAAAGAGCATATGTAGTGTGCAACTAACTCGCGCCGAGTCGTGAAGCTTGGGCTCTAAACCAATCATAGAAATATTTTGCTTCAGCTCCAACACAATGGGAAAACTTCGGTACAATTCGTGGAGCTGCTTCCGGAGCGCACACTTGGGGACCGAAGTTTTCCGATGTGTTGGAGCTCAAGCAAAATATTTCTATGATTGGTTTAGAGCCCAAGCTTCACGAGTCGGCGCGAGTACTACTACTCAAGGTCCGTCGACCCTACTGTTCCGTGCTTTTACAGGTCCCTTCATAACTCGATGTTTCTGCTTAGCCACTTTCTCCAGCTGTAGTGTGACGTCACCGCGGTGAAGCAGGGACAAATATCGTAGGCTAAGCCAATGTTCCGCCATAGTAATTTGCAAAGGAAAACAAATTTTAAAATGCGATAAAAAATAGAGTACATACAGATACAATACGTACTTACTTTAGGATTGTGCAGCACTTGAAGAATAGCTTTGCATCCACTATCTTGAAAGCATCCTTCTTCCGAATTCCCGTGTTTTTCTATTCAAAAACCGAATTCTGAAGAATGTCCTAGTCTTGTCGAATAGTTTCAACATAGAAGTGTCTTTCTTAGGACATCAAATGGTCGGCCAATCACATTCTTTTGTTTTCGACTTTTTTTTTTTTTTTTTGTAAAATTTTCAAAATACATCTTATTTTTTGTTGCTTCCATCCACCGGGAAGAAGGTAAAATGAGACCACAACATAGCCTCACATGGCCATCATTTAACTTGGAAAGAATTGCAACTATGTTTAATCCTAAGACTTCAACTTTCGATATGATTTCGAAGTTTAAGTTTTTACTCATAGTCTTATCGGAATCTTCATACATTGACTGTTTCCATACATCTATCAAGCTCGAATCATTGCCACCTGGACACTTCTGTGTCATTCCAAAATTAAGTAAACCTGTTCGTCATAGGACACGCGCCCATTATCATTCATTTAATTAAATATAAGCACTGAAAATTTCTTCACACTCTTTAAGCAGCGCCCTCGCTCCGTCAAAATTTTCAAAACTGGTGTAAGAATACCACGATAAAATGGTTATTTTTGTATGCAATGTCGAAGTGTTGACACATTGTTTACGCGGATTAGAACATGTAACCGCAGATGATTGTATAATTTATCACTGTGGCGCGTTGTGTTAATGTACGAATAATATCTTAATCAGTCCATCTTAGTTTTTTCTTGCCATTTATTAGCATATTTACGTGGCCCTGTATAAAACTTTTTCGTAATATATCCACCATCGGTTATTAACCACTCTATTGAAACGATCACAATATTATATTTTAGAACCGGTCTTTGAAATTAATTCTTTATTATATTTGAACCTCTGATTGGAAAAAGGGAATAAGTACAATTTTTTGCGATTTTAACCTGAGATAGCAGATGTGTTCCTTTAAGATAGTTACATCGTTGAGTAGAAAATAGGAATGTTTGGGCAACTCTATATGACCAATGTAGAAAGACAAAATCTCTCGCTGATTATTAAAAGGGAATAACTACGTTTCTTATTTCCTTTTTCCAGTCACTATAGGATACCACCACAACTGTGAGACTGTAAGTAGGCAACCACTAGAGCCCTCTGCTGACTTTCGATACTTCGCCTTGTCTTTGCATTACACAATCTATATGGAAATTTTTGCCCCAATCAGTTACAGATTTACGTGTTTTCAGTGACACAAGTGCTGATCATACAATGCCAAAACTGCAATCATACAATGACATGAATGCTTTTCAGCCTGATCGTGTCATAACGATTCACAAGTATACAGCAATATTTGCCTGTCAGAGGTCACAGTTTTTATCATGTGACCGAAATGTTGCTATAATCAAACTAGAACTGAAACGACACAATCGCATTTATTTGCCAGCACAGTATAACCACATGATTACGAATGCAAGAAATACTGATACTCCATTTCAGGTTTACTAAGTTGTGAATTAAGAAATCTTAGATTTTAAACATTGGTGGTAACCGTTTTACAAGAAATCATCAGGTAGCATTCTGGACAAAACAGTGAAATCCCAAGTAAGTAAATAGAGACACTGTTTATAAAGCAGAATCTCTAGGTTATGTGCAAGCTCATAAGTTTATCAATGGACTAAGAACTGATATTTTTCGATTACTCAAAAGTAATGTCACAAACGTTCCACTGCCAACGTCAAAGGCATACGATTGGCAGGTCGCGATCAATCAGAAAAAGATCAACGATTCTTTACAAATCATCAAATGCATACCTGACCAATACAAACAGTTTTATAGGATGATTTGTTCGTGGAAAACCACTGACCAAGAAACTGTAGAAAACGAAGATGCACACGGATAGGACCCTATGTAAAGCCATTCTATTGTGACAACGTATTTTGCTACGTATTTTGTTCAGCTGTCTATTGTATTACTTTTCTTGCTGTACGAATAACATGTGTTGTACAAAAAAAAAAAAAAAAAAAAAAAAAAAAACGAACGGTGGCAATAAAAGTGTTTGAAGCCTAACATTTGTGATAGTTCGGATACATATATCCAAAATTAACATACAACATTGTATTCAGAATGTACATTTTCATAGCTTTCTATCATAAACTGCACATAACATACCCTACACACAATTACAATTGCGTCCACCTCTAATTGATTGGAAAAAGGGAATATTTTTTCTGTTTTTAAGCTTATCTAACCAATTGCAGTGCTGCAAAACAAGATTCTTCTTCTTGTCTTAGTGTTTGTTAGTTCTTTTGCTACAAGTAATCAATTATACACTTTTTGCAACAAATAGAAACAACGCTTCGGGAAGGTTTTTTAACGTTTTTGAAAACTTAGGTCTGATGCACTTATTCCCTTTTTCCAATCAGTGATTCATTTGCTTTCCAATTCTTTTAACTTCGTTTGTAAATATAGACTATTATTTTGGCTTTGTACATACTGACAGAGTTTAGTTTTTCGTTGGGCCGCGGTGGCTCAATGGTAGAGCGTTCACCTCTGGTGCATGCGTCATTGGTTCGATCCCTGCGCGCCAAGTGAACTTTGTGGTGGACAAACACTGTGCGTGGGTTTTCTCGGGGTTCTCCTGCTTCCTCCCACTTTCTTTATTCCACTATTTCATTCATTTCTCACCATCACCGTGTCCTTTAGACCACGGCCGGCATAACCATGCGATGTAAAACTTAATTTTATTTCTCGTTCTCTTCACGCAAAAAGAAAAGTTATTCCTTTAGTTCATGCCCCTCACTCTCAACAAAACAAACGGAACAAACGGAGTTATTTTTTGTTCCGGTTATAATAGTTATTTCATCTGACTGTACCCAAATGCCTGATTTGTTTTTACTCTAAACACCTAGCTTTCGTACACTTATTTCTTCATTATTTACAGGAACACGGTTCCGTATGACACTGATAAGTTCAGTGAAGGCAGAACATCGGTTTAAACTTATTCTTGAGTGGAATATTTAAAAACTCACGTTTTAAATCACGTTTATAAGCTTCGGGAATAAAATGATCGGAATAGACGCTGGCGTAGGTGTCTTTCCGACATTTCTCTTGCCAAACTTTCCACAGAGGATCCGAGGGAAATACCTGATAAATAACTTCGGAACCCTTAATATTTCTACTATGATTGCAACAAGTACTTATCGTACAATTCGACATGCTTATAAGCTAACACGAACACTACAGTAATTATTTTTTCTCAATACAAGAAAACAAGAATCATTCGCTTTCCTGCAAAAATCAAACTAACAAGCATGGGTGAATGAGAAGGACCTTGGGCGAAAGCTGTTTCTGCTCCCGCGGTGACCTCACGATTTTACTACTTCTTCGGTTTCCAAAGAAGGGTAGTTATGACGCGATCTTAAAAGAGGGAAGGAACAGTAGGGTCGACGGACCTTGAGTACTACTTATTATCTTACTCTCGTGTCAGACTGAGGAGCGGACAAAGCATTGGGAAGTGAAACCGGCAAAACAGCCGACAGCAAGTATGAAGTGTAGTGGGTTTTCAAGAGTGCAGAAAGCAGTCTGACGCGGCAACCACGAAGAAGTATGGATATCAAATTATGCAATGCTGTTGCAATGTAGAATCGTCTCTCATTTCACCATGCGTTCGCTTGCTTAACCCTCTGTGGTCACTCTGGGGTCTGACAGACCCCAGATAAATTAATTTTTGATATGATGTTTTTCTGTTTTTTTTTTTTTTTTTTTTTAACTTTTCCATCCATGTAAATTCAATTGGTAACACTGCCTGTTGTTATGGCTGGTAAACTGCGTCAATTGCGAGCTGTGTGCTATACAAGATGGTTGTGAAGTGTGTTTGGGGTCCAACAGACTCCAGTGTGACTGGCACGTAAGCGTTTGTTTCTTTTGTTCGCTTTCTAATTCCACCTATTTTCCTTTATTTCTGACATTTCTATTCATGAAATATGGCTCAGAGTAAGTTAAAAGAAGATGAAATACTTGAACTTTTGCTTGCCAATAATGATGGTGACAGTGGTATAGAAGATTTTAGTATTTTCTTAAAGTACAATTACCAAAGCGTTAACCTTTTCAGGACCAACGGCTCAAGCGCTGAGCCAGTAGTTTAAACCTCCGTAGTTCGGCTCCTAATTAACGTAGAGAGATGATTTAGGTGTCTATCTGTTCAGTAGAGATAAAACATTACAATGGTGTATATTTCATCCACATCAAGGGTCTCGCAACGGAAAGGTAGGGGAAATTGGATGTTTAAGTTCCCGTCTCCCTCAGCATTTAGGGGAGATACTCTCTCCCCAAAGGAGCTACAAGCACAAAAAATGGCATCAACAAAGATAAATAAACGTACTAACTAGTGATACCCTGTATATGGCCATTGGGTTTCAAAGGAATGAATCAGAGGGATATTGAATTTACCCTTTTTTAATGTTTATTTTTTTTACAATTGAAAATTGTGGGACGCTGCCAACACAGTTATTTGCCGTACGCCAGAAAAATAATATAACATGTACGCCAGATATTCGGAGCAATCATATAAAAAATGAAACACGAAGATAGAATAGCAAGGGAGAAAAAAATTCGGAACAACATAGATATGAGAATCATCCTGTATATATATCGTCTACCCTGACGTTGGCAGCCCTAGCGATGTCCCTAATTGGCACAGAAATATGAACGATACCTCGTTGAAAAGCTTATGGGACACATATTCTAACGAGTTAACTTTTTTGCTTTCCGTGCCCAATCCGTAAAAGAAAAAGAAAGTAAAATGTTATGAAAAATACATTTTTCGAAGTTAGTGAGGCTCTGGCAACATTGTTATTCGTCGCACTCACAAGAGTTACAAGGGGCACAAGAGTTACCTCGTTGAAATCTGGGTTTCATGAGCTTTCCAATAAGGTATGGTTTCTATCTCTGTGACAATTAGGGGCGTACCTAGGACAGCCAACGTCAGGGTAGACCAAAATATTTCATAAAATATATACAGGATGATTCTCTTAGTAAACACGTTCGGAATTTTTTCTCGCTCGGTATTGAATTTTCCCCCTTCATTTTTTCACATGATTGTACCCAATGTCTGGCGTACATGTGATTTTTTTCCGTCCGTACGAAAAGTAACAGTGTTTCCAGTCTTTCACAAATTTCCAAATTCTCGGTTCTAAAAATATTCTTCTTCTTCTTCTAATGGTTTGTCGCGGGTGGCATAAATGTTAGCTGATTGAAATCTGTGTTACATAATCTTTACAACGAGGTATAGTTCATATCTCTGTCACAATTAGAAGGGGTACTAGGGCCGCCAACGTAAAGGTCTAGGATTTTTTTGAAATCCTTGTCGGTCCTGAAAAGGTAAATTTTACCGTTCTTCGCAAGATAGTGTATGGGAGTTTTTTCTCTTATATTTTGTATAACACGTGTTTGTTCTGTTGGCATATAATATGCATATATTTTATTACAAATGATCCCTAAAGTGTTGAGATTCTTAGCTTTTTTTCTTTGATAAAGTGAAGAAAACGTATTTTTCCTTCTGACTGTTAATGAAAACTGTAATAAAAGTAACCAAATCGCTTATTAGTGCAAATTGTTTTAGTAACGGTTTTGCAACGTAGTATCTTATATTTTAATTCGTTTTACGAGAAGGTGTTGAGTGTAGATTTGCTTTCTTATTTTTATTATATATAACTACGATTCTGGCAAAACAGAGGATGGAATATGTAAACTATTTAGACCCTTATGTGTTCTTAAAATTAAGTTAAATATAGATATATATATAAAATCTGGATATTTTATTTAACATGGAACAAGTGATAAGCTGTTGGAGAGTACCTGCAGCGAAACTGATAAGGTGCATGCTGTTGCTGAGGAAAATATTCATTCAGACACTGTTGATAAGGAAGTTGCTAGTACCTCTCAGCAAAACATTCATGTGAATTACCTAGGAAATAATACTCCCAATCAACCAAAGCTACAAAATTTCCCATGTACAACTTTCGGGAAACGAAAACGAACATTAAAAAAAAAGTATACTCTTTACAACTTGTTGGAGTATAGTGTTTCGCGGGATGCGTTCTTTTGTTTTCCAAGCCTTGTTTTTGGAACCAATCTGGTTACGTGGAAGCTGCTTTTCGGACATCTGGGTTCCAGAATTGGAAGGAGGCTACAAATAAACTAAAGAAGCATGATGGATCCAGCTACCATTAAAAAAAGTCAATGGAAATGTGGGCCAATGTTGAGGTTAATAACAGCCTTCTTAGAAAATGTGGGGTGCAGTTTCTTTTCTTTTGTAAACTTCTTGTAAACTTTACAGATTACAGGAGAGGTGTTACTACAGTGTACAAGTTGATAACCGTGAAGTGTAAGTGGTTACAGGTAGCTCATTTGAAAGAATGTGTACTCTATACGAAACAAGTATTGCACTCTTCATCTTAATGATATAGCTTCTTAAAATATAATACCACATCCTTCTTTTAGAGGTCCAAAGAAACTGGAGATGTCCTTAGAGGAAAATTCATTGCGTCTCTACACTGAAGCATTGGAGTTTGACCAACAAAATGGTGTAGAATGTTTTAATCAACCAAAGAGCAGAGAAAAGCTAGATAATAGTAGTATGAGAGATTCTCTGGTTTCGGGTAGTATTCAAAAAGAAAATAACACAGGGTTACACTGAAGCAAGTTTTCGTACAGAACTCCTATATCCAGTAGTTGACAACATTATGTACGAGTTTGTCAGAAAATTCTGCAAGGAAAATATTTCTGTGGTTGGTGGCATTATTCAAGGATGTCATCATTAAATCAAAACTGTTCTTGATGAAGGAGGCAATGGAAGAGTTTGCTACGCAATTCGAAATAGATTTTCCTGAATATGAATTCGTTATTGTAAAAATTACTCTCTTATGAAGGAGAAAGAAATTACAAATATCTCGGACCTGCGAGCTGTTCTGCCCAGGGCAATTTTCCCCCAAACTACGAATTTGCTGGAAATAGCTTTGATGTTACTTGTGTTATCAGCTTCTTGTTAGTGTTCTTTCAGCGTGCATAAGAGGCTCAAATCCAGTGGCGTATATTACAATTTTGTCTTGGGGGGCTTCGCTAACTTTAGTCCTGGAAATATGAAAATTCTGCAAGATATGCCATTTACTTTAATATAGTAAATAAAATTTCGGGGGGAGGGCTTAAACCCGGGGCCCCCTAAATACGCCACTGCTCAAATCATATCTTCATTGTAAATCTGGTCAGGAGAGAACATCAGCATTAGCCGCATTTGAAATAGAACAAGATATAGCCTCTAAGCTTGAAGAAGATAAAATTATTGACATAGGCCTATTCAGAAAGTCGTCGCAGATGCGCTACAGTTTGTGTCCAGCAAGTAATTTGTAAATGCAATGTGGCAGAACCTTGTCAGATGATGCAAGAACAGCATAAAAAATGGTGTTTTAATATTGGGCCAATATTTTACCAATTATTATTTTATGTGTACTTCGCTGATTAGATTTTTTATGTTTACGAAAGTTCAAGTATTGTAGGCCTCTTTGATATTCATATTATGTTTGAGACGCACCGAAGACATTAACGATTTTGTGAACAATAAAAATGTACTAATATATAAAGGAAGTCAAGATCTTTAACAAATGCTAAAGTTTGTTAATGCATATTAAATTTACACGATAGTCAGTTGAAATTATATTGAAGTTTATTAGTCTAGTATAGGCTATAATGTTTTTTTAACTATGTAGAATATTACATTTTAACTCAAAAATATGTCTTGATAGCCTGTGTGTTCAGTTTAGGTAACCTCATGGAAGTCATGTCACTTTTTTTAGGGTAGTTACTGTATAACCTGTTACGTATTATGGTACTTGTTACTATATTATTTGTAACTATTTTCTCAAGCTACAAAGTATATAAAGGTACAAGGCAAAAATGTACAGTATAAATCAATGTGTATCAAAAAGTATTTATATGAAGTATTGCGTTTTTTAATGTTCTAGTTGGATGTCCTTGCATAAGTAAACAACACTATTAATACATAGTTTTTAAATTATTGTTTCATTTTCGCATTTCATAGGAGAGGTTCACTTTTCTCTTCTAACCTCCGAAAGAGTAGTTAAAGTTTAATTTAAAACAATTTATTGGTGAGTTCTCCATACGATGTTTTCGTGTTGATTATCCGCGGTTTTCGCGCCACCCTATTAAGCGAATTATCCTGAGTACACAATATAATACACACACACACACATTTTATATACTGTACATATATATATATATATATATATATATATATATATATATATATATATATATATATATATATATATATATATATATGAGTTATTTCATTTGCAAATATGCCCCCCACAAATTCAGAACTCTGGCTACGTCCCTGGTCATATCAGTGTACATTGATTGCCTCTTTCTAAAAGTAAATTTTTGTTGTAATCACGTTCCTTGTATTGTTTCCTATATCGTACTGAAGCACTAATTTCTGTGTATGGTTCAAGCTTCACCAATCCATGCCACTTGGGAGTGACACAGCATATGAAACTTATATTTGCCCTTAAGTTTTGCACACCAATATCTGGTAGGATACTTCACTCAATTAGCTGACAAGATTTCCTCATTTTCGTTGAAGCTAAAACAACTTCCTTCGTTGTCGCTACTCTAGAATAAAAGATACATATGGACTATTTTTATTGCACTTGTTAATTGAATCCGTTGTTTATTCTGACAAATGGTCGTGCGGAATGTCGCCCTTGTCGGATGTATGACAAGGTTCCCTCGAAGCCGCCTTCGTAAAGAGTTGGTGTGAGATGTTGGATCTTTGAAATTTTCATTGAATTTCTTCCATTACTTGCGTGATACTCTGCATTAACTGAAAACTTCGATATTGACACCAAGCACGGTCTTTGCAAATCATATTTGGAAGAAACTTATTTATGAGTTTGTTCAAAGTCGATTAAGTGTAAGTATGATTAGTTACAACTAAATCATCTACGATGGGAGTATGTGATAAAGGAACTGAACTTAGTGTAATTTATTTTCACTTCTTTTGTATAGTTCTTGATATTTATTGATTAGTCGATTAATTTCATATTAATATCCCTTTTTGTCGCCGAAACTACATGATACGGAAATTATTGTTTAAGATGGGATACAAAATTTAAAAGAGTAATATTTAGGAATATCCGCTTCTTGTATACGAATCATGCTTAATCTTCTGGAAAAGGGCATTTTGACACTTCAGCTGATACTGATAACATTGGTTCTTCTGCAGGGAGTGTTTTGTCTCAAATCAGACATATTTTTGATGAGCGTCGTTTTGGCACCAAGTCAAGTAGATCAGTTTAGTTTAACATCCCACACTTATGCCCTTTAGGCTAAGAGAGACGATTATTAAAGCAAGTAAATGATGATGGAAAAATTGGTGGAATGAGAAAGTAGGATGAAACGGGAGTAACCCAAGAAAAATCACGGACACGATGTGTTCCACCATCAACTTGCTTGGCAGGGGATTGAACCAGGTACCCCATTGACCAAAGGTAGCGTTCTACCATTGAGCCACCGTGGCCCCTCTCAAGTAGTTCAGATAATAAGAAATATTAAATTTGGTTAGTTTGGAGTTTAGAGTCCCTTTTTAACACTTACGCTATATGAGACATCGACCTACGACATAACATATAGGATTCGAAACACATGAACTCCTACCTAGCCCGTTTATCCCGCACCAGAGGTATATATGCTAACCATATGGACAAGAGAGAGCTGTACAAAATATTACTAAATGAACTCTAAGATTTTTCATATGAAACAGAAACATAAATATTTGTCAATTATGATGTTCCAAGATCTATAGCCCATAAGAAAAGAACTCTGAACAGTTATTACGTTATTTAACAGCATCTGGCTTACTGTATACACTATCAAGCTTATTTTTTCTGTAAGTTATTTGCTAAGATTCAAGGAAGCGATAAGTAGCATTTTAAAGACTCTTCAACGGAGTAAATCTCTTACATCAAAATGAAGAGTTTAGTTAAGAACAGTAGCTCACGGAGTCTGTTATCAATTCACAAAAGTGAGCTTCCAAAGTTAGCAAATTACTCTTTTGGTCAGGGATGAATTTTAGTGGGAAACCTAGAGGAAACTTCTTCCGAGGAGGTAAAAATCCTCCCAGCTTGGTGAGTAAGAGCTTGAATTAGCAAAAATGCTGAACCAGGAATACTTATAACTAAAAGATAATACGTTTTCCCTCTCCGAAAGTACGTTTCGTCCTAGTTAGAATATTTAAATCAGCCTAATGATGATGATGATGATCACAGAACTTTACTTTATTTTCATCTATTCTATATAATAATAGTATTTTGAAATGCAGTAAAATCTTTAATTTTGCGTGCAAAAATTTATTTGAAAGAGTGGTATTTTATCTGTATGTGTTTGTGTGCATGTCAGTTAGAAGTGTCTGTGATTATAATACTAAGGAAGAAGAATCTCACATGATTAACAGACACTTCGTGCATTTTACTAGTTTCCCTTTTTACAACTTGTCATGCGTTTCCTGTTTGATTTTCTCTTGCTGTATTCTATCATATCCAGGATGATGTTTGAAAATGTCGTTAGAAAACGTAATATAGCATATCCTGCTATATTACATTTTCTAACAACTTTTCTTTTGATTATAATTTGTGAACCTATTATTATTATTATTATTATTATTATTATTATTATTATTATTATTATTATTATTATTATTATTATTATTATTATTATTATCATCATTAGTAGTAGTAGTAGTAGTAGTAGTAGTATTAACTTCCAGGGGGACGTAGGTGCGAAGGTTGAAATATAAATTCAAATATCGCTACATTAAAAAAAAAGTACTTAAACTGAACAAATAAATATTATAAATTGTACGAGATGCATACCTAAATTACGTACCGTTTTCTTATAACTCCCATAGATTTTCAATTTTCGAGCTATATATTTCTATTACTTTTTTTAAAAAAATATAGAATTTGTGCACACGTTTACAAGCCATTGCAATCTTTGTATCCTAATGTCAAAAGCATAAGAGATTTTTTTTTTAGGGTATGTTTAAGACACTGGAAAAACGCTCTCAGGGATGCTTCTCTCAACTCAATACGTCTGCTTCATATTGAATCATTCAGTTTTTGGAAACAATTGCATATTAATGAGAACTTGGTCAGAGAACAGAGGGGATGAGGGACAACTTCGATGTTCTTATTCTGTTAAAAAGGTTTCACCTTATTCGGGAGACCTTTTTGTTTCTAATTACGTTATGCCTTGTTCGGATATGTTAAGGAAAGTTTCGGGTTTATTGGTAATAGAGGTGTTCAGGTTAATATTTTCAATAGTTCTGGTGGCTAGTAATTCTAAAACTAGAATAGGAAAGCAAACCTTTACTGTATCATAGCAATTTCATGTTGAACTATGTCTTATGGAATGTTACAGTGAGAGCTAATTTTATTCTGTAACTAGTTCTCTAACTATTTTGCAGTCTTTCTTCGTCTTCAAATTGCAATACATTATCGTCTCTAACCTTTGTGTTATAGGCCTATTTTTAGTTTGTTAAGGTTTTTCGGTAACTCTTAGTAAACTTTGTAAGGTGTAGTAAGGACTATTCCATTATATAGCTCTATTTTTTCGTATTTCTGAGATATTTCTCTTCAAACGAGAGGTAAGGATGTTTTAGTTTTTTCTCAGTTTGAGTAATACAGGAAAATATTATTATTGTATTTTTAAAGATTATTTCTATATTTGGATCATTTCTATATTTCTATTATCAACCTGGAAGATGGCGTCATTGTCCGGGAACAACATCCGGAACATAGGATGCAAGTGGTTTCGTAAAATTGCGACATAATCGTTGGCAGTGTTTCGTCCGCTAAGTGTGACCACAGGACCCAATGAAAACCATGATATGGCGGCCCACAGCATCACCGAGCCGCCGCTGTGTTTCACAGTTGGGCGGAGACACTGCAAATCATAAGCTTCTTTGGGCGTTCTCCACACATAAACACGGCCCATGGTTGGGAATAGGGTGAAGGATGACTCATCCGACCACATCACACGTTTCCAGTCCTCAACGGTCCAAGTTGCATAGTCGCGGCACCATTTGCGGCGTGCGAAAGCGTTATGGTCCCTAATGAGGCCATAGGGTTTGTAGAAACAACTTCCTGCGTATAAAAAGTGATATTTCACATGACAATATTAAAAAATACATTGAAGAGAATTTTTTTACATGTATCGCGTCCACCATATTGTTTTCCGCCATTTTGGGTACTTTCCCCCAAAAATTCAGCCTGGCATCCGGCAAGGCGTGGGGGCCTATGTACTATGACTCTACGGTGGATGCCTCTTGCTAACACGCAAATGCCATCGGTTGACAAGTACCGATAAAGTGGCCGGTTGACTAAAAGGAATGCCGAAGCTCAAAATAGTTATAGTATCAATAAAGAAAAAAGTGCAAAACTAAACATTTTAAGAGTTATTGGCAAGTTGATTGCCAAGAAGAACAATCACAAGTGATTTCATACACAAATGAAATGGAGAATTTGTTTACGAATGGGTAACTCTTATTATGTGCAATATATATATATATATATATATATATATATATATATATATATATATATATATATATATATATATATATATATATATATATATGGTATCGTTTTGCTTCTTTGGAATACTGAAAGAATTCCAGTATTAGTATGTTCTAACGGCTGAGAATTACCGAAAAATTATGTCACTAGACGCCATTGATGTTGCCATTAGAATTTATTGTTTAAATTTTAACATATATCTTATCTTTTCGACATTTCAAGATAGAAACTTCATTCTCCCTTCATTTGGCAGACAATATATTAGAAGTTGTTTTTAAATAATGACCAAGTGGCATACACTATCATCATCTTCAAATATATCCCCTTAAAGTGAAATGAATGTCTATTCTCAATTTGTGTTTTAAGATTTAACTGTGCGTAACTTTGAAAAGAATTAATGTACGGCAAAATTAATCGAAATAATTTTTATTTGTCATTTTGAAATCTTTCCAACCATTCTTCTATCTCTAAAACTAACGGAGAGAGTAAAGTTTAAGTAGAACTAGACGTGATAGACTAATTTTAATAAAAGGTACTTACCGCCGCACTGAACTTTCTCGCTCTAATTGCTTAAACTAAATCATATTGTGCTGCAGTACATTACCCATTTTAGATTTTTCCATCAGAAATTTCTTATACTATATGTTAGGGTTATTGCTGAAGTATTTGTTTATTTAAAAAAAATCGCATGAGCCGTATTTCACAAAGCTATCTTAAGAAACTCATCTCTTAAATTATCCTTTGTGCGAATTTTCATGAAAGTGATTTACACAATATTATAGAAATATTAATAAGAAATTTATTAACGAAACATCAACAAAATCACCATACACTGTAGATCTCTGTGCCATTTAGCCTCGGTGCTGGAAAAGGTGCTAAACCTCAAGAAATGAAACGAATCTTAAACTACGACTAAGGATACGCACGAAACTTCATTATTTCGTTCCACTCAATGAGATTTATCGTTATATACAGGGTGCCTTAAAAGTAGGAACACACCCCTGAGTTGATCTAGTATTACATTCTAGTTTATGGGTTTATTTGCTTCGGATCCTGCAAGCTTAAGGCATAAGTAAAAGGACATTAAGAACAAGTAATAAAGAAATTAAGTCTACCTGATGAATAACAATAAGAAACGATATAAAATGCAATGAGTTGATCAGTACGGTACTGTATACCTACTTTTGGGCCACCTTGTATATATATTTTTCATTTATGAATTTCTTTCCCTTGTTATACCCAAATAATAATGAAAAAATTTTGTGTCCAGTTAGTTTTGCACATCTCTTTAAATAAAATTACTGAATGAGAATAGTGTTATTTTATTGTTTAAATGAGTAAAAGGAAACTCCATTCGAAACAGATCACACATTCCATGATGATGGTGTGACACCATACGCATAACAACGAAGCTGGATGACCAGAGTTCATTTCCCTTATCTGAGTACTTTCTGATGTTTTACACCTTTCTATATGGACCTTCGTTTCGACAAAGCAAGACAACTTTCTCTGCTGCTGTTTTAATATCGAAAAAAGCGTTCCGCGATTCCAGTGTTGCTTCTTCAACTTAGTAACTGAGTCACATCCGTATTTTGTTTCTACGAGACATGAGAGAAACGTAAAGCAACAACTATTAAATTATTTAGCAAGTTTCGTGGATAGGTTTCATATCAGCGGATACCATTGGAGACTTGCAGCACCTGTCCCATCCTTAAAAGTGTTCGATTGGTCACGCAAAACCTGTAATTAGTTTTCATCAGTCTCAATTACTGTTGACAGGCTCCCTAAATCTCTTGAGATGTCTATTTTGTTGGAGCTCTTATGATTTATCTTAAATAAAGAAGAAAGTCTCAGTTTCCTGATGTAATGAACTATAAACTAGTAACAGTGTCACGTGTACACCACGTGAAGGAATTTGGTTTGTATGTTATGATATTTCTTCAACTAATATTGAAACCGAAAGTGATTGGTTTCTTTCTTTTCCGATTTGAATAGAGGGTTAAGATAAGCTTTTGTATTTATGCTTAAAACCCGCTTTTCGCTACCTCTTATCACTTTTGCTACCTCATTATGTAGCAATTTGGCATTATCACGTTGAAACCGGAAGTTGTAATATATTTGCATCACTTCTGGTTTTAGTAAAAAATTAATGATGGAGATAAAATGTGTTCTTGAAAAGCCTTATCGATTGGAGGAAACGCTTTTCGCTATCTTTTTCGCTCTCTATATATCAATGTTAAAACCGGAAGTAATTGCTTTCTGCTACTTCCAGTTGATAGGTTATCTTCATCAAGAGTCTCGATCCCTTACTCTTGACTCTCCACATCCTGGACAAAATTGATGATGATACATCAAGGGTTCTTGATAGATGAACACACTTTGTCCCTTTTGCACTAAATAACACAATTTTCACACCTACCTGTAAATGGTAAGTATATATTCCTCGTTATACTTTGATATGAAGCATTTGACCTTCTGGGAGACAAAAATAGTGGACTCCCATATCGTACACAGCACAATAACATAACTCCCATAACAGCAATCGTAAGATGTACACTGTTTAGTGCTCTTTTAGGCTCTGTACACTTGTTACAGCACACATCGGTAGAAAGTACCTCAATCATCTTGAATGCCCACTTTCCTGGAAGATGGATGGATCGTTGTAGTCCACATGAGTGGCCACCCAGAAGCCCTGACTTAACACACTGTAACTTTTCATTTGGGTTTCTAAAGGAGTACGCCTACTATCAATTACTTTGGAAGAACTTGAAGGCCGAAAATGAAAAATCCTCTCTTAAACTCCAGAAGATTTCCTAGTGAAATTGGTACATGCGGTTCCAGAGCTGCTTCAGAACATGATGGTGAATGATGGTGTCTACACAGACTTTTAAATACACCTGCATGTTTTACGCTTTATTCTTAGATTCATTTCTTGTTAAAATTATAGTTAAGAAATAAATTGTGATAAGTATAAAATATGGAGTTATATTTCAATTACCCTATATGTATGTAAGTATGGCATTTCTAACATCATTTACAACATTTGGAATATAAATCTACTCATGGAAACAACGGAAATAATACAGGAAACATTTCCTTGGAATCGTTTTATTTTAGAGTTACAGTCTGCCAAAATCAACTTTGGATGTCTCCGAAAGTGCAAGACTGTGACCGGAGGTGAAATTTATTTAAGACTTACAGTCCACTCTATCCAAGAACGCATAATTGACAATGTTTCAATGGAGATAACGAAGGATCCCCTACAAAAAATGAGGGATTTTTGGACATTCTGTAGGGGAAGATTCATCTGATTCACGATATATATGGATTGATGTCCAAGTAAATATAAAAACTTCGTTGACGGAGCATTGACATCTCTAAAAAATCCAGATGTCGAAGCATTTCGTTGTAGTGTGCGTACAGCAAGAAATGAGTAAGTCGGATAAAATGAAATTAAATAAAAATCATCAGTTTAAAGCACCTTGAGAGCTAACGTAAGGAAATTGTCAACGAAAGTTTGTATCTATAGAAGAAGTGTGAAATGAGAACATGAACGGGATTCTCTCCCGTTCCCCAAATATGCACGTATATTATGTTATGCATCACAAGGTCTCTTAGCCTGGAACTAAAAGTGGGGCCTCTAGCAGTAGAGATGAACGCTCGACCATTTAGCCAGGGTGTCCCCTCCCTTCCTTCTTTCCATAGCGGACGAAAGATTGTCGTCAACGTGTGTGGGGGCAATGTCAAATGAAAGCACCAAAACTGGGTATGTATGTTTTATTTGAAATACTCACTGCGATATGTCACTTTGGCCTCCTTTCCACTATTAAATTATCAGGTCAGAACTTTTAAGGAAGATGGTGCAATATCAAACAAAATTAATCACTAAAAGTGAAAGAAAAAGTGTCAGACCTCTCTTTGCCCTACAACTATCACCGTCAACCATTTTTCACTTTTTTCCTTAAGTCTTAAGTGATGCAATGACATATTTAATCATCAATTATCCCATTTGGAGATGGTGAGACGCTTCTTCAGAGAAGTTATTGACTAAAATAGATTCTATCAGTCCTTTTCTTGTAGTGCAATCTATACACCTGTTAAATGTTGAGAAACATACGTACTTGACTGAAATAAACCTTATTTGATTTATGCCAAACTAGACATTAAGAAACTGTTTTAAGCTAAACAAGTACAGCCTTTACGTTGGAGAAAAATGGAATTCTGTAATATTTATTTTTAAATTTTTTTTTACAATCATTAATTATTCTGACGACAGGTTTATTTCTAAACTGAAGTATCATAATCAGACATACATGTTTACTTAACGTTATTTCATTTTATTTTATTTTAAAGTTGTACGTTTTAATAAAGAATCCACTAAGTATATTCAAATAATAATTATTTTTTTTCGATATTCAGATATTTACTTACTTAAAAGAGAAAAAAAATATTATTAAAAAAATATGATTTAAGAAGGTAAGGGGATGCATGACATCACGCCGTCCCCGTGCCTACCTTTACCCATTGTGTTTTCTTAGAAAGTCGCGGGACGCCACATATATTTTCTCCAAGTGGGGGGACGACAACCCCCGCGTTGCCCCTCACTTTTACCCCTGTTAATACATTAATATTCTCTATATGAAACATGGTGGCACGTTAGTGGGAAAGGTTGAAAACCACTAACTTATGCTGAACACGCACTGCGAGTATACTGCAATGTACAAGAGTCTGACTAAACAATATTACTAGACTGAAGGATAAAATATTTATTTTTGTTATCAAATTCTTTAATACTCTTTTCCACTTCGAACTTCCTTAATCTATTTCATTTTCTCTTTTATATACGATGGACTCACGAGTTATAAATTTAATCCGTTTCGGAATGCTTCCCGCGACTTTCTAAGAAAACATGTAATATCAAACAAAATTGATCACTAAAAGTGAAAGAAAAAGTGTCAGACCTCACTTTGCCCTACAACTATCACCGTCAACCATTTTTCACTTTTTTCCTTAAGTCTTAAGTGATGCAATGACATATTTAATCATCAATTATCCCATTTGGAGATGGTGAGATGCTTCTTCAGAGAAGTTATTGACTAAAATGGATTCTATCAGTCCTTTTCTTGTAGTGCAATCTATACACCTGTTAAATGTTGAGAAACATACGTACTTGACTGAAATAAACCTTATTTGATTTATGCCAAACCAGACATTAAGAAACTGTTTTAAGCTAAACAAGTACAGCCTTTACATTGGAGAAAAATGGAATTCTGTAATATTTATTTTTAATTTTTTTTTTACAATCATTAATTATTCTGACGACAGGTTATTATTCACAAACCGAAATGTTTGTAAACTGAAATTAGTTTCCCCCAGTGGAGTTAATGTAGATACAATTAATTCTTTCTAGTCATAGAATCATGGTACTATATATATACAGTTTTATGTATTTTCTGTGATGTGAACATAGAATGAAAATAGCATGAAGACAAATAAGTCATACTAAACAAAACAATATGAGGACTAGAAAACACAAAATTGTGAAGAAAAAAGGAGTTTCTGGCAGATAACATTTACAGATAACAGCACTTGACAGATAATGTTTACGGAAAAAGGGGAAAAACATCACTGGACGCTTGGAATTATGGACACAGGTGTGTAAGTGCCCTTATTCACTGAAATATTGTTTGTAAGCCGAGTGGAAAAAATGTTCATAAAACTTGTTTACAAACCGATTTATTCACCAACCGAATGTGTTCGTAACCGTTCGTCTACTGTATACTTTGAAATGAAATAAATAGTTTAGTTTATCGTCCTATGCTTATGCTCTTTTTAAGTTAAACAAGACAGATTGTTAAAGTGAATTATAATGAAAGAATTGGTGGGATTAGAGGATATGAGAAAACGGTATAATCCGCGAAAAACACGATGTTGTCTACCACAAATTCCTATGATTTAGGATCGCACCAAGAACCTTTCATGAAAGAAGTGATTATTCTATCATCGAGTCACAGGTATACACGACTCTCGGTCAACACACTGGTATATCTATCTATCTATCTATCTATATCTATCTATCTATCTATCTATCTATCTATATCTATATCTATATCTATATCTATATCTATATCTATATCTATCTATCTATCTATCTATATATATATATATATATATATATATATATATATATATATATATATATATATATATATATATATGTGTGTGTGTGTGTGTGTGTGTGTATAATCTATATGATTGTATGGGATTATGGCACTTGTCTTTTGTTGTAGATGTCTTAAATTCAATTTTCCATTGGGACTACAAACATTTAGTGTATTCCCAGTATATCGTGCACAAGACAAACATAAATCTACCTCTAGTAAGAGTTATCAAACTCCTCATTAAATAGCAGTCGTGATTCTCTACATTCTAATAATACATCAATCAAGTACGAACGTTCTGAAAGATTTTTAGCTGTTTTGTTTGTTCACTCTATTAAAAAATATTAAATCATATTTTTTTTAAATTTCATAAACTATTTATTATCTCTCCGTCAAGAAGAGAAGATCTATCTCTCAGAAACGAAATGAAATGAAATGAAATCTTTAAGTTTTACGTCCCACGATTATGCCGGTTAGGCTAAAGGAGACGGTAATGATAAGAGATGAGTGAAATGGTGGAATGAAGAAGGTGGGAGGAAACGGGAGAACCCCGAGAAAACCCACGAGCACGGTCTCTCAGAAACGAGATTGTACAACTCTCTTTTCGTTAAGAATGGAAACAACAGTCTATGGTTCAATTCTTCTTTATACAACCCCTCTACTTTCCTCTTATTTGTGATGAATGAAAATTCCAAACTTTTGTTTCTAACAAGTGTTCTCAGTGCAAAGAAAAGAACGTTTGTTCAAGATTTTTAAACGTGTTGGTTAGAAATTTTTTGTTTCTAAATTATCATTTGTTTGATAAATTAAGATTTGATAAAGTTCACTTGAATATGTGTACATTTCAATGTCCCATATCTTTTGTTTTTCTTCTTAACCAGGTCCATATATTTGTAAGTGGAATACAAACTAAGTTGTAATTTTAAAAGAACCATTATCTGTGGACGTTGTCTTACATTTTATTTTGTCACAAGCTTAGCCATGAATTATTTAATTCATTTTTTTAAAAAAAGAAAAATTGTTTTCTCCAAAGAGAGAAAGAAAGAAAGGAAGAAAAATAAAAAGTAATTGATTTGTGAAAAGTGGATCAATAATATAGTTGTTGTCCAGAAAAAAAAGAGAGAAAAGAAAAGGAGGCAAGAAAAGGAAAAAAGAAAGAAACACGTCGCCCATCTTGTTTGGTCACTTTATGTATTTGAAGGTGCGAAACGAGGAAATTCTTTCAATGGGTGAGGCAGTTGTCTGGGTCCAGACGGAAGAAGGAAGAGCAAGTAGTTACAGGAAGATTATGCAATAATATTTAACTAGAAGACGAGAACACAAAAGCTGATTAGCGAAAAGTAGGCCTTATACTACCAGTCATTCAGATATTCATACTATATTGATTTGTTGGCGCATTACATATAGTAGTCATTAGAAAAAACAACTGAGATAAGAGTTTGTTCAATATTTTAACTTCCTTCTAAACAACTTCATTGCAAAAACGTATGATACGTATATCTTGCTATATAGTGGTTCCGGAACAGTTTAAGTTGGGAGGAAGCAAGAGTAAATTTCCTACACATTACACTATTGTATGAGAAGTAAAGTAAGTCAATAAAAATCCTAATAATATTAATTGCACATTGGCAATCAAGTGACAGGTTTATTATTTTTAAAAAAAAAAAAAGTAGTAGGTGAACTTCTACCAACTCAGTTTTATCAGCTCAAATTTTCGTTACTGCAAGTTTGCGACCACAACTCACTAGTGTTCTACTTTATGTAAGATAAATACCGATCAACTGCATATTCTTGTTTATGGCACTATTCGATTTTTAATAAAGGGGGAGCAGTGGCTCAGTGGTAGAGCGTTCACTTCCGTTGCTTGGGGTCCCTAGTTCGATCCTAGCTCGCGCCGTGTGGACTTTGTATTGAACTAACACTGTGCTCGTGGGTTTTCTCGGGGTTCTCCCGTTTCTTCCTACTATCTTCATTCCACCATTTCATTCATTTCTCATAATCACCGTGTCATTTAGCCTAACCGGCATAACCGTGGGACGTGAATCTCTAATATTTCATTTCATTTTTTTTTTTTTCGATTTTTAATAAAGACCTGAGTTCGATTTAATAAAGTTATTTATTTTCAGATTATTAATTGTCTTTATGAATTTTTAGCAGTTACGACTCAATATCATTTCTGGTTTCCGTTGTACGGCTTTGTGGTTTCCGTTCATATAATCACCTCTTAATACGTCGATATAGTTATATAAGTATGTGAACTTCATGACATCCCCTTTTCAAAGGTCTTTGAAATATTCCAAAAAATGTTACGCATCTTGTAAGTATGGTATATATGTCAAGATGCCGTAGGATGCTCTGTTTATATTTCCATCATGTATCTATACTGCATATCAGCCAGTGAGAGAGAATTACAGTTCTCAATCAGATTACAAAGAAACAAAGTCAAATTTTCTGTCAATATCATAGTTAAATAACAGTCTATCGTAATATATACAATTAATAATATTGGCAATCAATTATTGTGTATTCTTATTTCTCCCTTCTTATTTCTCGAGTTAACGCAATCGTCTAATACAACAAGTTACTCATGATAAAGTCTTTTAATACTATTTTCTGGTTCTTAATCAATTTATAATGTTTTATATATATTTTCGATTTTAAAAGATCAGTTTGATTTCGATGAATCTTTTATTTTTTCAGAGAAGATTATTATAATGGTTCTATAACGAAATTTACTCTTCCATTTCCAAGATGAATACTGTAGTCCCGCTTAGAAATGTTCACGCCTTTATTGTAAATATTAAAATGGAACTGTCACATTATTCAATGAGTTCTTTGAAATTTCACTTCTACTTTTTTGTTCTCGTCTCCAATACTGAGCTCTTCTGTGTCTATATAATTTGCATAGGTGTCGCGGTGAGGAAAACCTAAGTTCGATTTCATTTGGAAGTTCATGTGGTTCGAATAAAATTTTAGGCTAGACCCACGTCACATATAACTGAAATAGGGCGTCAAACTCCAAAGAAACTAACCAATCATCATTCTCAAAATTACCCTCAGCTTTTTCCTTGATATTTACGCAGTAAATGAGTCATAGCTGTGGACAGCGCGTGCACTATGACTATTATTTATATAACTACTATCAAAGTTCGCCACTATAGACTTTACTACCTAAGCTAATGTAAGAACGCATCAAATTCCTAATTGAAATATATCAATATGACTGCGTTTTAAGCTTATTTAAGTCAATACGATAGTAGCAATACTTAGGTCAGTGAAGTTAAATAGATTTTTCTTGCATATATATAGAATGAATAATTGTAATATTTTTTAGAATGTCTCTCTTACACATGAAAACACCAGAGCAAATAACACTTTTTAGAAGACATTTTTAGCGTATTTATTAAAACACATCATAATGTTTATTTAAAGAAATATCACAGATGATGATACATAATATGGTATAAAAAAAAGAATATGTAAGTCGAGCTATGCGACAATATCAAAACAAACACGCTATCTTTGTTTTTTATATAAAATTGTGAAGTAATTATTTTATTTACATTAAAAAAAATAATATGTAATGACTACAAAAATATGTTAACAAGAGTTTGTCAGAGCAGGACTTCGTTTTTTTTGTACGACTCCAGTCTTCCTCTCTCTTGCACAAATGAGTAGTGTAGATGAATCCACAAATAATGACAACAGCTGAATGATGATTAACGTCTGAAAAGAACATATTAAAAGGTTTCCGTTAGTTTCAACATATATGAAAAAAGTATAATATCAAAATAGAATAATAATGCTCGTGTATGAGCGGCACTTTTCTTCAAAGATATATCAAAAAATTGGATGCGGCTAATACCTACAAATAATATGATGTATGTACATTCTGCAACCTAACAGTACTTGTTTGGTATGAGTTTGCTTAAGACATGTTATCATTATTGTTAGGTTAAGTTGTTCAAAATTCTCATTAAATGAGAATAATTACGGTGCACTTTCTTTTTAAAGAACATGCTTATGTTAAATATAGTTTTGGACAAGCGTTCTAGTAGTGTTTTCATTTTCAGCCGATTTCATGCAGCTAAGATTTAACTCTTTCGTGGACGAATTTTTCTACAAGGGATGGGATGATGTTTCCTCTATGCTCCGAAGCATATACTCATAACAAACAAACAAAATCATTTCTAGATTGCAATTTCCATTTCCATAGTGAAAAGACTTATGACTAATGGGAATATCGCTTCCCACTGCAGCAAATAAAAGCATACCTACACTTCCTTGGCGGTAAGTATGCTTCCCACTGCCCACAAGAGGGCTAATACTTTTAGGATAGTACTAGTTGCGGATTTACAAATAGTGCTATCCTAAAACTAGTGTGAATACTTTTTTAAAAAGTTAAAATTATATGAAATTATGAAAGGCGCGACTTAGGAAAGCAAACACTTCTAATACTCTATAAGGAATCTTCGTATTTATTTCTTGAAGCTTTTAGGGAAGAAATCACGGAATAATAAAAAACATTAAAACAAATTCATAAATATAATTCTGAATAAAGAGTATTATGTAATTTAGATCAGAACAATCCTTAGAAGGCATGGTGGCTCAGTGGTTACCTCTTGTACGCGGGGTCCCTGGTTCGATCTCGACCAAGTAAGTCTGTGGTAGTCAAATCATGTCCGTGGGTTTTCTCGTTGTACTTCTGTTTCCTCGAATTTTCTTATTCCATCAATTCTTCCATAATCATTCACTTATCTTCATCATCGCCCCTTTAGGCTTAAAGGACATAATCGTGGGACGTTAAACTGAAATATTTCATTTCATTTCAAGACCAATGCTTTCACTCAAGGTCTTATTTTAGGAGGGATGTGGATATTTTAGAAGAGAAACAAAGTAGAAGTTTGAGAATGGTATAATTATCGAAGGGGATATGACAGCAGAAGGATCCTTGCATTTTGAGTAATGTTCCTTTTGCAACATCGATTTCTTTTTACGAGATGTGGACCTATGTCTTAAGCAGGATCAGAATCGAATTACATGAGCTCAATTGGGAATCGAACCCTAGTTTCCCATGCCGAAACTGCGAACGCTAATCATTTGGGTAAGAGAGCTCTCAGGAGAATATGGAGATGCGCTAAGGACCTTGTAGAGAGTGGAAACCCGGATCGGAACTAATTTGTGAGAACATAAAAGAAAAAAAAATGCTTTAAGATCATGCCTTTAACTGTTGCTCTAGATGCACAAGTTCGGTTCTAATAAGGAAAATATAGGAAATTATGTTCCGAAAATTATATCTTTACTTTGTATATATTCAAAATAAAGAAAAGCTGGAGAGTGGATCTAGAATTGTGAATACGAAGAATATAATGTACAACTTATTACAAGAAGACCGTAAAAGTTAATTTCCTTAAGTTTTCTCGCCAAAAGTAAGTTTCAGATTTCCTAATTCTGTAATTTGCAAAACTCTTTCTTAACTTCTTTTTATTTTTATTTTTTATTTTTTTGGAGATTTACGTCCCATGATGAGGCACCGAGTTAAGTGGTACAGTGATGATGAAATGATGAAAGTGGGACGAAACGAGAGAACCCACGCACATGGTATTTGTCCACCACAAAGTCCATTTAGCGGAAGCTTAAATTAAACCATTGACCCCACGCGTCACAGATGAGAGCTATACTACTAAGGCGCACCGCAACCTAGGCAAAAAAAAAAAAAAAAAACTCTTTCTAAATTTTTGTTGATGTAACTGTTGTCTTCTCTAACATTTTTAGACTAACATTTTAAAGGTTTAACATCAGTTAGACACAAATTTAAGCATATCTCAGATAGCACGATCCTCCTCCCTTTCCTTCTCATTTCAAAATAGTGGCATAATTAATAATACAGGGACTTCACTGCTGACTGCGAACAGATTGGGAAAGAATCTCTTTGTCCTTTCTTTCGTTTCAAGGAAGATTTGTAGAGGCATTTTGAACATATTTTTAACAAAGAAAATTACGCTTTTTAAGCCTTAGTTTATGTCAACTTGTATGTAAATGATGGTATGTCATTTTAAGATAAAGGTAGTATGTTATGGTTACTCTGAAAGACTCTTATTTATGCCACTGCTTCAAAATGAATATATTACACATAAACAATACGCACTATTTAGAATATTAATAAGTAATACAGTATTCCATTGTTTTGTTTACCTTCTGAAATAAAATATTAAAGGAACTTCCGCCTATATCGTATAAATCAGAATTGAACTAAAACTGTACAGGCTATACGTTTTTAAATCCACAGATAATTTCTTATGAAGTTAGTTATTTTTACTAATATGATAAATATATCCACAAAAGTTAAGATATTTAGAAATTATATGATTGTGTAAAATAAGAATAGAATAGTTACCTAAATCAAAGATGTTTATCCTTTCAACAATCCTAGGCCACCGTAGCCATAACCACCATATCCATATCCACCTAGACCATATGAAGCAATTGGAGCAGCAGCAATGGCTGGTGCTACAGGAACTGCGACAGGCTGAGGAACAGGTACTGGATGAGGAACGGAAACAGGAACAGCCTGAGGAACTGGAACGGCATAAGGCTTAGAAATGGGTACGCCTACAGGCTTGGGAACTGGTACAGCTACTGGGTGTGGAACCGGAACTGGGACTGGGCTATCAACTGGATAAGCAACAGGCTTCTCTACAGGAACAGGAACAGCATGAGGTACTTTTACTGGATATGGGGCGTCTACTGGTACTGGCACTGGGTGCGGTACGGCGTGAGGGATGGGGTTGTCCACTGGTACGGCTACTGGATGTGGAACTGGTACTGCAACATGGTTCGTGATATGTACTGATTTGCTGATGGTTGCTGCAAGTGGTGCAGCGGCAATGGGAGCTGCTAAGCCATATCCACCATACCCGCCATACCCATATCCTGCAATTCCTCTTTTATCCTTCTTTGGTTTCTCATCTGCCGCTGAGATGGCAAACAAGGAAACGAGAATTGCAAATACCTAGAGAAAGAAGGAAAGAAATTTATCAAAAACATAAAAATGAAATATTTAATGATTGCTGAGAAAAATACTGAACTGAAATCTTTAGTACCCAACAAAAAAAGAAAATTTGTTAGTTTAACGTCCCACACTTATGACTAAAGGAGATGGAATGAATGTAGAAATACGCACGTAAAGTCCCAAGGAAACCCAAGGGACGCGATGTTGTCCACCACAAATTCACGTGTCCTGGGATTGTACCAGAGACCCCTCCCACTAGATGTTAGCTTCCTACCACCGAGTCACTATGTTGATTATTTAAAGATACATTATTGTAATATTAAATCTACATCAACTTTAATAGGGTACAGTACATTGTAGCAAACCTTAGTTGAGACTATAATATCCCTTTAACTTATTTCTATGCATCGAAATTTAGCTTGTTTGCTAGTAACGCTTGAGATAGCATATTGATGAATTATATCTAGAGAATTTCCGCAAATTTATACTTATTAGTTCTTGCAGAAAGTTAAGCCTTCTTTTTATTTTGGTCTATCATTGATCTAGGCATTAAGTAATTAAATTCTCGAAACAATAATCTGTTATATTTTCTAAATATTATCTTACATTGCACACACAAATGCATATATAAATAATATTACTAAAATTAGTAGTCTTACAAATAATATTTAGATTAATTTCATAGATCTATTTCTCTTAAAGTTTTGGAAAAATAAATATTCTTATTGCTGTATTCTGCAAATTTCGTAGCAGTTAAAATCTTTCTTGTTTACTTTCCTGTAATTGGCTGATTTAATGAATAATTTACATTAGATTATAATGCACAACGTCGTTACTTCGACTTCCTTGGGACTAAATGGAAGTTAATGCTTTTCATTTGGGAGTATTTCGAACTTTATTTTAAGAAGATTTCCATGCAAGGGCGCCCATGTTGTGGTTTCCAAGGGAAGGGACAAGTATAAGCGACATTTCAAATGTAGTCTCAAATTTTGCGATAACTATTCTAAAATCTATTGGGGTTTCGACCTTCCGAAGCACAATTTTCTCTAAAGGGAGAGGCGAGAGCCCCACCTTGCCCCCCATGAAGGGCGCCCTTGTTTCTATGTCTCATAAAATTTTGATACTGACAAGAGGCAGTGCTCGAATCAACGAGAAGAATTTCACCCTCTCATTAAGTTATTTCTCTGGATCATCAAAGAAGAAATTCTTCCTTGTCAGGGAAATATTTTTTACTCCTTATATATATCTGGCTTCTCCCTCTCGTAAAAAAGTTTGATTCGAACCCTGAAAAGATATTAATTTTCAAATAAACGAACAGGTTTTTGTAACAGAGATCTGATTGCAGAGATTCATTTACCGGTATTTTCTTCTTACAAGTGTTACAATCGAAATTTAAAGCAAGAATATATTGTGTTCACCTTGAAAACACTACAATATATCTTTCATTGATAGAGCGTAGTTCGTATTTTTTTTTTTTTTTTTTTTTTTTTTTAACAAAAACCTTTTGGGAAAATTAAAAATATATCTCTACTGATTTTGAAGTCACATTTTTAAGAAAACATTGGTTCAAATGGCTGAAATAAATACACCTATAATTTATTTTCATAAAGAAAACGAATGAAGCAATTAAAATACGAAGTACTTACCTTTAATTAATTTGATATTTAATTTTATATATATATATATATATATATGTACTGTTTTTCAGCACAGAAATGACTCAAATATTGCGTACAGCGAATAAATCTGAGATATACTAATTACATATTAAAGTTTTGTTTTTCAATAGAACATAAAATGAAATTAAGTAATGCAGTCTGGTTAGATCAGTGGGTTTTCTCTCTATTATTTTCAAACAAGAAATTCAATGAACCGATCAAAGAATTGAGGCACCTAGTATCAAAATCCGGCACATCCATTCAGCTTAGTTTCGAGACATCTCCCAAAACGTGCAGTGACTCTCCATATGTACGCGTACAAAGTCCCATGTTTGAACTAGTTTTTCAGTATGATATATTAAGCTTATAAACAAAATACTGTTTCCATGGAGTTCTTTTAGATCAAACATATAACTAACGATATATAACTCATGGATTATAAAGGAAACGGTGATGATCAGTAATGAATGAAATGGTGGAATGAAGAAAGTGGAAGGAAACGGGAGAACCCGAGGAAACCCACCCACACGGTGTTTGTCCATTACAAAGTTCACTTGGCGGGGGCTGGGATCGAACCCGGGACCCCAAGCACCAGAGGTGAACGCTCTACCACTGAGTCACCGCGGCCCCTTCTTTTTAGTTGAGTAATATGTAGTCAGCCCATTGAGTTTTTAACCTTATATACCAAAATTCACTTCTCTTAAATTCATACAATTTCTCAATTGTCTTGTCCTGGTTCCAAAACTCGGAAATGATGTGTCGGTCCCGCGAATTGAACACAGAACCATTAAGCTATATGGAAGTATCATAACGCATAAACAAGATAAATACATTATTTGAACTATTAATACTTATTAATATTTACAAGAAGAGACTGGGGAAACTCGTTATGAATGTTAGTATGATAGCAACAGTTGAATACTTCTCCTAATCTCTATATTTTGAAGGAGTTAATGTAATAACGTCAGTAGTTAGCTTGTATTTCTTAAAGACGAAAAATTATTAAAATGTTTTTTATCTCATAATTATTAGTCTCCAAAGTTAGTAAAGTAAGATGTTTGTTTGTTGTTTGTTTTTATTGAAGTGTTCCTTTTGAGGGCCGAGGTTATATAACACTTAGACCTAAAGTTTAAGGTGGAATTTGAATCAACATAATACGTTCAATTCTTTCCAATCGGGAATCGAACCCAGAATCATACACTAAATGTACACACACACACATAGAGACTAGCCACTAGACCAGCGAGTAAGATCTAGTAAGATGTTTAACTAATAATCAGCAGATAAGAACAGTTAAGCTTGAACCAGCTTTTTGTCCTCGAACTTATGGATAGGATAGTGTTTGGCACCCTTTACTTAGAACTGTTTTTTTTTTTTTCTAAATAACTTGGATATACGTGGCTCGGAATCGATTGTGTCTCACAAGCTTCACAACAACGACAATTTCGTATTAACTTCCATTCATAACTGTTCGTTCGCACCCAAAAGTCCTTGGTTCGAATTCTGGTGAAGACCGACATCATTCAAGATTTCACCACTGATTATCACACTGATTTCTTTAACATCTTCCTGCACTTGAATTGCGCGCCGTATGTATTTGTATGTTTTGTGCACTATGAAATAGGTATGATTACGTAAGTGTTGTGTTTCTGTGTGGTACCTACCAGAGCCCTCATGCTCGATCGGTGGTGGCTGCTGTCGATACAGTTGATCTGCAATGCAGTGGTGGAATGGATATCAACCAACAAAGACATTGGCCTTTTATACGACGTCCCCACCATAATACGCTTTCACTGGTCATTTTGTTTCTTTCGACAGAAATTATTCCAGGAACTTTCTCTTATGTAACCTGATGGGAAGGCAATCAACGAAAATATTCCTTTTGCACTTGCCATACATGTTAGTAGTAGTAGTAGTAGTAGCAAAGACCTTCCTTTGGGGTGGGTTGCTGGCTGCTGAAGAACATGTTTTCTGAAAGTCAAGGTGTTCGTTGCCAGAACATCAACCAATTTCAGTTTTCCTTTTCTCGGTGTTGTTATTTTTTAATTGTTCTCTTTTTTTTTTTTTTTTTTTGCTTTTTTCTTTTAAATTCTGTTCTTCCTTTATGGCTACGGTAGTAATCTACTTTCTTCACATCTAGACCGGTGTGTCCAGCTGGGAAATCAAGTTCCGTTCGTATGATTAAAACAAGCGAAGACTCCAGAAGCACTTATTCTATGCTCCTTGTGTATCTTTGTGTGTGTCTTCCATAAAGGCAAATTAAACAATGACTATCTTTATAACTATTAATTTTGATACGCTCTCAAATGTTAGTTATTATATTTTTCGTATCAACAAATGCTATCTCTTAATATCGACGCGAAGAACAACTTGAAGAGTTAATGTAAGGAAAACAGGGTCAGTGCAAGGCCAAGGACGTGTCCTCCAGTTGGAAAGCCAGAACAATCTCTCTCTTTCTATGATTACTTTGTCCTCCTTCTCTCTGTTTTTTGACAGTTCTTTTGGTCACTGACTCTGCATTATTATCATGCACCAAACGAAAGAGAAAAGTTTTCTTGTTGGCACGCGTTGCACTTTTCGTTTATGATTCCAAAGGCGTTTCTAAACCGTTATCACCAGCTGTATGTATATAAACAATCCGTTTTTCTTTAATAGTGACTTTTTTTTTCTTGTCATACATCTTACAACTTACGACGTATAATTGTTATTTATGCACGAGGAAAATGTTTGGTCAATATTAGATGAGATAATAAGTGGTGTTGCCCAGACAACTGCAAATACCATTGATTTGGAAGAATCGTACATACAGCAAATAAAGTTGCATTACAAATAAATTGGAGCAAGTACTCGTGCAAAGATTTTACATAGTATTGACGATTCATATACCCTCACACATACTTTGGTTAGAATCTTCTTCAATTTTTGGATTACATCCAAAGAAAAGGAAGTTAATCAAAGACACTTTTCTTTTCTTTTTTTTTTTTTTTTAATTGTTGCAGTGGTGATGATATATGGAAGTTCATTGGAACTTCCTTCTCGAAAAAGGAACACTATTTACTTCAACACAGTACAAATAATTCCACTGTTTATTTTCAACGACGCGCTCTGTAGAAAAAACGTTCAACTTCTAAGGGACCATATAGCAAACATATATGTGTTTACATTTCAGAAATCAATGATTTGACCAGAAATACTTACAGGGTAAACATCAAACACATTCTTATAATATGTCATGACTTAGAATGTTTCGTGTAGGCTTTAAGAGTAGGTCAAATCAAACGAACGGGAATAAGAAGTCATAGCAACAAATTAATTTCCGTTCCATCTTACTTTTGACAAATACAGACAAAAATTACATTTTTTTAAAGTTATTTTTGGTTAAACATTGGAGATCTAAGAGAACATAAATCTTACTTTAGAGGAATCGAACTGAAGAGCTACCTGAGCTAGCAATCCACGAAAGTGAATGATGTTTTTTCTTTAAATGAGATACATAGCTTTATCTTTCTCCTTTGGGCACTTTAATTAGTTAGCTATGCATGAGAAATGAATTCCGTTACGAGTTAAACGAAAACAGCTAAATTAGTCATTCTGGGGTTAAAAGAAACAATAGAATGACCTCGTAGATATGTAAGTTTTGTGTGTTAAAACATCAAAGGAGTAACAATAAAATAAAATTTTTAGTTTAACGTTCCAGAGGTGTGTCCTTCAGGCTAAACAGGACGAATTATTAATGAAAGTGAAAACATATGAAATAATTGAATTGGGCACAGTGTCGCCTACGAGACGAGATATTTATCGACTCATTTCTGTTCTTGACTTGACGAGATAAGAATCGAGACGAGAAGTGCATTTTAAAATTCGAGACGAGACAAGACAAGAAATGTGACAATTATCGTCTCGTTTACAAGACAAAACTTTTCTCAAGTGTCTGGGCAACACTAGTGTTCATCCAAGTCTTAAATTTCAAACACTGATTTAGTGTTACGTAATTCATAGTTAAAAAAAAAAAAAACTTTAAACTGAAAAGTGTACGAACACAATGAAGATAATTTATCAACTTTTAAAGATATGCAAATTATTCATCAATCGTACTTCAACAATAAATATAGTTTAAATGTTATATCATATCCTTTCCTGGATCACTCGTGATATGGAAGAAATCTGAAACTTAGATAAAGTTCAGAGAAAAACAGAGCAGAGATTTTCCACATCAATTTAGAAAAAGAGACGAGAACTTTTGAGACGAAACAACAAAGATTTTCAAGAATCTTGATGAAACGAGAAAGAAAGAAATTTACGAGAATCGAAACCAAATGAGGATTAGAAAAGAACACGAGATGAGATTAGAAAACGTTTATTTTTCATCTCATCTCATGAGCAACACTAAATAAGATTATGGGTGAAAATGGAGGGAACTCGAGAAAATCTACTGCCACGATGTTGTCTGCTAAAAAAAAAAAAAAAATGTCCTGGGATAGAACTAGGCATCCCTAGCACCAAGAATGAGCGTTCTTCCACTGAGCCATCAAATTTCCGGTCATAATTATATATGCCACGGTCCAATGCAATATTCTTAAATCATACCACGAAATTTTAACTTTATGAGGATAGGTCATATAAATAGCTGATTTAGTTTCAATCAAAAGAACTCTTGCTTTATTTTCAAGAAATAAACATATCAATCACTTTTCTTGCCCTAGAAGTAATATAATAAATAAGTAATTTATGGTTATAAATCAGTATCATCTACAAGGGCAACTTGTATAGTTTTTACTAAGTTCTTATCTGTTTTTAAGACGTTTAAATTAATACTATTGCCGCTTCTAAGAAAATTTTCTGTGGGTGCATTGATTCGTCATGAGTTAGTAGAGCCCTCATTAGTCTAGAGATTACGATCATATTCATGATGTATACAATGAAATAAAAGGAGTTTGTAAATGGTTGTCAAAAATCAAGATCTTGACTGAAATAGTTGAACATTGGGGATTAAGTTAAACATGTTATTGATTTTCTGATGTATGCTAACATATCAAACTATCATACCAGTATCAAGCTATGGAAATAGCTGACAAAGTCAGTATTGAGGAAAAATTGGACATATGATATTTGTGCTCTCAAGACTCGATGTGTTGTTCTTACTTCGTGAGTTTGTAACTTACACAAATTTAATCTTGCTGAGTTATTCAACTGAATCCACTATATATTTAAATACTGTCTCTGTTTGTAGGTTTGGGACTTGTAGCCTAATTTCTTGCAGAGACGATTGTAGGATGAGGTAGTGCCTGTTCTGTAAAAAAAAATAATTTTATGTAGTTCAAACATCAACCAAATGTATTGGCTTTAAACCTTGTGTGTTTGGAGTCCACGTATATGGCAAGTTTTTCAGAGTCTTAACATTGCATAAAACATAACACTAAAACAATCCATTCTTTTACTTGTGATAACGCTCTAAAGTGCGTTCTGGAAAAAAGGAAGAATTTTGTTATATTTTATTTAAAAAATCAACTTTCCATTTGTATATTTTAGATTTTCCTATTAAATGTAGCTCACAATACTTACTTCGTGGTGGCAAGTCAGAATGAAACTCTTTAGTAGAAACAACCTTATTTCCACCTGACGAGTGTTGAATACCGAATATACCTTAGATAATGTATTAGACTACATATTACATAATTAATTTTGTCTCCTCGTATGTAGCAAAAATGGAAAGTTAGCCCCATAAGACAGTGCAATACAGCTATTAGTCCCTCTTCTCTCAGACTCCAGTTCAACTAATTTTCTAATATTCTGCAATAGAGACTTTTCAACCATTTGATATTTGCAAACCGATATAATATAATGAAATTTTACCAACTGGGAAGTAGAAAAACCTATTTTTTTTAAAAAATGTTAGTTTACCTATTGTATCGGTTTTAAATCCCTTACACATAAAATCAGTAAACATACTACGAAACATTTGGTTTGCATTAGGCCCATATGTACTAGTTAACATGTTTAGGTCTAACTATGGATCAGTAACTACTCGTAATTTCATGTACTTAAATTATCTGTTATATTTTAACAACATGACTGGAGGGTGGGGGAATATTTTGCTGTTTTCTTCGTAGGTTACATTTCATTGTTTTTCTCTCACATACTCTTAGATTAACTTAATTCATTCTTACTACTGTATTCACTGATATACAGACTTCTCTGAGATCCGAACTGAACATATTCTCACTAGAACATGAAATATGGGTTTTCCGAATGAATGACTAATCTTTCATTGTCGTTTTCTTTTGGAACATGAGTTCCCAATATTTTCAGAAAAGATTAATGTAAGTGTTTTCAGAAACATTGTATTTAGATATTTTAAATTTCTCTGAATATATATCCTACGATTGAATATGAAAATGGTTAACTTCGAGTGTTACATTTAAGAAAAACATATATAGTTGCATACAAAAACAAATATTCAAGGTCCAATGAAACTGCAGTACTTTCAGATGTGCAATAAAATTGTAATTTTTAAAAAAACTTTAAGAATACTTCCTTATATATATATATATATATATATATATATATATATATATATATATATATAGATATATAGATAGATAGATAGATAGATAGATATAGATATACTTTTTTAATAG
Organism: Thermobia domestica; assembly: GCF_964235325.1. NCBI lineage: Eukaryota > Metazoa > Arthropoda > Insecta > Zygentoma > Lepismatidae > Thermobia > Thermobia domestica. The sequence continues at coordinate 133,755,820 of NC_137462.1, read as the reverse complement.
AAAAATACACAAAAAGAAAAGAAAAATAGCTTTGCACTTATAACTCTTTACTTCACGAATAGCCATCTTGCATATCGATTTAAATCGTTTCATGGTGGTGAATTTGAGGAAGTTCGAAATATAATGGTTAACCGTCTCTACTAGATCCGATAAATCTGCTCACCAATAGAAGTGCAGTCATCCAGGCAGATAGGAGATTGACAATAGGATTTAGAAACCCTATTAACTCTTCACAGATTTTAAAGTTCTTGGCCACACCAATGGTAAGATTGTGTAAAAAACGTACATATTCTAACATGTATAATGTTTCATATTTTGTTTGATATAGCTTTAAGTTTACTTAATACATTTCCCCTATTTGGTTTCTACTATTTTGTGTGAAGTTTTACGTAACTTTTCAGTGCGACGTTTATGCAAGAAGTAGATGTACAATTTTGTCTGGGATCCGAACACCATGCATTTCCATTTCCATGAATCTTCAGAACGAAAGACGAATTATTCGTTGCGGTCCAATTTTGAGTGCACTTTTCCGGAATGAGAATTCTGCTTTCTTCTGAAGTGAAAATTACCTTAAAGTAGATGAATATTATATTTGTAATATTTGGATTATCGCATATTTCAAAAGATGCTTATTATTCACTAAGCGTCTTCATTCAGCTCTACGTGAGGACTACTCTGTTAGTATTTATTGCAGACTTTTATATGAATTATGCCTATTAAACTAATGCTTTGTTACTGAACCCATTACTCTGCCGTACTGAACACAATTCTAGATTTGAGTTATACGGAGATTTCAGCTTCTTCACACCCGAGCCCTCTTAGTGAGGTACCCGAGATGTTAGACGCAGTAAACCGCACGCTAAGTGAATCACTAGCACTTTTCTCATGGTTCTCCTGTTTTTCTCACTTTATTATTGATCCATTAAGTTTTAATTCTGTTCTTGTATCATAAAGAGCATAATCATGGTAAGTGTCGTTCTGGGTAGTAAGGCAAACTCACAGAAAGGCTATTACGTGTGATCTGAACTCTCGCAAAATAATAATAATAAAAATTGTCGGTATCCATTTGGCGTTTTAAGTAGTAATACCTGACTGAACTGTGGCAGTCAATTCTCTTGCTCATGTGCGTGGACTGTCGTTTAAATTTCCCTTTTAAAAAAATAAAATTTCAAGTTAATTTTACGATTATTCAGTGGTATAATTGGACAGTATCGAACTATAACGGCATTTCGGAAATTATTTGTCTTAGATAGTCTGTAGTTCAGTAACGAATTGGCTCGTAGGCCGTGTGCATTATTGGATTTCTACGAAATAAGCCTTAGTTGAGTTTGCCGTTACTACCTGGAATACGCCATATGTTTAATCTAGAAATTTCATTTTGTTTTCTTTCTCGTTTGTGCAAAGCCAACGAAAACATGTTTAGGTTACAATCTGTACAGATAATCCTTGCTAGAAAGTAAATAAACAGAACTTAACAACCTATACCAATGAAGAACTTATTGATTTAATAACATTAAAAAAAAACTCTATATAGATACACACGTATATGCGTACATAAGTATATAGTTGGACATTGTTAAGTAGTGTTCTCCTAACCGCAAAAAGCTGAACACAAAGCTATGAAAGAATGTCGACTAATAAACTGGTCACCTTAAGGGCATAGAAGCACGTGGCCAGTGCTTACAATATACATATTTGTTTGCCCACCTCTTCAATCAACTCAACACTTTCTCTATGATACTTATATGAGGAAGTAAGCAATGTGGTAAGATCAAGTATTAGTCATTTGCAATATTACATAATGTTTTGGTATTTTGATAATTTAATTTCTAGTGTAATATATATGCCATACAAATACCATACATTGTTTTAATAGTTTTAAATTACCTACGTTAATTCTTTTAAGACTTTTTTTTTTTTTACCACAAATGACATTGTAACCATAATAGTGTATCGAGTCTTATAATTCAAACCATGTTTATTGGTTGATTTTGAGTGTACTTAATGCCCCTTATCAGTACCGAGTTTATTATGAAACGAGGACCTCCATCGAAAGTAGGATTTGAATCGTATGAGCTTCCGCCATAAACCGATTTCGGTCCCCAAGATAATATGACAACCCTATGGCTTCGAGAGAGTTTGATGTTATATGCAGTTTAATCCCAATCATCTGAACTTCAGATCTCCAAATATGTTGCACGTATTTGTGTTTCCTTGTTCGTTAAGATATCATGTAATGGACCTGCTGCATCAGTGAATGATTGCAATTTTATTTTCAAGCTTAAAATATGGATATTTTACAAATTATCTTAAGAGGCCCTGAGTAATAGCAAACTAGGTAATTTTTCCTTTCCAAAATCCAAATTGATCTTCCCCCAACATCCTTCTCTCTTCTATTGTTTTCTACCTGTTTATTCAGTATGAGCAATAATATTTCCAATATGAGAAATAAGGCTAATGGTTCTATGATTACGCATGCAAAACTATAAATCAACCAACAGAATAGGACATAAAATAATTTTAATACAGCAAAGCATATTGTGTATGTTAGTGGTTCAAATTTTTGTTATATGTTGTGTGTAGTTTCCCGGCCAGTGTAAGCTTTCTTGTTATTATGCATTAAGAAAACACGAATTTATTCACTTCTTTACATTTGTGAAAATCAATTATGTTACTAACATGAATACGGACATTCATAAACGGTTTAAGAAACAGAAAAACAAGCGTTTTAATTCAATTTGCTATCTCTTTTTGCAAAAAGTAAAGCTGGCCACCTTTCCCTTTTTGAAAATTCCTGCAATCTAACTTACAGCTAAAATTTAAACAAATGCGAGTTCTTTAACCAACTGAGATCTTTATTTAGAGCTAAAGTATTTGAATTTTCCACATACGGTTGCCAGAAAGGCTTTCACTTTAACGTCCCACAATCATAACCTTTAGGCTAAGAGAAACGAATGATTAAGGTAAGTGAATGGCGATGGAAAATTTATTGAATGAAAATTTGGGAATGAATTGGACTACCCGAGAAAATCCACGAACACGATGTTGTCCACCATAAACTTACTTGACCGAGGATCGAACCAAGGTTCCCACGCGCCATCGAAAATGGTTTCCATACCAAGCTAGGCGGCCAATACTTTCTGAACAAGACTCAACATGTTTTAACATTATTATTAATTTTATTATTATTATTATTATTATTATTATTATTATTATTATTATTATTATTATTATTATTATTATTATTATTAGTAGTAGTAGTAGTAGTAGTAGTAGTAGTAGTAGTAGTGGTGGTAGTATTCAAATACAAATATTGTAAGTTTCCAGTCCAGTCATAAAATGATTTTGTTATTCCATTGTCATTTTGCCCCTACTGGTACATAATCTACATGAGTCATGTTTAAATGCCATCACTGATGCTCACTGAGGAATCACATTTAAATTCCAAGCAAGGATATGAAGGAATACTAATTACATTAAAATGCATATAAAATAAACCAAAAGTATTTTTCTGTCAAATTTTACACAAATAATTCTTTATATATAGACTTACATAATGTACTGTAGGCTTAGTACGATTGCTGAGTATGGTACAAATATCTCAAAACATTCACTAAAATGATGACCAACTCCACAGCTACTGCACTGCTAACTGCATTCTTTTCATTGTCGTCTACTGAATAACGCACCACATCTCCTTGTTTATTGTTGTTTAGCATCTCTATTCAGCACCGAGACTGTGTGAGACGTGGACTTAAAACTTTTAAAACTGTAGATAGCATTCAAACCGAAATCATACGTTCATGCTTTCCCAGCGGGAATCGAACCTAAGAGCCAGTGCCCTAAAAGACAGCATACGAGACACATCTCTTTCTTGCATATTGTATAATTCTTCTTTTCGGTGTAAGAAATATACATGCGAAAATGCTTCCACATGACACTAAAATCGAATTTACGTATGTATGCTTCTACAGAAGAGAGTTTACCCGTTAGAAATTTTCATCATTTGAATGAGGGCTAAAAATTTCTTGAAAGGGTATTTCTCGTCAAATGAAGAGAATTAGTTAAGTAGTTGTAAGAAAAGTGCTAAAAATAGATAATTTTGTATATGGTATACTAATACTTCTTCAACTTATATATATATTGATTGATTGAGTAACTTCAGCAAATTTCAAGCGAAGTATTGGTCTATAATGGGTTAAGAAATAAAGCAGAAAACGCACCGAAAAAACGTATATCCATTAGTTTTAGTTTAACGGTTGACTAACCCTCCTGTAAACACGACATAGTGGTTTCAGTCGATCAGCGAAATTTAGCATTTCAAATATTACTTGGTTTTATCATACGTCTAGCTGATTCCAAGTTACCGTAGGTTAAACTGTAGGTTCAATCGCCTCGGTGTTGAAAAAAGTGGTAAACTTTCATACGATAAAGAAAATATTTATCTAAAATAATACAGCAGGTCGCAAAATTTACAAGACAGACGCACTCGCCAATCCAAAAATGATAGTCGCCAGTATCTCTCACGTACTAATTGTGAGAGGGCCCTCCTCCCACGAACTTTGGTTTGACAATCATTTGGTTTGACAATCATTTGATGTAAAGAAAGATTACATGGGCATAAAATTTCAAAACCAGACAGTTAGATTCAGGATAATCAATTTTGAATTGGACAATTCATATACATGTTAAAAGAATATCTTACCTTAAGACTTCTCGTTTGTGTAACGCTCTCTCTCTCTGCACTAAAGCACCAGTTGTAGATTGCAGTTTTCGAATCTAAGTCCTTAAAGTTAAGGGCCATTGATGTCCATTGTGAAAAATTCACTTTCCTTGTTTTCTCTCTCAGTGACAATTATTTTCGTGCTAAACAGAAGCTGTGCAGTCCTGTGAGTTTAGGTAGAAACCTTTCCTACTGAACACTGGCCGCCAGCTCTAAATTTCTAGTCGCCAATGACGACCTGACGACCGGAAATTTTGCGCCCTGTAATACACCATTCTTGTCTTGAATTAATACCACTGATTACTGTTTAACTTGAGACATGTAAGGTATTAGGTCATGAAAACAATCGAGCACTCATGACAATTCTTGCTTTCACCCTTTACAAAGGCTAAAAAAGTTCCTCGAGTGTAAGAAATATTTTGAGTGCTTTAAAATCTGATTTTATAACTTGAAAATGGCTGTTTTCAAGAGAATAGTAAAAGCTTAACCAAGCGATACTTCGCAGTCCAGAAGACCAACAAGTATCTTTCCTAAAAGGCTACTAAAAATTCTGTAATTCTCGAATAACATATTTTGATTAAATCCATTGTACTTTATCTGAAAATTTAATACAAAATTTAATACATGAACTGTAATGAACAATATATTACTAATAAATTCAATACATTTTTACTTAGCGTTAGTATCTATGGTAAATCTAGATTCTTTCTTTCAGATCAGAAAGCTCATGCAGCAATGGCGTTAAACACTATTAAAATGCGGCAATTGACTATTTTACAGAATGCGTTATTTTCTGTAGTAGATACATGGAATTTCATCTCAATTCATCCTCTAATTGTGTATATGTTCCTTTGTACTCCAGCCTTCAGTTGTAAATATTATAATTAACAGTCAGAGGAGATGAATAATTTGAAAAAAAAAAAATGAGTACTTTGGGCACATGAAGTAATTACGTGATAAACTTTTCCTTCCGTTGCTTACGAAGGATAATGCTGTATAGACATGAGGTTATTAGTCCTGTAAGGTAATAAAATTATTCCAGGATTTTGTTCAACTAACTGGGATCGTGACCTGAATTGATTTAGATTAAAACCAAACACTTACAAAAGAAAGAAAACTGTGATGTGGGATGAAAGAAATGATTAGCGAAAAAAAAAGTTTATTCTAGCACAGTACCACCATTACTCAATGATGTTGAATCTTTGAGGTTGTTTTCTCCATCAGCTGCTTGGCGATGAGTGCTATAGGTGGACAGAAATCTTACTGTCGTTCTCTCCAAATGCAAGACTACGACTAAACGGAATCAACAGTCAGGGGCGTCGAAATAATGTACCTAGGTAGGATGTGGGAAACCACCAACGGCTAACTTCTTCTCCACATCATAATGGAACCGCTTCAGCTGCTATGGATTTCGTTGGTCTTAAACTAAGGAAAAGGTGCCTAAACCTTTCATGAAATTTTGAATCACTAGCAAAGGAAAATAACTCGTGGTACTATTTTCTGAGACATTTTTATTGCAGTAACCGCAAATGTATTGAAAAAGAATTATGTATGTAGGTAACTCTTTACTTTGGGCAAGGCACTGATACCCTGTCACTGTTAGTATTATTCCCAGGTTCCTTGCTGTTCCTTATTCACATGGATACTTCTTCACTAATGTCGTTGCTCTTCCTGATTCACATAGTATTGCCGAGCGAGCGTTAGCGAGTGAAGGCGTGTTAGAGCCCCGCAGGGCACGCTGTTCTCAGTCTTTCGTTCTTGGGAACTGTAACTGTAACTGCGGGAACCGGTTCAGATGAATCGGTTCCTGTCGCTGCCTTGCCTAAAGCAAAGACTTGCCTGTATGTTAACTACAGTTCTATTTATTTTGCAATTGTTACAACTATGATAATTATTTGTGTTGGGTGCTGCATTATTCACTTTAGACGTATTGTTCACTTACAACGTTAGGCTTACTAGTTAGGCCTAACTACATACAAATTTTCCCACATATATAACATTCCACTAAACTAATTATTCCTAAAATGTAACTTATGAATGTTTACTTTAATTCAGCTTTTAATTCCAATTAAAAGCTGATCTAAACAAAAACATATTTATAAAATATAGAACCATGAACTTATACTCAATACATTTAAGCAGAAACTACATAGTCTGAATCTAAACAATCCACATAATACAATCTCATTTTTATCTTCGTTAAAACATTTTCACTTCGACATGTGTGTACTTATTGCAGCACTTATTTCCCAACAGCAATATCGATATATACATTTCTGCTATCAAATATAGTAAATTGAACATAGCCATCTTAATGAAAAAGTGATTGTCTAAATATAGTTTTGTATCAGCTGCTTTGTTCTTTCAGTACTAGTGAAGTAGTTTTTTTCTTAATTTTTCCAAACATCATTTCATTTCATTTATTTGCCTGTTTCATCAATAAAGTTCACCATCAAGTATGAGTGCACCTTTAGTATACCGTATATAAAATGATTATATTATTAAAGTTTTGGGCTATTCACGATCTTCTGGAGAAACCTTACATCAACAGGTTAAACGAAAACTTAAAATACTACATTTATTATTTAATTTTACAAAGTAGACATACTATAATATCACAAACATATAGTTTTGTATCAGCTGCTTTGTTCTTTCAGTACTAGTGAAGTAGTTTTTTTTTCCTAATTTTTCCAAACATCATTTCATTTCATTTATTTGCCTGTTTCATCAATAAAGTTCACCATCAAGTATAAGTGCACCTTTAGTATACCGTGTATAAAATGATTATATTATTAAAGTTTTGGGCTATTCACGATCTTCTGGAGAAACCTTACATCAACAGGTTAAACGAAAACTTAAAATACTACATTTATTATTTAATTTTACAAAGTAGACATACTATAATATCACAAACATATAGTTTTGTATCAGCTGCTTTGTTCTTTCAGTACTAGTGAAGTAGTTTTTTTTTCCTAATTTTTCCAAACATCATTTCATTTCATTTATTTGCCTGTTTCATCAATAAAGTTCACCATCAAGTATAAGTGCACCTTTAGTATACCGTGTATAAAATGATTATATTATTAAAGTTTTGGGCTATTCACGATCTTCTGGAGAAACCTTACATCAACAGGTTAAACGAAAACTTAAAATACTACATTTATTATTTAATTTTACAAAGTAGACATACTATAATATCACAAACATATAGTTTTGTATCAGCTGCTTTGTTCTTTCAGTACTAGTGAAGTAGTTTTTTTTCCTAATTTTTCCAAACATCATTTCATTTCATTTATTTGCCTGTTTCATCAATAAAGTTCACCATCAAGTATAAGTGCACCTTTAGTATACCGTGTATGAAATGATTATATTATTAAAGTTTTGGGCTATTCACGATCTTCTGGAGAAACCTTACATCAACAGGTTAAACGAAAACTTAAAATACCACATTTATTATTTAATTTTACAAAGTAGACATACTATAATATCACAAACATACAGTTTTGTATCAGCTGCTTTGTTCTTTCAGTACTAGTGAAGTAGTTTTTTTCTTAATTTTTCCAAACATCATTTCATTTCATTTATTGGCCTGTTTCATCAATAAAGTTCACCATCAAGTATGAGTGCACTTTTGGTATACCGTATATAAAATAATTATATTATTAAAATTTTGGGCTATTCACGATCTTTTGGAGAAAGCTTACATCAACACGTTAAACGAAAACTTAAAATACTACAGTTATTATTAGATTTTACAAAGTAGACACACTATAATATCACAAACATCAAGAAACATCCCGTATTTGGAGACCTCTGTAATATTAATAATGCAAATGAGACCAGTGGTGATATCAAAGAATGACTCGTAGGAAATCCCCTCCGGGAGCCGTAACTCATATCGTCCTCAGTAGCTATGTAGTACTACTTTTCACCCTCAGTGCACTGAATTTCCCTCCCGAGGGAAAATGTGATATCATCACTAGATGTGATGGACGTGCCAATACACATTGGGAGTATTTTAGTGTCAAATAGTATGACCATAATACGACGTATTTGTAACAAATAGGAACAAGGTTACAAGAGATTGATAATTTTACTATCTTCAAAAGGTTTTATTCCGAAAATGGGCCTATATGTGTATAACATCTAATCACATAGATGATTTTTAAATAAACGAAATTATCTCAATGTATAAAAATTAAATGCGTTGTTTAATATGTCGGGGTTATTTTGTACAACTTTATGGAACACCAAAGCTCACCAATCGGAAAATGTTTTACCGTTAACAAATTTCGTTACATGCTGTTCTACACAGTGGTGATGATTTTTTTTTTAAATTTAGTATTTACCACCATCAATGATCATTGATGTTTGTTGGATACCTTAAAAATGTTATCTGCTTTTTGTATCTCAGGGGGCCACTTGTAACTGCTAAATTTCCAAAATCGAGCACAGCAAAACTTCAGTGTAAAAGCTAAATAGCTACTAACAAAAACTTTTAGTTTGATTCAGTATATCATGAATACTGGCATCAACGACAAAAAAGAATCTGCATTTGAGATTAAGAAATTATTGCGCGAAGTGGTAAGTTTCTAGGAACAAATAATAAAAAGTACAAATAAAAAAGTTCCTTCAAGTATCGGGTGTGGTGTTCTTGATAGAACAGATGTTTGGAATGTAAATGAAAACTTCTCCTAAGATTTTTCTTTCATTTTCGTCTCTGTTTGCTTGTTTTTCTTTTTATTTATTTATTTGCAAGAGCCAACTTGTTTTACTGGAATTGAGGCAATGCACGATGCTCCTCCAGCAGTGGACAGCAAGAAGAAATCCACTTCGGAAGAACCACACCCGGAAATTGAGTTCCTCATGTCTACTGCAAGGGAAATGAAAAAAAGGAGGAAGCTGGTTTCCCAATTGCAAACCAGCTGGTCTATTACGCTCAAGTATCTATAGGTGAGAGTGTCAAATATCATATAATTATTGTTCTGCAATAAAACTCCAGCTTTCTTTATACGCGTGTATTGGCTTTCCATATTGCAAAGCTATTACAGTGCGTGTTTTATTTTAATTATATGTACATAGACTCGGAAGTGTTTGCGAAAATTAACTGATCCAGAACCTTATTAAGAGAAGCAAGAGTAAACACAGTAATGTTTTGGATTAAGGATTTCGATTGAATATGGAACATAAACACTTTGCATCATATATCTGAGGCCCATGAAGTTTTCTAAAATAAATAAATAAAAAAGTACAAGCGGTTTATACGTAAACAAAAAAGTTCGTAATTTCAGGGTTAGAGCTGTCAAGACGCGTGCAAAAAAATAAATTGAAATATGTGTGATTTCAAACAAGAGGAAGCATCTAGTGGTTTTCCATATTGGCCTAAAGAAAGTATCACATAGCTATCTAAAAATGTATAATTCAGCAATGTGCAATGGGTACGCAAAGGGATTCCCCTCAGGAAATATGTAATTCCCAGAAGTGTTCCCAAGAGAATCCCTAAATATGCTCGAAATTAAAGGTAGGTGCAAAGAAAGCAAAAACTAAACTTTGACAGCAGTGACACGGAATTAGTCGGTGGGAAGTCAGAAGTTTCAGGGAGCATCATCTTCATGGTTCTTCATGAATAATGCGTGCTGCGACGTATTTTTCTACGTTTTCTGAAGGCCCTAGGTCCAAAAATATGAACTTTTCGCCATATTCCAGTGTAACTTTTTTTCTTATTTTGATGTGAGGAATCAGCTCTTAAACTTCGACTCTATATAATGAAAAGATTTGATTTGAAATCTGAGTGTATCGTCTCGTTCAGCAGCAGGCTATATGAGAGTGGACCTACAGTTTAACGTGGAATCCGAATCACAATGAGCTCTTGCCGGGAATCGGCCCGGGTCTTCTACGTCAAAGGTACATATGCTAACCGTTTAACCACGAGGTAGCTCTATAACAAAAAGAGTTTAAGACTCATCTATATCCACTACTGCTCCCTGTTAAGCGCGTCATTATTACTATATTTATCGGAAAGTTACATCAATTCAAAGATGTTAATTAATAATAACATTTGGATACTATTTACTGGTGCTGGGCACTTAGGCGAATAAGTCACCTAAATCATAACTAACTCACTGTGGCCTACTTACCTAAATTGTTAATGTGCTAATAATAATACTAATACATGTACAACAAATTATGTAAATTGGATATTTAATAGCATTTAATAGCCATTTTAGCAACCGTTAGGAAATATATCCCTACAAATGCTACTTAAAATAAAAATTAATATCTATTATTCTTTCGCAACTGCAAATCTGACTTATAAAACTGTCAACTTATAATATTCAGAAGATATGTTCCATGTTCGTCTTCGTACATATAAGAACATGTTACTAGTTTTAAAAAAAATAATTTCTCATAATTGAAAATAAACTGAGAATTCTTACAAAACAACTCCCGAAAAGCAAGGAAATTATTTACCTTAATACGAAAAAAAAAAAAATTGTGAGATAATTAGCTTAATTTTAATTTACACACTGAGAAAAATCCGTTCTCCGGACAGCGGTATATTGTACAAATATACGGAATCCTCTAGCTTACTACAGAAATCAGTACGGAGCATACGTTATCCGTATGCTACATATGCACTACCCTTAGATGTTACATCATGCCGTTGCAGGATGTCTGATATCTAACAGTCTTCCTTATATTACGTACATATATGTATGTTACCATCGTCAGCTATATGTAAGATTGCTGACGTCCGTTTGTATGTAAGATCCTGACTGCCTATATTGTTTCATACGGAAAGTACGTACAGATGGAACACTTACACAGAAATTATTATAAAACATGTTTTTTTCATGCATTGCTGTACGTTTAGTCTAAAAACTATAGGATTTACAAACGTAACATACGATTTTACGTAAGCCACATAATTTTTTTCTCAGTGCAGTAAATTGTATATGGGCATTCGAAAAAAAAAACCGTTTGAAATGAACTTCTAGCGACAACTGATATGAATTAATTTACTATAACATCACGATCAATTTACCTCATGCTTTCAAAATCATTTTGACATCACGCTCACTCGACCTCACACTAACAATATCATTTCGACATCATATTCATTCATCTCACGCTCACATCATCATCCTAACATCACACTCATTAGACCTCACTGTCATAGCCTGACATCACAGCTCACTCAGCTTCAAGTTCACAACATTATGTCGACTTCACACTCACTCAACCTCACATTAACATAATTTAAATATCACACTTTTTCAGTCTCATGTTAATGTCATCGATCCAACATCAGACTTCTTCAAACTCGCGCTCACATCACACTGATATCAGTACTATGACATTAAGCTCAGGTCACAACATTTCAACAACTCACTTACCCAACCTAATACTAACATCATTTACCCCCCATGGCAATAACTTTTTCTCACAGTCATGTCCAGTAGTGTCATTCAAATCATTGAATAATCGGTTATATGATTAGTTTTTAACAAGCGGTTCAAGTTTCATTGCAATATTCTTACTAACAAAAATGTTATCAAGAAAACAAGTAGTGGACTATTTCGTAACATTTGCTTTGTACGTATCATTCTTGTATGATATTTTATCTAAACAAATAATAAGATCGGTCATATCTCAGTAACTATAATTACACAGTAATTTTGTTAGTGGCATAATGAAACGTTCCATGAGTGCATACTTCTGTATGAATTTTATCCTAATTATCGGACACTATCAATTTTCTGTTTTTTTTTTTTTTTTCTGGATTTTCTTGAAATTACACATAAAGATTTACACTAACTCTATATTATTTTATTCAGTTCAACGAGATCTGTTTATTAGTGTATACATCAGTCATCTTTGAATGTTTTAATTAGACTTCCAAACTATGCTATGCATCAGTGCCGGAAATCTTAAAGAACGGCTTCATCCATCCGTTCGTTTGTCAACAGATATCAAAGAAAAAAAAAAAAAAAAAAAAAAAGGAAGAGTTATCGAGATGTAGCTTTTTGCAATCGATTCAGTGTTCCAAAAAATAGATTCCATTTACTTCATTTACTCTCTATTCAAAACGGAAGCGGTTAAATTTGAGCATTTCCGGTTTCAATGTTTGTCACTATAAAACGAAAACGGTAACAGATAGCAAGAAGTAGTTTTTTTGTAAACGATTCAGCGTCTCAGGATAACATATCATGACTATTCACAACACTCTACCGAAACCAAAAATGGTTCAAATTTACTATTCCACCTTCAATGTTCATTTGTGAAGAGCAAACATTGTAAATGCTATCATGAAGCGGTCTTTTGATACTGATTTAGCGTTCCGAGAATAGGTTCCATATGCTCCGTTAACCCTTATTAATAACCAGAAGGGATTAAAATTAGCTATTTACGATTTCAACGTTTAACGCTATAAAACGAAAACCGTAAAAGATAGCAAGAAGCTGTTTTCTGCAGACGTTTCAGTGTCTCAAGGCATCATATCTTGACTATTCACAAAACTCTACCTAAACTGGAAGTGGTTCAACTATTACTTCGAGTTTTAATATTGATTTCCGTAGATCAAAAACTGTGAATATCAAGAAACATCCTTTTGCAATCGATTCAGTGTCCCAAGAATACGTTCTATCTCCTCCCTTAGTCCTATATTCAAAGCGGAAGTGGTTGAGTTTTAGTTTGAATCTTTATCATCATATATCAAAAACAGTAGGGGATCCAAAACAGTTTGGGGGACAGTAGTAATAGCTTTTTGGTACGGATTTAGTGTCTGAGAAAGAGGTTCTATCTTTGATTTTATTACTTTGTTGAAACCCGTACTTATACATGTTTTACTTCAAGTTTAGGTATTGAATTCGCCTTGTTTGGAAGTTTTAGTTTCACACTGTAAGATGATACTCATTTATTATTATTATTATTATTATTATTATTATTATTATTATTATTATTATTATTATTATTATTATTATTATTATTATCGTTATGCAACTAATAATATTCTTGAATTTTAACATTGTGTATTATGATTAATTGTAACTTTACAATGATATAAATGGCTGGAGGAATTAAGTTTATGGCAAGATAAATTTGACTTCCAGTCTTGTTTTGAAAATTACATTAAAATTAAGCTCGGGTTCACCAAATGTTATTTATGTTAGTTATTTATTGACTTTGCATATTTGCTCTCCACTCTGACTCATAGCCTGCTTCATGAGTTGTGATCAGAATTTACAAGGGCTAGTCCTTGAGAAACTGAGTTACACCGCACGTGACTCGAACCTCAGACTTCCAAGTCTACTAAGCAGCTGTTGATACAAAAAATATATACTTGCAGAACCCTATTTTCCCCACGCGGTCCTCCCAGGTGCTAAGAAAAGAGGAGCGTAGTTAATTAGCAACGTATTCATACAAAATATGTAGGTGCTCAAAGGGATAATCACATGCACTACAACTGACATGAGGGCTTAACAACAGTATCAAACAAATGAAATTATGGTTCACCTTGTTTCGTAATCTCTCTTACCTGTTTCTCTTAGTATTGTCTCCTTTGGGTTAGTTCATTTTCCTTCCCCGTTGGGTCTAGGGTTGTCATCATCTGATGTTGATGATAAAGATTCCGGTCCAACACTAGGCACATAATCATCACTTGAACATGAACTCAAAAGATCTTCGTTTACTATGTCATTAGATTCAGTGTTTTCTTCACCCGTTTTCTTGGCATTATTCAATTCTGTTGTTGATGGTAACAATTCCGGATCAGCAATAGCCATATAATTATTAGTCGAACACGAACTCCAAAGATCTTGTTTGTTTTCTGTCCCGACTCAAAGGTTTCTTCTACTGTTTTCTCGGTGTTATCCATTTTGATTAATTCGAGAACTCTTCTTGTCCTCGAAGTCATTTTGCAATTCATAAACAAACTGTGCGAAACGACGTGCTAGTCAACAGCCACACTTCATTCGCTACTCTCTTGTTTTTTTTGTCATTCTTCCTGAGGAACTAAAAAAACTACTAAAAATCAAATGTCGGCAACAGAAGACTGTCTAAAAATAACTTCCATTGTTGCGGACTAGTATTTGACAAAAATGTAATTTGCACATTTTGCTAGAGAGTAAAAATTGAATCGACATTTCTTTTTGCTTATGTACTATTTAATATTTTATTAACTTGTTTTTAAAATAACGAAACAACTTTGTGCTTTCAGTATAAAAATTACTTACCCCAGCTTAAAGCATTGTTGCTTAAACGTATCTTTGAAAATTCATCTGAGTTTTGGTCAGAGAAACGTATGAGCCAATATGTCTCTTTGGTCCTGAAAATTGAATGACCTCTTTTGGGACAAAAGAACGTATTGGATGTTACGCTACTCTGGCTGTAAAATCAGTTTGTGAATGAGAGAGACGTTACTGCCTTTTAACAAGGAGAAGATATAGAGTTACGTCGATTTGTCACCAAGTAAGACTTTGAAATTTATATAGATATATAAAGAAAAAGGAAAATCCAATTTTTGGAATTACGTTCCTCTGGTTTTCATATGACGATGAGAATTTCATAATTCCTGTTATTTCCTTAGTATCTACAAAAAGGATGACATAAATCACGGACAATATTTCCTATTATTATTTTCTTAACCGAAGTTTCCAGATATTTAGATAGAAGCTAAATATGCGTGACATCTTTATTTTATAAAGTAACCAGGAAAATTCTGTTGCTTTTTGTGGAGGTCTATGTTCCATTGACCCTCATATCGTGAGTTGAATGCGAATGGAGATAAGGCTAAGATCAATTGTTGGTGTGGGTATATCCAACATACCACTTGGTTGTGACAGTTCAGTTACACTGTGAACTTGCGTAAAGACAGAGTGAATATGGGACCTCTACAGAGCGTCATAAGGGCGTGTATACAGTATGAGTTCAAACTGGGGTCAAACGCCGCTGCAGCGGGTCGGAAGATATGCCAGGCCTTTGATGAGGATTTCGTGACTACGCGGACAATGCAGTGGTGGTTTAACAAGTTTAAGGACGGTGACGAAACATTCGAAGATGCACCACGTGCCAGAGAGGAACTGGGACTACAATTCAGTGTGGGTGGAGAAATCATTCGGCAGCACCTCCATCAACTTGGGAATCACTACAAGTTGGGTCGATGAATCACATATGATTTGACTCCGGGCCGGAAGCCAACGCGAACAGATGCCTATGTTTCTTTGCTCTCTCGTCTGAGGAAGGAGCCATTTCTGGACAGGGTATTGACATGTGATGAGAAGTGGGTCCTGTACGAAACTCCAAGGCACCGTCATCATTGGTTACCATCCCATGAACCAGTTCCAAATCAGACAAAATCAGCACTGCACCAGAAGAAGGCCCTGTGTGGTGGATGGACTGCTCGCGGTATCGTGCATGGGGAACTGCTATCAGCTGGTTAGAGCATCAATGCAACTGTGTACTGTCAGCAGTTGAGCCGTGTTCAAGAAAAACTCAAAACTCTGGAGCCAACACTTCTGATTCGCAAAGGGGTCCTCCCGTTACAGGACAATGCTAAGCCCCGCGTGACTATGATGACCCGGGACAGCATTCTAACCCTTGGACGATACACATTATTGCATCCGATATACTCTCCGGACATTGAACCGTCCGATTATCATCTATTATGTTCCTTGGATAATTACCTTAGAGGACGCCAGTTTAAATCCCTAGTAAAGGTGCAAAATGCACTTGGTACCTTCTTCACTTCACGGCTCACCAGGTTCTACCGCGATGGAATCCATTGCCTTCCAGAACTTTGGCAGGTGGTCCATGATACTCATGGGGCCTATTTTTATCTTCCAGGTACGTCTTAGGTGAGATATTGTTCGGAGGTAGTGGGTGAAAAAGCGACAGAACTTTCTTGGTTGCCGTATATATTTATCATATAACCCTATAGTAACAAGAAAATTATTTGATCTAGAAAACAGTGTTTCATTTAACAACCATATGAGAAGGAAGTAAAGAAATAACTAAGCTGGAGGAATAGACAATCGACTAAAGAAGAAAGTAGATGATTTCGAATGCCAGGAAGTCATGACTTGATTATTTAGATTAATCAAAGGTAAAAGTGTGCCGATTTGTTCGAACAGTGCACCGATTTAACTTTAACTGCCTACATTACGTCACTAGTTCTGTACCCCCGTATAATGGAAGTAGACCTAAATGTAATAGTAATATCCAATGATGATATTAAATCTTAAACAATACTTACACATGTAAGAGATTGTTGCATATACACAAATATTATGGTAGCATATATATATATATATATTAATAACTAGCTTGGCCTACATTACTTATAAATGATCTACCTTGTATTTTCCCATTATTTTACTTCAAGCAACATTTTACTTCATAATTATGAAGATGTGTTTGTATGGCGTTTGCGCAAACAGATCATTCTCGATAAGTTATCTAGTTGCGCATTAGTTTCTTTTATCCTTACAATACTTTTTTCTGTTTAAATAATTGGGACGATCGTACCTTGTATGTACAATCGTACACTGTACCTTGTAACCCCGCCATTGTCAGTCCCACGTCCGTGCTGAGAAAGGGGGAGAGACCTCCTCACAACACACAGATTATCTCATGCCTTCTCGAGAGCCTGATGCTTCGAGGTGGAAGATTGGATCGAGTGTGGGCTTGGGAACAGGCTACTATCTCGAATGTCGTGTGTGTGGGTCAATCTTCTCTTGTAAGGTTGTACACACCTGTTCACAAAAAGCTGCAAACTCGTTCAGAAACTAAGTCCGAAAAAGTGAGCCTAGATCCGTCACAATTCCCGCAGATCAATATACAGGGAATTGCATTTTCCCGCAGTTCTTTATATAGACACTAGCTGCAAACCGTACTGTCATCCGAGCGATGTGAAAATGTAAATACAAAATCAAACTACTTATATCTGAGATTAATATTGATTGCACACTTCATGCACAGTTCCAGTATGCAAAAACAATCAATATCTTAAGTATAAATTACTGAAAAAGACCGAAAATGACTATTTAAAACTTCAAGTGTCAAGGCTCGAATCGTCGCTTCAGAAATTTCAATCAGCGAAATTTCTGAAGCGACGGTTCGAGCCTCCGTGCGGAAAATTCGTTATATATATATATATATATATATATATATATATATATATATATATATATATATATATATATATATGTGTGTGTGTTGTGTGTCACACAACTCTGTAACACTTTTTTTGTGAAAAATGCTGAACTACGAAAACATGACGTATGCCTTGGCGCAGCAGACGAGTTCCTTCACTTAAGCCTACGAGTAACAAAATCACTTACAGCCAAACAGCTGCAATTGATTCATTACTCATGGCTCATCGTGGTCAGAATGTTAGCGAGCAGCTTACTGCTCATGTTGAATACGGTACTATGAGTGTGAGACAAGCTAGCGAACGTCTTCGTGTTCTCTGTTCTACAGCATATACTTGGTGGAAGAAATACTCAGAAACAGGTAACGTGTCTAGAAAACCTGGCACTGGCCTTCAAAGGGTTTCAACGCCACAAGATCGGGCCCTAGTTGATGTAAGCCGCCGCAATCCTTTCATGTCATCCCGACAGTTAGTGATAGCGTCTCGTTTTCCTGGCTCCTTCCTCACCGCTCGGCGATGCCTTAAAGATGCAAGGCTTCACGCATATCGAGCCGCGTGTAAGGAGTAATTGACGGATTGTCATAAAGTTGATTGACTAGCATTTGCTGAAGCAAATAATGGTCGTAACTGGGATCACGTAATCTTCACAGACGAAAAGATATTCTCTTCAGCAAATGATGGTCCTCGACTTGTGTATAGACCCACAGGAAAACGTTACGATCCACAGTAATGCACAGAACGCATCGAATGGGGCATGTTACTACTCACTGCTGGGGATGGCTGTGTAGGGATACAGTTGGTGAATTACACCGTATAGAAGGCCGATTGAACAGCCAGAAGTATTTGGATATTGTGCAGTATGGCTTGCTTCAGGCTGCGAGAAATTTATTTGAAAACAACATTGCAGAAGTTCAACAAGATCATAGCTCAATACATCATAGATCATAGCTGATTCTCATCTAGCTCAAATCTGGTTTCAAGAGGAACCCAATGTTGAGCTAGTCGACTGGGTTCCAAGAGAATCTGACTTGAACCCAATGGAAAATCTATGGGCGGAAGTTACAAGATCTCTACACGAAAATTGGCCTGATCTCCCACCAAGGGCAGCTGACGCACTTTGAGAGCTAGTTTCTGACGTGTGGGAAGAAATAGCACAGTGAAATCAATATGTCGCTAGCTTGGTTAACTCATTACCAAGAAGATTAAGATGCGTCATCGAAGCTAACGGCGATTATACGAGATATTAATACTGAATAAAGATTTGTCTTCATACCCAGACAACCTTCGAGCTCTTTCAAGAGCTCACTAAGTTTTTCCATTTTTCCTTTAACATTGCTTTCATTGGGACGTTTGCGTTTCGCCGGAATGTGCAATATATATTTATTTCTGCTCCTTTGATTACCCTACACAGATAGTCCAGTGGTTAGTACGTGTGCCTTTAGTATATGGGGTACCGAGTTCTATTCCCGCTGGCAGAGGCTTGTGTTTTTACCTATCTGTGATGATTTTGTGTCCGTGTCCCTGTTGTTAGAGGTACTGCTAAAACTATAAAACCGAGTAAAACAATTAAAAATAAAAAACAGTTACTGAGAAACGTTCGATAAGTCAGTTTTGTTTTAATACGTAATGCCTAGCGCGTTCGTTGTTGGGTCTTATAGTCGCGGGTTCAATTCCCGTTAAGGGTTCATTAAAATTTTACTTGAACTAAAATTTATTTGCATGAATCACCCGTCTTCTTTAGCCTAAAGGACTTAAACGTTGAGAAAAGTATATGGTAAAAATGAAATAAATAACAAGACAGTAATAATGCTATTAATCTGTATCTATCTACATAGGATATAAATGAAAAAGACGTCGTCTATCAGAACAAAAAATGGCTTAACCGTTTGAAATGATTTTTATTAGTTAACACTTTCACCTACCTCTGACTCATGGGCACCCGAAGGGGGCACGGTGGGCCACCCTCTGACTCACGAAATGTATACAAACAGAAATACCAAACATAATATATAGCAACTATGAAGATAGCTCCTCTAGAACATTTTAGGGTACAATGCGCGGCCTGGCTTGTTGTCATGCCATTTTTATTAAAATGCGTATTCTAACAGAGGAGAGGAGTTAAAATTTATGCCAAAAATAAAATATCTCACATTTGTGAGATGAAACTTGACCCTATGCCGTTAACGTCGCCAATATCTAGTGGCCTATTTGTCGGTAAATGTCGATCGTCGATATAGCGACGAATCGAAAGATTGCCGCTAGTGTGTCCCTGGCGGCAGGGTTTCGTCGAGTCGAAACAGACATCTAGAGTAGGGGTGTTGCAGTTACCACCACGTAGATGCGATGACTTCTTTTCGGTCCGTCTTTCTATTCGTCGCGGAGAATCGGCAAAGGGACCGAAACGTCTTATCGCCAGTCATGTGCATGCGTGTATTATTATATATTTGTTTTACCTGACGAATGTTCCTAAAGTGACATCCGGGGTCAAGAGTAACCCATGCTTCTACATAACAGGTTGCTGTTTCGCGCTATTCCGGGAGAATTTTATATATAGTTTGTAAGTGCTTTTTAGACTCATCTCAATATAAATGAATCATGCATAAAGGCTATTTAACATACTTTGGTGGAGTAATTTTGTAATTCATTGGCATTTCGTCTCGTCTCTGCCACCCGTGGCTCACTGGTGGTATAATTTTCAAAACAGAAATGGGTCCACCGCGGATCGTTGCAGTGGGATTTCAATTTTTGGCGAGAGGTCGCTTGTTACCCATCGATGGTCCACCGACGCTTACGGCACGGGGTAACTCTAAATTAACTTTAATTAGGAAATTACTATAGTTGCTATAAGAACTAGTTTTTGAACTTGGACTGAGTAATATTGGTCTTTTGAGGCAAACTTTTCCTAAGTTCAACTTTGCGTATCTTCGGGAAACAGTAAACCAAAGATGATAGGTTTGAATCTACAATGCAACGTTCACAATCGAAAACATTCAGTAAATCTGTATTTTCCTCTTTTAATTGTAATAGGATATTTTGATCAGTTATTAACTGTACTGTGGAAACAATTCATCATTGTCATACTTAAGGATAAAGTATTTCGAAATTATGTCTACATGAGAGAACATGGTAGTTGCCTCAATCCAGCTATAATCAATACCCTCAATTTCCTTCGTGCAGTTCAAACCGATTTTCTTGCAAGCTGTTAGACAACGACAATTAGTCTAGTAAATTAACACAAGTAACACCCTAAAGTGGTAGTCATTTTCTTAACTGTATACATATCAAGTAAATATACTTAAAAAAAAAAAGTTGTCTACGTGTCGAACTGCTGAGCCAAAGGACGAGGGATCAAATCTCGGAGATGGACATGAACATTTTTATTACTTGCAGAATTATACATTTCACCCATAACAAATTGAGCATTAAAACAGTTTGTGTTTCCTTGGAAAAGTAAGAATTTATTTCAAGTTAAACTTGTGAGCAGTGAAGCAAAACGAATTGGGCTTATGGTTGTCCGAATACCTGACGATTTGAATAAATCATACGATACGCCTTTAGTATGGAGTTAAAGAGCTTTCTGATACTTATAAAGAAATCTCACTGGCCGAAAATTCACTACGAAATAGGACCTACCAGAAGCTACAACACCACGTCTGCGTCACTTCGGTGAACGCTGTATCGAAACTTCCTATATAAATTTCACTCACCTGATGTCTAATCAGTTGTCTGTACTTGGTTTGTTAGCTAACTATATTGAAGGGATATAGATAAAAAAATATGCAAAATCCATTTTTCAATTTTGTCAGGAAACGACGAAAATGTGACGCCCTTATGTTTCAGAATTGTTGAACTTTTTTTTTTGGGGGGGGGATAGATTTCACTCATCTGCTGTAAATAGTGACTACTGCTGTTAACTATTGCTTTCTTTCATTTTTCATTTACACATCCTATCCCCTTTCAAGTTCGGCTCCACATGCCATTTCATTTAGTTTTATATATTCTGTTCGATTAAATACACGTTCCTCAATCTCTTATAATATGTCCAAATTAACAAAACGGTTCTCTTGCTTTCTTTCTAAAAATGATTATTTAGATTTCAAGAGAGTTAACTTTAAATAAACATGCAACCAATTTGTTAATTACTACGAGCATTGAGTTCTTCCTCATTGTGTGTTAATATCTATTCTTCAGTGTTTACATTCTAATAATAATAAATATTTATGCCAGACTTAGATATAATTGCAGTATACGAAGGTTAAGTGGGTAATAAAGCAGTTTAAGCCAATATCTTACTTCAATCTGTATCGTAGATTACAATTATCGTTAAAAGAAATTGAATATTAGCATCCAAAGTTGATTTTATGTAGGTAGGATGAATAGGGATGCGCACGAGAGAAGACTTGAGGCTGTCTCGTCTCGACAATATGCTGTAAAAGTGATGTCTCGACTCGAAAAATGTATATTTTTCTATTGGAAGAGCTGCGTCTCGACTCGACTCTGTCAGGAAAATTCTGTCTCGACTCGATTCTGCGCATCCCTAAGGATGGACAGTTTGAAGACCTCAGTATTCCAAACCTGGCGGGGTAACCAATTACACTATTACGCAACATCTATTTCAGATACAACCATTATTATACACCTCATTTTCACAAGCTTCTTCTTATAATAACTATATCAATTTCCTACTTAAATTCAATTATAGATAATTGTTTCTTATGTAGCAGCTAATATTCCTGCTTTACAGTACAAAACAAGTACACATTCAATGTAAATATAAAAATGTAGGATATTACAGATTACTGGCATTGCGATTTAATCCGATTTTAAGCAGTACATATTTTATAAATAATTGTTCAAATTGCTTTATAAGAATCCAGATTATGAGGTACCGTAAGTTTTTGTAATACAAAAAATACAAGCATATATATATATATATATATATATATATATATATATATATATATATATATATATATATATATATATATATATATATATATATATATGTGTATTTAGGGGATTTCCGGGCTTGATCCCCCCAGAAATTTTATGTCTATTCAAATAAAATATTGTAAAGTGAATGAAATATCTTGTAGAATGTTCATATTTCCAAGAATGAAGTTAGCAAAGCTCCCCGAAATATATATATCAATAATTTTCATTTTTCACGTATGGTTTTGGGTATTCAACTGTGTTCACATTTCTCGTTTTAGCGTTTTCGTATATGAATTATGGACATGACTGGCTAGTAAATGTGACAGGGATTTGAAAAGTGACAGCTTGTCGCATAATGTGTTTCCAATCACTTCACAGTATAAATTTATATTTATAAAAAAAAAAGTTTTCATGTATTTAAAAAAAGGAAGAAAAACTTTAATTTTCCGCACGGAGGCTCGAATCGTCGCTCTTCGTTTCAGAAATGTCAATACCAGTACTAAACCCGCTTGACCACAGACGCAACTTACAAGAGATTGTGTTATAATATTGATAATAGTATGGCTCCAAGTACATGTTCCTACTTGGAGGTTTAAATATCCATTTTCTGTCGTTTTCAGCAATTTCTACTTAAGATAATGGTTGATTTTGCATATTGAAACTGTGCATGAGGTGTGCAATCAATATTAATCTCAGAAATAAGTAGTTTGATTTTGTTTTTACATTTTCATATCGCTCGGATGACAGTACGGTTTGCAGCTAGTGTCTATATAAAGAACGGCGGGAACATGCAATTCCCTGTGTATAGATCTGTGGGAATTGTGACGGATCTAGGCTCACTTTTTCGGACTTAGTTTCTGAACGTGTTTCCCGCTTTTTGTGAACAGGTGTGTACCTGGAGCAGGACAACAACCTACCGGGGGAGGTGAGCCTTCGGGCATCCACCGAAATGGGCGACTAACTCGTGCCATTGTATCTGGGAGAGTACATGTGACCTCGTCAAGTTTTCAGCGAGGTAGGTGTTCTTTGGCTGCCGCCCCTACCGGCGGAGGTGAGCCCTCGGGTATCCTCCGAAATGAGCAACTAGCCCCTGCCCTTGGGTCCGGGAGATAAGGCTACGTTGTACCCGAAGAAGTATGAAAGAGTGGGTAGTTGGTGTGTCCAAAGTGTGGGCGGATCCAGCGCCCTACCGGGAGGATGATGTAGGTACTGCCCTCAAAGAGCGTGTAGCGCGTGCTCTTGGGTCCGGAATGGGATACCTAGTATTCTAACGCACACTCGTACCTCAGGAGCGCTGAGGAAGTGGGTCACTCCTTCGTCTCAGGCTTGCATCTTCACTGGGTGCAGGAGCCATGACTCTATCAGGGGAGCCGCAACTCCCAAATGACCATTGTCTTTAAGATAGACAGTCTACATCAGCCATTGGGTCTGGTAATGTACGGTGTACCTCTGGCGTAATTAGAGGTAGTTCCGTGTTGCTTGAACGACTCTATCGGGGTGGAGTGTCGGATTCCTGACTCCTGGGAGACTGAACGGAGGTGGGGCTGGGGTCAATCCCAGGAATCTGGGTAACGGTTCTGAACCCGTGGAAGAGAGGAAACTCTGTAGGATATGGACCGGCACCAAGCCCAAATGGTTACTTAACACGTACCATTGGGTCCGGGATGAGATACGGGAGTATCTCGACGTTTGCGTGGTACCTCTACACGACAAGGCGATTGCCAGTTGAACAATAGAAGTAGGCAGGGTCGGGATTGAACAATCTCCCTCGGGCATCGCCTGGGGCCCCGGATTTGGGTTGGACTCTGCCGGGCTGTGGTCATACCTTGGGATTCGGTAGCCTGTGGGAGCCAATCCCAGAAATCTGAGTAACGGCGAGCACTGACGGGAGGTAAGCTTGCCTTATAACGCTCGGGTGCCATTCCTGCAGATCACGGTAGGACTGGCTCGCTATCAATCTGCCTCCACCAGTAGGTTAACTGGTAGGCACTCAGGACTTCGGTCTGGCCGCGCAGTGGGCGTACCCCACTCTCTCAGAGAATGGGGGTTACATCGCTTAAGCGAGTCTGAATTAGGGGTCAAATTCTGATGGTGCACTTCGTGCACGTGGATACTAATCCAGTATCGAGGAACTACTGGCGCGGTGTCTTGTTTGGTGAAACCAGTCCATCAAATAGACCGAACGGCCGCGGGCATGCTCTCCATGCATGCAACTAAGCAATCCTGTTATTGCTTTGCATGTAAAATTTAAAGGTCAACTTACCATAATCAGTACGCTAAAACTGAGGTATTAAATTACAAATTAAGTACGTAGATATCATTGAAAGTACAATCCAAGCTAATGTTGGAAGCTATGTAGGCAATCGATAAATTTTGCCAATTTCTATCAATATATTTAAGCAATCTTGGCTTCTTTATAAAACAACACGCATTTAGGCATGCAGAAATATACAATTTGGTTTGTTTCGTATATTTAGGCTTAACATCCTTACGAAATACCGAGGTTATCAAGGAGAAGACTTTCGCTTAAACTGACATCCGAACCGCTACTTGGGTTACGCATGAAAGGTTTGTGGTTCGACCGAGAATTGAACATGGGACACCTTGATTAAAAGGTGAAAGGGAAATAAAACTATTGCAGGTGGTTTGATATCTGGAAACGTCACCATGAAGTTCACATGATTCGCATTTTTCATTCTTTTTATTTTTGTGGTTTAAACCAGTTATTAAAAAAAAAGTTGGTGTAAACCAGCCAACCCTAAAAGTAAACACTTCTTTTTAAAGAATACACAAATAACTAGCCAAATATTTATAGTATGTAGTATTTTTACTTCAAAATATTCCATACCCTCTTTTTGAAACAAAATAAAATTAAAATAAATCATAAGAGAAATATTTAGATTTATATGATACACTTAAAGGCTGCACATCTAGAGCTTTTGGTTCTGTATATTCTTGAAATTCTACAGTAAAGTTTTATAGAACCACCATCACAGTTTACCCAATCCTCAAGTTTTCTGAATTTTTAACAAGAGGGATTCAACATATCATTACGGAACTCCCCCCCCCCAAGAAAAAGACTACGGGATATATTTAAGTTAAGCTAAATACAACTGCACAACGAACATGACTGAGTGACTAGCTTTTGCGCTTCTATCGGGAAGTTTCGAACATTCTGACAAAGCTTTTCTTCATTCCATCTGTGAATGTAGAAATAGTGCCTGTACTGTGAGTTGGGCGACTTCCTTTTTTATTGTTTTTAAATCGTTTTTATTACTAATTACCAGCAGTGACGGTTTTGCGAAGGTTAGGGGGGGCGGTCTTTCGCACTGAAGCCCGTTCCCCAAAGTTACGGAATGTCTGCAACAAACGAAATATCTATTATTTATGCCTTTATTCATAAACTTTAAGCTCCCGTCAAATAAAAATTACGCATGTTTAAAAAAACTAAACATTAGTAAGAAACCCTTCCCAAAATACTTTTCTAAATCCGCCACTGATTCTCAGTATAAACTGATTTTTAAAGTTGTATCCGGAAGATTATTGCTAAACATATAATCGGAACTAAATATTAGTTATGCCTGTACTCATAAACTTCAAGCACTTCCCAAATAAAATTAGGACTTTTTAGGAAACGAAGCAATCAGAAAAACCCCTCCTAAAGTACTTTTCTAAATCCGCTACTAATTATTTGTATAAATTGGTATTCAAGGTTATGTCCGGAAAATTATTGCTAAATCACTTCACAGCTACAGTATAACAGAAATGTGGAAGTACGGTTTGACGGATATATTGAAAAACGTACGCTTTGACGGATAAATAGAAAAACGGGCAAGTTTAACTTTTGCGCTAGAAGCTAGAGTACTAAAAGCTCTTAGAAATGAAACGCGGATGACAAACTAGAGAAGAAAAAAGATGTCGATAACTCAAAAGTTAAAATAAAGTTAAATAGCCTCTAAAATTATCCTCAAATACTACGTTCTTCATGTTAGCTTTAATTCGTAAAACATGTGCTCCATCCATCTTGATGGTGAATTTCAGAGCGAAATATCACATTCAGGTCATGGAATTCTTATCTAACTATAGAATATACTATAAGAAAGCTATTTAGATAGAAAAATCATGAAGTTGAAAAAAAGCCAAAATTTCCAAAATTCTCGTTTTTTTTCCCAAAAAAGCCGGCTTTTTATGTGAAAAAAAACCATCGGTTCAAAAAAGCCGGCTTTTTTGCATCTCTATGCCGAACTCTCTTTCTCTTTCGGTTCTGTGGCTGTCTCTGGATCTACGATTGGAGCGTCGTCATCAGACTTTTGACAATCTAGGTTCTACCTCATATCTAGGTGTCACAGGTTTTCTGAGACAAAATAATTGCTGTATTTGAGTTTGGTACACTCAACTAATAAAGTCACCACCAAATATGTATATTAGCACTAAATTCATTTTGTGGATTAGTTTGTGTACGTAAGCCTATGTTGACTTTAGAAACCACATTAATGATGTATTGGATTTTACACAAACAATAACCATAATAATAAATCAAAGCTTTTGCACTTCGTTCAAAATTGATGTAAAACAAAGATAATGTGTTATATTTTGAGAACGTAGTAATTGATTTAAAGGAATCAGTGTAATGCGTGTGCTTGTTGCACGGTACCGGTACTATTAAATTCCTTTAGCAACTCATGATGTAAAGTTTTAACGACGCTAAATGATGCGATGTTACGGTGTGTGTGTGTGTGTGTGTATTTGTGATGTAGCCCTCACTTATTGTAGGTATCACCCTTCAAATTCAATTAGGGGCTACGGTGGCTCAGTGGTGAAGCGTTTACCTCAGGTAGGCCTACGTGGGATCGCTTGTTTGATTCAAGTCCAAGTGAGTTTGTGGTCGACAACATCGTGATCATGGGTTTTCTCAAGGGACTTCCGTTTCTTTCAGTTGCTATTCTTATTCTACCAAATTCTTCTATCATCGTTCAGTTGCTTTAATCATCCGTCTTCCTTAGCCTAAAGGGCATACATAATCGTGGAACGATAAACTGAAAGATTACATTTCAAAGATTCTCGAACTCAACTAACTTCCTTTCTGTACCTTGGAACGCTAACTCAGTGTGCGAATTAGATAACCTATATTGGGGGGGATGAAATTAGGCCAAAGGACATAGTCTGAAGGTTCAAATTTCAAAATGAGACAATAAATGCCTTACCCCCCATCTATATATATATATATATATATATATATATATATATATATATATATATGTGTGTGTGTGTGTGTGTGTGTGTGTGTGTGTGGGTGGGTGGGTGTGGGTGGGTGGCATGTGTAATAAATAAGAGATTTATTAATTTAATAAATCTACCGACAATAATTATGCACATATAGGCCTATATTGTGTGACATACATACACCCCACTAAATTTTTCTGAACGTGTTTTAATGTTGTACTCACTCTTGTCCCCGTAGCTCTCTAAGGTTTATTTAGTTAATAATTCGGCTCGAGCGATAGCCATGATCACAAGCATATGTTAATTTTTCCACTCATATTGAAAGCTTCCACTTTGCATTAATACATACAGGTTGCGAAAAGAAACCTACTTCAGTCTTGAGAAAACCACTAAAATTATCAGTTAAACCGGACATTTTTTTTCAGAAAATCTAGATATTAGCCTATCAAATAAGAAATGGATTGTTGCTGGTCCCGATTTCTCACATCAAGTTCAAATCGAAGGCCAAATATTTAAAATCTCTCAATTCAAATTTCGAGCTTGTGCTTCTATTTCCCGCTAAAGCTGTGCTTATCACGACTTTTTTTTTCTCCAAATATCGATTCCGTGAAGGGCACGGAAAGTCAACACTTAAAAATTACTTTACTGTTAGGTTGAAGATGAGTTGATTCACTATGGGCTACGTTATTCAAATAAAGTAAAACATTACACTGAAGTTTTTCAGACAACATTAATTGCGTGGACAGCAAACTGTACAGCGAAAAGATGGAAAAATGAAGGGTTAACTTTAAGAAAACCCCGCTCCAGTTGAAATGCTTATACAGACACTGACAATGACACGGAGAATCAGTCGTATTAACAAATGCTGAAACAAATCTTGAATTATTCGCTTATTCACCTAAAAATCACCTTCATTAACATGTCTGCTCACTAGGAGCGTATCCCCCAGCGTGTACGTTAACATATACTTCCGACAGATTTTGAGTACAGTTTCAAAAGTTCATTTCCCTAAACTGTAAAAGCAGTGATTATTATGCTAATTATCACAAATTAAATGCAACTCTTGAGTTGCATACACACAACCTACTAGGGAATGAAGACCATGTGCTAACAAAGAGTACACTGGAAAATGAAATAACATGTTATAACAAAAATTAAAATAAGATGATAATCGATACAAATATAGAGGATGAATATGACATATCCGAACTTCGCCAAGTATGGTAGAAGAAGCTATTTGTTTACTTCTTCTTGGCCAACCGCTAAGAACATTTATGTGGCTTTGTTATACGCAATTAGTACATTCAAATTCACAAACGATGACGAACTGAAGGGTACGAAGGTACAGTTGCAAGTAACAACCGTGGTCATAATAATATAGTTTTACTAAACAACTTTGAAAATAGTGGGTAATTAGGTGGTAAGTAGAAATGACCAAAACTGAAAAGTTTACATCGATCATTTCGAAATACAGCTAGAAGATTAAATTTACAAGAAATAACAAAAATCAGTGAAATTTGGAGTTATACTAAGCATAGTTTGAGGGGGAAAGCGAGCATCCCCGGTGGGGATACTTCAGCTGACTTCTTTGGGGGGAACAAAATGTGATTGAGGGGGAAAATTCCCCTCATCCCCCCCGGTAATTCGCACCCTGCGCTAAGTCCTCTTTTTTCCAAAAACATCTGTTCTTCTAAATCCCGTTCTAAAAATTTAAAATTTAGCTTTTGTTAGGTCGTTGTTGATGCATTGTCCTTTTATTTTATTTGTTTTCTCATATGTTAGGATTTTCTAGTGGACTTTTACTCGTAGCTTTGTTTATGACCACGGCGTGCTTTCTCTCGATTTACTATGTACTTATGAATATTCCTCCGTCTCACCAGAGGCATTGGTCAGATTATCTCTGGATATAATCTTGATCAGATTATCTTTCTTGTATTCTTTCTTGATTGTAGGTGGCCATGGAGAATAAAGGACTTTGCACACTATTTCGTTACCTAGATGCCCATTTCTCTTCTATAGCTGAAGACCTTTAGGAAGTGAATACAGGGAAAACGTGGTTTAAAGAAACCAAAAGTACGATGCAAAAATTTTAGGATTCAAAAATTATATTTGAAATTGTACTCTAAAGATTATAAGAATAAGTGATTCAATACTTAATTGGAAAGGTAGAGCAACTGTCACATGTCATATATTATCATTTGAAAATCACCCTTTGTGTTTTATTGAAAAATCTTTCATATGAAGTACCTCCACTCTGTAACATAGATTTTCATGCATATAATAACGTTGTTATTGTACATTATAATGTAACTGTATATTCTGCATGCCTTTTACAGTATAATTTGCTTGTACAAAAGGAATTGCCAAAAGCCAACCTTCACTACCTTCTCAAACGAAATTATCAGATACCACTAAACAGCGTGCTGTCGGGAAGTTTTTGTTTGCTCCATTAAACGCTTCGTCGTAAAAGAAAGGCAACACTAGTTAATGGCGGTCTTTTACATAGGAACATGACCGTCAATCTTATTCAATTGGCTTTAATAAGGTCTGAGAGTTCATGGAAGTCAAACACCCAGCCAACCGCCTATAAGCTAGAAACAAGACAGACTGGCTGAAAGATACCACGCCCAGATATCACCCAGCTTAAAAGAATTCTTGATTACACCTTGTTCTGCTGTCAATAGTTTGGGATATTTGCCTCCTAACCTTTTGCTTATAAACAACTTCGTAGGAGAAGGAAGAATGTCTGATAAAGTCTGGGTTCAAGATCCACCCTCGCAATTAACCGTTCATAAATACAATGAAACGGAAGAGTATTGATTTAAAATTAGGTTCAGCAATTGAAAATTAAGGCTGTATGATTGGTAAAAGTTATAGTGTTTGTTTTTGCAATATGCATTGAGAATCGAATAGAACCTTACTGTAATGATGATTACTTTTAACTCATATACAACTGAAGTTACTATTTAAAATCCAGTACAAATGCTGCTGCATAGCTGTATAGCATTGTATAGCATTGTATTTTATATCAAACTGCCTGTTGCTAGGTCATGGGAATAATGATTATTTTTCAGGCTTTTGTCCGATAATATTTCTTCCATGTTTCTCAATTCTCAGCTTTCTCTTTTAACTCTTAATAATTTCTTCTATTTTTCAAATCGATCAGTTTGGCTCTTCTTACTACTACTCTCTTTCCTTCTATCTTTTCCTCTATGGCGCTATGAAGAAGGTAATTTCTTTTGCAAGACGTATCCAATCCAATTGGCCTTCCTACGAAGGATGCTGGCTCAAAGCGTCCTCTTCTGTACTATCCGTTTCAAAACATCTTCGTTTGTTGCTCTCTCTGTCCATTTTTTCTCCATTTTTCTCCGACACTACATTTCGAAGCTCTCTAAATATTTCTTCTCTAACTTCCGTAATGTTCAAGTCTCTGAACCATATAGTCAAATACTTCATGTACAGGGTGTTTCAAAATATCGCCGACAACGTTTGGGAGATGATTCCTGACACCAAAATAAGACAAAAAGTTAAGACCAACCTGATGCATAAATGCTTCTTTTCGGAGTTGCAGGCTGCCGAAAACATGAAAAAAATGAACTTTAGAGGTCCATAGCTCCAAGACTATGGGACCTATCGTAATCGGGTCAAGACTACTTAGGAACTAGTATACCCTATCCAAATATCCATTTTCAGAATCCCAAGGTACTTCTGCAACATTTTTTATAGAGAGTGAGTACTTCAATTTATATGCCCGCAGCTAAAATTCCTCTACAGAAATTGTTGTATGAGTACCTTAGAATTCTGAAACATGGATTTTTAGATATGGTACATATTAGTTCCTGAGTAAAGGCTTGATCCGACTACGATAGTTCTCATAGTCTTGGAGCTATAGTTCTTTAAAGTCCATTTTTCATATTTTCGGCAGCCTATAACTTCGAAAGGAAGCATTTGTGCACCCTGGTCGGCCTATACTTTTTGTTTTATCTTGGTGTCAGGAATCAGCTCCCAAACGTTTTAGGTGCTGTTTTGAAACATCTTGTATAGCATTTGACCAATTTCTTCTTCAATAATTTGAAATGTGATTTGTCTAAGTTGAAAGTTTGGAACATTTTTCTCCAGTTGATTTCCATAAGTATACTTAAAGGTGTTTGAAAACGGACTCATCTAACGTTGTAAGCTGAGGTTTTCAAAATAAATTCTGTTCACAGGTTTCCATACTTGATTGATTGAAATGTAGTTACATTATTTATCATTAGGGAGGCTAGAAAGGCAAGATGTGTAGTCTTAGAGTTTGATCTGAATCACAATGGTTCATTAAATGCTCTACCGCTGGGAATTGTCTGTAACCTTATGATGCAGCAAAGGCACGCGCATAATCATATGACCAGGGAGGAGAGTATTCTTAATTTGAAATTAGTAAATAAAATAGATATAGGCCCTACTCTTTAGAATTTTCACATATATCTGTTCAGTACGTATTTTCTTGTTTAGAAAATTGTAATACAAATATAAATTATAAATAGTAAATTTTCTCTTCTGTATTTGTAACGCATATAAAAATATCAAGTGCATAGTAAGTGTTGCAAATCAACTAAAACATAATTCAGTCAATTACGATGTTACAATGTTCCAAAACAGGGCCTGACACATCTATAACATCTTCAAATTGGTTACCATTTATATGCAGGCACTTCAGGTTGTATTGATTTACTGCATGAAACGACACTAATTACAGTACAACAATGTACACAAGCTTTAGTCTAACGACAACATTTTCTTCTCCAAATCATTTTCTTCCCCAAAATACAGCCAATGTAGCAGGTTTTCTGTGTACATTCGTTGGTTTTCCTGGGTCTATATATAGGGTTACCAAGTATGGAAAATAAAGCAACTGGCACCTCCTTAAGATTCCCTATGATATAGGTCTAAGTGTGAAGTATCTCTGTTAGGACCCATTCATGGGAAGGAAATGTACTATCGTGAACAAAAGTGCATTAGCACCTGTATTCTGCATATTCTTAGTACATCCACTAATAAAGCTTAATAGATACATTGTGCTATAAACGAGAAAATGAAATCCGTATTGATAATTTTATTGAATTTACCAGTAACTCCCACTTCTTTAAAATTATCGAAACAGATGAACTAAAGGATATTAATCTTTTAAGTGACAATTGTGGATTTGGAAAATGAAATTTATTCTTGAAACTTATACTTCAACTACAGGAAATTGCTTTAAGAAATCCTTTTTCACTCTCAATAAATGTAGCTATAAAATTCGTTACAAGTAGATTTCAAATTTTCCCTAATACAGTCCCTGTCATCTCTTTAAAATTATCTAAACAGTTGAACAAAATATATTAATCGTTGATAAATGGTGAAAAGTGACAGTTTTGGATTTACAGAATAAAACATTACTTTTACAATCTATACTTGGAACTACATGAAATTGCTTCGAACTAGATACAAATTTGAAAAAATCGGTCATAAAGGAACTGGTAAAAAGTTTGTACCGGTCACCGGATTTTAATCAAAATAACAGCAATATATCCGGCCAGGCCGGTGAAAAACCGGCCAGTTGGCAACCCTACCTATATAGCTGATTATCCTACAGAATCAGCTACAATTCGGAAGAAATCATCGAAGATCGTTCAACTGTACACTTCGCCACATCCAGCGTCCTGGCAAACTCACATCGAGACACTCTCCTACTGCATGATAGTTGTAATTAGTGACTATTGACGCGTCTATCAAAACAACTTCATACTCTATATTTTCGCAACAATTAAACTCGGGTATTTATTTGTATTTAAAAAGTATATCAATGAATACTTGTTACCTGTGAACACATTTTTGGGGTATTCTAGTCTATATACACAAAATATGTCGAGTCTTGAATACATTAAGTAATTATTAAGCACTGGCACCTATATTTTCATTTACAAAAATGTAGAAGCAGATTGTTTTTATACAGTAAGAAAAGAAAGAGTACAGATGAAATCATGCTATATCAACCATTTCTCTGCTTAATAAGTATAGTTTTATTAAGAAAGTGTACACTTGTAAAAAATATCAATTTTAGTAGTATTTTCTCTTCTGTCTCTGTAAATAATAATAATAAAATAAAACATGGAAAATAAAAACAAAAATAAAATAATAAATATAGCCCCAGTAATATCTAGATACGTGAAGTACGATGCCTTTTATCCGAAAAGAAATCGAAATACTTTGTTCTACATAAATTTAACTAAGAAAAATAACAGTAATACAACAAAATCGAAATACAACTTAAAGGTATTTAGTGGATCCACTGATGCTGAATCAAGATGTAAGACTGTCTGCCGGAACACACAGTGCTAGTTTTATTCACAACTGCAAACGTATTTTCAGTGATGCAAGTGAAAAAAAAAAAAAAAAAAAAAACTGTGTAATACCTTACTTAATAATAAAAGGACCACTATCTCTACGGAATCCAGTACATAATAATTAACAAATTACATTATGTTCTATATTGTTTAGTTGTTATTTATTATTACTTGTAATTGTTCTTATAACTAAAAAGGTAATCAAGAAAGTTCTGTCGCTTTTTCTGAAGGTTTGTGTTCCAATGGCACTCACACCGTGAATTGAATGCGAATGGAGATGAGGCGCAGGCCAGTTGTAGGTGTGGGTATATCCAACGTACTCCCTGGTTGTGGCAGTTCAGTTACACTGTAAACTTCCATAAGGACAGAGTGAATATGATACCTCAACACAGCTTCATAAGGGCTTGTATGCTGTGCGAGTTCAAACTGGGGTCAAACGCCGCTGCAGCGGGACGGAAGATGTGCCAGGCCTTTGGTAAGGGTCTCGTGACTAGGCGGACAATGCAGCGATGGTTTAAGAAGTTTAAGAATGGTGACGAAACATTCGAAGACGCAACACGTGCCGGAAGACCAACACAAAATTATAAAATGAAGACCTTTAGGCAGAAATTGAGGCGAACAGTGGCCAGACATGTTAGGAATTGGAACTACAATTCAGTGTGAGTGGAAAACCATTCTGTAGCACCTCCATCAAATTCACACTACAAGTTGGGTCGGTGGTTCTCACATGATTTGACTCCAGGCCAGAAGGTAACGTGAGCAGGAACCCGTGTTTCTTTGCTGTCTCATGTGAGGAAGGAATCATTTATAGAGAGGATATTGCCATGTGATGAGAAGTGGATTCTGTACGAAGATTAACGAGCCGTCATCATTGGTTAACATCTCATGAACCGGTTCCAAAACAGCTGAAACCAGCACTTCACCAGAAGAATGTCTTCCCGTGTGTTTATTTGACTGCTCGCGGCATCGTGCATCGGGAACTGCTACCAGCTGATCAGAGCATCAATGTAACTGTGTACAGTCAGCAGTTGAGCCGTGCTCAAGAAAAACTCAAAACTCTGGAGCCAGCACTTCTAGATCGCAAATGGGTCCTCCTGTTATCACTGTCCGATTATCACCTGTTCCATTCCTTGGGTAATCACCTCAGAGAACGCCAGTTCAAATCCCTAGTAGAGGTGCAAAATGCACTTGATACCTTCTTCGCTTCACGGCCCACCAAGTTCCACCGCGATGGAATCCATGGCCTTCCAGAACGTTGACAGAAGGTCGTCGATGCTGATGGAGACTATTTTTGATCTTCTAGGTACGTCGTAGGTGACAAGTTGATTTTTGAAATTGGTTTGT
Organism: Thermobia domestica; assembly: GCF_964235325.1. Classification (NCBI taxonomy): domain Eukaryota; kingdom Metazoa; phylum Arthropoda; class Insecta; order Zygentoma; family Lepismatidae; genus Thermobia; species Thermobia domestica. Next base: position 133,720,080 of record NC_137462.1, on the reverse strand, counting down.
GAAAAAACGACAGAACTTTCTTGGTTACCCTTATAGATACTGTCATTTCTGGAACATTTTCAGGATGGATATGCAGCGAACATTCCCATCCCTCAAGATAACTTCCATGTTCACAAGGTTCAAAGAATGGAACTGTCAGGTACTCTGACGCATCTAGTCTGGTCTGAAAAGTCCCCCGATTTAAATCCAATTAAAAATATGTGTGACTATTCTTAGTAGTGGTGAAACACAGAAATGGACATCCTTATATTTTGAAGGAACTTTAGGATCTTCTGATGAGCGAATGGTTTCACATTTATGTGACATACCTGTAATACCTTGTGGAGTCACTTCCAAATAGAACCCAGGCCGGAGACACCGGGTGTGTGGTAATTTCTAAGGAAGATGACTAATTGTTTGACAGGTGTGCTTATTTCAATTAATGGCAACTGTTTAGTTATATGAGCTGTACTCCTTGTTATATGATATTTTTAGAGAGCTTTTATTTATATTATATGACACCTTTAGTTATATATTCAATACGCTATTTATAGCACGTTGAAAAAATTAAATTCAGAACGTGTATTATCAGTTTCACATTATTGTACTCTGTATATTCTGTTGCCAGGGTTAGAGCATCATGGATACATTAGGGCGTCGTTAGAGTATCATAGTTGGTTCATTGGTTGGATTGGAACTTAGCACCCCTGCCAGCAGTGAGCCTAATGAGACGTGAACGTACAGCTTAACCTGACATCCGAACCACGTGAGTTCTAATCGGGAATTGAACACGGATCTCCTGCGCCAAAGACGTGTATGCTAACCATCATATGTTTATGGTCATGTTGAACGCTTTCAATTTGGAATTGTAAATTCCAATATCATCATCATCATAGGTATTCTGCCTTTATTGGCAGGTCACTTGCCGCAGCTGAGACGCTTCCATGCTCCACGGTCCTCCGCTAACTTCTTCGTCTTCACGTATGATCTTTCTGTTTTTATATCATCCATTAATTGTAATCTCCTTCGCCCCCTCCCTCTCTTTCCCACCACCATACCCTCTAGGACGTCTCTCATGATACAATCTCTTCTTAGGCAATGCCCCAACCGGTTTCTCTTCCTCTTCCTAATAATATCTAAAAGTGTTCTTTTCTCACCCACCATTTCTAACGTTTGCACTTCATGTTATTACTAAGAATAATACCCAGAAACCGAAAACTATTCACTTGTTCTATTTTCTCCCCTCCTACTTTTATATTTGACAAAGACCTCTTCATTCCAATCACCATAGCTTTTGTCTTTCTAACATTTATTTTCATCCCATATTCTTCAAAGCCCTTTCTAATTTTTTCTAACATTTTATTGGTTTTCTTTTCAGATTCTGCAACAAGCGCCATATCGTCTGCAAATCTTATGCATCTAATCATTCTACGTCCTACCGAAATGCCATCATCATCATGTAGGCTCTTTTTCACTATCTCTTCTAGATAGACATTAAATAGTGTTGGCGAGAGGCAGCATCCTTGTCGAACTCCCCTTCCAATTGCACTCTCTTCCGTCAGTTCTTCCCCTATCCTAACACTTACTTGTTGATTCATGTATAAGTTTCTTATGAGTGTTCTATCTTTCCATTCCAACCCTATCTTCGTTAGAACTCCCAACAACGATTCCCAATTCATGCGATCAAAAGCCTTTTCTAGATCAATAAATATAACATACACCTCTTTCCCTTTTTCTATAAATCTTTCACCGATCGCCCTTAATAATCCAATTGCATCTCTTGTGCCCTTGCCTCTTCTGAATCCGAACTGCTCCACCTCAACTTCTTTATTTGTTCTTTCATATAACCTTCTGTTCAGTATTCGGAGCAGAATTTTAGCTGCATGAGATATGAGACTAATAGTTCTATAATCCTCACATCTCTTTAGTTCGATTTCTTAGCCATCGGTATCATGATCGTTTTCAGAAAGCCTTTTGGCCATTCTCCTGTTTCATATATTTCATTGCGTAGTCAGAACAATTCTTTCTTTTCCTTGTATCCTATATTTTTAATGAATTCGATTGGTATGTTATCTATTCCGGTTGCCTTTCCATTCCTAATCTCGGATATAGCCTTTTCAAACTCATCCCTAAGAATACTAAATCCTTTATCATCCTCGCCTACTTCATTTTCTACTTCAATATTTAGGCTACACGGTCTATCCCTACTCTCATATAAGTCTTCAACGTGTTCTTTCCACCTTTCTATGAACTCATTTCTCTCGCTGACATATGAATATACTGTTACAAAGTTGTAAATTTGGAATTGTTTTGTTTTGTCCGTGTTTTATTGGGATGAAACAATACTGTTTTAAAACTTTGGTTAATTATAACACTTTTCAAAGTGTAAAAAGTAAAGGTACAGATGTAACACCAAACACTGCTTCAAATGTTACAGGTTTATAACCGTGAGAATTTCGCAACTATCAAACAACAATAATGCGTAAAAGAACGAAACCACAGCTTTCCCAGCTGGTGTAGTGGCTTCCGCCCGTGCTTTTAGTTCACAGGGTTCTGAATACAATTCTAGCAATTCCTGGTTGTAGAGCATTGAACGCATAACGGTAGTTGTATTCCCCCCTTAAACTCAAGATCTGTGTCTCACACAACCTCAGTGCTGAAAAAGAACGCTACACTTCCAAACACACGCCCAAAAAAACTAAATCATAGTGTTGGAGATGTGACCTGCCATCCATAATCGAAAAATCCTGTTCAACATACTACACTTATCTAAACTGTCTTTCCTAAATAAATTCATTCTTTTTCTCTTTGCGTTCCGCTCTAATAACACAAAGAATATTAAAGTTATTTTACATCCATTCTCCATAAATAGTGGAATTAATTAAGACAGAGCTTGAATACTAATTAATTTTTATTTTCTTCCGGAGGTGTTAAGTCATCAATTAACTCTGCGTAATACCGTTTCTTTATAGTTGCGTGAAGTTAGTGGTCATTTTCTTCAGCTGTTGGATCAACGTGACGTAGGCTTTCTCTTTAAGGCTGCCAAAGACCACGTGAAAGATAGACTGACGTTAGTAATTATAGGTTCCGGTTGACGAGGTAAGACGACGGAAGAAATACCAACGATTTATGTTACTTTTAACATCTATCACTCTGTGGAAACAAGGGGTTTCATTTGTTCGTAACAGAGAAATCCGGAAGCCGCTACTGTAATATTCTCTTCCTATCTCTCTGAGCCTAGTATATTACCATATCCAATTACAATATAACATGGAACATTGTCAGGAAAAATTAAAAGTTAAAAAAAGATCAAATTATGCTATGTAACATGAATCGTGTATTAGGATGGAATTTAGATGGTGGAGACGTTTTTGCTTTTCCTTATGTTTTCCTTGTTTCCCTCACTTTACTTTCAACTGACAATGCAAGTGAAGGAGGTATTGCAAAAACGAGAAAGGAAAGAAAAACATATTAAAGGTTTACACACTCATCATAATTCTATATATCATGAGGTCCAGGGTTCAACTCCCGGTGGAAACACTCACTAGTAAGATGCAACAACTTCTTCAGGTCCTATTTTAAACGAAGTTTCTCCAGAGTTGTCCTCATTTCACCAGGCGAATGCCAGGATGGCGCCTGATATCCAGGTCACAAGGGTTTCCTCCATTCCTCATACCTTTATTCCTTTACCTTCTCCAGATAGTGTTCTCGTTGAGGGACGCCATTCTTCATTCATAACGGGCTTAAGGAAGATGACGGTATTGCCCAGGAATATGTATCTATATATTTAAATGCTAGGTTTATATGTTTTACTCCAAACTTTTCGAAAATGAATCTCGAAACCACACGTGCTAGAAATATGCCATTTTCACTGGTCGATTCCAACTTTTGTGTAGATTGTCCAGTTCTCATTCAAATTTTCAAAGACCGTGTCGTCATTATTCTATTCAACACTTTAGAGGCCGTTTTGAGCCCATAAGATTAACATTGTTGCAGTCCGAAACTACGGTGTTAGGCAACCAGCAGAGAAGATCCGTATGGCAGGTTGACGGATATTGCAGGCGCTCTGCTTAAACCTGAATGCATAACCTATTACATGCTGGTAACTTTAATGGCTTCAAGAAACGAAATGAGGCGTACTCGAGCGGATATGGATTTATTAGAAAAAAATTACTTCCACTTTATATCGTGTTTCTTCTACAAATTTGTTACAAACTCACTCCAACATCTATACATAGCAATTCACTTACTTTGTGAGTCTCTTATTCTTTACTTGTGTGAGTAAGGGGACATGCACAGTGGGAAGGAGATTCATGGTCATAACAGAACGGAGTGCTGAGTAGACAGCACAGGTTCCGCTAGTCTATATATTAAAATGGTAGGTTTATATGTTTGTCTCCAATCCTTCGACAATGAGATCTCGAAAACCACAAGTGCTAGAAACGTGCCGTTTCCACTGGTCGATTCCAAATTTTGTGTAGATTGCCCAGTTCTAATTGAATATTTACAAACACATGGCCGTTATTTCTTTATTACAATTTTTAGGGGTACACTGGAAGTGTTGAAATTTTCTAAAAAAGGAAGATATCATATCCTATGAATTATACGGGATACGGACAAAATCTCGCGGCCGAAACATCGCCGCCCAAAATCTCGCCGGCCAAAACCTCGCGGGACAAAATCTCGCCGGGACAAAACTTCGCGTGGCCAAAACCTCGCCGCCCAAAATCTCGCCGGGTCAAAATCTCGCGTGGCCAAAACCTCGCCGCCCAAAACCTCGCGGGACAAAATCTCGCCGGGCCAAAACCTCGCGTTGCCAAAACCTCGCCGCCCAAAATCTCGCCGGGCCAAAACCTTGCCACCCAAAACATCGCATGGCCAAAACCTCGCCGCGAATGAAACTTTTCTTTAAAATTTACCCAATGAGTTGCTTAATATACAATTCCACATTACAAATAATAATAATAATAATAATAATAATAATAATAATAATAATAATAATAATAATAATAATAATAATAATAATAATAATAATAATAATAAGTAGAAGAAGAAGAAGAAGAAGAAGAAGAAGAAGATACAAAACATCCTGTGCACGAGGCTTTCTCGCGTTATTGCCGTTTCCTCCCACTTTCTTTATTCGATCATTTCCTCCATCCTGGTCATCTACGTCTCCTTTAACCTACAGGACATAATCAAGGGACGTCGTAAAACTCATATATTATTTCATACTTTCATAAATATTATTAGATTTTTGTTAAAATTTTAAGTTTTTGGATGTTCCAAAGTTCACGAAACTAACCCCGTTAGTTGTCATCACTTTCCTTATGCAGACATTCTTTCCCTATAACCAGTTTAAAAACATCCTGTCGCTCTACCTTCACATTAAAATCCTCTAATACAGAAATAGCTAATAAAGAAATTTACATATCATGAAAACGAGTTCATCTGTATGCATGATATTACTTGCTAATAGTAGTTTTACACATAGTTCCATATATGGGAATCAAGCTTAGAAGAAAATTTGGAAAATTTAATTTTCTTCACTATTGTAAATAATATCAGTGGCGTATGTAAAGGGGATTTCAAGGCTTTAACAACCCTTCATTTAACAAAATATTACGGAAAATTTACCAAATTAAGATATAACGATATTGTGTATTTTTCATATAATCTTAAACATTATATCTTGTATTTACGGGCAATATGTGCTATGAAATATGCACAAGCTAGTTAAAAGAAGAAGAAGAAAATATAAAAACAAATAGAATTTTTTCTTTCTGGTATTATTATTGATGTTATGTTAACATGATAATCTGACGATATGTGTTATTGATCGTCATAGAAACGAAAAACATAAAATATAACAGAGGATCCATCTTGTAGAATCAACATGTATGTTATTGAAAAGGTGTAAATATTTATTTCATTACATATTATAATAAAAGGCAATATCAAAATGGAGCGTTTAAGTGGATTTTGGTAAAAGTAGTAGACTAGATTATAAATATTCGAACTGTGGGCTAAAGTGTAAACAAATATATAAGTTAAATATATTGGTCGTTACATTTTAAATAGTGTTTTCCGCCGCAGGATTATTTTTTATGTGGAGTTGTGCTGAAGTATAGTAGGTATAGCCTACTTTAAGAATAAGATAACGTTAATTAATAGAGACTAGTCTACTGAACAGGTAAACCTTCAGATTGATTTTAAGATTACGTAGCGAAAGGGGTAATATAGAAATGAATACATCCACGAACATCGCTGACCTTATCAGACAACCTGGGGAAGTGTTGACACAACAGATAGAACAGACAAATTAACAGATAAAGCAAATGACACAACAGTTACTTTCGAAATTAGATCAGAGTGATCGTAAATTGAAGCAGGCGATCAGAGATCTTCCACCTATTGAGTCTACAAGTTATGTAGCCATTCAGAACGTCCTGTAGAAAACCCAGTAGTTCCTGTTTCCAGTTATCAACTTCAAGAAATAACGGATGAAGAGGTGCAAGGCGTGATGAACAATGAGTCCGCTGTGGTTACTCTTCAAATAGGATTGAATCCATCAAGAATTAAAATGACTCTTCGTCAGAAAATGGAACAAACGGGATTGTCGTTTAGTTCGACTAAATTATTAATTGAAGCAAAGTTACACATTCAGTTGGTGTGTTAGTGGAAGATCGGGATAACGATGAGGAAAATAATGAAGCTCCTTTTAGACAACGTGGCCCTGGATTGATGAGGCTGTTTCTAAGAAACAGGACAGAGACAAATCGGATGCCCAGAGGGATTCTTCTTGGAACACAAACCGTGGTAGGACAGACTACCGTGAATATCGCTGCCCTGTCGCGACAAAACGCTGTAACTTTTGCGGAGCAGTTTTGAGAAAAAGAGCCGTAAAGTCGCTACAGACCGGCTAATTTCCTACTTACATCGAAATTCTCTTTGGTATAGTTTCAAAAGTATTTGACTCAGCTCAATGCTGGGCCTGGTGGACATAAATATCGGTGCGGGAAATTCAAAAATGCTTATAGCGACAAAACAATGGAACTCGAGTTACAACGTTTTGTCGCGACACGGCAGATCGTGTAAGGAACAAGTACGGCTCTGTTAGTAGTCACGACATTTTGCCACTCGTAAAACGAATGAGAACTGAACCTAATTTTACCGGTAATAGAACCGAACCTAATTTCAGAAGCAATTCATTCGACTGGATTGATGAGAAACACTTATCGGACACGAATACGAAACAGTGCATTATCAATTTTATCGGTAATGTAACCGAACCTAATCTTAGTAGCAACAATAATAAGAATCGTAATACACTTAGGAAGCAGAGAGTCATTGGATCTAATTTCCCTCAAATTGGATTTCTTAGAAATGTCATAAATGGCAAGAATTCTCAAAATAGGAAACAAAGAACTGTAGAAGTAAATAACGCACAAGAAGACTGTATTCCGGTTTATGACTTTCAATGCAACTTAAACGAATTCGTTGGTCATGTAACTTAAGCTAAAGTTACTACATCCGAGAGAACCGTATTCAATTGATTTTTGCTTTATTTCGCTTTAAATATCGTTATGATTTTGTTTGTTATTCGTACTTTATTTAAATTCTATACAGGTAATATAAATGTTTAATTCATTGTGTACTAATGTAGATGAATACGAATAGTGCTTATCAAAGTTATGATAACTATGCTGATTCTTAATATAATAATTTCTTTATTTGTATGTTCTTGATAATGAATTTGTGTTCTTAAAAATAATTAGCAAAAGTCCTGCATATAGGTCCTTTTTATGTATCAAACAAATTAATCCTAAAGTTTTCGAACTAATTGATGTGAAAACTGGTAAACTTTTGGGTTTACGCAATATTGATGAACTAAAGTTATGGCGTCCTTCAAAATATACTAAATGTAAATGGATTCAGCTAGTTAAGACATCGGTTTCTTCTGAAGTTGTATCCAAGATTAACATAAATGACATTTAATCCTTAAATTAATAATTAATCTGATAATTTCTTTATTTTTGTTAGTTTTTATTATGATGTTGATTATCTTGTTTTATTTTAAACATTGTCGATATCTCATTTGTAATTTGAATGTTGTTTGAATTTAAATATATAATGTATTTGATTATTTTTCGTTCAAAAGAACAATTATATGAATGTCATAATAATATCTTTTTCAAAACCTTCCTTAGTAGGCCCCAGAGAATAATTTAGATTTTGTTAACTTTCGATTTATAATAAGTATTAATGGCATCGAAATGAAAAAATTAGGACTCAAAAATAAATAGCTTGTATACCATATTTTGAATATACCTTCTCTTATCGTCGCTGAATTGTATGAATAATTAAAATAAAATTAATTATGAAAGTTAAAATAAATATGAAAATGATATTAATATAAAGTGAATATGATATATAATTATATGAATTGTAATTTTTATATATACGAGGGTCATTCAAAAACTTAGGTAATTAACATGGAATATCTAACGGTCCAGGATTCTTTTTTTTAATTGTAAACACAAAAGTCCTATTGTTCGAGCGTCATTATATAACGATGTTGTATATTTTTCGTGTAATCTTAAAAATTATATTTTGTATTTACGGGCAATATGTGCTATTGAAATATGCACAAGCTAGTTAAAAGAAAAAGAGGAAAATATAAAAAGAAATAGAAGTTTTTCTTTCTGATATTATTATTGATGTTATGTTAACATGATAATTTGACGATATGTGCTATTGATCACCTTAGAAACGAAAAACATAATATATAACAGAGGATCCATCTTGTAGAATCAACATGTATGTTATTTAAAAGGTGTAAATATTTACTTCATTACGTATTATAATAAAAGGTAATATCAAGATGGAGTATTTAAGTGGATTTTGGTAAAAGTAGTAGACTACATTATAAATATTCGGACTGTGGGCTAAAGTGTAACTAAGTATATAAATTAAATATATTGGTCGTTACAAAGATATATAATTTAAAATTTATGCATATTCAGAAACGATATTTGATTGGATATTTAAACTTTCCCTTGTGAAATTATGTGCAAGCTACTAAATAATGGATCCTTTATCCTACATAAACGCGAATTTTTACATGGGTACGGTCGATATCCAACTACAGTTTGAAGTTTAAATGACTATTATGTGTAGGGCCTTAGACTTAATGAATAACTGTCATACTTAAGGGCATTGATAAATCAGAAAGAAGAAGAGGGTCTGAAATTCAATCCACATACATTATAGCAATCTATTATTAAATCAAACTACAGACTGATGAATTTGAAGTACAGCCATTCATCAAGTCATTTACCAAACGTTATTCCAATTAAATATTTACATTACGAAAAATATCTATGAACTGTAATGGACAATATTTTTTGATTCAATATGTAGCTAATCATCTTTAAAAATATATATTATATTAAACACTGTTTAAGGCAAATAACTTGCCATTGAATAGAAGGTGTATTAGCACATACTTTATTACACCTCATATATTTGGTCTAGGAATTAATTCGTGCGGTTGGTACGCACACATTGAAGCTGTAGTACAAACACAAAATACATAAATACCTTAAGAAAAATATTGTCCATCGCTAGCCACCACTTTCGCCCATCTGTCAGGCAATGTACGGATTCCGTGGCGAAAGAAGTCCTCATCCTTGGAAGCGATCCAGTCTTAGACCCATGTTTCGATATCTTCTGAAGAAGTAAACCGCTGTCCAATCAAATCGTTGTTCATGCAATCGAACAAGTAGTAGTCCGAAGGAGCAACGTCTGGTGAATACGGCGGGTGGGGTAAAACTTCCCATCCGACATTTTCTAAATAGGTTTTGACCGGTTTTGCGACATGTGGGCGAGCGTTATCATGTTGAACAATAAGTTCATCATGTCTGTTCTCCCATTCTGGTCGTGTTCTGGCCAGAGCTTGCTTCAAACGCATTAATTGTCGTCGATAACGTTCTCCATTCATAGTTTCACCCGGTTACAGCAGCTCATAGTACACCACACCTTTCATATCCCACCATATGCACAGCATAACCTTTGCACAGTGAATATCTCGTTTTGGTTGTGATGGACCTGGTTCACCTGGTTTCACCCAGGCCTTTTTTCGTTTAGGGTTCTCGTAATGGATCCACTTCTCATCACCCGTAATAATTCGATGCGGAAACCCCTTTCTGCTCTGTCGTTGAAGCAGCAATTCGCAAATGGTTTTTCGTCTTTCAACGTCTCTGTCTTTCAATTCATGTGGAACCCAATGTGACATCTTTTGAATCATTCCCATGGCTTTCAAGCGTTTGGAGACTGTTGTTTGATCAACGCCTAATGCTGCTGCAAGTTGTTCCTGCGTTTGAAACGAATCCTGCTCGAGCAATGCTGTCAATTCTTCGTCTTGAAATTTTTTTGGCTGTCCAGCTCGCTCTTGGTCTGCCAAGCCGAAATCACCACTTCTAAACCGTGCAAACCACTTCTGACACGTTCGCTCAGCTAGAGCATGGTCACCATACACTTCCACAAAAATACGATGACTTTCAGTCGCACTTTTCTGCATGTTAAAGTAATGCAGCAGGACACCCCGCAAAAACACTTTATCAGGCACAAATTGCGCCATGTTCACTTAACTACAAACTGGTGTTGTTGACGCTTTAATCCACTGCCCTATACTACGAACGATACGCGATGACAGGGGTTTGCAACACAAGTGTGGATACACGGAACTGTGGGACGCTCCGTTCGTTGCGCCATCTCTTGTCCACCCGCACGAATTAATTCCTAGACCAAATATATAATTACTGTGATGAAATTGTCACACCAGTCATACTGTGTAATAAGCTGCAAGAAATATGCAATACTTTTAACTTTTATCTTATAGCCACGATACTACGTTCTTAAGATAGTTAGAATGGCTACTAACTACAACTAAAGGGAAGTACCTGTAATCCATACAATTTACGACATTTTAGCAAATAAATCTCGGTCATAGCTAAAGCTAAATTACCAATAAATAGCCAGTCACAGATGGCCAATGCAACAGAGGACAAAGTATTGTAAAATGCTGCTGCAGCAAGAGTTCCTCTGTTCCTACCAGCATCTGTTTATGGAATGACGATAAGCGAAAACGCATTAAAAGCAATGTTAAAAAAAAGAAAAAGAAAAGTCTTTCATAATTTCTTGGAAGCTTTAACTTGCAAGCACAACAGTAGAAGCAATACCTCATTATGATTATTGTTATTACCATTAGTAAATTATGGCTGGGTCGAGAGGGCTCAATAGTACAGCGTCCAATTCTGGTGTACGGAGTTCCAGGTTCGATGCCTGTTACAGTCTATAAAAGCAATTCGTGTTTAAGAATCAAAACACAACTTTCTATCTTTTGTCTATTTTCCATTAAACATCACACATTACTATATCATTCTACAAACAAGACCAAAACCATACAAATTGATTGAATGTCCTCAAAAATTACAAATGTTGCCGGTACACATTACTTCAACCTTTTCTATAGCTTCTGCCGCAACTACTACGTTCCATTACAGTCAAATGTTTTTGAACTTTTCACAATGTTGCCAGATACAAACTCCACATCCTCCCACCTTTTGATTTATGGCAAATAAATCAAAACAAAATTATACTAAGTATCGTACAGGTATATTCACCTTTCGACCTTTTCTTGTTGTGACAACACGTTCACCCTTTTCTTCAATTTTACCTAAAGTCAAGGTTTTAGACGGGCATTCCTCTTCATTTTTCGCTTGCAGAACACCTTCTTCGGTTTGAACAAAACTCACTTCCAAGGGGTACAACCGCTGAACAGGTCTTATAATTTCTCCACTCTTAGTCTTAATCCTAGCCACTCTTACAATATCATCCTTCCCAGGAAACACCTTTGTAATTTTTCCTAAAGGCCAGTCTAGTCTTCTCTTATTGTCACTTCCAACAAGTACAACGTCTCCTTCTTTTATTTCTCGACAAGTTTTCTTTCCGGTTTGCTTCAGTACTAACTGACTTAAATACTCACTACGAAATCTATCTCTCAATTGTGTTCTTATGTGCGCCTATCTCCAAATTATCTTGTAAAAACATAGCTGGAGTAATGGGTGTGAGATCGTTTGAATCTTCTGACAAATAAGTCAACGGACGTGCATTGATAACTGCTTCTATGTCACAGAACACTGTACTCAATTCTTCATAACTTAGAGACGCTCTACCCAACGTTCTACGAAGAAGTTTCTTGATCATTTGTATAATTCGCTCCCACCATCCACCCCACCAGGCAGCGGTAGGTGGAATGAACTTCCATTGAATTCTTTCTACTGATGAGTACAAAGAAATTTGTTCCCAGTCGATTAACTTAAAGAGATTATCTGCACCGACAAAATTCGTTCCATTATCAGAATAAATGACCTTCGGCCTTCCGCGCCTGTCAATAAATCTCCTTAATGCTGACAAAAAACTAGAGGTCGATAAAGATAGTACCAGTTCTAAATGCACTGCACGATAAACGGCACAAGTAAACAAGACAATCCAACATCTTTTCCCATCTTGAAGGAAGAGAGGCCCAGCTAAATCTACTCCGGTTATTTCGAAAACTAATGCATCTTTAACTCTGTCTTCTGGCAAGGAAGCTGGTGTAACATTAATATTTTTTGCATCGTACCGTTTACATTTAACACATCTTCGAACAACAGAACTTATAGTTTTTCTCCCACGAAGAATCCAAAACCTTTCACGCAACTTTGTCAATAATACTTGAACTCCAGCATGAGATGATTTCAAATGTTCCTTCAATATTAACATCTTCACAACTTCATGCTCAGGTGGTAATACAATAGGACTCCGAAAATCATCTTCATCGAGTCTACGTGCAATTTTAGTCTTTAACCTAATCAAACCTTCACCATCAACAAAAGTACACAATTGTTTCAAACGATCTGGTTCACTAACAAAACATTCTTTCTGGATAGTTCTCATTATAACCTTCTCAGCTGATTCTATTTCAAATACCAATAGCTCACCCGTTAACCTTTCACTTTCCTTTGAATGACAATAATGGATAAAACGCAATATCCATGCAACCATACGTATTAATTTCTCATAATTTGAAAAATATTGCATATACCACTTTGGCTCATTTGCAACACTTAATGAAACAACTGTTTTCAGTTTTTCATTATTTACTTCAAGCGCATTTGGTTTCATATCAGTTTTCGGCCAGAATTCTTCCGTCTGCCGTAACCAGTAAGGTCCTTCCCACCATTTACTTTTCAGTAACGCTGCAGCATTGCAGCCTCTTGAGGGTAGGTCAGCTGCGTTCAAATTTCCCGGTACATGTCTCCAACAATTTACATCGGAGAGAGCTCGAATTTCCTTCACTCTATTCATTACAAACACTCCCCAAGGTTCATCATTTTTTATCCAGTAAAGCGCCACCAAAGAATCTGTCCAATAGAACACAGGAATGTCTAAATTTAAACTCTCAATCACAGACACAGCAAGTCTAACTCCGATACAACAGGCCATTAATTCTAAACGTGGAATAGTTGACTTTTTCAATGGCGCAACACGTGCTTTGCTGAATAACAACTGGACATTAACTTCTCCATTGCATTCACTTCTCAAAAACACGACAGATGCATATGCATTTTTACTAGAATCACAAAAAACATGTAACGTCCAAGATTTCGTTGTAACATCTTGTGCAAACTGTCTAGGAATCTTTATTTCGGCCAACATCGCCAGTTCTTTATACCACCTGTCGAATTTCCTGGAAATTTCTGAAGAAACTGGTGTGTCCCAAGAGTTGTTATTTTCCCAGCTTTCTTGAAGTAACAATTTTGGAATCAACGTCACAGGTGACAGAAATCCTAGAGGATCAAATAATTTATGAGCAGTAGATAAAATAACTCGTTTGGACACTGGTCCTTCTACTCTGCCTAAATTCTTTGTATCACACAATAAAATGTCTATACATGTGTCCAATAACATACCTAGAACTGGAGTGTAAACATCATTACTGCCTGTAGAAGAACCACTATATACCCATCCTCGTAAATCGAATTTACCTTCACTGAGCAGCGACTTTGATTTTTCGATCAAAGCAAACATTTCGTCTTCATTGTCAACAGACGTGATACAATTATCGACATAAAGGGATTGTTTCAATTTACTAGCTATTTCTTCATATTCACGGGGAGCATTTTCTAAATGGTAATTAAGCACGGCCTCCAACAGAAAGAGACTGCAATTCACACCAAAAACAACTCGCATATGTCTAAAAGTTTTAAACTTCCTTTCGTCAAAATTCTCCCACCAAAGAAATCTTAAATAATCACGATCGTTTTTATTTACCGAAATTTGCAGGAAAGCTTTTCTAATGTCTGATATAATCCCTATCTTTTTCTCTCTAAACCTATGTATAAGTGCCGGAATTTCTTCAATTAAGTTTGGACCCTTCTCTAAACAGTCATTCAATGAATATGCACCCTTTGTTTTCGAAGACGCATCAAAAACTGACCTAATTGGGGTAGTGGAATTCTCTTTTATCACTGCCCTATGTGGTAAATAGTAACTTAGATTGTCCAGCTCCTCCTCCGGTACTTCTTCTATGATTCCTTCTTCCAACCAGTTTCGAAAAACGTTATCATAGTCTTCGTATCTTCCTTCTTGCCACAGCTTCTCGGTCATCTTCACACATCTCTTTTCAGCTAGTTCCTTGTTGTCATGTAGTTCCATAGGTTCTTGCTTCCACGGCAATTTAACTTCGTAACGACCATCTGAATTCACACACAAAGTTTCTTCAAAATGTCTTAAAATTACTTCATGGTTTTCGTTCTTAGTCTTAACTTCTATTGGGTCAGTGATGCCTAACGTATCTAATTTCCACAAATCCGCAATACGGTCACTGATTGACAATAAAGTAGAGATGCAAAAAAGCCGGCTTTTTTGAATAGATGGTTTTTTGCACATAAAAAGCCGGCTTTTTTGGAAAAAAAAACGAGAATTTTGGAAATTTTGACTTTTTTCATTTTCATGATTTTTCTGTTTAAATAGCTTTCTTGTAGTATACTCTAAAGTTAAATAAGATTTCATGACCTGAATGCAATATTTCGCTTGGAATTCACCATCATGATGAATGGAGCACATGGTTTATGAATTAAAGTAAACATAAATTACGTAGTATTTGAGGGCAATTTTAGAAGCTGTTTAATCTTATTTTAACTTCTAAATCATCGACATTTTTTTCTTCTCCAGATCATTTCCTTTTAGTCATCCGTGTTTCATATCTTGGAGCTTAGAACCCTAGCGTCTAGCACATAATTAAACTTATGTTTTTCAATATATCCATCAGAGCGTACTTCCACATTTCCGTTATACTGTAGCTGTGCAATGATTTAACAACAATCTTCCGGACACATCTTTGAATACCATTTGATAGAAATAATCAGTATCGGATGTAGAAAAATATTTGGGAGGGGTTTTTCTGAATAATGTTTGTTTTTTCTAAAAATTCCTAATTTTTATTTAAGAGGAGCTTAAGTTTATGAGTACAGACATAATAAATATTTCGTTTTCGTTTGTATGTTCAGCTATAATCTTTCAGATACAACCTTGAAGACCATTTTATACTGATAATCAGTGGCGGATTTAGAAAAGTATTTTGAGAGGGGCTTTTTTTATTAATGCTTAGTTTTTCTAAAAATTCCTATTTTTTATTTTTTTTTTATTTGAGGACAGCTTGAAGTTTATGAGTAAAGGCAAAACTAATAATAAGTTTGTCTTAGAAATTCCGTAATTTCGGAGTAGAGGCTTCAATCCGAAAGACATCCCCACCCCTAACCCTCTTTGCAAATCCATCACTGCTGGTAATTAGTAATAACAAAGATTTAAAAAGGATTAGAAAGGAAATCGGCCAGGACACACAGTACACGCACTATCTCTACATTCCCAGATGGGATTAAGAAAACTTCTGTCAAAATGGTCGAATGCGGGGTTGAATCCCAGACTTCACGATAGAAGCGCGAAAGCTAACCACTCACTCATGTTTGTTGTGCTTAAGTTAAATGTATTCTCTCTTTCTCTTTCTCTATGGCCACAAAAGCTCTCCATTGACTTCTGTCCTTATCCAATTCAATCCAGTTTCTACTCTGTACTCCTATTTCTGCTATACCCATTTTAATATTCTCCTCCCATCTGGGCCTAGGTTTTCCTAATGGACGTTTCCCGATTGGATTTCCAGTTAAAACTTTGAAAGCGTTCCTACTTTCTTCCATTATGGCTACATGGCCTGCCCACCTGATCCTCCTAGACTTGATGACTCTAACGATGTTTGGTAACCCGTATAAATTATGTAGTTCCTCCTTATGACGTTTCCGCCATTCCCCATTCCCGTTCCTCTTGGGTCCAAATATTCGTCTCAGAATTTTATTCTCAAATAATTTCAGTCTATGTTCTTCCCTCAGCGTAAACGACCACGTTTCACAACCATCAAGCATAACAGGCATGATTATCATTTTATATATTTTAAGCTTTAAATTCCTTGACAGAATTCGCGACGACAAAATATTTTGAACTGAATAATAACAAGAATTTCCTGACTTCAGTCGACATTTAATTTCTTTGTGGGTATGATTTTGGTCTGGTAATACTGATTCAAGATTTTTGAATATATCCACTATGCCGAAAGTATTAACTGATATTTTAACGCACTCATAATTTGCCATTACTCATATCCTTGCAAGCGTTTAATAAAGCCTATGCATTTCTTTTGATTGTTCTCCTATTAGATTTACATCATCATCAATATACATCATAGCCTGGTGAATACCATTCAAGTCTAGGCTCTGGTTCCTTTCTTTGATTTTTCTTATAGCGTACTCCGGAACAAAGCTGAATAATAACGGCGATAACGCATATCCTTGTTTCAGGCCAATCTCGACGTGGAAGCTCGCATTCTTCTACTCGGATTTACTCTGGGATTCATTTAAACACTTAATAAATCTAGTTTTTTTCGGTATTCCAAATTCTGTAAGAATGTTGTACAACGTTTCCCTTCTAACCGAGTTGTAAGCCTTTCTAAAATCAATAAACAGTTGATGTACTGGGTAATATATTCCCATTTCTTTTCGAGTATTTGTCGAATTGTAAATATCTGATCGATTTCGACTAAATACACACTGATAATCTCCAATAATTTCATCTCCGTATGGGGTCAATCTTATAATATAATGTTGAGAAATGCCTCGATAATTATTATAATCACTGTTGTCTCCTTTCTTGTGAACTGGAACAGTGATTGATTCTTCCACTCTTTTTAAATGTATTCCATAGTTTTTTTCTTCTTGGTAAAAAAAAAAAAGTTTCGTAACGATATGTTGAATTTTCTTGTTAAAAATTTAGAAACCTTCAGGACTGGGTAAACCGTGATGGTGGTTATATATTCTACAGCCTAGGAAACCATACGCTCAGATGAACCGTCTATTACGTATATGATCCATGAACAGAAAATTCGATACTTTCCCGATTCTGAACAAGCTTAAGGGACTATCAGTGCATTACAGAATTTGGAGCTTTACCGATTTTGCAGATCCGAAACACCTGATAGGTGGTAACAGATTATTATGTTTGTGATCAATCAGTGAAAAATTTGTTCGAAATATTCATACAATGTATATGAAAGTTAAAATTTAACTGAGAAATTTCAAGAATGTACAGAACCGTCCGAAACGAAGATCTTGATGTGCAGATTTCTCTCATGCTTTTCTTTATTTTGCTTCGAAAAGAGAGTGTGTGATATTTTGAAGTAAAAATACTACAAACAATTTTGCTAGTTATTTGTGTATAATTTTTAAAGTGCTTATTATATATAAGAGGTTAAAATATTATTACATATATTGGTTAATCCTTTGGAATTCATAATACAGATATGTTAAGAATTTAAAAAAAAAAAACTTTTTTTTTTAATTCATGGTTTATTTTCCAGGTTTCATATTATTATCTGCATCAACCAGTAATTAAATGAGTTTTTTTTTTGTTGTAGAGAACCGAAATAAAGTCTGTTTTATCAGTTTAAAGCAAAATTTTCAAAAAAGCCCAACATTTCCCAAGCAAAAAAGCGAAGCAGAAAAAACCGAGTTTTTTTTTCTTCAAAAAAGCCGGTTTTTTCCGAGCCCTTGCATCTCTACAATAAAGTGATCACAACATTGGCAGAGATACCATAACATTTTTTGGACGGTAACTTACCCATTATCGTCCATCCAAACATTGTTCTAACAGCAAATAGTCCTGACTCTAACTTTAACATATCTACTGTTAAAAATTCACTAGCCATATCCGCACCAATTAACAGTTCTATTTCTTCCGTACTATCTAAATCGGACAGCCAAATTTTTCTCTTCTTCATTTCTTTAACCACGATCCACGTTTAAGAGAAGGTATCTCACCGCAAATCACTGGTTTCTCTAAAACTTCCATCCTACACGAATGATTGTCATTAACATCAGCTACAAATATACTATATTTGTTAAGGGACTCCTTTTGTGTTTTTGAGGTTTCAAACACCGAAAACAATACTTTTGCTGCATTAAAAGTTTCTTTTTCTCTTCCAGGTTCATACTCTTGGCCTTTTCACACTTTTGTGGTAAATGATACGCTTCACAAAAAACACACTGTTTGTCCTCTTTTACCTGATTTTGTCCAGAAAACAGATTATTAACAGTAGGCACCCTTTTTTCTTCTTTATTCTTTTTAAAATTCACCATGGAAGTTTGTTTCACTTTAAATCCTGCTTGAGCTAACGCAATGCGTTCTTCTCCCTCCACTTCATTTCTCAGGAACTGTAACAACTGTTTTAGTTTCTCACTATACGTATTTGCATTACTGTCACTTACACTGGCAGTCGCTGTATGCCTTAACCAAACCCTCAAGATTTCATCAGGCAAACAAGATTCTACCAAGGGGAATAACATAGCTGCATATTTTTCACTAGTCATACCTATTGATTCTAGCGCACGTAAATATGACTCAAGTTTATCATATAAGGAATACAATTTTAACTTATTTTTGTCGTTCGAAACATTCTGTATAACAAGTCCTAACAGTTCACGTATGTAGTACTCTATCAACAATTCTTCTCGACCAAAACGATTGCATAAACTTTCCACAGCTTTATCGTAATTATCGGCTGTGGGTGGATAACTGTTCACTACGTCCCATGCTCTGTTACCGGTACTAATTGCTTGTAGCAGGTATTGGAACTTGTCCTCTTTCTCGATTTCATCATCGTTATGAATTCGTTTGAACTGGCTCTAGAAACTTATCCACTCACTTATTTCCCCACTGAAAGTTTTCAACTCAATTTTCGGTAACTTAAGTTTCTTTTTACCTGTATGACCACCTGAACTGCTAGAAGGAGCTACTTTTTTCAAAATGTTCTCATGTTTTACACGCGCTTCGTCGAACATTTCCCGGTAACTTTCCACGTTGTTGTACTCTTCCATATAACGTGCTTCACTTTTTTTGCTTGTATCACTAAGCAACAGTTCAAGTATATTTTCATCATAGGTTGACAATTCGGTTATAAGTCTCTCCAACTTCGTAAAATATAACTTGACACTTTCCACATTTACATTGTCCTTTTCACATTCAGCCACTAAGCTATTATAAGCCTTTGAAAACGATATCTGCACCGGTTTCCTAGTCTTTACTAATTTATCCATGATTCGTCCTTTTTTCCCGCCTCACGCTGGTGTGCCAAAAATGTTACAGTCTATAAAAGCAATTCGTGTTTAAGAATCAAAACACAACTTTCTATCTTTTGTCTATTTTCCATTAAATATCACACATTACTATATCATTCTACAAACAAGACCAAAACCATACAAATTGACTGAATGTCCTCAAAAATTACAAATGTTACCGGTACACATTACTTCAACCTTTTCTATAGCTTCTGCCGCAACTACTACGTTCCATTACAGTCAAATGTTTTTGAACTTTTCACAATGTTGCCAGATACAAACTCCACAATGCCAGTTCGGGCTAAGCAAGCTTTGAGGTAGATAAAAACCGTGTGCGTGGGTTATCTCGGGGTTCTCCTATTTTCTCCCAGTTTTTTCATTACACAATTTCATTTATTCTCATTACCGTCGTCTTCTTTAGCCTACATGACGTAACCGTAGATGTGAAATTGGAAGATTTCATTTTTATATCTTATAGTTAATGATGGCTAATATTATCACGTCACCACATAAATTACAACTACACTGGGTAATTAACTGTCTTCTTGTTTGTACTTTACGTCTATTTTCCTTTTTTCTTTATATTTTAATGTAACTAATTACGCATTATATAGGGATATCTCATGTAACGCTGTAAATGGTTCCAAGAAAAACGGTTTGTTTAAGGCCTACTTATAATGAGTTCAAATTGAATTTGTTTATCACAAAAGTTTAGGGTAATAAACAAATTTTTATTTGAAAAAAATTTTTTTTTATAAACTGCAGTAGAACCCCTCTATGTATTACTGGTTCATACAAAAGAATGGTGCCGTATTATATTTGTTATTGTGTGAGTACGTATTGGTTATTTGTCTTCAAGTGGAGTTAAGATAGCTACATCAATTGCATTTTAATTGCAATCCAAAGCAATTAATATTGCAATTGCTTATTTCTTTAAATGTCGTAGCATATGCTTGTAGTTTATCATTTTCTACGGTTTATCATTTTCTAAGAGTAATAACATACATTTAATGGCATACGTGGAATTAAAAATATAAGTTGTACATTAATCCCCAGTTTCAATATAACTTCTACAAAACAAGCCTCATTATTTATTACTATGATTAATTTTATCCTTTCCATTTATTTGTTTCTCAAATTTGTTATTAAATAACCTAATCACACAATTTTCCAGACTGAATTTTAAGATGTTCATGAGCAACGAATCAAATCAATTCTTACACTTTTGTTCTTTAAGAGTACAAAGGGCTAGGGATGGGCACGAGTCGAGATAAAACTCGACTCGATTCGAAACTCGAACCGAATTCGAGTCGAGTTTCGAGTCGAATCAAAGGTAACTTTCTCGAGTGGAGTCACTGTTTTGAGGTCTAGCTTCGAGTCGAGTCGAGTTTGATAAATGGCTCGCTCGTTCAGGTCGTTTTAACTCGTTTCGAAATCATTGCCGGATTAAATTGAAAAGTGAAAGCCATAAGAAATGTAAGAAGTAATGTGGAATATTTTCAGTGTTGCTCAAGAGATAATATTTTTAGTGTTTCTCGCATCTTGTCTCGTCTCGATTAACGAGACGACAATAAATTTTTATAATGAGACAGCCTCAAATGTCGTGAGCACCAATATAAGTATGTAGACTAGTTCTTATCATCAAGACTGAGACCTGCAGGATCAAAGTTTTGATCCAAAACAAAAGCCCAAACTGGGAAGTATGTGAACCGGCTCAGCTTGGTTCAACTGAGCGAAAAGCTCGAGCCGGCTCAGTTATGTTGAGCCACCGACTCGGTTCAGATGATCCATCGGCTCGAGCCAGCTCGGTTGGGTGATCTGTTGGCTCGGCTCGATAGTAAATAAGCTATGAGTCAAGGCGTTCGAGCCGTTGAAAACCCTAAACCCGGGCCGAACAGTTTTGTACATGTTTAGCCGGCACCCTATAACTTTTAACAATTTTTGGCACGAACCCGAATACTTGCTCTTCCGGAACTCAAACCCAGAACCTCGTGAACGATGTCATTGCCTCCTAGACTTCACGGCTAAAGAGGTCAACAGTCAACTAGGTTTTAGTATTCATATACAAACAGAATAATAATAATAATAATAATAATAATAATAATAATAATAATAATAATAATAATAATAATAATAATAATAATAATAATATGATGATGATGATGATGATAAAGTTGTAGTAGTAATAGTTGTAGTAGTAGTAGTATTTTAGTAGTAGTAGTAGTAGTAAGAATCATTGATAGAAATTGTATTGCCTAAGTAGGATACTTGAAGAAAGTACCTGGAGCTACACATAGCCCTTGGCTCGATTTGGCTGTTTTAACTCGACTCGACTAGAAACTCGAGACAAATTCGAGTCGGGTTGGAGGAAATTTTTCGGGCTGAGTTCTCGAGTCGAGTTCGAAGATGTCTGTTCTGAGTCGAGTCGAGTTACAATGAAAACTCGCTTGAACTCGCTCGTGCCCATCCCTACAAAGGGCTAGTACCTACTTGCATTACTCTGTCAATTTACTTATCAAAATATGAAATACGATATACGATATTTTAACTGAAAAAGATAGTATTCTATTAGTTATACAATCTTTCGTTGAATATCCAGATTATATCTTGACCCTCACTTTTAACGTCCAATCGCCGCCACTGACTGTAGGCTTCATATTGCTAAATTGGTAAAAGAAACTTTAGAAGCACTTAAAACTGGTGTTTTCTAATATTACGCCGTCAGATATTGCTCCTTCTGATTACCACCTATTTTGATCGACGACTCATAGCCGTCAGATAAGGAACAGATATGAACGTCTCATCCGGAAGTCCAAATCAAACATAGTACATTCGATAAACATAACACAGATATGTTCATGCACAAAAAATTAGATGCCATAGACAACGGACAACTCCCTGAGGCCCATTAACCCTGTTAGTATAAAGAAAATCGTAGACTCGCGCTGAAATATCTATTGTGTCAACACTATTCATTAGAAAGTCATGGTCATTCTCTTCAGCATGAAACCAGCTTTCTAGAGGTTCTATGTATTGGCGCCCACAACGTACTTGAGCAGGGAAAATTCCTTCCAACAACTTTGGCCCCCTCTAGATGGCCTTGGGTAAAAGCATGCAATTCAAATGTATCTCGAAAAATACAATAGGGGTTAAGAAAGTGTACAAGTTTCGTTTTGATAGACGGAATCGGTATGAAGGGAAAGGTTGCATACCAATACGCTCTGTGCATATAAATCCGAACCTAAAATCTGACCTATAAATGTAACCAAGAACGTTCTGTTGATTTTTCATCCACCATCTTCGAACATCGATATGTCGCCTGAAACGTACCTGAAAGATCAAAAATAGTCCCCATCAGTATCGACGCCCTTCTGCCAATGTTCTGGAGGACCATGGATTCCATCACCAGGGACGTACGCAGGGGTCCTGGGGGTCCGGAACTCCCCCTCCCGAAATTTCGATTTTTGTTTAAATTTATCCTAATTTTAAGGGCAATTTTAGAAATTGTAATATAAAATACTTTAATATTAAGTTTGTCCATCACGGTAGAACTTGGTGGGCCGTGAAGCGACGAAGGTATTAAGTGCATTTTGCACCTCTACTAGAGATTTGAACTGGCGTCCTCTAAGGTGATTGTCCAAGGAATTGAACAGGTGATAATCGAACGGTGCAATGTCCGGGGAGTGTGGCGGATGCAATAGTGTTTCCTATCCAAGGCGTAGAATGCTGTCCCGGGTCATCCTAGCCAGCGAGGCTTAGCGTTGTCCAGTAACTGGAGGACCCATTTGCCATTCAGGAATGCTGCTCCAGAGCTTTGAGTTTTTCTTAAACACGGTCAACTGCTGACAGTACACGGTTGCATTGATGCTCTGATCAGCTGGTAACAGTTCCCGATGTACGATGCCGCGAGCAGTCCACCAAACACACAGGATGTTCTTCTAGTGCAGTGCTGGTTTCGGCTGTTTTGGAACTGGTTCAAGGCATGCTAACCAATGACGGCGCCATGGAGCTTCGAACAGGATCACCTTCTCATCACATGTCAACATTCTGTTCAGAAATGGTTCCTTTCTCAGACGAGACACCAAGAAAATACAGGTGCTCGCGTTGGCTTCTGGCCAGGAGTCAAATCCTGTGGGACCCATCGAACCAACTTGTAGTGCTTTCCAAGTTGATGGAGGTGCTGCCGAATAGTTTCTCCACTCACACTGAATTGTAGTCCCAGTTCCTCACATGCCTGGCCACTGTTCGCCTCAATTGGTGCCTGTAGATCTTCATTTTGTACATGTATTGATCTTCAGCACGTGTTGCGTCTTCGAGTGTAAGGGAGTCACCGTCCTTATACTTGTTAAACCAGCGTTGCACTGTCCGCGTAGTCAAGACACCCTCGCCAAAGGCTGGTATATCTTCGGCCATGTTTACTCTGCCCTTGCTCAAGTTCACGACGATAGCTGAACTGCCACAACCAGGTAATATGTTGGATATACCCATACCAACAATTGGCCTTAGCCTTATATCCATTCGCCACGGTGTGAGGGCCAATGAAACACAGAGGTCTACAAAAAGCGACAGAACTTTCTTGGTTACCTTTATATAAAGAGAACAACATAGAAAAAATTTAAACGCAGTACTATTTAAATGACATGATAAATAGTACTATGTTTATATTTTTTCCTATTATGTTCTCTTGATAGGTCAGGTCATGGGTTTGGTTTCGTATGTACAGAGCGTATTGTTATACAACATTTCTCCTCATACCTATTCCGTCTATTAAATCGAAACTTGGTACACCCATTTCCTAACCCTTACAGTATTTTTCGAGTTACATTTAGATTATGTGCTTTTAAACGGGGCCACTCCAGAAGGAGACCAAATTTGGTGGGAGAGATCTTTGGAGGGAATTTTCCTGACATTATCCCGATTTTACCAGTTTAGGTACGTTAAGGGCACCAATACTTAAAACCTCTGGGAAGCTTGTTCCATGCTAAAGAGACTGAATTGTAAACCACAACTTTCTTACGAACAGTGTTGATACAATGGCTATTTCACTACGAGTCTACGATATTTTTTGTACTAACAGGGTTAATGGGCCCCAGGAATTTACTCCGTTGTCCATGGCACATAATTTTTTGTGTATGAACATGTTTTTGTGTATGTGTATGTTTACTGAGTGGACTAGGTTTGATTCGGATGTCCGGATGACACATCCATGTCCGTTCCTTGTGAGAATTCTTATGAGGATACCATAAAATATCTGTGCATAGCTTCTAAAGATATATCATTCAATTGACGTGGAATCCATGTATTACCAAAAAGATAAAGAAAATTAGTTGTAGCGAGGAGCAATGTTTTAGGAGATCAATTTGTAGTCTGTTTTACACAATAAAGCCGTATTGTTACCAAAATATTCCTTAAAATTAATCTACACTAGGATTATAACAATGGAAACCTCACTAGAGCAAACCCAATGTTCTACCAAGTATTCCTGTTCTGTCTATGGTGACATTTAAGGTGTAATGTTTGATATTTAGATGTGAAAGAGCGTCTAATAATACCAACCTCGCTAGGGTAAAAAATGGTCGAACCCAGAACCCCGCACACACTAGAAGCGCCTTATGACTTTGTTCCTACTTATTTGAAATACGCTATATCATGCTTGACACGTAGGTACTTCTCATGTCTACTTATATATGCGTTTTGTCTTGAGTTATTACTGTTGTAAAGGCTTCAAAAATTTTGGGTGTTAACCGATATTCGTAATGCTGTAGCGTCTTTAGCTTGAAACACTGATTAATAAATGCAATATTGTGAGTTTTGGTTTAATAAGGAGGTTTGAGACAGTTAGTAACCTGATCAAGTGCCATTTAAAAGAATGAAACTTTGTATTGGGTTGGTAAGACTGTTGATCTGCTGGTATTGCGGAGAATGTTAGAGAATGCCTTCCTATTGATAATTCTACGTTTCAAAATTTCATTGACTTTTATCCATTATCTTAAAAGCTACACGGGCGTTTTAAAATGAATCCAGAATAAGTATACCTTAGATAGAAACTGCGACCTTCCTGATATCTACTGAATTGTTAATCAAAATGTTGAAATCTTACAACTTACAGGAAATGCTTCCAACAAAACTAAAACCATGTAATCGATATAATTTAACACACAAGTATGTAATGCTTAAACCCAATATGACTTTTAAAATACATGTTGCTATGGAAAATACACAAGAAGAAAGTTTTGCTTCCGGTATGAAAATAAAAGTATTCCGCATACCTAATTTCTAAAATACATTATTTTCTAGAGTGCGTTTGTCATTCGCGTGTTATTACCTCGAGCTGTAATCTTTAATGTATGAAGCAAAAAAAGAAACGAAAAGAAAATATGTGCGTATGTTTTTTGTCGTATTACTGTCTTTGTTTAGGATTTGTAATACAAGAACATAATAAAAGACATCATAGACTGAACAGTAGAATGGAAGGAATGGAGGAAAGGACGTAAATGACATGCTATGAACAAAAATATAATATCATTTGAACATGCTATAAAAATCACACTTAAAACCCATTATTAGAATCATACTCAGCATCTTCTCTGGAATTTGTTCTGTAAATGTATTGCCCTTTTCACATTAAACCTAACATGCTAGCTGGTGTGTGCTTATGGAAAATGGACTAATTTGTAAAAACTTGTGTTTGCTGTCATTTAACACATATGCACGTATACACACATGATTATGTTTAAATTTATTATGTTGCAATTTTACCAAGAGTTTTGTTGCAAAGACTAAAGAATGTTTAAAGAATATTTACTAATTTTTATCAATTTTTTGTAACTTTTTGTTTCCAATAACAACGCACTCAACAAGCTGTTTTCAAATCTACTGATTGAAGGTTCTTGTTGTAAACGGCCCTTGGTTATTCCCCGTCGTGGTGATTCCCAGTTCAAGAATATCGTAGTTTTCCTGCCGTAGGAAGGATGCTGTCGTGACTTTTCTTTAAAAGAACTGTTCTTATTCATGGATACCAAAAAAAAAAAAAAATGTTGGGTGAATGGAATAGATACACTTTCTAATACAAAATATTAATAATTGCGTTGTACTTAAATTTCATATTATTAACCTACCTTCGCTAATTTGTGAGGGAATCCCTCACTTTTGTTTTTATTTCCTTTCTGAATATTTAAAACTTTTGTCTACTGACCTGCGCTGCCGCCTACTGGAGATTCGAATACTGTGAGTGATTAGACAAATTGTCAGCGACCAATCACGTGCATAGTATGATTGAGAGCCTTGATAGTTAAAGGATTTATTCTGTTTGTGAAGGAATCCTTCACAAGTTACCTATCGCATTTGTATGTTTTCGACCTTCTGATGGTGTGCTTACGTGATTTCGGGCTAAAATGAAGCCAAAGGCTGACCAGATACGGCAATGATTACTGGAGGAAGATAATGTTAATGAAGTTGGTTCTGATATGCTGCCAGAATTTGATGATTTTGCAGGTTCTGACGCAGGTGAAAACATTATTATGGAACATGACAACCATAGTGAACAATCTTCTGATGAAGGTGATGACATTTCTCCTAGTTCCGGTGTACATTATGAGGGGAAAGACAAGTTGACTGTGTGGAATCACTTGTTGCGAAATGCTCGCACTGAGAAACTCAAATTGTTTCATCATGGTGGTCTTATCAAGAGCTAAAGGCTCTTGACTACCTGCGGTAACATTTCTCTGAACAAGTTCTTGTGTACCAGTACCTTGTTCGATTACCGGACATTCGGAAACAATCAAGCCTTTGGGTGACATACCTGTAACAGTTTCAGTAATTGAAGCAGTAACATTCACAGCTTTCTCCACAGCAAATTAAAACTACAGTTGAGCATGCTGAAGACCTAACGCACCTTGGCCTTAACATATTGACATACACTTCAAAAAACCACTCAGTCAACACAAATGTCCTTACAGAAATGATTTAGCTTTACAAGATAAACAAATTATACTCATTAGAATTGGCCTACCCTAATGGGGAACAACCATAATATAATATAACTCTCTATGTATTCCTCCTTTATTCAATATTAAAATCTGAAATTTAATTTCGCTGTTAGCGACCGACAATTCTAACTTGCTTATATCCGATAGGGTTAAACCCCAAACTTTAACGATTAAAAACATAATATTACATGTAATATAATAACAAAATATGTACTTTTATGTTTTGTTTTGTTTCATCACGTGACCTAACTGTAATCGAAATCTAGTACATATATCTAAAGGGCTATATGAGTAGCACGGTACTATAGAAAGTTTGGAAATAATTACAATAAAATAAAATAAAATGAAAGAATAGCTTAATTAATAAATAACAGAATCTTGAAATTACGTTACTAACTAAAAAATGAAATATTCCTCAAATCAAAAAATTTCTTTCACAAACACGTTAGGGAGCAATCGTCCTCAAGAGTTTACAATCATAAACTCTCAAACTAAGGAAGGCAAACTGAATTTAAAACCAAATGCGCAACTGGAAACTTATAAGAGAAATAAAACTAATTTTTAAAACAAGGATACATTACGAGAATCCAATCAACGTCCTTGCACAAGGAAAAAGGGTCTGTAAGCTAACAAAATGTCATAATTTTTCCTCATACTACCAGTTTCACATTTTAACACTCAGAAATAAACATGAAATCGAAACCTCACAATAATAATTCTTACCTTAATTATTTATAGTCTGTCCTTGGAACGAATAACGAACCCTAATTTACTACACTTTTAAACAAAACGATTTAGAAGATAACTGCATTAACAAAATGTTGAACAAATGAATATGGTTAGATCAGCTGCGAACTTTAATTATCCTTTTTATTCCTATTATAGATTGTAAAAAAAAAAAAAAAAAAAAAAAAAAAAAATCTGCTTTCGTATACAAAATTAGTTTTAAAGATAAATTAAAATATCGATACATTTTAAAATAAATAAATCGTATTTGTCTCTTCCATGAATGTAATCTGCTCTCAATTAATAGTTTTAATATATTCTGCAAATGAAATGAAATCTTTAAGTTTAACGTCCCACGGTTATGCCGGTTACGCTAAAGGAGAAGGTGATAATGAGAAATGAGTGAAATAGTGGAATGAAGAGAGTGGGAGGAAACGGGAGAACCCCTAGAAAACCCACGAGCACGGTGTTTGTTCACCACAAAGTCCACACGGCGCGAGCTGGGATCGAACCAGGGACCCCAAGCACCGGAGGTGAACGCTCTACCGAAAGATTTTCGTTCCTTCTGAAGTTATAACTAATGTAAATTTAAACGACGTTTGATAGATGGTATGTAATCTCAATAGAGAAAACGAAGAATCTTTTTTATATTTATTCTAACTTATTGTGTTGTAATTTTTGTTATTTTATCTCTAAACTTATATTTAACCTAATAATTTATCTATCTATGTCAATTGTATTTCCTATTGTTGAATTTTGCTTTTGCATTTAATAATAATTTAATCCTAATATATGTTTCATTTGAATATATTTGTGATATGGTTATTTCTTCTTCAACATCTTCCTGCTTCCTGCGGTCCTGATATCCTCTGACATTGAACGGGCATTTGATACGGTATGGCATGAAGGATTGCTTTATAAACTTCAAAAACTTTTACCTTTTCCATATGTGCGCCTCATTTCAAATTTTTTGTCTCATAGGCGAGCCTTCATCCAGATCAATAACGCACAATCTACTGCCTTTCCCTTAAAGGCTGGAGTACCACAGGGGTCCTTTTTATCCCCCTCTTATATATCCTATATGTTTCTGACATGCCTCTCCCACCTTCACCGATACATGCCTTTCAATATGCTGATGACACGGCCTATCTTGCCCTGGGATCGTCCGTGGATCGCATATCAACACAACTACAACTTGCAATAGACGCTCTGCTCGCCTGGTGCCTCAAATGGAAACTCAAGATAAATCCAGCTAAAACGCAAATGACGCTCTTCGGGCCTAAAAAACATAAATACTGTCATTCTAGAAATCCGGACCGTTTACACATCACCGTCATGGGCTCACCTATACCTCTTAGCACTAGTATTAAATACCTCAGCGTGCATTTTGATAGCCACTTAACCTGGCGATGTCAATTACGACTTGTGGAGCAAAACATCCGTAAGCGATTGTATTTACTGAGCCGTTTAAAGGGTACTACATGGGGCTTAAATTCCAACCTTCTACTTTATACGTATAAAGTATTTGTTCGGCCCGCAATCACGTACGGACATCTCGCCTGGCTCTCAGCCAATCAATATTACTATGACCGCCTCCAGATCTTAGAACGCCGAGCCATCCGAATAGCCTTTTCACTGCCACCCCGAACACCAACCGCACTAGTCTATAAACAAACGACAATGCCGTTTCTCCTTACTCACATTTATCGTCTCCGAACCCGATACATCATCCACCACCTTACAAATGCTCATCCGATCGTTGTAGACCTTTTAGATCAGACTCCTACCTTTCCTCGTCGCATCTACCCACCTGTCGATCATCTGCTGGCGATCTATGAAAGAGAGGCTCAAACGGCGGACTATAATCCAACTCGCCGCATATATCAAGACCATCCGCACATATACCCTGCTTAAACCTCATTCTCTTGGCACCTCACTCGTCCACTACATTTTGTCGCCTTTTGCTATGCCACAATAGTTAACAATCATACAGCCCATTAAGGCTGAATCTTCTACTCCAAACTCATACTTGCCCTGATTTCCATCTCTCTTTTCTTGCATCTACAATCACTCAAACCTCTGGCCAGAGAGAAGGCGTAACCTTCTGTGGCCCACCCATTTACGGATGGGAATGAAATTGCTTTTGTATGTATGTATGTATGTATTTCTTCTTCAAAATATTACAATATTGTTAAGGTAGTCGGGTTAGACATAACGACAGCTACTTAAATGGCATTGTGACCTTGAGTATCAGACCAAAGGATAATTGACATAATATATAAAATACATTTTATATCAAGTTCTTCTCAATTTGCCCAAATGATTTAAATTTGTTAATAAACATTATACGGCCCTGAATGGACTTATTAATTATAGATTTATAATTCGGAATTCCTTATCAATGTTATTAATATATTATAAAAATATAAATATATTAATGATTATAAGATTAATGTAAAATGAAGTATTAATAATGATATGTAAGTAATAAGTGATTTTTTTATACGAGGAATGTCCGCAAAGTATTGACGATTAGTGTAGAAATCCTAACGGTCCAGGATTCTTTTCTTTTATTTGTAAAGTAAATAAAAGAAAGTCCATATGTTCGCGCTCCATAATACAACGATATGTTGTATTTTTAATTGTATTCTTTGGGCAAAATGTGTGATCTTTTCTATAAAATATGCACTAACCAGCTAGGTTAAAAAGAAGAAGAAGAAAAAGGAAAGATATCTTGTTATAAAATCAATGTATGTTTTGTTGTTTATATTTCACCAAGACGATGTATTTGTATATTACTATGGAAACAGAAGAAAGGTTAAACATAATGTCAACTACCTTTTAAGGATCATAAAGTTTATAAAAAGAAGGTATACAGTAAACGACATTTTGCATTATGTCAATTTAGTTTACTCATTATGACTGAATAAGATAATATAATGTTAGAATCAGGACTAGAACAAAAATAACAGTTATAAATGCGAACTACTGTTAAGAAAAAACAGTGAATGATTCTGCTACATACAGTTTACCACGGATAAGACTAGTGAGTGAATCATTTCTTGTTTTTAAACCCTAATATGTGGAAGGCAGTCAACGATTACCAAATCTGAAGGTAAGATCTTACCTCTGACAATATATTCTACTTTCAAAATAAATTTAAATACAAGTTCGGTATTAGAACCATAAATAATTGTTAGAGAATTAATTTCATTGATTAAAGCTATATATTCCATCTCAGAAGCTTGTTTACTGAAGTGCACAGAAAGACTATCTTAAAAAGGTAAATTACATATAATACTTCTACAGTATATTTATGACTACTCTCCGTCTTGCACTTCTTCTGTACAAAGGTTCACGTAATCGGCGATCTGCTTCGAAGCCATGTTCAAAAATAGGATTCTGAACAATATCTGAATACCCTAAAAACTCACCTCCACTCGAACTTAGTTTCATTACCATCATTACAAATATATTTATTATTACTACTGGTCGCATTAATATTATTCTGGGTCATGACTCTATACCCAATACATTTCTCAAAAATCAGGAAAAGGTATACACTTCTAGTTCAGGGTTGCAAATAAGCAACAAAATTTTACTAGCCCAAGACGAAAGCTACTAGCCTACATTCCACAATAGAAATCATTTACTTACCTTCGATATAATATTAAATACTCGCCCGCATCGATGAACCACTCGCCTCGGGCGAGTGGTTACTTGCATCCCTGCTCTAGTTGTATTGAGATTTCTGCATATTCTATTCAAGAACCAAGAGCTTATTGCATTTCTCAAATTGAATAAAGAATTTCATAATTCTCATTATATATAAGTTTCTAGCCTTGAGAGTGGGTTGGTGAATAATGAAAAAAATATTGTACTTCTGGATATAATGTTTATTCAGGTCACAGGGTATACGAATACGCTGAAATTCCATGCAATAATTGATGTTTTATTTATGGCTATCGTAAGTTATAAAAAAAAATACAAAAGGATTTCAAAAAGTTGCTTCTGCCGATAAGGAGCTCCATCTGCTGTAAACTAAATCAAAACTTCTGTGTAGCCTCGTAAAACTACAGAATCAGGGTCATCACTGAAAGAAAATGAATAAGAAAATAGGCAATAAAAGATTTGGCATTTCATTAAAGTCATTTAAAAAACAACAATGTGCCTTTTAAAGCAATTTCTTAATAAATAGAACATAATTAAAATAAAAATATTTTTATTGATCCTCTTATCTACATCCTTTTTGACATCCATCAATCACAGCAGATTTAAATACCCTGTGTTTTTTTTCAAGGTTGAAGAACGTGAACACCATCATACATCACTGCATTACCACAAAGCCCTCCAAAAATCACGCCATTATTGCTTTTCTCCAAGTTCCCAGCTATTTTAACTTTTAAGATGGTAGTAAAGCTTCACAATGTTGAAGGATGTGTAATATCTTCGTGTCGAAAAAATTATGAAAATCAAGGTTAGGGATGCGCACGAGTCGAGACATGTCTCGAATCTCGACTCGAATTCTAGTCGAGATTCGTGTCGAGACACTTTATAAAATCCGAGACGAGTCGAGGCAAAAGTATTTCTCGACTCGAATTTTCGAGTCGAGACACAAATCGAGTTGAGACAACTTATAAAACTCTCGATTCGTCTCGAATGTCTCGAAAATCGTTCTATAATTTTTACTATTATTTTAAAGAAAATACTCATTCAGAAACACTCGGCACGAGAATTTCGGAAACTGCAGAACTTGTCAGGTATTCGAGGAGTGCTGTGGTGAGTGTCTTCAAGAAGTGGCGAAACCAAGGGGAAACGACGTCCACTCGTCGAGGTGTTGGGCGTCCTCCACCTCCTTACATATGTTGGACGTTGTAGGCTGAGCAGACTGGTAAAACAGAACAGGCAGCGAACTGTGTCGGAACTAACATCAGAGTTTAATACTGGGCCAAGTACAAGTGTGTCTGCACTAGTGTTGTAAAATTTCCGGAAATTTTGAACCTGTTGGAAAAAACTCTATTTTTTCGATTTCTTTCCGGAAAAATTGGAAAAATTGAAAAAATAAAAAATGTTTGTATTAGGTTAATGTTACTAGTAATGATATCTTTTTTCAAACGCGTGAAAAATATAAGTTCAAAAATTTCAATATTGCGAATATTAAAATATAGCACTCGAAAATAAAACTATTCCAATTATTATCTGTATTAAAATACTAGATTTACGCGTATGTGTTTGTCCTCACAGAAAAGTTTATATGTTTGTCTCCAGTCCTTTCGACAATGAGATATTGAACCCACAAGTGTTAGAAACGTGTCATTTTCATGGGTTGATTCCAAATTTTGTGTAAATTGTCCAGTTCTAATGAATATTTAAAAAACATGGCCATTAATTCCTTATTAAATTTTTAGGGGTACACTGGAAGTACTGATATTTTTTAAAGCTTCATACTCTACGAGTTATATATTCCAACCTCACATAGTTGTATATAGGGATTGTATATCTCTCAGGTGTTTGTTTCATGGCCAAATGATAAGAAAACGAAGGATAGCCATTTCTCAAGTCTAAGATGAATCTTCATTGTTTGAGAGTTTTTTTTAATGAACTCCGTATTTAACTGACATAATTAATTGTGTGTGTAATTTATTTACTTATTACATAATGCATGCAAAAAGAAAGAAAACACTGGTCATATATGAGTTAGAAATTCCAACCACAAGGGGCTCAAATCTTGCAAACGGTGCGAGATATTGAAAAAAAGTAGTCAAAAAAATTTCCCCTTTATGATACCCCTTGCCAATTTTTAAGAAGGCGTTCTTCACTTGTATCTGTAAAGGGACATGTACAGATATGAGGAATGACAAGGAGATTCATGCTCATTGTACCGTGTTATGCAAAAATGAACTAAGCGCCAAATTTTGAAAATCCACGTAAATGCAACGATTGGTTCCTGATACGCATTAGAACGTTTTGCACAATCGAAAAGAGAGGAAAGCCAACACCTTCCTAAAAAAAAAAAAAAAAAAAAAAAAAAAAAAAAAAAGAAAAAGAAAAAAAGAAAAAGAAAAAAAGAAAAAAAAATAATTTCACTTTTGGTTACGGCTACATTTATGTTGGACATCAACCTTTATATGTAATTTTCTTAAAAGTATGAAACTGGCGCTTAGTTCGTTTTCGCATGACACGGTTGCGCTGTGTAGAGAGCGCAAGTTCAGCTAGTTGAAAATTAATAGTTTGCACTTATTTCTGTTATGTGCTTTATTCGTGGATGTGCATTAATTAGAGAAGTTACAGTTAAAGTTACACACAGTTACATGCATTAATTACAGTTACATACAAGCCTAACAACATGAAGTGTTCTGTTGCAACAAATAGGTCTCTTGAATAAAACTCAGTTCTCAATATGCTCTTTTGTCTGGTGAAGTTTTGTTAATTTTAACCAAATTACTTCTTCAGAGAAAGAGCAGTAGTCAAATTTCACTAATACTCATGCACTAAAACATATAATTACTATTATTTAATATTTTAATATAGAAAGTTTATGCACAAAATCCTGTATATAGACAAATATGAACAAAAACACCAGAGGTGCAAAAAGTGCAGCCAAGTTCGTCAGCCTCAAAAAGTGTTGAGATGAGGTTGGATGAGCCAAGTTCCTTGGCCACTGCATCTGAAAGAAACACTGGAACTTGGCGCGAGGTGTCTAACATATTCGAATACATTAAGATGTCTATTCCTTGTTTCACGGCCGGGACATTTCAGTCCTAAGGCTAGTGGTGACCCCCAAATCCACCACGCTCACAAACACCACCCCTAAGGCTCGTTAACATAATTTACTTTGACACTTCGTAGAGGAATATAAGTTTTCCTTGTCTGGGTTTCGAACCACCAATCTTACTGCAGTATTCTGTATATGTGCCTTAGCTCATTAGCAAAGTTGGTATTCCTAAGGTTGATGGTGGTCCCAAACCCACCACGTCCACCACCACTATCCCTAAGGTTCCTTAACATCATTTTCCTTGACACCTCGCGCCAAAGTTCCAGTGTCCCTTTCAGATGCAGTGGCCAAGGAACTTGGCTCATCCATCCTCATCTCAACACTTTTTGAGGCTGACGAACTTGGCTGCACTTTTTGCACCTCTGGTGTTTTTGTTCATATTTCACTTCTTTTTGCAGTTCACCATGTCAATATCGTATATTGGAATTCTCAATTGTGGCATATTGCTGAATTTAAATTTAAAATTGTACATTTTTAAAGGAGTCATAATGTGTCACATACAACATTAGTTCCCAAGGGCTCTCCCACCGGGAATCGAATCCAAGACCTGTACAAGAAAGGCGCACATGCTAGCCACTAGAACAGCGGGGAGGATTTATTCTATCAAATATCTGTCAGAGCGTTATGTCCCAACGAGATTCCAATTCATTTACCCGAACTACAAAATCACGATCGTTAACATCTCATTTTTCATTGCCTAAAAACGAAGAGTATCAACAGGGCCCAAAACCCTTGATGCTGAATCCTCGCTGCTACATCACTAGACATAGCTGGTGTTTCAATATACCTAGTTGTTCTCTACCTTTTCACATTGCGAAATTACAGAGTTCATTACATGATGCGCATGTTGCGCAGTTTCATATGCCTTGGGTTTTTCCTTCCAATGATATACACCTTTCAAATAGCTTGTAAACTTAATAACATTTGCCACCAACATACCCTAACTGTATATAAAGCTACATGAACTGGCATAAATTAAAGGGGTGCTTCCGGTTGACGTGGAAAGTTGAAATGATGAAGGGGGATGAAGAATTTTCCCATGTTATTTAATTTTTTTTTTTTTTTTTTTTACATATAATCTCATGTTTTAGCAACTTGGAATTGAAATAAAAAATTGAAATTCGGTATGTGTGTACGTTTTCATTAGTATTACCTAAGTAAATCAGTAAAAATAAACAATTCCTACTTTAGAGTGGTTTTCTGAGGAACTGAGAAATCTTTCCCATGGTACGTATTTATATGGGACACCTTTTACACCCCAAAATTATACGGCACTTCCTGTAGGGCTACAATCATTAAATTTGACGTGATTGTAGTTTTTCGGAACTAACCGACAGAAAAATTGCCAAAAGTGAATATTTTTAATTTTTAGGGAGTCTAAAGGGGAGATGAAGAAATTCCCCATGCTATTTAAATAGGC
The DNA here is from genome assembly GCF_964235325.1 of Thermobia domestica. Classification (NCBI taxonomy): domain Eukaryota; kingdom Metazoa; phylum Arthropoda; class Insecta; order Zygentoma; family Lepismatidae; genus Thermobia; species Thermobia domestica. The sequence continues at coordinate 133,683,429 of NC_137462.1, read as the reverse complement.
CTTTCTTTGGACAAATAGGTATAATCTCATATTTTAGGTGCTTAAAATTGGAATACAAATGTGAAATTCGGTATGCTTCAACGTTTTCGTTAGTATTACCTAAGTAAGTCAGTAAAAATGAAAATATCCAAATTTAGAGTGGTTTTATGGGGAACAGAAAATACTTTTCCATGTTATTTATATTGGACGTCTTCTAAGCCCCAAAATGTTTAGGCACTTCCGGCAGGGTTAGAATGATGAAATTTGGCACGATTGTATCCTCTCGGGACTAACCAACGGGAAAATTGCTAAAATTGAATATTTTTAATTTTTAAGGAGTCTAAAGGAAGATTAAGAAATCACCATGTTATTTATATAGGCGTTTTCCTGGGTGTCCCGACAAAACGTACCAGCGACGAAACGTACCACTTGAATTTTCGCGACAAAACGTACCACTTTTGACAACCTGTCATAAATGACAACCTGTCATGGATTAATTAAAGCATTTCTGTTATTTGTTCCACGACAAAACGTACCACTTATTTAAATTACAACCTGTCTTGGACTAATTAAAACATTTCGAATATTTAATCTGCGACAAAACGTACCACTTCAAGCATTTTTTTTCAGCGTGTTCACAGATTATTCTCCAGATCGAAGAAACTTCTCTTAAAGGTTCTGTACGTGACAAACGTAACATTAAACACGTTTATCAGTGAGTAAGAGAACACGAGTCTTCCAAAATACATTGGACCAATGTGGGTGCTTACATATCTAACAAAAGAGAACATAATGTTAAGAAATTACTTCCTCATGAACAGGTAAAACAACGGCAGTATAAGGTTGAAAAGAACAAACAGGTAATGTATCGAGTTGTCAAAGTGCAGAAACTCATTGGTAAAAGAGGACTCATTTACAGAGGAAATGTAGCAGCCTATAAACTGAAAGACACAGCTGTAGATCATGGAAACTTTTTGGATATTATTTCTTTCTTAAGCAAATTTGATCTTCCGCTTAAAAGTAATTTAGATAAGGTCACCGAGAAGAGTCATATACAAGGAAGTAAGCAGGATAGTGGTCGCATAACTTTTACTAAACACGGTGAATTATGTTTTGAATGCTATCAACACACTTATCAGAGAAGATATTTCGAAAGAAGTCTCTCAAGCTTCAATATTTTCTGTTCTATTCGACACTACTCAAGATATAGTAGTTTCAGGCCAGCGCTCTGTTGTTTTATGGTTGTTAAACAAAGTATTGTTGTCATTGTAAAATGCATATCTACCGCAGGCCAGTGTCCTTGCGGTTTACTGCTGGAAATTCTGCAGAAGTTGATATTAAGAAGTGTATTTGAAATTCAACCGATGGCTCAAGTAACATGCAAGGACAATATTCGGATTTTTACAATTCACCTGTGATCAGTTACACATGTGATTCAGTTGATTTTGAGTTTAACGGCCCTTTAGCAGCGAGGCTATATGAGACGGGACATACTGATTTACGGGAAATCCGAACAACATGAGTTCCCGCCAGGAATCGAACCCAGGTCTCCCACGACAAAGGCGCATGCGCTAACCGCTTAACCACTAAGAAACTCAGTTACACGTGTGGTGTTACGCTCATATACTCAATCATGTCATATGTGATCTGACAAAAAAATGCATTGATTCTGTGTCATTGTTCTGCTGAATCGCTGTGCGATATTTATGCGAGTCTTATCAGCAAATGAACATTTGGAAGATCAAATGTTAACAAAGGCGTCTTACAGTTATTGCGGAAACAAGATGGTAGAAAACACACTGTTTTTCAGAAAAAGTTTGGTCATTTTTCGAACCCAGAAAGTGCTTTGTATATAGAGTCGACCATAATAATTATGAAAATTGCTTCTACAGAAAATATCAAAGCAAAAGCTAGGTGTAAAGCGAAAGGATATATAAAAGATCTTCTCAAGTTCGAAACAACTCGGACAGCACAAATATTCCTTAAGATATTTCAAGTGACGACCTCGCTGTCAAACTATCTCCAAATAGAGGGTGCTGCTAGTGTAGTCCTATCGGATGGTGCAGACTACTCTGTTCCAAGTGAAAGAGTAGAGAGATGATTTTGAATCCGTTAAGAATGCAGCATTCAGCTTTGCAGAATGGGCCAATAACAAATTTGAAGACTTAGAACGTGATTTCTTTTTTCTTTTCTATTGACCTGTCGACAATTCGCCTTCAGAGATGGACAAAGATTTTCCTGTAAATATGAAAATGAAGCTGATTCTATCCAATGACCAGGTACTGCATCGACGCATTCAACACAATATTGGACATGGTAGTTTCGAGTATTTCTTCAAGATTCAAGAAGCAATGTACTTTATGGATTATTTGGACCCTAGACACTTCAACCAAGTAACAGAACTTCCAGACGTGCCTTTTGATAAGCTTACATATTTTCTGAAAAACTTCAGTAAAGGAGTTTCCAAGGATACTATAAATGTATTCTCTTGAACTTTTGAAGGACGTGGATATCCTTGAAAGTCAGTCTTGATGACGAACACAACCGAGAAAAAATGACTGCTGATGTTGCAAGTGATTCAGAATTAGGAGAAAATACATTTGTTTACAAAGAAAGCGAATGCAAAACGTGTTGCAAAATTGTCCCATGTGCTGCTTTTAATTTTGCAGAATTGTAAATTTTGCAGTAATATTTATCCAAGTTTCCAGCATACAAATTTTTATTGACTTTGCCCATAACTCAGATAACATGTGAAAGAAATTTTTCAAAACTGAAATAAACTGAAATACCTTAAAAATAGGCTAACGAGTACCATGTCTCAGAAACATTTGAAAACATTTATGTTGATATCTATTGAAAAAGATTTATTAAAAAATATTTCGAATGGAAAAGTGAGAGATACAGTAGCATCAAAAATTAGTACACTAAAACATCTGCTAATTTTTTAATATAGTATACGTTCTCCTTGAACTTCATATAATATTTTGAACAATTCAGAATAATGTACTGATGAAAGAATATCAGGTTTTAATTGTCAATTGTTAATACTATTGACTTACTGTAGAAAGAAAACTGTGAAATTGATTTGTGACATTGAGATGCTGGTGGCCCTTGTGGGAGAAAGCGCTCGCGCCCCTCTAATAATGCCTATCCGTCCCTGGTCCAAAGCCTGAATAAAGTGTGATGGAAATCAGCAAATATTCAAATATTGCATATGCAAGATTCTTGCTGGCCTTGGTCTGGCGAGAATATTGCAGGTAAGGTCTTGGTGTTGCAAGAATCTTGCAGGCATGGTCTTAGTCTTAGCCTTAGTCTTAGTCTTGGTCTTGCATCGGTACTTTTCTAACCACCAATCTGTTCAACTTTTTACCTTATTTTGGCCGATATATATATACTTATATACCGTCCTATCAAGTGGTACGTTTTGTCGCCTGTCATTATTTGATGGCTGATTGGAAGACTCTTCGCAAGTAGCCCTCCAGTCAAGTGGTACGTTTTGTCGCTTGTCATTATTTAAAGTGTTTTTAGAAAACCCTTCACAAGCATCCCTCAGGGTAAGTGGTACGTTTTGTCGGTGGTACGTTTTGTCGCTAGTACGTTTTGTCGCGTATTCGTTTTCCTGGAATACAAACTCTTATCTTTTAGATAGTTGAAATAGGAAAAGAAACTTGAAATTCGGGAATTGTAAGTTTAAGAGATGTGAGGAAGTAGGACGAGCAAAGGCAAGGGTGTGGGGGCGAACCGCCGAAGGGCAAATTCAGAAAATATGAAGAGCAAAAGGCACGAAATTCACTGTTGATGAAAAGGCTGATACGTAAGAGATTCTCACACTGTTCACAGATAGAAACACGAAGTATCAAGAACATTTTTACATAACGACTGTGGTAACTACAATATAACTCTGGTACCAATATATTTACGATTTCGGTTACATTTTGTTGCTAGTCTCACATAAATTCGAACAACTGGATTTCTCATTTCTTCGAAAACTTCATTAATTTTAAACATTCTCACCTCTACATTATCTTACTTATCAGATTAATTTCAATATCTATTTAATACCAATGACTGCAATAAAGGAAAAATATTCGCCGAAAAAAGACAAAATATTGGTTTTCCTTGTCTGGGTTTCCAACCACGAAATTTACGGCAGTATGTACGTGTCTTAGCCCACGGTTTTAAAAGTTAACTGATTCACAGAACGTGCTTCATTAACTTGGTTAACTACTTATTACTAGCTTTCACTTATTTTACTCGCACACTGAGAAAAACTGTATATGGCGTACGTAAAAACGTTTGTTACATGTCTAAATCCCGTAGTTGTTGGACTTAACGTACACTAAACGTATAACTGAAAAAGTATATTTGAACGTACTTTCCGTATAAGTATTCCGAATAAACGTACTTTCCACACGTACTTTCCACACGAAAGAAAAGACTGTATGTAGGCGGTCAGGATCTCACATACAGATGGCCGTATGTAACTTATAGCTGACGTACGTAATGTACGGAAGACTGTTAGATGTAAGATATCCTGCAACGACATTGTGTAACATCTAAGCGGGAAAGAGGGCAGTGCGTATGTAACATATGGATAACGTATGTTAAGTATAGCCAATACACCAGCGAGGAGGGCACTCAGACGATTGACAACATTATCACTATGCACATGATGTGTTCAATAACGGAATCGTTCCCGATTTCTGATTGTAAGGACAGTTTTTTTTTCTTTTTTGCTAATGAAAAAATTTCCGTAGCAAATTTCTCAAATTTCATTTTCAAGCTGTTATAGTGTACCTTTATGGAGAGTTTCGCATCTTTATCTCATTAAGAAGAATGGCTATGGACAGTTTTTCGCCCATAAAAATTCCCATAGTACATTCCTTAAATTTGGAACCTTTATTTACACAGGTCATTACATAAGGTAGGTACCATTATGCAGAGTTTCAAATCTCTATCTCATTTGGAAGCACCTAATTAATGATGAGTGAGTGAATGAACCGATCTCTGTTTGAGTAAGTTCAATTTTTCACCCATAGAAAATTCCATAGCACATTCCTTAAATTTCGGATATTTTTCATATTCAAGCCATTATAAGCTACCTTCGTGTAGACACTCACATCTTCATCTCATTGGGAAGTACCTAATGGCTACGGACAATTTTTCGTCTATAAAAAAATTCCCATAGCACATTTGTCACATTTCGGACTTTTTCCATACTCAGGTCATTATAAGATACCTTTATGCAGAGTTTCACGAGTTATCTCATTGGAAATACAAAATCAATGTGATGAGCGAGTGAGTGAACCGATTTCTGCTTGACTAAGGACAGTTTTCACCCATAAAATTTTTCCATAGCACTTCCTTAAATTTCGGACATTTTCCATACTCAAATCATTATAAGGTACCTTTATGCAGAGATTCATCCTTCTATCTCATTGGGAAGTACCTAATTAATGCTATGAATGAGTCAATCATTGAGTGAACCGATTTCTGCTTGGCTACGGACAGTTTTCACCCATAAAAATTTTCTTTAATACATTACTTAAATTTCAAACCTTTTCCATACTCAAGTCATTATAAGGTACCAATATACAGACTTTTACGTCAATATTTCATAAACAAGTACTTAATCAATGTGACGAGTGAATGAATGAACCGATATCTGCTTGGCTAAAAATAGTTTTTCACCCATAAAAAAAATCCCATTGCACATTCCTCATATTCGGAATTTTTCACACTTAAGCCATTATAAAGTACAGTACCTTTATGTAGAGTTTCACGTCTCTATCTCATTGGGAAGTAAATAATGAGTTTGATGAGTGAGAAGACGAACATATTTATGTTTGGTTAAGGACAGTTTCTCGCCCATAAAAAAAATCCCATAGCACATTAATCACATTTCGGACTTTTTCTATACTCTAGTCATTATACGGTGCTTCTATGCAAAGTTTCACCTCTATACCTCATTGGGAATTACCTAATCAATTTGATGATTGAGAGAATGAAACGATTTCTACTTGGCTAATAACAGTTTTTCGCCAATAAAAAATTTCTTATAACACATGCCACACATTTCGGAATTTTTCTATGCTCAAGTCATTATAGGGTAACTCTATGCAAAGTTTCACGTTTCTATCTCATTGGGAAGTATCTAATCAATTTGATGAGGGAGAGAATGAACCGATTTGTGTTTGACTAAGGACAGTTTTTCGCCCATAAATAACTCCCATAGCACATTCCTCACATATCGGACTTTTCCCATACTCAAGTCATTATAATGTACCTTTATGCAAAGTTTCACGTCTCTATCCCATTGAGAAGTACCTAATTAATTTGAAAAGTGAGTGAGTGAAACGATTTCTTGCTTGGCTAAGGAAAGTTTTTTGCCTATAAAAACTTTCCCATTATACATTCCTTAAATTTCGGACTTTTTCCATATTCAGGTTATTATAATGTACTATTGTGCAGTTTCACGTCTCTGTCTCGTTAGGAAGTACCTAATCAATTTGATGAGTGAGTCAGTGAAACGATTCTTTTCCTGGCTAAGGACATTTTTTGCACATAAAAAAATTCCCATAGGACATTCCACAGATTTTGGACTTTTCCATACTCAAGTAGTTATAGGCTACCTTTATGCAAAGTTTCACGTCTCCATCCCATTGAAAAGTACCTAATCATTTTCATGAATAAGTGAGTGAATCGATCTCTTGCTTGACTAAGGACAGTTTTTTTTACCTCTAAAAACTTTCCCGTAGAACATTCCTCAAATTTCAGACTTTTTCATACTTAAATCATTATAAGGTACTTTTGTGCAGAGTTTCACGTCTCTGTCTCATTAAGAAGTACCTAATCAATTTGATGAGTGAGTGAGTGAAACGATTTTCTTTTCATGGCTAAAGACAGTTTTATGCCCATTAAAGATTACCCATAGTACATTCCTCAGATTTCGGACTTTTTCCATACTCACGTCGTTATAGGGCACCTTTATGCAAAGTTTTAGGTTTCTATCTCATACGGAAGTACCTAATCAATTTGATGAGTGAGTGAGTGAAACGATTTTTTTTCCTGGCTAAGGACAGTTTTTTGCCCATAAAAATTTCCCATAGCACATTCCACAGATTTCGAACTTTTTCCATACTCAAGTTATTGTGGGGTACCTTTATGCAAAGTTTCAAGTTTCTATCTCATTGGGAAGTACCTAATCAATTTGATGAGTAAGTGACTGAAACGATTTTTTTTTCTGGGTAAGGACAGTTTTTTGCCTATAAAAAATTTCCCATAGCACATTCCTCAGATTTCGAACTATTTCCATACTCAGGTTGTTATAGGGTACCTTTATGAAAAGTTTCAGGTTTCTATCTTATTGGGAAGTACCTAATCAATTTGATGAGTGAGTGAGTGAAACGATTTTTTTCCTGGCTAAGGACAGTTTTTTGCCCATAAAAATTTCCCATAGCACATTCCACAGATTTCGAACTTTTTCCATACTCAAGTTATTGTGGGGTACCTTTATGCAAAGTTTCAAGTTTCTATCTCATTGGGAAGTACCTAATCAATTTGATGAGTAAGTGACTGAAACGATTTTTTTCCTGGCTAAGGACAGTTTTTTGCATATAAAAAATTTCCCATAGCACATTCCACAGATTTCGAACTTTTTCCATACTCAAGTTATTGTGGGGTACCTTTATGCAAAGTTTCAAGTTTTTACCTCATTGGGAAGTACCTAATCAATTTGATGAGTGAGTGAGTGAAACGATTTTTTTCCTGGCTAAGGACAGTTTTTTGCCTATAAAAAATTTCCCATAGCACATTCCTCAGATTTCGGACTTTTTCCATACACAAGTTATTATGGGGTACCTTTATGCAATGTTTCACGTTTCTATCTCATTGGGAAGTACCTAATCAATTTGATGAGTGAGTGAGTGAAACGATTTCTTTCCTGGCTAAGGACAGTTTCTGGCCCATAAAAGATTTCCCATAGGACATTCCTCAGATTTCGGACTTTTTCCACACTTAGGTTGTTATAGGGTACCTTTATGAAAAGTTTCAGGTTTCTACCTCATTGGGAAGTACCTAATCAATTTGATGAGTGAGTGAGTGAAACGATTTTTTTCCTGGGTAATGACAGTTTTTTGCCTATAAAAAATTTCCCATAGTACATTCCTCAGATTTCGGACTTTTTCCATACTCAGGTTGTTATAGGGTACCTTTATGAAAAGTTTCAGGTTTCTTTCTCATCCGGAAGTACCTAATCAATTTGATGAGTGAGTGAGTGAAACGATTTTTTTCCTGGCTAAGGACAGTTTTTTGCCTATAAAAAATTTCCCATAGGACATTCCTCAGATTTCGGACTTTTTCCATACTCAAGTTATTGTGGGGTACCTTTATGCAAAGTTTCATGTTTCTATCTCATTGGGAAGTACCTAATCAATTTGATGAGTGAGTGAGTGAAACGATTTCTTTCCTGGCTAAGGACAGTTTCTGGCCCATAAAAGATTTCCCATAGGACATTCCTCAGATTTCGGACTTTTTCCACACTTAGGTCGTTATAGGGTACCTTTATGCAAAGTTTCAAGTTTCTATCTCATTGGGAAGTACCTAATCAATTTGATGAATGAGTGAGTGAAACGATTTTTTTCCTGGCTAAGGACAGTTTTTTGCCCATAAAAAATTTCCCATAGAACATTCCTAAGATTTTGGACTTTTTCCATACTCAAATTGTTGTAGGGTACCTTTATGCAAAGTTTCACGTTTCTATCTCATTGGGAAGTACCTAATCAATTTGATGAGTGAGTCAGTGAGTCAGTGAGCCTGAAAACTGCATATTTTGGGGGTCCAGTACTCAAATATGGTTGAAGGTAGGAATGTGAGATTTGGCATATGAGTACATCTGTGGAATATCTTCTTACATTCTAAATTTCATGTTTCTACCCTTAATAGAATCGTTTTTACAAAGCCTCGAAATCGGCGATTTTACCCAAAACTCTTGTTCGTGTATAATATGCTTACGGCAGTGCAGGCCAATTTTCATTTGCTTCGCGGAACTTGGCTGCCATGCACTGCCGTGCATGTTGATACATGTTTTCTAGTGCTACAGATTATCTATTACAATAAAATGAAAGTTACTAAGGTTTTTAATTTAGTAACTCTTGAATCATCAGACCGACCTCGATAAAATTTTCAACATATATGAGGTTCTGGATGGTTTTTATCAGGGACGAACGCAGGGGGTGGAATTTGGGGGTCCGGAGCCCCCGAAATCCTGATTTTTGTGCAAATTTTGTCTAATTCTAGGGGCAAGTTTACAAATTTTAATGTAATTTATCCTCAAATTGAACTTGAACTTCCCAGAATACCTTTGACCCTTCCAAAATAAATAGGGAGCGCGGTGTCTGAGTGGTAGAGCGTTCACCTCCGGTGCTTGGGATCCCTGGTTCGATCCCAGCTAGCGCCGTGTGGACTTTGTGGTGGACAAACACCGCGCTCGTGGGTTTTCTCGCAATTCTCCCGTTTCCTTCCACTTTCTTTATTCCACCATTTCATTCATTTCTCATTATCACCGTCACCTTTAGCCTAACCAGCATAAGCGTGGGACGTAAAACTTTAAGATTTCATTTCATTTTTCTTCCGAAGAAATTGCTGCGTAAGTGCTTATATTTCAATTATCTTTTATAAAAATGCTGGTCTACCAAAAAGTGTAGGGTTTGAAGTCGGAACGTTGGGAGCTAATTGTGTTATACATTGTGCTTATTATTATTATTATTATTATTATTATTATTATTATTATTATTATTATTATTATTATTATTACCCTGGAAGGTATGCAACCAACTTTCCAACTTTTTAACATTCCAAGATGTGAATGTGAGGTCCAGCGTACCGGCACCTTTATTATTAAAAAAACACTATATATATATATATATATATATATATATAGAGAGAGAGAGAGAGAGAGAGAGAGAGAGAGAGAGAGAGAGAGAGAGAGAAGGAAGATAGATATATACATGAACGAAAATGGCGGTCGAATCCATACTTTTCAGGGTCCTTGAGATGAACAGAAGATGCCGTTTAAATCCACAAAGTCAGTCCCATTAGTACTACTAAGAGGGGGCGGGAACAGGTAAAGGTAATTGAAAATTATCGACATTAGTGTCGAATTAATAGTTTTGGGGCGCGATAAGTTTATTGGTGGCAGTTTTAGTGCCCTTTATGTCCAAATTCTCTCCGTACAAGCTATTCGGCTAGTCTGTAATAATAACGAACGGTAGTTTCACATATTCAACCCTTTAATATATTTCTCGCTGCTCAAATTTACTCACTTGCGCCGTATATATGTGTATGTGTAAATAAGATCATATCTCTTTTTGAGTTATTAAAAAAAACATACAAATAACAAAGAGGGAAGACTTTACCAGAAATCCGAAAACTAAAAAAGTAAAATTAAAATCTGTTGTTTTAAGTACTTTTCCTGTTAGCAAAATACATTGTATAATAATGCAAACATGTTGCAGCAAGTAAGTTTACTAGCATCAGACGAAGAAATAATTTTTAAATTATATTTTCCGGTTTTTGCTAATATTTCCGAACAAATTATTTTTTATTAATGGCTTCAAAATTTTTGGAAATTTTACCGATCTCGATAAAATATTCAACATAGATGAGGTTCGGGATGTTTTTTTTTTTTTTATTTCACTTTGAAGGTGCAACTTGAGGGAAGAGAAGAGGGGAAAATGACAGATATTAGTGTCGAATCGATAGTTTTCGGTGTCGCTGAGATGAACAGTGACACTTCCGGCCGTTTAAATCCAAATTCAGTCCCATTAGTACTCTAAGGGGGAATGGTGACATGTAAAGATAATTTAAAATTATGGATATTAATGTCGAGTTCATAGTTTTGGGGCTCCATAAGTTCATTGGTGACACTTTTAGTGCCCTTTGTGTCCAAAATGAAACGTTTTCTCCCCGTGCCGAAAATGGGTATTCTGCTAGTCTGTAATAATAGCGAACGGAAGTTTCACATACTCAACCCTTTAATTTATTTCTCGCTGCTCAAATTTACTCAATTGTGCGGTATATGTGTGTATATGTAAATAAGATCATCGCTCTTTTTGAATTATTCGAAAAATATACAAAGAATAAAAAGGGATTTTACCAGAAATCAGAAAACAAAAGTAGAATTAAATCTTGTTGCTTTAAAGATTTTTCCGATAGCGAAATACATTGTATATACAGTAGGACGTCGATAATCCAACGTCAAATATCCGAACGCGGTCTCTAGAAACTTTTTACATTTTGTCTTAATATAACGCTAGCGATAAACAAACAATAGTGTGTCCGTCGACGTTGTGTGAAGTCAGTGTTTTTACAAAAGTTCATTCATTCGTAATTGTTTGTCATGCATATTTTTATTTTTTATTTTCTCTTAGGCCTATAAGTTTAAGTGTGACTTACAAGATCAGTGTAATTTAGTGTACGAGCAAGTTCTTCAGAAACATTAAATGTAAGTAGCCTTTCGTAAAATATTGTAATTACTGTATGTACTGCATAACCACAGTATCGATAGAAGAACATACCGTACAGTATGTGTAAGCCTAAATCGCATTTTCTTGGTCATTTTCGAAAATCCGAATTACCTGTGGTCCCAATTAGTTCGGATTTTCGACTTCCTTCTGTATATGTTGCAGACATGTTACAGCAAGTAAGATGACTAGCGTCCGGCCAAGAAATAGTTTTTAAATTATATTTTCCTGTTTTTGCCAATATTTCCAGACAAATGATTTTTTTCTAATGGATTTAAAATTTCCGGAAATTTTGCATAGAACAAGGAAGACATCTCTATAAAATACATGTTTGATTTAACATAGTAACTAAGATTATTCTGGCCCTCTTATTTTAACACTTCTCTGTCATCAACGGGGAACTTCATAAGATTCCTCAATATAATTTTAATGCGTCTCTACTAATTAAACTAACTAGGATTATATTTTAGTTTCTTTTGTAGCCATAACTCCGTTCGATCACGGTGCTAACTTTGAAGTGTTTGGATGAGTTGTGCACAGAATTTCCCTATTCTAATACAAGAAAAATTACTACTCAATTATCTTAATTCTAAACTAGTAAATACAAAATATTTTTAATTTTGAAAGCATAATATAATAAAATATTCGAAAATTTCAATTTTACCCAAATTTTCCATTTTTTTTTTCAAGTTCGGGAAATCCGTAAGAAACTGTTTTTTTTTTTTAACCCAAAATTTCCGTTTTATCTGAGGCCTTTACAACATTAGTCTGAACACACAGTGCACCGAACACTCCTAACAATGAGCCTCCGCAGTCGACGACCCATTCATGTGTGAATGTTAACACCACGATATTAGCAAATACGACTGAAATGAATACGTGACCATCGCCACTGGACCTTGGTATACTGGCAGAGCTTGCATTGTCTTATGAATCCCGATAACTTCTTCATCATGACGATGGGAGGGTGCGAATCCGTCGTACACCTGTACTGCGGGACGGAGACAACCTGGCTGCAGCTTAATTATTATCTGGGGAATATTCACTTGAGCATCCATGTGTCTAGTGGAGCTCGAGCAAGGCACCATGTCGGCCGAGGCGTATCGCACACTGCTTGCAGACTACGCACACCCCTTCATGATGATCATGTTTCCCAACGGTAATAGCATTTTTCGACAAGATAATGCACCATGTCACAAGGCCAGGAGTGTGATGGGGTGGTTCGAGGAGGTCAGAAGCGAGTTCCAAGTGATGTTCTGGCCCCCCAACTCGCCGGATCTGAACCCAATCGAACACATCTGGGATGTGATTGAACGTGACGTCAGGGCGCATCGCTCTCTCCCCGGAATTTACGGGAATTAGGTGACCTGTGTGTGCATATGTAGTGCCAACTCTCTTCAGCGATCTACCAAGGATCATTGCGTGCATGCCAAGACGTGTCGCCGTTGTTATCCGTGCCAAAGGTCAACATACTGACAATTAGGTAGGTAGTCATAATGATCTGGCTGATGTGTGCGTATATTTTAACTCGTATATTTTAATTCGAGTCGAGTCGAGACAGAAACATATTTTCGAGTCGAGACAATATTTTCTCGAGACGAGTCAAGACAGGCTTAAATCTCGACCCGACTGGACTCGTGCGCATCCCTAATCAAGGTATCTCTTCCTACTTATTGCAAAAACCTTAAAAAGAAATTAACATTACAATTGAGATATTTTATCGTAGTTTCAAGTGCAGAATATTATTTGTTGGACGAAATATTTTTATGTTTGCCTTTTTGATTAGATTATACAGTTTCTTGTGCAACCAATTTTCTAACGTTCATCTACAAAAAGGATCGTACAACTCTATGCCGTATTTTTGTAATTCCACAGCGCTATATTTCCAAGATATTAATTCATAACGGACCGAGTATCTAAAGTAATCAGGTCATGTTGTTTCTCTGAAGGAAATCTAAAGTTCATTGATACAGCTTTTTAGGGCTTGACGTTTTTTTTTTTTTTTTTTTTTTTTTTTTGAGAAACTTAGGTTGTAAACACGGGTACAATCTGTTCATGATGAGTACATGAGTTTATGAGTTTCAAGTTCTTTCCTCTTTCCAATTTCAAATCAATTTAACAAGCCTTACACTTCTTGTTCAGCTACTATGGAAGCTCTAAGAGCTAGATTTTTTTCATGAGTTGTGAACCTATAGCCAGTGCCGTTTCCTTTGAAAATAAGCGCCCGGGGCGAGAATATACAAAGGCGGCCCCGTACACCGAGTGAGGTCGACAAACCAGCTGGGAAGCACCACCATGGTTGGCGTGAAACTTAAGAAAATTTAAAAAAATGAACTCTGCTTTTCCTTGATTTCGAGAACTTTTTATTACTTTTTTTCCTTCCAGTTTATATATATATGCTCATGCAAATTAAATATTAGATTGGAAAATACAGCTGTTCATCTAGAATATTCCCAGTAATTTTTCCTCTCTTTTTAATTTCCTTTTTTAACTCCTGAATTTTGCGCCCCCTTACTTCGGCGGCCTGGGCTGTTGCCCTGCTCGCCACCCTCACGGTACGGCACTCACTACAGCTTGACGCAGAATCCGAACCACATGAGCGGAGTCGAGCTCGGGGGTCTCCGTGCCAAAAGCACGTTTATATAACCACAATGAAGCTCAAAAGGAGCAATCGAGTCGCTCTACAGAAAATATGAGATATAGATAATGCAGTGTTAAAGTCGAATAATTTTTACGAAAGTTGAATGAGTTTGTAGTTTAGTGTCTCTTTATTGGCAAAATTCTATATATTTCTGAGACGTGAACCTACACCTTACATGCAATCTGAACCACAAAAGTACCATCCGGGAATCGAACCCAGGTCTTCCACGCTAAAGACGCGTACGCTAACCACATAACTAAGAAGGAGCTCATTTTTTTTGTTTCTAAAATTGTATTGGAAAATCATTTACTTAATGAATTATGAATATGAATACGTTTCCAATATCACTAAAGGATTAATCTTCAGTTTTCCATATATTGCCTACTTTATTTTGTCTTCAAATGAAAAGTAATACCATTGCTGCTTCAAATAGTGAGGAAGATCTGATCACGTTCTCTCGCCTATTTCACCATAGCTGCAACGCCATTAGCGTTGAAAACTGATGTTGGTATTACTGTAAGAGGCCTCATCCCGGCGAAATTAAAATACCGCTAATTTTACATTAATTATGTGATATCTTAAAATAGGTAAAAATATAATCGAAATGTGAACAAGACCGCTCTAGACAATATCATTTAATATGAGATACCGTTATCACGATTCACTTATCTGCTTTCGATTTCGAGCCATTTTGAAAATTGGCATTTATTTTCGCCTGAAAACAGAAAGCCACTAGCTGACTTGTGATAACGGTCCTCACCCAAAATAATATTGTCCAAGGCGCTCTTGTTCCACATTTCAATTATATTTTATCTATTTGAAGATATCACATACTTACTGTAAAATTAGCTGTATTTTAATTTCGCCGCGATGAGGCCTCTTAAACGAAATAATGTCTTACTTGTTAGATTGAATTCATATCATGTATATATTTTATTTAGCACATGAACGAATGAATGTTAAACTCACTCTTGTATTTTCCCCCTGAGTATTCAGCACATTCTTGTTGAATGTCCTGAATACTCAGATCTCAGAGAACGTTACGGACTGCCTTGTCTACTTACCCGTGCCTTGGGGGATGATTTTGTTAGCTGGGTTCTTCTGTTTCTTCATGTTTGTCAGGTTGCTCACGTTCTCTGAGCTTTATAGTGTGTTACTCTTTTTTTTTTATTGCTGCTTCCCTTTTATTTTTTCTTCCAAGATTTTATTGCTTTTTCTATATTTATTGTTGTTATAATTTTATATATATTAATTTTTTAAAATCTTTTTCTTGAAATTTAGCAGCAGCCTTTGTTCCTTTGTCATTCATTTTAGATTGTTCTTGCTTTTTATTCTTGCAGTCCGTCAATGAGAAGCCGATTCGTTCGTGACGGAGACATATAGCCTTGATGCTGACATCTCCATTCGCCCTTCAATGAATCAATCAATCAATTATATTCTTCCATAGTAGATGTCGCTCTATTCGCTAGATGAATAAGTACTACCATGGAAGAAGTGGCATGTGAGGTGACAAAATATTTTTTTTCTTTAATATATATGATGGGTTGGTTGCTGAGAAAAGGAATCTATTGGTATTACTTGTTCAATACAATCAATTCGGAAAGTTTCTTTCCTTTACTTCTCAGCAGGGGCGGATCCAGAGGGAATGATCGGGGCAAACGCCCACTCACCCAGAAGAGGAAACTTTCTTATTTTATATATGTAAATAAAACCCATCCCAGAGTTTGGAGCTCTTAAAAGTAAGCTCTAAGGAGCAGTATTACAACCCACCGCCCCCCAGAAGTCCGTCCTGGATCCGCCCCTGTTTATCAGTGAAATATGATCATATTTTCAACGTTTGAAATACCAAATAAAATAAGCATTAAATGTAAGTCAATTCGCTGAAATGTTAAAATATTCTTAATGATTTCGTGCACAGCGATAGCAAATTGTGGTGTAGTGTCACGGACGACAGAAGTTCCAACAAGGAACAGATCACTGCGTAATTCATGAGCTGTTTACGAAGCTTGATATTGTTTAGATATGTTTACTCCCTTCGTAATGATACTAATTTATACAGGTTCCGTGGAGAACAGTCGTAGTTTTTTTTTTATTTATTTTTTTTATTTGTTGACTGGATGTGAGTGATGCCAGTAAATAGCTCTATATTTTTTAATTCACGGTTGGGACACTCGGTCGAAAAATTTTAAAAAGCTTTCTCAGGCCAGCCACCCTGAATGAGGTTTTGCTGGGTTTTCCTCATTCACACCAGGCAAATGACAGGGTGGTACCTAACTTATAGTTCCCAGGCCGTTCCCTTCCTTCCCCAATCCTTTCTTCCTTCCCTTTCCCCGAATTGTGTGCTCGCCGAGGGACGTCATTCCTCAAAACATGACGGGCTAAATGGCCTTAGATGCTGAAAGCCCAGAAATCTAACTCCTAATCCTATATATTTTTTAGAACTAATCTGAACCTTAACTGCTCTTATGTTTATGTTTGTGGGGACACTAATGATCTCGCAAGTAAAATTTCCTTCTTTATGGATGTAGCATTAAATGTTTTTCTTTTTTTATCATAAGGAAGAAAAACTGCTTAATGTCTAAATTCAGATTGTTGAAATTTCTTGAGATATGTTTTCTTCTGTTGCAGCGCAAATCATTAAGAAGATAAGGTATATGCAGATGATACCGTTA
The DNA here is from genome assembly GCF_964235325.1 of Thermobia domestica. NCBI lineage: Eukaryota > Metazoa > Arthropoda > Insecta > Zygentoma > Lepismatidae > Thermobia > Thermobia domestica. Next base: position 133,666,615 of record NC_137462.1, on the reverse strand, counting down.
TTATCGCTAGAACGAAGACGGACTACTGGAGATGGATAATAGAATTGACACTGGGAAACTATATGGAACGAAAATCAACTTCGAATAAACGAAAGTCATGAGAATATTTCGAGGGAATGCACCTTATAGGTCAGAATAGAACAAAGAGGACATTAAAAGGTCGATAATTTCAAGTATCTGGGAAGTATTTTAACGAGTGACGCTTACTGCACCAAAGAATCAAGTCAAGAATTGCTACATAGCCAAAGAAGCATTCAGCAAGAAAAGATCACTTTTAACTAGTAGGCTTAATATTGGACTTAGGAAGAAGTTGGTCAATTACTATATATGGAGCATTGGGCTGTATGGCTGAGAGACATGGACATTACGAAGGTTAGAGAATAAATATTTAGAGAGCTTCGAAATTTGGTGTTGAAGGAAGATGGAGAAGATAAAATGAATAGAGAGAGAGAGAGTAACAAATGAAGATGTTTTTAAATGGATAGGAGACAAGATGACGCTTTTAGTCAGCATCCTTTGAAGAAAGATGGAAGGAAAGCGAGAAATAGGAAGCAGAAAATCACAACTGATCGATGATTTGAAAAATGGAAGAAAATATAGGAAGTTAAAAGAGGAAGCTGAAGATCCAGAAACGTGGTAAATACACTGTGCATCCAGGCCCAAATCTAAAATTAAAGAAAAAAAATCCTCATTAGTCCCAGGACCTTCCAAAAGGCAGAATACTTAATAATAATAATAGTAATAATAATAATAATAATAATAATAATAATAATAATAATAATAATAATAATAATAATAATAATAATTTCTTCTGTTTATGAGATTCAAATTTATGTTTAATTTCGCTATTTGAAATGTATTGAGCAGTTCATTGGATTTAATGGCATTTTGCTAGACGTTCTTCCCAATATTAGGGAGTAAATTTATATGGTTTGACTAGGTTCCATATATGTGCAACTGAAATAATCATAGATGAGTAGTTAAAGAAAAGCAACTTCAGACAACTCGTTAATTATTTCTGTACAGAACTAAGTAAATACAGTAGTATATAGTACATCCTAGTAGGATACAAAATGCTGATGCAAATCTGCAGATTTGTATGATAATAATGATCAAAGGCGAAAGTAAGGATGAGAGGTAAAATCTCTCGAATCACAGTGCAACTTAACTATTTTGGCGATATCAATGATCTTGGAGATTGGAAGAGCTAAATACAAATTGTATATACAGTATTAAAGCATATACAATCACTTTCATCCATACTCGATCTACGAAGTTCGTTCTCAAAGTAAGTTTGGTAATAAAAAAGACATCGAGTACATATAACGAAAGTACACTACTTTTCCACATAGCTCCTGTAATTTTCCAGGCATTTTTCATACCGTGGTATAAGTTTATGTATTCCTGCGTCGTAGAAAGTTGCCGCCTGTGTTGTCAACTATATGGAAACATGTTCTTTTAACTCTTCATCGTTGTTGAAGTGCTTACCACGAAGGAAAGGCCTCAGATGAAGAAAGAGATGGAAGTTGCTAGGAGCGGGGTCGGGACTGAACGAAGGATTTCCAAAAACGTCCCAGCTAAAGCGTTTAAGGAGTTGTTTGGTCATATTCCCAGTGTGTGGTCGGGCGTTGTCGTGAATGAAAACCACACCTTTAGAGAGCATTCCTTTGCGCTTGTTCTGTATAGTACGCTGTTCTGTTTCTTAAACGTCTAGCAATAAACATTTTTTAATTGATTCTTGCACCTCGTGGTAAAAATTCAATCAGTAAAATAAATTGTCTGTCCCAAAACACTGTGCACATGACTTTTCGGGGTGTCAACAATTGCTTTGGTTTAACCTTTATTGGAGACGAAATGTTCCTCTATTTCATGGATTTAGTTTCGTTTCAGGGGTGTCATAAGCAACCTAAGTTTCATCCCCCATGACTATCTGCGATAAAAAGTTCTCGCCATCATCATGATAACGTGTCAAAGAATCAAGTGCGCTGCCCATCCGTTGTTTTTTTTTGTTTTCTTCATTAAGAAGTTGAGGCACCCAACGTGCGCAAAGTTTACGAAAACCCAGTTTTTCAATAACAATCACGTAAAGTACTGTTCGTGAAATTTATGGAAATTCAAGACTAAGAGCATTACTCGTAAACCTACGGTTGTTCTTAATCCATCCTTCGACTGCACTCACCAGTTCATCAGAAGCCACAGATGGACACCAACATCGTTCTTCATCATGCACTTGATCACGCCCTTCCTTAAATTGTCGGGCCCATCTTCTTTCCATTGCATCACTCATTGCATTTTCTCCGTAAACCTCGTAGATTTGTTGATGAGTGTCGCTTGGATTTACGTTCTTCGCATACAGAAAAAGAATCACAGATCTAATTTCACAATTGGCAGGATTTTTGATCAACGCTGCCATTATATGCACAATCAATACGAACCACACGCAACACAGAGCGATCTAAAAATGGCGTTTTATTTCGTTCTGCTTGGATCAGAGTAACTAGTGCGCATGAGCGGAACTGCGATCGTACCGCTGGCGCGGATAAATCAAAACGAAACTTACTTTACGAACTTTTTATTTGGATTCAGCCCTGAACTCACTAATGAACACAGTTCATTGGTAAAAGACGGATTTTCTGATTGATTGATTGATTTTTTTTAGTTTTACGTCCCTTTTCAGCAGCGAGGCTATAAGAGACGTGTACCTACTGATTAACGTGGAATCTGAACCACATGAGCTCCCGCCGGGAATCGAACCCTGACCTCCCACGCCAAAGGCGCGTACGCTAACCGCTTAGCCACAGATGAGCTTACGGATTTTCTGAATTCGCGATTTCTCTTACAATTTTGAAAATAACGAAAACACGAAATTCAGTATCGAAATGCAGGTTTCGTACCGTTCTAGTAGGTAGAAAGTAAATAAAGCAAATAAAACAACTAGTCAGTTGGTTTTCAGCATAGTTTGTTGTTCAAGTGGTTTGACTGAATATATGTATCATAATTGACTGAAAGTCAAATGATGTAGCGGCGAACTAATGTTCTCCGAATAGTTAGTTCTTTAGACGATGACGTACTATGATTTCAGTGTGTGATTTCTAGTACCACACCTTCCAGAATGAAGAGGAAGACCATATTTTCTGCAGTGCAACCTGGTAACACCGATTGTTTTACTTTTGATGCACACCCTGCATCATTTTGTCACTTTTTTATTGGACAGAAGTTTCAACAACGTATGTGTCTTACAAGGGACCATTCCGATTTGGTGAATTCAATTGCTGAAAATGATTGCTAGCACTGGATTCAGCACCAAAGAAACAGAGAAAGGGACCAAAGATCCTATACAGGGTGGGAGAGAAATGAGGGGAAAATGCGAAGATAGAACGTAGAAAATATATAGAAATTGCCATGTTAATTTTGAAATGAGTAGAGGGATTGAGGACAAGTGTTGGATATGAGGAATGCATATAGAACTCCACTAAATATTTGTAATGTGAATCATGGGGGACATCTGAAAAACTGCCATGTTGGACTTAGCGCAAGAAGATATACGGGAAAGGGGTCATGAGACATATGGTTCTCGACGCACACCTGCAGGTTCTCCAAACAACACATCACATGCAAGGGTGCGGAAAGAAGCAACAGGGGGCATTAACCCTCTCTGGTGTTCTAAACATTAACAACAAATTCCTAATAATACTGATGGTTGAATAAAATAAGTAGTGTTCGCACTGTCAATGTTCTCTGTGAGGGGAAAAACTAACTAGTGATTCTAATAATACTAACCAATAGGTGTACATAATAAACAACGTTGCTAGTAAGACGTTTAAGCGATGGATGCAAATAATCAATTACTCATGCACACGAAACGAGATGACGAAACATCCACAAAATCATACAAAACGAGACGAAGTTTAGCAATACCAACAACATCCTAGGTCGCACGAGACGAGTCAGACTGATCTGTATTGATAACGAGACGAGACAGCTCGAAATCTTGTCTCGTGTGCAACACTACAATCAACAGTATTTTAACTGCCAATTGTATGTAACTGGTGGTGAGAAGAGTTACCAGTTTTACAACCGGCACAATTTTTGATGGAGGGAATCGTTAATATATTAGAACCCTGAATGGGACAGGCATCTTTGTACAAGGTACCACGCCAGCATTCATCCAGTGGAATTACTTCACAGGAATTACTTACATCAGCATTTCCCAACCTTTATCAACTTGCGGCACACTGCGAGTGTTACTTGGATTCTCGCGGCACACTTATAGATATTATTATTTGTAAATATAAAATACAGTGATACTTTTTCTGCGATTATTGATCTTCTTCTCACAGAGACGAAAGCTCTATCACTGGTTTTCGACAATGATAAATCATTATATTTATTTTTCATCCTAGTTTAAAAATATAAAAAAATTGCAATGAAAAATTGGACTCAGGTTTTCAAAAATACGCTTTCTTTTTAAAAACTGTATCCCACCTTTTACTAAGAAGGAAGATCACTAAATAACGAACGAACAAACAAATCTCTCTTACTTTTAAAACACAAATGTAGGTAATTTGTGGAAAGGATTGAATGATATTTTAAATTTTCAAGTTATGAAATAGTCTTCAACAATAAAGAAGCAATAATGATCATAAAAATGTTAACATTTTTTTTTTCAACTTTAGAAATGTACAGAACAGTAACTTAAAATTGTAGATTCATATTACAGGTTCATAGTAATGTGAAATACATATGTACATTTTTCCCTGTTTTGCAATTTGATTGCTTTAAAATTATTAATTTTGTTTCGATTCCTCGCGGCCCACCAGTGGCCCATTCACGGCACACTGGTTGGGAAACGCTGACTTACATGTTGCAAACATTCTTTTTGATGTTTCAGGATTCGATTCTATCTCATTCTACTCCTCGTACATACAACGTGTTTATGGACCGTACTACAGGATCTTTAGTTCCTCATTCACGTCACCTTTACGACAATACTCCTACATTGCCATAGCGTGGAACGCCTCCTGTTTCAGAGGTCTCAAACTGCACTATTGATTTCAATAGACGGTGTGTGTCAAAAGCCATATGTAACATGACCTCTTTCTCGTATATCTATATCTATCTATCTATCTATCTATCTATCTATCTATCTATCTATCTATCTATCTATCTATCTATCTATCTATATCTATCTATCTATCTATCTATCTATATATATATATATATATATATATATATATATATATATATATATATATATATTTGCCCTAGTCCAATATGGCGGCTTTTCCGTTGTACCCCAGTATTTGCATTACTCCTATTCAGTGGAACTCTACATGCATTCCTCATATCCAACATTTGACCTCAATCTTTCTACTCGTTTCAAAATGACATTTCTATAATAGATATTTTTTACATTCTATCTTCGCATTTTGCCCTCATTTTTCTCCCACCTTTTATACGGTCAGCCAACAAACACCCTCTTTTTCTCTGTTTCTTTTGGTGCTGAATCCAGTACTAGAAATCATTTTCAGCAATTGAATTCATCAAATCGGAATGGTTCCTTGTTAGCTTTGCCATCAATACGAAATGGGAAGAATGAAAATCTTTAGACAGCACTTTCTTGGCAGATATAGCGTCGTAGATAACTGTCAAGGAGGGGTGAACGCGGAATCCTCCCTTTTTTGGAAGAAAATTCCCCCTCACTAAAAACTAACTGGGGAAAATAAAATTATACTATGTTCAGAAGCTTGCAAATTAATTACAGCAAGTTATGTAATAATCTCTTGTCGTCGCGAATTCTGTCGAGGAATCTGAAGCTTAAAATATACAAAACGATAATCATGCCTGTTGTTCCATATGATTGCGAAACATGGTTGCTTAGTCTGAGGGAAGAACATAGACTGAAAGTATTTGAGAACAAGATCCTGAGACGAATATTCGGACCCAAAAGGAACGGGAATGGGGATTGGCGGAAACTTCATAACGAGGAACTACATAATTTTTGCGGTTTACCTAACATTGTTAGGGTCGTCAAGTCTAGGAGGCTTAGGTGGGCGGGTCATGTAGCTAGAATGGAAGAAAGTAGAAACGCTTTCAAAGTCTTGACTGGAAGACCAATCGGGAAACAACCATTAGGAAGACCTAGGCGCTGATAAGAGGACAATATTAAGATGGATCTCGCAGAGATTGGAATACAAAGGAGAAACTGGATGCAGTTAGCTAAGCTTTTGTGAACGCGGCATTGAACCTCCGGGTTCCATAGGCCATAGAGTTAGTTAGTTAGTTAGTTAGTTATAAGGATGATTAAGATATATATTGACTTGTAGGCCTAATTAGTGGTTAACAACATTCCTAACCTTGTATAGTTTACTAATTATGAATGTTCAATTATCTGAAATCTTGTCACAATGTTCCGGTGCGAAAAAGACATTCAGACCTCTGCCTGAAGACGTCAGGGCCTCTGTCTCCCGTCTCACTTCGACGTTATAAATTCGCACCCTGCTGTGAAAGCTATGAAATGTCAGCAACAGCTGATGAGGAAGCTAAAGGGATACTGTCATTTCATGTGTTTATAATTGTTATACTAGTATTTCTTTCTGATTAATTTTATTTAATAAAGGCAGGGGTGCCCACAAAGGGGGGTTATGACGCAAACTGCGTCATTGAAATATTTGGGGGTAAAAATTTATATAAATATGTTTGAGGGGGTGTAAAAATTAATCGAAAAGATTTTTTAAATGGAAGAACACCTATGGATAGACAATTGCGGGGGGTGCGTCATGGACATAAGAGGTGGGAACCACTGATAAAGGCGAAAGGAATTAAAAGGACCCACTGTAAGAGATAGAAAAAATGTCCCCGTTCAATATTTTCTGAATGAATGGATACCACACAGGTATTGGTCAGTTGTGCCCATATCATGCATATGCTGTTTCCAATTCATCACCCAAATCTTGCGCCTGCTTAGTAGAAATGACATTCAACTGCCAACTGCCATCTCTTAGAGGTATAACGAACCAAATCATAAACGTACTTCTCAAAGCATAAATGTAATTTCTTAACAATTTCTCGTGCTCAAATCCGACTTTAGTCGGACATCATAGAACATAAATTTCAGTTGAAACCCGACCAAGGATATGTTTAGGAGTCTTTGCTAATATGCGGGGAGATAGTTTAAACACCTGCTTGTTACTTTTTGTATACATAAACTTGACTAAGGAACACATCAAAAGTAGTAATTGCTAAGTATGATTTGTTTACGAGAGTGCTATGAAGTCAATATTATGTTATAATAATCCTTATTACATTAATTTAGAAAGTTAAATAATAATGATAATACTATTTATTTCAGTACCGCGAACAGTCCTGAGCAAAAACACAGCATTTTATGTGATATCAGGTATACATTATAAAATAAAAGAACGAGAAGGCCAATATCTCACTTAATAAACCAGTACAAGTCAATTAAGTAGGATAAGTTCCTTATCGCGTTGTTAAAACATTTAAGTTGATGGAAAGCGAACAACCAACAAAGATCAAAATGAAAGTAGTCCTCTTAAAATTATATGTAGCAGAATAGTACCAGTAGGTGGATCGAGATGGCAAAAGGTCGTTCTCCTGCTTTCAACGGCACAGCACCAGTGCTGCAAAAAGCCCGGTGAGAAAGAAACCGAGATTCTTTTACAGCCACCCCGTTCACCAGGAGTCCATTCTGCATCCACCCTTGAAGTAATCACGGTAAAGTCTCATGAAATTATACATACATGATTAATATATTAGTGGCCTAATTAACATTGACCAAGAATGAGTTTGTTAAATACAGAATTTCAAATGATTCTCACGTATTTCTGTTTCCTAAGTTCCGAAAATGAAGTCAGAAATTTTCTACCACACGTCATTTCTTAGTGCTACTAACCCTTTTAAAATCACAACCAACATAATTGTCATTAAAAAAATGAAGCCTTTCAATTAGTATGTTACTCGTACCCTACTTATACTCATGGTTTGTACTTCAGAATGAACGAAGTTTTCGAATGAAACCAAACACATGTATATCACAATCCATTTTAAGAATTTTTCAGAAGTTTTCGTGTAGCAATGGGGGAGAAGCAAATAAGGTCCAGGGCCCAAAATGGTGTACAACTGTTATGGGTTTATTAAACTTGCTTTTATGTGAAAGGAACATCTCCCTCCCTGAAAAAGACATGCCTTTCTATAAAAATTTGCTGGCTATACTGCTGACTACAGTTTAAATCCAAATTGCATTCTTAAGAAATTTGAAAGTATAGAAATTATACTTGATAACTTCGAAACTAGTAAATAGCGGTTTTTGCTCCTATTAATATCTTAATTTACATGTTCAGAAAGAATCATGTCATGTGTTCGTTGTTCAATCCAATAACTATCAAAGACTATAAACAAACACTGTAAATAACATAAAGAAATATATTATACATAAATAATATTTTATTATATAATAAAAAATGTTACACAAAATATGTTTCGTCCTCTGACAAGCAGAGATCTAATACAAGTGAGATACAATGCTTTGTACAAGTAATTTTTAAGAAAAGATAATGATGAGAAAATATATGATGTGCTTGTCTTTACGGCTCGCTCTTCTACCCGCTTACATCCCTGGCATTCATATGACAAATGCTTTAGTTCCATGTTTCAGTAACATCTGAAAAACAATATACGTTTTATTTTAAAGATGATGTAGCATTTTGAAAAGAATACACTTATTTTAAGGAATACATGTAATATCTGAAATAAAATAAATTTAAAAGATAGATATGTGAATCTGGAAAATAATAGACGTATTTTAAAGAATATACGTAACATCTTGAAAATAAAATGCAAGGTACATGTAACATCTGGACAATATATTTATCTTCAAGAATGCACGTAATATCTGGAAAACAAGCACTTATCTTACAAAATATCAGTATCGTCTGGTAAAAATACATGTTATGAGTACCGTATGAATTTCAGTTTTTCTTATTATTATTTCCACATTAAATCCAATGTAATTATAAAATATTTAACTACTTTACTACCGTGTACTAAATATATTTTTGGAGTATGTTTAGTACAAGGGGTCCAGAAGCACGTAAAAAAACACAAAATTTACAGGAGAAATAAATGATGCAAGTACTTAGACGTAACATAGCGTAACCAAATTTAACCTAACCTAACCTAAACCATCCTAAGGTAACCTGAACTACCTAAACTAACCTAATATTAGTAGAAATAAGCGAAATTCTATCATTTTTTGGAAAATTATGCTGGACCCACACACTAATATAACATAAACTATCCTAACATAAACTAACCGAACCTAACCTAAATTTACCTAAACTAACCTAAACACCCTAAACTAACCAAATGTGAATAGAAATTACCAAAATTCTAACATTTTTTAGAGAAAACAGCTGGACCCCTTCTGCTAAACATAGGCCATATTTTTATACCTCAGCTTCAAAATATTGACATTGAAGTATAGTAAATTTCAAGTCAAGATTCCCATTCGCTAGTGCAATATCTGTAATTGGAACTTTATTTCAGGTATAATCTATTGAGAATAGGTTGCGCCTAGACTGACAGCAGCATTTTCTCCAGTCATGGGCGCCCACAAGAGAGGGGTGATAATTAGAATGTTCAATGGTGAGACCGCGAAAGAAAAATTGAAAAATTTAATTCTAGATAGTATAAGTAAAAACTTGTACTAGAAGTGTAGAATATATGCAATAATAGCACGTTGTGACCTGAGGCGTACCCTGAAGAGTAAACCCTTGGAGATTTAAATCACTAAGAAAGTTGAAGAGTAGATATATCTTATGTAACGGACGTATTAGAAAAATGTAGGGATACCTGCTAGGTATCATAGAGAAGATATGCTAATTATATATCCTTCTTGTGCTATGATTTCACGTTGCACGTAATTTTACCTTTCTCATGGTGATTAAAAGAGCAGTAGTCTTTAGTGACTATAATAACTTAAATGAAAATAGCTTTCTTGAGGCTATATGGTAAGCGTACGCGCCTTTAGCACAGGAGAACTGAATTCGATTCGAATATCCGTGGTTCGGATCCCACGTTAAGCTGTGGGTCTACGTGTAACATAGTTCGGTGCTGAAAGGGACGTTAAACTCTAATTCAAGCAATTATTAACTGGAAATATGATAACTATGCAAAATTGTTAATCCTTCCAAGGATGAATTTACTAAGAAAAGCGATGTTAAATTACGTGGTGTTTTTATCTCGATTTTTATTATAAGATGTGCTTCTTCTTCTTTGACCACAACGTAATAAATTTTAGGCATTGATATTGGCATATCGACCCAAGTTAGAGATGGAGAGAGAGAGAGAATGACAGGTATGCGAACTATGCTTTAGTCTTTAACAGATATTGAAATGGAATTCAGGGGAAAGAGAAGGTAGACAAGAATTTGAGTCGTTCTTTTGCTTCGGCATACGGCTTTCCATAAACTGTATATATCCATTACGTGTATAAGACTGACGTAACATTTTAATTGTAACCAGCTCATCAATTTGTTCATTGCAGATTATGTTGGAATTGTAAAGTAGTATTTTAGCATAACGCAGACACCATAAAGATCCACGCCAAATCATCTCGTAGAACCTCCAAAGAAAGAAAAGACACATGTTCTTATACAAACTACTTGTCTGCTATTGTTCATTAATAGATTAATTTAAATAAAAATTACTTGAGAAAATCTATTATATGTTGATTGAAATATCAACAAGTAAGTTATACAAGATATTTTTGTAAACATCTTTATAGATCGTAATAAATGTAACAAACCATTAAAATCATTCAGTAATTGAGTAATTCAATTAAAATATAAGAATTAATTACCAAAACAAATTGTCATAGGTTGTCGCCATCTTTTATTTTAAAAATAATTGTGAGTTAGTTGAATAGCTTAATTAGAGATAGGGCACTAACTCCATATAAAGTGGGTCAGCCTACGAAACCTACATGACCATAACGGTTTACGAGTTACGGGATTATACTGAATAGAAATACGATTACCTGTTGAGAAGTTTCATGTTCCAACTATAATCATATCCTGAATTCTCTTTAAAAACTATAAAACGATCATCAAAATCGGTAGGCCTACATCTTAGTTGAATTATGCGTAAACATGTACACAATGAAGGCTGTTAATTACGATATTAACAATGTCAGACGTTGAAAAGTTTCATAGTCTAGCTCTGAAGATTATTATTAGATCCTTGTAAAGTTTATACGAGACTACAAGGAAAGAATTATATTTTAAACAAAAGAAGAATTATTAAAATTGGTGCCTCTGTGTTGAACTTACGCGTGTGATGATACACACAATTATGGTATGAACACTGTCAGCCATTGAGGAATTTTATGACTTAGTTCCCAAGACTATCGTTAGATCCTTCTGAAGCTCTAATGGGAGTACAAGGAAAGAATACTCTTTGAAGTATAAGGAATCATTAAAATCGGTGCACTTTTCTTGGTTATGCCTGATAATACACTAAATTATTGAAGAACACTGTTAACCATTGACAAGTTTCATTGTTTAGCTCCGAAGACTATTGTTAGACCCTTATGAAGTTAATGTGGGATCACTAGAAAAGTAGTGGTCCTTAAAAATATATTTAATAGTAGTGCAGCTATCTCGAAGTTATGCGTAAATAGCTAGGTATATGCATATTAAAGTCCGTTAATTACGGTTAACAACACTATATCTATTAAATGTTTGGTCGGGGTATGTTTAGTACAAGGGGTCCAGAAGCACGTAATCAACGCAAAATTTACAGGAGAAATGAGTGATGCAAGTATTTAGACGTAACATAACGTAACCAAATCTAACCTCACCTAACATAAACTAACGTAAGCTAATCTGAACCAACCTAAACTAACGTAATATTAGTAGAAATAAGCGAAATTCTATCATTTTTTGGAAAATTATGCGAGACTCCTACACTAATATAACACAAACTAAACTAACCTAACATAACCTAAACTAGCCTAACCTAACTTAAACTAAGCAACCCTACCCTAAACTAACCGAATATGAACAGAAATTACCAAAATTGTAACCTTTTTTAGAGAAAAGAGCTGGACTCCTTCTGCTAAACATAGGCGTTTCGTCTAACTCCAAAGGCTATCATTACATCCTGATGAAATTTATGTGCGGCCATCAGAAATATATGGTCTTTCAAACAAGAAAAGAGTAATCAGAATTGGTGCAAGTATGTCGAAGTTATGCGTGAACTCAGCCACGATGTCTGTGCGTGAACATATATATACAAACTGTTCAAATTCAGAACTTTTTCCTTTTCTTATTTACCAGTATTGTTAATTTTTCTTTTTTTAAAAAAATTGTTTCTTAAAGTTACAGTTGTATTTATTTATAAATGAATTTAAATAAACATACTAAAAGGTGATCATCGTCGATTTTATTCAACAGAAGATCAGGTATTAATGGATTAAGTATAGGTTGGTTCGAATCAAGTATCCATTTGGACGTTTGATGGGAAAACTCAGCTTAGCAACATAGCACAGTGATGAGCGCTAAGGTCACGCGTTTTTACGTCACAAACTCTGTACACATCCAGCCAAACGAGAGGTGGTGTATTGTTGGACAGAGTCGTATGAAAATACACCAAGAAGAACGCACTATTGTGAGTGATTTTTCTTTATGAATTCAAACTCGCACAGGAAGCTAAATAATAATAATAATAATAATAATAATACTAATAATAATAATAATAATAATAATCTTTATTTTAGTGCCGCGAACAGCTTTTGGCAAAAATACAGCACGTGGTATCATAGTATGCGATCGAATAATAATACTACTAAAAATAATAATAAGTAAGAAAACAAAAAAGAATAGTACTAATATAAAACACAATGTAGATAAAAGTCAGTTAAGCAGAAAAAATTCCTTGTCAACGCAGTGAAACTTATCAAGTTCTCCATCCATCTAAAACAACAAGAAGCTAAGAACAGCAGTCATAAAATTACATTTGGCTTAATGTTTCTAAACGTCATTGATTAAAAACTATCAGTCACATCACATGAAACTTTCACATTGTTTAATACAGTAAGTCTAAAATGAGCTTAAAGAATATGTCAATCTTTTTTAAAATTTCACATTTCCAATTCAGAGGAACTAAAATCATGGTATTTCTTATGCTATAATTTGGTACAAAAACCTATGTTTTGTAAACAGTATTCATTGATATAAACATTATCTAGTATTTTTTGCATGAATACTCTGTCGAAATTTTTTCGTCTGTTCCTAAGACTTTCCAATATTCATAACTATGTGACTAGTAGCTCATTTTCATTTTAAAACATAACTGACTGTCAAATGTAATACCTAGGTCTTTAATAATGCTTACTTTCTCTATTTGTACACCGTTGACCTCATATTTACTGACATAATAGTGAGTTTTATTGATGTATGTCATAAATTTTTTCTTATAATTAATTTTTAGAAAATTGTTTCTACACCACGTGTTTACTGCAGTTAAGTCTTGTTGCAGTAAATAATTACCGAACTCATTGTTGACTAATCTGAACAACTTAATATCGTCAGCATTTAGGAGAATTTTAGTGTATTTGATTTTTTCTGTAAGGTCATTTAAAAATAAAGAAAATAAGAGAGGGCCCAGGGGCGACCCTTGTGGTATTCCGTTTTTTATATAGCCTACACTAGAATGTACAGGTTTGATTTTAACTTTGTATGTTCTGTTTGACAGATAGCTTTCAAATCAGTGAATGTACAAAGGTGGCAAACCAATATTTGATAACTTGCTAATGAGATACTTATGACTGACAGAGTCGAAAGCTTTTGATATATCTATGTATATTACATCTACTTGCAATTTATTTTTCAGAGCGTTATAAAGTCTTTAAAATTAATTAGATTTGTTACAATTGACTTGCCCTTATAAAAACCATATTAAGACTCATTTAAGATATTTCTTACATTAAAATATATGTGTTTACGGATAATTAGTTCAAATATCTTCGAGAATGCGGAATTTGTAATGAATAAAGAGCTTTCTCGGGGTCCTCCCGCTTCATCCCATTACCTCCATTCCATTCATGATCATTATCATCGTCCCACTTAGCTTGAAATCATTGTCGTGGGGCGTTAAACCAAAAGAAACAGTTCTGGCTAAGCTCAACACTGCCCACATCCATTTCAATCACTCATACCTCTATACAAGTAATGATTGAAATGCATTTTAAACTTTTGTAAATGATCTCACACTAATATAAATGAAAAGTTCAATAACAAGGAAATACACAACTCATAAATCAACAAATTGTATTTTGTGGATCGTTAGGAAGAAACATGGATATACGTGAACTTCTATTCCTTTAATCTTTCAACAGCTTTGGGGGTTCCCGTATAATAATCTTCATCGCTAGCATTATCTTAGCAAGAGTTACACCAAACCTTTACCGTTATACTTAGCTATCAGAAATTCATAACCAATTACTTTTGTTTTGTATGCTTGTGTTCACGTAATTTATATGAATATTTCATCATTATTCTTATGCACTCTATGTAAACATCCTCACATTCATACATCCTATCATATAATGTAACCACTTACTCTCCATCCCTACTTAACAATCTCTCTAAACTAGCTTTAACATGATTAAAATTTTCCAACACATCGTCATCATAAATGCTGGCCCAAAACCAATTTATATGTAATAATTATTAATTCATTTAAACGTTTGCTTTTACTATACTTCACCCAAACCTCCGTATACATTTAATAAATAAATATCACAAATTCTTAGTTAATAGGCATAGAAAAATGAAATCTTTGAGTTTTACGTCCAACGGTTATGCCGGTTAGGCTAAAGGAGATGGTGATGATGAGTAATGAATGAAAATGGTGGAATGTAGAAAGTGGGAGGAAACGATCGATGATCCAATAATAGAGCACTCATTTCTGATGGTAAGGGTTCTTGATTCGATTCAAACTCTTAAAAGCTTCTGATGAAAATGCTTTCGTGAGTTTTATAAGGGTTATTCCATTTTCTCTTATTATCTTAGATTTAGTAACTCTTCCATAGTTATTAATTTACATTTAATATCCGTTTGCTTTAACCTGCAGATCAGGACCGTGGGATGTTGAATTAAGAATATATTTCATTTCACGACTGTTCTTAGATATTTCTCCATTGCGATGCTAGCATTTCTTCATTGGGATCATAGCATCGAGTCAATCGTTTCCACTTTCAGATTCTGCGTTTTCTTCAGAGCTGCTGTTCTGCAGGTTAATACGATAGATTCATTTCTCTTGTCCCGCACTATCTCTTTCTAAAAGTCTATTTTCCTGAAGCTTCTTTGCAACAGTGCAGTTTTATCTGTTTCCTTATATGCCAGTCTTTCAACGTCCGAAATATGAAATATATTTAATATTTTCTTTCTTTTGGCGATTCCACGTTTCACCTGAACCTAACCTGGTCATCACTCTCTTTCCAATCATTACGAATTCTCTAGTAAAATCAACTTTCATAATGAAACAATAACTACAACCATATTGGCTGACGTGACATACGCTAGTTTGCTTGCAATATTGTTTACTAGAATACCCAATTTCGTTAGAAGTAGATGAAAGTAATTCTCACAAATAATAGGGAGTTCAAACTAAGATAGCTTATGTTTACTTATACAAATTCAATATTAATTCTTACTTGATAAATGGTTGTAGACCATTCACATACCTTAATATGTACATATTCTTTCATAATTTAATGTAATCCATAACCGTAGCCCAATCCATATCCTGCCAATCCTACATGTAAAGGAGCCGCAATAGCCTTTGTAGCAACAGGAACTGGGTGAGGAACAGGAACTGCCACTGGTGTCTTTACTGGTACTGCCACAGGTGTCTTTACTGGTACTGCAACTGGCTGTGGAATAGGAACAGCGTATGGTTTAGCTACTGGTACGGCTACAGGATGAGGAACGGCCACTGGAACTGGCTTATCAACGGGATAAGGGACAGGTTTCTCGACTGGTACAGCAACAGGGTGAGGCACAGGAACAGCGTAAGGTTTTTCTACTGGAACTGGTACTGGATGAGGAACAGGAACACCTACAGGTTTATCAACAGGGACAGCTACTGGGTGTGGAACGGGAACAGGAACGTGATTTGTAACTGTGATTGTTTTGGAGGCGATTGGAAGGGGTGCAGCTGCTAAACCTAAGCCGTTGTAGCCGAAGCCTCCGGCATAGCCAAAACCATCTAAACCATATCCCAGACCGTATCCCAATCCGAAAACTCCTCTTTTCTCCTGCTTCTTTTTGTTGTCTTCTGGTGTTGCAGAGCAGAATGCCAGAAGTACCAAAAAGACCTACAAGAAAATAGCCGTTAAAACAATAAACAACAATTTTATGTTTCTAATGAACTATTCACTTTTTTTTTTAATTTCTCCTTTTAATCTTATATGAGACGTTGACATAAAGCTTAATATGGTTGAGCAGTTTTACAATGGATCATCATAAAAATAGTAATTTTACAGTTATAATCAGTGAGTATATAACAAAACTAAGATATTAATTTCCAGCGACGGAGAATTTCTGTTCAATGTGTGGAAGGTGTATATTATATCTACACGTGTAGTTATTAGTGTGAATCAATTCCAAGTGCTGTAGGAATTTGTACACTGCGAAAACAACATGAAAGCTGTTTGTAAATAAAATATACATCCACTAACCTAACCTAAGCTATCCTATCCTAGTAACCTACTCTACTAACTAAACCTACCTCACCTTAGTTTATTAACCTAACCTACACTACTCCACTGTAACCTTTACACGTTTGCCGTAACTCATGGGTAGCAGGGAGGAAAGTGCCCCATTTTAGTTCCCTGCTGTTCGTAAGGACCCACTTAGAGATAAAACTACCTTCCTCGTCGTAATACAATGCTGACAAGAATGCATAAATAAAGCATGTTCATCACAAAAAATATAAAACTCATAACTGAAACATAAATGAAGAGTAAGGGGAATAAAGAAGGAATGTCACAAAACTGCATTTTCGAGAAAACGGCGTTTTAACATTGAAAACCGTGTAAAAAGAATAGGGTTAGTTACATCTTTTGCCCCTTTTTACATGGATATTTTTACATCTACGCATGCATGGTATATACAGTCAAATAGAACCAAGAGTCACCAACAGATAGGACAAAGCACCCGAAAAAGCTCATACATGGACATTCCTTGTTTTTTTTTCTTGTTTTTTCCTTACCCTTCAAATGACATAACATGGTATTTCAAATGTCTACTATTTGGACCTCCAGAAATAATAGCGTATATATTACTATAGGCTTTTAGTTGTGACAAATATTGTCTCCTCAATTTAATATTTGAAATATAGAATGGGCTCACCATAAAGTTTCAAAAAGAACTTAAAGTAACTTATGGTGCTTCTGCTGTTCCGTCATTTCAACAAAATATGTTTCCCTAAGATAAAACAGAAATGTAATCTGGGTCCTACTTCAGTAGAGCGCTAACTATGGTCCCTAAAAGGAATGAAATTGTTAATTAAGATTTCAAATTCTACGGGGCCAAACTTTCATACTTTTCTAGGAACTCGACTTCTAGTTTTCCAGAAGGAAACACATATTAATGGATAGTTAGGAATTATATGTCAGTGTCTAATACATAATAGTGTCATTTTTTTCTTTTGATGAGTAATCAAGCGTTTTCATGGGACATCAGTTTGTATACTTATTGTCAATGTATACTCAATTATTTGTGTATGCTGTACGAAAATAAGAGAGTAGAACAATTTAGGAAATAGTTACAAGGGAGAAAAGAACATTCTTATGCTTGTTCTTAGCATGAATAGAATAATCTCTCTTATGGCACATACGTTCGCACGCATATTATAAATCTGTATGCAATTACTTGGGCTTGAGACAAGAAAATAAAAACGCCGAATGTCTTAGAGAAGTATTTAAAGCAAGAAAAGTGAAATTATATATATGAATTATAGTGCCACGAGGAAGCTATAGATACACATTTGCAACAGAACATGAAACATAGCGGATTAACACAATATAAAAGGATCACAGTTCACCTTTAAATTATAGATAATCTTATAATTACAAATTGCCAGCTCACGTACTTTTTGTGCGCGTTGAACAAAATTATGGTATCTTGCATTATGGTACGCTCTTAAAATTGATTATGACATCATTAATTATTATTCCCCTCCGGTTATTATTCTCACAAGAGGATAAACGTTGTTTCTTACAAGTATTAATTTAATAGAATGTGAAGTGTGAAAAAGTTGTTCTTTTGAAACAAGAGAACAAACACTATTCAGTGATTGTATAAGCTATGTTTATGGCAGAGTTATCTCGGAACCTGGAGACAAAGAGTACGAGGTAAGTAATACTAGAGAATACTAGGAAGTATTAGTGGACATATTTATAGCTGCATATTCTATGTGGAAAAGAAAACTATAAAATTCCATATCCAACTAATTCTTCAATATTTAAGCGAAGGAAAACAGACAGTCGCATCTTCTCGATCAGTGGTTCTCAACCCTTTTTTGACCGACGACACATTTTATTGAACACCCACGACATCGCGACACATTTGTTTGATATTGTTATAATAATAATAATAATAATAATAATAATAATAATAATAATAATAATAATAATAATAATAATAATAATAATAATAATAATAATAATAATAATAATATAAATTATGATAGTATAACCCTATAACTTTTTATAATGTAATGCTGGGATGCAAATAACCAACAAAATTTTACTAGCCCAAGATAAAAAGTTAATAGCCTACATCCCAAAATAGAAATCATTTAGAACCTTTGGTATTATAATAGTGAAATTAAAAACTCGCCCATATCGATAAACCACTCTCGCCGGGAGAGTAGGCGAGAACTTACTCGTCATTTGGCCTAATTCCTATTTTGCCTAACAATGTATCAGTTGTCAATCACAGATAATAATCACATCCGCCATTTTAGGTGAAATGCCAATTCCCATTTGGCCCAATTCCCATTACGCCGAGTAAATAAGTCACAGAAACTTGTTGACAAAAGCAACGATTACACACAGCCATACGCAATAAATAAATAAATAAATAAATAAAATAGAGGTTCTGTGCATCGGACCCCAGAGTATGGATTTAATGTATTTGTTACACAGAATCCAGTTTCCGAAACTCCAGAACGATTGATCGTGTCAGCTTCTAGTATAGGCAAAAAATTTTATTTTATGTGGGCAACACAAAGTACATCCAAACCATGCCCAAGGGACCGCTGCACAGGACTTTTTTGTATGGTTGTGTTGCATGTATCCTCGCTGTCCAAAATTGCTCAAATTTTCCACCCATAAGAAAGAAATTGGCACGGTCAATCGTCCTGGGGTTTCGAAATTGGGATTCTGTGTAACAAAATATATCGAATCCATACCCGATGTTGTGTTTTTGACAAAGGCTATCTACCTTTATGTATGCTGCTGGACGACTGTGTGTATATTTATACTGTATAGTTACAATATTTTTTACTTGAAATATCTCCTGTTATAGTCATTCGAAATAAGTATCATGTTTTTTTTCTTTTTTTTTTCTTTTTTTTTTTTAGTAAACTTAGTTCTTCATTATGATATGTTGTTAATTTGATTGTAGTAATTTTTTTGGTGTAAGTTATTTTTGTATACTTGAAATATTTTGTTATAGTTATTTGAAATAAATTTGCTTTTGAATGTAAGTTTCTGTCACTTATTTATGTATAAGTACGGAAGTACTGTCAGATCTATTTAGGGAGTACTTCAATCCTGATAGGATCGTTAGGCGTAACGGGAATTAGGCCAAATAGGAATTGGCATTTCACCTAAAATGGCAGATGTTATTATCATCTTTGATTGACAGCTGATAAATTGTTAGGCAAAATGGGAATTAGACAAAGTGGGAAGATGGTTATTTGCATCCGTGATGTAATGACTGTATGTAGTACTGAGCATTATTGCTGCTACTGGTGGTGTTGACTAGTACAGTCTGATCTCAAAGTTGTTTTTTTTTTTTAACTAATTATTAGTAAATTCTTCATGATTTTTAAATTCTAAAATATCACAACGCTCTCTAGGGAACTCCGTGACACACCAATGTGTCGCAATACAATGGTTGAGAACTGCTGTCCTGGATTATGGTAGTTTTGCGTTTAACAGTGAACATTCTATAGTACAATTGAACGAGTGAGTTGAAAAAGGTACACATTCCAGAAAATAGGCAAGCAAAACCGGGATGGTTATATTCATTTTATATGTACCTACACCGCTTGACAAGAAGAAGGAAGGCATTCATTAATTTTACGTCCTCTTTACTGAAGTCTACGGGAACGTATGTGTGAAAAATCGAAGATATTTCTGGAATGTGTTCATATTTCCACCCATGTTTGAAAGTTGAGGTTTTTGGAATATGTCCCTTTTTCAACTCACCCATTCAATTGGCAGTCCTGACATAGTGCAAAAATTTCGATAACCGTTTAACCTATTTATTTTTAGTCGATTCATTGCATAAGACTTTACTCAAATATTTAAACGTTCAGTTGAAGAAAAAGCTAATATGATGCGAATATCAAAGAATAAAGAAATCCATTATTTACACGGGATATTTATGGATCGTATCACCATGTTTCTTCTACGATTCGAGTTATCACTACTATAAAACTATTTTTGTTCGTAGTGTTTGACAATAGATGGGAGGAAGAACATTTACACAAACCATGAATTGTTTTTACTTTCGTATATTTTACTGAAACCTACAACCTAAGTTAATTTCCTCTGTTTCGAATTCGTAAGCATAAAGTAGTTTGCAATTAAAACTAAAGATTTATTTTATAACTCAATACCTACGTACAGTAGCTGTTGCAAGAAGAATCAGAACTAAATACTTTTCTAGTGATTCTTATTTTGTAACAGCTTGAATACACTTGGAAAAGAAAACTGGGTAGACAAGGTTCGAATAGTTTCTTGTTCTATGATACATTATCAGCTAAACACAATAGCAGATTCTGAGTCTAGTAAAGCATAATGCATGTATTTTTCTTAAAATTTATACTATATATTATTTTATACCAAGGGTTCAAAATAATTGCCAGTTTTTGCAGAAAGTCACACATCGGCAAATATTACAATTTTGTCACTACAAGCTAAGAGAAGAAAACTTGACTAATGTCGTAATAGAATATTATATTAGTCGAGTTTTCTTCCCTCACCTAGGAACAGGGGCGGATCTAGGACCGACTTCTGGGGGGGGCGGTGGGTTGTCATACTGCTACTTTCAAGGGTTTTGAACTTTCGGATGGGTTTTATTTATATATATCAAATTAGAAAGTTTCCTCTTCTGGGGAGGGCGATTGCCCCGATCGCCCCCTGGATCCGCCCCTGCCTAGGAACCGATAATATTCTAATTTTTACAGAAGTGACTTCCCTCAAGAGCCTCCACTGATGAAAGTGAATTTGTCGCTTTCAATGTTTTGTTTTCTTTTAACGAAAAAAAGAATAAGTACCTGTGTGCTTAGTATACTTACAGAATATATTGTAATGATTACCTCAATGCAGTAAGATGATTTGTTGTCAATTATGACGTCAAATAATAAGCTATGAAATTAACCACGGTGATAAACAATAACTCAAGAACATTATCCACTTTCTTTCATAACAGACTTTTCTTCATAGCCAAAACCTAAAGGCGTGGATTTGAGTTTGTTTCCCGATAAGAGTGCTTCGGTTGGATTCGAAACCTGAGCAATGAGCCACGATGCTGAAGGTTCTTAAACCCGAATCAATTGAAGTGTAATTTTACACTTAAATTATAGCAATCACAGTCCAGTGTGCTTGTATTACAACTAGTTAAATTGTGAAAAATAACGATTGATTCTTTTAGAAATGAGTGGCATATAATAGCATGTCACACTTTCTAACTTGCGAGTAAACTACGACATATACTAAACAGGCTTTCCCTGCCATCTTCAGGTACATTGCCGAAATTAAACAACCTACATACTGTTATGTGGTTCGATCACAACCATCCCACCTAATAATTCAATTTTACCGGAAACGACCCTTACAATTATGTTCACCGGAGCCGTCAAATAATAAACAATAATACAGTGTGGCCCAAAAGTACGTATTTAGCCCTGCATTGATCAAGTAAAACATTCTAGTTTATGGGTTTATTTGCTTCGGTTCTTTTGAGGAGACGTATCATCGTTGCTGTAGTTGTGATGAATAGGAGAATGGTGCAACGTATAATCCAGACTCAATTATTACTTGGACTATATCGCATGACCAACGAAACACACAGAAAATTTGTAATGTACGATGAAAACTTCGAAGGGTTTCCATTTATGTTCATATTTCATCTATTTATATGTATAATGTTTTGAAAGTAGTTGGACTATATACTAGTACCATTTCCTGGCTAAGCGGTTAGCGTACGCGCCTTTGGCGTGGGAGACCCAGGTTCGATTCCCGGCGGGAGCTCATGTGGTTTGGATTCCACGTTAATCAGTAGGTCCACGTCTCATATAGCCTCGCTGCTGAAAGGGACGATAAACTAAACTCAACTCAACTCAACTCTTTAATGCAGCACATCATTTTATGTAATCTTACTCAGATTATACTTCACATCATACTTTCTAGTACTTAACAGCTAAGTAGCAAAATTTTGAGTCATGCTTTTCCTTTTTTCCTTTTTAATGCAGAAATACAGTAAACCGTTGAATCCACCTGTTATTCCTTAAAGTAACTAAATAAAATTCTTTAATAAATTATTTTCGTTTAACGAAAAAAACAAGTTCAAATATAAGACATATACCAATCGATAGTTGTAATTAAGCTGAACAAAATTAGATTTTTTGATGCTAATTATCATGTGTAGTTTACGAGAAGAACGAATTCCTTTAGCGCTAAAAGGTATATCGTTTGTTTCTATTAATAATGTATTCTTCTTTTTTTATTCTGTTGCAATAGATTGACAATTTATTTACTATGAAGAAAATCGAATTAAATAAATTTTGGGGGAAAGCGTGATAAATTCGGGGGAAAGGTAGATTTTGGGGGTTTCCGCCCAAGGCTTTGGGCAATGATAGGCATACTCCTAGTGTAAAAGATCTTATGTTGAAACATGAATCCCCCCGGTATCTGAAAGTACGAGATGATGAGAATGAAATAAATTGACAAGATGTTGTCCACGATATAGTGTGAAATGGAACACATTATTTTTCGCACTGAAAGTGTATTTTACAATTCTTGTCGTTCATTACACAAATTAGTTTATCAAAATTCATTTATCGTAGGTCCAATTATCATTTCTTTTAGCTTAAATTACATAACGGTTATATTATATTATAATTTCTAAAAGAAAAAAAAAACGATTAAGGACGAAAATATACGTTGCACCAATTAAGTGTTATTAGTTTCTAATCACACAGATCTTGTAAAAAGATGTCCATATATATTGTAACACGTATTTATGTAATTCGTACACACGTGTGCGAGAGTGTGAATCTGATGTAATAAAAGTTACGCAAAATGTTGTCAAGACATTTCTTCGTAAACTCACTTTTTTCTGTTCCCCATTCCTACTTAGAATTCTTTAGGAAGATCAAGAAGGTGGAAGGGTAATAGAATAAGTATAGGAAAGTGAAAAAAAAAACTGTAGCGAGATTTCTTTTTCAAGCTTCATAAATTTTATTTACCCATAATGGAGAAGTCTAACATGGACGAGCACATCACTCGCATATGAATTTTAAGGGGATGTGTAAAGCTTTATCGCAACTGGGAAGGAAGTAAAGTGCAAAATAAATCTTTGGATTGATCAACAAGGTGGAAACTAGGATGGCAAGACAAAACACAATTTTCAGAGATGTACTATTTCAATTGTCTTTGAATAAGATTTTATGACGATCTTTGACAATGGTCATTTATCATCAGTATTTGTTGGAAATGATGTCGATATATTTTCTGCAATATTGAAAGGCATTTATTTGCTAGTCTTTCTCATAATAATAATTATAATAATAAATACAATATTATAATTTTAGGAAAAGGTGCACAAGGATGAGACATATAAGTCAATAGACATCTCCGAGGTAATCAAAATAATATATATAAAGATAAATCACCATGAGTAATTTTCGACAAAAAATTACTGAAAACGATATTTTTTTGCTAATGTGAAAATTGATGAAGATATATGCCAATCAAGCCTTAGGATCTGACATTGGGAAGACCATAGGAAAATACTACCACATATAGAAGTATCATTAACTCTTAACCTTTATTTATTTATTTTTTGTAAATGATGTAATATATACGTAATATCATTCAAGAGATATATATCATGGGCTGTTTTATACTAATCGGCTGTATGACAAAAAAAAAAAAAAAAAAAAAAAATCACTTACAAACTAATATATGAAGTGCTTTCGTCGTTCCAGAAAAAATGAACCTTGTGTTATTACAGTTTTCTATCTCAAAATAAAAGTTAAATGTTGAAATACCTCCTCTTATACAGGGTAGCTCAATGAAAGCTGTGGGTAGGGTGGAGGTAATGCTCCACTACACTTACTCAATTTCAGCCTGGTAGAGAAGGTGATGTAATGTTCATCACACTTTGGCTAACTTTACCTCGCAAAGGTACTCATTTCACAGAGGCTGTATATATGAACGCTTGAGCCGCATTCAAACACGGAAGTAGAGCGACAAATAAATAATGTTCCCAGCGGAGATGGAACCCTGGCCATTCTTTAAATAGGTAGAGACCTTACGAACTACTACACCACAGTGATTACGTCAATTTGAAAATTTTATTTTATACAGTGAAGAACACTTTCGTTCAAAAGTGTAGATCTATATAAACAAAGATTGATGTAACGATCTTTAACTTCCCATAAACTGCTACACAAATTTTGATGATTTTTGGTTCATAAGTGGACCCTGGCCTAGCTTAGCATTTTGGTAGGGAATGGGAGTGACATGTAAAAATAATCGATATTAGGGCCCAAACCCTTAGGAAAACTATTTCAGGATCGCTGACATGAATAGTGGTACTTCGAATGCCGTGAAAGTCCAAGTTTAGCCCTTCTTGGTATGGGAGTGAATAGTAGGGACAGGAAGGCCTGAGATGTGAAAATAATAATAATAATAATAATAGTAATAATAATAATAATAATAATAATAATAATAATAATAATAATAATAATAATAAAACGATCGGGGTTAGTGTTCAATCCATACTTTTCAGGATCGCTGAAATGAATGACAATAAATCCTGATGCTGTTTATTTCTAGACTCATCTTTGATAGGAGAAAGAAGTTCAAATATATTCCATAAACCCATTCTCCTAGTGTAAGAAACGAGCATTTCATAAAGTCTTTTGCTTCCTACAAATCTAAAATATGGAGTGTTACAATTGATACTGGCTAGTTACAATAATAGTACACAGTGGCGTATTTACGATTTGTTTCAGGAGCGCTTTGGTAACTTTCCGGGGGGTGGTTGCCTGAAAATGTGGAAATTCAGCAAGATATTTCATATACTTTACTATAGTAAAAAAGATTTCCGGGGAGTCTTAAGCACGGAACCCCTTCCCCCTAAATACGCCACTGATAGTACACATTCTTATTTCAGATCTGAAAGAATTGTAATTTGCAAAAGGAACATTTTCAGGCCTTTGATGGTCATTCAAGAATTAGTTTGATTCTAATAGCAATCCGACAGCATGCTATTTTTTAAAAAAAAATCCTTATTTAAAAAAAAAAAAGTGATAAGAATAAGTTTCAAACATGAACATAGCAAAAGCCAAAATGGAACATCTTTAGTTTTAGTGACCTAGATTACGTTCTTTTGTCAGAGAGGCCAATCGAAAAATGCAAGTATGGTGAAAGAATAGATGGAGGAAACGGAAGAATTTCGTGTAAATACATGGATACTATTTTGTCCGGCCCAAGCTTAAATGATGTGGTACAGTCATATTGAAAACAGAAATACTTTTCGCTGAACTTCCAGACAGCTATTTACGAATATACTGTTTGGTTTATCTATCTATCTATCTATCTATCTATCTATCTATCTATATATATATATATATATATCGTTATTTTCGGTTTCAAATGATTTTAGATGTTACGTTTTAGGAAATTTTATATTTAACAAAATAATATATATATATATTTTTAATTAGACGTGCCTAATTCCTAGTTGAGCTTTAAAAAAAATAAAGGCGTATGTGCTAATTTCTTTGAAGTCATTCCTGTGAATCTATTTATCAAATCATGACACTATTTACGGAGTTAGATACACATGCGACTTGCAAGTTTTCTAGTGAAAGTAAAATGCTCTATTCTTAAATTTCGTAATCACTGTTCTTCAGTTATACATCAGTGTCTTTGCGATAGCCTGAAATCTAAGTAGATAAATCTCAAAAATTTATTTACTTACTTATTTTTTTCTACATCAGATGAAAATTATATCTTTCAGTTTACGTGAAACGGTTATATTCCATAAGGTGATAAAAGCTGGTGATATAGACAAGTGAATAATGACATCATTTTATCGTAGAGTGAGAATGTGAGAAAGCTCACAGACACAGTGTTGTTCACCTTAAACTCACATGAACAGGAATCATTTGCACAATAGGCGGGTATCGCACGCTGACCCACGTTACTCCTCGGGTATCAAATTTGAAATAATCATATACATTAATAAACATTACATAGATCATAAGATCCATTTCAAATCACGTGGCACTGTGATGGGGTAAACTTTCCCGGGACCCTATCATTTTACATATCCTATTTTCTACATCCACCATAGTAGTTTTAAGTGCCATATTTTGTTACGTATCATTACATAACCATTATTTAAATGGTTTTATTGATTAGAGCTATTAAGGAAGTAGGATTTATTCAATATTCTCTATCTAAGATAGAATACGGATATGTAATTTCTTGGGTCTGTTAATCCATAAAGAAATGCACTGTATCATAACGCTTTTGATATATAGGGAATCAACGTTGAAATCAAAAATTGGTTACATCAACCAATTCTGGTTTCAATTAGATTTCAATACGGCAGAGACAAAACCTATTCTTCTTACTGGGCAAGGTGGCTTAGTGGTAGAACACCTATTTCTTGTACGAGGGGCCTCGCCGTCTCTTACTGTTTTTACCGTAAGGGAATGGAACATTGAAACAAAAAATAGGTAAACCCACAATTTCTGGTTTCGATCGAGTAATAGGACCGGAGATGGGACCTATTGTTGGGACATTGAATCGTTACCAAAAATTGTCTACGGCTCGTAGAGAGATTCTATCTGACATAGTTGGAAAGTTCATAAATTAATCCCTAGAATTCAGTGGAAACGGTACAGTATTTATATTCTAATATATAGCTGAAAAAGCAGTGATTGTAGTTAAACACGCACTTCGATTTTTTCGTGGGGATTTTCTAGGACATGAAATGAATTAATATGGAATTATTTTAAAGGAAGTATCACGTCCTAACTTTATACTATTTACTCCCTACTTTGTTTAATGTATGAGCCTCTGTTACTTGATCTATTATTTTGATGACACCTTTTGTGAGAAGTTATATCAATAATATATTTTAATCATATCTCCACTATCTAAGGGAAAACTTCATACAGTTTCAGAAATCTGTATACAAAGAATTAAGACACACAGTGGCGTATTTACGATTTTGTTCGGGGGGGGGGGCTTTGCTAATTTTATTCCTGGAATTGTGAAAATCCTGCAAGATATTTCATTTACTTTAATATAGTAAATATAAATTTCGGTGGGGGCTTAAGCCCGAAATCCCCCCTTTAAATACGTCACTGAAGATACTATAGATAAACTTCCTTCTTTTTAGTGATGAAATTTAAATTTTTACCAATTTGACTTCCTACAAGATTCATTCGCCACTGAATCGAAGTGAGTGACAAGTATTTTTATTTTTGGATGCTCTCTGAAATTTATTCAGATCAATTTAAAAGCATCTTTAAGAATACTTGAACCTCTATTATCAAAAAGTAAAACTCAGCATTTGACATGCTTGAAAAGATCCAATACCTTAACTATGCAAACATTCTCATTTTTTCATACAATCCTCTAAGTTCTTCACGGATTCAATGCTATTATTAACAAATTTATTTCTTGTAGAGATACATACAAAATTTCTAGTTTGCTACAAAGTAGAATTGGATGATTTTATGTATTTTTTTTAAAAAAAAAAGCTCAGTATAACAGAGTTTAGAAATGAATTCCAAACACAGTAGTATAACTTGCTGAGTAGTTAAAAAAATCAAGAAATTTTTTTAAAGGGTTTACTTGGTCAAACCTGTTGTTGATAAGAACTTTTGCTTTTCTGTGAATTATGGGATATACTATTCCTGAAATATAGAATATCTGACCCAGTAGAATACACCCACTAAATACTTTATGGATTTGTTTATTTATGACACATTAATATTTCTGCCAATTAAAATATATAGCCCTACTCTCCCTTTACGTTCCTGGAAAAAGATTCATGCAAATTGTACTAACGAGTGGAAGAAGAACAATATTCCACAACACCTTATTTCTGGGAAAGTAGACACTAAATCGCTTACCGAAATGTCGTTCGTTATACAAAAATATCTGTATAGGACATTTGTCACCTACTATAAGACTTACCATTTCCCAAAATAACAAAAACCTGATGAGATTGGTGCTATCGTGGAATGTTCTCCTATTTTTGGAATATTATCCTCTTTCCACTCACAGTTTCTATTTATCTATTCCCACAATATTGTCTCGTTGAAGTAACTGAAGTAATCCTGATCGTTTATAGCAAATTTCCTTGTGCTAGTAATGAATCACTGTTTTACTGTCAAATTGACTAACGTTAAAATTAAAATTACTCAAAGTAGACAGACATTCAAACATTATAAATATATATTACAGCTGATTAGGAGTAGGTAAGCTTTCTATGATGAATTTGTAATATGTAGATTGTAGGATCGAATCTTACCTAGCGTTATTCAGGATTGTTATAAATTTCACCAGGTGAACTACGTGAATGGCTAGATTTTATAGCTAAATGCTGAACCATCATTGACTTGCTACCAAAGCAAAGCTTGATACTCCTGTTGTTAAGGTCTCTGAGAACGAAAAGTTTTCCGGGAAATGTATTGCATCAGGAAATGTATCATTTATGATTCAATTAACTAATCTTGTAACGTAGAAATGTATTATTTCTACGTTAGAAGAAGTATGTCAATGGTTCTTTTCTAAGACAAAATAAGTGATACTGTTCAAGGCTCTCTAATGTCAAATAGTTGCTTGCACTTATTCCTTCAGTTCAGAAGATCAGATTCGACCAACATTTATTCGATATTTCAAATTCAATGTCCTTTTTTGGGTACTGAAGCTATATGGGAAGTGGAGCTACAGTTTTAGATAGGATTCAGACCACCGTAATGCGTTCAATTCTGCTCCACCGAGAATCGAACACGGTATCACATGCACCAAAGGTGCACTCACTAGTCACTAGACTAGCAGGGAAAACTCGATTCCCTTTTATTAGCAATATAATTCGTTTTATTTTGAGCTTAGCTTCCCTTTTAGCAGCGAGGCTATATGAAATGTGGACCTACAGTTTTAACATAGGTTCCAAACCACATGAACTCCAGCTGGGAATTGAAGCCAAGACTCTCACGCGAAAAGCGCTTATGCTAACCGCTTAGTCACAAGGTACCTAATTAATATTATTCGTATCATCATATAGTTCGTAACATACGGTAATTTTAAAGTCTATCTCTTGATGCTGAAAAAAAAAAAAGTGCTTTTCTAAGTTCAAATGAACGATGAAACAACCACTTTCTTAATACACTTTAAATTCAAATACAATTTCGGTAGTATTTTTGTAGGCCTTATGTACAAATTGTCATGAATTAATTCAGAACCTAACCAAGTTTATCGTGGCACTCCAGATAACACAATTCTTACTACTACCGTACATCTTCCAGATGAGAGTCCTTTTATATACATTTGAAGATCACTAACAATTTAAAGAAAGTGAAAACATTTCCGTTTCTTAAATTAAAAAAAAAAAAAAACTGATCTGGTTTCATCCTTGTAAATTTTAATGTGACTTAATAGCTTTGAAAGTGAAATTATTCTGTAACACTTCCTACGGACATTGGCCGACAATTAACCTCTGTGTTGAGGAAGAACTGGAATTTTAAATACATACACACAATTTCTAAACCTTGCGGGCATTTCTTTCTCAACTTCCTCTGATTTGTTACTAGGAAATAAACATCAAATTGTATTCCAAGACTTTTAATTCACTTTTTTTTGGAAAGAAAATTAATATCCAAGAATCAAAATAAAGGCAGTTTTTTTTCGGTAAATTTGTCAAAAAAAATGTACATACCAGGGCCTTCATGTTGCTTAGGGCAGTCCTGCTGCTTTCACTAAATGATGCTGAAGAATAAGGGTTTATGAGAAAATAAGATCAGAAACTGGGTGCTCTGCGTTCTCATATATATATAGTTACCCCCCTCTTTTTCCCGTTTTGGTCAGAGGAGATCATAGAGTTTAGTATGTAACGAGACTTTCACTATGGGACAACTCCCATTTTCAAAGATCTCGGCTTCTGGTCGCTTTCACTTATGCCCGCCAGTGGTCAGTGTCCATACGATATATACTATATTAGTCTTCCGTTTCCCTGATATTATTTTTTTATTTTCCTTTGTAACAAACTCCTATCCCTCCTACCTTCCTCCGTCATATTACTCATTTTAAGTTAGGCTTTTGTCTTCACCTGCTTTCCCCTTTCGGTTTACTATCTTTCATTCCCCTCCAGAATCTCAAACTTCTCAGCAGCAGGGTTGCCAACAATCACATTAGAAAAACAATTGTCTCTAATCAGGCGCGCACCCAGAAATGTGTGCTGGGAGGGGTCCAATATGTTCATGTTATATTAAACCTGTCTTATTCTGCACTTCAAGAAACGATAAGCAATTATCAATTGCTGCCACCTATGCCTGTTTTATAAGAAAAGAAAGAGTACAATGAAATGAAATCTTTGAGTTTTACGTCCCACGTTTATGCCGGTTAGGCTAAAGGAGACGGTGATAATGAGTAATGAATGATGATATAGTGGAATGAAGAAAGTGGGAGGTAATAAGAGAACCACGAGGAAAACCACGCACACGGTGTTTGTCCACCACAAAGTTCACTTGGCGGGGGCTGGGATCGAACCCAGGACCCCAAGCACCAGAGGTGAACGCTCTACCACTGAGCCACCGCACCACTCTGACCACTCAAATCTAAATGTGTAAAAACAGTGGTTTATCTGAGGGTCAACTTCCAGAACCGATTGTCAAATAGGCCGCTTCGAACCTAAAATCATGTTTTGTCTGTGGTGTGGACTCCATCCATCTAGACTCTGGAGCTGTTACTTAAATAATGAATATTTTTCTGACCAGGGTATGTATTTCTTCATTAAATTAAAATAAGTCGTAACAGTTTCAATAACGTAACGTTATGACTTATAATTGTAATAAAGAAGTACGGACTGTGGTCAGAAAAAATAAGATTTTACTTACCTATAAACCAAAGAAAACCTTAATGCAAAGAAAGCCTTAATACATTTAACAGCTGCAATGTGTAGGATTATTTTGTGTAATATTTCAATTTTGAAACATCAATTACACACTGAATTAAATATACGAGTATAATAATAAAACACTCCTTATTAGAAAAAAAAAATATATTTAAAAAATCTTGTAAGCACTGAAAATTTAATTTAGTCCTTTTAAAGAAAAAGTAAATATAAGTGATAAACATTAATATTTTCCAGCTAATATTCAAGTGTCATCAGTGCGTTCTTAATTCTTAACACTGTTTCTGTATACCTTATTCATAATTTCAAAATATCTTCCAACTTTTGCCTTTAAAAAGGAAGTGGGGTCATTCCATGTCAAACCACCTAATTTTAAAATATTATCATGCTTCAATGTCTTGTCAGATTCTCTTCGAAATTTTTCATATTTTAAATACCAATGAAATTAAGCTAAATTATTTTTTTTCGATTTTTTTGGATGAGAAATGGGCCGAAGAGAAATTTTTTGAAAAATGTGAATTTGGCGCCAATTTCATTTTCTGCCATTCAGCATCATGAAACTAAAATTACCATAACTTCCTTATTTTTGAAGTTATTTCGCTCATCCAGATGTCAAAGGAAAGCTTAATGATTGCCCTTTTAGCAGATCCTAAGAAATATTGCAAAAGGTTACACTCTCAAACATTAATGGGCACACAAACAAAATTTTAGGGTTTTTTTTTTTTTACAAATTGTGCCATTGCTCAAAAGTTATAACTATGAAACTTTTGAAACATTAAGCTTTCATTTGACATTTGGATGAAGCCAATAACTTAAAAAATAAGGATGTTATGGTAATTTTAGTTCCATGACGCTGAATGCCAAAAAGTGAAATTGAAGCAAAATTCACATTTTTAAAAAAAATTTCCCCCGGTCCATTTCTCATCCAAAAATCGAAAAAAAAATAGCATAATTTCATTGGTATTTATGTATGAAAAAAATTTGAAGAGAATCTGAGACATTGAAGCACATTGCTCTAGGTGATTTGACATGGAATGACCCAGTGGCGAATGGACTAAATTGATTCAGGCACGAATCTTTCAGCCAAAAATGCAATGTGGTCGATAGTTAGTAGTAGAATTTCGTCCCTACAAATTTTCGAAACAACGTAATGAAAATTGCAGTGAGTAGGATGAGGTATAACGTTAACGAGAAATTTCAAATCACATTCCCGTAAAATGACAAAAATCAATATACGCCCATCCGCCCGTACATCGATGATTTCTCCGACCATTTTTGTCAATATCGCAAGACCTCATATTGTTTACAGATTATGTTTATTTACTTCTATGATAAGTGAGAAGTGCTTAATTGTTACAAAAATTTACTTTCATTAATCATTCGTCTCTTTTATCCAGGGCCGTAACTTGTGGGGGCAGGTCGGGAACTTTCCCCCTGGGAAGCTCCCCGCCGTCCGAGCGGGGGTCCACTTTAAGACAAAATTTTCTTACTCCATACACGATACGAACATGAAATTATAAATGAAGCATCAAACAGGTTCACTACATTCTATAAAGAAAACAGCACACAAGAGGTAAATAAAACAGAAATGAGTCGTAAGCCCATTTCAGTAATAAAATGTCTACTATTAGGGACCCTTGAAATAATAGCTATTCATACGGCTTTGAGATTTATCGATATTGTCCCTTTAATTGCCATGTATGGAAGGGGTATAGGAGCGTAACTAACTTCCCCGCAGACCTTGCCGTGCGGGAGAGTCCACAGGCTCCAGGGGGCCCATAAAGAGTAAGAGAGAGATGGAAAGAGAGGGCACAAGAATTAGAAAACAATTTTTCCTAGGGAGCCCAAATACGCGTATTAATGCTTGTACCCCCCTCCCCTTCCCAAGGAAAAATCTGTGCTGCTTTTTACCGCTTCATCCAATGACCTCAAGATTGAGAAAGAATAGATAACATCATAACCGATTTCGTGTGTTTGGTGGTTAAATATTTATAGTTTGTCTTTTATTAGCCTTAAGTTTCATTTCCATGGACAAATTTAAGTACACAAAATTTATCTGTTGAACATTGGTTACAATTTGGGTGACAATGTAAGCAATTATATAGACTGTTCCTGTTCTTTATGTATTCACATACACCGTATAATGGATAATTTTTTGATATGTGAGGCCTAGAGATTAAAGGGAAATGGGGAAACTGGGGATTTCGTGCTTAAAGGAATTAATTTCGTGCATAGCTTAAGTATTAATTAAAAAGAATACTAACTGTGAGGAAACAATCCCGGAAATGCCACTTTATTGTTGAGAATCTTAAGAAAACAGTTCATTTGCCATCTTTGAACTTTTAGTTCACTGCGTTCCTAAAACTATAAATGTTAAATGAATGAAGCACAAACCAGACCTACTTTATCAAAGCAAATCCAATTCAAGTAAATTTCCGTTAACATTAGAAGAAGAGCTGAGAATACAAAATAGTTATCTGGCTTGTTTTCAAACAGTCCAGTAAAAGTTTGAACTTCCAAATATCCCGGTTTATCTATAAAACTAGTTAATATCATTCATGCAATATTATTAAAAAAAAAATACTTATATTTGTTATCGATACTCAACTGGTAGGAATAATCTATTCTCTTTGCAGGGACGCCCGAAGAACTTTCCCAAGGGCTCAAAAGACCGATTCCAAGGAGGAGCAAAGACTGGCACACAATTACAACCCTGAACATACACATAGACATATGTTGATGCACGCATGTACATAATAAGTAATATAAAACACCAATTATTTACGTCACATATCCTTGCTAACTACAGTAAAACTGTATTATAGGCTAATGTATAATATGTGAGAGCAAATTAGTGTTTTGATATGTATTTCAAAAAACTGAACACCCTTTCTAAAATCAAGGGGTGAACAACTGCCCTCTTTCCTCTCCCCCCCCCCCCACCAATGTTAATAGACAAGGTTTGATATCAACCTGCTAATGTAAAATTCAGAAGTTCGAAATAAACAAATAAATAAATAAACTTTTTTGAAACTAATGTCTTATTTATTTACTTATTAATTATGAAACTTATGATATAGCCTTCGCGTCCAATTTAGACTATATTGAAATAACTAACAGTCAACCACTAATCAACAACAATGGGGGAAGAGTCAATCAGGGGTTATCCAGGGCAGTCAGCTGGGAATATTCCATCTAGAATCACAATCGCAGCATTAACCTAGTGCAACTAGTTTAACACTGAAAAATTCTCAGTTATCATGACAGGACACAAGATTGTAAGCAGAAATCTCCCTATTACATAGGAAGAACATTAACCATCAACTTACTCTGATGATATTGGGTTAACATAGAGACTTCTGTGACTCACCAATATATATATGAAACCTATTAAAATAAGTTCTTTCAACTACCATAAAACTGATATCAAAGATTTGAGTCTGTAAACACTAGTTCCGCACGAGACTTGGGAACGACATGTATTAATGTTACACATTGAAGCGATAGTACAGGTACCTGATGATTTTTCTAAGAGGTAATGACATCTATTAGAGTTACACACGCAATCGATAGCGCAGGTACCGATACCTATTAGTGTAACTGTTTATTTGGATTAGTGAGATGCACATACTGAGAAGTTTATTATAAGGACTAATCTGCAGTCCTGGCTCCTAGATGTACTTTGTAGATACGTGCTATGACTCAAATATATGACCAGAACCCAAAGAAAAACTGATTATATTAAAAAGTGTTGTTGTTGGCAACCCTGCTTCTTTTGCTAATCTTCCCACCGGCAAGACATAAAAAAGTAAGCCCTCTTATAGCAAAGAATGCAATACCACCACTATTGTTACCTGTCTGCCTATTAAAGTGTTGCGCAGACTTTTCAGTCATATTACGTATATGCTCCAGATGCTGATATAACTGAACTGTACAACAGCACGGGTTGGGGCGGGAGAACTATTCAAGTAAGAAAAAGAGGGGAGCGTGAGAGAGAGACAGAACATAAAGTGATGTAACGGTTGTCTCTCTCATCAAAGAAAAAGAAAATTTTACACGAGAAAAGGTAATAATAAACTTGTTAGCAGAGAATTTTGCTGGGAGGGAAACCTAATTTTTCTAATAAAGCGAATAATTATGACAATAAATACCCGGTTTTCTTTGGAATGGCACAGTTGTTCTTAACCAAAAACAACGTAATTTTTTTATTGGCAAATTCCATGACGTAATTGGAATTTATTATTGTTATTTAGTACATTTCAATATATAGGCCTTTCGACTTCTGGCTTCAGCACGCAAGTTCGTACTCACTTAAATTTTGAACACCTCTTTTTCCAAATTGACCTAAATGATTTTGACCAAACTTTGTACTTTGGTACTTAAATCGCTTTATGACATTCTAAAATCTCAGGGTTACCCCATTTCAAAAAAATGGTTAATATATACTTGAAAAAAATGTTACTGTAGTTATTATTAACCTTTTCATATATTGTACTCCACCTTTACACACTAAAATACCTCTATAATCTAAGAGTGTTAATATTCTAAAAGATCTTACTTTCAGCAAATTTGCAATAAATTACTGGCAAACATACTGTCGTCATTATAATGTTTCTGAATTTGAAGGAAACGCAATATGAAATATGCACCTCCATATAAAGTACATACAGTATTAATGGTCGATAAGACAGAATTGAGGTTTTTTTTTTTTTTTTTTTTTTAATGTTTGTTTTTAATTCTTTCGAGTAGCGAATTTTAATTTTCTTTTTCTAAAATCTTGCTTTTCTTACATACAGTGGCGTTTCTACATTTATTGCTACCACGGGAGAAATCACGCTGGGGCCCCATCTCCTTTCGAACTTACACACAAGCAAACATACTTATTTTTGTTTTTAGAAGCAAAGATATAATAATTAACTTGGGACTTAATTATTTAGAGTTTAGAGACTGTATTTATTTATTCTATAAGTGGGGATTGAGTAACTAGTATAACTTTAAGTTCGTTGTTTTCTGCTAATGCACTATTACAGGCAGTTTACAATGGTTTAACCGTATGGAACGAGTTTTTATATACCGTATCTTACAGAATTGTGGGTGAACGAAAAATCACAGGCGCGTAAGATCATTCAATTTCGTTCAGACAATTGGAGGCTATATCAGGTAGTAAGTAGTAACAGTTTGCAAATAAATAAATAAATAATAGGCTTATAGTTTGTGAATGCTCAGCATATTAGGATTACTTAATTTTAGAAGGGTACATTTGTTCAAAAAAACGTCTTGGGCACGAACTTCTTCTTAAGAAGCCTTGTACTCTTATCTTTAACTAGTATATGCATTGCCTGTTCTTCACACGAGGAGAATACGTTTTATTTTGAACATAAAGGGCACCAAAATTTTCACCAATCAACTTAGGGGCCTCAAAAACTATGAATTCCACACTAATATCGGTCATTTTCAATTATTTTCACATGTCACCATCCCACCTTACGACGACTAATGGGGATCTGAATTTGGATTTAAACGGCATCGGAAGTGTCATTGTTCACCTCAGCGAATAAGAAAACTACGGATTTGACACTAATATCGGTCATTTTCGGTCGTTTGTTTATATATATATATATATATATATATATATATATATATATATATATATATATATATATATATATATATATATTCTAAGTTGCATAATCAAGGTGAAATGATAACATTCATCCCAGGCCTGAACCTTATCTATGTTGAAAATTTGATCAAGATCGGTAGGGTGATTCAAGAGTTATTAAGTCACAAACGCAGTGACTTTCATTTTTATTTATTTATATAGATCGATACTATATATTCAAATAAAAATACAATAGTAGTTCCATACATGGCTCTACCAATACAGCCTTTTAAAGAGAAGTGTGTGGTTAGGTTAATTGAAAGAGATTGTACCTTCTACTTAGGTGGAACAGGGTTAGGAGCGAATCATCTGTTCCCACTTGGTACGCCTTTAATTGCATTAAAATAAATGAGTTAGTGTTTCGTATATTTTAAGTACAGGAAATGACATACCTGACAAAATTTCAATTTCCCATTATAACCATAAAATGATTATTTGTTTGGCTGTAGAGGTCTGCACGGGCTCGGGCTGAGCCCGCGGGCCGAATTCGGGCCTACAAAGCATATATCACTTCGGGCCCGGGTCGGGTTCAGATCGTAAATTTTTAAATATACAATCATATTTCTCGGGCCTTTTCCGGCCTAACTTTATAAATATACTGTACAACGATATATCACCGTTCATTCTAGAGAACTTTTAAAACACAAATGCAAAATTAAACCGCTAAGTGCTGTAAATAAAAATACAATTTTGCGTTAAGTGTTAAGTTTCTGTAATTCCAGCTTATTTCGGGCTCATTAGATTACCACACGAGCTCGGACCTAAATGCTTAAACATATTTCGGACTCGGGTTGGGCCTCACATTATTAATTCACGGGCCGGGCCGGGTCCGGGCTAAAAATTCTGGCCCGTGCAGACCTCTATTTGGCTGGCACAGACTAAAACATAAAATTACTTTTGAAACTCTAGCTGGAAACTTTGCGTACTCTATTTCATATCGTTTTCCTTTTATTTAACAAGTGCATGGCCTAAACGATAGTTTATGTGTAAAACATAGGTTATTTATTCCTTGATTTTAGCAAATCATTTTACCTAATATTTAACAGGTTTGTTCTATGTATTTTCCACTAATTCTTGTTCTCAATAGTAATAATGAAATTTCAGTGAAAAATTTGATTATTAAAAAAAAAAAAATCCCAACTTTGGTGGTCAAAAACTTGGGAACCAAATTTTTTGCAGAGGGAAATATTTTACTAGCCTGACTACGCAAGTCAAAATCCACCTTCATGCTAAGTTTCGACTAGAACGAATAAGCTCTGTAGATCACTTGCAATGTATAGGCTATTATCCTTCAGATTACTTTTTAAAGAGAAATCAAATGAAGCACTTGAAGGGTTACTATATTATAATTCAGAAAGCTCTAAAACACAGAATACTTGTCAGATAAAAGGTGGTAAATGATATAAATAATACTTTAATTTTGGATGAACAGTCTGTATGTTCCATAATGACCTTCGTGTCTTATCCAAATCATAAAATAATTAGCAGATTCCCGGTTTTTGCACGGGAAGGGTATGCTTCATGGGAAATTTGTATATATATATATATATATATATATATATATATATATATATATATATATATATATATAGAGAGAGAGAGAGAGAGAGAGAGAGAGACGGATTTAGGGGGTGCACGTGCACCACCACTCCGTCGTTGTAAATATACACTAAATATACGCCATATATATACACAGTATGGCGCTAAATTCGTTGTACAAAAGCAGAGGAGTGATTCCTGAGAGTAAAACAAACAAAAAAAGTTCCAATAAATATAGGACGAAAATCCCATCTTTTACGTATTATAAGCTGCCGAAATCATGAAAAAAATGAATTGTAAAGGTTCATAGCTCCAAAACTATGGGACCTACCTTGGTCGGGTCAAAACTTCACTTAGGAACTAGTGTGTGCCCTATCCAAAAATGCGTGTTTCAGAATCCTGAGGTGCTTCTACAATAATTTTTATAAAAGGAGTTTGACTACGGGCCTATAAAGTACTCTCCAACTACCTCCATAAAAGTTATTGCGTGAGCACCTTAGGATTCTAAAACATATATTTTTGGATAGAGCACATACTAGTTCCTAAGTTAAGTCATGACCCGACTATAGTAGGTCCCATAGTTTTGGAGCTATGGACTTTTAAAATTCATTTTTTCATGTTTTCGGCAGCCTAGAACACGTAAACGATGGGGTTTTCGCCCTATGTTTATTGGAACTTTTTTGTTTGTTTTACTCTCAAGAATCATTCCTCTGCAAGTCTCCAGTCGTTGATCCAAGTTTGCTTTCACTAGAATTTTATAAACTGATGTTCAGGCCCAAGGGGTGTCACATCCGATAAAAATCCATCATCAGCATGCTACCGGCCAGTTTTCTTGGTGTCTTCCCACTTGCGACAGTCCTATTAGCGACAGGAACTCTTAACTGTCCTATGAGCGACCGATTCGATCTGTTAACTGCTCTATGAGTTACCGATTCGTTCATACTAAGATAATGGAAGAAGATAAGGTTCTCCCTTCTTCAACTTGTTTCATGCTGCTAGAACCTAACAAAATTACTATGAAAAATTTCGCTCTACCTGAATTTAATACGTGAGAATGCTCTCATTACATTAACAATCTTTTATACGTTTTTCCTAATATTATATTTTTGAATTAATTTCTATGAATACATTGTCTCTATCAAGGGGAAAACTAACTAAATACATTTAGAGTAGCTCCGCCTTTGTCTATGATTCTAATATAATTAAAAATTTCATGTTAAAATGATACGGAGCATAAGTTTAGATTGAATATGTTTATGGCATAAGAAAGAAATCAGAAAGAGGTAGGGGCGCCCGAAGAAAATTTTCTAGGGAGGGGCATCTCCATGGTTGCTGTATCACGTCTGGTATATCTGGTATTTAATATACGTGGTTTGCTATATTACGTATACATTTTTGTGAGCCAGGGGGGCGACACCTGCCTTCCCATCGGGTGCCCATGGAGAAAAGGTGTTCACCACTTGAGGATATCAAAGAAATCTAAAATACGGTGTATTTGAAGAAATTATTACACAAGTTACAAATCTCTCGCAGGACTTAGCAGTTCGTCTAGTTATAAGGGATTATTTCAGATTGCTACACGACAAGCTTTTATGTATAAGTCAAAACAAGGGAGGGAAGGCAAATTAAGCAATTAGTTTACGTTTCAGTAGCTTACAATAGGGGAGAAGGTAGTTTAAAGAGTTTGTTTACCTTTTGGATTGTTTAGAGTGAACTGCATTGTATTTGGTGGGATTGGTTGAGAATAGCCAATCAGATGTGAGGGATCTCAAAAGCTGTCTTTTATCATTGACATTTTTTTTTTTCATTTTATTCGTAGAGTCTTAGGATGTCTAAAAAGTAGATAGCTGGCGAAACTGCTACACGTTTAAGTTTTTCAAAATAAAATATATTACTGTGCTTAGTGTGTGATTAGATTTGAATCAAATTAAATACAGAAAACAGAGCTTTTGAAGAAAAGGAATATTACAACTGGATTTTCAATAATTACATAGGAATATACTTTTCATGGAAATATTACTGTTGTCTCGTTAAGTTATTTGATATGTTTTATATCAAATCTAACTCAAAATTAAAATAAGTTTTATTTGCACTCACAGTAGAGGAAAAATATATTTGACGAACAGTATCACTGGCACGTACATATTTCATACCAAGGTTGTTCGGGCGCTAATAACGCCAGAGGCAAACATATTTTACGAGATGAAATTATATCATCTTCCATCATCTCAATGTAAATGAATCGGTCGCTCATAGGACAGATAACAGTTCCTGTCGCTAATAGGACTGTCGCTCCTGGGACTAATTCGTTTTCTTTGCTTCACCTTCTTTTTGTTCTCTCTATCTCGTCTGTATCCTCACCATGGTTAATCTGTTGTAGAATTAACTCTTCAAGGCTTTGTAATGGGTTGGGGTCACTGTAGCTTTCGGTTGAGGTATAATTTAAATGTGGATTTGAAAATAACTACAATTGATTGGTGTAGGGAGTGTGTGTGCGTGTAAAGAGACAGATTATAACTCATGAAAGAGATATTCCTATTCCAAATTATCGGCAATGTCTGTATAATTAGGGGGTCAAAACATTACCCGAAGTGGTCTCCCAAGTGGTTTATAGAGCATGGAGTTGCTTTACCAAGAAGTACTGGTTCTTGTGTGTAGGGGCTATGGCAGTGAAATTAGACGTTTATTGAGGCAACTCTGTATTACTCTCCTTTTGTTGGACGGGAGCTTAGCTTGCTCAAACTTCTATCTTCTTATATCTGAAGTTGGAGATACTTTTTAACACGATCTTCTTTCACTGGATGCAGGAGATAAATAACTGACAAATTTACCCCGAATACCCTATGATTTATATACAGATGGTGATCAGAAAAATGGAAACACCTGAACGAAATTGCAACTTACCAGATTAATATGGTGTCGGGCCACCTTTCGCCTTCAGAACAGCCTTGATGCGACGTGGGTTGGAGGCATAGAGGTCGTGAATGGTAGCAAGTGGAATTTTACACCATTCCTCGTGCAGGGCATCGGCCAGTTCTGTGAGAGAGAATGGAGATGGAAATCGTCGCTGGAGTCGTGTTTCCAAGACGGACCACAGATGTTGAATTATGTTGAGATCTGGGGATTGGGCGGGCCAGGGGAGGTGTTGAACTTCATCCCGATGTTCCTCAAACCACGCTGCAACAACACCAGCTGTGTGAATGGGTGCATTATCATCCTGGAAGATGGCGTCATTGTCCGGGAACAACATCCGGACCATAGGATGCAAGTGGTCTCCTAAAATTGCGACATAATTGTTGGCAGTGTTTCGTCCGCTAAGTGTGACCACAGAACCCAATGAAAACCATGATGTGGCGGCCCACAGCATCACCGAGCCGCCGCCATGTTTCACAGTTGGGCGGAGACACTGCAGATCATAAGCTTCTTTGGGGGTTCTCCACACATAAACACGGTCCGTGGTTGGGAATAGGGTGAAGGATGACTCATCCGACCATATCACACGTTTCCTCAACGGTCCAAGTTCTATGGTCTCGGCACCATTTGCGGCGTGCGAAAGCGTTATGGTCCCTGATGAGCGGTTTGGCCCGTGCAACACGACCCCGTAAGCTCATGTCATGTAATTCGCGGCGGACTGTGATTGTCGAAACAGGGTGGGGGAGGTGCTGATTGAGTTCCTCTGTCACTTGCTCCGCAGTGGCACGACGGTCCTGCGTGACAATGCGCTTTAATACCCGGCGTGACCTGTCACTCATGATTTTTTCCGACCACTGTTCCGCTTCCCCGATGTGGTTTTCCCGTGTGTTGTGTAGGCCGTCATCACCTTCGACACTGTCCCACGCGACACACCTAACACAGTAGTCACTGCCGTGAAACTCACTCCACATAACTGCGCACCAACAATTTGCCCTCTTTGAAAATCTGAGAGGTCTCCCATTTTACACTACCTCCGTCTGGTGCAGCCACTGGACACTGCTTTTCCACTGCGCCTGACGTAGTATGGAGACCGACCTAACACACCACCACCAGCGGTCCGGCGCTTCGAGCGCCACGACACCACTGCCAACCCATACATCTGACGTGTTGCCAACTACAGGTGTTTCCATTTTTCTGATCACCATCTGTATATATATGGCCGGATC
Source organism: Thermobia domestica (assembly GCF_964235325.1). Classification (NCBI taxonomy): domain Eukaryota; kingdom Metazoa; phylum Arthropoda; class Insecta; order Zygentoma; family Lepismatidae; genus Thermobia; species Thermobia domestica. The sequence goes on along the minus strand of NC_137462.1, from coordinate 133,623,566 downwards.
CAAGATTTTCTGACGGCGAGTGCACAAATAACTACCAGTACATTTGAATTAAATTTGAATTCTTTTAAAACTTTTAGGAATCTGTGGAATGAATGAGGAATGTTGTTTTGCTTGGTGAATCCTTTTCCTTCGACCTTCAGAAAATCGAAAAAAAAAAATGCTTTTGCAAAATGTCGATTTCTTTTAAGCTTGAAATGGAAACCTGACTGCAGAAGGTTTCGGAAAGTTTTGCTATTTTCACTGCTAGCTTCTCATTTAGATAGTGTATAATTACAACGAGGGGGAGGTACACCCCTAAATCCGGCCCTATATCTATCTATCTATTTATCTATCTATCTATTTGGTCTAGGAATTAATTCGTGCGGTTGGTACGCACACATTGAAGCTGTAGTACAAACACAAAATACATAAATACCTTAAGAAAAATATTGTTCATCGCTAGCCACCACTTTTGCCCATCTGTCAGACAATGTACGGATTCCGTGGCGAAAGAAGTCCTCATTCTTGGAAGCGATCCAGTCAGAGACCCATGTTTCGATATCTTCTGAAGAAGTAAACCGCTGTCCAATCAAATCGTTGTTCATGCAATTGAACAAGTAGTAGTCCGAAGGAGCAACGTCTGGTGAATACGGCGGGTGGGGTAAAACTTCCCATCCGACATTTTCTAAATAGGTTTTGACTGGTTTTGCGACATGTGGGCGAGCGTTATCATGTTGAATAATAAGTTTATCATGTCTGTTCTCCCATTCTGGTCGTGTTCTGGCCAGAGCTTGCTTCAAACGCATTAATTGTCGTCGATAACGTTCTCCATTCATAGTTTCACCCGGTTGCAGCAGCTCATAGTACACCACACCTTTCATATCCCACCATATGCACAGCATAACCTTTGCACAGTGAATATCTCGTTTTGGTTGTGATGGACCTGGTTCACCTGGTTTCACCCAGGCCTTTTTTCGTTTAGGGTTCTCGTAATGGATCCACTTCTCATCACCCGTAATAATTCGATGCAGAAACCCCTTTCTGCTCTGTCGTTGAAGCAGCAATTCGCAAATGGTTTTTCGTCTTTCAACGTCTCTGTCTTTCAATTCATGTGGAACCCAATGTGACATCTTTTGAATCATTCCCATGGCTTTCAAGCGTTTGGAGACTGTTGTTTGATCAACGCCTAATGCTGCTGCAAGTTGTTCCTGCGTTTGACACGAATCCTGCTCGAGCAATGCTGTCAATTCTTCGTCTTGAAATTTTTTGGCTGTCCAGCTCGCTCTTGGTCTGCCAAGCCGAAATCACCACTTCTAAACCGTGCCAACCACTTCTGACACGTTCGCTTAGCTAGAGCATGGTCACCATACACTTCCACCAAAATACGATGACTTTCAGTCGCACTTTTCTGCATGTTAAAGTAATGCAGCAGGACACCCCGCAAAAACACTTTATCAGGCACAAATTGCGCCATGTTCACTTAACTACAAACTGGTGTTGTTGACGCTTTAATCCACTGCCCTATACTACGAACGATACGCGATGACAGGGGTTTGCAACACATGTGTGGATACACGGAACTGTGGGACGCTCCGTTCGTTGCGCCATCTCTTGTCCACCCGCACGAATTAATTCCTAGACCAAATATCTATCTATAGATATATATATAAATTTTGTGTGTGTGTGTGTGTGTGTGTGTACTGCCCCTCATAGGCGCCGACTTGAAGAAAATATTGGGGGGTCCAAGCAATGAATAAATATATCATCATCGTATTCAACCGTTTTCAATTAACTGCTTGATGAAGGCCCTCTCCCCCCAAATTTTGATCCGCTACTCCGCTGCAAAATTCACACTGCATTGATCTTCACTTGTCAGGTCAGTGTTGCCAGAGTGTTGGTTGAAGGTTCAGTGCTCTATTCAACACCAATCTGAAAAACGCCTTTTCTATCGAATAAGAAGGCTGTAAGGATGGCCACGAGCGACTTCGAGCGAGTTTTCTTTGAAACTCGACTCGACTCGAAACAGACATATTTAAGCTCGACTCGAGAACTCGGCTCGAAAAATTTCCTCCTACTCGACTCGAATTCAGTTCGAGTTTCGAGTCGAGTCGAGCCAGAACGAGCCAAATGGAGCTAAATTTTATGTAGTTTCAAGTACTCTCTTCAACTATCCTGCTTAGACAGTGTAATTATTATCAATGATACTACTGTTACTACAACTTATAATAATAATAATAATAATAATAATAATAATAATAATAATAATAATAATTATTATTATTATTATTATTATTATTATTATTATTATTATTATTATTATTATTATTATTATTATTATTATTATTATTATTATTATTATAACACCGTGTATGAACATGAAAGGTAGGTAGTTTCTATCTGAATACTAAAAACTAATTGACTGCCGACCTCGAAAGTCGTGAAGTCTAGGAGGCATGGCCATCGTTCACGAGATTCTGGATTTGAGTTCCGGAGAAGCAAGGATTTGACTAAGGCCAAATATTATTAAAAGTTATAGTGCGCTGGCCAAACATGTTCAAAACTGCTCGGCTCGGGCGTGGGTGAGCCAATCTAAGCCGATGGTTCACCCAAACCAAGACAAACAGAGCTGAAGGCTCAGTTGGGGCGAATCGATGGCTCATCCCGACCATGCCGGCTCGAGCATTTCGCTCCGTTGAACTGAGCCGAGCAAGTTTACATCACTACCCGGGCTGAGCTTTTGTTTGGGCTCAAAAATTCGACCGTAAGAACTAAAGTATATACTTAAATTGGTGCTTACGGCATTTGAGGCCTTGTTATAAAATCCTTTGTCGTCTCGTTATCGAGACGAAACGTGATACAAGCAGTGTCCCCTCTCGTGAACGATACTAAAAGTATTCCACTTTATCGCTTACATTTCTCATGGCTTTCGCTTTTCAGTCTAATCATGCCATGATTTTGAAACGAGTTAAAACGAGCTGATCGAGCGAGCCACTTATCAAACTCGACTCAACTTGAAACTTCACCTAAAAAAACAGCGACTCGGTTCGGAACTCCACTCGAGAAAATTACGTTTGACTCGACTTGAGAAAATTACGTTTGACTCGACTCGAGAAAATTACGTTTGACTGGACTCGGAACTCGATTCGAATTCGAGTTAAGTCGAGTTTTAGCTCAACTCGTACCCATTCCTAGAAGGCTATTCCTAACGTTGAATCAAAGGAATGGCAACAGAAATTCTTGATCCTCTTTGTTAATTCTTCCTCGGCCGGATTATATTGGAGGGGCGAGGACCCCACCGCTAAATATTGGGGGAGCCAAAAGTGTCCTGCTCCCCCAAAGTCGGCGCCTATGCTGCCCCCTCCTTTTAAGCAAAACCTGGGATAACACCTGCTGAGGAAGGAAGACAATTAAAACCTTTTAAACATGTATTCTTAACATATTATTTAATAATTTAAAAATAACAGATGTCAAGGTACGAGATACAGCATTTTTTTAGTACTAATCTTTTAGAAATGAAACATCACTTACAAAGTATAGCCGAGTTTTACACAATTCTATCAGTTATTTACAGACTGTAACGTTACGCTTACACGTATTGTCTGCTGTAATCTATAGGCATTTTACATCTATTTTTCCTTATAGGGTGTGTACACGATATAGATTATAAATAAGATGTTTCTCTTACAAGTGAGTTAGCGCAAGTTGAGGTTGTAACTGTGCTTGATTTGTGATTTGTATGAATATATTCGGGGTGCTGATTACAAACATGTATATACTAAGTGTCGTTGTCAATAACACTATAAGCAACGAAGGTGCGATATTTCTCTCACAGTGGACCTTACCGAACATGATATCGTGGTGTTAGTAAGTGTATTCATCGTAAACAGTGTTCCTCTAGATAATGTAGATATGTGCAGTAGGCTAGAGCGAAAAAAAAAATCAAAGTTGTGCATTCAAATAGCATTAGGTGCCAAAAGTTGTGTATTGACTAGTATAACATTCGTGAATTTTTTCATAATTTTTGAACTTCACTTTTATTCCGCGCAAGGGCCTGAAATGTTGCAGTTTTTATGGTATATTCTAAGACATATTCAAGAGCATTTAGATGGCACAACAGTGGGTCATCAAAAATTCTAGAGAACTATAGAAAAACGTTTAACCAATTGTGGGGGACTGTCCCCCCTAATAATATGATTTGAGATGTGTTTTTTGGGGAGAAATGTGATAATTAGTGTCCGATTGCCACAGAGGAAAGTGACACGAAATTGATGTCCCCCAGAATAAGCCTCAAATATGCCCGCTTCCCAATTTTGAAGGCAACTCTGCTCCCTTGATACTCCAGAGCATCGTTTTTCAACTTCATAAATATTTTGAACATCGCTAAAAAAAAAAAAAATAAATAAATAAATAAAATAAATAAAAAAAAGTTAGTATTACTTGTTCCCACCCCCTCAGTGCTGAAGACAGATATGCACCGATGATTGTGAGGATTTACCAATCGTTAATTTTCAAGCAATTGAAGGAAAAAGACGTCCGAAACCTTAGCACTATGTGGGATATTTGCAAAGCAATCTCTGCTGGTGAGTTTTCACCGAACTTTGTATCAAGAAGTTCGGGAAAATTATACTATGCCAGATGGATAACTACTGCCAAAAAGGGCCGTAACTTGTGAGGGGAAAGGGGGAAATACCCCCCAGGGAAGCTCATAGCCGTTCGAGAGGGGCCCATTTTAAGACAAAATTTTCTTACTCCATATAGATACGAACGTGAAATTATAAATGAAGCATCAAACAGGTTCACTACATTACATAAACAAAACATCACACAAAAGATACATAAAACAAAAATGCGTCGTGGGCCCATTTCAGTAAAAAAAAAAATTACTGTTATTGGCCCTAGAAATAATATTTATTCGTATGGCTTTGAAATTTGTCAATAATGTCCTCTTAATTAATTTGTTATGTATGGAACGGGTCCAGACGCGTAACAAACTGCCCCGCAGACTTTGCCATGCGGGAGGGCCTACAGGCTCCGGGGGGCCCATAAAGAGTAAGAGAAAGATGGAAAGGGAGGGCCAAGAATTAGAAAAACAACTTTTTAGGGGGCCAAATATGCGTATTAATGCCCCCCAGAAAATTCTAAGTTACGGCGCTGTTACAACATAAGCACTATTAACCCATCTTCGAACTTGAAGGAGTTGGTTACACTAATCATGAAAGTGTATGCTTCGATGTGGTTTTACATTAAATGTAATCCTGCTATCAAGGATGCTCCTGTGAACTTATATCGTACTATAGCCTTTTCACGGTACTTAAACAATGAACTGAAGCTTCTTGGAGCTAGGAAATTCATCTTAATGGTTTCTTCGCACATCCGGAGAATTTACTGGTATCTATGCTCACTGGTGATCGAAAGCATATTCGAAAACTAGCTATGAGTAGAATCCTTGACACAAGGTCGAGAATCTCAAATGAAACACTTCCTGTACGTAAGTTCAGTATTCCAGCAATACACTTTAGTGCTCAGGATTACACTGACCTAATCAACTGGAAAGAACGCGAAGTAACCGAGCCACCCCTGACGTGCCATTTGTTGGAGGAGGATCTACAGAAATGTGTAATGGAAGATTCATCTGTCCTCCTGTTTGTTTTCCATTTGCCATGTCATCCCCAAGCAATCGAGAAGTGCGTTAGAACTTTTTACCAAAGCTTCGTCTGAAGTGTGTAACTTTCGTGTGAAGAGTGTTTTAGCTCGAGATGTATTTCTCAGAGTAATACTTTTAGATGGGTCAATTATGCCCACATTCGAAACAAAATCTGGATATAAACCAAAGAGTTAAAGAGATAATTTCTAAAGGTAGGGTGGATGGGCGGAACTCTACGTGCAGCCACCTCCTCATGGTGAGCTCTGGGAACCAGCAAAAAGCTGCATATCAAAAATAAATTCAATGCAAAAATTGTTAAATTTATATAATTTATCTTAATATTATGCTCAATGTATTTTTAGATATTAGGGTGAAACCTAATTTGAAAACTTGTTGGAGGTAACGAAGACAAAGAAAAATATTTTTAAAATCATCCAAATTATACTAGTCACGCACAAGACTTGACATCTAGCAGATATTATCTGACAGTTATTGAAAATTATCAGTGTCTTCAATGAATTTTGAGATTTACCGTATACATTCAAAAATTTTAAGGTTCCAGCAGGCAATAAGATAAAGCAAGAAAATTATTTTAATACCATGGGTGTTATGGTAGTGAACACAACTCTTACTTAAACTAGTGTGAGGTGATTTGGCGTATTTTAAAACTTTTATAATATTTTAAGTGAAATTTCGAAACTTACCATAAAAACTGCAAAATTTCAAGCCCTTGCGGGGAATGAAGATACAAATTATTTTTAAAATCGTGAACAATGTAGTTAATCTATTCATTATGCAACTTTTGTCCCCTAGTTCGATTTCATTGGGCAGCTTTAAAAAATTTTTAATATTTTCAAAAAATATCAAATTTTGATAAAAATTGCAAAATTTTAAGGCCTTTGCGGGGTATGAAGATGAAGTTAAAAATATGAAAAAATCACGAATGTTATACTAGTCAATACACAACTTTTGATGCCTAGTGCTATTTTGTTGGACAACTTTTGATAATCGACCCCCTATTTCGCTCCACCTTAATGTACAGTGTACGCTATGGTGGACTTCGCCGCACCGTTCCGAAGGTCACATAATGAAGCGTTCGAGACGACATCTAGGGGAACCAGACAGACATGAGCTCATAAGAACAAGAGACCCAGTATAATAGTGACTCCCGTCTGAGTTGCATTCACGTCGTCAGTTAATCCATCCGTGTGTGGTGTTTCCGGGTTTTGTAGCGCGTCACGTTACTCTCATTGTTAACGCAATCGTGTGATAAATCCTGCAAATATAGTGAGCTTTATTGTTAGCCATTATAAACACAAAAGAAGATTCATAGAAATTAAAGTAAAGGACCGAAATGCAGGTGCATTCACAATCAATGTGATAGATGAAACTGTGGCAACCAATGGGAATAATATACATGACAAAAATACAATAGACTATATTGAAGATTATAAGTAGAAGAATGCCTGTCTGATTGTGATGAACTTATAGATGATCCAGAACCTGATAGTGACGAAGAGTTGTTACGAAGTGTTGGAAGCCCGATGTCTGCTTATGTGCCAAGCCCATCGAAGTGGAAGAAGTGTGCTGATATATCTTTTGAAAAGGCAAAGGAAGTAATTGTATTCCAGGATTCAGGGAAAACTAAACGATTAACCACCATCGGTAATTTGTGAGGGAATCCCTCATTTTTGTTTTTATTTCCTTTCTGTGTTTTTAAAACTTTGTCCCTTGACCTGTGCTGCTGTCTGTTTGAGATTGGAATACCGTGCATGATGAGAAAAATTGTCAGCGACCTGTCGCGTGCGCAGTATGAATGAGAGCCTTGATAATGAAAGGGTTATTCTTTTTACGAGCGAATCCCTCACAAGTTACCTATCGCATTTGCTTTTCGACCTTCTCCTGGTGTGCTAATGTGACTTTCAGCTAAAATGAATCCATGGAGGAAAATGATGACAATGACCTTCGTTCTAACATGCTGTCAGAATTTGATGATTCTGCCGATTCTGACGCAGGTGAAGACATTATTACGGAGCATGACAGCCATAGTGACAGTCTGTTGATGAGGATGATTACTTTTCTCCTAATTCCGGTATCCATTATGTGAGGGAGAATCAAGTTTACTGTGTGGAATACTCACACACCACGACAATCAACACGAAGAAGACAAAGAAGTATTGTTGTTCACCCTCCTAGTGTTGAAGATGAAGGGGTCAGAAGTTTGAAATGAAATAAAGTTTCGTATTAAGAAACATCTCCAACTTCCAACTGAAGAATTTGTACCCGAGTCAACCAGAGCATGGAAGAAGCCAAGTGTGCGTGTTTTTTTTTTTTTCAGACGAGAAAGAAGAGAAAAACGAAGACAACATGTGCATATGGTCGATTGCCCATCTGTGGACAGCATGTCATCACAATCTGCTACAAATGTAGAGCCAGTAGAGATGGAGAAAGACTGGAAACATTTTTCTGGTAGGTGGTAGTGCTGCAGCAGAGTTTTGGAAGTTTTCCTCGATCAAATTTTGGAAATTGTATACTTGTTGATTAGAATTATATTAGATAAGACCAATTAGGTTAGGTTACATTCTACAACCTAACTAATTTAACCTAATCTTACACTTCTCATGTATTAATGGGTATAGGGATGGACAGTTAAGTAAAAACTTCCCAAAATATGTATATTAAAACGAAAATACTTAATTTATTTTAGTTTATACGTTCTAGCCCTAATTCGTAGATATATCAAATATATCTCAATGAGTTATAATATTATACATACCGACTAATGTCGATTTATTCTTCCATTTATACATACACTATACATCAACAACCATACCTTTATATGTATCGTGTCAATAGTAATCTTTACCATGACAACTGATTAATTACTTGTTTTCTCTTTTAACTGTATATATGTTTGGTTGTTGCGCCTCTGATCATGTATCGACAAAATAGGTACAGATTGACAATATCATTATAATAACAATATACCGTTGTAATATCTTCCCAAAATGTCTCCCTGTATATCTTCCTGTAGAATGTTAATAGCAAACACAGAACAAGTTGATACCTACTATACTGTAAATATAGTTAACCTTTTTCACTAATAAATTTTGGAATAAAATTAAATGTTTCTATTTTACATTATTAATTCAATGGTACAAACGAAAAAGGTTCCATAGTGCAAAAAATCCATTAAATTATCGAAATTATATCAATAATAAAATGCAAACGCACACTTTTACGTATGACGACGATACACAAAAGTTTTAATAACACAGAAACAAAATAAATCAAAAGTGAGGGATTCCATCACAAGTTACCGATCGCGTTACAAAATAGAGATTACAGATGGGGGGTTAAGCTTCAATACAGTACAGAAACAATATCGCATAATGCAAGACTTACATAATCTACGATACTTACGTCACGTGGTAGAGAGAAGGGAGGCGGGCCAACGCTCAGAACTGCTCATGCTTGACGAATATGTAGCTGAAAATTTTAGGTTAGCGAGAACTATTCTAGGCGGAAATGTTCACGACATTGATATTCGTGTGTGGAGTTTGGACAAAAAGCGAGAAATAGGACTGACCCAATTCACCGGATCATAAAGGTTTAAACAGAGACACCATCTTGGCTCACGGACAATAACAAACTGTGTAACCATTAAAGCCTGGAATACAAATGGTAACGTGCATAAAAGATGTGAAGCGTTTCACAAAGAGGTACTGTTTTTAATGAACACTATGGACCGTATATAGATTTATAATACGTATAAAAATGGTATATGGAAAGAGTTTCACTCATTGTGATCTCTCCATTTCAAGGAAGAGGAGTCGGTAAGAGGTTTGATGTGGAGTGATCGTGCGACAACTGATTCTTACACCATCCAGCCCGTTACGTTGACAAGTGGATACGGTTTCCAAAGATGCTAGTAATTTACAAAAAACCTTAAGAACAGTTTGGAGTACGAGTAGTGCAACACATGCTGAAACCGGAAAACCTGGTTCAAATTGCCTCGAAGTGCTTCCTAATCACGAAACAAATCCTGATGCAATTCTTTTAAAATGTCTATTTCCCATGTGTGGCGGAGGAGTCTCTTCTTCTAGTTGATTCGCTCGGGACATATCATGACAGTACCCATATCGATGTTATCCGGTCACTAAACATGGTGTATACACTCAAGATCTTCCCTCCTGGGTGCACACCTTACATTCAGCCACTTAATGTGCTATTCATCAAGTCGGTGTTGAAGCGGATGAAAAATCACATTATCCTTCACGACTATCAGTTTACTGTGGTTATGTTCATCCTCGTAATCTTTTGCCCAGAGCTACAAACAACACATTTTTTTTAACTCGGTGACTGCACATGCGCATGATTGTGAAGTGCAGTATAAGTCGATGGCAAATATTGTGCACATATTTGTGCTGTACTTGTAACCTTCTTACAAGCAAACTAAAACTTTTTTTTTGCAATTGAAATCGCAACTTGTGCTAACTCCCTTGTCAGGATAGATAGTATAACAACATTATTTCACATACAGTGCCATGTTTGAAGTCTTGTGATAGGAAGTCCTGGCCAATCTGGTCTTAGTAAAATATAAGAGGGAGGGCCCAAAAATGACCGGAATCGTACTTCTGAGCATCGTGTACTTGTAGTACGAGATTGGTGCCATTACAGCATCTTCAAAGTCAGTATGGCAAGTGGCGTCAACTGAAAACTATGTGCGTGGTTTCTTTGGTAGTTCGTGTGTAGTCTTTAGTGTGCTCGTGGCATGTAGAAATGGTACTCACAAACAACATGGCTGTGAAGTTTAGTTTGTTTTCACTCGACAAGAACACAGTAGAAACTTGTGATGATGCAAACAGCTTACAAAGAACATACTTTCAGTAAAAAGAAGGTCTATGACTAAATTACTTGGTTTAAGAGGGAGAAAATTGCCATTGAAGGTTAGACCCGATCCGGTCTTGCTTCAAATGTGCGAACCGTGGATAACATCGCCAAAATCCATGGTCTCAACAGGGAAGATCGACGCAGAAAATCGACCAACTCGAAGACTTATCCGGGTTATCCTGGAGTTCCATTCAGCGCATTTTGCACAACGATTTGGGAATGCGACGAGTAGCTGCTAAGTTTGTGCTCAGGTTTCTCACCGAAGACCACAGGGATCGTCGCGTGGAAGCCTGTCGTGCATTGAAGGACGCAGTCTCAGACAATCCTGAGTTGTTCAAAAAAAGCATCACAGGTGACGAATTATGGTGCTATGGATACGATCCCGAAAGTAAACAACAATCAAGTCAATGGAAGTCACTGGCTCTCCTTGTCCAAAAAAACTCATCAAGTTAAATCGAATTTAAAGATGAAGCTGTTTTCTGACATCAAATGAATCGTACACTCAGAATTCGTCCCTCAAATTCAAGTGCGGCCTGAAAACACCCGGGCTTTTGGATGCTTTTTCTCAGGAAATCTCGGTTATTCTTGGATCATCCCTCGTATTATGGAAACTATTGCAATAGTTGTGGAAGAAACGTTGCAAGGATTAAGGATTCTTGCTAATAAAATGTAGTGAAACAAAAAAGTACAGTTCATTGCAACCAATATTTTGCGTAATGTCTTAACATCCATTTTATTTTTTCATTTGTCATTTTAATTAGTGTAGAAGGCCGATGTCCTTCTCCATCATCTGCATATCAAAATGCAGATGAGGGGCACATTTACATATTGATATGTAAATATATGTTGTGGTATAATTAATTGCTTAATATTAGCATAGTCATTGCACATTAATTAGATATTATGAGTAAAGATGTGTAAAACACCGAGCGTAGTACGTAAATATTAATACAATATTGTATTATATTGTATTTATTCAATTGTTGTTTATTGCTTTTATAGGCTTGTTATAGTGTATTTACGGTTTGCATCTAATTACCGAGTCTTTGTATAATGGATATTAAAAATGGGGATGAAGGAAGAATTATATTAAAATTCATCTACGATGGATAAATTAGAAAAGAAATAGGCAGATTCTATAGGAATCATGCTTGGATTTTAGAATGGTGGAAGACAGAGCTAGCGCTGAGAGAAGTTTTTTTTTTCTTTCCCGACTTATTGTCGCCTATACTTCGAGATGTGAGGTTTTCACAACTCACCATGTATAGATATCACCAGAAGAAGGAAAATTAAGAATGTTTATACACAGGAAGTAGCCTACAAACTTCCTTAGTGGAACCACACTGACTTGGATACAGTGGGTAGAAACACACCATTTGTATTGTTTCAAAAGTCATAAAACTTTTCGCTTCTACATGCGAGATTTTAGTTTTCTATAGGTGTGATTTTCTATGTAGCGAGCTCTAGCGTCACTTCCGCCCCCCTCTTCATCCGGGACCGGTAACGTCTGCCAGCGGACCTTTAGTTTGTTCCCAAGATGCAACACCAATTTAAAATGTTTTACTTTGTTTTGACTTATTTTCTATGTATAATATTAATATTAACGTATTACGCTCAAAACGTTCTTGGAAATACCGTACAAAATTCCTGATTTATTTTATCATCGTGATCCCTATTCGTACAAGACATTTGGATCTTGTAATTCTCAAAAGTAAGAATAAATAAAAAATGTTTCCTCTATCTCTCTCCCCACAAACATGGTTGCCATTGGCAGCAGACAGCTTGAAGGACAGCCGCAGGAAATTGGGCTTACTTCTGCTTCTGGGAGAGATGACAGTGTTTGAATAACATATCTATGTATTGTATGAATATTGTTCTTTATTTCTGTGTATTTTAACATGTATTTTTCTACTCCATAAGTGTGAAATAAGTAAGATAAACATATTGTTTATAGAAACTCTCATAGATTTCTGCTAGTAGCAGATAGTGCCAATGTTCTCCGTATTGTACATAAAGCAGCACTTGTCAAAGAGGTGAAGGGTTGAATTTGCCACCAGAAGCAGCTGAACTGGTGTTTTGCAGAAAAGACCACCCAGAAAATAGCCTGAAGGGACAAAAACCTTTGTCAGAGACTCTGGAGGAAGCGAGTTTCTTCCTTTCCTGGTTTTTGTGAATAGATATACTTGTTTTCGGGAGAAAACAAGGGGGAGTTCGTTCTTATATTCAGTGGTGAGAACACGTAAGACATCGTCTCTTACATATCAGTGGCGGCTAACCCGGGACGTGTGGACATTTGTCCCCGTGGATTTTCCCGTGATATATACTATAAACTCGTGTGTGTAGTGAACTTAAAAATTCTACATATCACTTTCGAGTGTTCCAATAATGTGGTAACCAAGAGCACATATCTTCAGTGTTTGCGAGTAAGACTTACAGCTAACTGCAGTTGAGCATGGAGCTTAACCAGTGAAATCATGTATTATAACTTTATTTTTCTCCAATTGTGCTAACCGTCACGTACAGCTAAGTGGATATCTTATCAAACCCCACTCATAAATATGGGGAAGAGTTTCATTTTAAGTATTCCAGTGAAACAAGTAAAGTAACACATCTCTATTAGAGATGGTTAACAAGGCCTGTATAGTCTTTAACACAGAGCCTTCCTTGGACTTGTGTACAAGGTTACTAGCATCAGTATTTGAATGCCTTCTGTAGACATTCTAGATATCTACCGTGAGAAACATCGTTATCCAGTCTTTCAACTTTGTGAAGGACACTTTCCTTTCCGCAGTGGAATGATAATGTGGAAGGACTTGTGATGTGGATCCTGAACTGTGTGCGTGTTTTAACCATCTGTGTAACTACAGGAACTGTGCCACGAGATAACATGCGATTTATTCATTTAAATTTGGGTTTTCGTCTAGTAACTTATTACATACCAGTTAAGAATTTGTGAATATTGATAACTCCTCTGAGACTGTTCAGAGACTATAAACTCATTGAAATGAGGAGTTAAGAAATCTATATATATTTTTTTTATTACTAAGGTCAACTAGACCTTAATTCATCCAGTTTCGTCCTCCCCTCTTTTGTTTTTTTTAACATATAGAAAAAGGGTATTATATATATTATATATATATATATATATATATATATATATATATATATATATATATATAAATATATATAAAAATCGTGTAAGTGTTATAGTAGTGCACTACCGAAGCAAATAATGTGTGAGTGTAGTGGAGTGAGTATATCTCAACAGCTCCCGTTTTAATGTGCTTTTATATCGGAAATAAAACCAACATCTCTATCCAGAATCTGTGTTCAACTCAATTGCTGCAGGGTGAGTACCTACTGCTAATGAGTATGTTTGCTTTTCAGGAGGGTGATACAAGGAACCATTTCCCCTTGTGTTGTGTATGTCTGACCGGCTCTCTGAATGGGGCCCAGAGAGAATATTAATGCCCAAGGAACCAGAATAACCGTCATGAGTATAGTGAGCTCAAAAACAGGCTGCTACCTGTAAAGTTTTAGCATAGATTTTTTTTCTTTTTTAACCTTTTGGCAAATAAAATGACTCACTATAGTAGCGTCTTGACCATGGCTGTTATGCAGATAACCCTGAGGTCTGCTGTTCCAAATTTCTAAATTTTATGCTCTACCGACTTACTTCAGGGAGTGGCGGATCTTTCAGGAGAGTACCATTATCTCCAAGAGGGAAGAAATCATTTTCAGATGTTTTGTAATTTGCATTTTATGCAAATATCTCTGTTGATTTGAATATCCCCAGCCACTCCACTTTATTTATTTTATTTTTTATTTGTGTTGGTGTTCTTAGGTAACAGTAGTTTCTGCTCTGGCTACAGGCACCTCACAATAAAATTGGCTACCCAACTACAGGGCACGATACTTCACGCTTTTGCGCCACAAAAATGTGGCGCCAGCAGCGTTTAGGGCATAGAGTATACTTCATATACTCACTGGTCGGCATACAGTTTATGTAATAATTTTCGGTATATGTTTTTTTTCTTCCCATAATTTTCCAAGAACGAAGGTGTCTTGTGTTTTGAATATTTCATATCATCAATATTGTGTTTAGAGAATTCAGTTTTTTTAGAACTTAGGGTGGAAGGAATTTTTGTAATACCGGTTTCTATTGTAAATGGTCTTAACGCGAGCACAGGCTCGAAAAGTTGGAATCATGGACAAGGAGTTCGTGAATGAAGAGTTCGGTGAGAGAGCTGACGAGCTCTCAGATGAGGTACTTGTTGAAGTACCTAGTGACAATGAGCGCACCATCAGCGTAGTGGGAGACGCTGACGTGGTGGAAACGGTCCCGCCAGTCACAGGTAGGGAACCGGAAGTGCCGTTGCGGGAGGAAAGGGAAGAAATCAGCGAAAATAGAAGCGAAGTTAGCCCAGCCAGAAACATTGGTAGCTCTATGGATAACATGAATAATTTAGATATAGCTGCCATGCTTAGTGAGATATTGCAGGGACAAAGGAAGCTTGAAGAAAGTAATAAGAATTTAAAGGAAAAGTTAGAATTAAAGCTTAAAGAAAATACAACCCAGTTAGAAAGTAAATTAGCAGAAAGTTCAAAGGGTTTGGAAAAGTTAGAGAGGAAAATAGACGAAAGTAACAGTACTTTAGAATCAAGTTGTCATAGGCTAGAACAGGCCATAGAGGCTAGCAACACTCGTCTTAAACTCCAGCTGGAGTCTGTGAGTTCAAGACTTGAGCAAAGTGAGCGTCAGCTGACGGAGCGTCTGGAGCTCACTACCGCAGAGCTTAGGGGGGAGATTAACAATACCCGAGAAGAACTATCCACCCGTGTAGCTGAAACTTCTAGTAGGTTAGACGAGGTACAGGAAAATGCCACAAGCGTAGCCAGACAACTAGAGGAGAATTACTCTGATCTCACTGACAGTATTCAACAGGTCTCGTCTCGTGTTGAACAGACCACGATCCAACTTAATAATCAGGTCAGGAGAGTGGAAGTAAGTTTCGCTTCCCAATTAGCCAGGCTCAGGGGGGAAATCGAGCAGGAAACGCCACTCGAGGAGATTCGTTCAGAGTGCAACGGTAGCATCCAGCAGATGCAAGATACCGTACAGGATGTGTGCACACAACTAGAAAAGAAAATGGAGGAGTGGAAGAACTCCATTCAGAAGGAGACAAGTGAGGTGATTGAGGGGAAACTCGCAAACATCTCTGTCTCCGCCACCCAAGAACGTCCTCCATCACCAACCAACACCTCGAGTCGCGATCTGCCCGGTTCTCAACCTGGGAACCTCGCTACTTCCCACGAGACAGACCCTGTTCCGTCGACGTCTCGCTCATGTACCCATGAGACGAGACAAAGTCTAGCAACTGCGTTAGGACTGATACACCGAGATGTCACCCTACCAGTATATACAGGAAACGAGACAGAGACTGAAACTTATAATTTTCTCCAAGATCTCGACCGGTGCTTCGAGGTCACTGGAGTACCGAACGAGATGAGACTTAGCTTCATCCCTCGAGCGGTCCGGAACACCTGTTACCAATGGTTCCAGGTGAACCGAAGCAAAATTAAAAGCTATGAAGATTTTGTGCATGAATTTCGGAATTGCTATCTTATCGAAGAGCGGCTGGCTAACCTAAGGGCAAATATTCTAACTTCCCACTTTGACAGCAGAGTGCACAAATCCCCCGCAGAATATCTTTTGGATTTGCTGCACAAAAACAGTATTTTGGAGCCCCGCATGTCAGATGCGACGTTACTTAAGGTACTCCCACGGCATTTTCCCAATTGGCTATTTAGGGCAATAGTCTCGTCTCGCCCTAAATCCATAGCCGAACTTTTGAATTTGGTCCAAGAGCTGCAGTCGTCGATGACTAATCGCGACCAGTTCTACCAAACAAACCAGAGGAAAGGGGTCAACATGCTCCAAGTGAGCATAGAAAATGAGGCAAATAACCCCTCTGGCCATAGTGGTAAGCACGCAGTTCGAAAGAAAAACAGAGCAAGAGAGAACCAGCGTCCTTATCAGAGACAGAGACAATCCAACACGAACCAAAACAACTACCAGCGCTCCCCGCCTCGAAACCAGAGTGGCGGAAGTGGGTCGTCTGGCTGGTCACGTGGGGGGAACTCCCACTCCACCCACAACAACGGTCGTGTAGCCCGCGGTAGGAGGGGCGGAATGCGCAGCACGGATAGACAACGAGGAAATTCCTTCCGTCAAGAAGACGAGGAACTTGAATTACTCGAACGTTATGACCGGGCGCCCCCTTCTACCAGTCAAAACACAAACAATACCAGGAATAACCAATCCTCATCTTCTTCTACAAGAGAATGAGGATTGTCCGCTTATGCTTGGAACAACGGTAGGATGGAATTGGAGAAAACGAGTACACCCGAGTTGTCAAATTTAAATTCCAAGTATGTGCGACATTTAGAAGATAACGTAGAAAATAGACATTTTGATGAAAACTCTTGCGAAACCGCAGTAAAAGAAATTTTCGTAACTCAAGAAGAAAAAGAAGAAGAAAATTGTAATTTATGTTTAGCAATAAAGTCAAAGAAGCATTTCAGTGAAGGCATGTTGGGAAATAAATTAACATTATTGAGTAGGAATGGAGAACACATTGATCTAGATAGGGCTATCTATGAAGAGGCGAATGGAATATTTAAGAATTTGTTTGATTCTTGTAATGATGAATTACCATCCAATAACGTCATCTCACTGCCAGAGATAAAAGTGGTTTTGTTTGGAAAAGAGGTTAACTCTTTATTGGATACAGGGGCAACTTGCTCTGCAATTTCGAAAGAAATTTGGGACACTGTCTCAAATAGCCATCCCCCACCCGCATTTTTGAGTGCGAAGAATATACGGGTTACGTCTGCTTTTGGAAGTAAATCAGCGACGATCATAGACCAAACGCTGTTAGTCATTCAGATACATGGGAAGGAATTTCATACTCTAGGCATTATAATTTCAGGTCTGAACCGATCTTTGATTTTAGGGTCCAACTTCTTTACCGAATCTCGTGCCGTGTTAGACTATGACACCGGCCTTCTACATCTCAAACATCCTTATGATGTAGAAGTGAAGTTTAGATCAGTAGATTGCGAGACTGAGGATCTAGTAGTTCGTTGTTTGGAGTTGAGTGGAGAGTGCGAGAAACCTTTTAGTATTTATGATGAAGTCGATAATTTTGAGTGTAATTTTTCCCCGTCAGATGAAAGACGGAAGGCCATACGGGTTAGCGCACAGAATGAGCCTAAGACCTGCAGAGAAAAGGCAGCTCGTGCCCCAAACTTGGACGATGGTAGATTCCCAAGTGCCCAAGAAATGGCAGTTCACGTATTCCCACCAGAAGAGTGGATGAAAGTGAACACACGTGCCTCCCACTCAGAGATAGAGGAGTTTGTTTCGAACTACTCAGATCTCTCAGCCTCCCAAAGAGAAAGTTTGAAAGCTGTTCTTCTCAAGCACCAAGCGCTTTTTGATGTCAAGCCAGGTTGCATAGCTAACTACGAGCATGAGATTGGAGTAACGGACGAACGTCCAATCAAGACAAAATTATATCCTTACCCAAAGAGATTCAGGAATTATGTATCTAATGAAATTTCGCGTTGGTTGGCCTGGGGGGTGATCAAGAAGCAGCCTACAGCTTATATAAACCCTCTGGTAGTGACACCGAAGAGTGACGGACGTATCCGGGTCTGTATAGATGGCCGAGCTCTGGCCAAAATTTCAGGTGATCTTTCCGACAGACCAATGCCACCCCTATCTGTTCTCCAGGACATCTGTGACAATTCTTGGTTTAGCTGCGTCGATGCAACGGAGATGTTTTTGCAGATCAAAGTAAAAGAAAGCGACCAGAAATATTTAGGATTCCTACATGAAGGCATTTCGTATGTTTTCCAGAAACTTCCATTTGGGACGAAACAAAGCCTTGCTTCTTGCGTCAGAGCATTAGATATGTTGATTGGATCTGAAGCTAGAGAGTACTGCGGCTCATATGTTGATGACCTGATTTTAGCCGACAGGAGCTTCGATGATCATATAGTACACCTCGACAGAGTTTTGGGTTTACTCACTGCGGGCGGCCTAACTCTCAGGCTGAAAAGTGCAATTTTGGCAGAAAAAGCTTGAACATACTTGGATTCCATCTTTCGCAATCCGGTATCGGTAAAGATCCGGCGAAAGTGAAGGCGGTTTTGGACTTTAGAACACCCCGGAACGTAAAGGAACTGCGTTCCTTCATTGGCTACTGCCAGTACTATAGATGTTTTAGTAGGAAGTACTCAGAAGTTCTCCATCCGTTGTTCCAACTTCTAAAGAAGAATGTGAGGTTCAACTGGGAACCAGAACATCAGGCAGCGATGGAAAAGATCAAGCAGATCTTCCAGGAGGAAGTAGTGCTGAAAACCGTCCTGCCTGACAAACAGCTGATTTTAGAGTGTGATGCGTGTGACATTGCGTGTTCATCTCTGTTGTACCAGCGTGATGATAATGATGATATCCGTGTCATTGCATTTACATCACGTGTGTTTAATGCAGCACAGAGAAACTATTCGATAACAGAAAAGGAATTTTTTGGACTGATGGATGGGGTTGTTAAGTTTAAACAATATTTAGTAGGAACTAAATTCATAATTCGCAGTGACCACCTTGCACTTAAGTTTATTCTCTACTGTAGGCTTACAAACCAGCGCATCACCCGGTGGGCGATGCTGCTCTCCAATTTCAATTTTGAATTCCAGTTTGTTAAGTCCAATGAGAATCTGAGTGATTATCACTCTAGGTACCCTCCTCACACAGAAGAAGACATCAGTGTTGCACGGAAGCCTATCATACAGGAGTCGCTGATGTCCATCCTGACGGAAATCCCTTGTGAGTTGGATAAGATGATAGCCATACTACCGGAGATGCAGTCTTCAGATCCTGTCTACGGCAAGATCAAAAGAGATGTCGAAGAGAAGACGGACTCACCAAAGGTGAATGGTGCTTGTCACCGTTTTGAAGTGTTGAACGGACGCTTATGCAAGCGTGACCGGGAAGGAGTCCGAATATGCATCCCAGAAGTGTTAGTAGTTCCACTGCTCGATTATTACCATTCAGATCGAGGGCACATGTCGGCTAGTAAACTATTACCACTTCTATCAGAATTTTTCGTATGGCCGAAGATGAGAGCAAGTGTGAGGCGATTTTGTGCTTCCTGCGAATTATGTCAGAAGAGCAACCCTCCCCAATGTTATCGTCCGGGACCACTGAATCCCGTTGGTGTTGAGAAGCCAGGCTACTTGGCCTGTGCTGACTGGTTAGGTCCTTTAACCAAGGGAATTGGGGGAGTCCATTATATATTAGTATTCTATGACGCATTTTCGAAACTCATTGGTTTGTATGCGTGTAGAAAAGCCAACACTACCACTGCAATTAGGAAACTAAAGGAGTACCTAAAAGTGAACCCTAGTGTGGAACTAGTCTTGACAGACAGAGGGTCACCTTTCCAGTCTAACCGCTGGAAAAATGAGTTAGCAGATCTTGGTATCAGGCACATCACTTCAACGCCATATTATCCGCAAGGTGAGATGGCCGAGGTGGCTGTCAAGGCGACAGTACGTTTGCTACGTAAATTGTGCCATGATAACCAAAGATTGTGGCCCAAATACTTGGATAAAATTGAGAAGTGCTTAAATTCGGCGAAACACCTGACCACTGGCGTGCCAGCCTTTGAGTGTCACTTCGGACAGTCTATGTCTAGAGACATAGCAAGGCTATTTGAGATCCCAGAAGTGGACCAACGCCATGACGTGCAGTATTACATTGAAATTGCTCGTAAGAACCACAAAAAGAATGCTGCTGCACGAAAACGTAACTTCGACAAGTCACACCGTACTGTTGAGTACAAAGTGGGTGACCTTGTTCTATCTAGAGTTTTCCCCAAGTCGGATGCTCTAGCAGGTGTGTCGAAAAAGCTCTTGCTCTTGTACTCGGGGCCATGGCAAATTGTCGCTACCACTGGCCGGAATATGTACACACTAGGGGATCCAGCGACAAAAGAGGTCAAGATGACCAGGAATGCTTTTCTCTTAAGGTTCCTGTGAACTCCCCCTTGTCCGAGCACTTCGCCTTTTCGCCACCAGATGCTCACTTTTTCATTTAGCAATCACTGCTGGTACCTCTACTGGGAGGAACTGAAAGATCGTACCGCTCAGTTTGAATGTGTCCAGGATATCCACACTTGAAGTGGGCGGGGAGAGGAATCCAACAGTTTTTTTTTTTTTTTTTCGTGCACCTGCAGTCAGTCAGAGTCTATTTATACAAGCCGTGTTGTTCAGCCGCAGGGCAAAACCTCAACCATTGATGAGTAACATAAATCTTTTCTTTTTGCAGGTAGGAATAGTTTTGTACGAAAAACGGGAATTAGGTTGCAGAGAACGTCATTCACATCGCGTTGACAAATTATCTTTCGTACGTTTATCACATGAAACTCTTTTCTTTTTTTGATTATTACCAGAATATGAGATAAAAAGAACCTAAATGGTTCTTTGTATACAGAAAACAGACAAACAATACTAATATTTTCTTACATATCAGTATTATATGATTTCTTTTTCTGAAGTGCATGATGCATGAAAAATGGACAAAATGAATTTTGACTTTTCTATTTGTCCCTATCCTTCTGAGCAGAGAGAATGATGTGGCGCAACTAAAGGGCCTGCAGGGCCCGCAACATTGAGAGGCCCAGAACAGAAAGAGGCCCATTTCAGTTTCGAAGTTAAACTTTATAATGTTAAGATGTTAAAAATTATGTGATGTTCCAACTATATCTCATTTTTACCTATGAAGACGGTAACACCTGAGCGATTATTTAGTAAATTAAATGCCAACAAAACTTTTACTGACCATCGAAAACATTATGACCACTCGCTACTTTTTGAACGAAATCATCGGGCTGAGATAAGACCTACAAGGCATAACACAACCGCGCGCCAAACACGACAAGAATCTCACTCGATTAGTCAGTGTGATGCTTGTGCCTTGAATGGGGAAGGACGACGATATATCAGGGTGACTAAGTGGCTGGGAGCTTCATTTCGGAAACAACGCGACTTGTCGAGTTTTCGCGATCTGCCGTGCTTATGTATTTCAAAGATGGGAAAAGAACAGTGGAACCAGCATCGAACCAAACAACAAAAAGTGGGACGACCACACCTCATTAAAAATGTCGGATGTCGTAGACTCTCGAATTTGGTATAGCAGAATAGACGAAAACTATAGCACAATATAATAATAATAATAATAATAATAATAATAATAATAATAATAATAATAATAATAATAATAATAATAATAATGTGCATTTTTTTGCATATGAGCAAGTTGTGACTCACTAGATAGAACATAGAAAGTCAAAACTGTTCTCTGTAAATTTTACGTGACTCATGAATGTGGAAAGAGGGGGTCCGTTTAACATTTTTGCGGGGAGGCCCATTCGTCCTTACTTACGCTACTGAGAGAATGTAGGGTAAAATAATAACACCAATATATATATATATATATATATATATATATAGATAGATAGATAGATAGATAGATAGATAGATAGATAGATAGATAGATAATCCTGGCGCAACAGTCCCTTGTGATCTGAGCCTGCAGCGGGCTTATGTTAGTAGTAAGGACAACCACACCCAACGTCGCCGGCTGTCTAGATTGAAGTCCGCTATCTTTTAGTTTCCCAACTTTTCTCTCGATATTTGGTCAACACAGAAATGTTTGAGTGCCAAACCGGGAATTAATCCCTGGACGATGCACACCGTATCACTTTCGCTAATCATTTGGTAAAATTCAGGTTAGGGTGGTACTGAACTAATTTTGGAATATGCCATTTCTCATAAGGTAAAGTTCAAAAGTATTGTGACATAATTAAAAAGCTCATTATCAACCACGTATTCTTGCCTCTAATATCTCTAAAAGTTTTCGAGTTATGTGTCAAAAATGGTTGAAACACTTGAAGTTAGTTTAGTAACTTGAAGAAGATAGTGGACTTATACATACATGATTAGAATTGCTCCAATTTTTATTTTTATTCTTCTTTCTCGTAAAGAAATACAAAATCATAATTTCAACCATTTTGGTACATTTTTCATAATTTGAAGCGCGAACAGCCGGTTTCTTTCCTTACGTTTTGAATTTGGGATTTATATTCTCCTTGTCACTTATCGTGAAAGTCATATAATAACATGGGTCACAAAGCTAGAATATCTTATGCGACAGAGGTAATGACAATTTTTGTCATTTCATCTCTCAAGATCTGTTAAATTTGACATTTATTGAATGATATCGGTTTTATAATACGAATAAATTTTTCGCAATAAGGTGCGTATAGTGGTCGTAAGAAATGGCAAAAGCTACCACTGACCTTTATAGTTTGACTCATGCTTTTTCGATCATGGTATTCCTCTTAAATTTTGCAAAGGACAGTATCATTTTAATTATCTTAACCTAATTTCCTAAAGCATCTCATTCGTACGCTAAAAGAAAGATTTCTATTTTTTATGTATAAGAATTCAGGGGATGCAAATTTATTCAAAATTCCTTTACAATTAAAGCCGCCTAAACAGATATTCCTTCGAGATTTCTGTATTTTGAAAACAATTCACGATTTCAGTTCTTTGTATTTACTTGTTTCCATGTTTATTTATATCAATACTGTATGATCAGTTCCCATAATTATTTTAGTTCCCCGGTAAATCCATTTATAACAAGCTCCAAATACTGCTACAATTTTAATGTGGTTTCAGGAGAATCTGCATATCTCATCCTTTTGTTACTCTCTATATATTCATCTACTACGTAAACAAACATCAGTGAAAGAAAGAGGCTGAGAGCTAACATGTGCTCCGTGAGGAACGTTGTCATACCTTGCACTGATATATCTAGAGAGTCTAGTGTTGCCACGAGACGAAACGAGACAAGACGAGACTTCTGGCTGTGTCGTCTCGTCTAGAAAAGATGTGTCCGTCTCGTATCGTATCGAATGGTTCTGTCTCGTCTCGTGGCAACACCAGAAAGGCTGAGGCCCACAAAAGAGCTGTTAAACCAAGTGGTTAAAATTATAACTTTTAACCTAGTTTGGTTAACAGAGCACAACACAAAACACGACTGCAATCCTCCAGCAACGACTGCTTAGTTTCGACTGAACCCGTAATTACTTCGATAGGAACATTTGTCAATACCGTCAGTACAGACGAAAGGCAAGATTTCCCCATTTATTCTGATATCCTTTTTCAGAACCCCTGGCGCCACTTCAACAAATAAGGAGGCCTATGTAACTTTCCCATTTAAGAAATGGTTTATCTTCGAATAACAGCATGAAAGGATAAAAAAGATAAATTTTATTGTCAAATCAGAATCTTTTTCGAAACTCAGTGTCGAGAAAGGCTGACACCTTTCTGTCTTGGTTCGGAACGAGAAAGACCATGAAACAATAGTTAGTTACTGATAAAATTGCCACTTCTAGGCGTACTTGTACTTCTATTAAAGGATTTTTATACGTAGATATCTCCACCAGCCCCCGGAATAAAATCTTCTGAAACACTGATCTCAATGAACGCTTTACATTGTATTTGAATCTAAAGCGCTATCACAAAATAATTAAACTTGAATCGATTGAAAAATGGAAGTGAAAGCTGTTTGTAAGGATCATTTATAAAAAACGCTTTAGGTGTTCCCTGTTCTTTGTAGGGTTTGAAACGTTGAATCATTTGGATCATTTGAAATAATAAAAGATGGTATACATTTCGAAGGCAAATAATTTATTCCGAGTTAATAAATATTAAAGCAAATTCAGAAACTGTGTTTGTATGTTTCGAGACACGAGACAAGACGTTTTACGAAACGTTTCGTATTGTATCGTGTCTCGCTTCAAAGAGTCCTGTCTCGTCTCGTTGCAACACTAAGAGAGTCTTACGCATTATCTTTCCAAGAAAATGAGCTAGAAACTTGAAAAGCACATTCAGTCAATTGTTATCATAGAATATACTATGGGCATAGCCGCTGATGTGTAGAAGGTGACACAAGCGGAATTTGTTTTTGGCGAGTTGGAGCCGTGGGGCTCTATTATTTGGATTGGAAACATTGGTTCAAAAATATTTTACATTTAGCATACATATATATACACATATCATACGCACACACACACACATACGTACATGTGTGTTACATATACTTTAATTAATGTGTGGATCTAAGACAAGGTCCGGTTCGCCCACCCAAAAACCGCCTCTGGGAGGTGGATTGGAAGCGCACCCCTGAAACATAGAATTATGCTAATCGTAATCTTCTGAGATAGACTACCCCCCGAGGAATAAGTAAATAAATAAAAATAGTTTATTAATAATTATCTTCCGTATACGATTAATTGAAAAATTTTAGTGTCTCAACAATGAGAGCCATATACAGGTGATCCTGCGTTCCTGGCGGAACTTCCCTAGTTGCGGACAAAATTTCATACTATAAACTCTTTTCGGCTTTCTCCCTCACGGTAGTTTTTTTTTTTTTTTTTTTAATATATTATCTACTCCCTTGGAGTAACTGTTGCTCTGTATTTTCACGGGCTTGCAACCGTCAAAATGAATATCTTGGCTGCCTTCCCAGCTACCCAATCAGCATGCAATAGATACATGCAATAACAATCAAATCCCACACAAACTACTCTACCCATCAAATATTTTAACATGGAAAGTTCTTTTACGCAACGTATTTCGTTTGTTTAAAATGGAATAGACCTAAATACATCTTTTTTTTTTTTTTTTAATGTTCTTCTGGAGATTCGATAGCGAGACCGCTCACATCAAAAAATGAGAGAATTAGTGCTCTGACAATCTGGTAGAAATACAACATGCCATATGTACATTACTGTGATTACATTGCTATTTATTCAATGATTATTTTGCTTAGAGTTTTCTTACTCTCCAGGGTACTCTTCAAGGATATACAATTACTCTTCACTTATGTCGCGAAAAAATATTCAGCTTGCAAATTTATTTCGAGAACTTCTCATTCCCTAATACATGTTTATACTCTCAATTTGTGCGTACAACCGACAAACTTACACAGAATCTCAACAGAGTTCAAATGTGAGGTGTCTGCTGTGAAACAAAGGTCAGTTATATGGGAGGGGATTTTAGAGTGCAGCTCTAGGAACACTGTGGGCTTTTAGAGTGTAATTCTAGGAACGCTGTAGGGGGCCATTCCGCTCCACCTGAGACAAAAAAAAAAAAAAAAAAAAAAAAAAAGAATGAAAAGAAATCTGGCGGCACACAACTAATTCACACTGGTTACAAAGCAGGCACAACAAAGTTCTGAATGAAATATGTTTATTTTTTTGCACTATTCCATTTTCCGAACAATAACATTTACCGATGACTTGTTAGCCCCTCCACCACAGCCACCATGAAAACAACTTCAATCGGAATTTGGCCAGCTCGTTTGATCACGAATAATTATCGTTTGATCCCAAGCATAATGACGTATTACACACAATTTGGCTAGGGCTTGTTAGCCCTTGATAATCGGCATGTACCATTCCATAGACATTTCAATCGTAAATGGGTAAGCAAAGTTTCGTTAGTTTCTGGTAGAAAGTATGACAGATAAAGTTGATTGTTTATTTAACAATGGTGGCCTCTAACAATGAAACTAACAACAACAACTGAAATCGACAAGTACCATTTCATAGATAACTCAGTGGTAATCCGATGGGTGTGCCAAGTTTGGTCAGTTTCTGGTACAAAATATAGCAAAGTTGATTCTTTGTTTAACGATGGTGGCCTTCAACAATGAAACTAACAACAATATGTGGAATCAACACGTACTATTTCCTAGATATTTCAATCTTAAATCGGTGTGCAAAGTTTGGTTAGTTTGTGGTAGAAAGTATGTAAGATAAAGTTGATTGTTTATTTAACAAAGAAGAAATCCAATGATTGTTTATTTAACAATGGTGATCTTCAACAATGAAACAAAAACAATATGTGAAATCGACACATACCATTCCATAGATATTTCAATCTTAAATGGGTATGCAAAGTTTGGCCAGTTTCTGCTAAAAAGTATGGCTGATAAAGATGATTGTTTATTTAATAATGGTTTCCTCTAACAAGAAAACTAACAACAATATGTGAAATCGACACCTACCATTCCATAGACATCTTAATCGCAAATGAGTGTGCCAAGTTTGGTTAGTTTGTGGTAGAAAGTATGGCAGGTAAAGTTGTTTGTTTATTTAACAATTTAGAAATCCATCGATTGTGTATTTAACAATGGTGGTCTTCAGCAACGAAACCAACAACAATACATGAAATCGACACGTAGCATTCCCTAGATATTTAAAACTTAAATTTGTGTGCAAAATTTCGTCAGTTTCTGGTAGAACGTATGACAAAGTTGATTGTTTATTTAACAATGGTAGCCTATAACAATGAAATTAACAACAATTTGTGAAATCGGCAGGTACCATTCTCTAGATATCTCAGTTGTAATCTGATGGGTATGCCAAGTTTGGTCAGTTGGTGGTAGAAAGTGTGGCAGATAAAGTTGATTGTATATTTGACAATGGTGGCCCTCAACAATGAAACTAACAACACTATGTGGAATCCACACGTACCATTCCCTAGATATCTCAATCTTAAATGGGTGTGCAAAGTTTCTTCACTTTCTGGTAGAAAGTATGGCAGATAAAGTTGATTGTTCATTTAACAATGGTGGCCTCTAACAATGAAAGTAACAACAATAAGTGAAATCAACACGTACCATTCCATAGATATCTCAATCGTAAACGAGTGTGCCAAGTTTGGTTAGTTTGTGGTAGAAAATATTACAGATAAAGTTGACTGTATATTTAATAATGGAGAAATCCAACGATTGTTTATTTAACAATGGCGGCCTCGAACAATGAAACTAACAACAATATGTGAAATCGGCAGGTACCATTCCCTAGATATTTCAGTTGTAATCCGATGGGTATGCCATGTTTGGTCACTTTCTGGTAGAAAGTACGGCAGATAAAGTTGATTCTTTGTTTAACGATGGTGGCCTACAACAATGAAACTAACAACAATATGTGGAATCAACACGTACTATTTCCTAGATATCTCAATCGTAAATGAGTGTGCCAAGTTTGGATAGTTTGTGGCAGAAAATATGACAGATAAAGTTGACTGTAGTTTTAATAATTGAGAAATCCAACGATTGTGTATTTAACAATGGTGGTCTTCAACAATGAAACTAACAACAATATGTGGAATCCACACGTACCATTGCCTAGATATTTCAATCTTAAATGGGTGTGCCAAGTTTGGCCAGTTTGTGGTAGAAAGTATGGCAGATAAAGTTGATTGTTCATTTAACAATGGTGGCCTCTAACAATGAAAGTAACAACAATAAGTGAAATCAACACGCACCATTACATAGATATCTCAATCGTAAATGAGTGTGCCAAGTTTGGTTAGTTTGTGGTAGAAAATATTACATATAAAGTTACTGTATATTTAATAATGGAGAAATCCAACCATTGTTTATATAACAATGGTGGCCTCTAACAATGAAACTATCAGCAATATGTGAAATCGACCCATATCGTTCCATAGATATCTTAATCTTAAACGAGTCTGCAAATTTTGTTTATGTTGTTGTAGAAAGTGTGGCAGAAAAACTTGATTTTTTATTTAACAATGGTAGCCTCCAACAATGAAACTAACAAAAATAAGTGAAATCGACACGTACCGTTTCATAGATATCTCAATGGTAAATGAGTGCGCCAAATTTAATTAGTTTTTGGTAGAAAGAGTGTAAGATAAGGTTGATTGTTTATGTAACAATTCAGAAATCCAAAGATTGTTTATTTAACAATGGTGGCCTTCAACAATGAAAGAACAACAATATGTGAAATCGACACATACCATTCCATAGATATCTCAATCGTTCATAAGTGTGAAAAGTTTGCTTAGTTTGTGGTAGAAATTATGACAGATAAAGTTAATCGTTTATTTAACAATAGAGAAATCCAACGAATGTTTATTTAACAATGGTGATCTTCAACAATGAAACTAACAACAATATCAGAAAACGACACATATCTTTCCCTAGATATTTTAATCTTAAATGTGTGTGCAAGGTTTGGCCAGTTTCTGGTAGGAAGTATGGCAGATAAAGTTGATTGTTCATTTAACAATGGTGGCCTCTAACAATGAAAGTAACAACAATAGGTGAAATCGACACGTACCATTCCATTGATATCTCGATCGTAAATGAGTGTGCCAAGCTTGGTTAGTTTGTGATACAAAGTATGGCAGATAAAGTTGATTGTTTATCTAACAATGGAGAAATCCAACGATTGTTTATTTAACAATGGCGGCCTCGAACAATGAAACTAACAACAATATGTGAAATCGACTGGTACCATTGAGTAGATATCTCTGTGCTAATCCGATGGGTGTGCCAAGTTTGGTCAGTTTGTGGTAGAAAGTGTGGCAGATAAAGTTGACTGTTTATTTAACAATGGTGGCCTCTAACAATGAAACTAACAACAATATGTGGAATCCACACGTACCATTCCCTAGATATTTCAATCTTAAATGGGTGTGCAAAGTTTGGTCACTTTCTGGTAGAAAGTACGGCAGATAAAGTTGATTGTTTACTTAACAATGGTGGCCTCTAACAATGAAACTAATAACAATATCTGAAATCGACACGTACCATTCCCTAGATTTTGTAACGTTCATTAACCAGATTATATCCGTTTTTGCTTAATTTTTGAACTGTTTATTTTATATTTGATTGTTTTAATTTTATTAGTTGTATATGTTAACATTGGTGACGGTGGCGCCATCTATCGTTTTAGACACAAACTGTTTGGACGTTCTGAATAACCTTAAAGCCATTCATTTCTAGAGAGGAAAAGGATCACAGTGGTACTGGTCAATAGAGATGAAACAGGTCACACATTTATGCATCAATTTACGGGTTTGACAACATGTGTAAATAGTGTAGTGTTAGTGTGTATTCAGTGAACTAGTGAACTAGTGTATTAGTGTATGTATGGGAACTTACGTTATTCATATTTAAGTAAAGTCAGGAAAT
This sequence comes from Thermobia domestica, assembly GCF_964235325.1. Taxonomy (NCBI): domain Eukaryota; kingdom Metazoa; phylum Arthropoda; class Insecta; order Zygentoma; family Lepismatidae; genus Thermobia; species Thermobia domestica. The sequence continues at coordinate 133,593,900 of NC_137462.1, read as the reverse complement.
ACTGAATTCTCGATATTTAGCTTTGTGCATTGATACTTCATTTATTATGTTTACAGTGTGTTTACTTTAATTTTTTTTAACCTTAGATGTTTGTGTATCTATATTTTCAGGAACGAAAATGTGCCCTCTTTATGATCTACGTCCTGTACTAGCAAGTACAGCACCTAGAATCATAGGGGGGAAAACTGTAGAAGGCCGATGTCCTTCTCCATCATCTGCATATCAAAATGCAGATGAGGGGCACATTTACATATTGATATGTAAATATATGTTGTGGTATAATTAATTGCTTAATATTAGCATAGTCATTGCACATTAATTAGATATTATGAGTAAAGATGTGTAAAACACCGAGCGTAGTACGTAAATATTAATACAATATTGTATTATATTGTATTTATTCAATTGTTGTTTATTGCTTTTATAGGCTTGTTATAGTGTATTTACGGTTTGCATCTAATTACCGAGTCTTTGTATAATGGATATTAAAAATGGGGATGAAGGAAGAATTATATTAAAATTCATCTACGATGGATAAATTAGAAAAGAAATAGGCAGATTCTATAGGAATCATGCTTGGATTTCAGAATGGTGGAAGACAGAGCTAGCGCTGAGAGAAGTTTTTTTTTCTTTCCCGACTTATTGTCGCCTATACTTCGAGATGTGAGGTCTTCACAACTCACCATGTATAGATATCACCAGAAGAAGGAAAATTAAGAATGTTTATACACAGGAAGTAGCCTACAAACTTCCTTAGTGGAACCACACTGACTTGGATACAGTGGGTAGAAACACACCATTTGTATTGTTTCAAAAGTCATAAAACTTTTCGCTTCTACATGCGAGATTTTAGTTTTCTATAGGTGTGATTTTCTATGTAGCGAGCTCTAGCGTCACTTCCGCCCCCCTCTTCATCCGGGAACGGTAACGTCTGCCAGCGGACCTTTAGTTTGTTCCCAAGATGCAACACCAATTTAAAATGTTTTACTTTGTTTTGACTTATTTTCTATGTATAATATTAATATTAACGTATTACGCTCAAAACGTTCTTGGAAATACCGTACAAAATTCCTGATTTATTTTATCATCGTGATCCCTATTCGTACAAGACATTTGGATCTTGTAATTCTCAAAAGTAAGAATAAATAAAAAATGTTTCCTCTATCTCTCTCCCCACAAACATGGTTGCCATTGGCAGCAGACAGCTTGAAGGACAGCCGCAGGAAATTGGGCTTACTTCTGCTTCTGGGAGAGATGACAGTGTTTGAATAACATATCTATGTATTGTATGAATATTGTTCTTTATTTCTGTGTATTTTAACATGTATTTTTCTACTCCATAAGTGTGAAATAAGTAAGATAAACATATTGTTTATAGAAACTCTCATAGATTTCTGCTAGTAGCAGATAGTGCCAATGTTCTCCGTATTGTACATAAAGCAGCACTTGTCAAAGAGGTGAAGGGTTGAATTTGCCACCAGAAGCAGCTGAACTGGTGTTTTGCAGAAAAGACCACCCAGAAAATAGCCTGAAGGGACAAAAACCTTTGTCAGAGACTCTGGAGGAAGCGAGTTTCTTCCTTTCCTGGTTTTTGTGAATAGATATACTTGTTTTCGGGAGAAAACAAGGGGGAGTTCGTTCTTATATTCAGTGGTGAGAACACGTAAGACATCGTCTCTTACATATCAGTGGCGGCTGACCCGGGACGTGTGGACATTTGTCCCCGTGGATTTTCCCGTGATATATACTATAAACTCGTGTGTGTAGTGAACTTAAAAATTCTACATATCACTTTCGAGTGTTCCAATAATGTGGTAACCAAGAGCACATATCTTCAGTGTTTGCGACTAAGACTTACAGCTAACTGCAGTTGAGCATGGAGCTTAACCAGTGAAATCATGTATTATAACTTTATTTTTCTCCAATTGTGCTAACCGTCACGTACAGCTAAGTGGATATCTTATCAAACCCCACTCATAAATATGGGGAAGAGTTTCATTTTAAGTATTCCAGTGAAACAAGTAAAGTAACACATCTCTATTAGAGATGGTTAACAAGGCCTGTATAGTCTTTAACACAGAGCCTTCCTTGGACTTGTGTACAAGGTTACTAGCATCAGTATTTGAATGCCTTCTGTAGACATTCTAGATATCTACCGTGAGAAACATCGTTATCCAGTCTTTCAACTTTGTGAAGGACACTTTCCTTTCCGCAGTGGAATGATAATGTGGAAGGACTTGTGATGTGGATCCTGAACTGTGTGCGTGTTTTAACCATCTGTGTAACTACAGGAACTGTGCCACGAGATAACATGCGATTTATTCATTTAAATTTGGGTTTTCGTCTAGTAACTTATTACATACCAGTTAAGAATTTGTGAATATTGATAACTCCTCTGAGACTGTTCAGAGACTATAAACTCATTGAAATGAGGAGTTAAGAAATCTATATATATTTTTTTATTACTAAGGTCAACTAGACCTTAATTCATCCAGTTTCGTCCTCCCCTCTTTTGTTTTTTTTAACATATAGAAAAAGGGTATTATATATATTATATATATATATATATATATATATATATATATATATATATATATATATATATATATATATATATATATCTAAATATATATAAAAATCGTGTAAGTGTTATAGTAGTGCACTACCGAAGCAAATAATGTGTGAGTGTAGTGGAGTGAGTATATCTCAACAGCTCCCGTTTTAATGTGCTTTTATATCGGAAATAAAACCAACATCTCTATCCAGAATCTGTGTTCAACTCAATTGCTGCAGGGTGAGTACCTACTGCTAATGAGTATGTTTGCTTTTCAGGAGGGTGATACAAGGAACCATTTCCCCTTGTGTTGTGTATGTCTGACCGGCTCTCTGAATGGGGCCCAGAGAGAATATTAATGCCCAAGGAACCAGAATAACCGTCATGAGTATAGTGAGCTCAAAAACAGGCTGCTACCTGTAAAGTTTTAGCATAGATTTTTTTTCTTTTTTAACCTTTTGGCAAATAAAATGACTCACTATAATAGCGTCTTGACCATGGCTGTTATGCAGATAACCCTGAGGTCTGCTGTTCCAAATTTCTAAATTTTATGCTCTACCGACTTACTTCAGGGAGTGGCGGATCTTTCAGGAGAGTACCATTATCTCCAAGAGGGAAGAAATCATTTTCAGATGTTTTGTAATTTGCATTTTATGCAAATATCTCTGTTGATTTGAATATCCCCAGCCACTCCACTTTATTTATTTTATTTTTTATTTGTGTTGGTGTTCTTAGGTAACAGTAGTTTCGGCTCTGGCTACAGGCACCTCACATTAGGTATAATTAGTTATAGGTATGTCAGTCATTCACATAAATAAATTGCTAAATCAGAAGAGGTTTCGCTTTGTAGTGGGAGGAGGAGGCAGAGTAGGGTGTATCGAAAAAAAAATCTTCGGAATGTTAAGGTGGTCTGGGGAAAAGTGATCATTTGCGACCAAAAAGACATCTGAATTTTTAAAATTTTTTGGAGGGGAATCGTTTAGGTGGCGCACATCCACCTTGAAATTTTGATAGTAAATTCAGTATGCAACACGCACAACAATTTCACAAAAATGTCATTATTTGGCTATTTTATTTATTTTCTGTATTATGGTCGTTTAATGTTTTGTTTGACAAATATGTTAAATTCATGCCTAAAGGGTAGTTTCATGCTGTTTACTTATGGTTTTGGTCAAAAATTGTATATTTTAGTGTAAAAATTCCTTTTTTTCTATTGATATGTTCCAATTGGTTTAACTTTCAGTTTTATTCGGAAGTTTTTCTATATAAAATACTAAATATAGGATTTAGCTTTCTTATTGCTAACAGTTCCTCAATTACTGTCCAGCGCTTTGCTTATTTTCATAACTTATTACATGGAGGTGATTGGACTGCGAGACCCACCCAGCCCAAATGATGTTGGCAAACATTATTTTACTAAGAAGCAGGCCAACATTTTCTTCTAGTTTCCTCCTTGGACTTTATAGTAACTTTTTATTTATTTATTTATTTATTTATTATTATTATTATTATTATTTTGCAATGTCGGTGTATGTCCTCTAGATTCCAATTTCACTTTGATGTAGCCATCACATCAGCTGCCGGAAACGGAAAAAAGAGCCTCTGTCATGATCGTTCCACTCCTTGAGTATAGCAGCGATAGTCTTGAAATTCCACCTTTTTCTGTTTTCTTTTAAATATAATCATCTATTTATTTATTTGTAATATTATTGGTCAACGGTTGTTCGTGGAGGGAGCATGAAGACCAATCATTCATATCATAGTATTGGTCTGCATTAAAATTGATGGTTGATTGAATAAAAGTGCGAAGTTTTTTTTTGTCCTTTTCAATCCTCGTGCTTTCTTAATTCCCCACAAACCAAGATTTCTTATATCTGAGTTTTGGTCGGTTATTAAAGCTAGCAGGAGATATTCAGGATGAGCGAAAAATGCGTTTTGTTGAATGGCCCTATCAATCAGATCTCTCAGGTGGTATGGGAGAAATCGGGACAGGTGGATCATATCCTAGAAGAAAGAAATGACGTGCTTCGTCAGCTATCGATGACTCTTTCTTGATCCCAAACCACACCGGTACGTACATCTTCATTACGTACGTAGCAATAAACTGCAGTTGTTCAGAGGGGACGGGCGTGCTTACATACAGCAGCAGCACTCGGCATGCCATCTTTAACTACCATAACTGGACAAGTGGCCCGAGCTTATTCCTTGCTAGACTGCGCAAACAAACACCTCTAACAGCTGAACAGATCTCTAACAGCCCTTTCTTATTATGCGTCGAACTGCCGTGAGCGGCGATGGTGAATTGCTGCACAGGATAGATGCGGCGAGCAAAAACAACCGCCTTTTCCTGCTATAAAGCGTCGCGGCAGATCGCCGCGTATAGCCAAGTAAGACATTACAAGCAATGGAGCTATTCACATACAGACAGCGATCTGCCGCTTGGGTGTTATAGGAGAGAGGGAGTGTTGCCAGGAAGGAGTAGAGTGGCGACGATAACATGGATGTTGTATTTAAGTATATAATTATTTAATATATATATGTGTGTGAAGTGTGTTTATGTATGTGGTTATGTTCTATCCTAGAACACCTGGAGTAATTTTAACTAAACTTGCTACGGACAATTCTATGGGAAAGGATGACATGTAAAAATAATCGAAAACGATCGATACTACCGAAGAGTCGAATCCTTAGTACGTTAAGCTGGTTACAAGTAGTCCAAATGAATATAAATTATTTTTTCTATGTAATAAAAGATTGGGATAAATAAACGTCCGGGCAGCACTGGACAAATTAGCTTGTAATCCTATAAATTTGTGTTGCCTCAAAATTGAAATATACACTTCAATATTTCAGCAATTACATATTTTACAGTCTTTTGCTGTATATTTATGAACTATTTTGCTATATATATTTTGTTACATAAAGATTCGTAATCCAGACTTTAGTAATAATACCTTAATGTACTTTCGCAAAACAAGAGAGAATTCATGATGTGATATTTTATAAATATATCGCACTTTATATATTTTATCTGTAACACTTCAATGATTGTAATTTCTTGATTAGTCCTTTGAATTCAGGGACTAGAGTAGTTCGTTAAGGAGACTTGAGACAATAGTCTGAACGCTCAAAGCAAACGAATAAACCCGAAATACTATAATAATAATATAGATCTCAACCACCGACCATCCTGAAAGGACTTTATCCTGGTTTTCCCAGTCACAACAGATGAATACCGAGACGGTATTTTAAATATCCAGAACTTGGCCGCTATTTTGCTCAATTCTATCAATTGTGGAAACAATACAGAAGAATCTCCTTCAAGATATCACTTCTCTAAAAAAGGGTCAACCGCTATGTGTCTCTGACTTTTTTTCCTTGTTTGTCTAACAGGTTGAATAGAAGAAACTTTTTGTGTCTGTCCATTGCAACCACCACCACAGGACAAGAGTCACAAGGTTTTGTTTCTTCAGTTGCACAGCAACACTGCTCGCATATTTTTCATCCGCGGCAAAACGCCGCGTAATATGAAAGGGCACCGTTCTCACGCGGCAAACTGCCACGAGTGGCGACAACAAATCGTCACCTCAATGTGAAAGAAGCGTAAGAAATATTATTGGTCCGTGCTTAAATCTGTTATAAGAAACCCAGTGGCGTTTATTTACCTTTGTTAAGATGGCTCTTGGTTTACCGCAGTCAGAAAGATGCATTGACGTTTCATCCAATGCAGCAAAATGTCTCCAGATCACATTATTTGTGCAGCTTCCGAGCGTTATAGTTGTTTTCCTGTCGACAGTCATCGGTAAGGTTATGATTGCTAGCTTTGAACATCTTTTAAAGATTCAGCCTTTGATGCAAGGTAAGGTTGACAGTTTCCGAAAGATGATTCGTCATCTGTCTGTGGGTAGTGGAATTCTCTTCCATTACCACCCTGCAAAGTTTCCCCAGTACGCTGGTGATGGCTTGTGTGCACAGCTGTTCTCGACCCATTTGTTGGAGATCCGAACGACAGGGCCACGGAATCCTTACATTTTTTTCATATTCTTGATTAAAGTGAAGCTAATACCACAATTCTTTCACGTAAGCTGTTTCCATATCGTTTTCACCTTTGCGTCGTGATGAGCTACATATCCTCCCAAAAGCGACTCAGTTTTGACGAGATTTTCTGCCTAGCTAGAAAATACAAACACTATTTCACAGCCTACACACTACACTGATAGACGTACCTGACCAATGTCAGGGGAGTTCATTCTGCTCGCGGGAGGAGAGGAATTGCGTTTGGTCAAACATACATAAAAGAATCTTCTATAGAATTTGGCTGAGTAAATTAACTACTTCAATAATTACATGAGACAAAATTACGCAAAAGAGGGAATCATATTGCTAAATATTTCGCTAAAAATTGTAGTATTTAATGTATATTATGGCGACTTATTGCGGTTGATACTGAAATTTCAATTATTCAGCATCAAACTCTGATTACCGAGAATATGGGATATAGTCCACAGTATCTGCAACCAACAAAATACTTAATAGAGCTCCTTCTTGGCTAAGCGGTTAGCGTACGCGCCTTTGGCGTAAGACACAGGTTCGATTCACGGCGGGAGCTCGTGTGGTTTGGATTCCAGTTTAATCAGTAGGTTCCGTCTCATATAGCCTCCCTGCTGAAGGGGTGTTAAAATCAAAATCAGCTCAAAATATTGAGTACGAATCTCTATTCTCCAGGTAGCGCTGTGTAGCAATTCCTTTTAAAGCGATAACAGGAATGAAGTAGATTGGTTGTCGGGAAACTGAAAATCCCATTTGTTACTACCGAGTTTTATACGCAGAAAAAATCCACCAGCTATCTCTACACAAATTTTTACCCTAGGAATGATAACCATATACCTGTCCCCTATATGCAAATAAAGATAAGAGAATAATCTTGTTTTTTTTTTCTATATAAACGATCATTTTTTTTATTAACTTGCTTTACACATTTCTTTTCTTTACTTTTTCTACAAAAGAACTAATATGTTTGAAAAAACTTTAGCAATGATCACTTTTTTTCACGCACTATTTATCTGATTAACACAGATTCGATTATTGCATTTTTTTAGGTTGGACGAGAGAGAGGCGGTACGAAAATTACGGCTAAAATCGAAGTATTCCTGCATTAAGCAAGTTCATACAGAACTTTCTTCCAATACAAGGATTTCCATGTTTAGTCTCAGTGAATAACAAAATTTATGCATACATATCCCTTGAGTGATTTGAGTGTGTATACTTATAAAAATGACATGCTAAGGAAAACAGCATAAATAAGAAAGACCATGTTTATACAATTGTGCTCAACAAGCCGGCAATCCCTGTTTAGTTATAGAATTCATGTTTAATTCATGATGAGTGGATGAACAAGTTGCTTATGGTTCTACGCTCTTCCGGATAAATCGAGTTTCGAAAGCTTCCATTCTAGTACCAGAATATTGTGTAACATTATAGTTGTATAAAAATAACAAGAGGAGAATTTACAATATGAAATATTATACAACTTGGTGGTAAACAGATGATAATGAAAGAAGTGTGTTTCAATCAAATCCAACGTTAACAAAATAGAAATGGAGGAAGATTATTTCGAGGGAACTTAATGTACATAATAGAGTACAGCTCCAATTATGACAAACTTGAGTCATCGTTACTGGCGCAAATCCCGGGGAGGATGAGGGAGACATGTACCCTCCAATCTTGGAACTGGTGACTATCCTCCCCAATAATCCGATTTGAAATGTGTTTCTTGTGAAAAAATGTGATGATTTGTGTGCGATTGTCACAAAGGAAGGTGAGATGAAATTGATGTCCCCCCAGAATAAGCCTCAAATCTGCCCACTTCCCAATGTTGAAGACAACTCTGCTCGCTGATCCTCCTGAGGATTGTTTTCCAACATCTGAAAACCGTTCGCAGGCAATTGTGTATATATATATATATATATATATATATATATATATATATATATATATATGAAATGGGGACTTACACTATGTGAAGTTCCTGACACCTGGCTGAAAATGACTTACAAGTTCGTGGTGTCCTTTATCGGTACAGCTGGAATTCAATATGGTGTTGGCTCACCCTTAGCCTTGAAGACAGCTTCCACTCTCGCAAGCATACTTTCAATCAGGTGCTGGAAGGTTTCTTGGGGAATGGCAGCCCATTCTTCACGGAGTGTTGAACTGAGGAGAGGTATCGATGTAGGTCGGTAAGGCCTGCCACGAGGTCGGAGTTCCAAAACATCCCAAAGGTGATCTATAGGATTCAAGTCAGGACTCTGTGCAAGCCAGTCCATTACAGGGATGTTATGGTCGTGTAACCACTCCGCCACAGGCGGTGCAGTATGAACAGGTGCTCGATCGTGTTGAAAGATGCATTCGCTATCCCCGAATTGCTCTTCAACACTGGAAAGCAAGAAGGTGCTTAAAACATCAATGTAAAAAATTAAGCCTAATACGAGGGTCATTGTAAAAGTCATGGCAACTATTTTTTTCCTCAAAAATAATAAAGAATTTAAAAATTCTGAAATATGCAAATGGAAGATTCGTTCATATATAAATATTACATGTAGGAAAACGGATGAACACACACACCACCATAAAGATATAGCACGAGAAAAAAAGACGTCAAAAATTTTGTCGTTACCAAAGTGATTCTGTCAATTGCAACAGTATACAATAGTACAGGGCAGGAACATGTACCTGTGACATCTTAGAGTCCCTGCCATCTTGAGGATTCTTGGGAGACTTCTGATGCAATGGAATGCACGTAGTTTGCAATGTACTATTGTATACAGTACATAGAGATTTCGAGACACTATTTTGTAATCGTTAATTTAAAAAAAGAGAGTTGTTACTATAGCAACGTCGTAAATAAATGTACATGTACGTAGACATCTTGTCGAGAAAATAAGTGTATGTATAAAGATGTAGACATCTTGTTGTATATGCAGAAAGTTGATTATGTACGGTATTAAAAACCAGCTAAGAAAGTGTTAAAACGTTTTGAATTATTTTGAAGATTACTACAATACCAACCAGGACAGACCCTTACAAATAAAGGAATCAAAAGTAGGTCATACGTGTCTTTTTATATCAGCCAAAGTGGGGGATGAAGGGACTAAACACCCCCCTAAAGTACGAACATAGGACAATACGACACATTTTAGAAAGGACTTAACTAGCAATTCAAAATAGGAATACGCTTGAAACTCCTGCAGTTAGTAAAGGAATTAAAAGTAGGACTTTTTTATAGCGGATAACGTTGGGGACGAAGGGGGTAAATACTCCCCTAAACTGTGAACATACGCAAGAATACATCTGTTAAGAAAGGTAGAATATACCTGTTGTATCTAATGGACTGTAGGTCCTTAGATCACGTTGTTTAGAAAATAAAACGAGAAACTTAGATCACCATGGCAACGAGGAACATGTAACACCACACTATATCAATCCATTTTGAGCAATAATAATACACTTGGAATTAATACTAGTCTTCAAAAAGTGTTAAAAGGGCATTCTTAAAAACCCAAAACTCCATATCATACCCATATTTTTCGTGTTATTTGTTTGGATCATTAACACTTCAATATCTTTTAGAAACATATACATTGATATGGAGTATCAACTTTCATTTAAGCAACGGACAAATGTAACCAGGGCCGGCCTTAAGCCGATTGGACCGATTACTCGCAATCGGGCCCCGCGCCTAAGGGGGGCCCCGCGCTGGTGCCGTCTATTCTACTGTCCAATGCCGTTTTAATAGCATATTAGGCTCCAGATCAAACAAGTGTATTGTGGTCTTTGTGATTAAATTTTGCTTCTAATACATGTAATTAATACATGACAGCCTGCTCGCGGGACTCCCAATGCTTGCGGGGCCTCCGGCCAAGTGGCTATGGTACCGTTAAAATGACTTTGCCACTCTCGGTTATCAAATACACTCAACAACATATTGCAATACAGGGACATCCATGGACTCCACAAGGATGGTATGGTCTCTCCGTAACAAGTAAATGAATAGTTTGTATTAAGTTTCCGGGCATAAACAAATATTTTCTGAATATATGCTGCAGTAGTTTATTATTATTATTATTATTATTATTTACTTTACAACTTATGTTGTAAAAATATATATTATATCAAGGAAGTATTCTGCACACCCCCACACCCTAACACCCTGAAATTTCCTTACACACACTCTTGATCGTAAAAATATTGCTTTCTATAATAAATATATAGTTTTTCAGAGTGCATATCCTCTTTCATTTTGAATATCCCACTTCCTGGCGTTGTTACTGATTGTCGTGTGATACCACCATGAATACCGAGATGATATCAAATAAATCAGCCTCAGTGCGACTTCTTTGCATATAATTTCTCTTATTATAGCTATATTAAAAATACAAAACTAAAGGACAAACTTTGCCCCTCTCCTACGAAAAATCGTGTGGAATTATATATATAAATCAAGTCAGGAAAACCGAATGTATGCTAGTGCGTACTGAATAGATGGCTGCTTATGAAAGTTTGTCTTCTAACTCGAATAATCCAATGTCAAATATGTCCTCTATCTTCCATCAGTTCCCTAAAGTTTGTGATCGTCTCATCACCATTTCATTTTATCTGCAGTCAATAACGATTTCAAGCTGATTATACTTTTTGTAAGTATCTAGCTACGATGTTCTCACTAGCGTACATTAGGTTTTCCTGACTTGAATTCTTTTCAAAAGATAGAAGCTGTTAAAAAATCTTTTGAACCAACGAATTTATAAGAATGGGCATTTCATTATGATTTACAGATATAAACTTATGGAAACAGACTTCACCATTTTATTTCTCGTAAAATTCTAGCCCAATTTGATATATTACATGACCCCTTCCTATTTTTTTTTTTCACCCAGTGAGATACGAGATAGCCGACTTCAAGATGGCGGCCATGATAAGCAATCCTCGAATAGATATCTACTTTCTCCCGGTGTCGGTTAAGTGCTTTTGTTTTTCACCCACATAAAAGGTAAAGGGCAATGGGTATATGTATTTGTAGTTGGTTATTATTATTCAACTTTGTCCTGAAGTATGCTATAAGGAAAATCAAAAATAGCAACCAGGGCCTACAGTTGAATAGTATTCACCAGGTTATGGCGTATGCTGATGATGTAAATTTTATAGGGGGTGATATGAGAACAATAGAAAAAAATGAAAAGGCCTTATTAAACGCTTGTAGGGATATGGGATTGGAAGTAAATGCAGAGAAAACTAGATACATGGAAGTGCGTCGGGATCGTAGTACTGCAGATGATGGATGCCCTAAAATATCAAATAATACTTTTGATAAAGTGGATACTTTCAAATATTTAGGTTCAATATTAACAGACGAAAACCATATTCACGAAGAAATTAAATGTCGACTAAAAACAGGGAATGTATGCTATTATTAGGCTTCGGATTTTTGCATATTTGCATGTTTCTTTCCTGATGTGATATTGATATGCTCGGTAAACAGAAATTCGTTTTAGGTGTTTTGAAGTAAAAGAGCAGTGTTTTATAGTGCATATATTTGCATATTTCGGAGGTTAATGCATATTTATGTCGTTATTGCATATCAATGCATATTTTTAAAAAAAAGTACTAAATTGATATTTTTTTAACGTCCAACAACTTGCCTCATAAATGGAATTTCAGGTTTCTAATATAAAAAGACTCTTAAAATCTTTAAACGGTTCATTGTTGTCAGTTTAGGATACTTTCCAAGGTCATGCGAAAGGACAGTAAGAAAAGGAGGAGTGATTTATCCTTCCGGCAATGATGCATGACTGTCACCTTTTTGGAAGAAAATATAAATGTCGGTGTCAAATCACCTACAACAAAATTTCTACGTCACCCATCTCGGAAGTTAAATTTGTTACTGTTGTGTGTGTTTGTGGATTTGAAATTGGTGGTTCTGTAGCAGTATAAGAATACCAAAAGAAAATTCTGGGTCCATTTAGTTGTAGTGCGACATCTTCAAATTCGAATTTTATTTTGATCAGAATTTTGTCCATTTTTGTCCACCCAAGAAAAAGTATTGTACCATTCAAATTAACAAAGGAGGACCATTTCACGATTTCGGTCACTTCGATCACCTCCACTGCGAAAGCTTCAAATTCGAATTTTAACCTGCTCAGAATTTTACTTAGTTTTTGTCCATTTTTGTCCATCCAAGAAAAATTTTTGTACCATTCAAATAAACTGGGGAGGGTTATTTCAAAATTTCGGCAACTTTGATCACTTGTAGTACAATACAACATCTACAAATACGAATTTTAATAAGCTCAGAATTGTGACGAATTTTTGAACATTTTTGTACAACCAGGAATAAATTCTGTACCATTGAAAAACCAGGGACGGTCATCTAAAAATTTGGCCACTTACATCACCTGTAATGAGACCTTTTCAAATTCGAATTTCAACTATCTAGTAGTACAAAAATCTACAAAAAAGGAAAATTCTAAGCTAGTTAGAATTCGAATTTAAAGACGTCACATTACTGGTGATCGAAATAGTCAAAATTTTAAAATGCCCTCCTTTATTAATTTAAATGGTACAAATGTTATTGGTCAAATATGTACTGGAATTGGACACAATTCTGAGCTAATTAAAATTCGAATTTGAAGATGCCATGCTACAGATAATCGAAGTGGCCAATTTTTGAAATGACACTCCCTTGTTTATTTTAATGGTAGAAAATTTTTGTTGGTGGTACATGAATGCACAAAAATTGAACAAAAGTTTAAGCTTGTTAAAATTCCAACTTAGAGTTGTCGCACTACAGGTGATCGACGTGGCTGAATTTTGAAATGGTCCTCTCTCGATTATTTGAATGGCATAAAATATGTTCTTGGGTGTACAAAAATGGCAAACATTGTACAAAATTCTGAGCTAGTTAAAATTCAAAATTGATAGTCGCACTACAGGCGATAGAAGGGGCCGAAATTTTGAAATGTCTTCCCTCGTTCATTTGAAAATGCTACAAAATTCTTTGTTGGGTGGACAAAATGGACAAAAATTGGACAAAATTCTGAACTAGTTAAAAGTCGAATTTGAAGACGACACAGTACAGGTGATCGAAATGGACGAAATTTTGAAATGGCCCTTCTTTATTAATTTGAATGGTGCAAATTTTTTCCTTGGATGGAGAAAAATGGACAAAATTCTGAGCAAATTAAACTCGTAAGGAGTTTATACAACTATGAAACAACCCAGATGTGGTCTTTTTTTTTTTTTTTTTTTTTTTTTTTTTTGCAGGAAGACAGAATTCATCCCAAAGAAACTGTTGAAAAATGTATTTCGGGAAGAAATGAATAATCCTTTTGAAATTGAGCTATAATTAATTAAAATATTTGCTTTACAAAATCTAAAACTTGTCACACCAGTTCTGAGATAAGGAGATAAGTTCCCAAATTTTCCTTTAAGAATTTTATGAGAGTATTTAAATATAAGCTTGTGTTGCCTTGATACGCACCTCGGTCTCTCAAAAGTAACTTTCCTACTAAGTCTTCTATTATGATTTCGATAACTTTACCTTTCTTCCATTCATGCTCCATGCCTCGCTCAAATCACTTTATTCCATCTAAAGTATCAATATTCTACATTGTAAATTATTGCTGTTTGAAACGGACAATGTTACGCTAGAAGAAAATATTTTAGGGTTTACACATAATTGGATACAAAAATTACTATTAAGTGGATTTATTTTCTTTTAAACAAGACCATAAGGTTTTTGAATACAGGCTTTTAATACAGTAAAAACTGCCTTCAGCAGGCCCCTTATTAAATGGAAATATTTCACGGTTTCATGAATTTAAAGGTAAATAAATGTGTTAAATTCTCTGGATTAGGCAGACCCTGTGTTGCGAACAACGGATGTTAAAATATATTTTTTAACGGAAATGCAGCGTTTAGAAAATTTTTAGATCTTTTCAAAATTCTGTGAGAGGTTAGGTATATGAACTACATTGTCTGTAAAGGTCTTCGTTTACTTGTTACCCTACACATCTAACCCTTAGTCCACCGTCACATAAGGCCCTAGATACCGTGCGAGTATTTGAACGAAGTGCAATTTACATAGTAATTTCCAAATACCAATAACTCATTCTCTAGCTGGCCTAGAGACATTGAACAAGAAGCATAATATACACAATAGACCAAAAGGGAGCCAAAAGTAGAGGGAGGAGCGCTAAAAAGGGCAAAGCATCTATATTTTGTCTTGGCCTTTGAAACCATAGGTAGTTTTTTGTTCATTGTAAGTTAAATGTGTATTAATTCGTAGCATAAATAAATACTGTAAAAGAATACGGTAGGCCTATGCACAATATTTTATTTTACCTCACTATGTCTATTATTCGTATATGTATAGGCCTATACTTTAACTTTTTACAGCATAGATCTATGTTAGTTAACTTGAAAACATTTAACCGAAATTTTTGCGAGTCCTGTTCAATTTCGCTTGGTAGGTTTTATTATATGCTTATGCCACAAATGTTTATTTATTTCTCTGATTCTTTATTCACAGATACTTGGTGCATTCTTTTTTGTGTGTGTATATATATTTGTATTTTAATTTCACATACTGACTGTGAGCTGTTTGATTTAATAACGAAACAGACTCCGCCAATAACCAATCGGGCAAGCATTTCTTTGAAACACATAGTCAATAGACACGAAGAATCCTGGCATAAAATTCTTGTCTAATGTAAATAAAGTGTTCCTGGGAACAACGACACACAAATTTCAGATTTATGGGCAAGCAACATTGCTTCTTTGAAATGCTATCCCTTAACGACCCGTGACACGGAAGGAACATTCTCGCTGTACAGTAATATTTTTGCCAGATAAATGCAGGTTTTTGCCAGAAAATACCGAAAACTACATATTTGTGTATTGTAGCATGAATGCATCATAGTTATACACCAACAATGTGTAGTTCGAGTAATACAACTTTTTTTCTCTAAACATAAAATTCCTCACCTAACTTTAGCTTTTGATTGGTGCATATTTACAATTTTTAGTGCATATTTGCATATTTTTAGTGCATATTTTTGTGATTTTTAGCGCATATTTGCTTGCATATTTTGCAGCTTTTTAGTGCATATCGATCCGAAGTCTAGTTATTATTCAGTTCAAAATCTCTTGTCGACGCGAATTTTGTCGAGAAATTGAAGCTTAAAATATATAAAACAATAATCATGCCTGTTATTCTATAAAACGATAATCATGCCTGTTATTCTATATGGTTGCGAAACATAGTCGCTAACTCTGAGGGAAGAACGTAGACTAAAAGTATTTTAGAACAAGATCCTGAGACGAATATTCGGACCCTAGAGGAACGGGAATAGGGAATGACGGAAACTTCATAAGGTGGAACTACACAATTTATACGGTTTACCAAACATTGTTAGGGTCATTAAGTCTAGGAGGCTCAGGTGGGCAGGTCATGTAGCCAGTATCGAAGAAAGTATGAACGCTTTCAAAGTATTAAGTGGAAGACCAATAGGAAAACGACCATTAGGAAGACCTAGGCGCAGATGGGAGGACAATATTAAGATGGATCTTGCAGAAATAAGAATACAAAATACAAACTGGATCCAGTTGGCTAAGGATAGAAGTCCTTAGTTCAAGTTAGTTGTAAACCTAGGGCACCGCAAAATGTTCCCAATCGGGCTTCGCACCGCCTACGGCCGGTCCTGCATATAACTATAGATTTGCCTACTTGGAAACCTTTCTACGATTTTTGCTTATATCATTACTAGATGTCTTATAGATTGCCTTAATAGAAATTGATCTTGCAAGAAATCAAATGTATTTTGAGGTACCTTGAAACATGATACTTTTACTTCTCATAAATATGCTATTAGCTTGGTGTCCTAATGATAACTGGAACGCAAAATAGTATGGTTAAATGTTATATATTACTAGTTTTACGACAAAATTTTAATACTAAGAATACTTTAAAGCAGAGGTAAAGTGAAAACATTATCAAGATGAAATCAAGTCCATAAATCTTAAACTGCTAGTCACGAAAGAAAATATTTTTCAGTTGATAAAACTTTCTTTCCTAACACGTTCACCTTCGGTGTTTGGGGTCCGTGGTTCGATCCCAGCTTCCGCCGTGTGGAATTTGTGGTGGACAAACACCGTGCTCGTGCGTTTTCTCGGGGTTCTCCCGTTTCCTCCCACTTTCCTCATTCCACCATTTCATTCATTTCTCACCTTCACCGTCTCTTGTAGACTAACCGGCACAAGCGTGGGACATTCGTTTTCTTTTTCTAATAACTCAACAATAAATTACCTTATTGAAGTAAATATCGATTTTGGCAAGTCATCAAATTATAACTATTCTATGGATAATAACAAAAAGATCCAAATTAATTCATTTGTTCCCGACTTATTGGCAAAAGAAAATTTGTCAACTGTCAAATGCTTTCTTTTCCATGTGTACAAGTATAAGACGAAATTCAAAAAGAACTTTTTTTTGTTTTGTTTTCTTTTTTCGAAGTAGAGGACTATACTTACTATTTTAGTTTTCGAATGACAACGTTAATACGAAATTTCAGGAGAAAATTCGACAAGTTTACAGTATATCAAAAATCGCTAGCGAAAAGGCGATGTACACTCATGTCCAAAATTATTGTCGCATGTCTATAAATATGTTGTTGTAAGAATATAATTTGATAACGAATTCGCCCCGTATTTCTTATAATGTTAGCATGTGTATAATCGACAAAGACATGTATGTGGTAAATTTCATGTCAAAAGAACAGTAAATAAGAACAATAAAACAAAACTAATACTTTCTTGTCCATTTAGCAACATTTTCTTTTACTCATTGTAATTTTAGTATTTATAATTATTTTCGTATGAAACTTACCACAAATATACATTTCCCGATTATACACATAGTATCAGTATTAAATGTGCCCTGCAAAATCATTATGAAATTATATTCTTACAAGTTGACAGTTATAGATATGGGACAATCATTTTGGACATGAGTGTACCTACATGCGGAGTATCACGTGCACACTACGTGAAAGAGTTCGGTTTGCATCAATAGTGTCATTTCAGATTTTCCCAGGGAGAGGCCAAAGATGTTCACTGCCAGAAAACTTTCACGGTTTTTTATTAGTAGATTGGTATATAATTTACTAAAAGCATATTTGCCGCAATTTTTGAGGCGGAGGGAATTTATTGCACTCCTGTATTCCTCAAACGACGCCTCCAGTTTGTATGTAGGGTTACAACCTGTCTCGAAGTATTCGGAACTTCCCAAATTTTAAGAAAAGTTCCAGCGTCCCGAACTGCGCCTAAGAGAAACATTAATTCTAAGCCGGAATGCAAAGTTATCTTTAAAAAAAAAATGCGTGGAAATTTTTAGTGGTATCCATAAATTCGACTCAGGATGGCAGAATGAAAACTTGACCCACTATCCACTGGTCCACGACCGACCGTGACTCACTCTGACCCACGACCCACCGTGACCCACGACCCACCGTGACCCACTCTGACCCATCACCCACCGTGATCAACCATGACCCACCACCCACGGTGACCCACTCTGACCCACCACCCACCATGAACCACTCTCATCCACTGTGACCTATTCTGACTCACCACAATCCATCGTCATCAACTCTGACACGTGATCCACGGCCTCTTCTCTACTGACTAAAGAGTTTACACTTGTAATAAAACAAGACTGAAATTGTCACTAATCGGAGTTTGAATTTCTAGTCTGTGTCTGTTCACTGTGTCTGTTCACTATCAGGGATTAGTGTGACAGACCGAGGCGTATATCGTTTAGTATAAGGATTCTCATTATTGCAATTAACATTATAAATATCTTGAGCAAAGTCTTACAACGTTCTAGGATCGTGTGATGCACATATTGACACGTTTCCTTTTTTTATTTAGGACTACCTTAACGTAGTGAACCCAACTAATGCGGTAATGTAGTATTAGAAATAGTATCAGAGTACTACTACTACTATTATTAATAATAATAATATTAGAGCTAATAATAATAATAATTGATATTAATACCAATTAAAATAAATCTTGATTTACCCAGACATAAGAGTTCCCATTGTCTTCCACAAACGCATGAACTATAATATTTTAATAACCTTTAAAAATGATAATAATCCTTGAGATTCTTGCATAATTGAACTCTTGAGTAATCATATGCTTGCTTATCACCTCTCTTTTGTTATTGTCAATAAGACTTGATTTCTTGTGTCCATTACGTTTTATTGCAGGTGAAGAATGGAAAAGAACAGTAAAATTCAGGAAGTATAGTTGGAAATAGTTTTTTTCCAGTGGCAAAAATGGTGTATGAACAAGGTATGTTTAACAAGCCTGCACAAAATTGGGTTTCCATCTAGGAAAGACAACTAGCGCCGCAGAAGCCATGGAGAAAGAAATAACATTTGAAACGTTGTTTTTCTTTTCTGTCAAAAATATGTTTCAGCAATTTCATTAGTAGTCAGCTTATCACGGGGTGGATCTTGTGGCGAGCTAGGGGTCTGTGGAACTGTCTTCAGCCTCAAGACTCCTAAATTCGCAACTGAACCTCCAAATAAACTCAGAAAATTACCTACTTCTGATTGTAAAAAACTTTCGCACATAAGAAAGAATGTGAGTGTAACACTATTTAATGCATTATGTAATAATGCAGCTATCTCCAAATACAGCATATAATATGACACTGTATATTAGAGATATTTTAACCAAACCATAATTTCAGTATATTCCTTCCTTTCAGAATATTCCTTCCAGAAAGTATATTCCTTTACCCTATGGTACGTTTTCCTAGGAGAATCTAGTAGTAGTTTACTCTTCGTTATTTTTATTTATTTATTTAGTGATTTTCTCAAAATCGATTCAATTCGTTTCATAAATAAAGCATCTAACTATCCTTCGTTCAGATGGACAGCATAATTTCAGTGACACGGTTAAAAATGGTTGCAATCATTGCAATCAGTCTATGAAACATCGAAAACGGACTGCTTGAATTACAGAATCAGTTCTCGCAGTAATATTAATAGCAAGTCGAAGTTCATTTTCTTGTGTGAAATTTATAAAATCATGTCTCCAACCATAACTTTATTTTGGCGCATAAAGATCTCTTTCATAGACATTTTTTTAATGAACCAGATGAAGGATACTCTTCGTTTAGCGTACTTACATTGAATTCAATCAACTTCTAAGTGATGCCAGAAATGAGGATCAGTCTTAATAGCCATTGATCATATGCAAATCTATTAAATCCACAAATACTTACTTTTAAAAAGAAACAAACAAAATGAAAACGAGCAAACCAATTATTCACAGTATAGAATTTATCTTACATACGAACTACATGTTCGTAAAATGCATTCTTATACATGAAAGAAAATATAATATGGAATTTCCTATGGCCATTTTATGAACTTAACAACGAGTTTTTGTAAATACTATTTTTAAATTATTTCGATAATCTGAGGAAACTATAATGGGCAACGTTTGTCTGATAGTATCTTTCTCAATCTAGACACACACACAATCCTTTATAGACATGGGTATGGATCCCAGTTAGTAAAATAATAGACATGGAATTAGTATATGAAGTCCTGCAATCTTATATTAGTTCTTATGGCACTGATTCATAAAGAAATTATGACTGCTTAATATATTGTGCTATTCTACGAGTTGGCAGGCAGGTATTGAATTATTATTATTATTATTATTATTATTATTATTATTATTATTATTATTATTATTATTATTATTATTATTATTATTATTACTTGGTATAACAGACAATATATGACAAATCCTAAAAAAAAAAACTTTTTACTTTAGAAATTTGCAACACCTGATATCCTTAAAATAATTCCAAATTACTCGTCAGGATTCTTAATACTCATATGCAAAGAATTTCAAATTTTGTTCAGAAAATTTTTCAGATTTTCCTCACTTTGGTAGCTCAAATATCTTCTTATTTAAGTTTTCACATTTTGAATGAGAAAGGTTTGATTTTTTGTATCAAAGACAATTTTACTGAATGTTTGGATAGTTTCATGCTAAGTGAGACACAAATGCAACAGTTTTAAGTTCATCACCTCATATGAGGCAGTTATGAATTATATTACTATCATTATTTTCTTGTTTTGAACCAGGCTCAAACAAAGAAGATTCCTTAGGCATTTGTGAAACATTCTTAGTATTTAATTGGATTATCTTATATTGTTTATTTGCTTATTTTCAGCAGATTTAATTTGTTTATTTAGATACCGATCCATGTCAACTGATATGATAAAATACTTTTGATATTCTTTAGTATTAACAGAATCATGTGCTCCCCATTTAATTATTCTGTTTGTTTTCGGTATTTCATATTCCGTCATACAATTAATAATTTTAATTTAAATTTAAGAAATTTGAATTTAAGAAAATAATTGGCAATTTGACAGGTATATACGTGCTAGATATTCTTAATTATTATCAATACATAAAAAATGGAATTAACAAACATTTGACAGAAAATTGTCCATACAAAACGAAATTTAATTGATAAGTGTAAAAAGAAATCAAGAAAAAAAATACTAAAACGGTTAATTAAAAAAATATGTGCAAAAGAAGCAACGAATTATCTTTTAACTACCTTTAGTAGAGTTCAAAACTTGACTAGATTCATCACAATTGCTGATCTACCAACTGTTGCTCTTTATAAGCTGCTACTAAAGATCATTTTGGAGAGTGTTACATTATTTGTGTATGTAGTATGATGTATCCTTACAGAAGTTGATGTAGCCTTCCTGTCAACTTCGGAAAAAATATACGTATATCAGTGCAATTTTCTTTGTGTTCCACTGAAAATAGGAGTATCGTACATCGTTCCGAAAAGATTGACAAAATTGCATATATCTCCCCTACATCTTTTATTGTCAATAAATTTGAAATGGGATCAGTAGACCCTATATTAATGGAGTGTTCTAAATTCCATATTACAAGAAACTGTTATTTAAATCGGCGTACACATTCACTTTCTAAATAAAAGAATTGTGTGGGCGGATTCAAGTTTTTCTGCATTTTTTTCTGTATTTGACTATATGAACATCTCCTTATGAGTTAATATTGTAGACAGGAGTCTTCTGGGAACCACTTATCTATACCTTTCTCAAGCTAACACATCTTATTGGTCTTATCCACACTGTGAAGATCTTCGACAATTCTGTAAAATATACTAACGATAGATGTGCATTATGGGACTTTTTTCCAAACGAGCATAATTCACTATCTGTATCTCTTCCTATTTAGCAGTACATAAATCTATTTCTTTTACATTGTCATGTACTGTAACATGATATTTAGGAATTAAATACACTTGTGAACAGTAAAATAATGGATGTATCATCATGTAAGTTACTATGTAGTGACGAGCAAGATATAAAAATGTATCCACAGGATTTTTTTTCTTTACGTGATCCTTTTTCTACACAAACAATCAGCAGATGAGCTTGATTTTATAAAAAATAATTTTAACTTTCCAAACATACAAGTTTTCTTATCCACTTTTCTCAAAGTTACTCGAAAATACTTCTTGGATAATGGAAAATAATTTGACATCAATTTTTATAGAAAATATTTTTATTATATAAAAAACATTTATGTACAAAAGCAATTATAAAAAAGCAACGATGAACATTACAACGATTATCTTAGATGAAACACTCAATAAATGGAACATCATGAGTGAAATTGTGTGATTGATTATGAGCGTATAATATATGGCACGAGATATAATGTGATGATGTTAGAAGGTATCTATGGTGAAGTAGAGTATGGTATATCTGTAACAGAGAAAAAGAAACGAAAATTAATATTAAACAACAAACTCTTAGAATTAAATATTGATGAATTGTTTGGAAAAGCTATTTTCGTATTTTCCCTATATACTGTATGCTCTTGAGTGTACATTTATTAAAGTAAGGGAGAATGGTTAAGTAAATCTGAAATACATTTATATTTTATTAACTACATTATGATATACAATTTTATAAAGCAGCAAGATTTTATCCTTAAATTTATAGGTTTAAGTTGTTTCTATGCAGTGTACATTGTTTGTACAAACTAATCAAGTTTCAGTCTTTGAAAATTCCTTTCGTTAGTTCAATAGAAAAAAAAACCTTTTTTTTTTTTTTAAAAAAAAAAAGTATTTTGTAGTTATTAACTTAAATTTAACTAAAAAAACTAGTGGAATTTCTGGTTTAACGTCATACAATTACCTTACATGCTAAAAGGGACGGACAATTAATGAAAGTGAATGATTATGAAATAATTGGTAAATGAAAATATGGAAGGAAACGGAAGAACATCGGAAAAACCCAGAGGTACATTATTGTCCATCACAAACTCACATAGCCTGGGATTGAACAAGAGATGACAGCGCTCTACTACTGAGCTTTCAACATAAACATTGTTTTAGTTAATAATTAACTGGCGCAAATCCCGGGGGAATGAGCGGACATGTCCCCTCCAATCTTGGAACTGGTGGGACTGTCCACCCCAATAATCTGATTTGAAATGTGTTTTTGGGAAGAAATGTGATGATTTGTGTCCAATTACCACAAAGAAAAGTGAGACGAATTTGATGTTTCCCCAGAATAAGCCTCAAATCTGAATGCCTCCCTCAGGCCTGCCTCAGAGTTGAAGACAACTCTGCTCCCCCTGATCCTCCGTAGCACTGCTTTTCAACTTCATAAATATTTTGAACAAGCGCTTAAAAAAATAATTATGGGAACGGTCTTACTCCCCTCCCCCCCGCAATGTTGAAAACAGATTACTAGCAATTGTAGTTTCAGAAGGTTTGAAATGAAAATTAAATCCTGAGTATCCACAGATAGATTATTTGTGGTATGTAAAATCATAAATTGTTTTTCAATACAGAAAATATCAAAATAAAATAAGCTTTTGCATGTCCCTATCATGTACCTGAGGGGAACAATTACCGCCCAAAATGTATAAAGGATAGCGGTAATTTTTTTTAATATTCCCTTTTTTGGAAATTTATCTCCTCAGGTATATGCCAAAGCAACGGTAGTGGGACCGTTGGAAACGTTGGATCATTATGAACCATGATAACACTGTAGGGATCGACAAATAAGGATAACACTGTAGCTATTTTAATAAACACATTTACTAAAAATGTGTAACAGGGAAAATTTAAGATATTTTTAAAAAATCTCTACCTTGCGATCATGGTTCTTACCTCATTTTGTTTGGAATGACGCTAGGTTTTAAACGGTACCACTTACATGTCCCTATCTTGTACCTGAGGGGAGGAATTTCCGAAAAAGAAAAAATCTGAAAAATCTCCTTTTTTCCACTTTGGGCGGGATATTCCCGTAGGGAAATTTGAATGGTACAGGTCGAAACAGTCCTTTATTGTGAACACAACGAGATACGGACCATGATCCTAGGATTAATAGCGATGTGTCAGGATTTTTTTTTAAAGAAAAAGATCTAAAGTTTACCCTTTTCTTTTTCCCTTCGTCCATGTTTGTGACATCACTTCCTCAAGGCATTGCACTTGTGACTGCAAAATGCCATGGAACATGTTATTTGATGCTTGCCTGCTTGAATTAATGCAAAAAATCCGGTGTGGAAAGCTTTACTAGAGATACGTATATAAAGCAAATTCCGAAGGTCGACGCCATGGTACAGCTCTGTACCAAAAGTCCCCAAAGGAATAAGCTCCGAGGCTAAGGGATTCGGTGAAGATGAAATTAATGATAATGGTAAAATTAAGAAAGTGAGAGGAAACTTGAGAACCCAAAGAAAACCTATGAATAACAAGTATGTGCCCGCACTACAAAAGCCACTTAGCGCGAACTGGGTTCGAATCAGAGATCTCACGCACCAGTTGTGAGAGCTCTACCATGAGCCACCGCGGTTCAAAATTGAGGAAGTGTTAATCAATATAGCCTAGTAGTAGGGATAAAAAGAACTTTGATTTTGGTCATTTAAATGATAAATAGGTGTAGAAATCAATTGCAATTGAAGCTAAAAAAAAAAAAAACATATACTGAGAAATGTGATTGAAAGTGCGGCAGAAGGAAAAAGAGGAAGAGGCGAAAAAGTGACAATTGAAGGATAATATTAAAACTGAAAATTGTTAAATCAAGATGAAAAGGTTAGTTAGGTATGCACCGCGGAACATGTAAACATTACAGTTCTCAACAAGTGCTCCTGCCAATCTTAGAGTACTTAGGAGATGTTTTGAAACTTCCTCCTTCCTTCAAATTCTTTCCTTCAAAGTTCAAAATACCGGTCATATAGAATTGAACTGACTGGGTGACATCTGGTCAGCGCATTGGCTAGCAACACAATTTTTCCTGTCCTTTTCAACCTACAGTCTGATACTTCAGAATTCCCACTGCTTCTTAATAGACTTATTCTGCTTGGTAACACGATACTACAATATGCTGCATAAATTAATATGCAACACAGCATTACACAGTAAGAATGAGTTTAAGACTTTAAGGTGGATCACTAGGTGTTCCCAGTGCTATGCTAAACGCTGCTTAAATAGTGTGGCGTTGCCGGATAGTGTCGAGTGTTTACTGATGCCAAATAGTAAAGGAAGTAATCATGGAATTTTGCTTGGATACTTACTAGAGAAATTAGTTTTCGACCCTTACCGTAATTCTGCTTCTCGAACTGCAACGCTAGAACCCAGGAATTTTCTTATTGTGACTACTACAGTAAACGTACAAATTTGGCAACAACGCGTTATGGTGTTCTGTGCAAGTTTCTTCTCAAAATCTATTTCCTTAAATGTAAATTAATATTTAAATAAAATATGAAAAATAACACGAAAAACGGTCAAAGAATATATCTATTTCGTAATAAGATCGTTCCTTTAAAATTCTTTACATGTACAAATGAACATTTTGTTAAACTGAGCACTTCTAGTAAGAGCTTACAACAAGTGTCATCTTGTGTGCTCATTGTAAAACGAATCAAATATTTTCCTTTATTTGTTACATTTTTCGATATCAGGAGGCACAACCAAATGAATCAGTGTCTTGTGCTGTAGCTGAAACATTAATCTATCTTATAGTACAATATTTATAACATGTAGCGTTTCATTGAGCAGTAGTTAAGACAATGAACTAAAATACGTACTGACTTCCGGGTGGTGATCCACCTTAATATGAATATCAAAGAAACTAATATTTTTGTAAAAATGTAATTTATGGAATCTAACTTTGACAGTTAAAAGTTATTTATGTAATTAAGAATCGTCAAAGACACTGATATTAAAAGATTTAAATACTATTATTATTATTATTATTATTATTATTATTATTATTATTATTATTATTATTATTATTATTATTATTATTATTATTATTATTATTATTTAAACCTATGCTATTGCTTAGAACAACTTCGTATAGTCGTTTGTATTAATTTAAACGTTTGTCATATGTTTGTGAGTAATCACATTAATATATCTGTCAAAATTCTTTCTAGAATCTTAAAATATAATTGAACTACTTATTTAAAATGATAAATACAAAACTCATTAAATACTAATAAAAATACATTTGAATATAGATTATTCTGTCAGATTATATGGTTGATTTATTTTGTGGTTTCGCTGACATGCTAATCACACTCAAATCTAGAAATATAGTCATGCGAAACATGTAAGTAAATTAATAAACCACTCATAGTTTGGTATATACATATGCAAATGTAACAGTTTACTCATTTCTCAGTATGACAGATATACGTATTAATTAATGTCTTTGATATTCTACATTCTAGAAGTGCATATTTTCTTCTATTAAGTTTAGAATTTTGTTTTTGTAGCATCAAATATAACGTACGTAACAATTTTTCTACAATATTATCCTCGTATCTTACAAGTAATTAAAGTTGATTTGTTTTCCCTTAACAAAAGTTATAAAGAAAAACAAAATGGATTGCAGCTATGGTACAATGTTTTCGTTGTCTTGTGGTTTCTGTGAAAGTTTGATTTGTTTTCCCTCAAAAAAAGTTATGAAGGAAAACAAAATGGATTGCAGTTATGGTACCGGTACCAAGTTTTCGTTGTTTAATTACGTTGACAATCAGATCGTCATCTTTCTTGCATGTTATTATTTCATATGATAAACAAATATATGTTA
This sequence comes from Thermobia domestica, assembly GCF_964235325.1. Classification (NCBI taxonomy): domain Eukaryota; kingdom Metazoa; phylum Arthropoda; class Insecta; order Zygentoma; family Lepismatidae; genus Thermobia; species Thermobia domestica. The sequence goes on along the minus strand of NC_137462.1, from coordinate 133,567,101 downwards.
AATTTTAAGCTAAATTCTTACATGTTTTGTTTTTAACATGGAAAACCATGGAGATCTTACTCTGTTTTATTGTAGATAAATTATTTTTTTAAAAAGAAAAATGCTAAATTTAAGTTTTTATATAAACAAAATGTCTTGTATAGAAAATGTAGCAAACTAAGATGTTCATAAATGAAACACTGACAAGTTTCAAATGACTTATTGTTTGTGAGAAGTGATTAATGCATTATATATCAGACATGTAATTTAGAGATATTGTATTATTCGCAGTATTACATGTCAATAATCCTTATTAGAAAATGAAGTGTATGATGAAAGAAGGATATAGGCCTATAGAACTTTTCATCCTTAATTTATCTTTATATATATAAAAAAAATCAAATCACAATATATCGTAAATGATCGATGAAGCTCATCCAAAGTCGATCAAACTAGATGGAAATAAATCTTGATAGTCTTAATATGTTAGTACGCGTATAATATATTATGATGTGCAAGTCTTTAGGTTTCGAACTTATGAGCCTTCAAAGTTGAGGCTTGGGTTTTGTAAAATTTTCGCGCATAAAAGCTCTCTAATTCCTAGTTAGAAACAAAAAGAGTGGAACAAACTCATTATTAGGATTGCGCAATAAGAGGACTTACAATATTGTAAATACGTCCGTTATTCCACACGATAACTCTGAAGGGAAGCGAATTTTTAAAATTGTCTTTGAAATAGATAGCTAGAGCGGTTATCTTGGTTGAATCCGTTAAAGGAGTAAATCCCCATTTTCTACTATCGAAATAAAGGTAGTAGAAGTTACAAATCTCGCCGTTAGATAGCAGCAAAAGTCCTCCATCGGTTGACATCTACTGAACGAATTTGCAACTTCTAGGCGTGATTCTCCTTATCGTCTTCAGCAAAATTTCTTAAATATTCGTTTGAGACAGGTAAGCGTATGAGGCAGTTGATTAATTTTGTTGTAAATTCAATGTGTACTTTTAATTATAAAGATTTGTTTAACAAAATCAGTGAACGACTACTTTTCCGCGAAATATGTTTTTCTTTAAAAAAAATAATAATTCATTTATACATTATAGATGCTATTTTAGCTTTTCCGATTTCTCGAATTCAATGCAGCTCCTTGTGTTAGAGGAGAAAGTGTTGGTCAGCAATTCCTGCTTCTCTATGGATTTTAGTCACTCCGTGCCTAACTGTATTAGATTAAGTGAGCAGGTTTTTAGGTGAAATACTTAGACCACACTATAGGCAAACGCGTTTCAAAATTAACATTTTAAGTCCTTCTTCTTTGTCTACTTTTTGCACATTTTAATCTCTTTATGTATTGTCTTAATTCTGTGCTCCAGTAGTTGCTACACTCAATATAACATGGATGAATTTTCGTAAATGGCTAAGGACAATAGATAACGAACGTTGAGAAACTGAGCCAACCAATAATACTTTTCAAGACTTTCGTACACTGAAGAAATTTAAGTGCCCAACAATTAGGACATCATAAACTGAGGACTTAAATTTGTGGCCAATGGTGAGTTATTCACTATTTTTTTTTTAAATCTCTGATTAACGTAGCGAAGAATTTAAGTTTCTCCTCTAGATGGTAATGAAAGCATACTAAATTCCGAATTATTGTTACGTATTTGTAATGAATGTTACCTTAAGATAGTGAAAAAAGGAAAATAGAGTATATTTTTTTCTTTATGAACTAAATAAGTGGAAAATAGGTTAATTTCATGTTTCTAATCTTGTGTACATTTAGTTTAATCGATAGCTGTATTGAATACAAGGAAGATGAAAAATAAAATTAGCACCTGGCCAAAATATCAAAAATTCGTCTTTGATATTTCAAATATGTGCTCTTTAGTCTCGTATAGAGAACAATAGACGCAGGACTTCCATAATATTACTTTCATGGAAGCTCTTGATCAGAGCAGAGATTAATTCCTTTGCACTTGCACTTGTACTTACCTGATACCATGACAATGTGTGTCAAATATTACATAATTTTACAATGTATGCAACACGAAGTATTCGAGCAAGAAAAATAGTTGTCTCAAATTATACATACTTCATATTTCCTTTCGTAAGATTCGTTAGTGACTAGGGTCCTACTAATTAAATTTGGATAGTTATTCATTAAGAGAAAGTATCGAAAGTATTTGATGTTTATTTTGTTCATAATTTTTCAAAATAATGGTGAAATAAATGATATTCTAATCAAAACATGTGATCCATTCTGGTCTAGCAGTTAGAAACTTACTTTTGAAACAAAATCTTCGAGTTCATATTTCATTTTCGAGTAATTTCATCACCGTTGTTGGACATGTTAATAAGTGGATGGACTGGCAATCAAATTATTTAACAATAAACAAATCCTCAAAATTACTGGGTATTTCAGTTCAAATTATTTTCTTAGAATGAGCTCTCTGAAAAGATTAAATTTGGATGTTAGCGTAGGAGAACCAGGTTCGATTCACAGCGAGAGTTATGTGGTTCGGATTGCACCAGTGTTTCTTCCAGACTTACTTTTGGAGCGGCACCGTCCCCCGGAGAACTAAGAGTGCCCCCAGAGGAGATCAAAATAATACTCTGCAATATAATAATAAATAGAATAGTACCAGCACTGCCCCCTCCCCGGAATATTAAGTGTGCCCCTCGGAACATTTTTTCTGAAAGAACGACTGGATCCCACGTTAAACTGTAGGTTCACGCCTTATATAGCCTAGCTGCTGAACGGGACCATAAAATCAAAAATCAAGTCTTAAATTTTGATATATTAGGTATATATGTATGTTATAGTGTGATATCGTCAACACTAAACACAAGAAAATAAGAATGCTTTTAATATTTCTCCCGATGCCTCGGTACATCACACCTATTTGTACGAATTACCTTAAATTTGAATTGTTACTTGAATTTATAAAGAAAATAATAATGTGTAAGCTTTCGATTCACCAGGCCAAGTTGTTTTACTTTAAGGAATATATAACATATAATTTAGAAATAAGTACATATATTCAGCGAATATCTATAGTTAAGTAGGTAAACACAAGCATAGTTGCCAAAAGACAAACTAATGATAATACGACAATACATTTCAAACAATAATAATAAACTTACTTCCGGTATATCTACATATATTTTAGTAGTACTGCGAGAGAAATTTCTTGTCTACTGCCAGTTCACTTTTTAAGCAATAAAACAGAGTGTTACGAGACCAGGCTCGTAGATAGAGGCTAGCCATTCTCTTTCTCTTCCCTCTGTGTGACTGCCTTCAATTCCCCTAAAACTATTTATAGCTCTGTGTAACTGTTAGTGTTTTGGCTACGTCCCTGTGACTCAAGTTATGGCCATGTCTGCAGTTTCTGACTAGGGCGATGACAATTATTATCCAGCTTCATCTTCAGTGGCATCCGTAGAATTTCTTCAAAAGAAGGGGGCTCATACAGTCAAACTCATATCCTTTCAGAACACATGAACATGCGATTTTTGTATGTGTGTCTTAATATTGTTTTCCATCAGGAGAGAGTTTAAACCCCGAAACACTGTTGTCTACTCCAATATCTGTTTCTATGTGGACTTCGTAAAAGGATGCCATGCATAATTTGCTATGTTTATAGAGAACTGTCAACATGAAATTTCCCTTGCAGATAGTATAACTACTAGGCATAACTTCATAATACGCTAAAGTTAAAATAGTGTTTATGAATAAATAACAAACATTAAAGTACTGATTTCATAGAATTATTCTTGCCTACAAAAACTTCAATTCAGGTTGTATTGTATTTATATTATGCTTACCTATTTGATAATCTGAAGCAGGCCTACCCAAGGTAGCCACCGCCGTAGCCATAGCCTAATCCGTAAGCACCAAGGCCATATCCCAATCCCAAACCTGGTTTACCAATTGCAAGAGCGGGTTTGACAGCAACAGGAACTGCTACTGGTTTGGGAACGGCTACTGGATGAGGAACAGCTACAGGAACTGGTTTTGGCACAGGAACAGCATAAGGTTTTGGAATAGGGACACCAACTGGTTTAGGAACTGGAACAGCTACTGGATGTGGGATAGGGACAGGTACGGGCTTATCAACAGGAACAGCAATTGGTTTTTCTACTGGGACTGGCACAGGGTGTGGCACATGAACAGCGTATGGCTTGTCAACTGGAACAGGTACGGGATGAGGCACAGGAACGCCCACTGGTCTGTCTACTGGTACAGCAACAGGATGCGGCACAGGATATGGAATGTGCTTCGTGATGTGAATCGATTTTGTAATTGGTGGAAGATGTGCGATTGGAGCTGCAAGTGGAGCATGTGCAATTGGTGCAGCTGCAAATGCATGTCCTAAAGGAGCAGCTCCAATTGGAGCGGCTAATCCAGCGATCCCTCTCTTCTCATGTTTCTTCTCCTCTTCTGCCGTTGAGAATGAGGCAAGAATGAGCAGAGATAGACAAACCTGAAATTAAATAATAATAATATTTTACCAGAGAACAATATTGTTGCAAATTTCATATAACAAACTACGTAAATAGTACATTACGCTTAAATTAAGGAGAATACGTACTATTAAGCACTGATGTAACATTAATATTACCTTGCCAGTTTCTAACCCTATAATATTTTGGAAAGTTTAGTTGTAAAATCGTTCTAGTGGCTTGTCTCTCTTCGTAAATCGGGAAATACGGAACTGTTTAAATAACCTTACTGTCATACTTTCAGAAGTGAAATATAGACAAAATTTTGATGTACACTTCTTGTAATATTGGAGTTATCAACGATGTCCTAAAACTTTACCGTTGAATAGCAGTAGTACATAGTTTTATATTTATGACGAAATATTACATGCACAGATTAATATCAGATGTAATATCTAGAATAAAAGAGTAAATTATCTTTGCTTCCTTCCTGCTTATTTCATTTCTAAATTTTAAGGGTTGAAGTTTGTCAGTCATGGTACTAGAATTATTTGTTTTGTTTATAACATGCAAGGAGAATTTTTTTTGTATGAATACACTCCCATCTAGTTTTCGATTGTTTGCGAGTTTTTTTCTTATATGCCAGAAAACTCGGAATTCATTTTATGATATTACCTATATATTTTATGATATTACAGAACTTTGATAGGTGTAACACGGGTATTCAAATTTCTTTTTAACGAAAGACCTTTTTGAGTATTGGACATAATCGATTCAATAGCTTGTAGGATAGGCGAACGAAACGACCGTCACACAGGGTGGTAAAGAGGTGTGGCTAATCAAAGATACTACAGCGCGATCGAGTGATTGAGTAACTTGCAGATCTGCTTCTTTCGTGTATAAAGTGGTGTGAATGAATACAAAGAAGTGGCAAAACCGTAGCCCTGTCATTTACCAAAACTATCTCTATGGCTTATGGAACCCGAAGTTTCAATGTCCTATTCGCGAAAGCTCTCCATTGGCTTCTGTCCTTAGCCAACTGGATCTAACTTTTACTTTCTATTTTTATTTCTTCGAGATCAATCTTAATTTTGACCTCTCATCTGCGCCTCGGTCTTCCTAAGGGTCTTTTTCCAATTGAGTTTCCAGTTACATTTTTGAAAGAATTTCTAATTTCTTACATCCTGGCTACATGATCTGCCGATCTAAGTCTCCTAGATATTATAAACCCTTACAATGTTAGGCAAATGATATAAATTATACAAATTCCGCCATTCCCCATTCCCACCCCTGTTGGGTTTGAATATTTCACCCAGAGTGTTATTTTAAAATGCACATAGTCAGCGTTTTCCCCTCAGAGTAAACGACGATGTTTCGCAACTATACAGCGCAACAGGCATAATTATAGTTTTATATAATTTAAGTTTCAAATTGTTTGACACAGTTCGCGAAGACAAAAGAGTTTAGTCTAAATAATAACATTAATTTCCTGCTTTCAGTCGATATTTAATTCCTTTGTCGATGTGGTTTTGGTCCGTCAAAATTGATAATAGATATTGGAAAGTATCTACTTGTCGAAAATATAATTTTATATTGCCTTTCCGAGTCATAACTTGAAGTATCACGGCCACAGTAGATGCCTTCCCATTTGCTTAGACCATTTAAAGGAAACTCGCAGAACCACTTTCAAATGGTATGAACGCTATTCCTTAGTATGGTTTACTTAATATAATTTTATAAATGTTGTTAAATGGCATTGTAAAATATTTTCTTATGGCTTGTGGCTATTCAGCCATTTGTGATGGGGTGCCTAGTGAAATCTTTAACGAAAGAGTTGGTGACCCTTGACCTCCAGTTTTGAATGTATTTATAGGATAGAATATGAAGTGAAGATAACTTCTAAGTTTGGAACGGGAATACCACTTTATGTTGGCTAGAGATAATAAAGGTCTATTCCTCTATTGTACCATCATAGCTGCCATATTGGATTCCGGTATGTTGGATTCAGATTAAGTTTTACTTTTTTTTTAATAGGAAGAGGTCTTGAGCATATCGTTTTGAGGCAGCTTTTCACCACAACACACACATTTGGAGTTATTTCCAATTTATCTCTAATCATTTATTAGTTATTACCTTCATTAATATCTGTTTATATAACTTACAATTGTCTTTCTAAAATTACAAAGTACCAATGCCTCATATTGTATATTGTAAATACATTCACACTTAATAGTAGTAGTTTAATATTAATCAATTGAGCTAATTTTTTCCCACGGATTTCTCTGCTCTGGTATGGAACCATTTTAGGGGTAGGACACAAAATAACTCAGAAGTCGAGGAATAAAGATCCGTATATACATAATGTGAACTAGGAAATTATAATATTTGTCCATATTGTAAAAAAAAGTAATAAAAATTAGGACTTACAATTTACATATGGCATTATTATACAGTAAAAGATAAATTCTGACCAAAGCGTATATTATCTAATAAATAATAGCGTTTTATTCAGGTATTATTTTATGAGACTATTATTAACATACAATAAAATACGTATGATTATATAAAACACACACAGACTTGAAAGTTATGAAATATGACGTAGAACAATAGAGCTTAAAATTATCCGATTCAATTTTCATATATTGATATTTTCATTAGATAAGAATTTATTTTTAATTTTAAAACGACTAAAAATAGTCTGTGTCAAGTTAAGAGCTTATCTTAACGTTAGTTTATAATAAAAATAACTATTAGATATTATAATGTCCTTCGTTTATTTTTTTCATATTATTTTCTCTGCGAGCATGTGCATGTCTATATCCAGCCTTTTATTCACGTTTCTTTGAAATAATAACATTTATCAATAAGAACAATTAATTGAGGTGTGTTTTAGAAGAACGCTGAAGTATGACATATTTCGTTACATGCTAACAACATTCTCATAGACCTAGTACTATTAGAACTACTATTTCAATTAGTTAACATTCAAAAGCAATATTTTTATACGTCACGTAGAAATAGCTTATATTCTTTAACTAGCGCTTTTTTTAATTCGTGTGTCAAATGAAAGTCAATTTGTACGGTTGGTTGATCTGAAGTTTAAGAGTGTACCGAGGCTTCATGAAAACGTGAACCTAAACCTTAACATTGGAATCCGCACTACATGAGCATCTACCGGGAATCGAACGGAGGTCTCCCACATCAAAGGAGTGTATGCTACTCATTTTCTTACGTTTATGCGATTACAGAATATGTCATATGTTGCAACGTTATTCGAACACAAGCTTTAAGTCAATAAAATCAGGAGGATAAATTCTGTGATTCAAAACTTTGATTCCATTTATTTTCCATGTTTTTTTAAAATTATTATTTAGTTATTTTGCAAGAAAATCTATGTTTATTATGTTGAAAAGACAGCTGCGAAATGAGATAATTAAAATAAACATGGAGAATAAGTTGGATCAAAGTTTTCAATCATGGAATGTATCCTTCTGATTTTATTGATTAAAAGTTTGTGTTCGAATAACGCTTAATGCATTCTGTAATTCCAGAAAACCCTACAAAATCTGACAGTTTACAAATAGACGAATTGATAGTTGTGTAAACTATTTCTGCTTGATATGTGGTACCAATATTTTTATTGCGATGGAAATCAATTGTGTTAGTAATTTTGATAGTACCACATACCATTTACAATATTATTAAATGGGACAATTAAATTCATGCCATAAAATTTGCCATAAATATTATGTCATGACACGCTTCAAGTTTTGAATATCTGCATTATCTGTGCTTTTTTTTTGAGGCAAAGGGAATGGGCTCGACCGTTCGTAACAAATGACAGTATGTGTACCCTGTATTTCTAATGTATTTGGTAAGAAGTGACAATATTCACAATAACTGAATCAACATCGAGATATGAATATTCAAACTTTTAGATCAAGGACAAATTGAACCAGTAATTGCAGAATAATCCGTGCACTTTTTGATTATTTTATTTTATTAATTGTGGAGAGCACTTAATTTTCTCTTTAGAAGCACAAACCCAAAAATAAATGACTCTCAATAATGAAAGAAACAATTTTAAAAAAAATACAGGAATTGTCCTCTAATTGTCGATTAAATTTGTCTTTGGATAATGACAGAATATTGTTCTCTAATATTGATTGAACTTGCCTTTGGATAAGAATTGAATATTATTCTCTAATTACTGATTGAACTTATCTTCCGACAAGGATTGAATATTGTTCTCAAAATGAACTTGTCTTTAAACAAGGATTGGATTTTGTTCTCTAAACTATTGATTGAACTTGTCTTTACGTAGACAATGATTGAAATATTCATCTCTTGAAGCTGATTGAATTTTTTTGAATATTGTCACTCTCTACTAAAATACATTGGAAAGATGATGAAGCCGAGCTGCCATCTCTCAATGGTTAGCGTTCGTTTAAAAATTAACCTTAAGTCGATTGATTTTCACGGAGGAGTGTCTTTTCCGTTTTCTTTGAAATGAACTCCAGTTATAATGAGGCAACTTTATTGATTTATTCTTTAAATCTTGTTAAAAGTCTCTTGCATTTTCTTATTAATATTGCTTAAATAGATTTGAAGGGGAAAAAAATCAGTAAAATCAAGTCATTAAAATACCAGTTCATTTTAAAGAAAACACAAGAATGAATGAATAATTATAGTTTACTGGAAACGTCAGTAGCAAGGTTACTTGTTCCCGCGAAAACAGAAGAATATTTCTGGGGCTGAGAAGTAAAGTAGTACAAGTAATAAAATATTAATTTCACAGAAGAAGCGAAAAAAGTGTTTGCAAGACAATATTTTGTTGAATTCAGTCGAGTATTTATTAACATAAAAAAAAATTCATTTCCTGCGTTCCAGTTGCCCATATCTCAAAACGTTCCTAGTGTCCCTCGTATTAATGTAATTAGAGAAAAATAACTCAATTTCTGCCAAAAAGTGAATTGGCATAGTTAACCCGCTTAGCCCCAGGTTTGAGGAGATATTCAATTTCCTAAAAGGAGTTAAGAACCTTATATGTTCCACTTTAAAAAAAAAAAAAAAAACGTAGAAAAATATATTTCAATAGAAATGTATTAACTCAGTAGGAGACTCAGTGGTTGAGCGATCGTCTCTAATCCGTAGTTCGATCCCAGGCCGAAAGAGTTTATGCTAGAGAAATATTATGCCCATGAGTTTTCTTGCTGGTTCTCCAAGTTTCCTCCCATATTCTGATTCTACCAGTTATCTTATTGCTATTCACCATCTTCAATTGCTCGTCTCCTTTAACCTAAAGGCCATAAATATCGAACATAAAACTAGAACTTCCATATAATTAATTCAGCGAATTAATATAAGTTACTGTATAATGAAATATTCTTGAGTGATTCTTAAACTGCGACGTGTGTGCCTAATAATAAAGGTGCCGCGAAATAACACTTGTTATTACAACTTTATATAATGATAGAGTCTAATGTATAGGTCTCAATGATGAAAACAAGAGAAACTGAAAAAAAAAAAAAAAAGTGAATCATTAACCGATTTTTGTTATTGTTGTTGTTGTTAATAATGATTCCTCAAGAAATTCAGTTTTGGTACTGACATATAATTACTTACTTGAAGAGGAAATAAAATGTTCAATGAATATTCAATGAGATTTAGTTTAAAAATCTCTCAAATTTTGCGCTCTTGGTGGCAAAATGTAACATATGTTCAAAGTAAAAGGAAGAAATGATTGAATAAAAAAATGGAAGAAAGTATGAGAACCGCGAGAAGGAAAACAGGGACATGAGATTGTCCACAACAAACTCACATAAGCTAGAATTGAACCAGGGATCCTTCTCACCAGAGACGATTATTTAACCATCATAAAATTGCTTAAAGAGGAGGAACAATGCGGACTACTCCAAAATTTAAAAAAAAAAGTCAATCATAAATTTGTTATGAGACGATACTGTTGTCACTTTTCTCAATCACTGTATTGACCATATAGTAAATTAGAAGTAACCCAACAGCTTTAGTATTTTCACTTTGTGCTGTCACAAACTAACCATACAGGTTTTATTTTTTCAACTGTTCCACAAAAATATTCACCACCTTAGGAGAAATCAGTTAGTACCTTCTAAATGTTTTATGTATATAATAATAATAATAATAATAATAATAATAATAATAATAATAATAATAATAATAATAATAATAATAATAATAATATAGAATTAAATTGTTTTTCGAGAACTTATGATGATTTCCCCGAGAAAATCATACTTTATATCTCTTAATTAATAATTAATAATGAGACTCACCAGTGACTTCATGCCTTTTAATGTGTATGTCCCGTTTGCTATTGTTGTAAAAGGTTTTTTAACCTTTACGTAAAAAACGAACGGTGAGCTCCCTTGGTCACTAACAAAATGCTTCGAAGAAAGTGGATGCTACTTGCTTATATACCGGGTTAAAGGAATCGCATGGATATCTTGGGTGTGTGGTCACTTTTATGAAACTTTCACCGACCTCCAGAAAACTTCTCTTGTTCCTTCCGAACCGACCATCAGCAGAGAGAAGTTGACTTGGGTCCGTTCGGAAGCTAGTGTTGCCAACCACAGGGTGCAAAAATGATCTTAATCGTGTATAGCTATATTGAAACCGCTTATCTTAGAAAGAAGGATGCTATTTAGGAGAGAGAGAGTGTATACAGAAAAGACATATGTGTACATGTATATGTAAGATTGGGAGTAGAGGGGGAAGAAAGAGATAGAAGAAAGAGAAGTGAAGGGATATTGTAATGGAGAGCAGACATCATTCTATTGTGAAGTTATTTCTTCTTCGTCGTCGCCAGTTTGATAATAAAAACGTAAGCACACTTTCATTGCATAATACTTCCGCTCCCAGATCTTTTTTGATTACTTAAGATTTTTAGTTCAGCATTTGTTTACAGGAAGTCGTCTTTCATTGGAATAGTTGAAAACCAGGTCATACCCAATGTTTGAGAATGGACAATGCCATTAAATTCCTATAGCGAATATATTGCACTTGAAATGTCTAGATTTTAGTATATTGCAAGGAAATGTTTTCAAAAGGTCTTTCCTTTTCCTTAAATATATGAAATGACTCCATGCTCTTAAGACTCCATGGTCAATGAATGAGAAGAAGTAGGAAATGTTTGGTGGAATGAGGATATGGGAGAAAAAAGAAGGAGAGTCCCTGAACAAACCTTTACACAAATTTACCATCACAAATATTGTCCATCACAAATTTACTTAGATTAGGATCGAACTAGGAAGCCTTTGCTTCAAAGGTGAGTGCAATAAAATTTTATTTTAAAACATAGCCCCAACTTAAGCACTTATCTCAATGTTCTTGTTTAACTTTTCGACTTAATCCAATATGTCAGGGTTACGAACACAGAATTTTCGAGGACAGTTAAAAATACCATGCATTTTTTCAAAGGGGCTCGACATCCTAATGGGTTTGACCTCATTATTGTTAGTCGAACGCTTCAGATAGCTCGACTACACGGTATCGGGCACCACAGCCAATGGGCCTCCGTTTTTAAATTTATGTTAGACATATTAAATGTATTTGCATGTAAGCAACAGGTAAGTGAGTGGGCTGATCATGGTTCGGTTCCTGGTTTGAGCACGCACTTTCCGGCGTTACCCATCATCATGAGCCGAAGAAAGAGCTATTTGAAGAAAAATATAGTAAGCGAACTGTAGTCGAGAAAGGTGAATGTAAGCCTATGTATTTTTTTGATGAGCCATCACTCAAAATTAATAATTGTATTCTGTGTATTACAGTGTTCAGAATCATATGCGGCACCTTTAGTAGAGACGGTTTAAACATTATAATAATCCTATATCTAGTAGGTCCAGAGAAACATCCTTCTTTCAATCTCCTTTACAGGCTGAGTTTATAAATATCCTTTATTATTATTATTATTATTATTATTATTATTATTATTATTATTATTATTCAAATTTTTAAGCTTACTTGTGGGACTTACTAAACACTATGCAAAATCTTATCTCATTGAGTAAGGGGATACTAAAGAGATATAAGCTATGACATTTTGAAATAAAATTAAATTATTTTTTTATTATTTTAATGTCCCACGATGATAACGATGATTAAGGCAAGTGAATGATGATGGAAGAATTGATGAAATGATCATGTGAGAGCAAGCGGAAGTTCCCCGATAAAACGCACAGGTGATGTTCTCTCTCACACATTTACTTCACCGGGATCGAACCAGGAATCTCACGCACAAGAGGTAAGCGCTCTACCACTGAGCCACCACGTACTCTGACTGAAAGTTTATATTTTTACTGTAAGCAAAGATGTGTATTACTAACTTTTTAACCCTTATTATGTGAGTATTTGAAAAATGAAATCCAAAATGAGTAGCAGTTTGAAACCTAATGTTTTTTTTTTTATTATTATTATTAAGATACTGCTGAATATAACACCGATTATAAAAATGAAATGAAATCTTTGTGTTTTACGTCCCGCGGTTAAAGGAGACGGTGGTGATGAGTAATGAGTGAAATGGTGGAATGAAGAAAGTGGAAGGAAACGGGAGAACCCCGAGAAAACCCACGCACAAGGTGTTTGTTCACCACAAAGTTCACTTGGTGGGGGCTGGAATCGAACCCGGGACCTCAAGCACCGGAGCTGAACGCTCTACCACTGAGCCACCGCGGCCCCCCTACACCGATTATAATGTACAGTACATACCCAGCTTACTGATCCAAATGAGAACGGTCCCGAGTAATGTAATAGAGTACAGTCAAAGTAATACTTAAAGAGAGATAGCTATAATTCCACTAACGTGAGGAGCAGATAAAGGTAGCAAACATTATAGCTAAAAGGTCTTTGAAACTTACATTCAAGAATTGAAATACAAAATGTTTGTTTGTGTTTTGCCAGGTTGACCATTTATGTTTTGTGCAAGTATGAGCACTCACAGCTATGAACATAAGATCTATCAACCATTTAATCCTATAGTAATTTAACATGATAAATGTATTCTGGTTCAACTTCTGAAGAAGACCTCGAACTTCGATAGCAGGCCAAATGCTTCTTCATATCATCTGCTTGCATTTTCTGCGCTCATTTGATTATATTAGTTGGAAGTTCTAGTCTCATACGGTAATTACCAAATCTCAGGCTCAAATAGTTCATTCGTCGATACGGACTAAAGTTGTGAGGTTTCTTCACAGTCTCATATGACAAATGCTGTGACAATATCTTTAAATAAGTATTTGTTCAGCTTTTTTCCATTTTTTCTTTCATTATTAGCTTTTTCTTCGCAAAATATCTTTGGAATTAGCATCCCTGTTAATAAAAATTTAAAAAACAAGCTGTGAGTTACATGCACTGTGATTATCCATTAGCTAATATTGCCTCATTTGCCATCAGTAAACGTGTAAATGTGCTTTTGACAAGGATGTTTAGCATTACTGTTCTTTGCTTCCCTACATTGTAACGTTCATTGTAACTGTAGTTTGTAATTTCAAAACCTCAAAGGTCACACTCTTTTATCTTTTGAATTATCTCTGAGTGGTATCACTTGTTCTTAATGTACCGTGGAACGCATTGCACCCGCGTAGAATAATAATACAACTTCCATATTTTCGTGGCTTCCTTCTTGAAGTTACGTAATAAGTGGTTGGTAATTTGCTTATTGTTCCCTAAGGAGTCTCAAAAAATGTTTCTTTTTTAACATACAGTATACAGATTTAGGGATCTAGGTCACCATTAGCTGCACTTATTCTTTTTCACATAGTACAGCCTAATACAATACATTACATAAAAGAAACACAGGAACAAATAGGTTGTCATTGTACGAGAACTCCTTATTTAATAAAAAAAATAAGTTGTGAGGAAACGGCTTAGGAATATTCCCATTTCTGGTACAATATTGTACTGTAGTTTATTTCGATTAGGAATAGGTTTTCTTTTAAGATACCGGTATATATTTACTGGACTTTAACAATATAACTTCCTTATTACATGAAATCCACTCAGGGGCGTACGGTACCTATGGGAAGCCTACCGGAACCGGACCCCCCCCCCCCCACACACACACAAAGCTTCCTAATTAAATATACTGTACATCTGTAGGCTTTCTCAATACAACTATACTCGTTTAACACGGGAAATGGATTGATATAAAATTAAAATTTTATTACATTTCCTCTGTACGCCTTCTCTTATAAAAACCACCTAGTTCTCTTATTATTATTTTTTTTTTCTGAAAATATAGGTGGAAGTATTTTACAATTACTTATTGTCTTTTCTGCCGCAGAATAATATCCATTCAATAGTACATAGATGTAGTGGCTTGTTGTATTGGACCCACCCTTCCTCCAAAGCTTGGACCTCTCCCAACAAAAATTTCTCGGTTTGTGCCTGACTCCACTCCAGAATATTGCAGTCAGATAACTATGCTACTCAAACATAAAGTAGGAATCTCAGAGAAGACAAGGGGCCGTTTCCTAGACAACTCAATCTTGTTGTTTTTTTCTTAAATTTTTATTATTATTCATATTGTCCGTCAGCCTATTCGTTATCTTCTCCAGATCAGTGATAATTTCAAGGAGAAGTGCGGGTGGAATCTCCCTCTTTCCTCCCGGAGCTAGGAGACTTTTCCTCCTCGTGGATATATCCGTTCTGATCAACGTAAATGACCAGTACTTTTGTAGTTGTACTTCTACCCTCTGTGTGTTGAAGTCCCTCTTCCCGGGGAAAATTCTTCTGGAATTATCAGTGGTCCCGATTATGTACACACACGTAAAAGAAATAGTCTACCATTAGTATCAAGTTCTAAACTAATTTTATTTTTACATTAACTCTCCAGGTTCTTTTATTTAACCGACTTTAGAAAAAGGGAAGTTCTCAGTTAGACCTGTATGTATGTATGTATATACCTGTATATACCACATCAAAATATGATCAAGGTTTCTCGTATAATCACGTACAACGCTACATTAATCAATTATATCGAGACACTTTGGTCGTATTTCGATGCGGTTTTTACTAATCGAATAAACAATTTCCAAGGAAAGTTTATATGTGTAAAATATTTGAAAAATATACAGTATTAATTAATTAATTAATTTTAAGAAATGAGAAATAATATCCTAAAATATGATGCAACAAGATATCCAATAACGACGGGTTGCATAAATCAAGGCGTAAGCTTAGTCAGCTTAATGATTTAACACTGGTGATGGATATTTAAGTCATTAATGATTTTATGGCTGTTGACATGCCGGTCTTGTTCAAATTTCTGCAGAATATCATAGATTTTTTCGTGTGGTTGGTCGCCCACTCCTAGGAGCATCTTGGACATTAAAAATTTCCAGAAGAAAACGATTGTTTTGTTGATCTTTCTTTCTGTGTTTCCTGTTTAAACTGCCTAAATATACCCAGCCTATCAACAACGAACTTATAGGCAGTCGCGGTGGCCCATTAGTAGAGTGCTTAAATCCGGTTTCAAGAGTCGGATAATGGATTCCATGTCGGTGAGTTCATGACGGGCGACATTGAGAGGAAGACATTCAAACACGGAGGCAAAGAAGGATACACTTACATATGCATAGTTAGAATTGGAGAAAATTATCAGACACCATTCATATTCTGAAAAATATTATGACTTTATGGGGCATGAGAATAAGTTTCCTAGTCGAATCTGCGAGTATCACACACGCAGTTGTCGAATTAAGGTGGAGAACTTTCTTTTTTTTCTTGAAGTATCAGATAGTTGCGCAAGGAAAGAAAGATTTTAACATTTGGATAACGAAGAATTAAAATTTTTTAAAGGTTTCGGAGATGGGTTTCGAGACAAGAACATCTCGAATAAAAGCCAGAATCGTAGTCACTTACACGCGGAGAATGCTATTTGACGAATCATGTTGTGCTCGTATATCTCAAGAATGCCAATACTATTGATATTCCAACAAGTTCCATTAAAAAAAAAAAAAAAACAAAAAACAATACAGAAAACCAAAACAAACGACTTTAAAAACGCACTAGAAAGCAAAAAATGAAAACTTAAAAAAGTACAAATCAACTTCGAAAAAGCATAAAAAAGGCAAAATATAATAAAAACGCTAGAAAGCAAACAACAACAATAATAAAGCTCCTAAAAATCACAAAATTATTTATTACTATTATCTACCAAAAATTTTTTAAAGTAGCGCCGAGCCAAATATAATAATGATTCACAAAATTACCATAGAAATAGGTTTATATTAGGCATTACTTTGTAAGACTTGGCAAGACTTCTTTTTTAAAAAATAAAAAACAGCAATAAATTATTTTGTGGTTAAGAGCTCTATTGTTATTATTGTCTCCTTTCTGGCACTTCTATTATCTTTTTTCTTTCAGCGACTTTTTTTGAAGTCGCTTCATATTTTTTTAAAAGAAGTTTTTATATAATTACCGTGCTTTCTTCCCGAAAATTAAGGATAGTTTAGCGAAGGATGAAAATTGAAAATTATTACTGTACTGGAAAACGACTTCCGTGATTTAGTTTATCATGTCGTAAACTGCTCCATGACTGAAAAATAAAACGAACAAGTCAAAACAACAAAAGATACATTAATTGGAGTGTTAGTGAGAACAGGTCTGCCAACTTCGATTCATGATTTAACTTTAGCGTCGTATATGGACCACCTTTTGGAAGAGAGTTGGCCATGCAAATAATTAAAAAGGCTTTATGTTGAAAAGGGAAAACACAAAACAAAACAAACAAATAAACAAAAAAGGAAAGAAAAAGGTCAGTCATACTATATTTGCTACTGGCGCTTGTCAAGTATAAAATTCTGGCCATGACACGCATCCCATCTTCTTCCAAAAACAAAAAGTTTACTAATGTATGCGTAGTTTGATACCTGATTTTTACTATTTACTAGCAAAAGTTCTCATTCACAAGATTAGAAATACAGTTTAAGGTAGTAGTTCTCAACCTTTTTTGACTGACGACTAGGGATGCGGACGAGACAAGATTTGTGGCTGTCTCGACTCGAAAATGTGCTGTAAAAGTGATGTCTCGACTCAAAAAATGTATTTTTTTTCTGTTGGAAGAGCTGTGTCTCGACTCGAATTTTGTCAGGAAAATCCAGTGTCGACTCGTCTCGTGCGCATCCCTACTGACGACACACTTTACTAATGTTTTTATTAAATAATAGTTCCTAATAATAATAATAATAATAATAATAATAATAATAATAATAATAATAATAATAATTATAACTTCTATTATAATAGTGAAACCAATTAGTTCTTATATGACTCTATAAAGCTTTTAGTATTATTGCTACCGCTGGAGGTGTTGACTGGTACAGTCGCCCTCGATTTTAACTAATTATTATGAAATTCTTCGTGATTTTTAAATTCTAAAATTTTGAGACACACTTTAGGGGACTGCGCGACACACCAAAGAATCGCAACACATAGGTTGAGAATCACGGACTTAAGGAATATAAAGCTGTTAATTTTAATATTCTAAAAATTACGCCCCTTTCCCCTCTCTAGAAGAGTAATTTTTTAAAAATACTGCAACGCGTGCGTAATGTAGAATTGCTCTTGTATCGAAACTCTGATTTCGAACATAAGCGAATTTTCACATACGATATTTTCTGAATAAAGAATCGAAAATGTTCATATTACATCAATTGGGGCGGTCTATATAAAAACGGCACATAGAAGAAAACTGTGTTTTGATTTAAAACAAAACGAAAGTGATACTACTGAATGCTGACAACAAAATAACGATTACTGGGTTGGCAACAAATCTTATAAAAGATACATCTTTTGCAAAACATAATTTCCCGATAACACTGTATTGCAGTTGTATATTTTTTAGAAATACATACAAATGTGCAGTATGTTTATGTACCCTTTTATGCAGAACATTTTTGTAGTACAGAACGGATAATTGAAAACCATATAATCAAAAACTTTCTTTATTTCCCAAAATGTATTGAAACTGAGACTTACGAAAATTTACAGTCAAATGTTCGATAAAGTCAATATTGTCCTGCAATAATAATAATAATAATAAATACAAATTTTTAAAATCATTCACTTTTAGTTGATTCACTTCAGAGTAACGATACCATGTAGTTCTTAAGTTGCGAAAATCTCCAGTCTCCTGAATAGGTCGCCAGTAAGTAAACACATCATACTGTACAAGATAAGTTTTAGAATACAGTAACGCATCATTGTGTAATGATTTGATGATAACATATTTCACTAAAGTAAAGGGAATCTTCATTTCTGACATCATTGTGTAATGATTTAATGATAACACATTTCACTAAAGTAACGGGAATCTTCATTTCTGACATCATTGTGTAATGATTTAATGATAACATATTTCACTAAAGTAAAGGGAATCTTCATTTCTGACATCATTGTGTAATGATTTAATGATAACATATTTCACTAAAGTAAAGGGAATCTTCATTTCTGACATCATTGTGTAATGATTTAATGATAACATATTTCACTAAAGTAAAGGGAATCTTCATTTCTGACATCATTGTGTAATGATTTAATGATAACATATTTCACTAAAGTAAAGGGAATCTTCATTTCTGACATCATTGTGTAATGATTTAATGATAACATATTTCACTAAAGTAAAGGGAATCTTCATTTCTGACATCATTGTGTAATGATTTAATGATAACATATTTCACTAAAGTAAAGGGAATCTTCATTTCTGACATCATTGTGTAATGATTTAATGATAACATATTTCACTAAAGTAAAGGGAATCTTCATTTCTGACATCATTGTGTAATGATTTAATGATAACATATTTCACTAAAGTAAAGGGAATCTTCATTTCTGACATCATTGTGTAATGATTTAATGATAACATATTTCACTAAAGTAAAGGAAATCTTCATTTCTGACATCATTGTGTAATGATTTAATGATAACATATTTCACTAAAGTAAAGGGAATCTTCATTTCTGACATCATTGTGTAATGATTTAATGATAACATATTTCACTAAAGTAACGGGAATCTTCATTTCTGACATCATTGTGTAATGATTTAATGATAACATATTTCACTAAAGTAAAGGGAATCTTCATTTCTGACATCATTGTGTAATGATTTAATGATAACATATTCCACTAAAGTAAAGGAAATCTTCATTTCTGACTAGCGAGACGGGTTTGTTTTTAAAAAGAAACTGACCAGAAAAAGCTCGTAGTAATGTAAAAGCTCTGTGTTCAAAACAATTTTAGAAAGTGATGGATTTTTCTTCCACGACACCGTTACAGTTAGATAAGACTTTGAATTAGCAATCACCTCCTTTTGTAAAATTTTCTTTCTGATCAGCCCAAAGTGTCGGTCGCACTGGGAGAAGCTATGTCCTCTGGCCGGAAAAAAAGTAGAAGCACATCCTTACCGAAGAGTAAACTCTCGCAAACTGAAGAGTAAACTTAGTCATCAGAAAATTTTTCTACTTTGACTACCTGTGCCCATCAGAAAGCATATACGACACCGTTGACTTCAAACAGCATGTACCACCTTCGTTTTTGAGGTATTGCATGATACTGGCATTACTGAACCTTTAGACACAGGAGAACAAAAATATGTAATCTGTGTACAAAGGACACATAAGCTTATGTGTCCTTTTTACGTATATGTATTAATAGTTTAAATACCGAATTTTACACTCTTAACTCAAGTGAATCGTCACATTAGGTTTTTTTTTTTTTTTTTTTTCAGAACGTTCAGAATTTTATATTTAAAGCAGATACTTGTTCATCAAGGTCATTAACAAGAGATTTAGCTAATCAATCTTTAGATTGTATTTGATATAATCGCAGTATTTGAAAAATATAAATCGATATATTACGTTAAATTCTCCTACACCAAATCTAATGCAATAGTCAAAAAAAAAAAAAAAAACTCTGGAATACTAATCAATGATATAATTTTTCTGATCGTTGGGTGACATGCATGTGGGCACATCACACTTGAATTCTGTGGGTAGGCTATAACACCTCTCAGAAACACAGAAAAACTACTTACACTTGAGATGGAAACCCTGACCACATGGCGAAAATACGTATACACGCCCATGTTAACAGGATTCTTAGCCTCTCAGATCAATATATGCACAATGAATGAAACCAGTATTTTCTGTGTACTAGTGTGCTGTTACTACTAATGTCAAAACATTACAAGGACTATGCTAACCTATATGATTTTATGCGGTATCAAGTGTTTGTTGCTCTATTCTCATTTAATATACGCATACTCTGCCCTGCTCTCTACACACGCACCCCCGCGCGGGTGGCAATGCTTCGCTACTTGCCTGCATTCGTAGAAAGCTTTCTTAGCACAGGTACAAGTGAGGAGAACGCAGGGGGATGTTATCCCCCCCACTTCCAGAAAATGTATGTGGCGTCCCCCATTTAAAAAAAAATAACAATGGGGAAAGGTAGGCACGGGGGACGACGTGACGTCAAGCGTCCCCCTACTTTTTCAAATCCACTTTTATCCCTGGTTCTTAGTGGAAACCTAGCACAAATTTGTACTTTTTTCCCTGCACAGTCATTTTCATGACACGTCCGGACACATGTTCATACCCATGAGACTACGCAGTGGCGTAGGGAAGGGGGGCCCGGAGGCCCCCCTCCCCCAAAGAGGTCCGACAATGTACTTTGGTACTTTAATGTTTGTATTTTTTAAAATATATTTTTATGTTTATATATTTTTTGTTTGCATTTTTCTATATGTACCTATAACAGCACTTGCCTCCCCCCCCAAACACACATCCTGGCTATGCTACTGAGACTACGCAATTATTAGGGTATGCTCCGTAATAGTAACAATCGAGAGCGTCTTAGGGAATGAGTTGAAGCAAGCAATACAAGTGAAAGTTTTTTATTATTATTTAATTTTTTTTTAATATGGCGGACTATTGTGCTTCTGCACCAAATATATTTTCCACTTTAATGACAAAACCCTCAAAAATATTAACATAGGGATGCAAATAACCACTCGCTCGGGGCGAGTGGTTGATCGGTGTGGGCGAGTTTTTAATATCACTATTATTTATTTCAAAGGTAAGTAAATGATTTCTATTGTAGGATGTGGGCTAGTTTTTTTTCTTGGGCTATTGCTTATTTGCATCCCTGTATTAACACAATTATTTACTTACCTGATAATATGAAATATAGATGACTTCAGAATTACTTTTCATGCAGTTCACCTTCTGAATTAGTCTGGACAAGTGACACTTTCAACCAGTAACAACAATATTTCTAGAATAAAACATTTCTTGTACGCAAACCGTGCGGGTGGATATTTATCCTTTCTGGACATCCATCCCCTTTTCTAACTGAATCTTTTGCACTGGAAGATTTGTAGTCTTCTGCAATAATTTACATTTGGCGTACCAAACGGTATGTATCAAAGATACTACTATTCATTGAAATCGTTGGACAGGTACACGTTTGTTACCATTGAGTTGTATCAGTTTCATTCTTGTCTCAATAGTTGGATGAGAAGATATGGAAAAAAAAATGTTTGAAGATATAATATTGAAATATAAAAGATACGGGCCATCGCACTAAATGTTCTTGCTCCCATATATTAAATTAAGTCATGCTGCAGTTAAAAATAAAAAGTTCTAGTAGTAGAGAATAGGAGAAATCAAACAACAAAGAATATAATTTGCTACCAAACAGTGTATCAATATATTTTCCTACGTTGTACATAAATACATTTAAAATATCTATCTAGATCTATGTCAATTTATATAACAACAGAACAAAACTATCAATTGCATCAGACTGATGACGAATGACACACGTTTACACGCCATAAAAAAGTTTTCTACCGCATACTTCGCATGAGAATTTCTCTCTTAAGTATATAACGTTGTTCAGCTTTACGTGACCTATCTATTGTCAACATTATAATGCAGTGGTTCTCAACCTAATTACTATCACGACTCCCATTTTATCATATCCTCTTACCAGCGACCCTCTTATAATTTCTGGTTTGTAATAAACTTGTGTGGGATTTTAAATATATCTATTGCGGAGATCTCACGATATCCGTCTATTTCTATAATAGTATAATTCATTTCTTGTGTATGGTGGATACAATAATTTTCCTAAAAGCGAATGGATTAAAATCAACAAGTCCTCACAACTGGTATCTGTAACGAATACTTGGCCAAAGTCCGGCTGAAGAGGAGAGAAGAATATGCTGGTCAGTTTTATGCTGCCTTAAAAGTAATAATTTCAATTACTACATCGTACCTGAGCGAAAGCGGTTTTTCTTCCCTTTCAAGCATTAAAACAAAGATAAGAATTCGCTTGTCAGTTGAAAATGACTTCATAATGCGTGTGGCATGAAGATTGAACCGGGGATTGCCGCACTAGTGAAATCAAACCATGTTCGTGTATCTCAATAGCTTTCAATTTTAATTTTATTTCAACATGCAGGTTTTGCTGCATTTGTATTTTTCTGGTATTTCAATATGCAATTCTCATTAATTTTATATCGTACCTCTTTCACTTAAATTGATTTTTAAACAACTCTGCACCTGTTGAAAAATGTTTAGTAGACCTATTCTCTTTGTTGTTCTTAACAGTATGTATAAAAATAAAAATATGCCTATCAGAACAAAATTCAAAATGGTATTTAAAAATACTTTCCAGTTTTAGATTCTAACTATATTTATCTCATTTGCTTATCTTCGCGACCCCATGTTCAGAAACCCTGGTATAATAAAACAAACTACCATAAACGTTGACCGAGATTGATAACATGTCTCATTTACTATACTAAATGCCGTCCTCTACTAGTGTCACATATAAAATGAATAACTAAATGATTGGGTATTTTGATATCAGTTTCATTACAGTAATAAACACGTACAGCACTAAATTATTAGATTTTACAAACTAATTTATTTTCTCAATTTTCTTAGAAATAACACATAACCTTTTATACTCACACATACGATTTTGTTGAATTAAATAAAATCTCTATTGATGTGTCATCTCTCGACATTTTAGTGTCTATTAAATGCAAATATGCTTCCTTTCGGAGTTATAGGCTGCTATAAACATGAAAAAAAAAAAAAAAAAGAACTTTAAAGGTCCATAGCTCCAATACTATTTGACCTAACGTTGTCGGGTTACTATTTTATTCAGGAACTAGTATGTACCCTATCCAAATATCCAAGTTTCAGAATCCTGCGTTACTTGTACAACAATTTTTATAGAGGTAGTTGGTGACTACTTCATGCCCGTAGCCAAACTGCCTGTATAAAAATTGTTACGTGAGTACCTTAGAATTCTAAAACATGTACTTTTGGATAGCGCACATATTAGTTCCTAAGTTGTGTTGACCCAACTAAGGTAGGTCCCATAGTTTTGGAATATTTAAAGTTCATTTTTTCATGTTTTTGGCAGCCTATAACTCCGAAATGAAGCATTTGTGCACCCAGGTTGGTCTATACTTTTCGTCTTATCTTTTTGGCAGGAATCACCTCCCAAACGTTGTCGATGTTGTTTTGAAACACCCTATACACGACTCACCGTACTAAACGTTCTCGCTCTCCAATTCCTTAAACTAAATCATGTTGTGTTGCAGTTATTAAGAGCCTGCCTTGCTAAAAATAATGGATTCACTCCAGTGACGACGCCAGCTGTAAGTTCCTAGGGGGGCAAAGGAAGGGCAGATACATTTTCGGGGGGCGGCTATTTTCCACACCAAAAATGGCATTTATTATGTTTGACTTACTTTACATTGTGTATTTCGTTGTTTTTATATTAGGCCTATATGATAAACTTATTTCAAATAACGTCTGCACATGAAATATTTTTCAATGCAACTTTTGAAACCTAAATTGAAATAGTTTCGTGTTTGCTACAAGTAACAAATTCGTCTAGTACTATATATATATATATATATATATATATATATATATATATATATATATATATATATATATATATATATATATATATATATATATATATATAATTTACGAGGGGCTGTTGAAAATCTCGTAATCCAACCCAGAAGGAGTGTAGGTACTAGGTAGAATGATGAAACTGTAGTTTTGATAAACATGTTTTCAAGAAATTTTTATATTAATAATGAAAGCAAATTTTCATATTAATAATGAAATTCTTATTACTTTCTCAGTCCTCTGAAGTGATTGTGTGCGCCCAAACAGCGAATTTCACGAACATTCAGATCACAACTATTATAACATATTTGTCCCACCAAGGATAGTCACCAAAGTAAATTAATGAGAAAATCAGTGAAACACTACGGGATTCTCCTCCATTATATACAGTGGTGAAGAAGTGATGGCTTAGTTCAAACGTGACGTTTCTCAACAAATTATGCTTTACATTCAGGATGACTTTACATCCAGTGACTGTTCCAGAAATCATGGATACAATTTGTAACATTATTCTTGAAAATTGCAGCATTTCAGCCAGTGGTAGATAACCTGGGGCTGGGGTTCCTACGCCACTCTAGTTTTTGGCTTACAAAAAGAATTTAAGCTATTATTTATACACTTTTTAAAGTGTATAGTAAACTCACGATATACTTATTATAGTCTGAGGTCTACCTGCAACCCCCTTCCCCAGTTTTTACCGTCTCAGCAAAACTTGTGTCAGAGATTGTGGGCATTTCTTTGGAACGCGTCGGCAGTATAGTTCAGAATGGCTTGGGTGTCCGCAAGCTCTTAACACAATGGGTTCCCAAAAAATCTGTCAGGAGAATAAAAGAGAGACGGCATTAAGAGAAGTCTTCTTCCAATTTGACCCTAATGCTGATCATTTCGCTCACGAATAGTAACCATAGATGAAATATGTTTATACCACTATGATCCTGAAACGAAACAACAGTTAATGGAGTAGTAGCACTCATTTCTCCCTCGCCTCAAGAAGTTCAAGACACAGAAGTAGGTTGAAAAACTGTTTGCAACATTTTTCTGGGATAAGTATGGAGTCGTACTCATAGACTACCTCCGCAACGGTCAGATATTTAATTCAGAATCTCTACATTACTCACAAAACTGAAAGAAAAATTCAAAGTTCAACACCGCGGAAAATGAAAAGAAAGGAATTGTGATCCTTTAAGAGAATACACCCGTCCATCGAACTCCTGCGAACATAATTAGCATTGCATAATCTAGGATTTCAATGTCTAGATCATCATCCTTATTCCCCAGATTTAGCTCCGTCTAACTATTGCCTGTATTTATTTCCCAAACTTAGATCTGATTGAACTTTAGATCTGATAGGGTAGTGTTACGAACAATGTGCGTGGAAGTCTCCAGATTTTTTTAACTTCTGCAAAACTGGAGCACTGTACAAGGTAGTATATTCACTCTCAAGGGAAGTGTAGAAGAAGTAAAACTTCACCATTCCACGTGCACTCCTGGGTTGGGCTACGAATTTTTCAGCAGCTCCACGTACATTTCTAGTCAATATGGTAGACGTCATGTCAGTACTTTGAAACAAAATAAGTAAGGGAGCACTAGTGCATACCAATTACTAACTAAAGATCAACACTCTGATAATACGTTTTATTGGGAGCTAAATAAATAATCGATTTAATTCCATACATTTATCATTATTATCATTTGCAGGAAGGAAAAACACAACGTTTTTTTCCTTCAAAAAATTAAGCCCTGGTAGTCGCAAATCAAGCTGTTATAAGCCCATATTGAATGCCGAGAATAATGTTTCAGGAAATAGAAGTATAGAACCTTTAAATAAAACAAAATATGAAACTGAAAACTTCAAAACTGGATAAGTACAAACAAGTTATGTAATTGGTTTTACCTTTCTTTTGTTTCTAATCGAAGTTGATTCAATGAGAAGAAAACAAGTCGACCAAATCTACTATTGTTCGCTA
The DNA here is from genome assembly GCF_964235325.1 of Thermobia domestica. Classification (NCBI taxonomy): domain Eukaryota; kingdom Metazoa; phylum Arthropoda; class Insecta; order Zygentoma; family Lepismatidae; genus Thermobia; species Thermobia domestica. The sequence goes on along the minus strand of NC_137462.1, from coordinate 133,540,733 downwards.
GGCATAGTAATTAAAATTCATAAGAAAGAACTGTAACTAAAATTTACCGGAAAAGGCGCTAAATTAGAAAACTGAAATATGCGTGCATACCCAGACGCTCAAAGAAGAAAGCTTGAGGACTAATCTGCCACATAGTAAATGTATAGATAGTACGATCTGACAATAATGTTTTATGATTTAGGAGTCTGGGGGGGGGGCAGTCTGGATGGCAGTCAGGGGGCAGGAGTAGCCAGCAGGGGGGCGCTCCCCCCTTGCCCCCCTCTGGCGTCGTCACTGATTCACTCGAGCAGACGGCTCTACCAAAAACACAACTTATAGGTAAAATACGATGTCAAATACTTTTCGTAAAAGAAGAGGAGTGGGAATATAAGTAATTTCAGTCAGTGGATATCATATTGAAACATATTTTGAATGGTAATGAACGTATTCTAAATGTAACTATTTACTGAAGTGGAAGGCGGAAGAGCACAAGGGCGCGAAAAAGGTGGAAATAAACGGTGGCGGGAAGATTCTGTTCGCGTTAGCAATGGACGTTTGCGATGCATGTAATGCAATATACGATTATATTACAAAGAATTGTGCGATAAAGAATGTAATATTATCGTGGTTTATGCATTAGCTCCTCATTTAGTGCATGCTGTGCATGAAGAAACCGGAAAATGCAATAGATGTGTGAAAATTTGGTAGAGCCGTCTGCTCAAGTAATGCCAAAATAATATAAAATTTACCATTTTTCTTTTGCTTGTCGCCACAATCATAGATAATGCTATTCTACAACAGAAAATATGAACCTGAAGAATGTTCAGTGTTGCCACCCATAGAAATTACAGTGTTGCCAGAAAAACAATTTCCTTAAAATCTAAGGCAGCGAGTAGAGGAACGAACTCAATTGCATTTGGATACGTATCAAATTGTTTTTGTTTCTTGTGAACAACTTTTTAAAAATTGTTATATTTAGTTTGTAATAAACAATATAGTTTTAACATACAGTTATTAAAACTAAATAATAATGTCAATTAAAAAGTATTGAGTCGTTATTGACAAAGTTGTTCAAATTCATCCCAAGAATAAACTACCTCTCGTAGGAGTTTTTCAAGACAAATGAGTTATGCCATTTTTTGCAGGGCGCGGGGGAATAACAGTTTTGGGTCTTATACGTAAGTTAACTACCCTTATTTTTAAGGATGGGAAAAAAATTCGAAAAATTCCTCTGAAGAATCATATAAAAACCTTAAGTTTATTCTTTATTTTTATTTTATTTTTTTTATCTTTTAGATACGTTGAGCAGTATGGCTTCTAGGAGAGTGTATGATAACGAACGGACTGACAGATGTCGAAACATCACTTTTTCGTTATCTATGGGCAATAAAACGTTTAAATCTGTTTAATTTTTTATTCTTTATTTTATTTTATTTATTTATTTTTTTTTTGGCGATCACCACACTTCTTCCTTTTCTCCTTTTGTCGCTGGAAAGAGGAAAATATAGTAGCCGTTCTCGGGAAATTTCATAGAAAATTCGCTATCCAAGACTAGACTACTACTTATGAATTTTTAATTTGAAATGACATACTCAATATTGTCAAGTTGTTACTGAAATACATGATTTATTTGTGAAATATGAACAGAATTGCCTAAATAATTTTTGAGAGAATCATCTGGAAAAACACTCCTCCCCAACGAATAAACTATCCTTTGTGTATATTGTTAGAAGAAATGACTTAAGACCAGTGGCGGATTTCGGCACACCCACTCCTCACCTAACTGAGCGTATAAACTCACCCGTCAGTTGTAAGGAACGTTGAGTCTGTAGTTTAATCGATGACGTCACGCCACGTTTCCTGACCAGTGTTGAGTGTGGACTATGAAGTCGGTTTGTTATTTTAAAATAGTGTATGAAACATATCAAACAAAACGAAACGTGAAACCTTATAATAATAACTTAGAAAAAATGTTGCAAATGTCGATTTTTCTTTCTTTAGCAGATCCTCTGAGTTCTGCGGCCCCAGCACTGCCTATTTAGAAATTAAACCTATTCGGAAATTAGACGCTGCTTATGTTGTGAATGAAAATTTATTCGTTTAAAGCAGAAACAAAATCGCGTCAGTTGTGTTCATGTCAGATAAATCGTCTGGAAAAACTCACCTTCAAGAGTAAAATTAGTCTTGTGAATCTTTAACAGTAGCGGATCTAGAAAGTAAAAACTGCGGGTGCCAGATAGAACCCAAGCTATAATAGGTATATCATGAGTTTACTATAAACTTTCAAAAATATAGGCTATAAATAATAGCTTCCATTATTCTTGCCACTCAAAAAACTGGGGACCTAGGCCCTCCTGAATCCGAGCTAGATCCGTCTCTGATTTCAAATAAAAAAGAACTTATACTACATTGCAGTTCTATTAATAAATTATTCATGTATGAAATACGAACAAGATCGCCTGAGATGTTTTTAAGAAATAATCATTCGAAAAAAAAAAACACTGGCAGAGAGAACCATAGCTTGTGATTTTGTTTTTCACTGGAGATTATACTAGGAATGCAATGGATGTACCCGATTGCAATGAAATGAGCTGAGCGAGCTTAAACTACGTAATCATTCCTGGGCATTATGCAATAATAAATGCCATTTTTAATTGTTGACAAAAAAATCGCGTGAAAACTTTTTCCCCATGTTAAGTCTATGCAAGCGTTTTTCGGTGATTATTCCTCGATGGTACATCGGATTTTTTATTTCGACCTATGTTGTCACTCAGCACGACATACTCTATCAGCGTGCTAAGTTTGGTTGAGATCGGCCAAACGATCTAGGAGGAAGCGTTTTTCGGTGATTATTCCTCGATGGTACATCGGATTTTTGATTTCGACCTATGTTGTCACTCAGCACGACATACTCTATCAGCGTGCTAAGTTTGGTTGAGATCGGCCAAACGGTCTAGGAGGAATTCGCGGACAACCAAACGGCTAACCCGAATATAAGAACTTCGCTTCGCTCAGCTCAATTAACGTCATATCGTACAGTTGTTAATAAAATATGAAAAAAAAAAAAAAGTTTTTAAAGAAAATTGTCCACTAAGAAATTAATAATTTTACTTAGTAAAGTAAACTACCCATTCTGGATTTTCTTGAAATACGACTTTAGCATATTATAGACCTGTTAATGGTAATACTATATTGATTTGTGAAATATAAGCAAAATCGTTACAGTCGTTTTCGAGAAAAATATCTGTGTTTATGATTTTAACCCTCGAGTAAATTACTCTTATTTTGAGGAGAAAAATTCACCCCTCAATCCCAGAGAATCTTACGAAAGCTCCTAATTCGAAACCAAGTGAAGGAGTTAGGATACGTTGAATGATATAGCCCCTAGAAAAGTGGAGACTATACATTGGGACGAACGAGCGGAAAGATGGGCAAACATCCAAAATTTCCTTCCAGGCATGAGATGTCCTGAAGATATTCACTTCCATAGCAAATTAAAGAATTGTTAGTTTTCTACATATATATATATATATATATATATATATATATATATATATATATATATATATATATATATATCTTGTGTGTAGACCAAGTGCGCATCCACACGGAGAGTCCAACGGGTCTGGACCGCCCCCCCACTCCACCAACTCCGTAACTCGACCAACGTTTGTACACTTTCTTAACATCACAATATTATGAGTTTACTATAAACTTTCAAAAATATAGGCTATAAATAATAGCTTCCATTATTCTTGTCACTCAAAAAACTGGGGACCTAGGCCCTCCTGAATCCGAGCTAGATCCGTCTCTGATTTCAAATAAAAAAGAACTTATACTACATTGCAGTTCTATTAATAAATTATTCATGTATGAAATACGAACAAGATCGCCTGAGATGTTTTTAAGAAATAATCATTCGAAAAAAAAAAAAAACACTGGCAGAGAGAACCATAGCTTGTGATTTTGTTTTTCACTGGAGATTATACTAGGAATGCAATGGATGTACCCGATTGCAATGAAATGAGCTGAGCGAGCTTAAACTACGTAATCATTCCTGGGCATTATGCAATAATAAATGCCATTTTTAATTGTTGACAAAAAAATCGCGTGAAAACTTTTTCCCCATGTTAAGTCTATGCAAGCGTTTTTCGGTGATTATTCCTCGATGGTACATCGGATTTTTTATTTCGACCTATGTTGTCACTCAGCACGACATACTCTATCAGTGTGCTAAGTTTGGTTGAGATCGGCCAAACGGTCTAGGAGGAAGCGTTTTTCGGTGATTATTCCTCGATGGTACATCGGATTTTTGATTTCGACCTATGTTGTCACTCAGCACGACATACTCTATCAGCGTGCTAAGTTTGGTTGAGATCGGCCAAACGGTCTAGGAGGAAGCGTTTTTCGGTGATTATTCCTCGATGGTACATCGGATTTTTTATTTCGACCTATGTTGTCACTCAGCACGACATACTCTATCAGCGTCCTAAGTTTGGTTGAGATCGGCCAAGCAGTCTAGGAGGAATTCGCGGACAACCAAACGGCTAACCCGAGTATAAGAACTTCGCTTCGCTCAGCTCAATTAACGTCATATCGTACAGTTGTTAATAAAATATGAAAAAAAAAAGTTTTTAAAGAAAATTGTCCACTAAGAAATTAATAATTTTACTTAGTAAAGTAAACTACCCATTCTGGATTTTCTTGAAATACGACTTTAGCATATTATAGACCTGTTAATGGTAATACTATATTGATTTGTGAAATATAAGCAAAATCGTTACAGTCGTTTTCGAGAAAAATATCTGTGTTTATGATTTTAACCCTCGAGTAAATTACTCTTATTTTGAGGAGAAAAATTCACCCCTCAATCCCAGAGAATCTTACGAAAGCTCCTAATTCGAAACCAAGTGAAGGAGTTAGGATACGTTGAATGATATAGCCCCTAGAAAAGTGGAGACTATACATTGGGACGAACGAGCGGAAAGATGGGCAAACATCCAAAATTTCCTTCCAGGCATGAGATGTCCTGAAGATATTCACTTCCATAGCAATTTAAAGAATTGTTAGTTTTCTACATATATATATATATCTTGTGTGTAGACCAAGTGCGCATCCACACGGAGAGTCCAACGGGTCCGGACCGCCCCGCACTCCACCAACTCCGTAACTCGACCAACGTTTGTACACTTTCTTAACACCACAATATTTGTTTAACAATATTTGTAATGATAGATGTAGCCTAAAGATTTGATTTTATATCTCATTTGTAGGAGAGATTGGGTATGGTTGTAAATCGTTTGGGTTGTAACAAAGCAAGTAGTTTCTACGCTAATCACTAGATGTGGTTCATGTTCCGGTCAAAACGCAAGCCCTTCATGGACGTTCAGTCACTGTTTTTGTGTGAGGTAACGTGTGTTCGTCTTGAAGTTGTCGCGGTTTTGGTGTTTTTTGGGCAGGTAAGTAAATTTTCTATATCCCTGAAAATATGTAATATTACAATATGTGTGCGAAACATTTAGATAATTTGAGTAAAATATTAAAAAGGATACTAATGAGTATTTGTTTACGTACTGAAACCAAACACAGAATCAACACAATTTTGCAAGTACTCTGGCAAAGATGGCTACCGTAGTATAGGGTTGGTTGTAACAAAAAATTGGCTGGTTGTAACGCTTTTACAACCAGCTCCCACAGAGTAAAACAATGCATATGTAATTAAGTTTGTATTCTTTACTTGAAAATTGTTTACCTAAATAGTGATTCTGTTACATGAACATTGTTTTCCCTCCCCCCTCTCTCTCTCTCTCTTTCGTTCTTTGAAAAGTATTTCAATTCTCTTATAAAAGTTATGTAGCTACTTAACGACACACAACAGCGTAATGTTTGCTAGGTATCCGCTGCTATAAAGGATACTGGTTTTACCTTTCTATTGAAGCAGATGTAATTTTAATCTGTAATAGTGAAATATATGGTTCATCTTGTCATCTGACGAAGACAGTGATAACGCAAGTTGCCTAGTTTGTTGTGAATTACTTTCCAAAAGTGCGCCAAGAGAGAAATGGATTCAATGTAATTTTTGTCATCTATGGGCTCATGTTGTCTGCACGGTGAATACAAATGTCACAACTGTGATTCAAATGATTCAATGTAGGTTAAAGTAAAAGTAGACTAGGTAACTGAAAGTGTAAATTTGAGTGTCGAAGTGCATAGGGTACTAGAGCAGATGTAGATGTCGAAAGGTAGATGTGCATAGGGTCTAGTACTATGTTTCATATTATGGTTTTTGTTACAAATGATCTGTTGACAGTTTTAAGTTAAAAGAAATATGTCAAGCTTAGTTAGGGTTACATTTCTATAGGTAACCTGATATGTAAAAGGCAAAGTAAACCTAAATATATCACACAATTCTGTTCATTCATCAAAACTATTGGCTATTTTATTGTATGTATACTGTGAACTGTAGACCTAGCTATCCATTTGCTGTTAAGATATATTTCCAATGTGAAGAGAGAGTTATATATATACATGTAAAAAAGCACAATACTTTCATTAGTCATACAGTTTTCTAACGTATTCTATGTCACTCTCTGAACCTGTAATAGAGGAACATATTAAATATCGATCTTATAATCTAATTTTGTATTAATTATGTAATATATGTAATAGCAATGTATCCACTTACCAAAGATACAGTGCGTTACAACGAACCCCAATCACTGTTACAACCAACCTCAACGTCGGGGTTGGTTGTAACATTTGGATAGTCTCTGTTTTTTCACTATATCTCAGCAAATACTTTACATTATCTGATAATTGCTAGGTATTTTGAGAGAAGGATGTCCAAACTTCCGATCACGGGCAAAAATTCGTATTTTTCTTCAATTGGAGTCTAGATATGGATAAAAATGTAAAAAGTGTTACAACCATACCCGGTCTTCCCTACTATTTCTGTTCTTACAAAAATAATATAATTCTATCGTCTTTTTCTGAGAATACATGTGGCAGTAATTAAGAATTAGTTATTATTTTTGAGTGCTGAATAACAAAAGTTGAATACTACATAGAAGTATTGGAACCTCATATCAAAAAAATAACTGCACCCCTCCCAAAAAATTTCTGAGTGTATGCCTGGTATAGACTATTTTTAAATAGGCTTGCTTATGCCTATGAGATAAGAGTCAACATGGTGTCGTCTCGAAAGATATCGTAAAGTGATATTGTAACTTGTGAGCAATTTTTACTTCTAAGTTAAACTCTCTCAGGCAGTGTTTCTTTCAGACCTGTTTTTTTTTTTGGGGGGGGAGGCACTGCCCTCCGGAGCAGAGCAAGATAATACGTTTATACTCTAATAATAAATAAAATAGTATCAGTAGTGCCCTCCCCGGAATATTAAGTGTGTTCCCCCCCCCCAGAACATTGTTTCTGAAAGAAACACTGCTCTCAGGGTCTTCAAGAAATCAAGGAGAGACAGACAATTCTCTTGATCCTAGATCCCAATAGAAAACACAGAATGTAGTCACACAGAACACAGAATATTGAGAATTTCCTTACTTTTCACTGTTAACATATTACAACGTGACCTGTTGAGAATTTGACCGAACGAAAGATAAATGACAAAGCAGCTCGCTTTTTTATCTTCATTTTCATCCTTGTTTCTATTGTTAAACAACTCTAATCGTATTTTTTTTTTTTAAAGCAGTATCATATTTTCATTTCTCAACTACTGCCAAAACAATTTAATTATAGTTCACAAATAAAAATGAATCATAACCATTTTAGAGAGGACCGCCAGTTACAACAGGCTTAATTATCCAATAATATTATAACGTATAATAAAAAAGCAGTGCCACGTGTGCACCATGAAGGAGTTTGGGTGATATGGCCTGATATTTTCTCAGGCAGTATTGAAATCGGAAGTGATAGTAAACATCTAACACGTCCAGTTTTAGTAGTGAGATTAGAATGGAGACATACTGTATTTTTTGTGACCCTTAATTAATTACACAAAACCGTTTCTTACTATGTATTACCATTTCTATTCTGTATTGACTGAGAGGTGGCTAAACGGTTGGCGTACACCCTTTTGGCGTGGGACACCCGGGTTGGATTCACGGTGGGAGCTCATGTGGTTCGGATTCCACATGGTAGGTCCTGTCTCATATAGCCTCGCTGCTGAAAGGGACGTTAAACTCAAAATCAGCTCAACTCTACTCTATATTGATCGATGTTAAAGCCGGAAGTAGTTTATTTGTATCGCTTCCAATTTGAATAAAGTGTTAAGAGAGAAGATGGTACCTATTCTTAGAAAGCTAAATCATTTTTTTTAAAATCGTTTCGCGTAATCTCCTAATGTTTTAGGTCCACATAGATCAATACCGAAACTGGGAGTTCTATTCGATTTCTATCAATTTCGATTTTAGTAGGGAATTAAGGATCGAGATGAAATGATTTTTGGAAGTCTTAATCGATTGCAGCAAAACCGCTTCTCACTACTCACCAGCGCGTGTGTTCTTTAGTATTTTAAAACCGGAAATGGATTATTTCTACTGCTTCGGTTTGAATATTGCCTCCATCAACGAACTCTTGAAGTTCTAACTTTTGACTCCTTACAGCCCGTTAGCCAGCCCAAAAATGTAGGGGTGCCCAGAAGAAGGGGCCCGATCCAACTATATTATAGTTCATTTGCAAGGACAATTTTAGGGGGACAGTAGAAATTTAGGGGGGCCCGGCCCCCATAGATCCCCCTTGGATACGGGCCTGACTCCTTATATCCTAATCATAATTGATGGTAACCCAGTAAGTATTTCTTGAGTTTTTTTCTCTCGATACACGGTCAAACGAAATATAATAAAGGAGTTTGGGGGATAATTTTGGATCTGGGGAGCCAAAATCAGCTAAAATCGCCATGTTTACAGGAGAAATGAGTTGATGTTACATAAGTATGATTACTAAGTACTAATATAACCAGTGGCGTATTTACGATTTTGTTTCGGGGAGGGCTTTGCCAACTTTCGAAGGGGCTTTGCCTGAAAATGTAAAAATTCAGTAAGATATTTCGTATACTTTACTATAGTAAGTAAGATTTCGGGGGGAGGGGCTTAAGCCCGGAAGCCTCCCTAAATACGCCACTGAATATAACATAACATAACATAACGTAACCTAAACTAACCCAAACTAACTTAACGTACCTACATCATCAAAAAATAGAGAAAATATAACAAGAACACGACATTAAGCAATATATTCTGGCCACCCAGTTCCAAAAATATGCCGGAGTTTGGTAAAACTTATTAAAAATAAATAAAAATGTCTATTCACAGGTGAGATATACGTCAATAGATGTCACTAAACTGCATAAAATGAGTTGATGGGGACAAATGCACATTTTTAGCTTCGAGAAAGCCAACAGAACTTTCACTTATGTCACTAAAAATGCCTCATTTATAGCCAACAATAAATTAAGTTAAAAATGATAATCGAACGTAGCCTATCAAGTGGTCCATTACAACAACATCGAGAGGAGAATAAACATTATGGTCAGTGGCGAAGGGTGGTAAGAGGCCCTGAGGCCCGGCCTACTTATTTACTTTTACAAATTATAATTTATAATTAATTCATTTTCCTTGCACAAAGTGCATGATATTTTCTAAGTTGAAAAAAAAAATGTTCGATAAAGAAATCGTGGTTGGCAGGCTGCTGGGAGGCTCACCGAGCAGTGTCTCAGGCGGCAGAAGAACTACCGCCAAGTTACTCAGAAAATCCCGCGAGAGAACGTGTTGGAAATGACGTTTTCTTCGCCAGCGTATAACCTGCGAAAGAGACCGGCCTCAGCGCTTATCGACTTTCGTTTCTACCTACTAGTTTCTCTCGAGACCTTCGATTTCGATTCGATATATCAAACAAATAAAGAACAAGATAACGTGGGCTCCATTCCGTTCCAACTTTGCTTAATTTTGCGGACTCTAACGCAACGCAAAAACTGGAACAAGAAATTCTAAAGGCGCTACGCCTATTATCGCAAACTAATGCCCCTTTATTCCGTTGCGTTGGCGCAAACCTGTACGAAATCAGACTCGTTGAGTTCATTAGAAAGAGTGTGTGTTTTTGAGATATTATGAGTGATTTTTTTCTTACATTTTCAAAAGTGAATAAGAGAAAATGTCAGTAAGTGGAGAATATGAATATACGTAATATAATTGCTATTAAAGAACCTTCTATGTCAGTGGTCTTTTGAAAAGTAATGTTATTAAGGAACGAAGACTAGAGGGCAAGAGAGTTTTGCATGCATTGGTACAATATATATATATATATATATATGTGTGTGTGTGTTTGTGTGTAGTTGTTGAAATAAAGAGCAGCGTATGGAAATATTTAAGTCTGATTCTGTTTTTAAAGGGGAATTAAGTGACACACAAAAATATCTTGATTGAAAGCGTGTCATTTGTTTCGAACAATATAATTAGACAAAATTTTACAATTAGTTTTTGTTTCAGCCTATATTTCTTGTGAAGTGCAGATAATGCGATAATCCATCTTCCCCACCCGATAACGCCAATTAAAGCAATTAATTTGCATTATGGCGAATTAAGATCAGCTATGAGTCACATATTTCCATTTCATTATAAAAGTTGAGATTCGGATCGAATAAGTGCTGTCAATGAACTACAATTACATTAAATTTATGTGAATTCGTCTTCTTGTATTTCTGTAGGAAAATATTTGTCTAATCTGTTTCATTTTACTATTATATAATAATAATAATAATAATAATAATAATAATAATAATAATAATAATAATAATAATAATAATAATTATTATTATTATTATTATTATTATTATTAGTAGTAGTAGTAGTAGTAGTAGTAGTAGTAGTAGTAGTAGTAGTAGTAGTAGAATATTGGGCCTACCCTCTTGAAATTATCACCCTTCGCCACTGATTATGGTTAAGGAGTCACAATAGGCTTAAAATGTCGTTGACTTTCAAGTTACAATTTTAGCGTGTTCCCTTTAAATTCAACAGTTCTTTTCTTTTTTGTTTCAACGTTGTCTGAAATAAATCTTTTGACATCTGAAACGAGTTACAAATAGATATCCTAAGATTACATAATTTAAAAAGAAGCAAATGTGAACTTGATTCCTTAATGCACGGAGCGCGAAACACGTGCAGACTACGTATCTTGATATCTTCTTGGTTAAGCGGTTAGCGTACACGCCTTTGGCGTGGAAGATCTGAATTGAATTCCCGGATGGATCTCAAATGGTTCGGATCCCACATTAAGGTGTAGATATATGTCTGATGTAACCTTGCTGCTGAAAAGGAAGATATATTTATATATAAAACCATACTCAAATTCTTGCCTCAAATTGATTTTTATAGGAAAGTATTAGACTATTATTATTATTTTGTTTTTCTTTGAAATAAGCAAGAATTTTTAGTGATGTTTGGGAATGTTACTGGTTTGTTTTTCAAGCCTGCTTAAATTTCCCCTTCTTTTACAAAAATAATTTGCCGTATAAGTTAATAGTATTAAAATTTAAGTTAAATACTTGATATACAATTAAATATTTATTAGAGTTATTATATGTATTATAATAATAATTATAATCCCCCCCCCATCTGAACTTTAAAATCGTGTTTACTTCTAGGAAATACATGTCGAAACATTAATTTGTTCTCACATTCTACAGTACTTAAAACATTTATTAAATACCATAGTGCGGGCCTATATCCAAGGGGGGTCTAGGAGCCGCTCCCCCCCTAAATTTTTACGGGCCTTCCTAAATTTTCACAGTAGGCTTGCAAATGAACTATAATATGGTGATGAAATATAGTATGGTTCGATCGGGCCCCCCTAACTTCTACCGAGCCCCCCCTACATTTTCGGGTTGGCTACCGGCCTGCCATAGTGATATAGTTTATTTGCTGTAGTTAACAAAATATGGAGGTAAATAATTGTTGTTTCATATATGATGTATTATGTATGCCTGTGCATCAAAGTGTGTTTATATTCTCTACTTTGCCTTTATGTCGGTCTTTTGCCGCCGTTTGAAAAAAAAATAATGGCGGCGTCCATGTTCAGGATTTTTGTTCAACGTCTCTAAACATAAGCATCAATTCAATAATGATTCAGATAATATTCCCAGATCTAATTGTTTTTCTTTGCTTTCTATACTTTTTAACCATCTTCACTGTAATTTATTTTAAAGCGCTAATTTATTTTGCCATTAAATAGATCTTATAAACGCAATGTTAATCATATTCTGTACTTCTTTACCTTCTATCTCCCACGTAAATTACTGCTCTAGAAAACAATGATGGAGATCATTCTCATCCGAAATGTTTTGTTTGGTTCCAATAACACTGAGTTTGCTACTCACCGGCAAAACTAAAAAAAAAAAAAAAAAAAAAGAGAAAGAAACCAAAGTATCCATTATCTATCTAGATGACTAGTTGATGTGCCTCTGCAATAATTTGTCAAAATCCCACCCTTTTCACGAACTCACACCTCTCTCCTTCCCCCCCTACTCAAGAAATGTAATATATAACAACAGTTCTCGAAAGTGTAAGAATGGTTTGACGGGAGAAATTGGAAGAAGTAGAACAGGTCGCAACTGTTTCCATATCTCTTTCTAAAATATACAGTTGCTTCACTTACTCACACACACACGCACGTACAAATATATATATATATATATATATATATATATATATATATATATATATATATATATATATATATATATATATATATATATATTTATACTGATAGCATAATATTTTAAATATATATATATATATATATATATATATATATATATATATATATATATATATATATATATATATATATATATACATGGTTGATACTGGTGCTGCAATGCTTGGCAAGTGAAAGGTGGTTCTATGCTACCTTCTCTGATACTATAATCTCTCTTCAGGTCCTCTCTCTCTCTCTCTCTTTCAGTTCCAGTCTATAATGATGAAGAAAGAAAATATAGTTGATCTGTCTGTGACCTTCCGGTGGGATGAGTTGAGAGAGCTTAAGAGGAGATACGTGACCATCGAGACCTATATGTAAAGCCTGCTAGACTTATTTGTCCAATGTAGCAGTGTTACCAATGCAAAGGAAATTTACATTTTTCATGGGAATTTAGGTAGTACCACAGTTTGGTCAAAGGGATATTGTATATACAATTACAGATTATGTAAGCAGTAGCATCTGCTACATTTGCGTCACAGAAGTACTGTAGCACTATTAAGAAAGATATAATAGAAATAGATTATCGTAACAACAACTTTTATTCACAATTTCTTTTATTGCTTTCTACTCTACACCCTACCGCCACAGGCATCGATGCCTGAGATGTTCAATTCTGAGTAACAAAGCACGCCATACGTCACGAGAGAGTAAAAAGAGTCAGGAATCTTTAGTAAAAAGAGTCAGGAGTCAGGACATCCCAACAAATAAATAAGATATCAGTTTCTTTACTCAGTTTGCAAGACGACTTTTGAACGAAGCTGATCCTAGTTTCGTCCAGGATATCATCTGTTCGTGGAAAGTAACCGCAAAAATGTAAAACAGGAAATACTGAAAAGCCGAAAGATCATATCCCATGATGGATAGTTAACCATGACTAACATAGTGATAATAAGTACGAGTTGATATTAAACACAATTTCAACAAACTGAAGTAGAAACTAAATAATTTTGTATCATCTAACTGTATATGCCTTTCTCGTATATGCCTTTCTGCAAACTTCACAAGTACAAATGATGGAATAATTCAGGAGGTTAATATTTATATATTGTTAGCTTTCTCGTATATGCCTTTCTGAAAACTTCACAAGTACAAATGATGGAATAATTCAGGAGGTTAATATTTATAAATTGTTAGCTCTCTCGTATATGCCTTTCTGAAAACTTCACAAGTACAAATGATGGAATAATTCAGGGGGTTAATATTTATATATTGTTAGCTTTCTCGTATATGCCTTTCTCCAAACTTCACAAGTACAAATGATGGAATAATTCAGGAGGTTAATATTTATATATTGTTAGCTTTCTCGTATATGCCTTTCTGAAAACTTCACAAGTACAAATGATGGAATAATTCAGGAGGTTAATATTTATATATTGTTAGCTCTCTCGTATATGCCTTTCTGAAAACTTCACAAGTACAAATGATGGAATAATTCAGGAGGTTAATATTTATATATTGTTAGCTCTCTCGTATATGCCTTTCTGAAAACTTCACAAGTACAAATGATTGAATAATTCAGGAGGTTAATATTTATATATTGTTAGCTCTCTCGTATATGCCTTTCTGAAAACTTCACAAGTACAAATGATGGAATAATTCAGGAGATTAATATTTAAATATTGTTAGCTTTCTCGTATATGCCTTTCTGAAAACTTCACAAGTACAAATGATGGAATAATTCAGGAGGTTAATATTTATATATTGTTAGCTTTCTCGTATATGCCTTTCTGAAAACTTCACAAGTACAAATGATGGAATAATTCAGGAGGTTAATATTTATATATTGTTAGCTCTCTCGTATATGCCTTTCTGAAAACTTCACAAGTACAAATGATGGAATAATTCAGGAGATTAATATTTATATATTTTTAGCTCTCTCGTATATGCCTTTCTGAAAACTTCACAAGTACAAATGATGGAATAATTCAGGAGGTTAATATTTATATATTGTTAGCTCTCTCGTATATGCCTTTCTGAAAACTTCACAAGTACAAATGATGGAATAATTCAGGAGGTTAATATTTATATATTGTTAGCTCTCTCGTATATGCCTTTCTGAAAACTTCACAAGTACAAATGATGGAATAATTCAGGAGGTTAATATTTATATATTGTTAGCTCTCTCGTATATGCCTTTCTGCAAACTTCACAAGTACAAATGATGGAATAATTCAGGAGGTTAATATTTATATATTGTTAGCTCTCTCGTATATGCCTTTCTGAAAACTTCACAAGTACAAATGATGGAATAATTCAGGAGATTAATATTTATATATTGTTAGCTCTCTCGTATATGCCTTTCTGAAAACTTCACAAGTACAAATGATGGAATAATTCAGGAGATTAATATTTATATATTGTTAGCTCTCTCGTATATGCCTTTCTGAAAACTTCACAAGTACAAATGATGGAATAATTCAGGAGGTTAATATTTATATATTGTTAGCTCTCTCGTATATGCCTTTCTGAAAACTTCACAAGTACAAATGATGGAATAATTCAGGAGGTTAATATTTATATATTGTTAGCTCTCTCGTATATGCCTTTCTGAAAACTTCACAAGTACAAATGATGGAATAATTCAGGAGGTTAATATTTATATATTGTTAGCTCTCTCGTATATGCCTTTCTGAAAACTTCACAAGTACAAATGATGGAATAATTCAGGAGGTTAATATTTGTATATTGTTAGCTCTCTCGTATATGTCTTTCTGAAAACTTCACAAGTACAAATGATGGAATAATTCAGGAGGTTAATATTTATATATTGTTAGCTCTCTCGTATATGCCTTTCTGAAAACTTCACAAGTACAAATGATGGAATAATTCAGGAGATTAATATTTATATATTGTTAGCTCTCTCGTATATGCCTTTCTGAAAACTTCACAAGTACAAATGATGGAATAATTCAGGAGGTTAATATTTATATATTGTTAGCTCTCTCGTATATGCCTTTCTGAAAACTTCACAAGTACAAATGATGGAATAATTCAGGAGGTTAATATTTATATATTGTTAGCTCTCTCGTATATGCCTTTCTGAAAACTTCACAAGTACAAATGATGGAATAATTCAGGAGATTAATATTTATATATTGTTAGCTTTCTCGTATATGCCTTTCTGAAAACTTCACAAGTACAAATGATGGAATTATTCAGGAGGTTAATATTTACATATTGTTAGCTTTAAGATTGAAACTTTACATAAGTAATTATTTCTAGTTTCTTTTCAGGTGATTCATCATTCTACAAGAGTGCAAAAGAACGGAGAATCACAGAATACATGATATATTTGTAAACTTTCTGTGTATATGGTAAATATTGACAGTCTGAAAGATATTTTTATTTTATTTTATAGATTTTGGTATAAATTGTAATTTTAACACACAGTAGTAGTAGTAGTAGGAGTAGTAAACAGAATAAGAATAGATCCCAAAATAGTAGTAGAATAGATAGCCTACTATTATGATAGTGAGAATATTATAACGCTTAAATAGTAGCTTAGTAGTTGAAATTTCAAATAATAATAGTAGCTACTAGTAAGAGATTTTGAAAAAATACGTGTCCATTACTTGTCATTATTATCATTATTATTTTTATCATTATTAGTATTATTATTATTATTATTATTATTATTAAAAATAAATTGTCAACTTTAAATCTGTTAAAGCCTATTTAGATTAATAGAATCATTGGGTTTTCAGATACCGATATTTTAAGTTAGGTTGATTTCAAATAACTTCCAAGATAGTATAACAAAGTTGGGTACGGCATTTTCTTATCTCTTGTGTACGTAATTTTTTTTTAAAAAAAAGTATATATCCATATAACAGATCGTTAACATTGCTAACAATAAATTACATAATCGTTTTGTAAACACACATCAACTTTTGTTTTCCTTTTCAGGTCGAACATACCAACATGCAGCATACACGACTCTTCCTTACTACCGTTAATCATTGTTGACAATATTTGGTCATTTTAGGACTATCTCCTAAAATGTTCGGGTGCTGCAGGGGTATAAATAAAAGTGACTATGTCAAAACAATACCTGAACTTCTGGCCGCATTTTGAAATCAGCCTTATTACAAAAAAAAAAAAAAAAAACTGCCACGATGCCAAGTGAACACCCTGGGTTTTTACCATCAGAGGACCTACTAAAATCTTTCACAGTGAGTGTTGCCGTACACATCGAAATGCATACAGCTTCATAGCCAGCAACTGGACTATTATAGAGGGCACGGTGGCTCAGTGATTGCCCTCCCCGCTGGTCAAGTGGTTAGCACGTGCACCTTTGGTGTACGGGTTCCCGGGTTCGATTCCCAGTGGGAGAGCTTTTGTGATTTCAATTGTTCTCGATGTTTCCGTGTTCGTGTTCCTGTTGTTGTAGGTGATTGGAAAAGAGTGAAGTAAACGGGTAAAGCAAGTAAAATTAAGTAGTAGTTCAAGTAAGTTACAGAGACACGTTCGGTGAGTCAGTTAACTTTTTGTGTAAAAAAAAAAAGTGGTAGAGCGCTTACCTCTGGTAACCGTGGTCCCTGGTTCTATCCCCGACCAAGTAAGTTTGTGGTGGACAACATCCTGCTCGTGGGTTTTCTCAGGGTACACCCGTTTCTTACCATTTTCTCATTCCGCCAATTCTTCCATCATCATTCACTAACTTCAAACTTTGTCTCCCTTAGCCTAACAGAGATAAACGTGGAACGCTAAACTCAAAGACTTCGTTTCATTTTTGGACTATTACGCAGGGAGCTAAAAAATAATAAAAAAAAATACTGAAGGAACAACCAACGAAACTCCAGAAGTGTCAATGATACTTGGGAAATTATGGAAACGCACACACTATTTATTTTCGTAACATGCAGCTGAACTCCGTATTTGGCACTAATGACAACGAAAACACGAAGCCCTTCTTTAATATGTTACAATAAATATTTTATACATAAACACATAATTGTCCACACTAAATTTTGGTCCGTTTAGGGCCGGGTATGGACTTTTGAGTTTCGAGTAGATCAACGATGAATTTCGAAAAAAAGTACTTATTCAGGCTTAACAATAATTGAAAATGTATTGTTACGCAAAATATTTTGGGTGCCCAATGGGGTTCGGGGGTACCATGGGGTGCCTAATTTCTGAATTTTTAAATATTTTAAAACATTTGTCTCCGAAATGTTTTAAAAAACGTTACAAATACCACATAATCGAAAACCGCAACTCGCTACACCTTATGGATACCGAATTACGGGCAAATAAATAGTGATACCATAGATGTATGGGGTTTGCGTACTAGATGGCATAATTTCGAAAAACTAATTACAGAAGCCAAATAATAACCCCAAAAGAAGTTTAAACCCAAAACAAACACACACGCCTGTATGGTTTTGGCAGTACGATGGGGGTCGCAAAACATACATTTCTAAGCATTACCGAAATATGTCTTCACAAATTTTTTAAGAACATCATAAGTGTGTCTTTTACTGAAAACCCCAAGTCGCTACACCTAACGGTTACCGAAATATGGGGAAATTAAAAAGCTGCAAATAGATTTGTGGGGTTCGCGTGCTACAAGATAAGGTTTAAAAAAATAATTATTGAGACCTAACGACAAATAGAAGAATATTCACAATCCATAACAAACGTACACCCCTATGGGGTTTTAGGGCACCATGGGGTTTGTGAAACCCCCATTTCTAATTCAGTTTTCAATTCTTTTCAGATAGGATAAACACGACACACAGCTCTGTCCAAAACTGAAAACTGCATGTCAATATCTAATAAACTTATGGAAATATTGGGAATTAAATGTTTGATGACGTCATAAATAGAGATTCGTATGATATAGACTTTTGTCTCTCTGCTATAAGGAGCAGAAATTTCAGAAAACTAATATAAATGCATTAATAGACAATCTAACAGACGTTCTATAGTAAAATATAATGGTAACCCTATAGGTTATGTGAGAACCCCACTGCAGTTTGTACCGAAAAAATAATTCATTATTCAATTTCTTTCAGGTACCTTAAACAATGCACTCAGCTGTGTCGAATACTGAAAACTGCATGTCAATATCTAATAAGTAACGGAGATTGTAAGAATTGTATTTATGTTGACCCTTGTAGGTATCTCATCCAGCTCCAAAGTACATTAGAACGTCGGAAAAGATTTTCTACCATTTTTGGATGTAATTCCAGCGAATTTTCTTTTAGAAAATTTCTCCAGCAGTGACAAAATCAAAATATAAGTGGGCTACACTACAACACTATTTTGGTATATTCACAATAGCAGTGTAGTCTTTCGTAGCTTTGGATTAAGGGGCGGTTTGCCAACTTCAAGAGAAGGGAAAGCGCCTCGAAAGTATCCCTGGAAGAAGTTCCACCTAATGGATAAATCAAATATACTGTTCTAGCGTATTTCTTTATATCGTCATGCAATATGTACAACATCTCGTGTTTCGTCCATTTTTGTTGCTTCTGTGCACAGAAGTATCATATTCCACGGAATTACATATTACGAGGAGGCAATGCTTTAATGAAACTTACTTTTGCCCACTAAGTATTCACGCAATATATAGTAACAACCTCCAACCGTCGTGCCTAATTTGCATGAGGATGAATTAATGTTTGACGTTTGGAGATCGCTACTACTCACCATCTGAAATGAGTAGGTTCGAAGCGGGAGCAGAGAAAAACCACACAAAGTTAACTTTCATTTAAATATCTGTATTATACGAAATATCAAGTGTGAATATTGGTAGTGTAGATTGTGTATAACGCGTCAGATCACATATCGTTAGCATCTAAGAATTCAGTCACGAATAATTCGTACATAGCTGAGATACACATACCTTGTTGATAGATGACTGCCTGGACTGGATGTTGAAGTTCTATGACAAATGATCGCTCGTGCTGCAAATAGTCGGCGAACAGTAGAGTCCGACTATAATCCAACCATAATCCAAGTTAATGGTTGTACTAGATAATGCTAGATCTTCCTAGATCTACTCCTGGACTGGATTCGCAGTTGACTAATAAACTGCGATGAGCTTCCAAGTGGTTCTCTCTGTCGATCCTCCACTTCTGATGCAAATCCTCTCGGACCAGAGGTTTTTATTCTCCGTTTCCAGACATTCTGGAATTCTCGTCGTTGACTTTCTGTTTATCTCAGCTATTGGTAAAACATTGGTTTCACCCGAACTACATCGTGATCAAATTCTCAGACCAACAAATTTCTGCAAGTCTGACGGTTATGCCACAGTCAAAGTGTGTCACTGTTACGTACAGAGTTTCACATTGATGACATTTCAATTCTTCAACCATAACATTGCAAATCATAATAAACATACAAACTGACGACTTAGCGTCTAGCCATACACAACAATAACATTCAACGCATTTACAAATTATTGACATACGTCAACAAATAAACACAAACACGTGTTTATACTACATGACAACATTTGATTACTATACTTTGATACAACATTTAATAACTGAGATTTTCTATCTCCAAAATAATATATCCCAAAACCATATATCTCTACATGCCCCCCCTTCAAAACGAGGGAACTGCGTTCACGAATAAATTTCTGTATAGAAATTGACAAAAATATTTGGTATAAGATACAAACAAAAATAATTGAATATATTTGTCCATCACCTATATATATGCATCTTAATTTAACCATTTATCATACATAGAAAATCTGTCAAACATTATTTATTTATTTACATTCATTCTTTTTTTAAAAAATCTTGGCGAGAGTCTTTATAAAAAGTATCGGCTCCTGCCATCTATTGTATTATACATGTAACTATATGTAACTATATGTTACTTCCTGCGCTCTCAAACGCACATATATGTACTTTTTATTCTCTCGTTCGCGTAATTTTCCATTGCATTTGGTAGCAAAGTTCAACACAGTGTTTGTTACCACTGCACTTATATCACAAATGTCAGTGTCTTCACCACTGATGTATTATGAACACAAAAATACTTTGTTATACACTCTTCATCTCCTAATGATACACTTATTTATTCAGTAACAACGTCCCATCTCGTTGTATGAATTTTAAGAAACAATTAAAAATTTGAAACTATAAAATCACTTCACTGTTGGTATTTTTCCTATTCCTACAGTTAGCAACTCTGTATAACTTCCATGCCGTAAACTGATTATTCAGCAAAGTTTTTGGCAATTCCATTGAGATTGATCCACGTAGCTTCCTTTTAGTTGCGTCGCGTCATTACTTACAGTTGACCGTGAAATCGTGTCTGCACTATTTTCGTTAAAAACTTGGAAAGTGTTCACAAAATAAAGATTTCACACGGAAGGAAATACACTTTTTCACTTTTCGAGTTCGTGGATAAATGTTCATCCGCTCTTCCGGTCTCGAAATTCGATAAATTCGTGATTTCGTGTGCATCACTCTGGATTTTGGTGTCGTGGAATGCTTCTCGTATATCCGCTACGCCTGAATTATCTTGTGCTAATCCTATATGCTTTGGATAGTGATCTGAATTATTTTCTGTTACTAGTGTGTTTTCTAGTATTATTACTGTGCTTTTGAGTGTTATTTTTATTAACAAGTGCATATATTGAAATTGAATCGTAGTGCTTTATGTAGTTAACATCGTCATATATCTTATTTTTATTTTCAACTCTTCCTATCTGTTCTTTCTTCTCATTAAATTTACGTAATTTAAACACTAAATACAATATAACTATAAACGTCCCTAGTACCAATACGGTTAAAGTTGTTAATGCTACAGTAACTATCATAGTCTTCTGCTCCATATTGCCTGTAAATATAAATAACTGGTTGTGAGATCCCGTTTTTCTCTAGTTAAAAGTCTAATATTACTAAATCTTTGTCTACGGTCACTTTTCGTAAAATATTACGTTTTCTTACCATAAGCCTACTTTTAATGTTCTAAATCTGTTCATTATTCCCTATAAAATGCACAAATAATGCATATTCTGAACAATGACTAATGTTCTAACAGTTATGTAACCCTTCGGGTACTAAAATGTTACCCTTGTTACATTTTAATCGTTTTACGTCGTATTTTTCATTTTTTTCAAAGTCGTAAAATCCTACATTTTCGGGCATATTTATGTGTTTAAATATACTTTCCTACTGCTTTTACTGATATATGTAGGGACTAATATCTTTATTGATGTTTATTCCATCATTCTTTAACATTACAAAGCTTTATTTACTGTGAATTCATTCGTATTGCATCAGAATTGCCGTGAATCAGATTAACTTATCATGTGTAGGCGTGGCTTGTTGCTACGGATCAGCCATCTTGGCTCGGAAGTTCCACTCATAGTAACGACTTCTCTCATGCTGCGAGAATCAGGATGCGATCAAACGCGCTTCTCCGTGAGTAGTAAACTACAGCGGAACGAACCATTATAAATTATTACTTCTCCACACATGAATATTCAATTAATCAATGAACTGAATACTTTAATTATTATAATAATAATCGATATGCTAATTGATTATTCTATAACTATTACGGATCAATAATTTTTATTCTTTCTTTCTTTCTTAAAAAAACTTGAATTTAGAAAAAGAATTTAACTTAAAATAACTTGTTTACATACAACTTAACGACAATTATAGACATGATGCATTACGATTGTATTCTCTTTTGACTATTTCTCGTCTATTATCTATTATTTTCTACTTTTCTTTTTTTAGATATTTACTTCTTTTAACGACTCTTTTCATACTTTTTACGACTTTTATTCTTCATTCGTAAGCTTACTTATCTAGTTTTATGTTACTAGCATCTATAATATTCACTATTTATCTATTTGTCTAGCTTTTACTAATAGACAATTCTTTCTACTTTTCGATGTTTTTCATAGCTTTGAGCTACTGATCTCACTAATATTATGTTGTTATATAACTTAGTCATTATCTATTTACATGCTCTTATCAATTTTATCTATGATCTTCTATTTACTATGCTTATTGTTTACTGCTTTTCTTACTCTACCAAAATACTGAGTTTTGTCGTATTAGTACCGCGTAACCATTCTCGTTCAAGAACCTTATTCGTTTCACCAATTTGAATAGTCTACTCCTAGTTTTGTCTAGAATCACATTACCTACGCTTTTCGACTCGTGACTACCACATGCTGTTGGTAAGTATTTCTACATGTTACCAATTGTTCCATATACTAATAAAATAATTCTTTTCAGGTTTTTATTGCAACATAGAATTTTCTTTTTTTTCAAAAATACCATTCTTCTTCATATCCCAAAATGTAAACTTTTTTTCACAACCCAAGGCACATACAACATCGATTTACATGATATGCTTTACCTCATTAATACTTATTGATGATTATTTTTATTATTATTATTATTATTATTATTATTATTATTATTATTATTATTGATTTTGAACTTTATACTGCCGAATTGATTTATAAAGCTTACAATACAATACTAATAGCAATACCGTTGTTGATATTAATGCTATAATTATTCCAAGTATTACGTACATAATATAATCTGTTTTAGATGCAGTTCTCGGATTGATGTATCGACTTTTAATTTCAATAACTTTTCGGTTAAACTATTTAACTCCTGCGTATGTAACGAAAAATTCACTTGTCTCTCCGTCCAATTACCAATTAATTTAATATGTTTATTTTCAACTTGTATTATTCGTTTAGTTGGAATTACCAGCTCTCCTATTATTATGTTGTCAAATTTATCGTACTTTACGAAACTTGATTTAGATTTAGTTTGATCAATTTTGTGGAAGTAACTTCTTGATGTACACCCACTTTTGTCATGTACGCTTCCTTTTCAAGAGAAGAGTACATCACGCCTGCGTGTGTATATCTCAATATCACATTCCCCAAAAATTTCTCCGAATTCTGCTGGCATCCTTCCAAAGAATTATTTAAAATAATATTATTCAGACACTTAGCTTCATTGTCCATAGTTATGCTTTCACAAAAGTACAAGAAACTTTTAAATTCACATTTATTTTTATCTAATGAATGATATTTACCTTCCGCCAAGTAAACTGCTTCCGGTAAATCGTAAAATATTCTGGTATTATTTATTAAGTAGCCCATAGATATTATGTCATACATGATTGAAATACTAGTATCATATATTATTGGAGTTTTTAATATTAAATCAACGTTATTTTCCTCATAATGATATTTTACTAAATATACGCTAGACATTTGGTAAAACATCCCAATGTCTGACCTATAAATAGTATTCTTCAAAACATCATGAAGACTTATTAATCTTTTTACATCAGCATTAGATAATATATGATATGTTAGTTGATTATTTAATATACTGTTTATTATTTTATTTACCCTCTCCTGCACAAGATGAGCAAACAAGTTTGCCATTATCTTGCGTTGGGATTGGTGTAAATAACAATACAGCTCTTGAATTTTATTT
Source organism: Thermobia domestica (assembly GCF_964235325.1). Taxonomy (NCBI): domain Eukaryota; kingdom Metazoa; phylum Arthropoda; class Insecta; order Zygentoma; family Lepismatidae; genus Thermobia; species Thermobia domestica. The sequence goes on along the minus strand of NC_137462.1, from coordinate 133,516,536 downwards.
TTAAAATCTTGCAATACGTGTTGCACTTTAACTACAATTCCATGGACTACAGAAATTTCATTATTAAATTATGCTTTTAGATTTTTAATTTCACTTGTTAGCAAATTCTCGTGTTTATTTAATTTATCAATTGAATGAGACAACTGCTGATTATGTATTAGATTATATGTCGATAGATCAATAGACGATAATCCCAGTAACCACGAAAATATAAACCTTTTATTTCTATGATTATTATTACACCTAGTTTTTCCATTTTCATAAACAAAATGACATGGTAACAAATTCACAATATTTTGTCTAAATTCTTTTTCTTTTACAGCATAATCATTAAGAATATCATATGCATCAGTACACTTATCATGCACTGGCACAGCCTCTTGAAAATTTAAGTGCAACTTTACAGTGGTGTACACCATGTTTGTAGCATGTACGGCATATGCATTCTGCATCAAAGCTAATCCAATTTCCGTTAACGTTATCTGTTGATTTTCCTCCTCTGCTATGCCCATACTCATCAATAGTATTTCCAAAATTAAAATCTTGAACATGGTGTTGACTGTAAATAATTGAAACTTATAATTACTACTTGAATTTATTTTATTTATTTTAATATTTTTTAATTCTTTTATTTAGTTAATACTTATGTTTATTCATTTATTTATTTTATTTACGTTGTATGCGTACCTTGAATTATTCATCAAACCAAACAAATTTACGAAGTATCTCTAATTTAAAAAAAATTCTCTATTTTCCTAATAACTCTAAATTCTGTAAACAAAACATGTTTACCAGTTCAGGGGTTTTTCAGATGGAAACCAAAATTTCCTTTGATTTCGGTCGCGGACTTTTGTTGATAAACAGCGGTCCAACTCGCTGTTCCACTGATAAAAACATTTTGTTTACAGATCCCTAACAAACAAATCAAACTTATAAACTTAATTTATTCTTGTTTTCGTCGCAAACAAAAGAAACTTTTTGTGATGTAGTCATTGAGTCACTAAACCTCTTGGATTTTTCCACGCGTTGTTTACTTTTTTTTCCTTTTAGACATCACTGTCTAAATCCGAATCTTCATCTTGCTTATCAGAATCTTCATCATTTGTGCCAGTAAATGGTTTTAAACGCCGAATGTCAATCGTGTCAACTTTTTCTTGACCTTTCTTCGTCTCATACTTTACTTTATATGAATTGCTATTCATTTTTTCCACTATAACACCACGAGTATTAAATCTTTTCCCAAAACAAGCTGGAATGCCTGCTCTCGGCATCTCACGTATCCATACCTTTTGACCAATGTCAAAATTAGGTTGAGAAAACTTCTTCTCGATCTGCTTCTTCTGAGACTTAAGCCGTTTTTGCAAATTTTGGTATGCTACCTTCCTTGCTTCTTTGACAGTTCTTATTCGCTCATCATTCTCCACATACTCACAGGGAATGTCCAGATCTTGTTCTAAGAACGTTCTGGGTTCACGTCCTGTTAGCAAATAATAAGGCGAATGTTTCGTTCCATCATGAACTTGAGTGTTCATGGTGAATACTATGCAAGGTAAGATTTCATCCCAATTTGTAAATTCACGATCTATGTAATGCTTCATGACTTGCTGTATGGATCCTATGGCTCTTTCCGATGTTCCTATATTATAGTGCGCATCCGTGTTGGCGAAGTTTAACTTCATTCCAAAACGGTCTGCCATTTCCTCCATCACTCGGCTTCTGTGGGTGCTATGCCTGTCCATCGCGAGAATCTCAGGAATGCCGTGTTTCGTGATTAGCTCTTCAAAAATCACTTCTGCTATAATCTCGGATGTTATTGCAGGGACTGCTTTAGCAATTACATATCTTATAGCAGTATCTACAAACACAATCACATATTTCTTTCGATGGTTTTTAGACCTTTTAAATGACCCAATCTCGTCCACAGTTACATGCTGGAATGGCATATAACTTGGGTACGTCTGTGGATGCAATGGTGTCCTACCAGCTTTACGCTTCTGGATCTGACAGCTTACACATTGGCTGACCTTTTCCTGGAAAAACTTTTTCATATTAGGGAAGTAAATAGATTTTAATGCCCGATTGTAGCATTTGGTATAGGAGTAATGTCCTCCTCCATAAATCGAACAGTGAAGGTTTTTAAACACTTGTTCCCTTAATGAAAAAGGAATGCACAATAGAAATTTCTTTCCATTTGCCATCGTTTGTTCTAAAAAGATTTCCATCTTTTACCACATACCAACGTGCTTGCCTCTCAGATTTCTCGTCTGCTACCTCAGGATGTTCAATAGCATTCATTATGGGTCCGAAGAAAGAATCCTTTCTCTGCAATTCAGCTACGTCTACGTCATCATCAAATGTGATGTTTACTTCCAGATCTTCGGTTTTCACTGGTAATGCATCAAAATCAATATCTTCATCCGTGGGTTGAATATCGGTATTCCTCGACAGTACATCGCTCGGGTTCTTCTCACCTGGACAATGCACAGGTGTATACTGGTATTGTGTCATTTCTAACCTATATCTCAATAACTTTGGTGATAACTTAGGTGTTGTTTGCAAATATTTAATACATCTACAATCCGTATATAATTAGAATTCCTTGTTATATAGGTAGTAATTGAATGCTTTAAAGGCACTCACCACTGCCAAAATTTCCAACTCTACTATGTGTCTTCTAGCTTCATTCGGTCTCAACACCCTACTATAATATGCAATTGGGGTCCATTCTCCATTTACTTGTTTCTGCATGAGAATTGCTCCTATTGACTTCGTCGACGCATCTGTATACACTCTTGTCTCTAGATTTTCTCGGAATGGCGCTAGTAATGATGCATTCAACAATGCATCTTTTAATTTTTCAAAGCTGTTTTGATGCTCCTCGGTCCATACGAATTTATGATTTTTCCTCAGCAACGGTTGAAAAATTGCTGAAATTTCTGCGTAATCTTTGCAAAATTTTCGTACGTAGTTTGTCAAACCCAGGAACGACTTAAGTTCTTTTGCGCTTGTTGGTGGTTTACACGCTTTTATTGCCTGTATCACTTTTGGACTTATTTCGTATCCGGCCTCACTTACAATGTGACCTAACGCTAAAACTTTTTCCTCCATAAAGTGGCACTTTTCTACTGACAATTTCAAGCCATACTTTCTCAGTCTTTGAAAAATAGAATGCAATACAGACACCATCTTTTCTTGATTGTTAACATAAAGGAATACGTCATCCATGTAATATGACACCGCTTCCGGATTAACGTTAGCTAATGTCATAGCCATGATCTTCGTGTATATGGCTGGAGACTGAATGTAACCCATGGGGAGCTTGGAATATTGGTAAGCACCGACGCCAGGAATGTTGAACGCCGTGTACTTTCTTGACTCCTTTGAGATGGACACAGTATGATAGGCACTTTTAATGTCAAGTACACTGAAGAATTTATGACCTCCCATACATGTTAGAATTTGATGTATGGTCGGCAATGCCACAGAATGGAATTTTACGTGCCGATTCAACATCCGACAGTCGAGCACTGCTCTTATTGCTCCATTTGGCTTTTTAACGAACAGCATAAGTGAATTATAAGAGCTATTACTCTCCTCGATAATGTTCTGTTCGAGCAGGATATTTATTTGCTCCTTAACTTTGTCTTTCATCGCAATTGGGATCGGATACTGTTGCCTTCTAAAAGGAACTTCCGTTTCCAATTCTATTTTGTGTTCTACGCCTTTAACTCTGCCTAACTCATTGTCTCTCCACGCAAAAACATCTGCATAATCGTAACAAAGTTTTTAACAACAACCTCCAACCGTCGTGCCTAATTTGCATGAGGATGAATTAATGTTTGACGTTTGGAGATCGCTACTACTCACCATCTGAAATGAGTAGGTTCGAAGCGGGAGCAGAGAAAAACCACACAAAGTTAACTTTCATTTAAATATCTGTATTATACGAAATATCAAGTGTGAATATTGGTAGTGTAGATTGTGTATAACGCGTCAGATCACATATCGTTAGCATCTAAGAATTCAGTCACGAATAATTCGTACATAGCTGAGATACACATACCTTGTTGATAGATGACTGCCTGGACTGGATGTTGAAGTTCTATGACAAATGATCGCTCGTGCTGCAAATAGTCGGCGAACAGTAGAGTCCGACTATAATCCAACCATAATCCAAGTTAATGGTTGTACTAGATAATGCTAGATCTTCCTAGATCTACTCCTGGACTGGATTCGCAGTTGACTAATAAACTGCGATGAGCTTCCAAGTGGTTCTCTCTGTCGATCCTCCACTTCTGATGCAAATCCTCTCGGACCAGAGGTTTTTATTCTCCGTTTCCAGACATTCTGGAATTCTCGTCGTTGACTTTCTGTTTATCTCAGCTATTGGTAAAACATTGGTTTCACCCGAACTACATCGTGATCAAATTCTCAGACCAACAAATTTCTGCAAGTCTGACGGTTATGCCACAGTCAAAGTGTGTCACTGTTACGTACAGAGTTTCACATTGATGACATTTCAATTCTTCAACCATAACATTGCAAATCATAATAAACATACAAACTGACGACTTAGCGTCTAGCCATACACAACAATAACATTCAACGCATTTACAAATTATTGACATACGTCAACAAATAAACACAAACACGTGTTTATACTACATGACAACATTTGATTACTATACTTTGATACATTTAATAACTGAGATTTTCTATCTCCAAAATAATATATCCCAAAACCATATATCTCTACAATAGGAATCCCTGTGTCAAGTGCACAATCCCTTGTACACTCGTTTATCACATGTGATCATTGCATTTTTAGATTATGTTGCATATTATGTTTCTTTACATGCCGCCTGACTGTCCTATGCACGATCGTCTTAAACCTAAGCTAGATAAGTTATTTTTTCCGTTTTCACACACCCATAACTTGGACAGGAAGCCGTTCATTTATAATCCGTCACCATTAGCCTAGAAGATATAACTGTGATACATTAAAGATCGTCTCATTTAAATTCTTCTGAAAGCTTATTCTGTTCTGAGACAAAATAGATCAGTTACCATGTGTATGTCTCTTTCTTTCGAATTCTAAGTGTTCTCCTAAATTTAAAGATGTTCTATTATTTTTATTATACCCAACTACACATTAATGGAATCAACGGCATTTTATCCGACTTCGATCCGATATTTTGTTCTTGAATTATGGCAGATTTTACATTTTTCCGACAAATTTTCGGATGATGAAGGCGCCAAAGGGAGGCATTTTTACACTCAGGTTGGTGTATACTTTTCGTTTTATCTCGGTGTCAGGAATCACCTCCCGACGTTTGTTATATTAATTAAGTTACATCCTGTATATATGCGGGCGCCATTTTATGTATTAAAATCACAAAGTTTATTTACTATCGTAAATAGCTAAACTGTGAAAACTTCTGTACTAGATAAGCACTTTTTTAGTTCTTGTAAGGAAGTTTTTGCCATACAAAATGAAGTAAATATATACTAATAAATCAATATAGGTATATTTTAGCAATACAATAGCTACTGATTATTCGGACATTGCTCTAAGACACACTAGAACAATCAAATTTGTAAATAAAGAACTTAAAATACCTTGAATTGTTTAAACTGCGCTATCGATTGCGCTTAGCTTCTGATTTTTTTTGGCAATAAATGAGCAGCAACATAGAAAACTCATATTATCTTACCAAATAGACCTACATGTTAATTGCTTTACTGGCTTTATATATATATATATATATATATATATATATATATATATATATATATATATATATATATATATATATATATACATTTGAAAAGTGATGGTACTTTTTACCTGTTTTCTGCTAATAGCAACTGTATGAATGTATAATACAAAACTGGTATACAGAAGGATTTAAAAAATATTTATAAAGTGATATTTCGCAGGCTGCCTTTCATAAGGGCGCATTACCAATAGCCACTATATGAATTTAGTATACAGAACTGCTATACAGAATAAAAACTAAAACCACTTATCCATAATGTGATGTTTAGCGGGACATTTTATGCGCAGGGCGCACTGTACCCTACACGGGTTCTTCACCAAGAGTATGTATTCATTGTACAGAACTGTGATATACAGAAGAAAAATAAAACCATTTATCTTTGATGTGGTTTCGCAAAGGCGCCTTATGTAAAGGTCCCGCTGTACTTATCATGTACCTTTATTCATAATACTATAAATTAAATGTACCTTTATTTATAATATCATGTTCCGGAGAGCGCACCGGGTCATGTCCAGGTGTCCCGTAGGGCCAGCACGCCCATGGGTCCTAGGCTAACTTGGGGCCGAGCTAGTTTCGCCATTGGCCGTACACACACTCACTCTTTCAGGCTCATGTTACTTATTTAAACTGAAGTAATGCTAAACTTTTTGATAACTATACCGTTCGACCGTTTTCAAAAAATATATTTCTCAATGTTTCCATTTCCGTCCCCTTGCCTATCTTTGTCCATTGTAATTTTTTTTTTAGAAACTGGGGAACACCGTACATATTTTCTCGAAGTAGGGGAATGGCGTCTCCCATTTCCCCTCACTTTTACCCTTGCTTATGAGTATTTTCCTGTGTAGACGTTTGGCTCCCAAGTTATGACCCATCAAATTACTAGATTTGGGTTTAGCCAACAGGCATGGTGGCTCAGTGGCAAAGCGCCTACTTTTGGTGCATAGGGTCCCTGGTTCGATCCACGGCCTAGTAAGTTTGTAATGGATAACATCGTTGTCTATGGGTTTACTCGGGATATAACCGTTTCCTTCCACAATATCATTCTACCAATTATTCGATCATAGTTCATTTGCTTTAATCATCCATTCCATGATAGTCGTCAGACGTTCAAGTGAAAGAATTCATTTTTTTAACTTAGTCAACTTTTCGCTGCATTAATTTTTTAAAATCACTATGTTAAATAAACACAGTGTTCAGATATAATAAAGATATGCTGGCACCAATGGAGAACGAAGAAAATGAGATATCTTTAAGTTCTATGCCTCATGATTATGCCGGCTAGGCTAAAGGAGATGGTGATGATGTGAACTGAATAAAATGATGGAATGAAGAAAATGGGAGGAAACTGAAGAACCCCGGGAAACCTCACGCACACGGTGTTTGTCCATCACAAAGCTCACTTCGAACCAAGAACCTGAGTTCTTGGATCGAACCAAGAACCTCATGCATTTCCGCAATAGGAGTAGTCACTAGTTTTCATAAAGAACATCTCTAATGTAAGCATTTGGAAACCAACACTCAACAATTAATTCATAAAGGAATAAGCAAATGATGCAAAGCTATCACAAGGAACCGCAAATCATGAAAGAATTCGTAAAATGAAGTTTTAAAGAGGAAAATGTGCAGATGAATATGATGCTGCCAGTGGCGTATTTAGGGGGATGGCTATCCATTCAAACCCTCCCGGAAATAAATTTGTTACATGCAAAAGTTCATTAAAATTTGTCGGCACCTATAAGGAAAAATGTAAATGCTTTCACGTGTTGTGTATAGATCCCCCTTCCCGAAACAAAATCCTAAATACGCCACTGGAGGTTATGTACCACATTCTCGCATACTTTGAACTAGAATTCGGCGATTAATGTAGACGGAGTATTAAGAAGTAATAAAAAGAAAAGTAACATAATTCTAAGAAGTAATAAAAATAAATAATATATAAAAAAGAAGATTTAAAGTATTGTAATTTATGTTAATTGAAAAATAACTGCTATTAAAAATTACACCATTTTTTTATTGATGTCACATTTAAGGTTATCAAATGTCCATGTTTTGTACGAAAAGTTTGCATTCTACGACTTGATTCCATGTCCATACCATATCCATAAAAAATGATAAAATGTCCGTCTTCTTTGTTGTCGACAGGGGAATAGATTAATTAATGAATATTTCCTTACTACTACATCGATTACACATTAATCAAGAAAAATAGCGGAAGTTTTGTACTATTTGGTTTCAAAGATAGACCTACATGAAAGATATGAAAAAAAAACTATAGCATCTATGCAACAAACACAGCGGCTTTAGTTACGTTTCTTCGATCCCTGGCCAAGGAGCCTTTGCTTGAAAAACCAACCACAGATATAAACTTCAGAGCCCTTAGGTATCATGAATGTTTAACTTCTTAACAGCTTATACAGGGTTTTCAAAACAATACTGACAATGTTTGGGAGAAGACTCCTGACACCAAGATAAGACCTAAAGTATAGACCAACCTGGGTGCACAAATGCTTCATTTCGGAGTTATAGGCTACCGAAAATATGAAAAAATGAACCTTAAAGGCCCATAGCTTAAAAACTACGGGACCTTCCGCAATCGGGTCAAGATCTCACTTAGGAACAAGTGTGTGCCCTATCTAAATAATCAAGTTTCACAATCCTGGGGTACTTCCGCAAAAAAAAAAAAAAAAAAAAAAAAATATATATATATATATATATATATATATATATATATATATATATATAGAGGTAGTTGGTGAATACTTCAAATTATATGCCCGTAGCCGAACTAAATATATATAAAAAATTGTTGCGTGGGTACCTTAGGATTGTGAAACATGTATTTTTGGATAGTGCACATCAGGCCCGTATCCACGGGGGGTGCTAGGGGGCCGGCCCCCCTAAACTTTGGATGGCCCCCTACAAGTTTCACGGTAGGCTTGTAAATGAACTATAATATGGCGATTAAGTATAATATGATTGGGTTGGCCCCCCTAACTTCTACCGCCCCCCCCTAAATTTTTGGGCTGGCTACGGGCCTGGTGCACATGTTAGTTCCTGACTGAAGTCTTACCCGACTACGGTAGGTCTCATAATATTGGAGCTATGGACCTTTAAAGTTCATATTTTCATGTTTTTGGCAGCCTATAACTCCAAAAGGAAGCATTTGTGTGTCCAGATTGGTCTATACTTTTTTTGTTTTATCTTGGTGCCAGGAATCACCTCCCAAACGTTGTCGTTGTTGTTTTAAAACACTCTATATATAAAGAAAAGAAATGAGAAAGCACTTCAGTGTTATGTGTGTGTTTTAGTAACACAAGCAGACAGCACTACTACTATTAACTTCCAGGATACTAATTTGTTCTATGATAGTTGAGTTCTGATTATAGTGTTAATCTTGTTATCTATAGGTATACAATGGTAGGTAGTTTCCCTTTAATTAAACGATTTCGCCAATATTCAGTAAACTTGGAAGGGTCCGTATGTTTGTATCCAGAAATCTGAAATCATATTAATCAACAACTTTACTACGTAATATCTTAAGTTTTTCTACTGATTTTACATAACAACATACCCTCCCTGCAGGTCTAAGGGTAGTGAGCGCACCTTTGTTGGATGGGGCCCCGGGTTCGATTCGTGGTATAAGAGCCTTCAAATGTGAATGCATTCAACTCAAAAGTGTAGGCCCACGTCTAATATATTCTCGGTACTGAAATGGACACTAAACTTCAACCAACTAATTACACAGCGCAGAGAAATTCTTAAAGAGTACAAAAGTGAAGTTTTAAATCTTCTGAAGGGAAAATCTGTTCTCAGGTATTGCCAACACTGACATGCTGATATGCAATGCTCTGAAGACATTGTGACAGAGAAATAAATGGATAGTCTTAGTATTTTTCCACTTTTTTTCTCTTCACCTCTCTCTCTCTTTCTCTAAATGTGTGCGTGTGTCCTTTCTAATTTGCTTTCTTTATTTATTTTTATTCTGAAGAAAGATCATCGTGCAGGATAATTGGACAGGAAGGAAGAGGAACTGATGTCAACTATTATACAAGAGCGGAAGCTAAAACCCAATAGTTAACAATGGAAGTTACGAAAAATATTTTTAAGAAAAAACACAGAGGAAGAGAAAGATAGAAATGGCCCAGCCCAGTTCAGCCCAAGCAGATGTTACAGTTTTCACTTGTCTTTTTTTCTTTTCTTTTATCTTCTCCGATCTTAGTAGGCGCGTGCTGACCAAAAAAAAAAGTATCTGAAGGTTGGTTGGTGCTTCCTACTGGAAAGGACGGCAGATTGAGTAATCCATCCATTATGATTGCGTGATATCTTTTATATATACATAAAATCTTTCAGGAGAAAGAAAAAAATAAAGTTTCATCGCAACGTTTTTTGCACCTGGAGCTCCTTATATGAAAATTAAATCAGTTCATTTAACTTTCCACTGTCTCTTTATTTGATTACAGCACACTCACACTAATCCGTCCAGTCCTTGCAAAGATGTGTGTAGAGTCATTGAGAGTGTTGTCTATCTTTGTTTAAGTGATGCTTCAAATACAATTTAAGCCTTAATAAATACATATTTGAGGATTTTGTTTTCAAAAGGTAACATTTCCATCTGCACTTTTCTTTTATTAATTTATTTTACTAAATTGGCCTCTAAAAGTTTCCAAATGTATGAGATTAACTTCGTCAGATTACGCGATAGTGTTTAAACGATAAAGTTTCTAGTATAAATCACAACGTGAATCAGAATTTGTCAAATCATTAAAAGTGTCGTCTCTCTTTGGTTTCGTGATGCTGCAAGTACAACTTTAGCCTCTAAAAACATATTGAGGAGCTAATTTTCAAAAAAGGGGCATTTCCACTTTCAGTTTTTTTTTTTTTTTTTTTTTTAAGCTAAATTGCTTTTTAAAAGTTTCCAAATTGATGGGTTGAACTCTGTCGGAATACGCGATCGTGTTTATGCAAACCGGAAGGTTTTAGATATAAGTTACAATGTAAAGTTAGTTGTGTCTATATATATACGAAAAAGGAATATATAAACCTCATTCATTCACTTCTACTGTAAAATTAGCAATTGTGAAACAATTCATTCTAAAGATAGAGAAACATTAAAGGTAAATTCAAACAAAAAAGGAAGAAATGCTGAAGGCGGGAATGTTCTATTTGGAAAATAAGCTCCTCATTTATACTCGCAGTATCATACTAAACACAATAACAAACTGCTGTGCTCGTGGGTTTTCTCGGGGTTCTCCCGTTTCTTACCACGTTCTTCATTCCACCATTTCACTCATTTCTCATTATCACCGTCTCCTTTAGCCTAACCGGCATAACCATGGGACGTTAAATCTAAATATTTCATTACAATAACAAACTGATCAAGGCTATATGATATATATATATATATATATATATATATATATATATATATATATATATATATATATATATATATATATATATATATATAAACACAATCTCGTAACAGTTTCAACACGTTAGCTGTGTTTTCACCAGCTTCCACTACTCCTGCTAATGAAGACTTAGCTAGTCTGATAAAGCAGAAAGAGTGAAAGTTTGAAGAAGGCACAGCTGATGTGTTGAAACTGTTACGTGATTGCTTTTTTTATGTATATTTTTATCACATATACTTGCTCAGTATGTTGTTGCGTTTAGTTTGACAATATGAAAACAAGGCCTGATAGACTAGTTCCAGTATCATGTAAACAAAAAACATGTAATCTAAATATTGTACAAAAAACAATAAGTGCTGCTACTAATACATCAGTTTCAATAATTTAGCTCACATGTCTGCAAGAAATGTCCGAATTAGTGACACAGTACGAATTTAATCACAAATATCATATGCAGTAACCTAGAAAACACAACGTATAGTACTCAGTATACAAAATTTTGAGTTCCTTATCAACTATAGTCATTTTGTAACATGTAATAGTTGCTTCTGCTTGAATTTCACTTTGTTTCATTTTTATATCGTAAATAGAATCTCGTTATGTTTACTCAGCCGCAATTACTATTTAACAATATTGTAAGGTCCCGCATGTCTTCACATCATGCGATAACCATGTGTGTGCTACACGTGTTGGCAGTAAACAAATACAACGCAGACGAGAGTACCGAAGAGGAGTCGCCCGCAATCGCCAGCAGTCGGCAAGACGGAGATCACCGATGGAGCCAACATTTTAGGATAAAAGACAGGAGCACGCCTCGAACAACATCAATCTACCCAGGTTGATCAAACCACCTAAAGCCCTAAGGCGCTTGGTCATTGGGTTCACCTTACCCTCTCACGACGCCCGGTCACCGAGAGAGACACCTAATCTCACAAAACTTATCCCCTCTCACGACGCCCGTTCAAAGAGAGGAACCTCACCTACAAACTCCCTACGATGCCTTGTCATTGGGTTCCTTCCACTTTCTTACCTATAATTATTAAAGGAACTACTTATTGGAATATATTTCTGTACTTAAGAAGATCTTTTTATGATAAAAGGTGATGGGAAAGTCCAAATTCCCGTGTACGATAATTGCTCTATCTTACATAGACTGAGAGAATTTTACATGGTAGATGCGTCGGCGTCTACTTACAGACATTTCTTAAGGACTTTCCTATGGAACGCTCTTTTTATTAACGGAAAAACGGACGTAGAACTTTTAAAATACTGTTTATTAGTGTTCGTATTACTAAGGCAGGATTATTTATAAATAATCCGTATTGTTATAGCACTCTCATTACTCTTAGCGGTAAATTGATTCGTTTTAGGCTGGCAGGTATTTATGACGACAACTAGATCTGGAAAAAATACGTATAGAGAAAGCGATAGTAGTATGGCAGAATCAGGCTCGCAAATACTTGTTAATATTTCCCATCTAATTAGATACTGAGATCACAGTACAGACGACTCGGATCGATTTTTCATGCTATTCGATCATTTGGCTTTACTCCAAGCATGGACCCCCGAAAAGAAGAAAGAAATTCTCCCGATGTATTTACAGGTTGTAGTTCTCGATTTGGTTTTACAATTACAAAATCAGAATCAATTTAACATCTTACATTACGATCAGGTTAAAACTAAATTAATTTCATTGTCTCGTCCAAATTTACCAGCATATAAGGCAGAAATATAAATTTTTCAAATACAGCAGAAGGAAAATGAGTCGGTCGATTCGTATTTCTTAAGGAAATTAAGGGACATTAGACAGCTAACGCCAGTGGCTTCGGAGGAGCAGAAGATCCATTTTCTTTCATTGGGATTACATAGAAATTTATTACAGAAGATAGCGTTATAATCCTTCCAAACAGTCCGGCAGTTGCAGGATCGACTCCACGAATTAGAAAAGGCTCAGAACCTCATGCAGAAGAGGAACTATGAGGAATTGTCACAGGCAATTCATTCTTTAATCGGCCACCCTAACCGCCCCTCAACACTTCCTTTAAATGACTTTCATAAGCAAAGGAATCCTAGTTCGTTAATGCCAACCTATGCACAACAACCAACTTCTACTGTACAACACACCCAACCTGCTCCTTGTTATTCGCAATCATTACCTTTTGCACCTCCATTGCAAAATATTTTCCCTCCACAGTCAACTTCCAATCAACCTGAAGTTTCAAATCCACACCCCCACCAAAGTCAAAACCCGCCCTCACAACCTCTTCACATGGACCTCACTAAACTAGCCAATCAAATGCCGAATTATCGTTAATAGTAGCACAGAATGCCATGAAGACTAATTTCAGGCGTAATAACGCAAGGAAAACATCGTCAAGGAAACGAACAACAAAAGACGGGCGCGAAGAATAACAACAAAGGAAATAACGGTGGTAAGAAAAATAAAAATTTTGTAAAAGGCGATAAAATATCTGTGTGCGCAATATGCAATGTGCGCAAGAAAAACCACGACGCATCTTCATGTTAGAATAATCGAAAAATTCCAACCAGGGAAACGCATAAGTGGGCTCGCAGTCCAAAGCCAAGCCTCGCGGGCCATTCCAGAAAAGTCGGCGCAGGCCACACAGAAACCATCACAATTAAAAATCCATCACATTCAAAAAGATCGCGCAATAGCGGAAATTTTTAGTGATATGGAGCACATTTTTTTTCTCAGGCGGCCTACAACGATCGCCGAGAACATGTCAAGCTGGGGACAGATAATAATAAATTATTCCTTAATATAAAGGTAAATTCAAGCAGTTTGCCAGTAATAATAGACACAGGATCCAGTCTTAGTTTATGGTCCAGAAGAAACATACCTCCAAATTGCAAATTAATATCATTTCAGACTCGTATCAAGGGTATTGCTAACGAAGTTCTGACTTTGAAGGAAATAGGTCTAATTAAATTTAAAATTGGCACCACTACCTTTTCACATTATTTCCGCATTATAGATGCAGATTTCAGTCCGATTTTTGGGAATGACATTCTCACTAGGCTTTTTCCTCAAATACAACTAGAGCATAATTCTATATCATTATATAGAAATCCTAGGAAACCTATAATTCCCAAGGAAAAAAGAGAAACGGAAGAAATGTCGCAAGCAACTACTCGTTCTTTGTACTTGCAGGGAAACGCAAATGTATTCATAGCTAGTAAAATTACGGTCCCAGCAAAATCACATTTCTACTTTTCTGTTTCAATGCCGAAGAAAAATCATGAAGCAGCAATTTACATCATTACTCCACTGCAATCATTGTTAGATCAATACGGATTGGAGGCAATTACCATGCGAATACCAAGTAACGACCTTACGTTATTAATCACAAACCCTACGACATGCATAATAACTTTAAGCAAAGGCACACCAGTGGCGTAGACGTGGAAGAATTTTCTTTCAAAATAGAAGAAGAAATGAAAGAAAAGACATCAATTTAGAACTCAAGAAGAGATACAGGAAAGATTAAGACAGACCGCTAAAACTTTTAACATTGATCTTTTCAATATAAATCCCGACTTACCGGAATACCAGCGAATAGCTATAAGCAATTTACTATACAAATACAGGGATGTTTTTTCATACAGTCCAGAGAATATAGGTTATTTTAGAGGATACGAACATAAAATACGCACAGATAAAAGTCCATCATTCCATCACCGTTCCCACCTATTCCATTATGAATCAGAGACGAAATTGATAAGCATATACAACAACTGTTAGACGCCAAAACCATAACTGAGATACAGACGAGTAGCTACTCTTCGCCTCTAATTGCGTTCAAAAAACCAAACAGTTCAGATTTCAGGCTTGTGTTGAATCTACAGGCATGCAATAGTTACACCAAATATCTAAGCATTCCATTTCAGTGTATAGAAGACGTTCTACAGGTTTTAAAAGGAAAACACTAATTTCGACCTTGGACATTTCTCAATCGTATTCAAATCTTATTGCATGCAAATTGCACTAAATACTTGACTTTTGAAGTGAACCATACACGCAAAAGCTATAAATTTCATGTAACATGTAATAGTTGTTTCTGCTTGAATTTCACTTTGTTTTATTTTAATATCATAAATAGAATCTCGTCCTGTTTACTCAGCCGTAATTACTATTTAACAATATTCTCTTTTCAATCTACTTAAGATCTAACAATATCTTCTACAGATCTAGTATTACAAACTCTCTAGTTGGGAACCATGTGTGACCCGACAAATGTCGATGTGATAATCAAACTCTTGTCACACTTGACCCAACATGTCTTCCGAGACTATGCCTGTTACTTGTTCTTTTCTCCTTCTGAGTTCCGCAACGTCACGTGGAGGAAGAGGGACGTATATATTTGATAATTTACAGAACCATAACAAAGTCACAAGGAGTAATATCCGGTGACCTAGGAAGCCATTTTAGCACATATTGGTCGGTTACTTCAAAGTGACCAATCCAATGATAGAGTAGCTCTGAGTTCAGATATGCCCTAACATTGCAACACACCTTTTTTAACTAACGTCTATTACAGTCAATGTATTCGGTATACATGTTTTCTCTATAAATTCTTACTTCCCTGACAGAGGAAAAGAAAGAAATGAAATTTATTTTCTGTAGCAAATGGCATTTTGGAGATAAATTGATCTTTTTTGCCTCTCATGTATGTTTTTGTATATGTTTCTGATTATGATGTACTTTGAAGAATTCTTTTTTTTTAGTTGTGGACTATATTATTCGTTTGTCGCTCTGAACAATATTTTTATGTAACATCTGCACTGTGTTGGAACAGACGAATAACTATTCTTGTCTGTTCTATGTTCAAAGTAATTTCTCTGTATGTACTACGTCGGTAAGATGCTGTTTATTTACAGGGTCGTATCTAGAAGTAGTAGGACTTATTTTTCCCGCGCGCGCGGAGCAATGTAGAGGGGCTGCAAGGCCGGATGTTATGGACAGGAGCCTTGGGAACAGGTGTCGACTGGCGGGAGTCGCCTGCGTGCGTTAGTTGAGTGTGGACCACTGTGTTAGTGACATCCTGTTGTGACACCTCGTCGTCAATTGCGATGAAGCGAAATTTGGAGCAGCGGTACGCCATCAAGTTTTGCGTCAAACTGGGAAAATCAGCGACCGAAACCAAGGACATGCTTACGCAGGCCTACAAGGAGAATAATATGAGCCGCACAATCACCCCGTAAAAAGAAGGCCAGATTGTCGAAATCGAAGTGAAATCGATGTTGATTGCATTTTCTGACCGTCGTGGCATTGTCAATAAGGAGTTTGTACCTCGTGGACAGAGTGTAAATGCAAGATTTTACGTGAAAGTGCTCACACGGCTGCGAAATCGGATCACACGCGTGCGACCAGCCCTGGTGGGGAAATGGAAGCTCCACCGTGACAACGCGGCGTTCCACGGCGCGTGGATTGTGAGGGATGTCCTGACCAAATTCGACGTTTCCACGTTGCCTCACCCCCTTACAGCCCTGATGTAGAACCGTCGGACTTCTTCCTGTTCCATCGTATCAAGAGGCAGCTCAAGGGGCATCGTTTCGACTCGGTGGAAGCGGTACAAGCGTTTACAACGAGGACGCTGAACGGCAACCCGGAGGACGATTTCCAGAAGGCCTTCGCGATCTGAAGGCTCATTACCAGGAGTGTGTGAATGCCCAAGGGGACTATTTTGAAGAGTATTAAATCGATATACCAAAATGTTCAATAATTAAAAATAATCAGTCCTACTACTTCTGGGTACGACCCTGTAGTTTTCACAATGCAACTTCAATGAAGAGAAGATTGAGAGTGTTAATACTTTACCCATAATCCTTTAGACTTGAATGCAATGTTTTGTTTGATAAAGTAGCTTAGGAGAGAAAGCAGATTTTACTTATTCTAATAACTTGACCTATTCTGTGTGTTTAGTTTCCCGATTAGGGAAATCTCTAAAAGGGAATGAATATGGAATCAGAGTAGAGAGAGTACTGACTTCCTTATCTCCGCAGGTCCCAAGAAATTAGAGAGAAGTTCGTTAAGAGGATGAAAAAGGAAGTTAAATCCGTTGTATTTATATAGAATGACTAAACACCAAAGTAAATAATATCCTGGCCGAATTAAGCCAATTTGAACAAGAAGTTAATTTTTGAATTTAGGAGACGAACATTTGAAAATGTAAATACAAAAAAAATATTTAGCCCTGTTAAATTTTTCGAAATCCAATGCTTACTTCCAGTACGTTCCAACTCTTTTCCAAGTCTTTACTAAAATAGTAACCACTTGTAAAAGACTAGCAACTTTTCTAGAATAAGGTACTACAGGGTCATATCCAGAAGTGGCAGGACTTATTTTTTTTAAAAAAAATTGAACATTTTGGTACATCGAAATAGTACTCTTCAAAATAGGCCCCCTGGGCATTCCCACACTTCTGGTAGCGAGCCTTCCAGGTCGCGAAGGCCTTCTGGAAATCGTCCTCCGGGGTGCCGTTCAGCGCCCTCGTTGTAGCCGCTTGGACCGTTTCCAACGGGTCGAAACGATTCCCCTTGAGCTGTCTCTTGATACGGGGGAACAGGAAGAAGTCCGGCGGTGCCACATCAGGGCTGTAAGGGTGTGAAGGAAGCAACGTGGAAACGCCGAATTTGGTCAGGAGATCACCCACAATCCACGTGCCGTGGAACGCCGCGTTGTCACGGTGGAGCTTCCATTTCCCCACCAGGTGTGGTCGCACGCGTGTGATCCGATTTCGCAGCCATGTGAGTACATCCATAAAATCTTGCATTTACGCTCTGTCCACGAGGTACAAACTCCTTATTAACAATGCCACGACGGTCAGAAAATGCAATCACACATCGATTTCACTTTAGATTTCGACATTCTGGCCTTCTTTTTACGGGGTGATTGTGCGGCTCATGGTATCCTCCTTGTAGGCCTGCGTAAGCATGTTCTTGGTTTCGGTCGCTGATTTTCCCAGTTTGACGCAAAACTTGATGGCGTACCGCTGCTCCAAATTTCGCTCCATCGCAACTAACGACGAGGCGTCACAACAGGTCACTAACACAGTGGTTCACACTCAACTAACGTACGCAGGCGACTGCCACCGGTCGACACCTCTTTCCAAGGCTCCCCTGTTTAACATCCGGCCTTGCAGCCCCCCTACATTGCTCCGCGCGCGCGGGAAAAATCAGTCCTACTACTTCTGGATACGAGTCTGTATTCCGTTTATTATATATATATAGAGAGATGCGCTCCAGTCGAGACGTGTCTCAAATCTCGACTCGACTCGACTCGAATTCGAGTCGAGATACACTTTGTAAAGTTCGAGACGAGTCGAGACAAACGTATTTCTCAAATCGAATTTTCGAGTCAAGACACGAATCGAGTTGGGACAGCTCGTAAAAATCTCGACTCGACTCGAATGTCTCGAAAATCTTTCTATAATTTTTACTATTATTTTGAAGAAAGTACTCACTCAGAAACACTCGGAACGAGAATTTCGGAAACTGCCGGACTTTACAAGTGTTCGAGGAGTGCTGTGGTGAGTGTCTTCAACAAGTGGCGAAAGCAAGGGGAAACGACGTCCAAACGTCGAGGGGGTTGGGCGCCCCCCACCTCATTACATGTGTTGGACGTCGTAGGCTGGGCAGACTAGTAAAACAGGACAGGCAGCGAACTGCGTCGGAACTAAGGTCAGAGTTTAATGCTGGGCAAATTAAAAGTGTGACTGAACTAGTGCTGTAAAATTTCCGGAAATTTTGAACCTGTTCCTAAAAACACCGTTTTTTCGATTTCTTTCCGGAAAAATTGGAAACATTGAAGAAAAAAATGTTTGTATTCGGTTAATTTTACTAGTAATGATATTTTTTTTTTCAAACGCATGAAAAATATAAGTTCAAAATTGCGAATATTAAAAAATAGCACTAGAAAATAAAACTTTCAATTATTATCTGTATTAAAATGCTAGATTTACGCGTATATGTTTGTTTGTCCCTACAGAATAGTTTACATGTTTGTCTCCAGTCCTTTCGACAATGAGATCTTGAACCCACAAGTGCTAGAAACATGCCGTTTCCATTGGTCGATTCCAAATTTTGTGTAAATTGTCCAGTTCTAATGAATATTTAAAAAAAAAAACATGGTCATAGTTCTTTATTAAATTTTTAGGGGTACACTGGAAGTACTGAAATTTTTGAAACAGTAAAGCATCATACCCTACGAGTTATATATTCCAACATCACATAGTTGCAGCGTCCTTCACTTGTATCTGTAAAGGGACACGTACAGACAGATATGAGGAATGACAAGGATATTCATGCTCATATGTGAATGATGCGCTGTGTAGAGAGCGCAGGTTCAGCTAGTTGAAAATTAATAGTCTGCACTTATTTCTGTTATGTCGTTTATTCGTGGATGTGCATTATTTACAGAACTTACAGTTACAGTTACATACAGTTACATACAGTTACATACATTAATTACAGTTACATACAAGCCTACCAACATAAAGTATTCTGTTGCAAGAAATAGGTCTCTTTAATGAAACTGAGTTCTCAATATCCTCTTTCGTTTGGTGAAGTTTTGTTAGTTTTAACCAAATTACTTCTTAAGAAAAAGGCAGTAGGTAAATTTCACTAATACTCATACACTAAAACATATAATTACTGTTATTTAATATTTTAATATAGACACTTATATAAACTTTATGTACAAAATCCTGTATGTAAACAAATACATGTTTCCTAGTGCGACATTTTATCTATTACAGTGAAATCTGTCTTTGTTGGCTACCATTGGTTCCATTGAAAAGTGGCCAACTTAGACAAATGGCCTACTTACAGAAAATAAGTATGATTGTTGTATTTTTAGAATATGATTTCTAGTAATACTTAATTATAAAATTTTAATAAGCAATGACACAACAGTTACTTTTAAATAATGTGTATATATAGTAATCATAACAATATACAGTACTAGAAAAAACACTACAGCATGTTTAATATATGTACTAGTTGATACGCTGAATTACTCGTATTGAAAACACATTAACACAAATAACCATAAAATAGAAACTGTACGCATTTTACTGAAATTGATATTGTAGCACACTCAGTTATTGAGATTGAAAATAAGAAAAGCAAAATCATAAATTGAAAAATTTGTATGCAGTTTACATTACTTTTTTTTTGACAGTGACAAATATTTTCTGTAGATACTTTTCGAAAAATAACAAATCATTTATTGATGGTGGTTTATTCTAAACGTATTTCTTTTATTCTTTTTGGCACATATGCACACACATTCTAATTTTGTAGTTAACTACCTCTTGTTAATAAGCTACAAGAGTTTTCCTCGGAGCTAAAGATGTTTTGAGAAGGATGTTGAGGAAATTCATATCTCAAAACTTCCGCTACCTTTCGACAAGCCTTCAGGTGCCAATAGTTGACAATTGAGATGGTTAGCTATAACCTTGAGAAATTTTCGGACTTACTAAAGCTCCCCACTGATGAAAGAAGCCGATATAGCTAATGGTTTCACCAAAACAGACATGGCAAACAAATACGTACAACCTTTTCCTGAATTTCTGCACGTGCAACCTTCTTATTCACATCTTCCTTTACCACCCCTTTATCAGGGTAGTGCTAAATGAAAGTGACTATGTTTGTATCTTAATAACTCTTGAATTATCAGACCGTCCTCGATAAAATTTTCAACATAGTACAACGACTCACCAAAGGTAGTCATCAACCCTGGTTCGGCTAATAATATAAGTAAATCTTTAGTGGCAGTAATCGTTTACACCTTAAAATATCTTCCGTAATTATATTCACTAGTATTATCACCTTTTCTATCGAAATTACAAGTCCATAATAAGTGTTAGATAATTTATTCGTTGATTCTCTTTTAGCGTATATTCACACAAATTGTCTTGCAATCATACATGTTACTTAAATATCCATAAACAACTACATAGCAACCAACTATACAATAATAATGTATATTTCTTACACATCTTAAAAACATTCTTCTTTTGTTATCTTTAGTTAACATTATATCAGGTATAGTGCTTGTGTAGAAGCACTTTCTGCCCCAGATACAAGTAATTATCGACGTAATTATCAAGTAATTATCAAGTAAGTATAAAGTATCTTGTTGTATAAAATGTCGCCCGATGATGGGACTAGATATAAAAGTTATAAGGTAGCTTGACTTTTATATTTAAGAACCACTGGTCCGTTTATAATAATGGTATTCTATTAATTGTGTCCTTTACATTTTGATCGCCCCTCGTATATAATTCCATTAAGTTTCCTTCATATAAATACATTTATAACAAGTCTTCTATTTCATTAATATTTATCTTTTATTATAAAAACGTCGTCGCTTACTAATATAATCAACGAAGGGTACGAAGTCAAAACGTAAGAAATAATTTCATTTTAAAACACATTACAATGATCAACAGTTTCAATCATTATTAAAAACGGTGATGATAACAATGTTTGGTCTTTCTAGGGCGCATTATATAACAACTACGTTAGATGATATTTTTACAGTATACATCGTATCAATAAGGCGTCATAATACAGAAGAATCTTATACGAGTAACATATAAGGTGGCGCATGTAGACAGTCGTCGGATAATTAGCTTAATAGAATGAACCTTATACTTAACATAATCCTTGATAATTAAGTTTCAACACAAATCAATATAATATAAATAACCTTTGCTTTTAATCAATTATGTATCGAACTATAATTCTTCACATTAACAAGAAAGAATTAAAATCATTTGAAAATTATCATTTATTGAAACAGAAGTAATAAAGTATCTACGGGTCCATTACTCACTTCTTTAATGTGTTGTACTTCAAAGTCATAAGGGTTGTTTTCATTATTGACATTAACACATAAATTTGAAGATAAATGTTCATAAGAATCTATAACTGATATGGGTTTAACCCTTACTACATCAACTGCAGTCAGTTTAAATTCGTACTTGCATATGATTCTAATAAAGTACTTTGTACTGCACAATCGTGATTATGTTCCGCATTATTTTGTACATGAATTGCGTCATTGTTTTGATTTTGATACGAAGTGCCATCTCTTGAATTACGATTGTCTATCAATGTAGTTTACTGTATTTCTGGAATTTCGCCATGTATTTCGACTGTTTTTTGAGTCTACTTCGATTAAATGATCTGACATAATTATTGTCACGATTGGTTAGGTTAGGTGGATTCCCAACATATCTTTGCCTATTTTGATCGTTCTGATTGTTTAAATTTGCTCGATTTAGGTTATGTTCCGTATCATTCACATTACGGATATTTAGATTTCGAACAGGTACAAGGTGATCCGAATTGTTTTTAATTTTACCTACTCCCGCTTGATGATTCAGTGCTTGGTATTGAGTTTCATAACATTGGACAAGCATTAATAGGTGATTAAAACTCATGCACTGCGTAGAAAACAGGATCTGTTGTAATTTAAACGGTAGTAGATTTCGAATAGATGCAATCACTCTAGATTCCGATTGCAACGGATTTACGACTTTTAATTCGTTATACGTATTTACAACAAACTCAACAACAGATTTGTGCAAACGAGGATTAAAAGGTTGGTTTCTAATCGTGGCATCTCTGTTTGCAAGTAAAAAGTCGTTTTCGTAATTTGCGATCAGCGCGGCTTTGAATTCCTCATATGTATTGACGTGATCTCGTACTGCTTTAAACCATAAAGAACATGGTGTGAGTAATAAATGAGGGATTAGTTTCATATATTGCGATTTATCTATACACATTATACTACACTCATCCTGAAATTTTTCTAGGAAAGAGGTAGCATTTTCATTACATTTACCACTAAACTTACTCATAGCACGTATTTCGCTCATCTTTACACTTAACTTTACATTCCTTTCACCATTTTGTGTTCGCGTTGAGTGACAATTTCTACCTACTGCGTTATGCGTGGTTCCACCATCTCTTTTACGCCCATCTGTATTCCTTGGATGAATTCTTTCCAAAATAATGTCCTCATCGGATGGATTACTTGAAGAAGAGATAACGTAAGGTCCACGTTGATCTGCTGTGGGTGAATGCGAGGGCATCTCTTGTGAACAAGGGAACTCCAAACGATCATTAACCATGTTGTTGTGGTATGCGTTGTCCTTAATCTGTAACGTCCTAATTTCCTCTTGTAAGGTAGATATCAATTGAGTATTTGCACGTATTTGGTTAGAATTATCTGTGACCTGAATCTTTTGCTGACGAACAGAAGATTCTATTACTTCCAAATCCTTTTTTACACAATTGACTTCTTGGATTACATGGTTGTAATTATCCTGGCAATCTTCAGATAATCTTTTTAGCTTTTCATCAAACTGTAATGTGATGTCTCTCACCGCCTGGATAACAGATTGTTTCGTTTCTTCTGATTTTTGATCTATTTGCTCCAATCGTCTACTTAATTCTTCGGATTTCTGCTGTACCGTCTGCTGTACCGTCTGTTTTAATTCGTTGGACATCTGAGTCAAATTTTGCTTCATGGCTTCTAAATCGTCTTTTCGGCTTTGTTCCTGTCGCTGTAATGCCATTAAAATTTTGTCTTCAAATGTCAACATTTCGGGTGTACTGGGAGCTATATTTTGCTCGTTGCTAACACTGTCAACAGTTTCATTTTCTACTATCTCACCGATCATAATTTGTCTTGTGATAACTTCGCCACTTCTGAGAATAGTTGCGTTCGTATTCATGAATCTTCTTACAGATGTAAATTCACCCTTACTTTAAACTTCGGGATATGAATTTACAAGAATCCCGGGTGAGGTAAACCAAAAATTTTACAACGACTCACCAAAGGTAGTCATCAACCCTGGTTCGGCTAATAATATAAGTAAATCTTTAGTGGCAGTAATCGTTTACACCTTAAAATATCTTCCGTAATTATATTCACTAGTATTATCACCTTTTCTATCGAAATTACAAGTCCATAATAAGTGTTAGATAATTTATTCGTTGATTCTCTTTTAGCGTATATTCACACAAATTGTCTTGCAATCATACATGTTACTTAAGTATCCATAAACAACTACATAGCAACCAACTATACAATAATAATGTATATTTCTTACATATCTTAAAAACATTCTTCTTTTGTTATCTTTAGTTAACATTATATCAGGTATAGTGCTTGTGTAGAAGCACTTTCTGCCCCAGATGCAAGTAATTATCGACCGATACAAAGTATCTCGTTGTAATAGGTGAGACTCGGGAGGGTTTTTATCATTTCCCTTTGAAGCTGCAACTTGAGGGAAGGGTAGAGGGGAAAATGACAGATAAAAGTGTCGAATCCATAATTTTTCGGGGTCGGTGAAATGAACAATGGCATTTCCGATGTCGTTTAAATCAAAATTCAGCCCCCCAACTTGGCGGAAGGGGAAGGGTATATCGATTTTTCTGTCGGTACGGCATACCGGAACTCTTAATGGAAGCGGATTATTTCCTTTTCTGTCTTAAGAATGGGTTGACAAGAAACTTTAAAATACCAAATAGTAAATGTATAGGTTTATTGATAATCAGAGTTTTTTTTTGTTTGTTTTCGTTTTCCTTTTTTTCTGGAGAAAGAGTGCGAATCTTTGTTCCTTCTTGAAACCAGTTAATAATATTCAGGGATCTTTCCCACGCTGGTACGTTATCGCGCTTCCCTTTGTTCATTCCTTTTTCGCACGGTAATATAAACCATAAAGGCTCTTAACCGACCAGATTTTTTTTTTTTTTATGAAAAGACTGACGTCTCACAACAAATTTGTCTGTCGCTAATTCAATGGCCATCAGAGATGGAAAATTGAGGGTTGAATTCCTGAGATAAATAAAGCAATAAGGCAAAAGTGGACGGTGGCAGACTCTTCCTCTCTCTTTCACATGCATATACACACACATATATATATAAATATATGCATATACGACATGTGCATTCAAGATGCAGAAATACTAGAAAATTTCCATTCAGTTATCTATACAAGCCAGCTACTAGTCTTTTGTTTTGGCCACGGGTGCAATCCAAGCTACCCTTTTTTCCTACCAATTTTACAATTTAGGATTGAGCTTCTTACGGGATTTGTAGCCTACCGAAGAACCACAAAGATGTTATCGAAACTATTGTGCTATTGTTTCTTTGTATGCTTCGGCTGCCTAAAATCTTAGTTTTTTTTTCGCATTGAGAAGCAACTTAACTCGTCGCGTTCTCGAGTTTGTGCTCAATTACAGGCGGAAAAGATTGAAGTTCCGACCATAGCGGCTCAAGGGATATGCAAGCGGCTTCGGTTTCGGGGACACTAAAACGTCGTGGGGTGGATTTTCAGCAACGAAGTATCTTTCATTTAGTTGGTCTTGTGATTTGTTGTGTGGTGTTGCAGACAAAAAAGCTATAAATATTTTCGAATTATGAAAATTTTCATTGAACGTACTTATAAAAGTGCAGTGTGCACTAAGAAATATCCGTTCTCCGGACAGTGGTATATTGTACAAATATACAGAATACTTTTGCTTAATACAGGAATCAGTATGAAGTATACGTTATCCATATGCTACATATGCACTGGCCTTAGATGTTACATCATGCCATTGCAGGATGTCTGACATCTAACAGTTTACCGTATATCACATGCATATACTTATGTTACCTTCGTCAGCTTGATACCTTCCAACATGGAGTTATCATGTTGAAAATTTTCGAACGCCCTGTATAATAGTGTAGAATAAAATATAATATAGGATATGTAAGGATGTAATGTTGTCATTTAAATTTTCTTGTAATATTAGAAGTAGGATTAAGTTAGGACGTGCATTAAAATAGGTTTAGGATTTTATTTCGTATTTAACGTCTATGTTTTGTTCATTTCTATCTTAATTTCCTATATTTCTTTAATAATATTCTGCTTATTTCTTTTATTTTCATCTGTAGAACGTTTTTCCTATCTTCAAACATTCTGAAAATTCTCCCAAAATTTCCTTTAAAAATTTTATTCTAAAATTATTCTTCATAAAATTCTTTAGATTTTCAGCCATCTTGATAGAAAATCGTCAAGATTCACTCGGTTTTGGTGCATCATCTTCAATCTTGTCTTGTGTGACGTCAGTAGCACAGATTTACAGAATTATTTATAATTGGTCGCTTTCCTTTGAACTCTCTGATAATTAGCTCATCTTCAATCTTCAGACTGTTACGTCACATTGTTGTTGTACTGTAATGGCGTCAGCCTAAGAGAGCAGTCCTCAGTTACTGCCCGTCAGATATTATCGGCATAAAGTGGTAAAGGAAGCCGCTCCAGAACGAATTTTTTCTACTAAAAGATCTAAAAAGTTCAATTGCAAAATTTGCGATATTTTTGTGTTATTTGTTGGAACGGAACGGAGCGAGTAGCGAGGGGAATTAGTGAAGCGAAGCAGCCCAATGTTGTAAATTGTCTGTATGAACTATGGACGGAATCTGATTTCTACATAATTGGATCCTGATTTTTTGGAAGAACCGTGATGGTTAATAGACATTAACTGGTTCAGGTTGGACTGTATATTATAAAGGATGTGAGTGATAGTTGTTTTTCTTCTGGAACCATGAAATTCATCACAAAACTAATAAGAATGGTTAACAGGAACTGGTACTCGTAAGGACAACCATTGGATTCTTCTTGCATATAAACTCATCCGAACTGTAAGTAAGGTTTACTTTATTTCTGAAGTGGTTTCAATCGAAGTAACTTGGTAGCCTGGATTTATAAATATTTTCTTTTTAACCTCGAAATTCACCAAGTTATACAGTTGGAATATGGTGTTCAGTGAAGCATAATAATATAACTATGTCTTCGTAAATTCCTTTCCCGTAGGATCTATACAATTACTGAGACAATATGTGACGGCTTAGGCTTATCTATAAAGGGGGGGGATAAAAGGTAGAACAAAATACTGACGAAATATACATGCGAGTGTAAAATTTTCATTTAGAGTGACCATCTAAATTCCTGTTATTCAAAGAAAGCCTAAAATGTGTGTAAGGTTATATGCAGTATTCTTTATTATTGTTGTGATTTTTTTTTATTTGGCTATGCATCATTTGGCTGTCCATTAGAACCAAGCTAGACAAATAGGATAGGAATGACGTTCTCCGGTATAGAACATATATTCAATATATATTTTTTAAAACTTTTTATTTTTTTTAACCTTAACGTATTCGTAAAGTATTAGAAAATAAACCGAAGCTGTACTTTGATAAAAAGAAGCACGATGGGTCGTTTTGTCAGTAGTTTTCGATAGGGGCAATTGGTTTTCTACACCGTGCGAATATTCATATAATTTTTTTTTTTTTTTTTTTTTTTAAGTAACAAATTCCCATTAAAAGAAATGTGGCCTGGACTGCCAACCAAAGCGTTTTTACGTTATAAACACAAATTTGTTGGTGTGAGTGTGTAGTGTGAATGTGTCTTAGGTTAGTGTAGGTTAAGGATTTAGTGATTTCATGTGTATTTTTGTAATAGAATGTGTAGGCAAGAAATGAGTAAATATGGGAAAGGGGTGCCTAGTAATAGTAGCTGCTGTGAACAGCTAAATCATAAGATTTATGATTTTTTAAAAAAAATGAAAGATATGAATGCCAATGAGAGACACTTTCCTTGATATAATCGAGAATAAGTGACTATTAATAAAAATATTAAATATTGGGAATATGTAAAATAAATTGAAAGCTATGAGAGTATGTGTGCATGTAATATTTTAAAATGTCTGGTCACGAATTGGGACACGCACGGAAGAATAGTTCTTTAAAGTGTAATGCGATGTATTGTTGTGCCCCTAAACTAAATGTAAACAGTTTGTATAAAGCTTCGGTGAAACAAGTAAAGCTTCTGGTTGATAATTATGTTTTATTCCATATAACAGAGATACAGTAGAGTAGAAATTTTATAGTAAAACATGATTTAGTCGAGATCAAAATAGTGCGTCTTCCTATCAATCTGATAAATGAATCATCGAAGGGAAAATGACATGAGTGAAACGTTACGGGGAACCCATCAGTGAATGTCACGAATCCTGAGATTTTTTTTTATTTTTATTTACTTTTCCAAATTTTCGAGTTTATTTATTTCTTTTTTTCCGTTGCGCAAACTTCATTTAGATAATACACTTGTAGGGCAGGTCTTCTGAGTTCGATTCTTTCTCCCATGACTATGGAGCGAGTGAGTGCATCCCCGGTTGCGAGCTATTCTTCTGTGATGGCCACATAGACTTGTAGCTGGTTAAACTGGTGATATACTCAAACGCACCTTGGTCCCGAGAAAGCGAACATCTGAGAACAACAGTAGACACGAATACACACATAAACAAACAATAGAAGATTTATTACTAACAAGCTATATGATATATACGTCCATTTGTATGTGAGATCCTGACCGCCTATATTGTTTCATATGGAAAGTACTTATAAATGGAACACTTATACGTAAAGTATTATAAAACATGCGTTTTTAGTTATACGCCTGTTGTTCGTTAAATCCGAAAATTACAGGAATTACACTTGTAACCTACCTTTTTAAGTACGCCACCTGCAATTTTTTTCTCAGTATGGAGAGGAAGGTCGAGTAGTTATCTCCAGAAATGACAAAAAATATAGTCGCTTTTTTGAAATTGCCAAGGACTATATGAGTACATTTCTTATCCTATGAACCATGTTTTAAAATATTATGCTGTATTTTCGTAATTTACGTTGCTGTCTAGAATAGGCTATAAAACGTACGTATTTCAACAGGGACGTACTCAGAGGTGGAATTTGGGAGTCCGGACCCCCCGAAAACCTGATTTTTGTGCAAATTTAGTCTAATTCTAGGGGCAAGTTTACAAGTTTTAATATAATTTATCCTCAAATTGAATTTGAACCCCCCCCGAATACCTTCGACCCTTCCGAAATAAATAGGGGGTGTGGAGGCTCAGTGGTAGAGCGTTCACCTTTTGTGCTTGGTTTCCTCTTGCGCTGTGTGGACTTCGTGGTGGACAAACACCGCGCTCATGGGATTTCTTGGGGTTCTCCCGTTTCCTTCAACTTTCTTCATTCCACCGTTTCATTCATTTCTCATTTTCACCGTCTCCTTTAGCCTAACCGGCATAGCCGTGGAAACTTAAAGATTTCATTTCATTTGGTTGTCCAGTGAATCAGGGAGGGAAATGGGTCTGCGGTGTTTACTTTCATTTTTGACAACTTTTGTTATGATTGGCTGAATCTGTTTTGATCAGCCAATCAGTATTCAGAACCATTTTCTGTTATTCTGTTATATTTAGATGCAACTGTCTTGTCTGTACAGTGTCTGATGAAGCTAATATATTCAGTTAGTTGTCGAAACAGTCACACTTGCTCAGTGATTTGTATCTTTAGTATGGCAATTATGAGGTTATTAACATAGGCCCCCTACTCATGTACGAATGACTGATTTAACATATTAGAACTGAAGTAGAAGTCTGTCAACGGGAATTGTAACAGTTATTTTCTAACCTAGAATTTTTACATTATCGCATATTATTATTATTTACTTAAAATAAATAGTGTTATTAATATCCTCAAGTTCGGACAATAGCTTGAGGTTCACAGTTCCCAAACACCGCCACTAAAGATTCTAGTAAAATATCTAAGAATAAAATGTTTTCTAGCTAGTTTCCTAAGAACACTGTAGTGCGATATGAACACTGTAGTGCGTTGGATGCTGCCCCAGCGGAAATCGAACCCAGGACCTCGTGCACTAAAGGATAAACGATAACCACTAAATCAGCGAAGAGGGTTAACTCTGTTTGTGGCCGCACCTGAAACCAATGAAACAAATGAACAAAGATTAACATTACATGATAACATAATTATTGTTTTATTTTATTAACTAGGCTTTGGCAGCTGAGGTTCCACCCCCTGACCCCCTTGTTTGCTCAGCATACGGCCTCGCGTCTCTTATCCATCAGCCTTTGCTTCAATAGTGAATTTCGTGTATTTGCTCTTAACATTTCCTGAATATGGCCCCCGCATTTACTTGACCATATGGCTCGTATCTCTTAAACCCACGATTCCAAAGAATTTCAAGTTCCTTTTCTTATTTCAACTGTCTAAACCATAAGATTTTGTATTCCACGAAAAAGCCCATTTAAATAACATGGGAATATCTTGATCACCTTTAGACCCCTTAAAATCTAAAAAATATTCACTCCTGGCAATTTTCCTGTGGGTTAGTCCTGCAAGACTACAATCATACCAAATTTCGTCATTCTAATCCTGCCGGAAGTACCTAAACATTTCGGGCTGTAAAAGATGTCCCATACAGATAACACGGGAAAGGTTATTCAGTTCCCCATTAAAGCACTCTAAAGTTGGAAACTTTAGTTTTTGATGTTTTACTTATGTAACGTTAACGAAATTGTACAAGTATACTGAATTTAAGTTTTTATTCCAAGTACCTAAAATATGTGATTATAGGTCCTAAAAAAAGGTCCATTTAAATGACATGGGGAATTTCTTCATCGCCCATTTAGATCCCCTAAAAGTTAAAAATATTCACTTTTGACAATTTTCCTGTAGGTTAGTCCCGAAGAGCTACAATCATGCTAAACTTAATCATTGTAGACCTACAAGTAGTGCCTAGTGGGTAAAAGGTGTCCCATATAAAGAGCGTGGGGAAGATTTTTCAATTGTCCATAAATTTACTCTATTTGGAAATTTTTATTTTCACTGATTTACTTAGTTAGCGCTAACGAAAACGCACAAGCATACCGAATTTCAAGCTTTTATTCCAAGGTCCTAAACCATGAGATTATAACTCAAAAAAGACCCATTTAAATAACAGAGGGAATTTCTTCATCCCCCAATTAGACCCCCTGAAGATTTTTTTTTTAAAAAAATCACTTTTGGCAATTTTCCTGTAGTCCCAAAAAGATACAATTATGTCTAATTTCAACTTTCCACGTCAACCGGAAGTACCCGTTTATTTTGTCAGTTCATGTAGGTTTATATATAGTTCGAATTTTTCCTTGAAATGAACGAAAAGATTTGTAAGACGAGTTTACTTAATTTTTGTGTGCAATACTTAGAATGAAGCAGATATAGTGCTGGTTTAAAAAGTGACGGGCAACTTCTTCCATGCCATCCTATCTGACGCCACTACCGATGCACCTTTTAAACTACAGAAGAAATAAACTGGCCAAACATACCTTACTGTGCCAGCTTAGTGGTTTTGTCTAAAACTACTAAATCAACTGTGTAGAACTGTAATTATCGAACGCATACTTTGATTTTTTTGGGGGGGGAGAGAGAAGAATGCCGAATTTAGGTACGTTCGAAATTTATGAAGTGAAAAAAGAAATTCGTTGTTAAATATGGTAGAAAACATGAACAAATATTTTTTTCTTTTTTTCTACAGAGACGGCCTTATATATTTATATAAACTGAAAAGAAACTTGTGAAGAATCAACATAATTTATAATTCTATAATCAGATTGATTTTTTCTACTTAAAAATTTTTCTATGTAGAAAAATTAGTACATAAAGCTTTACTTCTTTTTACCACTATAAGATATGAATTACAGCAGCGATTATAAAATTTTGCAATATAACAAAATAATAGTATATAAATGATTTCCAATTAGAAATATTCAATTCGCTTGTAAAAAACATAAATTGAAGGGGTGGTTACTTCTCTCTCCACGAACACCTAATAACGAATGTAGTAATATTTTAGTTGTTTTGAATTGTACACATTATTACAAATATCACCAGGCCTTTTTAAAAATACAATTGTAATTTTTAAAAACTTATTTCTCTTCTAACTATTTTTGAGGTTTTCCATTGCTAGTTAGAGCTTAGTTAGAGCTAAAAAAAATCTTACGCGCAGTAAAATTCTAGTTCTTGCGAAGAATGAGTTGTAGACAATCCGGGTATGAAGAAATCTGGATAATCAGGGTAT
Source organism: Thermobia domestica (assembly GCF_964235325.1). Classification (NCBI taxonomy): domain Eukaryota; kingdom Metazoa; phylum Arthropoda; class Insecta; order Zygentoma; family Lepismatidae; genus Thermobia; species Thermobia domestica. The sequence continues at coordinate 133,484,349 of NC_137462.1, read as the reverse complement.
TCATGAAAAAGAGATTACGTTATGAGAAAGAGTTTATCTAAGAGTCAATTTTCTTTAACAACAAGGAAGATTTAATGTAATTACTTTTATTACACACAAATTAAAAATACACAGTAGTACCGGTACGCACTTACATAACTTCAGAAGTAGTAGCTAAACATGTCCATCAAAGCTAATTGTTTTGCCATTAACACTCGTTTACGAGCTGCCAGGTCCTGCAAATTCTTGGCGTAGATTGTATTCAGACTGCCGTTCCATCCACTTCAAGGCAATATCCAAGTGAACGATTGTCTCACTTGGAATGTGTCCGTTTTTGAGTTCAACTGAAGCCATCGTTTGTCATCGTATTCACCCACCTCTTTAGATTCGTACACTACGCTATGAATACTTTCTTCGTAACTTAGAACTTGAAATTCTGGGACTGTTGAATCGCACTGTATCCATTCAGTTACGTCATCTGCCTTGTACTCCGAACAGCTAGGAATTTTCACGATAATCTTATGTATATCTTGGAGTGATACTGTACCATTTTCTTAATTTATTTTAGTCACATACACTTGAATAAAGTGAATACACTACAAGCAAATAAAAGAAGTTCACTTTGGTGGACATCATAGAGCACAATGATGGACATAATTGTTTTAGGGAGGTTTAGGAGAGGCATAACCACAAAATGTTGGAACCTGCCAGAACATTAAGACAAGGTACTATCATCAAGAAAATATTGCTGCAAACTACTGCTGCTAAAGAAAATAACAGTTAAATTCGTATAATTCTGGTTACCGTTAGATGCTAAGCAACAACTTTATTAAATATTTAGGACAATGTGAAAGAATATTATTAAAAAGAAAGGTAAAAATTAAGAAAAAAATATGTTTGTAGCCCTTTGTTAGCACATCTCATAGTATTTTAAAAATCGTTCTATATATTTAAATGTGTCAATTTTAAGAAGTAAGCTACCAGTGAAAATAATTGTAGTATTATACTTTTAAGTGCTCATATATGGCCTAAGTATAGAGCATTTTAAGTGTAAAATATTACTGCAAATCTGGTGCTTGTACTTCCAAATTTTATAATTACAACCAACAACCATCAAATAAAAATTTTGAACACAGCGTCGTTCTTGGTTACAAAGGTAGGTCTGCTGAGTTCGACCGTAGAAAGGTACGCTATCGGAGGAAAAGGTACGAAATAGTTGAGAAAAGTGTGAAAAGGCGCTCAAGAACACAAATCAACATGCTAGAAAGAACATGTTCTGAAAGAATAGTCTGCCTAGGATATGAGGTGACAGAGAGGCAGTATTCCGATTTATAATAACTATGCCTATTAATTTGTTATGTTCTTAAAGAAGAACAAGTCATCCCTTCTTTCTTGGTGAACTTAGCATACTAGGTTGGTTAACTAACCTAAACGCATCTGTGATGCTTGGATATTCAGAGAAAAAAAATCTTTCCCTGGTGCGCCCCTCTTACTATATTTTTGCAAGAAAATTTCATGATATAATTTCAATAAATGCAATTCTTCTTATTAAATAAGCATTAAAATGTATGATACATTAGAGTATTCTGAAATAGATATATATTAACTTCACATGCCAATAGTCTAAAGTATGAATATAAAGTTAACTGAGCAATAGTTGCGTATAAAAACGTACTACTACATACAAGGAATGCAAATATAACTTACCCTCTGGATAAGTATAGTCATCTGAAGTCAGGTGTTCGTGCTATTTAAATATTACACAAACAATAAGAAAATTTAGATGGTGATAGGGATGTTAACATATTGGTATGCAGATTTCAGCTATTTACATATTGATAATCAGAATACTATATATATACTGAATCTGCACTTCATACAAACCAATGTTTGGCGTAACCTGTAAATTATAGTTATTTCAGTATCTTAGACAGCAAGAGTCTCATTCTCGAAGGATCTCATTCTTCCCTCTTGGGTATTGTTGTTCGGTTAAAAGGATTTATGTTGATTAATTTATGCTGTGTGCTCGTCCTCCCAGATTTACCATTCTTTTTCCAAATTACCTTTTTCACTCCAAATCTATCATTTTCTAGGTTTTTTTTTTTTTTTTTTTTTTTTTTTTACAGTACAATTTTCAATGAAAAATTGTTCTTAAAAATAAGCTCATGAGCATAAATCTGCTCCCAAATATCCCCTGTGGCATTTCTGAATTTATGCATACACTTTTTTACATAAAATTATACGTTCATTTTGTTTCTAGCTGCCAACTCATTTAGATGTTTTAAATCAACATTTTTATTGGGGGGTCTACTAACTTTTCAATAGTGCATATTTTGTCAAATCTTTTATTCAGGCCGACATTGCCCAAAACTTAAGCTTATGTGATCACAAGTAGACATAATATGTGCTCCACTATTACAATTGCATGGTTAGTGTTGCTATTAGTAATGGGGCCGCGGTGGCTCAGTGGTAGAGCGTTCACCTCTGGTGCTTGGGGTCCCGGGTTCGGACAAACACCGTGTGCGTGGGTTTTCTCGGGGTTCTCCCGTTTCCTCCCATCATTACTCATCATTACCGTCTCCTTTAGCCTAACCGGCATAACCGTGGGACGTAAAGCTCAAAGATTTCATTTCATTTCATGTAGCTATTAGTATTAGCTGTATATTACTGACAGCAATGGGACAGATGCAGTGAGACTCATGACCCATCAGACCTGGCCAGACTCGTGACCCAAAGTAACTCGATCTGACAAGCACAGACCCATTACCTGAAATAAGCGGATCTTACACGCGGACAGAATCATGACGCAGAGTGGACCACTATGACCTAGAGATGAAGAATCATTGTCTAACCCATGGGGAATAAGTATAAGGCTTGTAATGCAATTCTATAGATATGCCACATTGACTTGATCCCTAGTCTTCCGTTGCAACCGCTGCTATCGGCTGAAGGAAATCCACTCGCTTTCTCCCGCTTTCAACAGCTGAACCATTATTGGTTCAACGCGTGGGTGTGAGCGTTAGCTCGCATTTTTGCCACGGCTCAAGACATTTTGGCAGCACAATAACGACGATTCTCTTCTCTCTATGTGCATTGTCTTTTCACTAAATCTATATTTTTTTTCTCGTTGGTTCTATGTGTCTTTGTGTGTCAGAACATTACTTTTAAAGATAAATGCAATGTCTATCAGAGTATAAACGCTTCAGAATCATGGGAAAGTAAAGCAATATATTCTACTTGCAAGAAATTGTCTCAACGTAATTCAATGATCCTGTTGTATAGATACCACTAAGCTTAAAGAGTGTTTAATACGAGTTTTGTGAAATCTCTTTGTATAAATATGAACAAAATAATTGTATTATTTTGCAGCATGCAAGAATTAATAAAATTAAAAATTATTTCTTGAAATAGTCGAGATATGATAATTTGATTAAGAAAATGTCAGATCAGGAATCAAACAAGTGAATATTCGAAATCAAGTATGGTGGAGAATTCTCACTATAAAAATCGACAGTAAATCTATAGAGCTGATATTTTGACTACTTCCAGGTCTCCGGGTCATCAAGTCAGACTGGAGACCCAGGCCAGGGTGAGCCATGACTCGTTCCATCACTGTATCGTTAGAAGAATACAAACTATAACTTAATAGATACAATATGATCCTTAACAATGTACTTTTTAACACACACAATTCATAAAATAATAAGTATCTTTTCTTGCAGCTAAAAGACAGTTATTAACGGCATCTAAGAACATACTTTATAAAGTCATAAAAATGCCTTTTCACTCCATTTTTCTCGAAAAGTACGCATATGAATTGGATTTGATTTTTGTGTAAGTTTGGCATTCCTTTCAGATGCGAGACTATATGAGATGTTGGATATACAGTTTAACATGTGATTGGAACCACATGAGTTCTCGCCAGGAATCGAACCTGTGTCTTTCACGTCAAACGCGCATATGCTAACCGCTTAGTCAATAAGGTAGATCCAATAAGGTACACATAGAAATTTAGCATTAAGCAATCTCGTTTTGTTCAGCCCGATGTGATCTACTGTATCATTTCATCTTTCGATTATATTAAAGTTAAACAAAAATTAATGAGGCCGAGGTGGCTCAGTGGTAGAGCTTTAACCACTGGTGCATGGGGTTCCTGGTTCGATCCCAGTTAGCGCCAAGTGCATTTTGTGGTGGACAAACACTGTGTGCGTGGGTTTTCCCGTTTCCTCCCACTTTCTTCATCCCAACATTTTATTCATTTCTCATAATCACCATCTCCTTTAGCCTAACCGGCATAACCATGGGACGTAAAACTCAAAGATTTCATTTCATTTTAAACAAAAATTTAAAAAAAATAAAAAAGTTTTTCATAATTTTAGACTATTGTATCTCACTAATCATACTGTGTACTCTGGCATTGTTAGTATCATAATGACAACCTTTAGGATGATATACTTCTGGGTCAGTTTCATCTTTAAAACAAAGTGACTTGGTTATCAATACAGCATCGATTTACAAGTTCACAACAACAAAAAAAAAAAAAAAATCATTTTTCTCGAAAATTACGGATGACAATTTACATCGAAGTACATAATTTTGTTCTGAGAGCTATGGATAGACACATGGCTAGACTTTGAACACTTTTCCAATTGTGCGCTAATTAATATGTATGCTAGATTTTTTTGGTAATATGCAATGTATCCTATCTAATGTTATTTGCACATTTGCACGATAAACATCATTTTCGAAATAGTTACGATGTCATATCATCATCATCAAAAGCTCTCACATTTGCAGTTGTATTTTCATATGCAGCCTTTTAAGTAGTGTAACAAAAATAAGTATTCGGAAAAATACTATTTTTCGTTTTTTCTGTGATCTTTTTCTTAACTTTCATGAGTAGCTTGGATTCATAAAATAACCTATAGAATCAGGTTATTATAATGCATGTAAATACAGTGTTAACGAATGAAAATATTAATCCATCAACAAGTGACATCTACTTTAACGCTGTTAAACTAGCAGTATACCTGTATCTAACACCAATGGTAGCTTTTATATAGGGCACGCCGGGCAAATGGCCGGAGCCCAGCGTTTCAGAGTAATACTCTGTTGTCTTTATATATTTATGAACAATATGTTACGTATCATTCAACAAAACAGACTACAGTACTACAAATGTCCCATCTGCAGGACACGAACACATGCACAATGATTAAAAAATATTTCCATTATTCCGTCCATCTAAATCTTCAGTATAGGCCTACTGTGCTAGTGAGCCCCATGGCAGAACATGCCGTGATCTTCGATGTGATAGTAGAAAATTTGCCGTGTCTGTTCAGAAAAATTGCCAGATGAAAGAGAATATAGCCAATAGAAAAGTGTAAAAACATGCCTGCTATGTGTTGATATCTTAAATGCACGGGCGATTCGCATAAATATAGTTTGAACTGTTTTTTACGTCACGTAAAGCGTAATCACAAATGTTTCTTCTGCAGAAAATTTTTGAGTTACAAAAGCTCATCACAGAAAGACAAAGAAAGTTCTACCATCGGGCTATTGAGTCATATTGCCCTTCAGTTCATCCCGTAGTATTTTCGGAGATTAGTACACATCAGCAGGGTCATATTTAACATTTTTCACGCCCCTTTAATATCAATAAAAAAAACTGATGTAGAATATTTTAATCAGTGTAATGAATTGACCAAAGCGAAAAACTATGTAAAAACAAATGTAATAATCCCGTGCCATATCCCGTGCATAGATTAATACATTTCTGAAATTTTCAGAACTGGAGTGTAAAAAAAAAGCTGGCTCCAGAAACTTGCCGCGCCCAAAACCTGTCGTTCAGGACAATTTCCCATGTGGGCCCATGAGTAAATACAGCCCATCCAATCAGGTAAGTACTCTGTGGCATAATCAATACATTCTTTTTAACTCTGAAGAAGCTTCCAAGTTTGGCCAGGACTTTTAGCTACAGTTAGAGCCTGCTATGAGCTTCAAAAGAGCCTGCTATGAGTTTCACCAATCGAATAGGGAAATTATATAAAAATAATCGCATAGCAACGCATAATCGCCTGACACACACCTATCTTCCTGTTTTTCTTGAGTAGTATCATTTTCCCAGCAGCCTGCTTAGTTGAGTATCTGTAACGCTGGCTGGCGACTGAAACGTGAAAACACTTACCGACTGCGTATCCCAGATTTACATTCAAATGAAACGACATCTCAGGAAATATACAGGGCTATTTTAGAGAAGTTGTTATTAGCAAGTATTTTTAGCTTCATACGGAGGCAAAGAAGTAGAAGTAATAACGTATTTGGCATTCAGAATTTATTTCAGAAGGAATATTCAAAATGAATTTACAAAACATGGTAACAGAGAGTAAAATTATTTTAAGAAAGTGTTAAAAAACCAAATATTACTGTATTATTTTTTTAATTGTACATTGTGTGTGCAGCTCTCGGTATGAACATTTGTGTATAGGCATAGCTGAAAATAATAGAGAATAATTTTATATTTTCTTAACGATAATTTGACGGGTGATATTCAGTCAACACTTATATATATATATATATATATATATATATATATATATATATATATATATATATATATATATATATATATATATATATATATATATATATATATACATATTATGCCAAACAATTACCGAAGTAACAATCTCTATAACTGTAAATAGACGGAAATAATATGTGTCATATGTCTGTAAGAGTAAGAAAATAAGAAAAACATAGTTAAATACAGTGATAAACTTAATTGATTGTGTACGTACGTCCAAAAAGTACGCATTATAACACGGATTATCTAGGATTGTAGTTCTACCGTGGCAGAAGAAACGCCAAGGAAAACGTCTGTAGTCGGAATCGACGGATTTTTCTTCTATATGTGCTCGATTTTTCGGTCTGTGTGCTGTAAACGCATCGGAAATTGAAGTATATTTCTACCTACTGCGGTTTTAGTAGAGAGATAATGCAAACGGAATCTATTCTTGGAATGGTGAATGTATGTCAGTTATAAAAATAATGTTTACAGGAAGCTTCTTGGTACCTATTATCATTTATGCTCTAATTTTGTTAAACGTTGAAACCAAAAATGGTTGATGTTCTGCTACATTTGGTCAGAATAGAGAGATAAGGACCGAGATACGTTAGTCACATATCTTGTAACAGGCCCGTATCCAGGGGGGTCTAGGAGGACCGGGCCCCCTTAATTTTTCCTGGCCACCCTAAACTTTTCACGGTAGGCTTGCAAATGAACTATAATATGGTGACGAACTATAATATATAGTTGGGTCGGCCCCCCCTAACTTCAGCCGGCCCCCCTACATTTTTGGGTTGGCTACGGACCTGTCTTGTAATGCAAAATCTCTATGCTTGCAATGCTAAATTCCTATCAAAGAAGTGGGGCGCGGTGGCTCAGTGGCAGAGCGTTCACCTCTGGTGCTTGGGGTCCCGGGTTCGATCCCAACCCCCGCCAAGTGAACTTTGTGGTGGACAAACACCGTGCTCGTGGGTTTTCTCGGGGTTCTCCCGTTTCCTCCCACTTTCTTCATTCCACCATTTCACTCATCTCTCATCATCACCGTCTCCTTTAGCCTAACCGGCATAACCGTGGGACGTAAAACTCAAAGATTTCATTTCATTTTCCTATCAAAGAAGAGTTTCTGCTATTTTTAATGTTTTTAGTCTCACTCCTGCTGACTAGTGATGTAAATTTTCCGATTCATAAAAAGATATTTCACTTATTCCTGCATCGTTGTTTAGCCGTAAAATTTATTTGTAATAAATATTGTCTGAAAAGTTTCATGAAGTGAAACTCTAACGATTCTTCATTTTTGAAAAAATGTTTTAAACATTTCAATGTATTCTTCCCTTAAAATTCACCTTTGATCTCACAAAATCATATTTCGTTAATTCAATGCACTTAAGGCGATGTTTTCTCATAGCTTTAAAACACAAAAATCAAAGCACTTTTACTTAATTTCTGTTACAAAAATAATCTTCATAAGGAATTGGAACTTTTATATCGGATGGGATATTTGTACTCTACGAACTCGATTTATGTTCCCTGCAGTTTACACACACACACATGTGTATATACATACATATATATATATATATATATATATATATATATATATATATATATATATATATAGAGAGAGAGAGAGAGAGAGAGAGAGAGAGAGAGAGAAACACTATGTAAGTTTTAACTTGCCAACTCGAAATATTAGAAAATTTTCCGGTTCCCGAAAGCTAATTGGAAAATTATAATTTGTTGCTGTGAAGTGTTCTCCACAGGGATTCATTTTTATTAGCTGAATGTGCAGTTAAACATATTGGAAACTTTTCCACCTAACATCAATATACATAAAATTCAAAATTGTTAGCTTATGAAAAGTTTTTCCACTTGTTTCCACATCGTAATGAAAATATTCACATCCATGGAAATTTCTTTCACTTGTTTTTACACAGCAATAGAACTTTTAGATTCATAAAAAGTTGTTTTACTTTTGCTTCAAAATGAAATTTTTCCCGACTCATGAAGTTTTTCAATTTTTTTTTTCATACGTAACAAAAACTTTTTGATTCATGAAAAAATTTCACTTGTTTCTACATGATACTGGAAATTTTCTGAGCCATGAAAATTTTCAGATTCTTTAAACGGTCTTTCATTTCTTAACATGTTCTTTAGGCTAAAAGAAGAAGGATATGATTACTGAAAGAGAATGATTATGAAAGAAGTAATGGAGCAAGAATGTGGAGGAGACAGAAGAGACCTACTAAAAACACAGACACAAAGTTATGAACCAGAAACTCACCGGATCTGAAATTAAACAAGAGTCCCTTCGCACCAGAGATTAGCACTCTGCCACTGAGTTACCATGCCTCCCATGTTCTATAAGACTTCTGGTATTTATTTATAGAATAATATAGACGTCTAATACTAATTAAACTGTATAACTTGCGTGTTGTAGTGTTAAAAAAGTGACAAATTTGATGAACATTCGACGACGTGTCAAAGAAGACAAACATTAGACATACAGGGTGGTTCTTTTAGAAGAGGCCCCTAGGAATCTTCTATAAATCTGTAGTCGAAGAATATACCGTACAGTAAATGATAAAAATTTCGAGATATTAAAAGATGGGCCTTGCGGAACTGAGTTTGTGTAAAAAATTCTACAGGTGGCAGCAGCTATACTGATAGTTGGTAGTATATTTCAAGAACGAGTAGGGTTATAGTTATAGCAATATTTTTTTTCTTTTCATTATTACCTTATTTTTTTTTTTTCAATTTTTCTGTGTTGAAATTGTCCTGCCCGTCTCTACTTCGTTTCGTCTCCTGCTGATCGTGCAAAATAAGACAGGGGATCTGCAGCTTCCTCTATCCCACTTCTCACGAAATACGGGACTCCACGTCGTCGGAGAGGTGGATGCAAATAATTTTTATGTGCAACTTGTTTTTCGATTTTTATAAATCCAGTCCCTCGTAGTACACCACGAGATATCCCACGAAGAACTAAACTAGTCCAGTATTCAGTTCCACCCTCTTCTTGGGGAAAATATATATATATATATATATATATATATATATATATATATATATATATATGATCTAATTCCGGATTCTGTAATGGAATGTAGTGTAGAACATGGTACTATTTTCTAACAACACTTAGTAATAAAAATTAAAACCGAAACGTAACTTACACTGTACAAAACATCATGTAGCTAAATACACATACTACTACTACAAGTAGTAAGTAACCACATATTTCATTGCAAAGTCATAGAAAATTAGATATATTGTTAACCTCAAGGTGAATGTATCCACAAGGCCAGAATATAAGATAAATACATGCAATAGCTCCCATATTCTTAGTGTACAATTTATGAACAGTCTTAGTATTGCTATCAAAGGTAGTAGTAGTAGTAGTAGTAGTAGCAGTAGTAGAAATGGATACACAGTACATGCCATTCTATGTGTTACCAGTAGGAGCGAGCAGTTCTTTAGTAATATCAGTTTACCTTGGTCATATAGTAGTATAGCTTTGGAATATTTAATTGTTAGTCTTCTATAACTGCAAGTATCCGTGCTCATATTCTCACATTGCCAACATACTCCATTTCAGTTTCAATAGTAATAGCAGTAACAAGCCTCGTTTCATGTATATATATATATAATAATTCTCATACTGTGCCTTCTAGACATTTATTCATACATCAAATACGCAATTGACTACCATTATATTAATAGGTCTATATAATTCTCTTTTAGGTGCAGGTTAACATACTATCGTTTCACGGTGCAGTTCAGCATTATTTCTGAAAAATAAGAATTTTTGTGAACACTCGAAGTGATTAATAAAGTATGCATTAGTTGAGAGTTTCTAAACACTTGCTACGTTCAGTACTCCTATATTGGCTTATGTACTAAGCCTCAGCTCCTTCTAGCGACAATAGCATCGTAACAAAAAGATATATTAAATATAATACCCTACATATAGCATCATAACATATATATATACAATACCCTATATGTTGTTTTGAGTATAGCTCTCTCGTGGACAGCCGACTTTTTTTTTTCTGTATATCTTACTTTAATTTCGAATTCTTTATACCACACCGTCTTGGGCCTGCGCTCCTACGTAAATACGGATCTGCTCATGGGCAACAACAACACACAATGAGACTAATAGTCACTAAACTCAATGACGTTCTCAGTATCTTACGATCCTATTCGCTCGGGGTCTGACTCGTCATCCATACTGTAGCTCGCGCTTTCTTACACTCGAGCTGTGTGACTCTCTTTCCATATAGAGGACTCGTGTTCAATTGTTGAACTTGAGCCCGATTAAGCCCAAGAGCCAGACTCACGTGTTTTGTTAAAATTTACGGTATTTTTGACGAATTTATGTAGCAGTTAGATGATGTAGAACTGACAAAATTGTCTTTGTCAAAAGAAATCAGCGACATGTTATACGTTTAATATGTATATACAGGACATTCATTAAGAGCTTCTTCCTCAACCAAGTCATCTCTGAAGACTTGTGGCCCCCATAGACTCCTAATCTGACCGGCCCATGCTTATTTTTGTGGATTCTACTAAAGGACAGAAGGTATAGCCTATAAGCAAGTCCTGTCCGTTACAATATGCTAAGGAGAAGATTTTCTCGGAAATTAGCAATATCATCGGATAAATATTGGAACAAGTCACTACTGCTGCCCATGAGAATGCTAATTTCGTCTATATTTACGTCTCGAAAACCTTTATAAATTCGAAATAAGACGTGAAACATGATAATTTCGACGTCATTTCATCCAATTCTTAGATTTCAAACACTGTTTTAGGTTTTAGTGGTTCATATATTTAAAAACAAATTATAAATTTATAAAGTCATTATACGAAACAAAGTGGATAATTTGTCGGCGTTTAAAAATTAAGAATATAATTACACAACGTATTGCAATAATAAGTATAGTTTAAATGTTAATGTATCACACCCTTCGTGAACTTCTCATGATAGGGAAGGATTATAGTAGCTTCTAAATGAAATTAAGTTGAAAAAATGAGAGTATAAATTTTTAGGGGTGGTATCGAGACGAGACGAGACAAGACTTTGCACAGTCTAGGTCTCGTCTCGGTTGATAAATAACGGTCTCGGTCTCGTCTCGGTCAACAGATGCTTGTCTCGATCTCGGTCTCGGTCTCGAGTACCAAATCTCGGTCTCGTCTCGAAAGTCTCGAAATAAAGAGTGTAAAATTAAAATAGTGAAAGTATTATTCTCGTACAGTCTGTTGTATCCGCTTATTTTTCCTTTCATTTTGACTTAGAATTATGGTATAGTGTACCTCTTTATAATTGGTAGCGCTAATTTGCTAGTGCTAATGCTTTACATGCGCGTATTCCAGGTTCAATGATCAGTGGGTATATGACCCTAAACCCTAATAGAACCCATATTTCACTTTCAGCAATAGACTTTTGTCTCATATAGCCTCAGAACTGCCTATACAATTAAATTCTATTAAATTAACTCTAGTACTATACAGTAGTTTATTTCCTTCCTTTGAACCAGAATTGTTCAATACCTCCTAACGGATAACGCAACACACAGCAGCACGAATGTATCTAATCGCACTAAAATTGAAACTTTACAATTTCTCATTTATTATTCAATACATTCTGCTTTGACTGTCATTTTAAAAACAGAATATAACGTTCATTATTTTAACAAATAGGGTAAATTATTACTACAATATACGTATTTTGTTTGAAATTGATTAAATGCTTTATTTCCGTTTCACATCTCCGTGTTTAATTGACACTTTATAACACGAACGTCCTGAATCTTGTGGTGGGAGCTACTACACTCATCTTTGCTATGTGAGGTCTCGAGTTGGATCACAAAACAAGTTAGATTCAAAGTCCGATGTTTCGCATAGTTCGCGTCTCATTTTAAGTGCATTCTGTTTCTTATACAAGTTCATACGGTCGTAATGCATTACGTAAGCACATATCCAGTGACGTAACATAGATTAATCTTATTCCTGAGCTCTCAACGGTGCATGCAATCTTTATTCGAGAAAACTAATCTTGCGTTCATTACGTTAAAATTTTATATTGATTAAAAATTACTTGCGAAACATGGACAGACATATTATATAAGTATATAGGTAATTCGAGTTATCTGTATCTATTTTTTCTCACTCGCCAAAACAAGTGATTCTTAGCTTTCTAGTTTTCTTTTGTATTAATTTTCGTAGTTTTGCTTCAACATGGTGGATTGAATACTCAAACATATTTTTTTTCGCTCTATGATTTTCACAAAATTTTGGATCCATTTTTACCCTACCTTACCTAGTAAAAGTTATATATTACAACGACTCACCAAAGGTAGTCATCAACCTGGTTCGGCTAATAATATCAGTAAATCCTGAGTGGTAATAATTGTTTGCACATAAAAATATCTTCCGTGAATTACATTTACTAGTATTCTCACCTTTTATATTGAAATTACAAAACGATGATACGTTTTAAACAATTTTTATTCGTTGATTCTCGTTGAACGAATACGCACATAGACTGTATTACAATCGTACATGTTAGTTAGGTATCTATCAACAACAACATAGCAACCAACTATATAATAATGTCTATTTCTTATATATTAAAAACATTCTTCTTTTGTTATTTTTAAATTAGCATTATATCTGGTATAGTGCTTATGTAGAAGCACTTTCTGCCCAAAAATACAAGTAATTATCAATTTATACAAAGTATCTCGTTGTATAAAAATGTCGCCCGACGATGGGACTGAATATAAAAGTTACAAGGGAGCTTGGTTTTTATATTTAAGAACCACTGGTCCGTTTATAAGAACAATATTCCATTAATTATATTCTATACATTTTGATCGACCCTCGTATGTATATATAACATTATTTATTTTCATTCATATAAATATATTTATAATAAATCTTTCATTTCATTATCATTTATCTTTTATTACAATAATATATATATTTTATTATTAAAACGTCGTCGCTTATTTATATAATTAACGAAGGGTACGAATTCAAAATAGTAAGAAGCAATTACATTTAAAACATGAGTCATCATGATCAAGGGCGTATTATATATTAATTACTTTAGATGATATTCAACAGTATGCATTGTATCAATTAGGCGTCAGAATATGGAAGAATCTTGTTCAAGTAACATATAAGATGGTACATGAAGACAGTCGTCGAATAATTAGCTTAATAGAATGAATCATATACTTAACATAATCTTTGACAATTAAGTTTCAACACACAATCAAATATACTATAAATAACCTTTGCTTTTAATGAATCGAACTATAACTCTTTCATATTAACAAGAAAGAATTAAAATCATTTGAAAATTATCATTTGTTGAAACAAATGTGATAAAATATTTATGAGTTCATTAACTAATCCTATCAAGTATAGTGCTTGTATATCGAAGTCATAAGAATTGTTTTCATTATTGATATTAACACATAAACTTAAAAATAAATGTTCACAAGAATCTATAGCTGGTATGGGTTTAACCCTTACTTCATTAACTAGAGTCAGTTTAAATTTGCACTAGCATATGATTCTAATAGAGTACATTGTACTGCACTATCATGATTAGGTTCCGCAATATTTTGTACATGTATTGCGTCGTGATTCTGATTTTGATATGAAGTGCCATCTCTTGAACAACGATTATGTCTATACATAGAATTTGTAGCGTTTCTAGAATTTTGCCATGTATTTCGATTACTTTTATGCCTACTTCGGTTGAGTGATCTGACATAATTATTGTCACGATTGGTTAGGTTAGGCGGATTCCCTACATAGCTTTGCCTATTTTGATCATTCTGATGGCTTGAATTTACTCGGTTTAGGTTGTGTTCCGTATCGTTCACACTACGGATATTTAGATTTCGAACAGGTACAAAATGATCTGAATTATTTTTACTTTTACCTACTCCAGCTTGTTGATTCAGAGCATGGTATTGAGTTTCATAGCATTGAACAAGCATTAATAAATGGTTAAAACTCATACACTGGGTAGAAAACAGGATCTGTTGTAACTTAAACGGTAGCAAATTTCGAATTGATGCTATGATTCTAGATTCCGATTGCAATGGATTTACGACTTTTAATTCATTGTATGTATTTACAACAAACTCGACAACAGATTTGTGCAAACGAGGATTGAAATGTTGATTTCTAATCGTGGCATCTCTATTTGCGAGCAAAAAGTCATTTTCGTAATTTGCGATTAGCGCTGCTTTGAATTCGTCATACGTACTGACGTGATCTCGCACTGCTTTAAACCATAAAGAACATGGTGGGAGTAATAAATGAGGGATTAATTTCATATATTGTGATTTATCTATGCACATTATATTGCACTCGTCCTGGAATTTTTCTAGGAAAGAAGTAGCATTCTCATTACATTTACCACTGAACTTACTCATAGCACGTAATTCACTCATCTTTACGCTTAACTTTACCTTCCTTTTATCATTCCGTGTTCTTGTTGAGTGACAATTCCTACCTATGGCGTGATGTGTAGTTGCACCATCTCTTTTCTGCACATCGGTACTCCTCGGATGAATTTCTTCCAAAATAATGTCCTCATCAGATACGGGTGAAGGCGAAGTCATCTCTTGTGAACAAGGGAATTCTACACGATCATTAACCATGTTGTTGTGGTATGTGTTGTCCTTGATATGTAGTGTCCTGATTTTTTCTTGTAAGGTAGCTATCAACTGAGTATTCGCGCGTATCTGGTTGGAGTTATCCGTGACCTGAATCTTTTGTTGCTGTACAGAAGATTCTATTACTTCCAAATCCCTTTTTACACCACTGACTTCTTGGATTAGATGGTTTTGATTATCCTGGCAATCCTCAGATATTCTTTTTAACTTTTCATCAAACTGCGCGGTGATGTCATTCATCGCCTGTATAATAAATTGTTTCGTCTCTTCTGACTTCTGCTCCAATCGTCTGTTGGATTCCTCGGACTTCTGCTCCATCGTCTGCTTTAATTCTTGCTTTAATTCTTCATATTGTCTGTTGGATTCCTCGGACTTCTGCTCCATCGTCTGCTTTAATTCTTGCTTTAATTCTTCATATTGTCTGTTGGATTCCTTGGACATCTGAACCAAATTTTGTTCTAATCGCTTCATGGCTTCCAAATCATCTTTTCGACATTGTTCTTGCCGCTGTAAGGCTAGCAAAATTCGGTCTTCTAATGTCATTCCTGGTGCTGCACTTTGTTCACCGTTATCACAATCACTGGTTTCTTTCTCCATGGTCTCACCGTTTATTTTTCGTGTGATTATTCTACCACTTCTAAGTCTTGTCAAGTTCGTAGTCATCAACCTTATTACAGAATTAAATTCACCCTTACTTTACTTCGGGATATGAATTTACAAGAATCCCGGGTGAGGTAAACCAAAATTTTTACAACGACTCACCAAAGGTAGTCATCAACCTGGTTCGGCTAATAATATCAGTAAATCCTGAGTGGTAATAATTGTTTGCACATAAAAATATCTTCCGTGAATTACATTTACTAGTATTCTCACCTTTTATATTGAAATTACAAAACGATGATACGTTTTAAACAATTTTTATTCGTTGATTCTCGTTGAACGAATATGCACATAGACTGTATTACAATCGTACATGTTAGTTAGGTATCTATCAACAACAACATAGCAACCAACTATATAATAATGTCTATTTCTTATATATTAAAAACATTCTTCTTTTGTTATTTTTAAATTAGCATTATATCTGGTATAGTGCTTATGTAGAAGCACTTTCTGCCCAAAAATACAAGTAATTATCAATTTATACAAAGTATCTCGTTGTAATATTTAGTCTTAGTTGAGGAATCGGTTCTTCGCTTCTGTAAAATTACGAAATTATGACTTGGTTTAGTTCACCTCCGAGGTCCAGATATAATAAAATCATCACCATCATCATAATCAACCATTATCAATCCATTGCTGGATGAAGGTCTTTCCAAGTCTTCTCCACAACTATCTAACTTGGGCAATTCTTTTCCAGGTTACTCCACAGTGGCTCTTGATTTCGTCACACCTTCTTGTATGCGGAGGTTTCCCAGGCTGTTTTTGTTTCTTGTTATCCAGTCTAGAATTGTTTTCGTCCGTCGATCATAATTTCGGTCCATGTTCCGTTATGGGGGTCCAAAACTACATTGGACCCCCTTAAGCTAACCTAACCTGACCTGACCTAAGCTAAGCTAACCTAACCTAACCTAATATAACGTTATATTATGCAACCAAACGAATATCAATAGAAAGAAGTGGTGTCAAAGAAACTGGACCCCCTTAACGGAACATTGACCATAATTTCTTCTATCAATACGTCCAGAACACTTTCCAGCTCATATTAAATTATTTCATTAGCACCATCAGTATTCATTTCTATATATTTGGACTACAAATAGTTCGAATTCGCTACTTTCGGAGTACAGATACACTACTTTTTAATCTTCAGATCTGGCAACACTGACTAAATGATTTAAATCAACACAATGTGAGGACCCCCTTTTGGTCTAGCGGCTAGCACTCTTGATTTCGGTTCGCGTGGTCCCGAGTTCGATTTCCGGAAGGTGTAAAGTTGAACGACTGAAGTGGTTCGAATTCCACTATAATCATTAGCTCCACGTCTCCTTTAGCCACCCTAGCATAACTGTGGGACGTTAAACTAAAACAAAACAAAACAAAAGTGAACTGTGTATTACTAACTGTAAGTCCTTGAATAATTGCATATAGCTATATGGTATGGATCGAGTTTGAGGTTGTCGGTGATCAAACTAAAGCAAGTGAAATGTAATTAGGGTGTAATTAGAACTTTTAATTAAGCACGATCTTAATCTAAAGTATACACCAGGCCTAAGGCTTAGGGAGAACAACTAGTGTTACTGAAAATGTATTAGTTACATTTAATTTCAGTTACAATATGCATTTACATGTATTGCTGGAACGAAGACTTAAACATTATAAGTAGCTCAAAAACTATGAAAAGCGTCGTCTCTTGAAAGCATTCTTGCACCATGAAACAAATTACGAGTAATTTTAAAATATTTTGCAGTTTATCTACGCTATTTGCACATATTTAGAATACTTAATATTTAGCAATTTATTTAAGTGGGCAACACTGCTTAAAATAACGTAACTGCGACTTGTTGTAATTAAAACCACCAAAAACTATCGTTGTAATGTTATAGAAGCAAAGAAAAGCAATAATCATTATAAAAAATTAATACAAATACGTCATTTTAAGCAGTATAACAATCACTACCAATGTGTTTCGTATCTCTGAAACGATTTGAAATAATTGTTGTAAATGGCGTTATAAGTATTTAAGTCTTTTGGAAGCATCTGCATGATGAGACGTGATATGTCAGCGCGTTTTCGAAGTAAAGTCTTTAGAAACATCTAAATTTTCCGTTTCTTGTAACTTTGTTCCTTTTTTCATTCGAAATATATTATACCATGATCACAGTATTTGACGCTAAGGTACAGTTGATGCGCATTGCACCGTCCATGCCATTTGAGTTACTAGAGATTTCCAAGCTACACTAAATAATGTATGGGCTATTGTGGTTTTGTTAAATAACTTAATTAGAAATATGTAATACTTTACGTAGCGCAATTTGAGAAAATACAACTTTATTTTGCTTTAGCAACATTGCTTGTTTATCTAGTGATATTGCAGAGTATCAAGAAGAATTTCCCAACTGGATATATATAAAACGTCCAGTATAACTAATATGAAAACAGTTGGAGATAAATGAACAGAATAAAACTCGTATAGGAAAGCACTGAGGGTATTTATCATTCCACGGCTCGAGTATAATGCAATGGAGAAAAAGATTATTAAAGTATAATTGATGATGCAAAAGAGGAAATTATAGAAAATTATCTTTTCGATCTCTGTCCGTAAGTAGGTGAAGCGGGAATGAATGGTAAAATCTCAAATGAGAACCTCACTTTTATTTGCAATAGATATGGTTTGTCTGAAACACTTGTGTGTACCTATGACTGGTACTATAATGAATAAAAATAAAGTGAAATAAGGCGAATAAAAATAAGGTGTAATTCAAGTTTAACAACATTTTACCCGCCCCTTCGCCCCTGATAATTTAACGCATTGCGTGCAAGATTTTTGGAACATATCTGCATCAGTATGTACCGTTTCGTTAGTAAGGATCACAACTGAAATTACCGTTGAAAGTTACAAAGAATGTAACTGTGGACATCTCAGTGAAACTCATATTCTCTATCACATGCAAGAAGACATAGAAGGAAAAGAAGCGAACCAATATCATGCAGACGACTGTTGAACAAAACCAACGTTTGTAAACATTGTTCTAAAATTGCATTGTTCGACAAATTGGTTTCACATTTCAGTTGATTCATCTTTGCATCAAAGCATTGCCTGCAAGCAAAATGGAAGGTACCATTTAACAAGAATTTTACATACTTTATCTCATTACAGAGACAGTTATCTCTTATAAAAACACATTTCAAATAACTTTGTTTCGTAGATACAATTTGCAAAAACTAAGGCACTCATTTGTAATTTCACCGATCCTTCCCGCTTCACTCACTTACAGACTCACTCACTTACTCTAATAATCTTTTCGACTGTTGCAACATTCCCGAGCTATAGAATGATAAATACCCTCTGTGATTTCCTATTCGAATACCCTCTGTGATGCAAAAATTATCACAAATTTATTTCGAGAAGGGTTTGAGCCTGATAATCACCCCTAAATACGCCACTGTACATCAGTCAACCGTTCTCATATTATCTAACACAGCAACGAAACAAATTTTGAGTGAAGGCAATTTTAGTATCTATCAGTATCAATATTCGAGACGAGACCGAGACTTTCGAGACCTGTCTCGTCTCGGTCTCGTCTCGATTTAAAGAGGTCTGTCTCGGTCTCGTCTCGGTATTTAAAAGTCCGTCTCGGTCTCGGTCTCGTCTCGATATATAAAAGTCCGTCTCGGTCTCGGTACCATCCCTATAAATTTTGTACATAAACTTACAAGACGAGACGAGGAAAAAACTTTACGATAATCGAGACGAGACGAGAGGGAATTCTTCGAGAATAGAGACGAGACGAGGAAAAAGCTTTTCGAGAATCGAGACAAGGCTAGCAACAATTCTTAGAGAATCGAGACTAGAGGAGAAAAATTCTTAGAGAATCGAGACGAGACGGGGAAAAAGATTTTCAAGAATCGAGTAGAAATGATAAAGAATTTTTCGAGAATTGAGACGAGACGGGACTTTTACTAAATTTACGAGACAAGATGAGAAAATATTTTTCATCGCGTCCCGTCTCTTGGGCAAACCACGCAGAATATGAAACAGCGGCTACCTGTGTGCCTTGATGTGAACAGCGTATAATTTTAGTACTTCATCTGATTCTCTAAACGATAAACCTAACACAATTTAAAGGTTTTGTGCAAATTATGCAATATCTACACTGTATATTTTATAACAGCTTATTCTATTTGAAAAAAAAAATACCAAATAAGAATCATTAATCAAAGTGGTTGGTGTAATAAAAAATAATCAAAAGTAAATTGTTAAATAAACGTGATTTTATATTTTTTATTATTTTTATTTTATACTGTTATATTTCTGTTTGTCCATTTTGTCTTCAGTTTACCAGAACTCCCTCGCAGATTATGGTTAAAGCATACGTCTTCGTAAGCTGTGTAGATCTATGTCTCACACAGCTTCCGTGCTGAAGAAAGATGTTACACACTAATTTTTCGCATATGATTACGGCGTCATGTCTCTAGTGAATCTTACTATTGTGCCGCACGTGCAAGTCGAACATGAACTTATTATTTAATTATTTCTTTCGCCATTCCAATTTGTTATTAATTCCATTAGAACGAGTAAAGAGTGTGCTTTAATATATATTGATTAATTTGCAACCAAACTTTTTTTTTAACGTATCGGTATCTTTAACTTTTTCAGTGAAATATAAAAGTTACAAAACATAGTCTTTATTATCTATACTTGGTTGCTGCTGTGGAGATGAATCCTTAGAAAATGTACCAAGCGTTACTGCCATCATGCGGGAAACCCTTGAACTACTTGTAAGCTGTGAAATATCATGCCAAAGTGAAAGTGAAATGTGATTGCTCCGTGGTAATCATAAAAATAATAATAATAATAATAAAAAGAAATTTGAGTCTTTAGAGTTCTTTGGATTCCTTAGCAATTTTTTCACATCTTTAACCGTCAGAAAGTTTACGCACAGGGATTAAAAGAAAAACAAAGGAAGCAAAATATATATATACTCTAAATACAGTATTTTGGTCAGAAACAGCGCCGTAACTTAGATTTTTTTTTCTGGGGGGAGCATTAATACGCGTATTTTGGCTCCCTAAAAAAGTTGTTTTCTAATTCTTGGGCCCCCTCTTTCTCTTACTCGTTATGGGTCCCCCGGAACCTGTGGGCTCTCACGTACAAGTTCTGCGGAGCCGTTAGTTACGACCCTGGGCCCTTTCCATACATGACAAATTAATTCAGGGGAATAATATTTACAAATTTCAAAACCATATAAATAAACATTACTTCTAGGGCCCTAATAGTAGACAGTTTTTACTGAAATAGGTCCACGGCTGATTTTTGTTTTATTTACCTTTTGTGTGCTGCTTAGTATATGTAATGTAGTGAACTTGTTTGATGCTTCATTTATAATTTCATGTTCGTATCGTATATGGAGTAAGAAAATTTTGCCTTAAAATTGCCTCCCTCGAACGACGGGGAGCTTCTCTGGGAGGGCAGTTGCCCCTGCCCCCTCCCCACAAGTTAAGGCCCTGGTCAGAATTCTGTGAAATACTACAGGAACACTTGGATTTACCGTGGCTCATATTGCCAGGAAAAATATTGCAATAATTGAAATAAATAATGCGTGTTAAACGAATGATGGTTCCTAATAATTTTTCAAGTGTGTTAATTAAATATTATAGGTCTACATAATGTTATTAAAGTAAAATAGAAATAAGTAGAAATGGCAAAAAAATAATAAAAATAAAAGTTAACTTAAATTTTCATTTTTGAATTTGAATCTCATTTATAGTCTGCTAGTATAAAAACGAAACACTATAAGAACCACTTGAAAACTGGACTTTCGAACCAAAATGTGATTTTGCTTGTATACGTAGTGGCCTACATATTGTGGGCATGATATTTCGGATTTACAGCGCAATAATTGGAATTTTGTATACATGTAACTAGAGGGGGTCGGTCTACAGGTGACCAGGTAGCCCTAGGTCACTATTGCCTCCCCTCACCTACATTGCTATTGAACAAGAACATAACAGATCAATTTGGTAATCTTAAAACGGACATCATGAATAATACTCCTGTATGACCTTGTTAGGCAAGGCAGTCCAAGGATTTACATCTGCCACCAGGACTTATAAAGAACTTAAAATTTCCCGACTCCCTTCTAAAACATAAATGAATGCCATTTGTGCGATATTTATTAAAAAAAAAAAAAAAAAAAACTGCTTATGTTAATCACCGATACTCAATTGATAAGAGTACTCTATTATCTTCACTCACTTTGGTTAGTTGTGACCAGAGGTAAAAGTGGATCTGAAAAGGTAGGGGGATGGTAGGTAGCGGCATGACGTAAAGCGTCCCCCTGCCTATTTTTGCCCATTGTAAATTGTTAGGAGCAGAGGTGACGCCGTACCTTTTTTTGGAGGTGAGGGGACGGCGTTCCCCTGCATTCCACCGCACTTTTACCCCTGGTTGTGACTTATTATTTAATTGATTCTGACATTTCAACAGAAAAGAACGGCTAAACAACGAATATACTATAATTTTTCATAGGATATTCCAGTTTCTTAGTCTAGAAATACGAAAGTCCTACTAAACAAGGAATTTATTGAAATATGTGTGCAGTATTTTCAGTTGTTCTTGGAAGCGCGTTGCGTTTTCGCCAGGATAGTATTTTTTTTTCAACCAATGCCCCATTTTTTCAGATTCTCAAAAGGAGAGACCAAATGTTCCGCTTTTCAGTAATAATTAACAGTGTTCCTTAATTGTTATTCAAAATATAAATGATCATATCCAATTCTACACTCTTACTGTGTATAGGGCTATTTTTCGTACCAACAGTCTAGAGCAGGATTTCCTAACCTGGAAGTCGCGAGAGGCTTTCATGGCGGTCGCAAAGATAAGCGAAAGAGATAAATATAATTAGAATCTAATACTGAAAAATATTTTAATAATAATATTTTGAATTTTGTTCTGATAGGCATATTTTTATTTTTATACATACTGTTACGAACAACAAAAAATAGACGCGTGTGGAATCATTCGAAAGATTGTTTCTTTCTAATGACTTAATGAATCTTTCCACAGACTCTTAAAGATTCCTAAGTGAGTTATTTTTATTTTTCAAAAGCTTTCATTTGATATATTTATCATTCAAAAATAATTTATACTATATATACTGCTTATATATATATATATTAAGTCTTTTACGAAAGATAGTGGGAACATTGTCTGTGACACTATGCTATCATTCGACACATATATATTCTAAGATAATCACGTACAAACCATACGAGTAAGCTAATTAGGGTGCAAGAAGTGTGTTTTTAATTTTATTTTATTCAAATTTGCTTTCGATGTATGTTGTTGGACAGTATTTTCTATTTTCCAACCTCCTGACTGTATTTGAATAAAGTTTGGCAAACGTATATCCTGAGAAATTGTATTTTTCGCAAAGCATTTCTCGTATATACCTAAACCTAGTGCCCCAGTATGAGCATCCAAATAACAAAAAATAATATAAAAGATTCTTGTGAAAATTCCAGGCAAGTTTCACAAACGCCTGCCTATTTTCTGAATTGTGACATATGCAAATGTTGTTATTCAAAAATTCTTCAAAATGTTTCATTCTAAAAAGAATGATGTTCGAGCCATGAAACCAAGATACTTACAGTACGTACAGCAGCTTCCTAAGTCGAAGTTTTATTTAAAAAAGAAACCTCCGTTTTATGTATTAAAAGCATCAGGAGTCTATATAATGAACGAGCTTATTTAGGATTAAGAAAAACCAAAATGGTATGTATCTACACGTGTACCGGTAGTAAATATCTAACTGCACTGCAATGTACATGATTACTTCAGAAATTATTGGGCCGATTTTGCTAAATCATTTACTAACCTTTTAAAAAAAGAATTTGTTTTTAAAAAGTCTTTAGATAGACAATTTTTAATGTAGATTCTGTTGAAGTTTGACGCATTCACATTTATTAGCTATATTTCCTCTAACCATGTGATTGATCTTGATATAAATTTGTCAGAAATAATTCAGATCTCTTACATTATATGCATACAAGACATCTTAGAAAATATTAAACTATGTTTTTATTCAATTTTCAGTTAAGAAGAGTTAGAACTACATTTTTGCCTAAATTTATTATGCTCTTCTACGTTTTATGAATTTTAGTAAGTTTGCTGTCATGCTACCGGGCGTCTCCATCATATGATTATACTATGTTATTTATGATTAACGTAGTTGTATAAGAGATATCGTATTTTTTAGAAATTTAGACATTGATAATTTGTACACCAATACTTATGAACATTTTGTTTATAGTGAAAGGAAAGAATAATTTTTTTTGGGGGGGGGGATGATTTTAATGCGTGTAATTTTATTTTTATTTGTGTTTGTTGAAACTTTTTAAAAAAACTGACTTATGACCAGGCATTGACAAATAGGAAATGAGTACATATCTTATACTTATGATATCAAATAGGTGTGGTTGGTGTGTTTCTTTTAATTGTGAGGTTGACTTCAAACTGTAGGTACGATATTTCTGGAAGTTTTGTTGCAACTGCCCTCGACTGAGAAAAGCGGAGTAGGCTTCTTAGTTTTGATTTGAGTTGAGGTTATGGACTTTTTGTACCTGTGGTGAAATTGTAAGTACTTGTACCTATGAATATACTTTTTCAAAAAAATCATATTTGTCAATGATGAACTTACACGATAACTTGTAAAACGAACGATTTTGAAGACAATGCTTGGAAACAATTTTAAAGACACATTTATATAGCAGTTTTTATAGATACCGTAAACAATTATTTATTAATTACAACTGAATCTTGAAATATTTAAAGTATTTATACTGATTTTTGAAAGTTATTTTAAGACTATTATTATTATTATTATTATTATTATTATTATTATTATTATTATTATTATTATTATTATTATTATTATTATTATTATTATTATTATTAAGTGCTCTGCAGTTTGGCAGGTCCTGTGACTAATGAGTTTTTTTTTCTTGATTTTTGTTTTCTTCTTAATTTTCAGTCTGGGCCTGGATATCTTTCCCCATGTTTCTCGATTTTCAGCTTTCCCCTTTAACTCCCAATATTTCCTTTTATTTTGCAAATTATCGATCACTTGTTCTTCTTCTTCCTATTCCTCGCTTTCCTTCCAACTTTCCTTCTATGGCGGTATGAAGAAGACAATTTATTTGCAAGATGTGTCCATTCTAATTGGCTTTTCTATGAAGAAGAGCCTAGAAGAGTCCTCTTCTCTCCTATCCGTTTTTAAACATCTTTGTTTCTTACTCTTTCTGTCCATTTTATCATTTCAATCTTCCTCCAACCCCACATTTTGAAGCTCTCTAAATATTTCTTCTCTAACTTCTGTAATGTCCAATTCTTTGAACCATAAAGTCCACTGGTCCATATATTGGGCACTTGACCAATTTCTTAATTAGTTCAATATTAAGGTTGCTAGTTAGTAGTGGCATTTTCTTGTTCAATGCTTCTTTGGCTATGGCAATTCTCGACCTGATCTCTCTGGTACAGTACGCGTCTTTCGTCAAAATACTTCCCAGATATTTAAAATGGTCGATTGACCCGTAAGAACGCATTTCCACGTGATATTCTCATGACTTTCGATTTTTCGATGCTGAATTTCATTCCATATAATTTCCCAGTGTCAACTTTTCTGTCAATCAGTTCCTGCAGTCCTTTTTCGGGTCTAGCTATAATAACCGTATAATCTGCATACGTATTCTTGTTAATGATCTGCCCTCCAATCTTGAAATCTCCAATTCCATTAATGTTTCCTTCATTAGTCAGTGACTGTAAATGTTGAATAATTGGGTCGACATACTACATCCTTGTCTACACTACATCTTTGTCCATACTACATCTTCCAATTTTCATACTGCTGGTTTCTCCTTTATTCAAGTGTATTGTGACTCATTGTCCTATGTACAGGTTGCGAATGTGCCGTAGGTCTCTCCAGTTAACCCTAATTTCTTTAAGTATTTGCAAAAGTTTCGTCCAATTGACCCTGTCGAAAGCTTTTTGCCAGTCTACGAAGCACAAACACAACTCTTACTTTACGTCCAGAACTCATACTGAGATAATCTTCATCAACCCAATGATATCTCTGATGGCTTTTCTTTTCCGGAATCCAAATTGATCTTCCTCTAATAATTCTTTTATCTTATTTTCCAGAAGTCTGTTCAGTATGGAAGCAATTATCTTTCCACTGTGGTAAATAACACTAATGGTTCTGTGATCACTGCACTTCTTTGCTTCCTTTTTCTTGGGTAACTCAATCATTGTAACATCAAGAACATTACTTTGGCCATTCTCCTCTCAGGTAGATCTTGTTAATAAGTGAAGCCAGTACTTTCATTGCATTATCTCCTAATTCTTCGAGCAAATCTGCTGGTATGCTATCGTCTTCAGTGGCCTTCCTCCTTCGCATGCTCTTGATGCGTTGTACTACTTCACTTTCCAATATACTGAGTCTTTTTTCTTTATCATCCACTTCTTTCACTACTTCGATTGCAATATCTTTGGGACGGTTCTTCTGGTCATCTAGATCTTTATGTAACTCTAAGAATTCGTTGATGGTCAGTGACTACACGACCTTATTTTCAGTATATTAAAAAATGCATAAAGTGTACAAGATATACATGAAATCTACGTTGGATATCGCTAATGCAGCGAACAGAGGTAATTCATCAGACATTTGGATATACATTTATCGGAAAGTTCTGCCTAATGGTCAGCAATAATAATAATGTAGTAATAGCAGTCGAATATACCTAGGTACTTGTTTATTCTAAATCAGCATCGAATTTCCTACTAAACAATGATGACAAGCTGACTAAGGCCGCAGACTCTTGAAGGGACGCAAAGGAGAAAAATCAACATTTGAACAATTTTTTCTTCTAAATTACAATATTATTCTAACGTTTTGTTTGGTTTGGTACGTTTGGTAAAATAATAAACCTAAATTTTATGTTAAATGAATTTCATAGTCCACACTCAATACTGTTCAGAAAGACAAGGGAGCCGATTTCTCTGTAACTTAGGGAGAGAGGGAAATATAGTGTGTGTTTGGTTGCAGATAAGGGTTTAAGAAGGCATATATGAAGATTTTTAAGAAAAATTGATTTCAGATTATGCCAAATAATATATTCATAAAAAATACATTTAACAATATACGGTATATAACAATAAAAAATGCATATTCATAAAAATACATGGGGGCCCACATGATCGTTGGGGGAACCGTTCCCCAGGATTGGTGCCCTTGCAGAAAGAGTTGCGTGACATAATCTACTAAACTGCTGATCCCAGTGGACGGGATGGGTGTAGTGGTGGGTGAGAGACTCCGACTGTAAATAGCTTAGGGACGCAATATGTTTAAATCTTCCACTGTTCAAAAAAGCGTCCTACTATGGTCGTAGTATTCGACAGTGAGATACATTAGATATGCTTCTTTGACGTTCGTGGAAACAACGCACAAAGGTTGTATCTTCCATTTCCAATCTATTCACGGTGCAAGTATTAGGTAAATCACCCATTAGAGGACGTTTAATTTCTTCCGTAATTAATTTCCCCATTATTTTTTACTGTTTCTTGTAGCAAGCATGTTTACACAGTTTTTGTTAATGTTTGGGAACGTTATGATGTGGTAACAATCTTTCCTCTTAATTGTAAATTAAGTGTGTTTCATGTTCTAATACTGCAGAAATAACTATTTTTTTCCGTAATTCAATTAGTCTTTACTGTTATTCAAATGCTCTATGATACACGATACTTTTTGTCTTTTGATTTTTAACCATAGCATATAAATTATTGGGATTCTCAACTCTTGCCATTGCAATATAAGGTTGTCCGGGTGACAAGCAAGGGGTTGTTAGATCTATCCCTGTTGTCCTGAATGTTTGTCCCTGACATTCGCCCTCCTCCTTTTCCATGTTAAGGGGCACTGCATCGGAAGTGTCACCGGTCATCTCAGCGACCCCGGAAACTACGGATTCGTCACTAATATAGCTTATTTTTGATCAGTTTTATGCATTTCCCTTTCCCCTTCCCCAAGATGCGGGGCTGAATATGGGTTTAAACATAAGAAGTGTCACTGTTCGTCTCGGCGACCCCAAAACCTATAGATTCAACACTAATATTGGTCATTTTCGACTATATACATACATACAACATACACACACAAATATATATATATATATATATATATATATATATATATATATATATATATATATATATATATATATATACCCCTCCTCATACTGCGGACCATGGCATCGGAAGTCACCGATCATCCCAGCGACCCCAGAAAATGTGGATTCAGCACTAATATCGGTCATTTTCAATCATTTTTTAATTTCTCCTCTTCCCCCTCCCTAAAGTTGCGGGGTTGAATTTGAATTTAAGCGGGATCGAAAGTATCACTAATTTTGGATTTATACTGGACTGGAAATCTATTCTATTTCATATATATATATATATATATATATATATATATATATATATATATATATATATATATATATATATCACCCTCTCCCTTCCCTACGTTGGCTCGTCAAGGTGAAACAATAGAAAACACCTAAGGTCCGACCCTCATTATTAGGTTTTATTAGTTTTTATTTATACGTCCCCCTCCCCTCCCCTTCTCCTAGAATCTACCGTTAAAATGAAATTACAAAAATGTTTCTAGATCCGAACCTCATGTATCTTGAAAGTTTGATTGAGATCGGTCGGACAGTTCAAGAGTTATTAAGTTTCAAAAATAGTCACTTTCAGTCATATATAAATTTATTTTTATATATCTCCCCCTCCTGTTTCTCCCCTACGTTGCTCCATCAAATTTAAATCACAAAAACGATCCCTGGCCTGAACCTCATCTATGTTGAAAATTCGATCAAGATCGGTCTAGTGGTTCAGGAGTTATCAAGTTTTAATTATTTTTATACCCCTTCCCCTCCCTAAATTCTACCAATAAAGTGAATAGCCAAACACGAGTCCAGCCTCGAACCTCATCCATGTTACAAATTTGATCGAGATCGGTCGGGCGGTTCAGAAAATTTAGTCACAAACATAGTGACTTTTAATTTTATATATATAGATTAGCTTATATTTTTTACTACAGATAATAGATGTATAAATGTAATCATCATCACCTTAGATATTCTGCCATTATTGGTATGTTATGCCTCGCAACTTAGAAGCCTCCATGCTCCATGGTCTTCTGCTAATCTCTTCGTCTTCACGTATGGTATTTCCTTTTTAATATCAAGTAATTACAGCCTCTTTCGCTGCCTACCCTTTTTCACGTCCCTCATAACATAATAGTTCCTTCTTAGGAAACGTTCCAATTATTTATCTGTCTGATCTGTTACAATAATTTGAAGTTTGTTATAAGGATAATAAAGGATATAACCTTATAAGTATAATAAACTGTTAATAGCTCACTTGGGAAACCTCTTGTTATTATAAATGCTTACAACAAATTGAAAGCTTCCTAAGTAATATTCTAGATTCTGTTAAGAACATCCATAACGTATATTTATTAATGTTTTTGTGAAGGTATTTTGCACTAAGATGTATTAGTATCCTTTCCATCTGATCTCCAGTAACACTATCATCTGTTGAGCTTTCCTATGATACATCATATTTATATTTACTTTACTAACTTAGAGGCAGAGAGCGCAAGACTTGAATTTCACATCTTAGTGCTAGCTGATAACAGTGACAATGATAGCTCATATTTTTACATTCTGCATTTGCTTGTTGTAAGTATAATGGGCTGAAAATATAAATATTTTCTTTTCCTGGAAATGCAAAGAATAACATCTATGGAAATAATTTACTTTTCAAAAAAAAAAAAAAAAAAAAAAAAAAAAAAAGACTGTAATAAGGAAAATGATATTTGTGAATATAATGAAGTTTATAAATTTATGAAATGCTATAAAATAGGTTGTCGGTGAATATTTTGTCGATAGTTGATTTCGAGTTTTATGTCCCATGCAGCAGCGAGGCTATATGAAACATGGACCTACAGATTAACGTGGAATCCAAACTACATGAGCACCCGCTGGGAATCGAACCAGAGTCTCCTACGCCAAAAGCACGTACACTAACAACTTAGCCATGAAGAAGCTCAATTATTTTTGGGCGCATCCTTGAATTTTAGCTATTGTTCGAAGTGGAGTATCTGCATGCGTTGACAAAACAAGAGTCTAACATACAAGTCAAGAATATAGCCTTAGTACTTATCACTACTTACGCGTTCCATTTGTCATAAAATACATTCTTAGTTCCTTCAACAATCTATTTCGTACGCGTATGGGAGAAATTGAGTTGTTGGCGGAATAAACTACAATGTGTTCATTTTCTACTCCCTAAAAGTAAAAGTGTTTCAGGTAAAGATCGACATTTACTGTAGAGTGCTGAGCAATCATCGTAAGATGAAAACGAAGCGCTACCTGGAGAACATAGACACGATCTAAATGTAATTCTGGTTGCATAGATAGTAGGGAACACATGTGATTGTCATAATTCGAAATTAAATGAAATCTTTACGTTTTTTACGTCCCAGTAATATCCCGGCTAGGTTAAAGGAGACGATGATGATGAGAAATGAATGAAATAATGGAATGAAGAAAGTGGAAGGAAACGGGAAAACCCCGAGCAAACCCACACACACGGTGTTTGTCCACCAGAAGGCTCATTTGACGCAAGCTGGGATCGAACCCACGATCCCATACACCAGAAGTAAACACTCTACCACTGAGCGCCCGCGCTCCGCGCTCATACACCTTCGAATTTGGAGCACAATAATTGGAATTTTGGTATTAAATTATAAATCGTGATAACTGAAGCTGTTCTAATAATCAAAAGTTCCATTGAAACTCTGTATTAATATACAAAACTAATTAATTCATAAATAACAAAACAAATGTACATGCCAGTATCGAAAAGAAAGTATTAAGAAAAAAATACTAATTAAAAATAAAACGTGCGATTTATTTTTCTTTTCATTATTTTCTTTTTGTAACAAAGTATGTACAAAAGTATTGAGATCTAGAAGATATACATTTATATATAAAATATATAATATTTATATAAAAATTGTATAACAATAGAAAAAGAAGAACAACGTGCTTTTTTTTATTTATTAATATTAACTTAAAGACGATGGACGACAGCTCGGTGTCATGATTGGTGACTTAGTTTTGGTTCGGATGCCGGAAACACATCTTCGTCGATTGTACCTGAAAATATAAATTTTACATAGATGAGTATGAATAAATATGTAGTCTATTGTTTTCGGAGATAAATCGATTTGAAAAATGTTAGCTAAACGTCAAATTATTTTAGCACTTCTACTGCATGGTACAAAAATAAGTTTACCCATATACAACGTTTAAGTTTAGTTGAAAAACTCTTCTTTGTCCTCTCTGAGGACCGGAGTGTCAACTGTCAGCAAAAGTTGCGATGTTACCAAGATCACATGTCAATGAGACCAACTTTAGTGCTCAAATGTACGTATTACTTACTATCAAGTGTAATTATATCGTAATATAAAAGTATTTTTTTTGTGGATAAACTGGGTTTTGCACCACCCTATATCATTCAGATAATACTAAAATAAATTAATGGCAAATCAGTTAACTTTAGACAGGACATTTTAAGTACCGCGTAGAACTGTAACTACAGAGTATCTTCTAAATAAGATAATTTCTCAAATCAAATATTATCTTCAAAACTACAATGCGTACCCATAAGATAAAATAACATTAAGCAAACATTCATAGCTTGTTGGTTGGTTTGGAGATTAGCACTCTGTTCAGCACCAAGACTATAATGAGACGTTGACCTACAGTTTAATGTGGGATCCAAACTACATGAGCTATCACTGGGACGGTAAACATTTACTTCAAATGTTCGTTTTACTGGAAAACGTCAACCAGTGACATTAAAGTCAATTTTGGGGCCACCTTACAGAAACTTAAAAACAACGCCTATACGAATTCAATATTTGAGAAAACCCCTAGTATTCACCCAGTTTCCACACAAATACGAGATAGTTATCACAACCACTGATGCCAATAGTACAACATTATGGATTAAGAGCAAAACATTTAAGATGAACGACTTACGTTAGCTTATTTTATTTGCATCAGTTTACATTTCTCTCAGATAAGCTACAAACAGTGAATATTCAAGAGTTTGTATGAAAAGAGGGAAAATTAAGTTTTACTATAAGTAGACATATGCTATGCGGTACCGTATATATTGTGTGTGGCCCCGCGTAGTGTAATCGCTAACGCTCTAGACTTTGGTTCGATTCTAAGTGGGGACACTCAACTTTTTCAGGCCAGCTATCCTGAAAGACGTTTTTCCTCATTCAGAGCAGGCACATTCCGATATTGTACCTAACATACAAGTTCCAAGCCTCTCCATTCCTTTCCCCGATCACCGCACATGACGGGCCTAAGAAAGCGGATTCAATCTCCGCTGGAAACTCAAGTGGTTTGGATCCATCGAAAACATTAGGTCTTTGTCCCATAGCTACATAGAACATCTATTATATACATTTTAGAAAATGTGTATAAACTTTCTCTTCAAATACATTCTCTTGAGGCAAAAGAATTTTTATTAATATGTTGCTTAATGAATTAGCAATAATCTAGATGACACTCTGTAATTTAGTTATATTTTGGGGGGACTTTGCATTTATTTTCTAATTTTATCACTAAATGCTATAACAAAAATAAAATGCCATTGAATTGTTTTAATAACTTGCAGAAGAAAATACACTTTTATATCGGAAGCTGTTCGGAAATTTATCAGTGTTTCAATTAGCCTCGTAAGAATATCATTTTAATTTTATAAAAAAATATGTATATATTAATCCTAAGTTGATGTACGGTATGTGTATCTAATCCTGATTCGAAATTGAAAAAAAAAAAAAAAAACAGTAGTAGGCTTCAAAATTTTTCAGAGGAATTTACTTCAAGTTTTCTATTAAAATACGGGTGGAAATCCAGAAGAAAGATAGTAAATAAGGTACTTACGATATATTTATCGTCTGTAATAAACTATATGGGAATTCTTACATTAAAATACTTGTCTAAAAGCCTTACCTCTCCACTTTCAATAAGAAATTGTCTTTTCGGTAAACGTGTTTTAAATGTTGATTAATTTTCTAGTTTAGCTAGCAAATAACAGGGCATAATTAAATGTACAGATGATTAGATTAGGGAATTACATATTTTTCCCCTAAAGAAATGAGTGTCTGTTTTTAAAAAAGTATGTTGAATTATTCTGAAAATGCAGCAGCAAAGAATGACGTAAAACTGACATATTACGATAAGCCTTACCTGAGAAGCGTTTGCCGCCGAAATGGTAGCTCGTTCACTCATCCCAACCGTGACCCTTGTCGTACACATGTGTCGTCTTGTGTTCATGGTGATGGTGGTGGTGTTTGTGTTTGATGATTGGGACGTGGATGGGCACGGGTACTGGTTTCTCAACAGGATATGGTACGGGCTTTGGTATATGCACTGGGTATGGTTTTGGTACGGGCACTGGATGTGGAACAGGTACGTGCTTTTCAATGTGAATTGGAACCTTCTTGACAACGGTGACAGGGTATGGTTTTGGAACTGGAACCGGTACATGTTTCACTACTGGAACGTGCACGGTGTGTTGAACTGGAACGTATTCTTTCTTGACAACAGGGTATGGTTTGGGTACATGAACTGGTATATGGACAGGTACCTTCTTTTCAACATGAACTGGGTAAGGTTTTGGTACAGGTACTGGGACGTGTTTCACAACTTCCACTGGAACGTGCTTAACGACTGGAACAGGGATTTTCTTCTCAACGTGAACTGGAACTGGAACGTGTTTTACGATAGTGTGAGACTTGTGAATGTGATGGTCATGATACTCTTCGTGTTTCGGATGGAAGTCGTGATGATCGCCGCCACCGTAACCCCCTTCAAAGCCACCCCCGTAGCCCTCAACAGATATTCCTCTCTTCTCTGGTTGACCCTTCTTCTCATCAGCGCCCTGCGTATCTTCAGCTGCTTTTTCAGCCTCCCCGGCAACGTTCGTGAAGACGGCCAGAGCCAGCAACAGAGTGCCTAAATACTGGATGAAAAAAATAAAGCAAGTCAGTTTTCCATCCTTTGCTTAAAGTTTCCTTAAAAAGAAAACTAAATGGGTGTCCCAAAAGTTCGGTCTCAGAGAGACCATTGAAATGTAGCAGATTTAAAGTGCACATTAGAACCAGTTTGACTGTTAGCGTAATGATTTTCATACCTGAAACAATGCTATTACAGAACTATATTCTACTTACTGAATTTTCTGTTTTCTAAATGTACAAAATGTTTAATGTTTCCATGTGACCAGATTTTCGGAACACACTGTACATCGTCAGCTATTTACCAAGCTTTGCGTAAGGATAGACTTGTACTTGCTTAGTATCGATGGAATCTTTGTTTTTGGGTAATGTGTTATGAAAGCTAAGGTTTGGACCGTTAGAAGAAAAATTTTAGTAGAAAAATTTGTTCAGAACAAAAGTTAAAAAAGCGTATATAGAACAAACTTGTTAAACGTTAGCTATAGTGGAAACTTGCGTCATCTCTGTTCATTTAGACCTATAATTTATATAAGAATGACCATTGCTTTGTTTGAAATTGATTAGAATTTTGATAGTTTAATTTATACAGATTTCTTATTTAATCTATTTAAATGTGCTTCATTTGTGAAAATTAATTATTCGCAGATATTCGTCAAAGCGGGGGCGGAGAGAAGGATGGTTCAAGTTCCCAAGTTCATATAATTTCTTGTGTTTGTGTGCGTACGGTAAATGCTTATTTCAGTAAAATTCCTGTTCAAGAGTGGTTTAAAATCCCCGGGAACTCCCAGTGTGTGGCTCTATGTATAAATATTATTTTAATATTTAATTTAAGTAGGCCTAATATTACATTTAAATATAATCCAAATTCATTTAAAAAACAGTGAACATGTGAAAAAGAAGAAATCATTAGAATCAATAATTTCCCATATCTATATACCTCATCACCATCACCATGATTGTAGGTATTCTGCCATTATTGGCAAGTCACTTGTCGCAACTCACAAGCTTTCTATGTTCCTCTTCAGCTAACCTATTCGT
Organism: Thermobia domestica; assembly: GCF_964235325.1. Taxonomy (NCBI): domain Eukaryota; kingdom Metazoa; phylum Arthropoda; class Insecta; order Zygentoma; family Lepismatidae; genus Thermobia; species Thermobia domestica. The sequence continues at coordinate 133,449,250 of NC_137462.1, read as the reverse complement.
TATGTGCGAGTTTTCAGATTTGATATCGTCTCATTAACTGTAGCCTTCTTCGCCCCCTCCCTTTCTTTCCTCCCGCCGTAACGTGTAGCCCTATATACTCCCAATAGTGTAAAATATAAAGATGATGCTAAAAGTATGTTGTTCGTTGTCAATTCAATGGAGTATTTTGATTTTGCTAGAAAATATTGTTTTTTATTTTTTATGTACTGTATACGGAAACAACACCCTGGTTACTAGGAGATTGAATCTATTGTTTTCTCTGTTTTCGTATCGGTGAGTGTTATTCTGCTAACACAATTACACAAATACTCCTAACTGTCACGACATACTATATTTAGCTTTAAATATTTCTATTAAGTCTTGTGATATTTTCTTTCCGATAGCTGCACAATTTTTAAATAATTTCTTATGTACGAAATAATTATATTAATACGATTGTGTATAAATTATAGTCAGATTATAGCTATAACAACGGCAAAATTACAGTTTTATGTATTGGAAAATGTGCTTGTTCATGTAAGAAAAATGGGCTATTTATTTATTGTAAATTTAGAAAAATCTGAGATATCATTTAATTCTATTGGAACTCCTAAAATTTAGAAGTAGAATTTCAAAATTTGGATATTTTTTCCTTCCGCCGTATGTTTTAAACATTAATTTATTTCTTTTTCACAATGAAATCTTTTAGAAAGTTCCAAACCACCAGTGGCGTACACAGAATTACATCACGGGGGAATTCTAGCATCAAAATTCATATAGCTTTACTACATTAGTCGTATCTTAATATAGTATTTTATTTCTTTATTTATTCATAATATCTTGTATAAGAGGAGATTTCAAACTCAGAATAACCTGTTTTACATTACATACACCACCGTAAACCAGAATAGCCTGACTACCTTGATTCAGATATTTATGACTATTTTAATATGTCATGCTACGAATATTCTCTTGTGTAATTGGCTTATAATCGTTAAAGTAACTTAGGCCTACTAGCAGGGGCGTCATTTTAGACTTCGGTTGAGGGGGGGCAAGAGCACCACCGACATAAGACTTTACGTTTTGTATTAGTATATTAGTAGACAATCGATTAAAGTATATGTATTTCTCAAACTCTTTGGGGGGCAATTGCCCCACCTGCCCCCTCTAAATGACGCTCCTGCCTACTAGTTATTGTGTGTTTAATGACAGTCGTAAATAAAGACAAACAGAAATCCAAATAACTTCTCTTTCGCAGCTAATAATCGCAAGGAAATAATAGGAATGAGTTTAACATTAATTATTCTTACATTTTAAAAGCTAAACAATGAAACGTGACCATGAAATTTAAATAGTTTCTTTAAATATTGTGAGATGTAAAATGGCACGCAAATCAAACTCAAGAAAATAATTGGGAATCAATTTTCCAAGCTCCCATTCAGTTCTATTTGATACTCTGTTGTTCGCTGTTGCCTGAAATGTTCGTTGTTGCCAACTGAGGTAAGCTTGTACTGTGTTTTGTAACTTGCACTTACAATATGGCGAATCGAAGATCACTCACGTATAACTGTATAAGTAAACTCTGATAAGAACCAACCTTCTATTTATTTCGGCAAAAGATTTATTCATAGATTGCATCTTATTTCGAAGTAGACTAGAAAGCAATATCGACTAGAAACATGTGTCAGCATTTATCTGTATATTAAGAGAATGTAACCAGTTTGATTGTATAGATAACTTTATCTGGATCATCACTGTTCTCTTTGTTTCGGAATCAATAATTCTCAACGAAATCAACACAAATAATTTTTTAAATACTAACAATACCATTTGCATCGTATTTGGTTTTAGTTGGTGAGCTGAAGTTTATCGTCCCGTTTCAGCAACAAGGCAATATGAGATGTGGACTTACAGTTTAAAGTAGAATCCAAAACAACGTAATGGGTTCACATTTCAAGTTCTCTCAATCAACCCCGGGACCTTGTGGGCCAAAGACCATCTGGGAGGACTCAGCATATTTCCTATTTTGTTATTAAACATCTGTTGTCATAATATCGTTCGAAAATTATTTACAACGAGATATGTTTTGCAACAACGTTCGTAAAGAAGTTATACTCCACTTCTATAGGTACAATTTTAGCATTTACTTGGTTAAAATGAGGGGGGGGGAGGTGTCTCTAGGTAGTAAATCAAAGTCAGGACGTTCGAGAAGTAGGACTTTTAAATTAAAAAGCTAGGAGACAAAGGTTGAAGCTGCACTCACTAAACACATTTATATTTGGAAACAAACACTATCTTATTATTATTATTATTATTATTATTATTATTATTATTATTATTATTATTATTATTATTATTATTATTATTATTATTATTATTATTAACTTATAACATTTTGCAATAACTTTTAAAGTATTGATATAGCTTGTTTCTATATTTTAGTTGGGTTATTCGCTTTCTTCTTTGCAAATAAGTTTTATACCTTCTTCAATAATCACAGGCAGAGCTGGATTTAGGTTTGGTGGGTCCCTAAGCTACTGAAGATAATGGGCCCTTTATGTGTCCAGATGAACGTAGGACCCTATATACGGAGATGAAGAACCCAGTGATATTTTAGGAAGCAGACTAGCAGAAGGGCCCCATTACTTACATCATAGGGGCCTCCACAAACGAAGCACTTTTGCTATATGTAGATGTTACTTTATCTATTGTTTTTCTAAATATATATTTTGGAAATGTACATTCAATTTTTTCCTTGAATTTTTGGGGCCCTACGCTATAGCTTGTTTAGCTTATACGTAAATCCGGCACTGGTTACAGGTTCGTAAACTTTTGTTAGCATAAAGTTGTATATGCAGTTCAAGGTAAGGAAACCACAAGAACGATTACATTCAGAACTTGACATATTCAAAATAAGAAAGAATGTTTAGAATATCTGAATTTGATTACCATCAAAGGCAAAGAAAGCATTGACCTTAACTGCGTTTGATTGAATTAAGTTTACAACGTGAGGGAAACCCAGGTACACGTATAGTCGTTCGTTCTTTGCTGTTGTTCATATATGATAAGTAATATTGTTTCGCTCTTTTTCAATAGAAAGAAAATAAGGCAGTTAAAATGCCAGTGGGGGATCTGTTCCACTTTCATTCGCATATATGCGTTTTGTTCCAGTTCAAGAGTGGCTCTTTTGTGTTTGGAAGACGGAGGCGTTTACCAATTAGAACGTCTTCTAGCTTTCTCTGGTGGCTGGCAAGAGTGCTTTCATCTGTACTGGCTTGTGTTCATTCTTCAAAAGGAATTCCAACATATATGCATTTGCTTTTAATTATGAAAGTAGCTGTTAGCAACTTTACACGTAACCACTTAGACAAACAAACAGGAGAGAGTGATTTTTGTATGTGTGGTCTACATGCTCATTTCAATGCCTTCATCTGTACAAAAGAAAATGTTTGGCGAAGAAATACAGTGTTTGACTCATATTTCATTTAAAAAAATAGGTACACGAAAAGTTATTTCAAGTTTGATGAATGATTGACGAAAGTTATTTTCTTTTTGTGCCTATTACTCATCTCTTTAATTTAATGTGTCCAACTTCGAATCCTATATCGTCCCACTTAAATTAAACAACAGCTCTCCCCACTGAACTTTATTTTCTTTCTCTATTTATTTTATTTTATTTTTGTTTAAGGTCTATGATTATGCTTCGATAAACGCCCTATTCGACTAATTTCGCTTACATTCTGATTTAATTTGATATTGGTGACCACGAATATATTTTTTTAAAGAATATTATTAAAAATTACCATTTGCGATACTATTAAGAGACGGTGATGATGAGATGGAAATGAAAATGAAATCTTTGAGTTTTACGTCCCACGGTTATGCCGGTTAGGCTAAAGGAGAGGGTGATGATGAATAAAATGGTGGAATGAAGAAAGTGGGAGGAAACGGGAGAACCCCGAGAAAACCCACGCACACGGTGTTTGTCCACCACAAAGTTCACTTGGCGGGGGCTGGGATCGAACCCGGGACCCCAAGCACCAGAGGTGAACGCTCTACCACTGAGCCACCGCGGCCCCGATGATGAGATGGATGACAATAGGGGAGCAAACGAGGGAACTCCGATAAAACCTACTCACATGGTATTTGTTCAACTTAAAGCCCACTTATTGTGAACTGGGATCGAACCAGGGACCCCATACACCAAAGATCAGCGTTCTAGCACTGAGCCATCGTGGGTGGCTTAATAGGTTAGTTCGCTCTAGTGGTTTTGCTAATCTTGAATGATGTATGACAATTATTGAAGAAGGTATAAAATCTACTTGTAAAGAATGTGTAGTCGGTATGGCGTCTAGCTGATAACTAAGATACGCTGGTTTGCTTTGCAGTGAGGACAGGATGAAGAAAAAAAGAAGAAGCAATATGGTGTAGTCGAGCGGTCTAAAGCGTTAGACTGACGATCGTGAGGTGCACACATTAGTGCTCGAATTCCCCTGCAGAGCATGAGTATTATATATATATATATATATATATATATATATATATATATATATATATATATATATATATATATATATATATATATATATATATTGCCCTGGAAGTTTTTGTGTTTATCTGCTTCTTATATTGGATTAAATAGGGAATTGAATATGATTAATTAGAAGACCACAGAGACAAATTCCTATTGGTTTCAATTCGTTTTTTTTTTAGGTAGCTAGTGCGCACTTCCTTTGGTGTACGAGTTCCCGGGATAGAAAAATATCTTACTGAATACAGCCTCCACTTTAAATTGTAGGTTTCGTCCTATATAAAGGACTATATGCTGATAAAGAACATGAATGCAGACTTGCCAAATCACACGGAGAGAAGAGTCTAGTAAGTTTGTAAAAACTTTTGTTTCTTAATTTGAAGATCGAAATCGAGCGGTCATCTTACAAAAGGATTTCTCTGAATTAATTTATTGATGATTGAACAACCGTCTAACGACGTAGCAGTATCTTATAAGTGGTAGTCTAACTGCTGGTTCTTGGTCATTTCTTTTCCTTCTTAAAATACGCTCCTTCCTTGGGGGAGGAGGAGGTAGTGACGGCACTATCTTCTAATTTTGAGGAGAGGGAAATGGAGAAGCAGAGAGTTTTTTTTTTTTTTCTGGAGAGACAGCTAGTTTGTGTATATTGAATGTAAAAGTTCTATATTACTTGACTTACATTACAATATAATATGTCTGGGAGCACTTGGGGGGCAGGCTAAGCCACTTGATGACGGGGCGCCCACTCTTTTTGCCCCTTCTAGTGTCGTCACTAGAACAGGGACATTATTCCTCTTGAAAAGATCAAGCGTCATGCCGTTGGAATTTGAAACTGTAGACCCCTATCAATAATTAAAAAAAAAAGGAAGAAGAATCGGCTATTTACAGAATCCCATTTTATGCTGAATGAATATTGATTGAACATTATTATATTGCTCGATAAATTATCCGTTCCTTTCATACGTATATGAAAATACTCAGTGTTCGAAGTGGAAAAAATGCAGAGGCGGTATGTTTTATTACAATTTTGACTCGACATACCGGCTTTCTAAATGTTGAAATGCAGTGATGGCATGTTGCCTTAAAGATTACATTTCTATTTACATAATGACTGGAAACGATTGGGGAGCTTCTCTGTAGTAACGTTGGGAGGATATGGAGAGACTTTGATCCCCCGCCAAAAACTTTATGAAAAAAATATCTCCTTATGTTTCATTATAGAGAATTATACACAAACATGCTTAAAAACTGAATGAGGATATTAACAATTTCCTGCTCGAAAACTCGTGGTCCCCTCATTCACCTGTGGGGTATTCCAAACCCCGGAAGGCTCGCTCCATCAGCAGAGAACCCCTAAATCCGCCCATGCTCAAAACACGACATTTATATGCATTAAGGGAAGAAGACACACATAGAGTATATACATAACAAAGAAATAATTCAATGTGGCACATCAAAATATAAACTAAGTGAACTTCTTTGAAAACACTTCATTTTAAAAACATAAGGTAGGAAAAAGATAAAAATGTCGATGTTGTCAACTTAGAAATTATTTCTACATACGAAATAAAATCTTTTTACGTGCAAAGATATTCGTCAATTACTGTGTATAAAAATGGATTTATTAAAGATAGCATTTACTTTCCAGTGACGGTATGCTTTAATCATTAAAAAACCAGAAACAGTATGGCATACCACCGCATACAGCCTCACTTCGACCACTGAAAATACTTATTGCGTACGTAATATTGAACAGCATAGAAGTTAATTTTATCTGTTATAAAGATTTTCCCTTGCCAAGTTTGGTCTATGTTGACAACATCTTAATATATCCTTACTTTCTACATATAACCTTAATATATCCTTACTTTAAAAAAAAAAAAAAAATAAACATTCTTAACACACATTTTCAGAATCTTTACGATTTTACGACATAATTTATTAATGGTCTCTAAAATACATTAGGGGGACTATGGCTCATAAGATATTTGCTCCTATCTAATAATAGAATTCTTTGATTCGATCCTAGGACAATTGAGTTTATGGTGGACATCGTACTCATGAATTTTCCCGGGCTTCTCTCATTTCCTTCCACACCCTCATTCCTCAAATTCTTTCACATTCATTCACACGTCTTTTCTTTTTTGCCTGAAGACATAATCATCGGACATTAAATTAAATATAAAAATTTCAAAAGTACATAAGCAATAAACAATAAAAATTAAATTTCCATTTCTCATGTACCTGACAACGAAAGTTAATATTATTGCACATGTTTCTACACTTTTTTCCTTCTTTTAACAGCAGTCGTTCACAAATTCTGCAACCTGCATATGCCCCTTAGTTTGTACAACACTTTTCCTGTCTTTAAAGTGTACTATCCAAGACTTCATTTCTCACAGACAGGGCGTACGCAGGGATTGCGTCCTGAGAATCCGGACCCTTTCCCTTCCTTCCTAAATCTTGACTTTTCTGTAAATTTAGTCTAATTTTAGGGGTGATTTAACAAATTTTAATACAATTTATTCTCATATTGAATTAACCCCCCTTAAGAGATTTAGACTCCTCCCGAAAGAAATTCTTACAGGAATGCACTAAATAATATTTCGATCCAGATTTCTGTTCCGTTTCTCTTAAATTTTTACCCCCTTATTTTGCGTTTACCGATTAGGAACCACTATTTTGGAAATTGTAACATTAAATGAAAAAAGAAAGTAATTCAGTACTACTAACATACTATAGCGTATTTACATTGTATCATCGAAAATTTTATTATTTTACTGTGAAAAAAAAATGTGCATGGCACAAGGTTCGATCCTTAGTGGCAGCAGTTTCCACTAGATGTACTAGTTCGGATAGACTCCTGTCTTACATATCATGAGTGTTTATTAGAAAGTTTAAAATCTGATCAATTAAAAAAAAAAACTTTCATTATCTTTTAGTACAATATTAACCTATATTAATAAATTAAGTAGTCAATTTCTATAAAATTTAGAATATTTCAAGGTATGAAAGAAAGATACATATACTCTAGTTGTTACAGATGTGATTTTGTCAACAATTTAAATTGTCAGTTCTAAATTTTATATCTTATAATATAAGATATTTTTCTAAAAATGTTAAACGACATTTTGTTAAATTATCAAACCATTTGGTAGTTTTGGTCAAAGTTAGCCTTATTTTCTATATTGGTAAGATTAGTGTTCCACATTCATTTTTTAATGATACTAAAATATATATATTTGTTTCACATCACGATGTCTCTCAATATGCACATGATGCGTGCCCTATTAAATTAATAACATTTTTACAGTTGACACATTCTGTTCGAGTTTTCGTGTTTAATCTTTGCTATATGAGACGTAAATCTACAGTATAAAGCTCGAATTTGAACCACCAAAATGTGTTCAAATTATTGAATGTTCTCCTACCTGGAATCGAACGCGGGACATGTATATCAAAGGCATTCGCGTTAGCCAACAGATTAGCCAGGATGTCTAATAACTATTTCGTGTTACGTATATTGTTTAAAGATATCTACCGATTTTAAGACATACTTTTCTTTAAATTTTCAAATTGAAGAGTATCTTTCGAAAAATAATATGTATGTACTTTTATATACTTTTTTTGTGGGTAGACGTGAACAAACTTGTTCTTTAAAACAGAAACAATATAGAGCCTTGTTATTATTAATAAGTAAACTAATAATAAATAAGTTCGTAATGAAATTACTACTTATTATTTTTAAATGATTAGTTATAAAGTTTTCCTCAGAAATTGAACAAATAAACTTTTTGAAAGAAATTTACTTAATTTTTGTTTGTTTCCTATATGTAACACTAGTGTCTCGTGTTGTTCTTAAGGAGGCGAATGGTCACAAAGTATCTAATCAGAGTGCTGGGGATTCACGGGTTCTTTTCTCAACTTTTATATAAAAGTATATAAAGCACAGTCGTCCATTTTCTTTGTTTATGCCGTGTACATTTTTTTTCTCCGCGACATTGAATTTAAACAGCATGATCAGGCATTTTATCCTCCGTCGTTAAGTCAAGATTTCTTCGCTGTGGGCTAACCATGACCGTCACACCAAACAGAAAGTAAGAAAAAAACACTTGTATACACACTTTTTTTTTTTTTTTTTTTGTAGATTTCAATTTCAAAGTCCTTGTCCTTTTCTTTTGCCACCAAAAAATCACTTTGTTTTTGTTTTCTTAGAAAATTTTTAATAAATTCATTTATAGAAAAAATATTTTGTTTGTTTGTTTGTTTGGTCGTATGTTTGTTGCTGTTCGATCACCACTTACCTTGAGCCTCATGTTATCAACGCGTGTTATGAGCTCACTAGGAAGGCACTGAACTGTTGTCTGAGAGGAGAGGAAGACTGATGTGCAGCGTTGAAAACTCGTTGCCCTTATATACCAAAACTACTTTGCGGCTTTCACCTGCATTAGACATAAAGCTTTCTCCTTGTTGTTCCACGGAGGAATCCCCTTCATCTCCCCCCTCTTTTTTAGGATCTTCCTCCCGAGCTCGCAGGCAGCAGGCAAAGCGTTCTTCGAGCCAAGAGAATTAGAAGAAGAAAAAGAAGAAGAGTAGTGCCTGGATTTTCCCTTTCATGCAATCCAGTGCAATCCAATCCGTCTGCTGGAAGAGAGAGGGGAGGGGAAGATGATGAACCAACCAAGAGGTAGCCAGGAAAAAGATAATTCTCTTAATTCTTTAATTAATGTTTTCTTTCTTGAAACTAAACCCATCACGCAATTTGAAGATAATATACATGTATACTTTTTTTTCTTAAAAAAAAAAGGTGATACCATTGTTTTAGATTTTCTTCCTTGATTGTCGTACCATCTAGTACAGCCCATAATGCTTATTAGAACTCAGTATGTACTATATGTATACGTACGTAGTATGTGTCATTCAAAAATACTCACGTATTGAAATCAATAGAGAGTGAAGCATATATGTATGTTACTACATACACATTCCTAGAACGAAAAAAAAAAAAAGTAGTCTCTAAAATATGAGGTGCAGAAAGATTTGTTCCGCTTATTGTTTTGGTTTTCAATGGGTGCATTTTGCGGAAGTAACGTAAAGTAGGGGCTTTAAAAAAACACATTTAAAAAAAAACTCTTTCTTTACTTTTTCTTTCTGTACATTTTCTCCCTTCGTCTTATCTCAATGATCGCGTTTGTTTGTTTTCTGTTTAAACATAATCGAGTACATTTTTATTTCCTTCCGGATTATTTTTCTTTCCAGAAGAATTATTGCTATATTTTTTCCCCACTTCAAAATTGTTGTGTACAAAATCCCTTACCTTCATTAAGACAAGTTAAGTGTATATATTTTTAATTCAGTCCATTGTGTTTTTGGGAAGTAAAGAAGCAAATATACATTAAATTTGAACCATTCTCCCTAATTGTTATCTTATTTACATTGGACAAGAAAAGAATAGGAGTCTTTTACTTTACCTAATATTGTAATGGATTTTGTGTAACACAATTGAAGTTTGATAATATTATCACCTTACAGCTGCTAGACATCTCTTGTCAGATTTGTAACACATTAGGAGATGGCAAATAACAATGGATACCATAGCTGCTAATTAAGAGCATATTATTGACATAGGCCCAGGGGTAAAAGTGAGGGAGATCGCGTGGGTACGTCGTTCCCTTATTTCCAGAATATATCTATGGCGTCCCTCCACTTCCTAAAATTATAATGGCCAAAGGTAAGGCACGGGAGAAGACTGACACCATACATTCCCTACCTTTTAAGATCCACTTTTATACCTGCATAGGCCTATATATTAAAAATAAATAAATGCACTTTGTTCCAGTAGAAAAAAAAAAGCATCAGTTATTTGTTACCCATTACCAACAAATGACGTACGTTTTAGCATCATGAAAATTAGTTATTTTTTTTCGATTTTCTTGCAAATTATGCATGAGAAATTACCCTAAAATAAGCTGTTTTCTTCATCTCGATATAATCTATCGGTTGATATATATCGATTGTTATCTTTCACCAGCAATATTATATTGTGAAGCAGGGGCGGATCCAGGATATGATCAAGGAAGGGGCTAAACCATATTTTGCCGTTTTATCCAGTGTAAAGCAGGATTGAAGTCTATTTTATCCAGCATATACCTGAGCATCAGGGGGAGCTATAGCCCCTATAGCCCCCTCTTGGATCCGCCACTGTTGTGAAGGAAAAATTCAAATTTTATAGTTAATCCAGTGGCGAATCTAGCCCAGGTTCGAGCAGTTCTAGCCCCCACTTGTTTTTGAGTGACAAAGCTAATTTAAGCTATTATTTATATATTTGTGAAAGTTTGTCATAAACTCATGAAATTCCTATTATAGTCTGTGTTCTGGTTGGCCTTACCTCTTTACCTTCAGGAACCGGACACTGAGTTAATCATAACTTTGGCTGTATATCATGAACCATGTTGCTAGTGTCATTCACTATGAAAAGCTTGGTGAGATGAGGCATACTTCAACTGAATTACATGTTAAAATGTGGCGTGACTATACTACAGAATGAATTTTTAATGTTTACAAAAATGTGCTTATTTAGACTTTCTCGAAAACTACGCATGAGGATAATAAACTCAGAAATATCATTTTGTTCATCTTTATGAAGTCTAATACATGGTAGATGTGTCATATTTGGGCAATTACTTTTCGTTAAACTCTAGTATGATACTGTAAAATTCAAATTTAGCTAATTTACTAGGCATTTAGTTACTGATATTTTAGACGTTGGAAGACTATACAGAAACATATGTATTGTACGTGTGTACAAAAATCAATAAAAAGATTGACAGATAGAGAATTTATTTATAAATTAAGAACTTAATCTATCATTTTCGTTTTTCCTAGACAAGGGGAAAAGTGAGGGGGAGCGATGGGGAATGTAGTTCCCCCGCTTCCAATAAATATTTGTGTCGACCCCTCCACTTCCTAAAAATTTACAAGGGGCAAAGATAGGCACGGGAAACAGAGTGACATCATGCCTCTCCCTACCTTTTAAGATCCACTTTTACTCCTGTTCCTAGGACGAGGATTTATTTGGTTGGCAGTGATATATTATCCTTCATAGGAGCTAAATGTGCAATCTATGTGTGCAATCGTATAAATGGCTGATGCTGCCACTAATGTCAAAATGCATTGATAGATTGGACTTACTTATTTATTTTTAAGAAAAACAATCATAGTTGTTTTTAACCCCTCTTTGCCAACCTACCTATATGGTTGGGGCTACACCTTCTTCATATACTTCCGATCAGGGACGTATATAGGAATTTATTTCAGAGGAGGGCACAAAAGTTTTGGAGGGTTAATTTCAGTACATTACATTAAAATCTGTAAAATCATCCTTACAATTAGACAAAATTTACAAAAAAAAAAAAAAAAAAAAAAAAAAATTGGATTTCGTTGGGGTTCTCACCCCCAGGACCCATCCCTTACTTACATCTCTGTTTCCGATCTATCTACATGACAGTGATCTTCCCTTCTTCTCATGTTTCCTACCTTACTACGTCGTAGTGACTTCTACAGTACAATGTTTGAAATGGTTATTATAACGTATTAATTATTTGACAAATTCCTAGCTAAGTGTTTTCATCTTAAAAACGATGATTTGAGAATGTGATATAAAGGTGCAAAATTTGAATAATCTTTTCGTCCGAACGTCAAACCTAGATTTAAGCCCAGCGTCTCTGAGGGGTTAAGTAACTTATTAAAACTATCTGAATACCAGTGGTAGTTATTAATAGAAGGTCCTATTGAGGCTCCTCATTTATTCTCTCATCTTAGTCGTGCATTACTTTTCTGTTAATTAATGGCTTGGAAAATGTAAATTAAAATAAAACTGTGTGCTATTGAACATTTAGAAATATTTTTTGAATGTAACTAAAACTACAGTTTAGTTCATAAAATACAACTATTGATATGGAATTACAAAATCTGATGAACAATCTAATATACGTGGATGAAAGATTAGTATATGTGTAAACGTTACATGTTGAAAGTTGCATGAACATACATATTTCCATCAAGATGTAGCACTAGAAAAGTCATTATACTGCATCTTTCGTTTCATACGTTCTGTATCTAGAATTATAAGTCTAATATTACAAATCATTAGAAGTACAACTTTCCATGTGTGCAGAATCCTCTCGTACGATGGAGATGGGAACTACTCGAGCATCGATCATATTTGCCAAACATATTTATTACCTTGCGCTTTCAACCTCATATCAAAACACGTATGAAAAGACGAATCGTATTAATTTTTGTAGTGCTATATATGTAACTCTTACGTATGTACTTAATTTCAATTTGTATGTTTCTGAATTTCCTGCTTCGTTCATATTTTCGTTAAAGCAAAGTAGCCATAACTTTTGCGGTAACCCTCCCATAGTGAATGTTCCTTATGATAGATTTGAATGTTTTTTTCTCGGTCAAAATACACTTCACAATTTTAACACTTTAAACAACATTCTCGAAAGTTAAATTCAAAGATATGAAAGCATTATTTCTAAACAATTTAGAAACGCTAATACATATATTATTTTTTTTTTCTGGATCAAGATTCCAAATAACTTACATAGCCTGCCCATACGTAGTATACGCAGTGGTGCTATTCAACCGGTTCGGACCGGTTCACTAGTTAGAACCGGTTGTAAAAATACGTAGAGTTCGCAGAACCGTTTGTTATACCCAGGCATAACAGTAAACTTTACCCAGTTATACTCACGAATAGTAAATTTTAGTTTAAGTATCCTTGTTTTTAGAAATTCTTACAGCTACAGGGTTAAACATATGATCTTTCAGAACAACGTATGATGCTTAAGCATTTATTTCTTAATCTCAAATGCTCAGATATCAAGAATGAGAACTGGAATTACATGAGTGTAGTGATGAGGGTTATTTATATTTTTAAACACAATTGTTGATTTACTTTTGGATTAGTCTTTCTAATACTTTCTGACAACTATCTATCTTGGATAATTCATTTTTAAGATAAGTGTTACCTAATTTCGTCAAACCACCTTGTATTAGGATTCTGTGTAGGTCTCTACTTGTCACTTGTGTTATCCAGTAAAAAACATTGCTTTTGCCTACCTTGTATGGCTTGCTTCCTAAGAGAGTTTCCTATATATATATCACTCTCTCTGTATATATATATTTACAGGGGTGTGACAAAAAAATCTAAAACGTTTGCAAAAGTGTGAAAATCATACCTAGTATGGTGTGGGGCCTCCTTTTGCGTCCAAAACAGTGGAATGGACGTATACAGCCAGGGACGTACGGAAGTGGGGGACACGGGGGTCCGGACCCCCCCGAAATTTCGACTTTTTAAAAATTTAGCCTAATTTTAGGGGCAATTTTAGCAATTTTAATATAAAATAGCATCATATTTAGTTTGGACACCCCGAAATAAATTCCTGAGTACGCTACTGTATACAGCTCCTGAGTCGTTGTGTGTGAAATTTTGTACCATTGTTCCTCCAAAACATGCTCCAGTTCCTTAAGGGATGCTGGTGGAGGGTAATGAGACCGAACTAACTCGAGAGACTTTCTAACTCAGACCAGAATGGCTCAATGATGTTCAGATCTGGTGATTTTGGGATACAGGGGAGGTGTGATAGCTCCTGGTCATGCTCCTCAAACCGTGATTTCACCGTTTTTGCAGCGTGACAGGGTACCAAATCATCTTGGTAGATGCCATCACTATCAAGGAACAATATTTGGGCTATGGGTAGAACGTGGTCAACCAAAATGGCCTCAAACGCCTTAGCATTAATCATTCTATGCAGGACTATGATGTTACCTGCAGAAAACCACGATATCACTGCCCATACTGTAACAGAACCACCCCGATGCTTTACAGTTGCGAGCAGACAGTCTGTATCGTAGGCCTGCGACGGTGTTTTCCATACATAAACACGACCGGTTGTTGGAAATAAGCCGAAAGAGGACTCATCGGACCTATGCGTTGTACGCTTTGCATGTCCTCGGTATGTTCAGCATATGTAACTTGCATCTGATTGAGATAGTCCATTTCAGATGCTGATAGAATTAAGGGTCTTCGGTTAGAATCCTCGTTAATGTTTCAATGGAGTTCTTGTCATAGTAGATTCCTTCTGTCCTTATTTATTCTTTATTAATGTTGTTTTTGCTATTAGTTATGTAGTCCGTTCTCACCTTGGGCATAATTCTTCTCGTTATAATTCGTACACTCGCCTGAACTAACCGAGCTTTTTGAAACTCAGAGATAATGTGCCATGTTTGAATTATCTAAATAGAGATCGATAGTTGTAGTATTCGCTATTTTGGATCACTAAAGTCAAAGATTTTGGATCACTTCTTTCGGCTCGTTTCAACATACGGATCCGTCCTACTACCGACGCCTACTACCTGACCTTAATACACAACTAACAATAGCCAGGCGCTGTAACAAGTATTCAAGGTTACATCTTCACACATTTTATACGAATTACAGATGATTCCATTACTTTGCTAAACACCTGTGTGTAGTTATCAATGTCATACTCCATTCTTACATGACACCTGATAACACTCATGTTTTCTGCTCAGGTGTTTTCGGGTTTTATTCTTGGTTGAAGTGTTTGTCTCGGATACAAAACCAAGCAGTGGTTTGATTAAAACTTTAAACAGTATGGTATGTTACATATACCTTTGGTGTTTTTTTGTTTGTTTGTTTGTTTGTTAAGTTTAATGTCTTTTGTTCCTTGCTGGAGCTATAAGAGACGTGGGCCTAAATCTTAACATGAATCCGAACGATATTGTTCTTAGAGTGAATTGAAACCGGTTCCTTTGAGCCGAGAGAGCGTATTTAAGAGAAAAGACTAAAGATGTAAGACGAAGGAACTCGAAGCCTTGTTTTTGGAAGGTTATATTAAACGCAACCAATCAATTAATATTCTAAGTGTTTTGTTTTTCTTTCTTTGATGAAGAGTTAAAAATATAGCTTTTTATAGTTCAATATTGTGCTCTATTGTAAATCACAAAATCAGGCTTTCTTGTTCGGGAAAGTAGAAGAACATCTTAATGGGTTATCTCAGTACTAAATATTAATAATAATATTAATAATAATAATAATAATAATAATAATAATAATAATAATAATAATAATAATAATAATAATAATAATAATAATAATAATAATAATACCTAAGTAATAATAATGGTGGCTGATGACAACGTTTAGAGATTTGATAGCATATTATGCACTCGCTAGTTGAACACCACTGTTATATGAGCACTTGGAGTTACACTCAGAAAACGCGAAAACCACACGCAAGATTACAATCGACCATTTTATCCTGCGTAGGACCGTACATTGTAAAACTTCTTATGGAACCCCATTACTTTTTGTACGTACATCTTTTTATTTATTTATTTGCTTACCAGACATGTTTATTATATTGCTCTGAAATTATGCTTAAAGTAATATAAATAAAAGAGTACAACAAAAATTATTTAAAATTCAAAATTAATATCAGTTTGCAGAATGGTAAAATATGATTTTAAAAAACAACAACACTCACCAATTGCCAATCATTAAACCTGAAGGTATCATATTTATTCTCCAAAGGGACTGAACGCAACTTTGTGTACAAACTGTATAGAAAACAACTTTTCATGCAGTCTAATTATTTTAGGATCACATTATTTCAGTTTTTAACTTTCGTTAGGGTCTACATTTATTTTATTGAACCTTGAAAGGGGATGTCAGTGTCCAAAACAACCACTACAACGGGTTGCAATGAGTTCTTGGATCAGTAGTCACTGGGAGATAGAAGAAATGACAGAAATGCGTATAAATAAAATACTGCTACAAAATTTCAACAAGACCAAAACATATGCGTACGGTCAAGAAGTCGGACCGTATAACGTAGTGATAAATTACCGAATTTAAACGGTCAAGACCATGTGTCTGGCAACGCTGAGTTGAAAACACGTTAGATTTCTGAGTTGGCAATAGCCAAGTGGCTACATTAGCGCCGGTCTGTTAGAGGTTATGTATTAGTGTAAATTCCATACTTCCTGAGGAGTACTAATATAGCAATTTGGAGTGAATTGAGCAGATGTTAATAGTGTAAGATGACATCTCTGATTTCAAAAGAGGGAAAACGTTTGGCGCAATTGTGATATGTTGAGTGCGTTACGAGGGAGATTGTCCAATGAATAATTATAGATTACAAAATACATGGCAAAACAACATGGGTGAAGAGGAACAGTAGTCGGAAACAAACTGTAAGTGAAAGATTCCGTCCGAACGTTATAGCATATTACCACTCACAACCCTCGTGCGATTGTGATACAAGCAGGGGTGTAGCCAAGGGGGGCCCATCGGGGCCAGGCCCCCCAAATGGTTTCCTGGCCCCCGCAAATGACCAGCTTTTAAAACATCATAGTAAAATTATCTCGCTTCATTCATTTAAAAGTAACAAATTTTATTGACAATTAATAATTTACGGTAAAATAGTATGGAGAAATATTGTTTTTCCATACCGATCGAAAAATAGTATAGTACCTCTTCCTTATACCGATCGAAAAATAGGATACTTTTTTGTGACAGCAGATTACACAATTTACTGCGATTTATATTTGACAGTTTGAAGACAAACGTTTTTAAAAAGTACTACAAATACAGACATAAAACAAAGGTACTAAACTGATTTGTAAGTACACTATATTTTTATATGCTTTAACAAGTGCTTTAAGACATAGAGGATGGAAAATTTGGTGAGAAACAATGTTTTTATTCAATTTGGATTTCATTCGCTCTCTCTTTTATTTCTACTCAGTGTAATAAAATTATTATGTTTTTTTAAGTCACGAATAATAAATAAGTATTTTTTCCAGGAAACCGTAAAGAAATTAAATGAAATTTCAAAGAAAAACAATCTTGTGTAGATAGGTTCTGTATACAAGGTCTTAAATTCAAATATAAAGGTAAGCAAGAAAAGTTCTGTCGCTTTTTCACCCACCACCTTCGAACATCAATATATCACCTAACCAGGAAGATCAAAATTAGTCCCCATCACTATCGACGATCTTCTGAAAACGATCTGGAAGGCCATGGAATCCATCGCGGTAGAACTTGGTGGACCGTGAAACGAAGAAGGTATCAGCTGCATTTTGGACTTTTACTAGGGATTTGAACTGGCGTCCTCTAAGGTGATTGTCCAAAGAGGATAACCGGACAGGTGATAACCGGAAGGTGCAATACCCGGGGAATATAGTGGTTGCAATATTGTTTCTCATCCAAGGCGGAGAATGGTGTCCTGAGTCATCCTAGCCACGTAGGACTTAGCGTTGTCCTGTAAACGAGGACCCAGATCTTTGAGTGATGGCTCCAGATCTTTGAGTTTTTCTTGAGCACAGCTCAACTGCTGACACTACACAGTTGCATTGATACTCTGACCAGTAGCAGTTCCCGATGCACGATGCACCAAACACACAGAAGAACCTTCTGGCGCACTGCTAATTTCGGCTGTTTTGAAATCGGTTCATGGGATGCTAACCAATGATGACGGCGTCGTGGAGCTTCGTATAGGACCCACTTTTTATCACATATCAGCGCCCTGTCCAGAAATGGCTTCGAAACAGTAAATAAACACAGGCGACTGCCGCGTTGCCTTCTGGCCCGGAGTCAAAATATGTGAGACCCATCGACCCAACTTGTAGTGCTTCCCAAGTTGATGGTTGTGCTGCCGAATGGTTTCTCCACACACTGAATTGTAGTCCCAGTTCCTCTTTGTACTTGTGTTGGTGTTCTGGTACGTGGTGTTTTCGGGTGTTTCGTCAGCGTCCTTAAATTTGTTAAACCATCACTGCACTGTCCGCGTCGTCACGACCCCCTCACCAAAGGCCTGGTATATCTTCTGTCCCGCTACAGTGGCGTTTGACCTCCATTTGAACTCGTTCAGCATACATGCTCTTATGACGCTCTGTGGATGTCCCATGTTCCCTGTCTTTATGTAAGTTCACTGTGTATCTGAATTGCCACAACCAGGTAGTATGTTGGATATACCCACACCAACAACTAACGTTCGCCGTATCTCCACTCGCATTCAACTCACGGTGTAAGGTCCAATTGAACACAGACCTCCACGAAAAGGGACAGAACTTTCTTGGTTACCTTTACAGTTATGCACAAAAGTATAGCGTTTGGTCCCAGGCAGTAGTTCTTGATTAAGCATAATAAAAACTATCTTGCATATAATTTATGGATAATAATAATAATAATAATAATCATAATAATAATAATAATAATAATAATAATAATAATAATAATAATAATAATAATAATAATAAGAAGAAGAAGAAGAAGAAGAAGAAGAAGAAGAAGAAAAAGAAGAAGCTAAAATAGTGTTTTTAGTTTTCCAGAAGGAAACCAAATTTTCCTTTCTTTCAGGCCTCAAAAACACTAACAGTAACACACTTTGTTTTGCTTTGTACATTGTAGCTGGCCCCCCTCAAAAACGACGGGCCCCTCCTACACAACCCTGCTGGTTACACCCCTGGATACAAGTCACGGACGAACTCAAGCAGCACTTCTCAGAGCCTGCATCAACAATCATAGTCTACCACAAGTTACATGACATGTATATAGGTTAAGTTACACGGGTGAAACCGCTGATAGGGGACTATAACGTTTTAGCAAGATACCAACGATACGGTGAACATGCAACATGGACCTTTGATGAGTGAAAACGTGGTCGCCACCGTTCACCTTATTTCAAACCATAGGCCGTGTTTATGTGTGGCAGACACTTAAAGAAGCGTATGATCTGCAATGTCTCCGCCCAACAGAGATGGAGTGGGTCAGTGGGTCGGTGGGTCAGTGGGTCAAGTGGGTCAAGTTTTCTGAGTGGGTCAGTGGGTCGTGGGTCAACAGCATCTGACCCACTGTGACCCACCACACACCGTGACCCACTGCAACCCACCACCCACCATGACCCACTGCGACCCACCACCCACCGTGACCCACTGCGACCCACCGACTCAGTATGATCTACCGACCCTCTCTGCTCACTGCATTGTAGAGAGTATCTTCTGAAGACTGGTAAATTTGTCTCCGTTTTACTTTCAAGACCTTCATTTCCCTTTCTTTTCCACTTGTTTCTGTCTACTTACCTGAGGTGAGTATATCTAACCAAGTGAAAAAAGAACTTCGGGCACTTTTGCATATTGATATTTTTAATAGTAGTAATAGCAATAGGACTTACACTACAACTTGGCTTTCGAGACCTGTGGGTTTTTAGAGCTAACTACTGGAAAAAATGCATTTTTAAATCACTGTAATATATAAATTATTCATAAAAAATTAAATGTAACTATGTGTGCCTGATCATCACGGTCAAATTGCAAAGTCAAATGAAATTACTTTTGGTATATAGTTAGATCTTAATCCAAATTGGGTTGTTATATTGCTTAATATTATGCATAATATTCTAAGGAGGTAGTGAGGATCCGAATTTTTGCGAAACAAAATGAGTATCTCGCAAGCCGTTAAACTTACGGAGCTGAAATTCAGTACATTAACTCTTTATTGAAAATAAACAGAATGTGTCCTAGCATTTTTTTAAATTCTCCTTTATGTGCGGAGGGGGGGGGGGGCACTTTCTATATATGGAAAATTGGTAGTGAGTTGGTTTGTAAAAATGATCGAAAACGATCTATGTTATTTCAGGAAAAAAAAATCAGAAACAAAAAATACAGTGCTTGGCTTCATATATCCATTGCTTTCTGCTATAATAAATTGCTGAAGCTTATGTTTATTATATGGAGCACTCACAGCACAGGGCAATCAACCCATAAAGTTGTGAGAAAAATAGGGATAAAATTTGTACTGTAAGCTCAATTACACGGAAATTTTAAGTTTGGATTGTACGCATAATTGTATGGAAAATTTTACACTTTTTTCCCTTTACGTTGGTCTTCTTACTTTGATTTGGAACTTTGAAATTTCATCTTTTTTTCCACTGAAAAGTACTGTATTGATAATTCAACAAGGAAATAATTATACTATGATAATTTAGCTGAAATTCATCGTAATTTGGCACATGGCAAACAGCAGTGTGGTAATTGAAGTTGAAGGAGGAGAGAAATTCCCATTCACCTCTGAATACTTTCCAGAAACCTCGTTCCCTTTCGGTTTCTAGACGGGGGAAGGAACTTGATAATGGTATCAAACCTTCATGTGTAATTACAAAAATTAAATTTATAAACAAATAACAAATCATCAGTTTATCAGACTTTAATTGATAATTTATTCACAAGATTCCCTATCAAAGGCGTGGTAGATGAAGTTTCTGTTTTACATGGGTCGACATTGCCAACTAACATGGTCGATATGGAAAAGATGTTGTATAGTGATAGAGAGATGATACTTCTTGCTGAGTATTTCAAAACTGACCTAGAAAAATCGTTATCAGACTTAAGTCTAACAAGTAGATTGTCGATGAGAAGTTGCAGAAATCGGGTAGAAGTATTATCAATTTCCACGACAGAGTGCGAACAGGGATTTCCCCTTATGAATTTACAGATGACTAATATTAGAAATAGACTAAGTGCTCAAACATTGTCTAACTTGTTGCTCATCAATGTTAATGGCCCACCGCTAGACAAGCTCAAAATAGACGAGCTAGTTATTTCTTGACTGAAGGATGGACATCATTCCGCAGCGGACGATTTACCGCCAAAAAGTTACCAACAGGAAATAAATCCGATTTCAGATTTGTTTTAAGGTGGAAAATTACGAGTTACGGAAAATGTATACTTGTATTACTAATGGCTTATTTGTGTTATTCAACTTTGTACCTACTTTTTAGTAAGTCTCTTATTTGCTTTAGGTAAACTACTTTTGAATAAATATTCATAATAATTGCAATTATGCATATTTGTAACTTAAATTTAAATTTAATTGATTACACAAATTACAATTATGAGCATACTTTATGGAGATGCTCTCACATAGGCTACTCGAGCACCTTTAATGTTATACTCTATGAACAACTGATTTTTCAAGTCTTTTGTGAGAAAAATACTGTGAACTGAGAAACCATAACCTTTTCCATATTGTACAGGGGTATTTTCCTGCGAATAGAAGTTTCTTGTGAAATGCATTCAGAAATTAACACTTGCAAGAATACTCTCTTAGTACAAGTATATTTTAGGCATACACTAATTTCCCCCCACCTCGAACTGTTTCAATTTCCTCACTGACAAACACTTTACCATTTTACACCGTAAAGGTCAGATCCACCGTTATTGTAACAGAGTGGGGGTTGAGCGATTGACTAGAAATTCAAACTCCGATTAGTGACAATTTCACAGTGTTGTTTTATTACAAGTGTAAACTCTTTAGTCAGTTCAGAAGAGACCGTGTATCGTGTTCAGGGTTGATGACGATGGATTTTGGTGAGTTAGAGTACGTCAAAGTGGATGAGAGTGATTCATGGTGGGTGGTGGGTCACGGTGGGTGGTGGGTCACAGTGGGTCATCGTGGGTGGTGGGTCAGAGTGGGTCATGGTGGGTCGTGGGTCACAGTTGGTCATGGTGGGTGGTGGGTCAGTGGGTCGTGGGTCAAGTTTTCATTGACCCACGCCAACTCTGCCGCCCAACCGCGAAACATGGTAGTGTCTCTGTAATGCAGTGGGCTGCAACATCCTGGTATTCAGTGGATTCTGTGCTGACGCTTACCGATCGCGTTACTGCCCATGGTTATGTCGTAATTTTAAGAGGCCATGTGCATCCAATGGTCTGGATGTTGTTTCCGAGCAGTTACACCATATTTCTGGAAGGTAATATGCTATTCACCCAGCTAGAACTCTTACGGCATGGAACATCAGAACGAAGTTAAACATCTCCTCTCTGGTCCGTCCAATATCCGAGTCTGAACATAATTGAACATCTGTAGTCTGTCTTGGTGACGATAGTCCGGCGCAAATTTTCGCCTCAATTCTAAATGATGCTCTGCACGCGGAAAGGTGCAATGTTTCGTTTCACTTGCTACTATTGACGACGTCTATGATTCCATCCCACGACGCATCTGAGCTTGGAAAGTGCTCCAATGATATACTAATCTAGTAAGTTGCTCGTTCAGGGCAGGCTAATAAAGCCAACAGGAAGAGAGTAGGTAAAGCTTCACACTGCTCAATTTTGGCATGAGCTCTCCCACCAAAACAAGATCGTATCTTATACATAAGAGTACTGGTCATGACAACAAAATCAGCCATGGCTTCCTGCTTCTCACTAAGATAATGCAAGGTGATACTCGTAATTAGTGTGCTTCCTATCGTATTTCACTTCATTTAGTGTGAAAAACCATACTCGTTTTCCAGTTTCGTAATTCTCTGTAGGTCAGTAGCTGAATATCTTCACAAATGACGATATAATAATGGCAAATGAAAACATAAATTATGAACATCATTTAATATAATATTGTTTATTATCCTATTCAAAATTTTTTTTAAAAAAGTTATATAATTGTTCCGCGTTGTATGCAAGATTTATGATACTAGGCAACTTCCTTCAGATTTCAAAAAAATGTATTATTGTTCATCTCCAAAAGAAACCATCAGCAACCAAATGTGAACAGTACATAACTTTAAGTTTGATAGATGACGTATCTAAAATCACTACTATTACTCTGCAGAGGATAGAGGAGAGAATAGACGCAGTTTCTACGGATTAACAATTTGGATTCAGGAAACATGAGCACAAGGGAAGCAAGATTGAGATTGTTATCGTAAAACAGCTGAAGAAAGAACATGATACGTTCATTGCCTTTGTAAGTCTAGAAAAGGCTTTTGAATTGTTGGTTGGAATACACTTTGCCAAAGGATTAAATAAATGAGATAAAAATGCAGTTACAAGAAAATTGTACAGAATTTGTACAAAGAAGAGATGCCACTTACAAGATCTAGCGATCATCAAGAGGAGGCTAGAACGAGTGAGGCAGTACTGCTCACTCTTTTCCTGAAGTCCCCAAGTTCTACATGCAAAAGCGCTGAACGAGATGAGATGATGAACTTTGAGAAGTAAGTGAAGTGAAGGTGCATGAACAGCAAATAGGCATTCTTCATTTTGCTTATGACATAACTGTTTTGACAGAGAATATAAATCAACTTGAAGCAGATGGAGGCCACCCTCAGATCTGTTCATGTATGAAACTGAATAGAGGGAAAACAAAGATACTGAACAGACATGATTATAACAGATAAGTGTAGGTTATAAGAAGAACTAACATAAAGAATGTGAGTGTTTTTACCTACCTTGGAAGCAAAACAACATCAGGCGGGTGAGCAAAGCTGAAATTGTAAGCCAAATAAACCAAGCAAAAACTGTTATTAACAAGAAACGCACCATATTGCTTTCCAACAACATTGATATGCGCCTCAAGAAGAATCCTGATAAAACTTTTGCCTGAAGTGTATTGCTCGATGGTAGTGAATCTTTGACGTTCAGGAAAGAAGAGAAGGGCAGTGGCACTGATATTACCGAGTGACATTCATAAGTCCTAAACGGCATAAGTCCTAAAAATATAGGCACAAGACCTAAATTTTAGGTCTTGTGCCGTTTAGGACTTGTGCATTTTAGGACTTCTGCTGTTTGGGACCTGTTTAAAATTCCCTAAGTAGACAAAGTGATAAACGATGAGATGTTGAGGAGGGCCTGAGAGAGGAAGCTGTGCTTGTGCTAAATACAACTAAGCAACTAAAAAAGGACAACTAAATAATTCTCATTCTGAGAATTAATACCATCATCGAGGGCACAATCAACGATAGGAGTGCCGATGGGTTAGAAATCATCACCCAACTAATGGACAACGTTAGTACGTTAAAATTTCAATAATTCATTATTCAAATTTTCAAATATCAGGTTCTTCGAATATTTTTATTCAAATATTCGTACAATATTCATTATTCGAACAATTATTCGGATAACAAATAATTTTAACAGCACAAAAGGACATCGGCTCTTCAACTATTTGACCATGAAGAGGCTGGAGAAAAGCCTGCTGCAAATCGATCTTCGGATTGATAATTGAATAAGGAAGAAACAGGATATGGGACATTCAGAGCACAAGGAAATCATGCCCAAAAGAAAAACACACGAAGTTCGTACGATAAGCTTAAATACATGGAAGAGTTGACACTGCTTTTGCACTATAAGATTTAATTAGAGTTAAGACTGCTTTTACATTATAAGATTTTCCTGATAATAATTGGGAACATATCTTTTAAGCTCTGAAAGCAGGATTAGATAAGGATTTTAAAGATGAAAGATATCAAAAATTACCAAGAAAATGGATTTGATTCCCTTGTGCATCGAGCGCTCCGTATGTCGGTCTACAATCTCATTCTCATTTTCCTCAATTTATAGTTTCCCCTGATTTACATCACGTTCTCTCTGGTTCCTTGAAAAATGTAAAAGCGCGATAATGCTGTAATTTAGTTACTTGCAAGGTCAATATATGAATATACAGGATGTCTCAAAAATCCCCTGACACAAGGTAACTCTGTTATTATCAGAGTTGAGGAGAAATCGTCTCCAAACATAATGTTTTCAGTCTAAAGTGAAGGATTTTTTTTTAATCGGACTAGCGGTTTGAGCTGTACATTCTTTGAGCATCCAATGTTAAATCAAAATGCAACGTTGCCATTTACCTGGACCTACAACGTAAATGAATAAAGTTAGTCTTTTACGCTAACGTGTCGATGACCAGCCCCCTTGTCTAACAGTAACTTCATAAGGAGTGTACAACCCAAACGGCTCGTCTGATTTTAAAAATTCCTTCACTTTAGGTTGAAAATATGATATTTGGAGACGATTTCCTCTCTTACGTTTTGTTGTAGCTCTGATATTAACAGAGTTACCCTATGCCAGGGGACTTTTGAGACACCCTGTATGGGGCAAAGCGAATAACGTAATTTACACAACTGAAAATACATGGAAAGAAATGTCTGATCTAGCTTAGGACGTCAGTAGTGGAAAGAAGAGAAAAGAAAGGAGTGTCGACCGGAGAGTAGTAAAAAACATGTGTCTTCCTTTCAAAAATCAAACAACATGCTTGAATAGAATGGGATCTTACCTTTGATATCATATTTGGGAGTAATCGTAGCTAAGCCATCCATATACTGTAGACAAACTTTTGTTTCATGTGCAATGTCGGGCAAAGAGAATAGCGATTCACTTCGCCCAAGGCATGATGCAGTATTGTTTTGTAGCATTTTTTGGCACTAAATGAGGTATTGGTAGTGCGTATGAGTTGGAGCACAATTGATTAATGTCATTTCTCTGTTATTTCTTTGTTTCTCTATTTTTGCACACTTCCATTAAATCGATTTACTTAAGATCTTCTATACATATTTAGTACTAATGACTGTATGATATATTTTCAATGCATCCCTGACCATTACACTATTTTAATCAAAAGTGTGGGTCATTGCACTAAACTTTCTTTTCTCCAATTTCTTAAACAAAGTGAAGTCATACGATGGCTGTAACAAAAACATTTATTAGTGACTTGCGAACAAAATTAAAGGCGTTCTCGAAGGAAACTAAGACCGAAGAAAACTCTTCCCCAAAAGAGAACTACCCCTTAGGAAATTTTTATTACAAGAAATAACTTATGCAACACTATAGATTAATAATGAAATATTTATAAATGAAAGATGAAAAAATCGGGTGAGTCGTTTTCAAACAACAACAAAAAAAAAAAAAAAAAAAAGTCTGGAAGAGAATTTAACCCTAAAGGGTAAACTACCCTTGTTTATTAATTTATCAGAAATGGCACGTAAATTTTGAAGTTATTAGTAAAACGTTCATTTTAAAACATGTGACGCTAATTAACTCACACGTTTTTAAGAAAGTCTCCCGAAAAAAGAAAGAAACTCATCCTAAAGTATAAGCCGTACAGATTTTTTTCACGAGAAATGAATAACACATTAATGGTTCTTAATGAAAATATTTATAAACGAAGAATGAATGAAGTTACTTGTTTTGCATTTGAGAAAATCATCCGAAAGAAAAATCACCTCTAGGCATAAAAATCCCCTATTTTACTGAAATATTTATTTATTTATTATTAACAAAATAGCTTTAATTGTTTTTTGAGAAGCGTACATAATCAACTTCTGCATATACAACAAGATGTCTACACCTTTATACATACACTTATTTTCTCGACAAGATGTCTACATACATGTACATTTATTTACGACGTTGCTATAGCAACAACTCTCTTTTTAGTTACCGATTACAAAAAAAAATAATGTCTCGAAATCTCTATATGTCTTTCTTTTCTTTATACATTATACTGCTCAAATAATTCGCCTCTGATCCCTTTCTGAAAATTGGCACAAATTGTTAATATTACATTCAACGTTATCGTTGTAGATGTCGCTCGGACGGGACTTCCTTAATAGTTCTACTATGAAGGAAAGAACCCTGGGTTAAATACCATGAAACATTTGCCTTTTGAATAGCCCTCGTATATTTAATATCAACTTTAATACACATATTCTACTTTTCCATTTATATATAATATATTATAACACTACACATTTTTTATATTTGTCAATATATCTCAATATTAATAACGACGAATTACAATTATCATGAATAAGGCTATTCAAAAATTAAACCTAACTGATAGTTTCCTCCTAGGGTACAAATTAACTATTCCTTAATATACAAACAACATTATTTACAAACAAAGATCTTCATAATATTAAATATTAGCAGGGTCAGAAGGCAACAAAATTATAACATATAAACACATTGAAGATTATCATTTAATACATTAATAAACTTTGAAAAATTAAGAGATTCGATATTCATTATTCTTATTCTTTCCATATAATAAGGTGCACCTATTTTATATAAGTCTGTCATTACCTACATAAGTTTACATTAAAATTATGATCTTTTATTTTTAAATATCTATAATATTCATATAAGTAATTATGAGAGAACCTTGCAAAAAACATGAAACACAAATTAACATTTCCTCACTTAATGCTATAAAAGGAAATTGCAATAAAACTATAAGGAACAAATCAATAGTATTTTCAGTTAATTACCATAAATTAATTTTTATCACTTTCTTAACTGATCTTATAATTGCATATGTTTTCAACATACATTTTAATAATAAATAGACTGAAGAACATGTTAACCATAGACGTAAGCAAAGGTCAATTTAATACAAATCTGTCGGACGCCTTTTTGACAGTTCAAGTTATACGTTCGAAGGGTTCATTTAAGCAAAATTGTATGGCACAATCTTGTGTACGTTCTTGTCTTCCATAGGATGATACCATATTTTGACTCCTATTTACAGAAATCCTGCCACCTACAAATTGATTTTGTGAAGATTGGCGATAACTATTACTTCTACTGAAATTCCTGTTGTTATTTCTGAAATTCCTAGCTCCATTTCTATGGTTAGATTGCGTTTGATTTCCAGTACCATTATAACTACTCATTCTATTATTGCAAATACGAACATAAGAATCATTTTCAGGTTGTATATCTACATTACGAACCGAAGCATATTGTGTCTGATTACGTACATAATTACCCTGACCTCTATCCTGCATTTTATTGTTATTCTGAATTGCAGACTGACTCTCATAACTCTGAATGAGCATAATTAAATGGTTGAAGTTAATGCACTGTGCCGACATTAACAACTGTTGTAGTCTAAATGGCAAGAAGATCCTAATGGAAGCTATAATTCGGGATTCCGGATGGTTTGGATTTAGTGATCTTAACTCATGATATGTAGATACTACAAATTCAGTAATACTCCGGTGTAATTTTGGATTGTAATGGTTCGTTCGCAAAACGGCATCTCTATTCGTAGGGATGCGCTCGAGTCGAGACATGTCTCGAATCTCGACTCGACTCGACTCGAATTCGAGTCGAGATTCGAATCGAGACACACTTTGTAAAATTCGAGACGAGTCGAGACAAACGTATTTCTCGACTCGAATTTTCGAGTCGAGACACGAGTCGAGTCGAGACGGCTCTTAAAAATCTCGACTCGACTCGAATGTCTCGAAAATCTTTCTATAATTTTTAATATTATTTTGAAGAAAGTATTCACTCAGAAACAGCCTTGAAACCAATTCCAGCTTTTATTCCTTCAGAAAGGTACAGAACGCATAAAATTAATAGTTAATCTTTAAAGATCAAGATTTAATTTTCAGCTCAATTCAGTTAATTAGAACTAATAGTTAATGTCGTTGTATTTGGTTGTACTGCAAATATAATGATAATGATAATAATAATTGATTATCTAGTTTGTATAAAACTATTATCCGTAGTCTAAATCTAGTTTGTATAAAACTATTGCGATAAAGTGAACTTCATAAATTCTCTGAATGAGCAGTTGGTAGTCTATAGTAATTTAGCATAGTTATAATTATTGCGTTTTCGTTCCCATGAACGCAATAGGGTTACGTAACTTCTGGATTATTCGCTTGCCCAACTATTCTGAGGCTTTAATATGTTGCAGCATATCACGAGCTACGGATAATATATAATGTAACATTTGTTGTACATCACATATTATGATACGAGACTATTTTACATAGTATATCTTATCTAATATAAATAAAATAAAGAGTTTGTTTGTGTGTTTGTCTGTCTGTCTGTGTGCGACCTGGGGACCAGACGAGTGGACCGAGAGTTCCCAAAATTTGGTCACGGGTACCTTAGTCCAGGCCTCAGATCAAGACAAAGCGTTTTTTTTTAAATTTCGAACCAGGGGGGTCTCGGGGGGGGGGACGTTTACTGGGACCGACCTGGGGACCAGACAAGTTGACCGAGAGTTACCAAATTTTGGTCACGGATACCTTGGTCCAGGTCCCAGTCTAAGGCGAAGCGTTTTTGTCAAAATTGGAACCAGGAGGTCTCAGGGAGGCGTTTAGCGAGACATGTAGTAAAAGTAATCCAAATTGATCGACATTAGTGTCAAATCCATAGTTTTCACGGTCGCTGAGATCAATGGTGACACTTCCATCAGCGATGACTTGCAAATTCAGCTACTACTGTATGCGGGCCGGGTGTCAGTGGGTGAGGAATACCGAGACATGTATAAATAGCCCATATTGATTGATACTAGTGTCAAATCCATAGTTTTCACAGTCACTGAAATGAATGGTGATACTTCCACAGGTGTTGACTTCCAAATACAGCCCCCATGCGAAGAATAGGTATATTAAGCTAGTATTACAATAAATGGACTGCTTGGATGCCAAGAACTAGTACAGATAAGTACCATTCACTTCTATGAATAGGTATTTTTTAAAAGGATTTTTGTAAACACTAAGTTATAAAACAATGAACTACATACAGTAGTTATGGTTTTGGTTCCCAACATAAAAGAAATATGGAATGTTCATGAGATATTGAACTTCAACTTTCACTCCTGGAAAATTTCAATTTTGGAGTTAGGCCACTTGGCATCAAAGCAGTTCACTGTAAGATAAATACATTCCGCACATTAGTAACATAGTTGTTCAGGGGCCTTCGATTTCCATCCTCTCAAATGAAAGCTAAACGATTGCTTGATACATGCTGACTATATAAGAGAAATAGTGTATTAAGTTTTCGAGCTTTGGTGCGTATCCGTATTTACACTCTGATATAACTTTAAGTTCACACTCAAATCGAGCTAATTGTTTAATGCATTTCGAAAGCTTTTGTTTTTATGCAGCTCATTAAGGAAAATCTATTTCATAATCGTAACATTTATGTACTAAGAAACTATGAACGTAAAGTGGACTCGACCTAGCCCCGTGGCCGCTGTGACTCAGTGGCACAGCTCTCACCCTTGGTGTGTGAGGACTCTGATTCTGTGTGTGTGTGTGTGTGAGGCAATAATCCACAAATATTGCCTCAAGTGAGTTTAAAGATTTCTAAACACTAGTGCGAAACCAGGCTCTGCCGTCGCGATCGATTTACAGGTCTTGAGACGAAAGTAAGAAGGGACTTACGCACACAGTAAGTAAAAACAATTAATATGCCTGTAACTTTCCCCCAAATGGGTGTATCTTAAAATTAACCTCGCCATTATTTTTCTAATTAAATTCAAGCCCGAAATTATGTATCATATTACCCTATTCCCATTTTGAAAACTTGACCTTAATTCAAAATGGCGGATTTCAAGATGGCTGCCATCAAGGTCATATCTACCATACAACTTCCCCCCAGGACTTATATGTATCCGCATGGTTTTTCTTCACTTTTCTTCATTAACGCTCCGTTTACAAAGGGTAGTAAGGGACTTCTGTAGTAACCTCTAATAACCACATCACAACTCTTAAAAGTTCTTTTAAAAAAATAGAAAACATGCACCATGGCAAAAATTTGTCATCACAAGTAATGATGCATGCATGCCTTCTATCAGCAAAAAAAGTTTCATTGAAATTTTAGCCGGACATTTGAGTGATGTCCCTTGTGGGATGTGATTGAACGTGACGTCAGAACACATCGCTCCCCTTCCCGGAATTTACGGGAATTAGGTGACCTGAGTGAGCACATATGGTGCCAGCTCTCTCCAGCGACCTATCAAGGATCATTGCGTGTATGCCAAGACGTGTCGCCGTTTTTATCCATGCCAAAAGTCGACATACTGACAATTAGGTAGGTAGTCATGATGGTCTGGCTGATGTGTGCGTATATTTTAACTCGTACATTTGTCTCGACTCGAATTTCGAGACGTCTCGACTCGAATTCGAGTCGAGTCGAGACAGAGACTGTCGAGTCGAGACACGAGTCGAGACAGAAACATATTTTCGAGTCGAGACACGAGTCGAGACAACATTTTCTCGAGACGAGTCGAGACAGGCTTAAATCTCGACTCGACTCGACTCGAATGCATCCCTATCTATTCGCTACCATAAAATCGTTTTCATAATTTGATAGAAGAGCATTCTTAAAATCTGAATATGTATGAAGACTACCTCTAATAGCTTTAAACCATGTTAAGCAGGGTGGTAACAAGATGTGCGGCAATAGTTTTAAAAACTGAGACTCATCTACACCCATGAGCTCACATTCATCCTGAAATTTTTCGAGAAATGCCCTAGCAGGTATATCTTCTGGCATGCCACTAAATTTTGTAAGCGACTTAACTTCGCTGAATCGCAACTGTTTACCTGTGTACGTCTTCATAGCTCTATTGGAGATGTGTTTGCGCCTGGATGTTTGCCTCACTCTTCCTTCTCTTTCACTACTTTCTGCACCACTCGAAGATCCATCAAGTTCTAAAGTTGTTCTGGGAGGACGATCAGGTACCCAACCTGTGGCTGCAGGATGATTCGTGCATCCGTTATCCTGAAATGGAGTTCCGGGAATACATCTTTCCTTGATGAAATTTACTTCGTCTTGCAATAATTTGATATGATTTTCACGGGCATTAATCGTTGTTTCTAGAACATCCAGTGGCTCTTGAATTTCCGTGCTCCTTTGCACTACTTTTTCTATTTTCTCATCATACCGTACTTCTCAATTTTTTCCCACTACATGTTGTTTCATTTGATTTAATTGATGTTGAACACGATCCCATCTGTCTTCATTGCATTGATTCAACTTCGCTATTTTTTCGTCAAAATCATTAGCTAACTGTATTATCTTCTGGCCCAATTTTTCTTCAAACTGTTGAATTTGCTCTGACTGGTTCCTCATTTGCTCAGACTGGCTCCTCATTTGTTGGGCTAACTCATCACCTTTTCGTATTTGATCCTTAATTTGCTCAGACTGATTCCTCATTTGTTCAGACTGGTTTCTTATTTGTTCGGACTGGTTTCTTATTTGTTGGGCCAAGTCTTTGAAAATGTCAGTCAAATTTTCACTAGGAGTCAATTCAGGATACACACTCTGTTCACCAATTATATTATTACTTGTTTTACTCATGGCCATATTTCGATGAATTACTTTTCCACTTCTCAATATGGTAATACTAAGGTCGCGTTGAAAGCTTGCCGTTTTTACTATCCTTCAAAACGACACTTATATAACTCCCGGTGGTGAGGCACCAATTTGTAGGGGTCTGTCCTGGTTCGTATTTTAGTAATCTTCAAAATAATTCAAAACGTTTTAACACTTCCGTAGCTGGTTTTTAATACTAAACCACGAGAAGCGTACATAATCAACTTTCTGCATATACAACAAGATGTCTACACCTTTATACATGCACTTTTTTCTCGACAAGATGTCTACATACATGTACATTTACTTACGACGTTGCCATAGTAACAACTCTCTTTTTAGTTACCGATTACAAAAAAAATAATATCTCGAAATCTCTATATGTCTTTCTTTTCTTTATACACAATACTGCTCAAATAATTCGCCTCTGATCCCTTTCTGAAAATTGGCACAGATTGTTAATATTACATACAACGTTATCGTTGTAATTGTATTGGTGCTTTTCTTTAATGTATCCACATGTTTAAGTGCTCGGAGAAGGCTGCAGAACCTTAACTTCGCCACTAAAATAAGTCATAAGTAAATAAATTATATCCTTATGTGTATTTGTAATTACTTATGAATACTTATGTTAAATGCGTTATGAAAGATGTATTGTATGAGACAGTTTGTTTCGAGCCATTTTTCTCTCCCTGTATCACAATAGACAAATACCAGGAAGAATACCTTTAATTAGTGCCTTCTATCATTACGTCGTGTTTCACGGAAGAGAAATATATCATTCTTGATAACAATAACAAAAGTGCATATAACATTAAATAACCAAGTAATTAATACACTGTATGAATTTTTTTTGTGTATAATTTATCACTTGCAGTAAACCCAATTCTCAAGCATGTGTAAAATTAAGTGCATCTTCCCGCGCTTACAAACACTTGTGCGCTTGTGGTTAAATAATATGAGGCACGTGTTTAAAGGAAACAAAAGTACATATGAAGATTGATTTCTTCTTTGTTACTTTGACGCTCTCTATCTTCGTTACAGGGGCGGATCCAGGGAGGAGGCAATCGGGGCATTCGCCCCCCTTCCAGAAGAGGAAACTCTCTTATTTTATATATAAATAAAACCCATCCCAGAGTTTGGAGCTCTTAAAAGTAGCTTTAAGTAGCAGTATTACAACTCGCTGCTACCCCCCCCCCCCCAGAAGTCCTTCCTAGATTATTCCCTGCTTTGTTATAGTTATCGTATTTGATTCCTTTTGAGATCTAGTATAAAGCTAGAAGTTTCAATCAAAGAACGTTATACCAAATATCGGTTGGTTGGGAATTTCGCCCCCAGAATTTAGAGTTTGCTCTTGTCGCATCTTATGTTTCAGCCTTTACTTCTGTTCGTTGCACTACAAAAATACCTCTATAGCATTGTTCTTAAATTCCTTCTTCACTTAGAATATGCATTTTTAATCAAAGTGAAATGACATTACTTCATGTCGACCCAAGTTTTAAAAATGTTTAAAAATTCATTTCAAATGGTTCACTCGCCTTTTCATCATGATGAGGCTGACAACCTCGAAGACATTTTCATTTATTGAGTTAAAAGCTGAAATTACCTCCCTTCTCTCGTTGAAAGCGTAATTTCCGGAAACACTGTGGCACATGGTCACTTGTTTTGAATAAGAAATTTACATACCAAGAAATTTATATCTTTAACATATCTCTAACCCTAAGAAATTTCGAGACATGACATTTTTACTTTAATAATTTCAACTCTCACTTTTTTCTTCCCACATTTATTCTTCTCTTCTACGGCAAATATCATAAAACGAATCACATGTCAATATTTTAAATGACAACTCCAAATACGGAATTTCGTATCTCTAAGAGATTTCAAGATATGTGAATCTTATAATAATAATAATAATAATAATAATAATAATAATAATAATAATAATAAACCATTTTTCTTTCTCGTCACCTTTTCTTCCGTGCTAGATTAAGTATCAAAAACGCTTAAACATATCTTTAATTATTCTAAAAGAGAAGTACGTATACCAGATTTCATGTCTTCAATACTTTCAGGAATTCGATAGATATTCGACGGATATGGACATTTTAAGATAATAATAGCACCCATCTTTCCCCTGTCTCGTCTCAAACATTTATTTCTTTTCTACTGTACGGTACGTTACATAATATTGGTACTATTAAACCATGAGGTGTGCAACTAAAATATCAGATTGCCTTGAATTACTTAACTTACGAAGCAGCTTGGAAACAAACTCTTACCCACAGAAATAACCTATAGTTATCTCGCATATTTTCTCATTACTCTGCCTAGAATAACATTCACGAATCACATGTTACTTATCCTGCATGTATAATATCCTCTGTTATTTCATTCAATGAATGTACTGGGCAAACGCTCCTACTTCACGATAGCGCGAACTTTCCTATTTGATTAGGAATGTGCATCTACGCAGCTTGAGTAGAATTTTAGAGACTACGTTCAATTAGCTCATTGTCACGGTTGCTGACTTCCACAACCATTTTTGGGTGCCACGGTTTATTTTATCATTACTAGATCTGACCTTATTGGCATGTTGACTGCCACGAACCTTACCTACTTATAGAATTACAGCAAAACTTCGGTAAACCAGAACTTGAAAAAAGAGAAAATATGTCTATAATGTAGAGGAATGAGAGTTTGTTGTTCTGTTACTCCATGTACGTCCGGGAGACACGAAATCTTAAGAGGCCTCATCTCGGCAAAATTAAAATACCGCTATTTTTACAGTCATTATGTGATATCTTCAAATAGATAAAACATAATCAAAATGTGGAACAAAAGCGCCCTAGACAATATCATTTTACATGGGATACCGTTATCACGACTCACTTATCTGCTTTCGATTTCGAGCCATTTTGAAAATCGGCATTTATTTTCGCGTTTCTAAACGGCTGAAAACGGAAAGCCACTAGGTGACTTGTGATAACGGTACCTTACGCAAAATAATATTGTCTAGGGCGCTCTTGTTCCACCTTTCAATTATATTTTATCTATTTGAACATATCACATAATTACTGTAAAATTAGCGGTATTTTAATTTCGCCGGGATGAGGCCTCTTAAGAACTATTTGACGGATTATCATATTTTCTTCCCAGGATGTACAGGATTAAAAATTAGAATTCACGTTCGTTATTGGAGATGATCTATCCAGCTTATCACAATATATGACTCATCATGTGTTCCTATATGGTTATAAATCTTGCTTGATAGACTAGCCGCAGGAACAGATTAGCTGGTTAGTATAATGCTCAGGATGTAAAATGGTAATTGTCAGTAGAACACAACGCTATAGTAATAATAATAATAATAATAATAATAATAATAATAATAATAATAATAATAATAATAATAATAATAATAATAATAATAATAATAATAATAATAAAGAAATGAGTTTCTGCTAGACAAATCTAAATACTTAAATATTTTCTATTTTCAAATATTCATTTATCTGAAAGTATACTTCATTTAATTTGAGGTAGGGTGCCATATTTTATAAGGACGAAAAAATAAACACACACATGATCTCTCTCACCAAAACAAGAGAGAAAGCAAGAAACTAAAACGGAATGATGCAGGCCAAATTGGAAAAAAAAAATCATCGGTTACTTTCAATATTAAAACTCATATTAATTTAATTAGTTTTCCTTTTCGGCAACTGGATTAACACTCCAAAATAATATTCAAATGTGCACAGTCATTTATGTCAACGTTTGTTCATAATAAAATGTAAATATTTTCATTTACAGAAACACAGGCCTTCTGTATAAGAAGTGGGGAAAATATGTTTCATCGTCAACGTATAAATAGAAAGCCAACACTTCTTGTGAACTATATTTACGATTTTCACCTCAGAGTTCATTGCCCAATTTGCAATATTCTTCTTGGTTTACTTTTTTTTAAAATAAAATAGATCGTTATGAAATTAAAACTATAGTTCTAAATACTATTAAATAATAGTGTAAAACTCTGATGATGCAGGTAGAAGGTAGAACAATTACACATGAAAATCGTTTTGCCCCACTTCCAATTTTGTTTAAAAAACTTTCAGATATAACACAGTATGATACAATTTCAGTAAAATAAGTATACATTTCTCTAATGATTAGGATAAGTATGTGTACCAAGACCAGATTACCAAGGGAAAGATTCCTCACAAAGCTCCGCTGCAAGCAAAGGGAGGTTGGAGTCCTGTAAAGTTCCTACAGCGAGAAAAGTAAAACCACAAAGCCTCATCGTAGGCTGGGTGCTTTAGTGATAAAGGGTCTCTCAAGTCTCCACTGCAAGCTATGAGAGAGGTTAAATTTCCAACAGAGCTCCGCTGCAAGCTAAGTAGGAAGAAACCCTCAAAACTACGCTGCAAGTTAGAAGGCCTGGGTTAGGTTAAGGTTCTCTCAAAACTCCACAACAAGCTAGGAGAGGGGACTTGATCAGCCAAGGACTGACTGACACCCATTGCGTTGATCTTTTGAGTTTTATAGCTGTTCAGATGTGGCAGTGGCGCTGGTGTTCCTCCTCCATCACAGTATGAGTGGTGGCACTAATTTTCTGTCGTCTGCATCTCGTAGTAGCTTGTAGTAAATGCACTTGGTATTGTTCTTAAATAAGAGCACATGTTAATGTTTGCAAATAGAACCATGTGCGGAATATTAAAATATACTTTTATTATGATATTTTATGCAAATTTGATTTAAATTCGGTACACGTATGAACTATTCGTCTATCTCGGAATTCTTCTAGCATAAAAAAAGAAAGTAGAAAATTGTTTACTATAAATGCTGTATTTATTTATTTCTAAATAATCGAAGATTTTTCAAAAGATATTTGTGAAGTATAGAAAATAAATACAAATACTGCATAAGTATACTTGAACTATATTTGAACAAAATCTTTCAACTATCTGGTTCATATTATTTTGCTATAGTACTTCAACATTAAAAAAAAAAAAAAAAAACTCTGAGCAAAACACAATGTTTTATGTAAAATACTGATGTGTAAGAGTTACGTTTTGTCAACTAAACCATGGCTTCATTAGACACAGTATATCTAAAGTGTCTGATGAAGTCAAAGGTTTGGTTAACTGCTGAAAATGTTATGCTTCAACACTTTAATTTAAAAATTGTGCTTTGCTGAGATTATGTTTTTTAAGGACCGAGTTATAGAATGAGCTCCTTCTAGTGCATGGCATTCAAATCAATGTCTTCTATTTTTCAACTTATCAATCAGGCTGTGATCTTCTTCCTACTCTTCGCTTTCTTTCTATCTTTCCCTCGTAATTCCAGAGCTTTTAGGGTGTCTAAATTTAATATGAGGATAAATTATATTAAAATTTCTATAATTATACTAAATTATAATAAACTTACAGAAAAGTCGAGATTTCGGGGAGGTCCAGACCCCCAGGACTCACCCTCTCCGTACGTCCCTGCACACTGCATTTACTTAAGGCTCTTCTTTAAGCTCCTGAACTCCATTTAAAAAAATAGTGAATAATTTAATCAATAATATTAAAAATACATAAAGTGAGCCAGATAATATTTATAAAACGTTTTTAAATAAACTAATAACTATTTTCAAACATTTTCTTATGGGCCAGAAATTACGGTGTGTAGTTTGTGACTTCATATATATGTTGGGCATTCAAATGTATAAACTATACGGAAGATCATGAAAACAATCAATAGATCATTTAATTGCGTCTTGTAGATACTATCTAGCTCAGTGTCTACATATTTTTGTATAGGCCTAGTTCATTGTCTTTAAATTATTCACTAAAATTTATACGCTATATGGAGGGTCTTGAAAACAATTATTAGTTTACATAATAGCGTCTTGTAGATACTATCTGGCTCACTTAGTATATTTTTGTATTCTTTATTGTCATTAATTTATTAATTAATGAAAGATTCATATGCTATACGGAGGATCTTGAAAACGGAAATTAGTTCATATAATAGCGTCTTGTATATACTATCTAGCTCAGTTTTTATATTCGTCAATGTCTTTAAGTTATTCATTAAAATTTATATGCTATACAGAGAGTCTTGAAAACATTTATTAGTTCATATAATAGCTTCTTGTAGATACTACCTGGCTCAGTTTCTACATAAATTATATTCTTCATTGTCTTTAAGTTATTCACTAAAATTTTTACACTATACAAAGGGTATTGAAAACCATTTATTAGTTCATATAATAGCGTTTCGTAGATACTATCTGGCTCAGTTTCTACATTTATTATATTCTTCATTATCTTTAAGTTACTCACTAAAATTTATGCGCTATACGGAGAGTCTTGGGAACAATTATTAGTTCATATAATAGCTTCTTGTAGATACTATCTGGCTCAGTTTTTACATTCATTAAATTCTAGCTTATTGTAGATACTATCTGGCTCAGTTTTTACATTCATTAAATTCTTCATTGTCTTTAAGTTATTTACTAAAATTTATACACTATACGGAGGATCTTGTAAACAATTATTAGTTCATATAATAGCATCTTGTAGATACTATTTGGCTCAGTTTCTACATTTATTATATTCTTCATTGTCTTTAAGTCATTCACTAAAATTTATACACTATACGGAGGATCTTGTAAATAATTACTAGTTCAGATAATAGCGTCTTGTAGATACTATCTGGCTCAGTTTCCACATTTTTACATTCTTCATTGTCTTCAAATTATTCACTAAAACTCAACAAAAGTGAAGGTGCGCTTAACAGGTCAACCTTTAACCTCGATTTAACTCTTAACAGCCTTCCTCCATGTATTTCCCAATCACATTTTGTT
The DNA here is from genome assembly GCF_964235325.1 of Thermobia domestica. NCBI lineage: Eukaryota > Metazoa > Arthropoda > Insecta > Zygentoma > Lepismatidae > Thermobia > Thermobia domestica. The sequence goes on along the minus strand of NC_137462.1, from coordinate 133,409,894 downwards.
CTAAATAGCAATTAGCTAATTTCCTTTATGCAGAAATTTGATTTGAAAGGAAACTAGCTATTTGGGCTCGAACAAAGTATATATTAAGGATTTTTATTTATAGGATCATTACGTACCTCTGAATATGCTGATTGGTGTCGTTTCTCCACAAGACTCTGCTAGCGTTCACTAGATATTACTGAAACTGTCATTGTTCAAAAGCTAAATACAGTCCAGATAATTCAACTATAAATGCAAGTAATGGCTGTCACTATAATGCTTGACAGATAGCTTAAAATGTATTCTGCCGTTTACTATAAACTATTTTCGCTAAGTAATAAGGCAATGCTGTGTCAGAACGGTATTACAATATTGGGGAACACATGACTAACTTCAAAAGTCTGATCGACGATCAGTACTGATACTAAACAATGTGTAACTAAAGTATCAGTTCAATTGCGTTTCTGATCTGTGTATTTTGTAGTTATTCATATTGCTTTTAGCATCGTCTTGGCACATCTTTCACTTGTATCTATAGTTAACTTCAACACGACCATTGGTGTGACATCTAGTGAACGTTTGCATTAGAGCAACAACTACCAAGTACATTTAGAGGAATGTAATGGTCCTATAAATAAAAGCATTTCATAGAGATATGTTTCATTCGAATTCAAATACTTTCGTTGTAACTTTGATGACAAATAACTCAAGCAGTAAAAGTCTATGTAGGAAAACTATTTCCCGTGCATGATAATAAATAAGATACAGTCTATCTCCATGCTAAATTCGGTTAGGATTCGAAGAGTTTTATAGAATTTGTGTACAATATAAACCCTTTTAAGGTCCTAAACTATAAATTTCATAACGAATGATTTGGGAAAGATCTAAACAGTAGAATATTTCCCATCCATAGTACTACATGTCAAGGGCAACCTATAGAAAAGTTAGTGAATGTCCATTTTTCTTAAATTCAAATCACGTACGATAGGCCTACTGACCTTGTTATGGATTTTTGGAAAAAAAATCTGATAAAGAGCAATATGATTTATTTTTTGAAGAAAAAGTATATTTTAATTTCAGTAAAATCAGAGTGTATAATATTTTTTTAAATGTCTTAAATAAATATTTCCATATACTTCTTAAATATTAAAAAAATATTATTTTATTTAAAGTGAATATCCAACATGTTCATCACCACGTCAATATATTTAAATTTATTAAACTCTCGTAAGGACAGTAAAGAAGATCAAAATGAGACGTACATTTATAATGAATCTCTGCAGATAGCTAAAATGTTTGGCATTATTGGTCCTCTGATAACCCAAATATGTGAGGTTATTTTTGAGCTTTCAGCTTAACTTCATATATATGAGGTTAAATTGAAACAAACAAACAATACCCTAAGTTTTAAATACCCTTTCATACCTCAAGCATTTGAAATTTTAACATCAATATTTTTTGAGGTTTAACCAAAAAAATCCGTAACTTCTCCGTAAAAAATCTTTTACCTTTAAAAAATCTAACGCCAGCACATATTTCCATTTATCAAATACAGGTTATGAATAGCCATTGTTAAAGACATAGTTATCCGTGAAGATAATAACGAATTAACTCTATTAACGAAATCGTCCGGAATAACCTACTCTAGCTATCTATTGCGAAAAACAGAGTTCAAAAAGTCGTTTTCGTTTAACAATTACAATGTTGAGTAACGGATGGACGGACGGGTGCTAATATTACATTCTTATAAGACACACAGATCCGAAGGATTTCGGAAAAGTGTATAATAAAAGTTAAAAGTCAATCCGTTGTTACCACCAAAGTAAACATTTTGTGTTTGATTCTAAAATTCATCAACAGATGTTACTGTAATTCTGGTTGCTACACATAACAACTCTATTCATATTTTTTAAATATATGTTCCACGTTAGGATCCTATAATGTAGCAAAAAAAGAAACTTTGGGAGGAAAATCCAGAATAAGTACCTCGTTCATGGATATATTTTAACAGTACAATTTTCTCAAAAGCACTCCATAATTTTATTTTAACAAATATTTTATTGTAGGACGCTACAAGGGTCTCTACGAAAGTTTAGAGATACGCATTGTTGTGGCACAGTACTTGAATTCCAACAGTTACGTTCGGTTGTGGTATCCAGAGCGAAGAAGCGAAGTAAGTTTCGATTCGCCTCGCTTATCCGTGTGGCCGTATCGCTTTCACTTGTTTGTTGATGTGAGCAGTATTCGGCTGTCTAGAATGGAGCTCGAAAGGGAACATTTTCGGGCAATGATACTTTATGATTTCAAAAGTGGTTTGAACGAAACACAAAGCCATGACCGTTTGCAGGGAGCATTTGGGGACATTGCTTCTACCCGTGCTACAATTTTTCGTTGGTTTGGTGAATTCAGAAGAGGCCGGACATCGCTTAAAGATGAAGAGAGAGCTGGACATCCGGCAAATGCTGTGTCAGATGAAAACATTGCCGCTGTGGAACAAATGATTCGAAAAAATCCTCGAACAACTTTCAAGGACATTGAATCTACAGTGAACATTGGATCGCCAGCAGTAACAAAAATTCTTCATGATCATCTTAGGCTCAGGAAGGTTTCATCTCGTTGGGTGCTTCACACTTTGACTGAACAGCAGAAGCACATGTGTGTGGAATGGTGTGAAGAAATGCTTGCAAGATTTGATGGAGGCAATTCTCGACGCGTCTCTGACATTGTTACTAGTGATGATACTTTTATCTATCAATTTGACCATGAAAATAAACGCCAGTCTACAGTTTGGATCTTCCCAGACGAAAATCCACCCACGAAAGTGAAGCGACCGCGAAGTGTGGGGAAGAAGATGGTCGCATGGTCTTCTCCAAATGGTATCCAGAGCGAAGAAGCGAAGTAAGTTTCGACTCGCCTCGCTTATCCGTGTGGCCGTATCGCACTGTCTTCTCCAATTTGGATGGTCTTCTCCAAATCTGGCCATGTTGCAACTGTTCTACTTGAAGAACAAAGGACTGTTACTGCTCAGTGGTACACCACTGTTTGCTTAACAAAAGTGTTCCAGAAGCTTCGGGAACGGTGTCCAAGAACTGGATTGCGTGGGATCCCGCTTCATCATGACAACGCGTCCGCTCACACGGCCAACATCACAATTCAGTTTTTAGAAACTACGGAAATCAAACTTATGACTCAACCGCCGTATAGCCCTGACCTGGCCCCGTGTGATTTTTTTCTGTTCCCCAGGATCAAAGATCGCATGCGTGGGAAGAGATTTTGCAGCCCTGAAGAAGCTGTAGTGGCTTACGAGAATGAATTTTTAACACTTGAAGAAAAAGACTGGCAACACTGCTTCCAAAAGTGGTTTTCGAGGATGCAAAAGTGTGTACAGTGTAATGGTGAATACTTTGAGAAAATGTTAGTGTTCAATTGATTTTAAGTAAGTAAGTTATTTCACATCTCAAAACTTTCGTAGTGACCCTCGTATAATCGTTTTTACCCAATGTATGATAATGGCTGATTAGTTGGAACAACATTTTACTACATAAATATTTCGTTTGGAATCATGTAACTTGGTAGAAAGTAGACTTTATTTGTGAAATAAATTCATTAAAGACAAGGTTTTGGTAAACGAGTATGTCCATTTTTCTTCATATGCCACAACTGCAATATTTTCTTCAAAGTAAATAATTTTATAATATTAAACGAACATCAAAATATACAAGGATCAGACAGAAACAGATTGGCAGATGCTAGTGTGATGAATAAAAGATATTGGGGAATGTAAAGGCTCACGCATCGTTTTCGTGAAAAACATATCTCTATGTAAGCTAATATTAGAGTAGTATTTAATGTTTCTGGTGTTAATTATTACCGTAACATTAGCTTACAAAGAAATGTTTTTCTCGAAAACGATGCGTGAGCCTTTACATTCACCAATATCTTTTATTCATTACACTAGCATCTGAAAATCTGTATCTGTCTGATCTTCGGATATTTTGATTTTTTTTTTTAATATTATAGAATTATTTACTCTCAAGAAAATATTGTAGTGTATTTAGTAGTTAATTAGAATATATCGGACAAGGTGTTAGTTAGGCCTACGCGTTTATTAGACAAAGTGTCAATTTGTGGAAAGAACAATTGAAGGACGCAACTAGGTTCATGTTTATGATGGATAAAACTGTTGTGGGTGAAAATCAGCCAGATGTAGCTGAAGTTGTTATAAGATTGTTGTGAGCCGTAAGTGGCTGAGTTTATAGAAATAGTGTTTAGTTCTAAGGACTTTTCTTATGGCAGTTATATAGTAGCTAAAGGGAGAAGCCTTTTAATTAAAGATTAAGGTACGGAAGGATTAGATTGTCTGAAAAGTCGACATTACTGAAACTTATTTACTGGATGGAGTTGTGTATGTAACCAGAGAGATTCGTAGGTATATTAAAGATTGTGAAACCGAGAGGAATACTACGTCTATAGATAAAATTACAAACCAACTAATCAGCAAGGTTTTTCAAGTGTCACACTCCGATTTGCTTGAAACTCCACGAGTGAATAAAGGAATCAAAAGTTGGAGATATGTACTTTTTTTTTTTTTTATATCGGCCAACGTGAGGGATTAAGGGGATAAACACCCTCTAAAGTGCAAACATAGGGCAATATCACATTTTTTCCACGTCATAACTAACGACGCACAGTAGAAATTTGCTTGAAACTCCTGCAGTGAATAAAGGAGTCAAGCCATGTCAATATACAACTAACTAGGGAAGTACATGAAGTGGTACGCGGGGATCTGCATGTGTTATATATCGTTGGAAAGGTCACACCGAGTATGCTTCACATGTGAAATATCTCGCTTGAATGGGGCCTGTAGGGGGTGTGGCGACCATTTAAAGATCAGAACAAGGCTCGCTCCGAAACACCAGAAAACGTGGACAAAATAAGAAGCTATGATGTAATTGTTTTGAGACATGGTATATATAGGTTTGAAAGGTAGCTAAATACGAATCTGACACCAAATGTTTACAAATAAAAACGGCGGATCCAACATGGCGAACACAAATTACAAAGAAACATGCTATGAATCTGAAATCAGGTATATGAAGATATTCGACGTCGCTGTGTATGAATTAGATGCAAAAAGTGTAAAATTTCAAAATGGCGGATCCAAGATGGTGGACAAAATGTTAAATACTGCTATGGAACTGAAAGCAGGTAGATAGAGGTTTTCGTTGTCGCTGAATACGAATTCAATGTTAACGTACAAAATGAATATTACGGATCGAATGTGGCGGACGCAAATGCAAAAGATATATGTACAGAACGGGCATATGTTATTTTTACACATGTAGTGAAAAATACCTATAGTGCATAAGGGGGCAAGTAGATGATGTTTTACAATAAACAGGGAACGTGTTTTGCTATACAATCATGCCAACATTGTGGCACAGAATGCAGGGTAGGTTTTGTAGTGCACATGAAAGTTTTATTATATGAACAGATTGCAATCATAAGCAATAATTATTTTACTACCAACTTCCTCCCCCGTCGCCGGAGAGATACGCAGGGATCGTCATGTGTTGTATATCATTGAAAAGCTGAATCAACTACTCTTCATATCTGTAATATCTCGCTTGAATGGCCTCTGTAGAGTATGTTGCAATTATTTTCATATACCATCTGAAGATTCGAACAATGACAGTGAAAATTAAGCGTTTAAAATATCGTTATGCTTATATAACTCTCTTTCCGGTTTCACATTATATCGTGTACACTTGTGAGCAATATGTATGATAAATGTCCACTCTCCGTAGTAAGTATGGTACTGATACCGAGAGTAATTTCGATCTTGTGTGCTTTTCCAAATCGAGAGGAGAACGAAACAGAGCCCAGGCTCGCCTCGATACTCATACGCCCATTCTGTACTTTTGCACCTACCATATTAGATGCGTCATATTGCATTTTACACTTTTAACATTGAATTCGTATACCGCGACCACGAAAACCTCTGCCTACCTGCTTTCAGTTCCAGCAGTGTTTTACGTTTTGTCCGCCATATTGAATTTTACACTTTTATCATCCGATTCATACACAGCGACGTCGAATATCTCTATGTACCTAATTTTAGATTCATAGCATGTTTCTTTGTAATTTGTGTCCGCCATGTTGGATCTGCCATTTTGATTTGTAAACATTTGGTGTCAGATTCGTATTCACCTACCTTTCAAACCTATATATACACCATGTCTCAAAACAATTACGTCATAGCTTCTTATTTTATCCACGTTCTTCGGTTTTTCGGAGCGAGCCTTGTTCTGATCTTTAAATGGCTACCACGCCCCCTACAGGCCCCATTGAAGCGAGATATTTCACAAGTGAAGTATACTCGATGTGACCTTTTCAACGGTATATGACACATGCAGATCCCCACGTGCTACTTCATGTACTTCCCTAGTAAGACGTTACTCTACACTTGGATTTGGATGAGAATGTCATGGAACCAAATTATATCACCGACTCTGGAGAAGTTGGTGAAAATTACGAGGAAGGAGAGCATCGGAAACCTACGGTGCTATGATAGGTGAGTGTTTGGACACGGAATACAAAGGAACGCAGTTGAATTATGGAAGAGTGAAAAACAAAAGAGATTGTCGTAACATCCGTTATGCGACAGAAAGTAATGTCCCGAAAACAGTCTTACCGTTGAGAAAAGCAAGTCTCTTCAGGTGGAACATGCAAGGACAATTGCGTGAGGTGTCGCTTGCGGTCCTTCAGAACTTTCAAACCGCCGTCGGTGAACATGTAAAACTGCATGACGTAGATCTGCAGCGGCGGGCTCTTCAGACAAGTCAGGAGCATAATCTCGCTTCACTTACGGCCTGAAAAGAGTGGTTGTGAGCATTTAAGCGGGCGCTCAATATTGTATCATTTGTAAGTGGCCAAACTTATAGCTGTTTTCCAGCATTAACCAATGTGTATCCCTAACAGCGTAACTAGTTATGGTTTTCTTAACAGGTGTAGTGTTGTGTATGTTTGCAGTTTAGAGGAGTATTTACCCCTTCATTCCCCACGTTGCCCGATATAAAAAATACACGTATGTCCTACTTTTGATTCCTTAATTCACTGCAGGAGTTTCAATCAAATCCGCATTGTGCGTTGCTACTTATGGCCTTGCTAAAATGTGTCATATTGCCCTATGTTCGCATTAGGGGTGTTTACCCCTTCATCCCCCACTTTGGCTGATTTAAAAAACAGGTATGTCCTACTTTTCATTCCTTTAGTCACTCCAGGAGTTTCAAACAAATCGAAGTATGACACTTGAAAAACCTTGTTTGTAAGTGGAGGACCTTAAATTAATACCTAACAATTTCTTTGTAATCTTAAGCACTGGATGTTTTAAGTGTATCATGCCTCTTATTGAGGTGAAGCTGATAATAAAATACAGTATATTCTAATTAAACTTTGGCACTAGATAGACGATCGTACATAGTATGGTTAATGAGACATACTACAAAATTATCATTAAATCTTACATTTTAATTTCTGTTTAACCCTTAGATGCATGGTCTGAAAATTATGCACAAAAGCATAAGCTAGTTCTCCGAGACTTTGAATTGTTTCCAAATGAGGATACATCCTTAAATCGCCATCTTTAAATAATATGACATAGATAATAGTTTAGTTGTTTAGAAACAACGCTTTCCGTTCTAATTACACATTGAAATGAAATCTTTCAGTTTTTCGTCCCATGCTTATGCCGGCTAGGCTAAAGGAGAAGGTGATGATGAGAAGTGAATGAAATGGTGGAATGAAGACAGTGAGGAAACGGAAGAACCCCGAGGAAACCCACGTACACGGTGTTTGCCCACCAGAATGTTCCATTGGCGTGAGCTGGGATCAAACCAGGGACCCCAAGCACCAGAGATGAACGCTCTACCACTGAGCCACCGCGGCCCCTAATTACACATTATTTGGCTATGTGTCTAATATTATTTTTAAGGTTTACTAAGAAATCAGTAATAATAAACCTGAATATGCCTGGGTTTTAGTAATTTCTTTGACAACGTTTTCTCCATTTTTTTTAAATTGGCTCATTTCGTTTTCTACCTGAGTAAATGTGTTTGTCAACATGTGTAATGAAGACCTGGGTGTGATTTCAGGTAGGAGCCCATGTGTTTTAGATACCACATTAAGATGTAGATTCACGTCTCACGAAGCATCAATGCTGAAAGGGGTTCTAAACTATAAATCTACTTAAAAAAAATCAGAAAGTGGCTGAATGAACATGAATATAGTTGTTTGTTTACGTTTAGCATCCGTTTTCAGCAGCGAGGCTGTATAAGACATCGATCCACTGTTTAACGTGGAATTCGAACCACCATAATGTATACAAATGTCAATAATCTCCGATCAGAACTCAGTGGCGGACCTAGAAGGTAAAAACGGGGGACAGCCATAACCCTGACTATGAAGATATATCATTAGTTTACCATAAACTTTCAAAAATGTATAAATAATAGGTTCATTTTTTTGTCACTCGAAAAACTGGGAGGGCCTAGGCCCCCGGCCCCGGGTTAGATCCGCCACTGTCAGAACTGTATCGATAGTGTCTTTCTGAATTTTATTTGCAAGTTTTCTAGAGGGAAATTAAGGAAAGCTTAATCTAAACAAATTTCTTGCAGTATCATTGTTATAATGTGATATACAATGCTATACAAGTATTAATTTTTTGAGTACCTAAAATATTAGGTATATAAGAGATAAGCAGTGTTGTTAGAATGTTCAACCGAATATAATATAATTATATTATTTTAAGGCTAACTTATAGGTGCCTAAATTGTAGCCTAAAAATATCACTGTATGTGAAGACATCTTTTTTTGACCGATACATTTTTTAAAAAATCATCTACTTTCTTTTCTTGATACTGGTTGACGTAAACTGACAGAACTGTAATTTTTCGTATCTTTCATTTTTGGTTACTTGGGAGTGAAATGCATTTCTCAGAATATAGTGTAAACCTACAGCTTGATATAAGACCCAAACCATACAAAATCAATCGGGAATCGAATATCTGTCTACTGTGACGACCGCATGTTTGACAACCATTAAGCTACGAGTGAACTCACGTTATTTTCGGTTGTGACAAAGCGATTTTACTAGTTTTGAAATCTGTAAAATTTATATAGAGTCGACTATCGAACAGCTCGTGTGGAGGGAAACTATTTCCTTAAAAACGGCATTAAGTCTAAAGGTTTTGGATACGAAAATGATCTCAACTGCAGGAAAATTCACCTACGGGCACCTTTTAGGAAAATTCATTTATGAACGATTTTCATCAGTTGAGTTGAATTTTCCGTTTTCGGTGCAAGGAAGCGTTTTTATTTAAATCCCAAATTTGGAACGAAGTGTAGAAAATTAATAAAGTTTTGTTCCTTTCCATTAAGCAAACCTATGTCTTTCAAGCAAGTTGGTTACCTAAATTTCTTATCCTTTTTCCCTTTTAAAATCTTCAAGAAATATTGAATTTATTTTTGTTTTCGAGATTAATAAAGTATCTACCAACCATAACACTATACCTTATAATTATTCCACTTAATTGCACAAACCTAACAATTATTACAAACATTCTTTTAATGACTTAAGAATTTCTATACTATGTGTAGAACTAACATGTTAGTACGGTAGTGTGAAAGTACTTAGGCGTTAATTTAAAGAAATTCTCATAATGATATTTTCTCCATGTTTCTTCGTATCAAGATATGTGTTCGTATAATCTACTCATACCCTTATTTTAATGTAATTACATGTACTAGAGAGTTTCATTATTGAATATTTTTTTTTTAAATGTACTGTGTTAATTTTGACGTTTGTTATCCAAAACTTCTTTATGTTTCTAGCCCATCGGTCCGTTCGGAAGACAAAAAATCTGCAAAACTACTTGATGGATTATCATCTATTTTGGCCAGGTTATACGTAGTCAGTGGCGTATTTACGATTTTGTTTCGGGAGGGGCTTTGCTAACTTTCGGCGGGGGCTTTGCCTGGAAATGTGAAAATTCTGCAAGATATTTCATATACTTTACTATACTAAGTAAGATTTCGGGGGGGGGGCTTAAGCCCGGAAGCCACCCCCCCTAAATACGCTACTGTACGTAGTCTACAATATCAACTGTAAGGAATGGAGTTCGTTAATGGAGGTGATCCATTCGTATTCGTGCAGCAACCATCAATCATTTCCGGCTTTAGCATTGATCGCTATGGAGCAAAAATGATGATAGTGAGAAGTTTCCTGCAATTCAGTGACTAAGCATCCCAACCCAAGAACATATTTTATCTACGTGCTTAATTCTCTACTAAAACCGGAAGTGATAGAAAACTCATACAACTTCCGGTTCCAATATTGATCTATATAGTGTAAAGATAATGGCAGATGGGACAAAGGATTTTTTGAAACCTATAGAACGTTCTAAGAAATGGTAACATCTTTTATCTTTAACGATCTTTTCAAACCGGAAGTGGGAGGAATCAACAACTTTCGATTTTAACGCTGTTTGTTAAAGAATAATAACGGTAATAAATAGCAATAAGCATTTTTCTTCAATTAATTAAGCACCCCAAGAATCCTATTCCATCTCCACTCAAATCTATCTACTGAATCCAGAAGTGGTAAGAATTTACTACCCTTCTGGTTTCAATATTAATCGAGAAAATATCACGTCATACGAACAAAACTCCTTCACGTGATGTACGAGTAATATTTGTGTACTTTTTTCTTTAGAACCTCATTCTCCCCCCCCCCCCCAAAAAAAAGGGTTAGCTTAGGAGTTAACATCCTCTATCGAGCCAGGGAATTGTAGGTACGTTGTTATTTATTAGAATTTCAAAGTGCCTAATCGGCTATGTGGAACATCATATTAATAATTGAACTTTTATATTGCAATTCTTTTTAAATTATTGGTGTTCTTATAACATATTATTATTATTATTATTATTATTATTATTATTATTATTATTATTATTATTATTATTATTATTATTATTATTATTATTATTATTATTATTATTCAACTAGTCTGAAATGTATTCTTCTAGGCTACACGCTGGATGCTACTGGAAATTCTTCCTTTTAAATACATTCTTAACTTGGAACATACCATTATGTACATCTAGAGTGTATTTAAATATTTTTTATGCATGATGTACTAAGTTGATGTAATTACTTTACATCTGATGAAAGAAAGCCCTCTACAACACAACCAGTATATGGACGTGCATCATTATTATTTATTTTACTCAAACAACTTAATTTTTGACAATGTTCTATCCATATTTACCTTATGTGCTACACATTGTTTTTAAAATCTTCATCATGTCTTTGCAATAAGCTTTCAATTAACCATCTCCTTATTATAGTTTTTGAAATATGTGGACGACTTCTTATTTTAATTGATTTTCCATTGACTTTAATGGTTATGTTTCGTGCGGTTTTCACAATGTTCCATCCATTTTAGAACAATTTCTTTTCTGAAAGTAGAATCTGCGTAGTCCGTTTTATATTTGAGCTAAATTTCACCCATCTTCCTCTTTTGGTTTTTTGAAATAAATGGAGGAAATATTTTCCATTGATTTTCCATTGGCATTAATGTTAATGTCTTGTGCATTTTCTGACTACGTTCCATCCATTTTAGGACAACTTGATTTGGAATTTAAAAACTGCATAGCATCTTCTATATTTGAGCTGAATTTCAGCCATCTACCCTAAAGTCTGTTCACATTATTGCAACCGGATTGTCATTTCTCACAAATCACGATGTTCTAACTCAGGTATGGGAAACCTATTGATCATGTGGTTATAGCGTTCACTATTAACGGTACCGGCAAATCCATGTTTGTCTTCGAAAAATATTGGGCCTATGATAAATACACGAATGAGGGCACACCAAGCGTTAACTCTGAGACTATACAAAGATTTTTCTGACATTGCGAGTGCTTTCTCGACCCCAAAACCTACATTATTGCTTATTAACGTAACCAAATAAGTGAAAAATGGGCCTCATCTGAAGAGATTAGGTGCTGAAGAAATGTTTCGTACTCCTTGCACTTATCTAAGAGCGTACCATATAACGTTTTTCAACTAAACCTATCTGGCGGGAGCAATTGCTGTGCTACATGTATCGTATACAGTTACATGTGCAGGTTTTGTCTCATAATCTTGCAGATACTGCTAGAGAAACATTCACTTCCTGGGGGGAACGTGAATGACGAGGCCGCTCAGAAGACTATTTGTTCTTGTCGTTTCCTGTTTTTCGATAGTTCTTCAGTGTAGGATCCGGAGGATCAGTTTCCGGGATGGTGCATCGTGTTTATTGAAGTGTTGACTGAATCTCCTTCGTGCTGCGATGATCGAGTCTTCAGAAACAAAGTACACATCTAAAAACACACGCAATTTCCCTTGTGGTCCGTGACGTCATCAAGGGCTAGACACCTGCAACAAATATTGATAAAATAAACTTAAATACATTGGCTTTCAAGAAAAGTAACATACAAATATGTAATATTACTCATATCCCTCCAAATTACAAGTAAATGTGTCCCATCATTATGGGACACCCTGTATTCATAAGAAATACTATTGAGTAGCACATTTTATTTCTTGCTGTTTGTCTTCTCTTAACAACTGTCGCATACTACTTGTAATCCCAAGCATATAACACGTTAATTTGAAAGAATTGTCTTCATTATTTAACAGTAAGTGTAGATATATCAGAAGATAATAAGATGAACTGGATTAAGATGTTTGTTTGGTGCCGTAAATTCATGATAATCATCATTAATGACAAGTTATCAAGTAAGTGTTATCACATCAAGTCATCAGAAGTGAAGGGATAATTTTCTTTCTTTCACGAGACATAATTTAATAGGCTACAAATCAATGATTTCAGATCAATTAACAGGTTTTATGTGCTATTTCTAATAAATTCTTTCAAACATTTTATCCTGCAACTTTCAGATATGCTTGCTAGCTTCTCCTAATTAGACACTCATAAGATGACAATACAATGATGACCATGTTGTGTAAAGTAATGTAATTTTCAATATGTCAGTGACATGCTTGAATATCTAACGCTTAAGAATTGAGAATGTACTTTTTGTGATTTACACGTGCATGGTCATGACTGATAAACATCTTTATAAGAAAATACTATACATATTGAAGTACTAAGCTACTTCATGACTAAGTGGCTAATGGGTGAACTTTCTATTCACGTAATCTCAGGTTTGACTCCCAGTAGGCATAGGCATGACATCCAGAAGACTTGGGAATTAAAATAACACAACCATTGTTTTTCAAAGAAAGTTCATTATACGATGACAGGATTTCAACTATTACCATGCCCCAATACTTTTGATAGAAGACATTCGTCAATTCATTACTTCCAAGACTAGAGGCATAGTTACATTGAGTAAAGTTATGTAGAATTTCAGTGTCCGTAATGGACGCCGTTAAGCATTCATTTTCGACCTTTGATAACACTATGAGTTGCATATTCAAGTAATTCCAATATCAGAAGTCACGCACCTTAGGCTTAGTATATATGCGTATAATGATCAACAAACTCGTTGAATGTCTTGAAACGATATGAGTTTGGTTATCGCGACGCAGCACGTCGATACCCTTGTCAACTGTACGTTTATGTTGATCCATATAATGGTAAAACGTAATATGTTCATTGGGAAAACATGAGCCTTGTGGAAGGACGAAGCATAGAAGCGTCCAGAACAAGCATGTAGTTATTTTATTCATTCCTTAGTTTTCTGAATGAAAATAATATTTTGTGGGGAGCTGGGCAGGATGCGCAGCTCATGAAGAGTTCTTTAAATATAGGCTATGGTATCACGCTGCTCAGTTTTCTTTCCGAAACTTGCCGTTTAAAACAACCTTGTATAGTAAGCTTCGCATTTTTTACCCACCAGTCATTAAGTGTACAATATTGACGTTGATGTAGCAGTATGACTATGTATTCTGAACAGAGATTTTGTTTTACATCATAAAGCAATTGGTTATTGCGTTTCAAGGAGTCTTCCCAAATGTTAAGGAAACACAAAGAGGATATTTGCAAGTCCGGAGAAGAGCTGCATGATTACTAAACGGGAGAAGTCGCAAATAAATATCAGTGACAGAAGAAATTAAATTATTAGGTATACAAATACGGTCCATCCTGCTACATATTACAAGTTTTAAAAGTAAACAGAAGATCCTACCGATGGTGTAGCCAGACATCCTTTAGTTTGAAGGACGATAGTATTGGCTGGAGTACAAGGGGAGGACGAAAAGTTCACTATGTAACTGCAGCACAATATATCAGTTAGAATCTTCATCAAGTAAATCTTCAGTAGAGTTAATTACATACTGTATATCCCATTGAAGCATTAAAGAGTATTTATTAGTTTACGAGATAAAGAAAGTACATTCTAAGATCCCATATTATATTCTTGTTATAAAAATAGGCAAAGGAAGGACACTATAAAACTATTTATTATTGATAAACATATTCAACTATAATTTATTGGTGTTCCTCCTTCCTTGTTAGCATTTTACTAACGATTTTATTTTTCAAATACAAAGTAGAACTCTATACGGTATCATGGAGGCATTCTGTCTAAAAAGTGTAAAACGCTTTTTCAAGCCAACCACCCTGAATGAGGTTTTTCTGGGTTTTTCTCATTTACACCAGGGAAATGCCGGGATGGTACCTAATTTATAAGTCCCAGGCCGCTTCCTTCCTTCCCTTTCCCCGGATAGTGTGCTCACCGAGGGATGTCATTCCTCAAACCGTGACGGGCTAAATGACCTTAGATGCCGAAAGCCCAGAAATTTAAATCCTAATCCTCTATACTGTATCAATATTAGGACATGTTTCAAGTTATACAAATCCACTGTTATGAAATAGCAAACAAAACGTGATAGCAGAATGTCATAACGTGCTTTTATATCTTTATTCTTTCCCGGAAAGACATATATACATTAAATTTTCAACTCATATGTCTTTGTTTTAGATTTAGGTTAAACCTAGTGCTAATCCTTGACAAAGTTCAGCCTTATTCATGTTGTACGGAAATTCACTGGAAATAGTTATTTATAGTAGTATACACAATTTCTTTAGAACTGATGAAACAATTTCCTGCTCTTTACACTTAATTTTGAACATTTAATTGGTCATATTGTACTGTATATTTTGGTGAAAATTTTGCTCGTGTTATTATTAGTGTTGTCTTTCGGAAACAAACCAATTAGTTAACCTGGAAAGTCCAGAAAGGGAAGAAGGATCTGACGTCAAAGGAATTAAATATTTGTTTTCTTCTTTCTTTTATCATAAACAACGCAGTAATCACTGTATGCACATTAAATGAAAGGAAATTGAGAGAGAAAAGAATCGCCATGTTTATATTTAAAGAATAAATAGGAAGAATTATTTTTGTAAACAGGATATATACAGTTGCGTAAATGTAAGCGATTATATTAATTAGTTAATATCCTTCTTGAAACGTCGAGATCAAGTTCCTCTATAGAACTTTCTTTGGCGATATTGGTGATCTATAGACTTAATATTGGCGAAGCTGAAGATGGGAGCATAACCTCAAAGCTTGATATGGATTTATGAGAACTAGAGATTCGTCACAGTCTCAAAAGTAACACTAAGAGTACGAGAATTCATTTTTTTCGAAGAGGAACAAAGTAGATTAACCATTTATTACTTTATTTCTACTTTTTTGTCTTCTTCTTTCCCTTTTTCGGTACATCGTTGCTCCATCTGTCAGTGCAGTAATTGAAAAGTGAACTTAAAGTATGTACAGTGAACTCAAGAAGACAGCTCGAATTGAGTTAATTTAACTAATTAATTTATTTATTTATTGGAAGTATAAAAAGTTTCGAAGGTAAACTAGTTAATCTCTTGTATTTTCCAACTATAGTAATATCGAGTTCAGAGTGCACCTCTGAGCTTTCCTCACAAAGTACAATCATCAGCAAATATGATTACTCACCCTACATGTTGTTTCATCAATAATATCTCAAGAAATTCATTAAATTGGAAAGGAGATTTTCATATTATTGAAAAGAAATATGTTCTTCCTACATCAACAAAATGAATTAAACTTAATAGAGCTGTTGAGAGGTAATCAAGAAAAAATATATAAATTGTGTTACTTTTTTTACAACTACTTCCCTAAGAAATAATACATCTTAAATGCATTGTACTGGGACCGCTTTCATTTTTCTGTTTTCCACTCTTTTGGAGGGTTTGCATAATGAACTGTGTACCCGTCATATACACTGGATTAATGCACTACAAGTCCTGGTTCGTAGCCTACGTTAATAGTAGTGTCCGTTCTTCATAATCTCGGTGTTACATGAGGACACAAATACGAAAATCTCAAACTAAACTATCTTTTCATTTTACATTGTCTTTTCTAACTCATGCAAGCTATCATTTCCTTTCTTCTCTATTCTCAAACTACTTTCAGCTAAACTTTTTGGTGTCAAGTCTGTATTCACAAAATTTATTTTTTCTATCTTCCTCTTCTTCTTGTGACTTCCACTAATCATTTTCTGCAGTCCATTGTCCCTGTACAATCCTCGCTTCATCTCATGATTTAACAATTCCATATCACTCTAACCTTCTTTTCTATACTTACGTTGAAATCTCCGTTGCCTTGACATTACCCCTTTCTATGCATTTTATTTCTGATTCTATCCATCCTTTTAAGTCTATTAGAAACATTGTTATCAATAATGAGATATAAAACTGAAGACTTCTAATACCTTCATTTTAAATTTTGATCTTTAATAATATTATAAACCATTAGTTTATTAAATTAACACTGTGGCTTAATGGTAGAGCGCGCTCACATTTGGTAGGAGAAATCAATGGTTTGATTCTTGAACATGCGTGTGTGCGGGGTGCAACATCGTCGTGTTTGAGGATTTTCTTGGGTTTCTTCCGAGTCCTTCTACATTCTCGTTCCACCAATTATTTTCTAATCATTCACTTCATTAATCATCTGTCTCTTTTAGCCTAAAAGTCATAATCGATTGGCGTAAAGCTAAAGAAAATTCATTTATCAAATTAAGTTTACAGCTTCTTGTACCAACGATGATATGAAATGAGTGTCTATTGTTATAAATATGTATTTGTTGAGCTTAATCGAAAATATATTCTTATATAAACATTTATATAGGAAGTATATGCCTTATGAAGATTCATAAGTTAATAGCAGTTTGATAAATTATTCCACTGATAGATTAACTACATACAATACGGCGACTGTGCTATCTTTTAAGACAAAACACACATAATAACTACAGTAAACATTTTAATACCACATTAGCGACACATGGAATACACACTAATTTATCTAGGGTCTGCTTATGGAATACACACCAATTTATCTAGGGTCTGTTTCCAATCCTCACGACCTCTGAATACATTTACGCTCCTATACTGTGAGGACCTTCAGGTAAGCCATTACATAAACATGACTCTCTCGTATAATAGAATGATATATACTATTAAGTACTTCCCTAATACTTCCGCTCCTACAACACACTACTCATTTCTCCATGAGTACTATACTATGCATAATATTGGAATTTGTACAGTATACGTTAGTGGATAACTTTCTTGCCTGTTTAATCTATTGCGTTACTCTAAGGTTACCACAATTAAAATGCTTTAAATATAATTTACACACAAAAAAACTTCTAGAATATTTTCTAAGTATTCTGGAATACTGCATTCGTTATCAACTACAATTGGGTAGTTTTTTTTTTTTTTCAAAATTGGATAATCATCTTTAGAAAAAGAAAACAAAAGTTTCTAGTCTTTGATTATCAAAGCAGAAATTTAAATTTAGACATAATCAAATACATAATCAAATTAGCGCTTACAAGTGCTCAACTTTCATATTTACAACTATAATGTTTTGATACGATAGTTTAAACACACGTTTTCTGAGCAAGTTACGTCTATACGTTTTTCAAGTTTTGAAAACACACTCCTCAGTTACTTAGAAATATGAACAAGTTATAGTTAAATGATCGGTTTCTTCTCATTATTTATATTAACTCACATTCTGATTTGAAATAAAGTAAAATATTATAAATTTTCTCACCCACTGGATAGTTATCATATCTGTCAGGGTTCGAATTATAATAGGAGTGGGAGAAAATTCGGTGTCAATGAAGTAATTATGGGGCTACTTGATTTAACACTTCCGTTCGGGTTTTTATGTGCATACGTATGGAAATTCCAGCATCCTGACAGTTTAGTTCATTTTGACAGAAATGTGTATCAGGCAATAGAAAAAGGGAAGGCATTTGAAATGCATGAAAATAAGTCTTTAAACTTCTCAAATGAACACATCATTTATTTTTATTGTGTGGGTGAAGTTGTTACAATATTGCTTGAAACAAAGTTTGTTTCACTTACATGAAATTCTAACATATTATCAGCCTTTAACGAAAAAAAATATCCAAAAATAAGACATATGCCAATCGATAGAATTTATTAAGCTGAACACAATGCCCTTAAGTATAAAATATCATGAGTCGTTTTTGAGAAAATTGAGAACGGACTTTTAGTCCATTTATAGTATGAAGGTACCACGAGACCTACTCGGGCTTATGATTGAAAGTACTAATATGTAAAACGAGTGGGAAAGCGAGAATAAGAGCTGATTATCTCACTTTTCATGACTCAACTAACATACAGTTTGGTCTGTCAAATCTTCTGTGATGTGTAGTGCCATTGACAAATAGGGTGGGTTAAACAAACAACGTCTACGCTAGTCAATATCTAAGAACGTGATGTGTATAATTTTTCTATTTATAATTGATTACATTCTTATTTAGACACTGTCATAAGTTACACATTTCTTCTGCAAGTGCTTGTTAGATTCATTACGACCAAGTAAGGTCTATCTAGATTGATTCATCATGACGTGTACCGGACTTGAATCTCGACAGGGTGTTTATCTTGGATACAAACACGAGAAGTATTTAGAATTTTACTTTGCAAAGGTCTCCCTGCTAGATTAGTGGACAACGGACACATCTTTGGTTCGGTTTAGAAAAGCAAGTTCTGTCTCATATAATTTGTAGAAGGGCCCAAACTCCAATCAAATAACAACTAAATAGTTTTAAAGGTGGTAAAATACTCAGAAATATCCTTTAACACCTTAAGTGCCATCTATATCAACAAGAACATCTCCAATTGCCAAAATGTATTTGTTGGATTATAATGTTGCCAAGTAATATAAAGAGTATTGTCTTCTGTGAACTTCCAAAAGATAGCTATACCTCAACAAATTTCTCTGCGCCTCCGTTTATCTACCCCAAGCCTGTATCCACGGGGGTCTAGTGGGTGGCCCCCTTATTTTTTACTGTCCCCTCTTAAATTTTTTTACGGTAGAATTGCAAATGGACTATAATATGGTTGCATCGCACCCCCTATCTTCTACCGCCCCCCCTACACTTTTGGGCTGACTATCGGCCTGGTCTACCCCTCCCCCAAGAAATTAAGCTGGCGTAATCGCTGGATGGAAGACATAAAGAATGATAAGATTTATGTACATTTTTTTCTGTAATCATGTTACAGGAATCACTAACATCTACTTCAATAAATAAAGACATTACAAACTCGAGTAAATGAAGTTATTAATTCCTGCTCAAACTGAAGCGAAACATAAAACAAACTCTCTGCCGTTTTACTACTAACCCTGTTCCTCGTGTCAGCATGCCAGAAAGAGTGATGTATTGTTTATATGACAATAATCAGAGCGTGGTTGTCACCGCTTGGGTGGTTTAGAAGGCGAGTCCACAATCTACTTTATGAACAGGAAACGATCCGCAGCCAGAGAGCACTTCTGGTTAACATTTTCAGTATGTCACTCATACTTAGGCGGTAACTTAACGTATTTGCTATGCACTGATGACATCAGTGGGTTAGGTGCTTATTTGCTAACGGAACTACACACTCACTTGTCAGTAATGTAGGTTCTCTATACGACAATGTATTTCGAAATTAAACAGCCATACTACAATTTATTCACAATTATGTTCAAGAAAAGCACAGGCGTGTTTATGCAGGACTAGTGAGGCAAGTATCTTACCTGATTCAGGATTCAAGATTCAGAATCTCGTTCAAAGAATTTTTAACAATATCCAGTCAATTTTGCTTGAAATGGTTTGTTTATATAGCGGTTTCCTATCTTTTTTTTTTTTAAAAAAAAATAAAAGAGTGATTTGGCTTATTAACCAAACTTTCTTTATATGTTTACCTTGTATGTCTGTCTGTCACGGTAGCTCGAACTACACCTTAAACTGTAGGTCAATGTCTTACATAGTCTCGATGTTGAAAGAACATAAAATCCAATCCAATCGATCAACCCATCGTTGCTGACTACCAGTTTATATACGAGTAATTTGGAGAGAATCGATAGAGCGATGCTGATGTGAATTCTGCACAAACATTTACATCAGTTGAGTAATAATGAAGCTGCAGTCTAGCTAACGTACACATCACTCCAAATATGTATAGTTAATAGACAAGTATTAGTGTCACTTGTGCGTCACGTGAAAAAAGTTTGGTTTGTATGGCATATTTTTTTTCAAATAATATTGAAACCGGAAGTAGTAGTGGACTTTCTATCATTTCCGGTTTTAGTAGACGGTTAAGGGTGTAAACCAAGTGTATTCTCAGGGTGCTTAAGCGATTGCACGAAACCGCTTCTCGTTATCCATGATAGTTTTTACTTTATAGTGATAATCATGAAAACCGGAAATAGTTGCTTTCTACCACTTCCGGTTTGAAAATTACCTTTATCAACGAACTTATTACCTAACTTTTGACCCTCCACATTCTGACTAAATTAATGGTGGTTTATCAAGTAGCTTTTGAGATCTTTTGTCTTCCAGACGTACGGACATACAGACATGGTAAATATAGAAAGAACATTTTGTAAACCAAATAAGCATACCTTAAAAAAAAAAAAAAAATAGTGTATGAGTGTGTGAATGTTTTTATCAATAATTTCACACTTATTTGGCAATTAGAATAACCAGAGTTCTGTTAGGTACTAAAAAGCAATTTCCTGTGCTAGCGAAGTCGTCGGCATTAATTCTAACCTGAATACTATGGTTTCTTTACTAGGAAAAATCGATGGGGAAATAGAGAACTTCCGTAAATTAGAAAGGTATAGATATCTTTAAACATATCAGTATGGAGTTGAAAAGATAATATTGTATCAGAGAGTTACTAATTTTCAAGTGAATATTTTTTTTTCGAAATATCAATAATGACCGAAAACTTTGCTTTCTTGCTATTTAATTTTAAAAAGAAAAACTTTTTGACGAATAGAACTTTAACATGATTAAGAGAGAAACATAACTCTTTAATTATTTTTTTTTAAATATGCAATTACATTTTTTGACGATGCCATGATATTATCGAAAAATTAGAACGTATAGTAATTTTTTTTTACATTTGTAGTATTATCAATCTTTTGTTTTCTACAATTTTTTAACACTATAACGTACATTACATTTATTTATTATAACAAAAAGTTCAATTTGTATTATGTTTAGGTAAATTTTACGATGTTATTTGTTCATTACCGTAAACCATCTACAATTATATAGAAGTGTATTATCTGAAAGTACGATTAAGTCCTTGTGTTTTTACTTTATGCATATTTAAGCATATTTAAGCGTGTTAGCAAGAAATTTTAACTATCGTGTTAGTCAATACGTAACTATTTTATTCATGATGACTTAATGAAATATAGTCTACACCAATTTCTTATTCACATAGACATGCAGGAAATACTCTTTAACACGTTGACTGTCGTGTTCATCACCGATGATTCACAACGGCCTTAATTCTCGGAGCTATATGCATCATATGTGATTTTCAGGCTTTGCATTTTTGTATTTGAAGCCGTGTGAATCACCGGTTATGCACAAGCACAAACGTAGGTTTAAACGGTGAAATATATTCTACGGCCTCCTTCCGTATCCTTGGTATCCTTGGTTTCCGGCTTCTGAAAGTTTTTTTTTTTTTTTTTTTTTTTGAGAAATTGTTTGATCATTTCGATACATATATTTTCCTCCAATAAAAAATGGCCCGACGGTGCATTTTACCCGATATGGCTGTGCCAGTCAATGTGTTATTCTACCAAGAAAATAAGATGTTCCTAACAGGATGAAGAAAATAAGATGTTGAAGTAGATGCAAAATAATTGCTTCAACGTAACCATCCTGACATTTTCAATACTATATTTTTAGATATAGGCAATACTCTGAAAACTTACAGTGAAATGTCTGAAAATTTAGGAAGTCAGATTTTTACTGATAATTTTTAAATGTATATAAAAGTTTGGATTTAAAAAATAACTAAAATGATTAGTAGATATTATCACTACGTGTATACGTTACAATACATTGATCACACATGAAAGGAACCGAACCATTGACTACTTGGAATGTGAGAGAAGAATTAATAAAAGACGCCGATCAGCGAACACGCCAGACTAAGCTGAACGATATAGTAATAAGGAAGACTATCGTACTGTTCAGGAAATGCCAAGCATTTAACAATCACTTCCGATATGAATCGTGCCAAAACAAAAGCAATATTTGAAAGAATGTTCCATTCACCAATCATTGATGTAAACGTTATAAATTGTTTCAAGTAGATCAATCAGATCGTTGTTGATTTAGCATGCTGCATAGCGCACTGTATAGTCTTCTGATGTCTGGAATTGATTTTATTAAATGCCAGACTCTATCCGTGGGTGTGATTGCGGTCACAGCCAAGTAACTTTCACACGCGTCCGAGCTTGCACTGCTTATTCCATCCCAATGACTGAACACATGAATGATGGAAAATGAAAGTTCAAATACCTCCTACATGAATCAATTCTATAAACTTTTACTCTCTGTCTTTTTCATCGATACCAACACAGAATTACACAACACTGTATCATCAACGAACATCATTGTGTACAATATTTATTTCCAGTGTTTCGCTTTTTATAGCGCAAATTTGTTTATAGCCAGTAAAATTAAAGAAAATGAGATGTTATGGGATACCGGAGGTAAACAATAGTATTGTAATATGTTGTATTTTTGCAGTAATTATCGAAACTATTTCTATGAGGACAACCTATGACATCTCAACATAATGATTCTCTTTTATAGTACTTGGAAGTACCACAATGAGAAAATTTTAATTTTGGAGGTACCAAAGCCTCTGGAGGGACAACAAATGATGTATTTTATGTTGAATGTTCAACTTTAGTTCACTTTCAAGAGTTTGTATTACATCTTAAAAAGCTTGCCATAATTGTTTCGTTCCTGTCCAAAGTTGCCTTGCTGCACACTGTCAATTTTGTTGAAAAAGATCGTTGTGATGGTGCCGGTTTATGGTCTCGGATGGCATCCTGTTAGAGAAACAAACGTCCCTGCATACATTTCCTCAGGATACGGTGCTGGTTAAGATGCATCACAGCGTTATTCCGCAACATTATGTACGGTGCACAGGGTCCTAGGCTTTTTTTTCGTAGATCATAATGATCGCCAGCACAAGATTCAGGTGGTGTAGTAGCTGAATCACAAGGATATTATGCGTGTGCAGTAACAACCATATTCCTCGATTCTTAATCCGGTTGAACTTGTCTGGGATGCCCTTGAACGTCCGAGTGCAGCCCAAAATCATCATAAGGAACTCTAGATGACCTCGGGTGCAAGAATGGGATGTTTTACCATAGTACCTACTGGCTGGCCTCATCCGCAGTATGGCAAGACGCAGGCCTGTATCCAGGGGGGTCTAGGGGGTCGGAAATGAACTTTAATATGGTGATGAACAATAATAAGTTTGGTTCGAGACCTCCTAACTTCAGACGCCGCCCTCCTTACATTTTTGGGCTGGCTACCGCCCTGGCAAGACGGTATGCAACCTGTATAGTCGTTTGGGTGTTCAAAGTCAATACTAAATATTTCTAGCAATGTCAACGGAACCGATGTGAAATTGACCATACGAACCCATATAAAATAGATGGATTACAGACGCCATTTGCTGGGTTGCTGTTATATATGATCTTCAGCTCAGTCACTGGATATTTCTCCCATACGTTCAATTCCGCAGATCGGCAAGGATCCTCTGTCTTTATTCTTATGTCATTTTTCCAAAGTGTGCCTTAACGTCTAGACATGAATGTATTAAAATTCATCTTTTTATCACTCGGCCATCTAATAATGTAATAATCCAATAATTTTATTACTTAACATCTTAAAATAACTTCAATTTTTGATGATTTTACAAATTAAAGGAACATTTAAATATAACGACCATATTGAATTTAAATTATAAAGATTGATTGACAGGAAACCTTATTAAGGCCTGTATAAATGCTTTTCGATTTTTGTGCCTATATAACTTACGTTCAGAAAAATGTAAAAATCGAAATCCAGTTCACTTAAGAAATTTAACGCTGTCTTTCCATGATCAAAGTGGTGGGTCTTTTATGTTATCTAATTCAACCTCACCCAGATTATTCAAGACCTAAGGGTAGTTGTTGACTGGCCTCATGAAAAGGACACTCAAACAGATATTTGGAGGGTGCCGTGTCAATTTGGTCGGAGAGGGGGATATTGTCCAATTTATACATACTTGTTGCTATAGATATCTCATATTATGCCTATAATCATATCTAATTTTCACTACTACTAAAGATATAATTTTATTTTAATTTAATGTTTTAAACATTATTATCATAAATTGCAAAATTCTTCTGAAATGTGTGCCTCTCTCACACTTCCTATTTCAGTGACGCCAACTTGAAACGTTACAAAATCCCATTTCGAGAGACAGAAATTCCCATTTTGCATTTGAATTACCCATGCTATACTAATAACATTTTCTATACGTAGAAAACATGAACAGTGAAATCAGTGTATATCAAGTCAGTTTTCTTCAATATATGAGTGAATTATTCAAAAGTTCCGATCGTCAACCGATTAATCAAACAGTTTGGCAACAAGTATTTTCCTTAATTGAAAGAGAGAATTGAAAATGCCTATAAAAATAAGTATATTTTATTTTCCATCACGCTTTTGTGCCATAGATAATAATCTGCTGAACGTAATAAAACTAGATAAATTCCATTGTTCAGTTATTTCATTAGGAACAATTTGAGAATTAAACGTTTCTCATTTTACCTTCTTCCGTTAGTTCTGTTTTTTTTCTTTTATTTCTCTTTTTTAAATACCAAAGTACAATTAACATTCCTTGACAATTATTTTTTGAATTCATAAGTTATTATATAAATTACTTTAACACTAACATGCATTCTATAATAATAAAATTTGACAATTATCATTACCTAGCATCGATTACCTGCTTCACTGGGTTCACTAAATAAAAAGTGAAATGCACAACTCTGTATTCCGTGTATTTGGTACTCGTGAAATATGCTGTATTTGGTGGCATCGATTTAAACGGCATCTGAAAGATCACTGTTCATCTCAGCGACCCCGAAAACTATGGATTCGACACTAATATAAGTCATTTTCGATCATTTATATATATATATCTGC
This sequence comes from Thermobia domestica, assembly GCF_964235325.1. Lineage (NCBI taxonomy): Eukaryota > Metazoa > Arthropoda > Insecta > Zygentoma > Lepismatidae > Thermobia > Thermobia domestica. Next base: position 133,384,267 of record NC_137462.1, on the reverse strand, counting down.
CTCCCCGAAGTTGCTGGGCTCAATTTAGTTTTAAACGGGATTGGAAGTGTCACTGTTCATAATAGCGACCCCCAAAAACTTTGGATTAGACACTAATGTCAGCCATTTTCGATCGTTATATATATATATATATATATATATATATATATATATATATATATATATATATATATATATATATATATCCCCCTACCCCTTCTCCATATGGCGGGGTACGGCATCGAAGTATCACCGTTTATCTCAGGAACCCCGAAAATTATGGATTCGACACTAAAATGGATTATTTTTTATCAGTCTTATGTATATCCCTTTCTCCCTCCCCATATTAAAAAAAAAATGTACTGTTCGTACGTAAAATCGTATGTTACATTTATAAATCCTCTAGTTTTTGAACTTAATGTACAGTAAACCAATAACTGAAAACGTATGTTTTATAATACTTTTTGTGCAAGTGTTCCACCTGTACATACTTTCCGTATGAAACAATATAGGCGATCAGAATCTCACATACAAATGGACGTATATAGCTGACGAAGGTAACATACATGTATGTATGTAATATAAGGAAGACTGTTAGATATCAGACATTCTGCAACGGCATGATGTAACATCTAAGAGCAGTGCCTGTGTAGCATACGAATAACCTATGGTCCGTACTGATTTCTGTAGTAAGCAAGAAGATTCCTTATATTTGTACAATATACCGCTGTCTGGAGAACGGATTTTCCTCAGTGCAAGATGCAGGCTGAATTTGGATGTAAACGGGATCGAAAGTGTCACTGTTCATGTTAGCGACCCAAAAACTATGGATTGGACATTGGTCATTTTAGACACTAATGTCAGCCATTTTCGATCGTTTTGATCGAGTTCGATCGGGGGGTTCAGGAGATTAAGAGTCATATAGTCACTTTCAATTTTATAATATAGATTTCAAGTTTATTAAAGGCTCGTTTGTCTACTCCTTGCTTATAGGCAATCTTGTTAGCGTCAGTGGAATAGATATATTAAAAATCGCAGAAATCCTGTCCTGCCAATTGTTCCAAAAAAACCCTTTATCTCATAATATGGGAATTTTCCCACGGGTCGGAGCTATTTGAATAATTTTGTTTTGTGCATGCACCATGACATATATACAGTGATGAAAATTTTCCGGAAAATTTTCCGATTCATAAAAACATACTCCACATATTCCTACATCGTTGCTTAGTCGAGATGTGAGGTGGAAAATTTTCTTCTATATTTTTCCGGAAAATTTTTCGTTCTTAACAAATATCAGTGATTAAGTAACAATCCGTCAGTATTCATAAAATTGATTGAATTCATATATAGAAATGTAAAAAAGTGACTGATCGTCTAAAGAAACTGAAAATTTTCATGGCTTAGACAATTTTCAGTACTATGTAGGAACAAGTGGAACAATTTTTCATGAATCGAAAAATTGTGTCCCGTACAGTGATGAAAATTTTCCGATTCATGAAAACATACTCCACTTATTCCTACATCGTTTTTAGGTGTGATGTGAGGTGGAAAAATTTCTTGTATATTTTCCGGAAAATTTTCCGTTCTTAACAAATATCAGTGATTAAGTAACAATTCGTCAGTATTCATAAAATTGATTGAATTCATATATAGAAATGTTAAAAAGTGAAAGATCGTTTAAAGAATCTGAAAATTTTCATGGCTTAGACAATTTTCAGTACGATGTAGGAACTAGTGGAACAATTTTGCATGAATCGAAAAATTGTCTGTCCTGTACAGTGATGAAAAGTTTCCGGAAAATTTTGAAATGGAAAATTTTCCGATTCGTATAAACATACTCCACTTATTCCTACATCGTTGTTTAGCCGTGATGTGAGGTGGAAAATTTTCTATATTTTTTCCGGAAAATTTTCCGTTCTTAACAAATATTAGTGATCAAGTAACAATTCGTCAGTATTCATAAAATTGATTGAATTCATATATAGAAATGTTAAAAGGTGAATGATCGTTTAAGGAATCTGAAAATTGTCATGGCTTAGACAATTTTCAGTACTATGTAGGAACAAGTGGAACAATTTTTCATGAATCGAATGAATAAGTGGAGCATGTTTTTATGAACCGGAAAATAAATTAAAATTTTAAATAATAGAATGGGATATTTGTACTCTACGAACTCGAGGTATGTTCTCAGCACTTTGCATACACACACACACAGAGAGAGAGAGAGAGAGAGAGAGTTGAATTGAGTTGATTTTGAGTTTAACGTCTCTTTCAATAGCGAGACTATATAAAACGGTACCAACTGATTAACGTGGAATCCGAGCTACATGAGCTCCCGCTGGGAATCGAAGCCAGGTTTTCCATGCCAAGGCGCGTATGCTAACTGCTTAGCAACGAAGGAGCTCGCAGAGCAAGAGAGAGAGAGAAACACTGTAAAATTTTATTTCCCAACTTGAAAAAGAAAATTTTCAGGTTCCCGAAAGGTAATTGGAAAATTATAATTTGTTGCTGACTAACTTTCCTCTACTGAAATTCAATTTTGTAGCTCTATGTGCAGTTAAATATAGTAGAAAATTTTTCACCTAACATCACTATATATAATACACAAAATTCTCCGGATTATGAAAAGTTTTTTTCCACTTGTTTCTACATCGTGATGAAAATTATCCGATTCATGAAAATTCCTTTCACTTGTTTCTACAGAGCAATAAAACTTTCCGATTCACAAAAAAGTTGTTTTACCTCTTGCTTCAAAATGATGAAAATATTCCGAATCATAAAAAGTTCTTCAATTTTTCCATATAAGGCAGAAAATATTTCGATTCATGAAAAATTGTTGAACTTGTTCCTACATAGTACTGAAAATTGTCTGAGCCATGAAAATTTTCAGATTCTTTAAACGATCTTTCACTTTTTAACATTTCTATACATGAATTCAATCAATTTCATGATTCCTGAGGAATTGTTACTTGATTACTGATATTTTTTTAGAACGGAAAATTTTCCACCTCACATCACTACATATATAGCGACGAAACCGATTATTTTAAAGAATCCTTAATCATTACCGTTTAATATAACTAGTGCGTGAAACATTTTGACTATGTGACTACAAGAAATCCATCGGGAAAGTGATATAATGTGACAAATGTGTTTAGTAAAAACATAGTGAATGAAGAGTTTGTGAAAGTTCTTTTCCCTGAAGTTTTATGTACATTGTTGTGGTATCCGAGAGAAGTTATTTACATTCGGACAAAATATTGAATTCTTTATATGATCTAACCTCGAGTGTCACTACCCTCTGCGAGCATTTTGTGGAACTATGCCACGACTTCTGTGAAACGTAATGTGGGGCTATTTGAAATGAAATGAAATTTTTGAGTTTTACGTCCCACTATTATGCCCACTAGGCTAAAGGAGACTTTGATGATGAGAGATGTATGAAATGGTGGAATGAAGAAAGTGGGAGGAAGCGGGAAAAGCCCGAGGAAACCCACGCACAAAGTTCACTTGGCTGGAGTAGGGTTTGAACACGGGACCCCAACCACCAGGGGTGAACGCCCTACCACTGAATATGGAGCTATTTGAATAAATACATCCGTACTAAAAGTTACGTTCTTCTGCCTAATAAACTAGGTGTAAATTTTATTAATTTCCTTATTGTACTGATAGTTGGTGAGATGGGAAGAAAGTATAAAAGATAAGATGACCGGTTAGAGTAAGATAAGAAGTTTATGAAAGAAACTGTTGATGTAATAGGTCTAATTAGATATACATCTGAGCTAGAGGGCAGTAAATTACATAACGTGCTATTTACAACTTTGTACAGCCAGGGTTAAAAGTGAAGGGGAAGGCGCCCTCCCAAGCCTCCAAAAAAATATGTATGGCGTCCCCCAGATCCTAAAAAATTACAATGGGCAAAGATAGGCAGGAAGACGGCGTGACGTTATGCTGCTGCCCACCGTTCCCCTACCTTTTCAGATCCACTTTTACCCTTGTGTACAGCCATTATCAAAAATTAAAAAAAAAAAAAAAGATTATGGGTTCTACTTATCTTTTGCAAGAAAAATGTATACTGTCTCAGTCATCCAATAATCTCTTACTAAGAGTATCAGCAAAGAATATTTGCATTCTCACAAAAGGATGTACGCACCACGGCCACTGTTCAAGATATCATCAAGTATCCTTATGAAGACATAGAAGAAAATAACTGTTATTCTTCATTATGTAGAAGAAATGGACCTATTATAAAAGCAAAAGTGTCCCGAGAATCGAGACGAAACGAGACAGAATTCTTCGAGCTTCGAGACGAGACGATATTTCTACAAAATTTACGAGTCGAGACGAGAAAATCTTATATCTCGTCTCGTCTCGTGATTAACAATTTTCAGATGCCTCAGCGACTCTGACATCGCGTTTTTCTGTGATATCAACAGAGACTGGAAATTAAAAGAGGAGAAAGATTACGGACATTAATTACGAAAAATATCTACATAAAGAATATTGTTTTTGTAAGGAGAGGAAACTTCGTACATTTGTGAAAAAGGAAATATTATTCACCCTAGCTGTACCGTATTTACTCGCGTAGTTTTCGCACTTTTTTAGACGAAAAAAGTTGTTTTGAAACAAAGTTGCGTAAATTATGCGGGTAAAAAAATTAGCCACATCAGTGAACATCATCTGATTTTTTTCCCAGTCAAAGTAACATGAAAATACCGGTACACATTTTCTTTGTAGCAAGAATTGACAAGAAACAACTAATTCTAAATTTCTACAAAAATAACATTAAAAAATTGATTAAGAAGTCGTGTGGTTTCTTATCTTACAACAATAGCTTTGCTGCTTTGCCAATTGTTCATTAGCTACCGTAATTGATTCCTAGAAAAATGCTGTTTCACAAAAAGTTTCCGCGTGCGCAAATTACGCGAGGAAAATAAAATATACAGAAAATGCCCTTCAAAATTGGGATGCGAAAATTATGCGAGGGCGAAAATTACGCGCGTATTTACGGTATATATTATTACATCAGAAATGCCATTCCCTCAGTGACTCATGATTCACTTCCCCTTAATAATTCTACTGACATTCTTTCCCCCTCTTTACCCTCAAAATGAAATAACATTTTAAAGTTTACTCAATGGTTCTTACCTCCAATGTAAACCTTAACTAACGAGTTTTTTTTTTTTATTGTATAAATTATACAGTTTTATACATATTTCTGGAAAACGCCTTCTGAATGTTTCAACTTAATTGACTGCTCTAAAAATGTCATTGCCGCACTTCTCGTCATAACATTCCCTGTAATTTCATTAATTGCACAAGCTAGACGCATATTGAATAATGATAACTTCAAAAAGAAATACCATGTTTCTTTCTTTAAAAACAAAATAAAGTAAAAGAGTTAAAGAGAAATCAGTAAGAATACCAAAGAAGGAAAAACGATTAACAAAATATGAAAGAAATCTAAGATGAAGAGCAAGGAAAAACTACTATTCATTCCGTTTATTAATAACCTATAAAAATATGGGTTGACAATGAAATAGTTAGGAAATTAAAAAAAAAAAAAAAAAACTCACACCTACAAAAATAGAACAAATGAGCATCCCACTGTCACAAAGGAACTCCGTTATGTAGGGGCCACGATCGTTAATTCATATAGGACCACAAAGACAATAATGCACATTAAAATATTTTACAATAAAGACAGGTGGCTCAAGTTGATTATAAAGCTATGGCTTCAGCACGAGAAATATAAAATGAACAGGCGATGATTGGACGAGTAAATAAGCCGAAGTGAACCAACTCAAAAGCTTCCAGCGTGCAAAACTGCAGGACACAGATTCTGTTGCCGAGCCGAGCTTGTCTCTGGCCGAGTTCTGTCACCAAATATAACGAAATTTATTCTTTAAACAATGGGCTACTTCCCCAGCAAATTTGGTTACCGAGTTACCAATAAATAAAGTACCATACAAGTTAAGTCAAACCTTACCTGTCACTGGCAGAACTCGCCTACTAAATACAGCTAGCTTTACTCTTTTCATGATGGGCTACTTGCCCATCAAATTTAGTTCAGATGCAGCTAGTTGATACCGAGAAATAAAGTATCACATAGAAAGCGAGCCAAGTCTGTCCGTGGCCATGTTTGCCTACCAAATATAGTGAGCTTTATTTTGTAGGTGATGGGCTACTGGTTCACCAAATTTCGTCCAGATCTGGCAAGCATGTAATTACCGAGAAATAAAGTACCACATGCATACACATAGACACATACACTTAGAGTAAAAGTTCCCTTGTGCTTGCGTCGGGAGCATAAAAGTCTCGTACTTCAAATACTTGCAACCTTGAATGCTACCGGGAATAAAAGTCACGGAGTGCAGCCATAGCCACATAGGCAATAACACTATAATCACTTTGCTTATCACTTCCGTATATAATCTAATAGTTTTTAGGTTCATTAAAAATTCCAGGCCTGGATAATTATTTAAGTGCTTATATATTTATATAGTTTATAAGGAGTTCTAATGTTTATATAATTTGTGTAACTTATCTGTATATAATTTGTATCATAATTATCATATTTTTTTATATTGCATATAACCTTAGAGAGATTGCTTTTAAAGATTTACTTCTTAGATAGGAACACTGTTACATTTGCTTCCAAAGTTTAAGAAGCGGATACGTGCTTGTTAGTATAACTGTTAGAACTTCAAGGGGGGAGGTTGGTAGCGTCGTTTTTTTTTTAAATTGGTAACGAACTTTCTTTATTTTAGCTGGAGATCTTTTCGTTCTTGGATGCTGCCACGTGTGAGCCAAATCGTATATATACACCGAGCTGTTTCGCTTGGTAGGGGTTTTTCTGACGCTCTTGGCTACATGGTTACGTTCGACCGATTGTCCTAATGTCTGTTGGATCAACCATTTTTTTTTTTTTTTTTTTTTTTTTTTTTTAGCTATGCTGTTTAAGGCTGGAAGGTTAGGATGGTCTCTCGGAATGACCAAGGATAGGGAATAGGAGTTTTTTTTTCGTAAATAACTAAAGAATAGTTTTCTGGGGAGAATTCTTTTTTGTTTGATAGGTTAATTTTAATCACGCCGAGGTCGTAGGGATATGTATCAAATAGTTTTTTTATATATATTTAGAGATATGTTTTAATCTCTTGGATAGGCCTAATAAGGAATTCTAATTTCGAAATCCAATGGTTTTAGGTTCGAGGCCCCTCTCGAGTTAAAGTTTATTGTTTTCTTTTTTGATTTCCTGATCCTAATCCTGTGTTAGTGATTATCTCTTGAAAAAGAGATAAGTTTCTGGTCTCTATTAGAGCGAGACCTTTATTAGGGCAAGGCCTAATTTTTGGTGGCCAGTTTATTGTCTCGTAGAGAGAGACTTGGCTAGGGCAAGGTCCATATTAAGGGTCAGTTTATAGCCTCGAGAAAGAGACTTGTTTCTTACCTTAACTTAACCTTTTACCTTTATTGTTATTTAGCCAGGGTTTCCTTTTCGCAGGTTCTCTAGATTTCTGGAGTCCTGTGTAGATAGGCCAAGCATTTTCTTTGATTTAAGGAATTGCTTTTAAAGTGAAGGCAAAGTGGAGCTGTGCCGCTGGAGAGGGCAGAAAAACTTATGCCACAGGACCCTTATAAATTAGAGCATACACTAGCATGTATTCGTATTTAAGTAGGGAGTGATGAGTTCAGAGTTCGATCCCTCACCGGTAAAGTTTTCAGAGTCCTGAAAGAGAACTCTTTGCTGCTTCTCATAGATAAATTTTTACCTTTTTGCTCATATCTAGTCTACGAATAAAATATTATAAAAGCCTAAGTAATGCTTCGTTCTTTAAAACAAAAACTTCCCTGTACGGATATTGTAAGAATATTAATAATCATTCCCCTAGACAATTAAGTTTTTGAGAGGAGCCAGTGAAGAAGGATTAATTAGATATAATCCTTTATTCTGTCTTTCATTTGTGTAGTATATTGTTCTTACTGTTCTGTTAGAAGAAGACTAGTGACATAGAGAGGAATTAAAGGTTTTTCGGACCATAGTAGTATTAGTAAAACTTACTTAGTAGTGGCTGAAGAGAAGAAATAAAGGAAAAATTTTTATACTACAATAGTTAAAGCAGATGGCAATCTAGGCTGAAAATGAGTTTCTTACAGACAATTGTCGATGTGTGGTTATACTCGTAGATCAGTTTTTCAATTGCTGAAGGTGGCTACTGAAGCTGTTAAGTGTTAACTGAAGAAGCGCCGTATTTGAACAGATTAACGTTTGAGACGAACCTTACCATTTGAGCCAATCATCATCCACTCACTATTCATATCAGTTCACGTCACTCTGTTCGTCCTCCACCATATCATGTTTTAGTCATGTCAATGATGCTTAACGGATGAGGATTTGGGCTTTCTTACAGAGAGGATAGGGTGTATAAGGCTTGGCGAATGTACAGGCGAAATTTGATGCCAGCAAGGTATGACAAAAAACAGTAAGGTGACGATAGTTTTAGAGCACTGCTACACTGAGAAAAATAAGCAGTAACCTAGTGGAGGTTAATGGCTAATTGGGCTGCTAGAACCAGTTAATAATTTGCAGCAGCCCTTCTGAGATAAAAAAAGGTTAACTTTACAAGGTAACCGGTAAAATAAATCGAAAAAGTTTACTGGAAAATGTGTAGAAACAATACAGTGTTTGGTTACCTTGTAACCTATAAAATAGGTTAGAAGAAGGTAACCAATTCAAGAAGGTTAATTTAATTTAAAACACTCAGTTGTTATTAACCGATTTTCACACAAGGTAAATTTAACCCTCCAGAACTTGTTTACTGGTAACACTGCATTACTAGAAGCACAAACAGCAACGTCGCCATTTGCAATTTTACAAACGAAAAGTCTTAACAATTGTGAATACGTCCGAAGAAATAGGAAAACAGTTATTAAAATATGGATTCTATATGAATTAATACGGAAATGTGAAAGAAAGTTTATTTACGAAAGTTTATACATTTTCTGATATTTAAATAAATATGTTCTTTTCAGTCATGTCTGTAGTACAAATAATCACACGAGATGGTAGCACTGCTAACTATGTAACTGCCGTCAAAACATTCATACACTTATACTAATAATTTCGTGGCGGATTATAGAAAATATAATACGTTGTACATTGCTTATAGTAAAGAGTATGCGCACACAAATTCTCACTGTAAGTTGTTATATATTTCTGATAGGGGTACAAGAGTAATACAAACGTAGTCTTCACTCGTACTGGTAACCTTGAGTCACTCCGTCTCCACCGTCAGTATTAACGCACTGTCCACAACTACCTGGTTGCTTACAAACGCCGTCGCTGTATCGCTACTTGCAATGATCTTTCTACCACCACTCATCCCATAAAGTACTGGAAGAGGTTCCACCAACTCGCTGGTCGCTCATCTCGAACATCTTATCCTCTCTTAGATGGAGACGAACCACTTACTGACGATACAGCTAAAGCAAACGCGTTTGCTGATTATCTTCAAGGAATTTTCACTCCGCTTTCGCCTGATCCGTCTCTTCGCCGTCATCCAGCAGATAATTTAAATCTTTCATCACCAGATCTTCTATCTAATCTCAATCATCATTTACCAGATAACAATCTTCTCAGAGCTCCTATTACGGTGGAGAATATCCGCAGCACAGTCGCCATCAAACGCAACTCCGCCCCAGGTTCTGACCGTATTTTCTGCCGCCATGTTAAAGAGGCTCCGTATGTTCTTCTTTATTTACTTGCTGCTGTTTATACGTTTATTTTATGCCAGCCTTCATAATGACGAAATCATCAATTACTCGCATGTTTCCCAAACCAAATAAGCCACACCATGCTGTCTCTTCGTATTCAAGAGCCTATTCAGCTCACCCTTGTATTTAGCAAAATTCTGGAACGAATCCTTGTCATACGTCTACACCATCATCTTTCAGCTCATAATCTTCTTCCTCTTCCTCAAGCAGGATTTCGGCCCTCATACAGTATCAATGATCAACTTATGCGCCTAACAACCAATATCACAATACAGTTTAACATATTTAAACCTTCCTGCCTCGTCTTATTCGATCTGGAAAAACCTTTTGATAAGGTGTGGCATCTTGGTCTTATATACGAACTCTTTTCTTTCCGCCTTCCTCTATGTTATATCCGTTTCATATATCAACAATCACCTCTCATATCCCGTTTTTCTCCATTGTGGTGTTCCTCAAGGTTGTCCTTTATCTCCGTTATTATACCTGTTATATGTGGCCGACTTTCCACCATTACCAGGCAATATCAGCTTATATCAATTTGCCGATGACGCCGCCTTTCTTGCAGCAGCTAATACTATTCAGGAGATAAACCACATACTGCAGCTTGCTATTGATACATTTCTTTCGTGGTGCAGACCTGGCAACTGAAACTCAATGCTGCCAAAACACAATCCATCATCTTTCTTCCTCCGAACAAACGTTCTCGCGTCTACCGCAACCCTGCCAACTCCTCTGTTCATATAGACAAGGTTCCTCTTCAGCCTAAAACACTGTGACTTATTTAGGGATAGTCTTTGACAGACATCTTAAATGGACTGCCCATCTCAAGTCCATCTGCACCAAAGCCTACAATCGCCTCAACCTTTTACTCCGTGTCACTGGTACTACCTGGGGATTGAACACACACACGCTCTTAACAACCTACAAAGTTTTTCTCCACCCAGTTCTCACGTTCGGTTTTACCGCCTGGATTGCCGCTGCTCCCTCATTTTATACCAGACTTCAAATTCTTGAACGGCACGCCCTGCGCTTAGCTTTCCATATCCACTTTCCTAGCCCAACACATAAACTCTACGATCGCACTTTATTCCTCCACATTCTTTATCACCTTGAAACTTTACGCCTTCGATAAATTTCTTCTCGGTTTCAAACTCATCATCCCCTGCTTCTAGACTCAATGCATCATTTTGCTTTACATCCTTCCAATGTCCTCCGACATACCCCTCTTTCATTTCTCTTTACCCTCTACCACTTCTCCTTACCCTCTGACAGTCTCGACCATCTATTCATCACAGACTACATCACAGCTACGGCATCACCTTGCATCATTTCATCTTATGCACAGTAGTCCTCTTGTTTAACTGGGCTTCCCCTGTCTCCATCAGATCCGGTGTTGCCCCCTTATCAGAAGATAACCCACATCTGTTTTGCTAACAAAACCCGTTGTCATGACGTCTAGTGCACGCAATTTCCATTCATCCCATCCACCTCAAGCTATGATTATGGTTAACGGCCATAATGTCCACCTCTTCCTTCAATATTTGATTTACTGCTCTCTTGATCAGTAAATGCCCCCCCCCAATATATTTATGATTATGAATAATGTAATGTTGAAATAAATTTTAGTAAAACTAACAGTACCCATCCATACTTCCTAATAGCTATCATTCCTTCACTCCACATCCCGATATAAAGGACGGTACTCTTTGGGCGGGAGCTAGTTGTCCGTGACTAGCAAAAAAGTACGTCTCCCTGTATGTATATGTACTCAATAAATGAATAAATATTAAATATATTTACACTCAATAAATGAATAAATATTAAATATATGTAAATGAACCACCTTAAAGCGCAATCCAACTTTCATATATATGAAGCACTTACCCGAAAAAAGGGCAAAATCCTTTAAACGGGACGACGGATACAAAAACGCACGATTGAATGATAATCTTAAAAAGTTGTCATTTATTTTCATATTACATTTTTTATGTGTATTGACAACCGTCAAAGTTATTTGAAGGGACAATACCAATTAATTTAACCAATTCAATATGTGTTATAATAACCAGAATACTCGATTACTACAGTTGACGCACCGTGTTTCATCAGCCGGTAGTCAGTTGTTCCAAATGCTAATTAGGTTACCGGTTACAGGGTATGGTCGGTGATAGTAACTATGTGATCGATTAGCGTACCCCTGTGAGTTATTACATTGTAACCTATCAATATAAACCTTTAACGCAAGGTTGCAATCACCTTTTAGGCTTGGTTGCTGGGACATACGACTTTGCTGTCCCTATATTGACAAACTAACTTGGTTACTGTCCACCTTTTTCTTGTTTACTAGTAACTTTTTGTGTGTGTGTGTGTGTGCATGAACAACATACAGAAACTTTGGATGTGAGATACACGGGGCAGCTACTAGGTTTTTGATAATACACTTACATTCAGTAAACGCTGTTCGGCTGGAAACGACAGAGATTTGCATTGAAAGAGACGAAATGACTTGGTCACTACGCAGGACTCCGCATCAGTACTTTCCTAACCATAATCAGCACAAATAACAGCAGTCACATTACACGACATGCTGGTGGGCTTAAAATACTGACATTTAAAGTAGCGGGTAGGACTGGGAATGAAGCAACGTATGTTTAATTTACAACATTCAGTCTTCACGATTTCTGGAGGAGTAGGCAAACTGAAAATAAGAATCAAATAACTAAGTAGCAACAATCCACCTCACTTCTTACTTCTAATGCGAACTACTACTACACGTTGATTAATATTTCTTGAGTTGTGCGTATTTCTTATAAACTTGCGCCGAAAAGAGCCTTGTATAGTAATACTGTATATAGGGCAACGTACTAAGTTGTGTTAACAAACAAGTACATTGCTATATTGCGCTAAACTACTGTGTATATGAAGACACAATCAATGTGGTGTATTCTCAGTGCCCAGTACATTTTTGGGAGAAGATTTGTTAATCTCTGTTCCCAATAAATGTCCAAAGAATCTTACTTGTAATTTGCCAAATTCATAATTAGGGTTTCTGATCAGTTATTTGCAACATTATCATCTCTAAATTCCTTTTCTATAATTGCATATTTGCTTTTTTTGGAAACGAGAGTTAATAATCGCCAATTATATAAGTTAAATATAGGGTCTGTCAGAGAAAGAAATCCGCCTGAGGTCTAGTCCAATAACATCGTTTTCCTAGATGGGTGTAAACAGCAACAATCCATTGAAAGTCGTTCAAGCAGTTGGACAGTCTGCTTCCAGTTGCCCGTCAATTGGTTGAGAAAGATATATATTCTTCTCTTCTCCAGCAGCAACTATCAACGGGACAAGGTCAATGGCACACACACACATACTAGGAGAATGGCCAACAAGAAAGGGAAAGCGGAATACTCCGTAAACCGGAAGTTTTGAATCATTCAAGGTGTTCACCTGGAGAGCGATTACCTAACCCACATAAGAAACATTTAAAGAAAAAGAAACAAAAACAGTTTTCTATCTGCTTCTGTCGCTCGTGCTCCTGCTCTGAATCCAAAGAATGACTTTTGGATTTTCAAGCAGAAGGGGAAAAGTGAAAACTGTTATTACATCTTTTCTTTTTCTCCTAATATACATACAAGCTCTTCAGTAATTTGTTTTCAATTGTACTAGAGGGCAAGTTACAAATTGATCGTAAGTGAAATTTTTTAGCGAATGAAACAAATACTTTTTCTTATTCCATAAGAAGTTATTGAAAGAATGCTTCAAAGAGAAGAAGAAAAAAGGAAACTAACGGCGGTCAACCAAATTACCATGCATAAAACTAAGAAAACATATAGCGTTAACAAGACGTGATCAGCCTAAAATCCATATTGACAATGAAATTTCTAGAGAAAAAGATAACTAGAAAAGAAGTCAAAACATTGGACAACGACTGTTTCTGTATGTGAAACATTTCTAATTGGCGAGTGCTTAGGAAGTTGATGATTAGTTAACATTTCAATGATGAAACACAAATATAATATAATGCATTTATATTCATAGTGTTAGTTGTATTAAAGCTGTGGAAATACGTAAGTGACATGTTTGTACCTTTTGTGTCAAGAAGGATTATCCCAAAATTTGTTACATTTACATTCAGATCTTGTAAGGATTATGAAAAATCTTTCGAAGGCAACCATACGTTATTTTTATTTTATTTACGTGAATAACTTAAAACCATTGAAGAATATTGAGAACTTAAAATGTGAGTGAGATATTGTCGGTAAAATGCTTTATTTGAAATTAATAGTCGTTTTCAACATCTTTTGTATAGTGTAGAAATTTAGGCATCCAATAATTATGGCGTCATAAACAACAAACCAAAATTTCTAGTCTCTGAGGAAATGGCTGGAAACAGTTATTTACTTACTTAATTGCATTTTATAGATACTACCTGGCTAACATTTTATATTTTTAATTTTCTTCATAATCTTTAAGATATTCACTAAAATTGAACACGTGAAGTAAGCTTTGTGAAGAGTTTTAAGAGTTATTCATATCAATGCCATGTCTTATCCCTAGTCTAGAGTTTTTAAAAGAAACATCTGTACCACATTTCAAGCTCTTTAATGAACAGACACACAGAGAGAAATATCGAGAGCTGCTTCTGCATGGCAGGAGATCTGCAATTTGTGTTGTGGTGCAGATTTTGTGTATTACGATGGAGCCAGGTCAGCCTACTTTCTGCATGCGTGCTACTTTTCTTTATACGTATATTCCGTACACCTTTTCTGGTCTCTTTATTATTTTTATGTAAAATTTAAGCCTAGATTAAAAAAAAAAAAATCTTAAAGTTATCAGTGTCCTTCTGCATCACGAGAAGTCTACGAAGAGCATAATAGAACAATATTTAAAATAAATTTAGTGTTGGAGTACATTGTGTAATGACTTGAGTATCTTTAAACTTTGATACCTACCTGTAGTGTGTGAAATTTCTCGTCTTGTTTCGATTCTCCTGTCGAAAATCAGACGATCATATCAACTCTCGCCTCATTTTCGAGCCAGCACTCGAACGAGACGACTAGGGACGGGCAATGCTAATGATCACACGGATTTCCTGATGTATAAGTGAGTGAAAATGAGAAAGACAGTGGATTTTGACACACTTTTAAAAGACAATACACGGATTATTTTATTTAATAGAGCCACTGTGACGTAGTCGTAAGGAGTCTACTTGCTTAACAAACGACCGGCGTTTGATCCCCACTGATGAAAAAAAATGCAGTTCAGAAGTAGTGCTACTTATGAGACGAGAAGAGACTTCTTTCAATATAATGTGTCCACTTATATAGCATTTTTTTATCCTGGCGTGAATTCAATGAGCCATTCACGAATATCCCCATCATAATGAAGGGTGTCCTATTATATTTAAAGTAACAGAAAGTCCCCGTTTTCATTAAGCAGGAAACATAATACTGTCTCCTGTAGTATTTTCAAATACCGCTCAGCAGTATGATTGGTATCGGTGAATATTCAAAACTGATTTAGTAAGAAGAGTGACTATTACCCACACCCCATCATAACTTTGTCTGAAAGATTATTTTTGGGAGTAACCTCTCGGGTACTCAAATACCAATGATTCTTACAATTAACGTGCTAAATAACCAAAAGACTGACCTTCCCACCAAATAGAATGATGAGTTCATTTTATATTGGTCCCAAGTTCTGGTGCAGAAATCCATACGTCTTCGAAAAGTTTCGGCTTCAGATTTACTTTTAAATTTGTATATACATGCCAGTCTTTTTGCATGCAAAGGACGGTGTTATGCATCAATTGATCAAGCGCCAAAATATGGTTCTGAGATATTGAAGGAAACTCAAATATGTTACTATTACAATCCAGTTCTTGACCCTTGGTCGAATAGCTTTCCCTCAATGTTTAAGCAAATGGCAGGGTTTCAAACATTTTTTTAACATTATTTACATTGTCACCTAAACACTGATATAAAAAACTCGAAAATCGAAAAATGGCGCTTGGTCAATTGATGCATAACACCGTCCTTCGTAGAATTGGTGTTTCGGCGTGTACCGTATGTTGGACTCTTTGTGAATGTTGCCAAGACTATTGATGATATTTTTTCATCTCTATCAGTTTTAAGTCTACTACTTTAATTCCATGCTCACAACACTATCTGTTTCAATGAATTTCGCGGCCTACCAGGATGACAGTTTGTAAAGTTAATAGTTGGTCTATGGCTCGTTTCATTTATCCTTTTTTTTTTTTTTCTAAGGACATTAGATCATTTCCATATTTTTGTGCCTCCTAATTGCCATTGCTATTTACTTGTAAGAAGGAAAAGCTATGGTGAGTATTCATGTTCATAACTTTAAAAATTACACATATATGTAAAATCTGATTATGTAACGGGATTCAGGAAAAGTTCTGTCACTTTAATATATATAATTTCTTTCCATTTTGGTCCAATATGGTAAATTGAAGATAGTAACAATGAATTGAGTGTACTCTCAAAGATCGTTCGTTAACTCAATGTAAGGTGGTGAACTCAAAATGTTCGACATCTCCCCGTTTCGGAGAAAGAAGGGCGCGCTTTTACTCGTCTAATATATATAACAAAGATATCTATGAAATTGTTCCTCTTAAAAGAAACTGTAAAATATTCATCCCTTCTTATCCACACAAACTCATAAAAATTGTGTTCCTCCTGTTTAGCAAATGTCAATACACAATATATGCATCTTTCTTACATACATATTAAAGAAGAATATACGGAATGAATGATTACAAATTTTTGGATAAACTAACAAAGTAAGATACATTAAGACGGATTACAGTTTGTAATTGTAAAGACAAGAAAGCTTTCACATTTTTTTCGGCCAAGTGTCTCCACAGAGAATCGAATCCAGGACCACTCGTTCCAAAGGCAAGAGCGTTAGTAACCACACTACACGGGGTCATCATTATCCTAAAGGACTTTTCATTCTTAGCTTCTTTTTGCTCTCCATTTCCTTCAATCTTATACCCCTATACATTATTAACATTTCTGCATCTTCTCTAATTCTTTTTTTTAAACTTCCTTTATCTCTATTCTAGAATCTATTTGTTTTGCCTTTTTTAAATCTTAGTTTACTATATACAATTCTTAAATTTAACTTTATTCTTTTATTTATTTTTTCCTCAACTTTTCTTCTATTATCAAACCTTTTAGCTCTGTTTCTTTCACAATCGTGCCGTCACCTGAAACTGCATAATGTTCTAAATTTTGCTACTATCATTTAATGTTCGTCTATTTCAACCTATTTAGTATTTCTGTTCATCGAATGAAGACTTTCAGGTCTATTTTCCTATCTTTTGTTGCTTGGATCATATGTTGTCAATCACTAGCGAGTTCTGTCGTTGAAAGTTCACACATGCTCCTCTCATTTCGTTGTTCCTTAATCGTGTCAGTCTGCTATATATTGCCACTCTGTCAATTCCCTACAAAAGTATACGGATCACTCATAAAATTATACATTCTCTCTATCTATAATTTAATATATTTTAAAGATATTTCTTCCAACAGAATTAAATAAATTATTAGTTCCAAAATCACTTTAACGGTAAATCCTAGGGGAGGGGATGTATAAATAAAAACTAATAAATCCTAATACCTTTCGAAACAACTAACCAATCTCGATCAAATTTTCAACATATATGATGGTCGGGCCTTGGGCGTTTTTTTTTATCGTGGAGAGAGGGAGATATATGTAAAAAAATAAAATTAAAATGACTGCCTTTGTGACTTCATCACTCTTGAACCAACCGACCGATCTCAATCAAATTTTCAACTTACATGAGTTTAGCGGCAGGGATTACTTAGGCTATTCACTTTGACGATGCAACGTAGGGAAAGGGGAGAGAAATTTAAAAATGGTCCAAAATGAACGATATTAGTGTTGAATACATAGTTTTCGGGGTCGATGAGAGAAACTGTGACACTTCTGATGCTGTTTCAATCCAAGTTCAGCCCTAATAGTTGGGGAGGGGGCGGTTCAACGTAGGGGAGGGAATAAACATTTAAAACTGATCGAAAATAACTAATATTAGTGTCAAATTCATAGTTTTAGGAGTAGCAGAGATTAACAGTGACAATTCTGATGCCATGTGCCGCAGTAGGGAATTGGGGGAGGGAGATAATAATAATCGAAAATGACCAATATTAGTGTCTAATCCATAGTTTTCGGGCTCATTCAGATGAACAGTGACATTTCCAATTCGGTTTAAATCCACAATCAGCCCCGCCACTTGGGGGAGGGGGAGAAAGATATTATATATACAGTGAAACCTCTCTAAAGCGGACAGCCGTGGGGAATCAAAAATTGTCCGCTATAGAGAGGTGTCCGCCTTACAGAGGTTTCAATATTTTCTTACGTAAATTAATAAACAAGGTAATATGCAATAAGAAAAATGTTTTTGCATGCATCACGCATTTATGAATATTATCAAAATGATACTGTACCTGCATTATCTTGCGTCATCCAATTCCCTATGTTCGAGGCAGAACATGGGAATTAGATGTTATAGTTCTCTGCACTTTACACTTATAGCTACTTACTACGTTTTCGGTTTGTTGCTTTAATTTGTGAGTTAATTGCAGTCCAGTAATGGCCTATTTTAAGATAATATGCGTACCCGTGGTCAAAAATACCAAACTTGTCTTCTGCTTGGTTAGAGATTTCAGCGGGACAGTAGAATGATGTGTCATCCCAAACGGATGGCAACTGTCAATCGCTTTTGTTTCTGAAACAGGTTGGGTGGGAATGAAATGCAAGCAAAGGACATAAGGGTGTTGTGAAACAGAGACCCTTCCTGAGGGTTGCTGAACAGACAGTTGAGGAGGCAAAATGTTGTTACATCTTCATGTTCTTCTTTGGTGACATAGTATGAATTACTAAAAGTGTATTTTTACTGTACTTTTCAACTTGTTTTTAGAATAAGTGTCCGTAATAGAAGGTAAATAATATCTATAAAAGACAAGAAAGACTGTCCGTGTCCGTACTAGAGAGTGTCCGCTTTAGAGAGTTTTGCCAATATGTTTTTTCCTATTACGATGTTTGGGGATTACAAAATATGTATGTTACGGGAGGTGTCCGCTTTATAGAGGTGTCCGTTAGTAGAGGTTTCACTGGAAAATGGAAAATGGCCATTATCAAATGGCCACTATTTGTAGTTTTATGGGTCGCTTAGATGAACAGTGATACTTTCGATCCCGTTTAAATTCAAATTCAACCCCGCAACTTGGGGAGAAAGAGATATTTAAAAATGATCGAAAATGTCCGATATTAATGCTGAACCCATATTTTTGGGGGTCGCTGAGATAAACTGTGCCACATCCACTGCCATGGCCCGCAACATGGGGAGGGGGAAATATATATTTATAAATGATCGAAAAGGCCAATATTAGTGTCGAATCCATATTTTTCGGAGTCGCCGAGATGATCGATAATCTTTCCGATGCTGTTTAAATCGATGCCATTAAAAATGAAAACAGGATATTCCACGAGTACTAAACACATGAGATACGAAGTTGTGAATTTAAATTTTCATTTCAACTCAGCGAAGCGGGTAATATATGCTAGTATGAAATAAAATAGTCATTGAAAATTAAAAGTGCGATATAGAAGAAGTAAATAAACAGGGGAGAAAGAGCAAGTTACACTTATTATACTTGTAAAGAGCTAGTACATGTTAATGAAACTTATTATATTTCATAGATTGTAATTTCATCTTCCTAATGAAGAAAAAGAGTGAAGTTTGATATTAAGACGAAGATATTTTTTTTAATCTTTGAAACGTATCAGTTTTGATGTAAGTACATAATGCAACATACCTACTTTATATAGAATATAGCATATACTATGCTCTTCATATGTAACATATTTGCCAGTATATAACACGTATTATCCTTTCTCTAAAAATAAGTTCTTAAAAAAAAGATAGAAGAAGAACAAAAAGAAAAATGCATTTTATATACCCATTTAAACATTTAGATAGTTCAGTATTTATACAATTTTTGGATTTTGTGCAATTTGATTTATTTCTTGCTTCCTGACGGCGTGCAACAATATTCTATTTAAGCAAAAGACTAAGTGACTGAGTAAATACCAGTACGAGTGTATATTCTAAAAATAACAGTGTTTTCTTGCTGAAAATATCACTTTATATTTTCAAATGTATTATGCAGTGAAAATACTTTTTTCTTCAAAAATCAGTGCAGGAAATGTGAAGTATTTCCTACGCCGGCAAATGCAATATTGACTTTTTCTATGGAAGTACATTAAGCATAGACCTAGTAGAGATTATCTTCTACAGCGTAAGAGGTACAAATGAATAGGCCTAACACGTAATTGGTGCTAGATAGTGTAATGGCAAGACGACGAAGTTTAGAGAGCCATTGAATTTATTTGTTAAAAAGACAACTGAGTAATTATATTGAAAGAATTTCTTCTTTAATGAGTTCTAAGATGTAATATTAGACGATATAATAATTTGAGTGTTTTGTGGGAAAACCAAATGTCTAGATTGACTGAAAGATTGTTAGAGTCCCAGTTGTAAGTTGATGTACGAAATTGTATCAGATGAGTACTTAATAAATAAGTAGGATTGAAGGTAGTGTTATGTTTTAACTTTAACGGTCAACGTGTACAAGCTGTTATAAGATTTCATGATATGAGATTAATTTGGAAAAGTCTAATCTGAATTAGTGTCTTTTCGGAAACGCTGGTGAACTAATTTATCGGTAGTATCATATACAAAATATTTAGGGGAAGGGGTCATGTCATTCTGCCAAGGACACACGTGCGAGCTAAGTTTTTCAACAAATTCAACTCTTGCGTAATAAAAACTGTACCTCTGTGCCATCATTTTAATTAAGACTTAAACCGAAACATGGATCTCTGAGATCAAGTGGTAAATTTTAAAACACAATGGTGGCAACCCTGGTTGCTCGTGAAGGTTTAGATTTATTTGGTCCTTTTATTATAAAAGACCTTAAATTCATTCCAAAGTAAATATAATACAAAATTGAGTTATGGCTCTCTAAGACTTGTGCTTCTCATAACGTTTCTGAAACCCATGTTTCGGCTAAAGTGTTAATGTTTTTATAGTTTGGAGGTATTAGGCGAATCTTCAATAGGCGAAACTTAAAGCACCATGATATTCCCACGCTACGAATAGGATTCTATCTTCCCCCATCTTAGGCTACACAAGAGGGATGAACTTGAACTTAAATGACATTGAGAGTGTCATTATATGAAAGCTATGAATGAACACACATATAGGTTATTTTTATTTTTTTATTTTTACACATCATCCCTTCCCACATAATTCTTCAGCCTAATGCAAGTAGCAGAAGATTTTGGACTTAAATGACATCTGGAGCGTCACTATTCATCTCGCGATCCCGAAAACTTATGAATTGAATACTAACGTAGGTCATTTTCGATTATTTTTACATCGCCTCTCTTGCTGAAAATGTTATAAAATCCTAAGATAGGCCAGGGACCACTCAATTATCAAAAATTATAAAATGAAATAAAATAAAATCCTTCAGTGTAAAGTCCCACGATTATGCCCTTAGGGCTAAAAGGAGACGGATTATTAAGCCATGTGAATGATGATAGAAGAACCGGTGGAATGAGAATGTGGGAGAAACGGGAGTATCCAAAGAAACCCTACAGACATGATATTTTCCCCGACAAACTTACTTGGCCAGAGACCATACCAGGAACTCCCCCTACCAGAAGTAAGCACTCTACCACTGAATTATTGTGTCCCTCGAAAATTATGAAAATCAATACTGCAGTCTAGTAGTAGTAATTCAGCAAATATAGTTATATTCATTAAAAAAAAAATTAAACATATGAATTGAGCAAACACAAAATACAGTATAATTAAATTCATTTGAACTCCAGTCATTTGAATGGTAAAACAGCCGGATCAATATCATAATATTAAAAAAAATACACTAAAAATTGTTGAAATGTGAACTGTATATGTTCTTTTGTAAAAACATTTTGTTCTTGTAATTCCTATAAATGTATATATCATATAACTAACAACTCAAAATGTATGTAAGTAAGCATTTTCTGTGTTTTTCCTTTAAATCCTTTCTAGTAGAAATGATTTTATTTTCAATAACTTATCTAGCAAAGAATAAAAACAATTTTAGAGATTTTTAAAATCAGCTACATAACTATTTTTTAATGATTGGCCCCAGTTATTCGGATTTCTGCATACCCTGATTGTGTCCAGAATTCATTATTTCCGATAATTGGAGTTTCATGGTCTTCCATTAAGTGTAAGTCTCCATTATAATGCTCTTAAACTTATTGGTTCCTTTATTTCTGTATTAACCGTTTGCTGCAAAAGTACTCTATTAAGTTCATATGTGGTGTTCAGGGCACAAGAGAATCAAGTTCAATTACTTAAATTGTAAGCAAAAAAATGACATAAAGTTTTGATTGAATTAGATTAGAGTTTAGCGTCCCATTCAGTATCGAGGTTTACCTACAACTTAAATGCAGGTCCAAACAATGAACTCCAGCCGGAAATCGAATCTAGATCTCCTACCCTAAAACCGTTTAGGGTCTCGGCGCATATATAGGCCTATTTTTTAGTGTGTCTGTGTGTGCGTTCTGCTGTTCGTTCATCTATTACTGTCTTTCTGACCGTTGTTTAGCAAGTGAGCGATATAAATAATTGTAAATAGGGTCAACTTACATCCATGAGGTAACCACAAACAATATTCTTTTTTCCAAATAAATCCACAAACCTATATTTAATTTAAACTTAGACATTTTTTACTTTGATTAAATCTTATTGTATTATTCACTTCATCTGAGTACAATCTTGGTCCAGTCTTTATTACACTTTTTCTCTGTATTCAAAAAACGAGAGAAAAATACAATATATATTAAGAAAAATAATTTGTGGTCAACCTTTTGAGAAGAAGATGCATATACCTGGAGGCAGTGGTGTACATTGAACCTTCAGATCAGAGAAGAAGAGAGAGAGAGAGAGAGAGAGAAATGCTAAGAAAGAAAAATTGGAGAATGAAAAAAAAAAAGACGGAGAAAGTTATGTGGGCAATTTCTTTGTGTCGTAGTAGTAGCATCCAGCTTGTCTACTGGAATGAGAGTTCAGTCGTAGCCTTGCGGGCTACGTAACTTTTTTTTTTTTTAATGAATCTCGTTTAATATGTATCTATATCTGTTATAACTTTCTACTCTTAATCCATCCTGTTAAAGTTATATGTATATAATATATATGATCATCACCACGAAAGGAGGAAATATGTATTCTTGCAATCTTGCAAGACTTGCATTACACAAATGGCATCGTATTTTAAAAAATCACTAAAAAATTTCTCTTATGTGTAGTGTTACATACGACACAGACTCTTGTTACTATTGTAATACTGTGCATTGTTTCCTGCATCATGACGATGATATGCACTTTTTTTCTCGAAAAAAAAGTAAGAGAAAAAAATCTGTTACCTCAAAAAGCACAACAAGATTTGCAGTATTTGCAATATGACATTGCAAAACAGAATCGTAAGGCTTATGTCTTGTAACTTGCAGTTCCGCCTGCATCCATTGTTTATTGTCAACTTTCACTCACTGTCGGTTTGACATGTTAGAAACTACAGACGGAGAATGACAAGTAATAGTTGTTTTTAGTATTATTATTATTATTATCATTGGCGGTGCAGTAGAAATGAGTGCAGGGTTCTTACTTTATGTTTGTAGAATTCGCCAATTATACTTAACTGATTTCAACCTACACTGTAAAAAATCGTGTTATTTCAACGACATACCTATGTGTTAACATGATTGTGTTAAAATATAACACAAATAAGTGGTTAGAACAACTCACTCTCCATTTGGAGTTGTGTCAAATGCCGGTAGTTGAAATGACACACAATATGTGTGTTAAATTAACACAAGTGTAGAATCTTCGGTGTTGTTTTCTGCGTGATTGCCAAATATGTTGGGCATCTAATTATAAAGGCTTATGAATTGAAGCTACAGACAAACACAGTAGAAAGAAATACTTAAACAAATCCAGATATACGTAAAATTTCATTTCCCACATTTGATGCATTTATTGCTTTTTTTTTTTTTTTTTCTAAGCGATTGTGTACTAGAGGCAACAAACGCATCAACTTTATTAGATGGCAACTGGCGCCGATCATTTGAAAGTGAATATGGAAGAACTACAAAATAAAGTAAATAGACAGTCGTCATTTTGTCATAAAATTACATGGCGAGCAAATTTTATCTTATCCCAAACGGTTATCGTCGAATATACGCGGCTTAAAGGAGAACTCTGATTAGCCAAATTTAAAAGACCTAAAAAAATTTATCCCTCTACAAGTGACGTTTTCTTCATTGCCTCCGTGGCCAAGTTGGAAGAGCATGGTAATCGAAAGGTTGGTGGTTCGTGCACTCCACCCGCCACTGGAGTATTTTTTTTTTTTTTTACTTGCTTGAAGTGTTTTTTAGACTCAGCATAATGTAAACACATTACACATATAGGCGATTTAACATATTTTGAGGGAGTAATATTGTGGTTCATTATCGCTTAAGGCACGGCTCAACACCGGTTGTGTGTTAAAGACGTAACACACCTCCTGTGTTAAACGTCAACACCGCGGGCTATGTGTTGAACTAACACCGCATAGTGGTAGTCACGCTGGAACCACTGCCTTGTGTTAAAATTGAGTTGAATTAACACAACCATTTTTTACTGTGTAATAAAATGAAAGGATAGTTATAAAGCATTGATACAAACAAATACCATGATTTATGATCCTCCCCCCCCCCTCAAAAGTTGGACTTACATGGTTAACATACTTGCCTTGGGTAGGAGATCCAATTTGGGTTAAACTATGCTAAGCTGTAGATGGACGTCCTAAATTGTTTTGGTGGTGAAAATCCATGTTTAACACCAAACAATTAGAAAATTATTGACAAACTTCCGCCGTGTAGTTAGTTACTGGATCTCTACTAATATAATAGTTTTGCTGATAATTCATTCCACAAAGACATCCTTTCAACCGATAAGAAATTATGTAGTAAAGATATAGAGAAGAGTAAGAGAAGATAAGAGTAAAAATATAGCGCTAAGGAGAAGTGCTATTTAAAGTGGGATTTGGACTACTACTCGGATTTGTATCCGAGAGAATTACTCCACACCGAAACCACACAGAGAGAAAGCAAGCCCTTTAGCTACTACTCGAGCACAAAAAGTCACACAATTTTCTAGTTGAACGTGAAGCAATTTAACCCTTTATTGCACGAATTAATTTTGGTCGTGTTGAAATTATTTTTTCTTCTTTCTTTCTTTCTTTATGAATTACGTAGATAAATGTAAATAATATCCGATAATATGATTTTTAATGTTTTTACTTCTGGGTTATCAAGTTACAGGATAGATGTCATGGTTGTATTACACTACTGACAACAGAGTTTAGTGTCAATATCAGCAGAAACCATGTGGTATGGAAGATTGTGAAACAATTATTCTTTTTTTAATGTTAAGAGAACAAAAAAAGGTTTTGTGATAAAATTTACAAATAAGAAACGTGCACGTTTTGTGCTTTCTATATGCTTTTTGACGCTCTCTGACACTCTTTGTCCGACCTATACCACTAGACGAAAAATGTGTGGTAGAAAGCTTAACTCCATTGGTGCCACATGGCATCGACGTGCGCTATTCGCTAATGTACATTTTTTTTTAAGAATATCATTATTATTGTTATTGATTCACTATGATGCCAATTGGCATCAAAATGCATTTTAGGGTTAAATTCTGATGGATGTAGAGCTTCAAATTTATCTATTAGATATACAAGGGCTGCTTTTTTCAACCAGCGCTAAGCCACCAGAGGGTAATCTTGTTGACGTAATGGGAAGAAGACGAAAATGTTCATTGCACGCCGTTCACTCCCCACACTGATGGACACTCTCTGCTTTAAAACACGTCGATAGCAATCATAGCACCCATCAAGTATAATTAGATTTCTAGGCGCTCATCTTGAAATTTCAGGGAGCTTAGCAGACAATGCAGACTCGTAATCAATGCCTTTCACGAACCACATGATTCACGCATTCTGCAAGATCGTCTGCTGCCATAGTTTTCTATCATTGGGGCCCCACGTTGTGTACATTGGTATGTCCTTCTTTTAACTCTCTGCAGCAGTCCTGCACACAGCCATAATTTATCAAGTTCCCTTCTTTAAACTTTCTGCAACAGTCGTGCTAACAGCCATCACTTATAGAGTTCAATTGTTTAAACTTTCTGCAATAGTCGTGCACAGAGCCATCATTCATAAAGTTTCCTTCTTTAAACTCTCTGCAGCAGTCGTGCACAGAGCCATGATTCATCAAGTTTCCTTCTTTAAACTCTCTGCAGCAGTCGTGCACACATCCGTTACTTATGAAGTTTCCACGGTAATCCTTATATATTTAACAATTAATTATGTTTATAGAATTATATGATATAGTTCATACTTAGCAGGCTCTTTGATTGCACTCGATATGTAGGATTGCCATATGTCCGGACTGTTTGTATTTTCGGGTCCGTATCCGTGTCCGTATCGTACAAAGCATGAAATAGGAAAATGTCCGTATTTGACAATTTTTGGAGCTGTCCAAAAATTTCCTAGTCGGGAATCGCTAAAATCTTGGGCGAAAAAGAATTGTGTTTTCATCATATAACATATAATTTATTTTAGTCACTATTAATAAAGTGTCATGCTTTTAAAAAGTGTCACATTTTTCCGTTCCAGGTTTTTTTGGTTAGATTTAATATACGTAATTTAATTGCATGATTTATTATATATGTGTTTATGGAAAAAATATGTAAAACATGTTAGTTTCCAATAGTGTTTTAAGTATTACAGTAAACATTTTTGTGATAACCCAAAAAACATAGTTTTTAGGTAAGAAATTTCAAAATATTTATTCTGTGTTTGGGCACCGTACTTTTGATGGGTCGTCATTTTAAGGCTTGTCCGTATTTTGGAGCAGAAAATTATGACAACCCTATCGATATGCTTTCAAGCTCGCTACTAAACAATGGTTAGACAGAACTGTCTATCTGGAGGGGAGGGTGCGTTGTGCAATGTATGTATGCGTTCTGCACCAAACCATATTGTCAGTTTATTGTTGGAATACCAAACCTACATATTTTCACTTTGTATACTAGTTTGATATTATGTCACATCGTAATAGCATTTATTTGTAGAGGATATTTCAAAAGATTTAATGATTTCTGTAATTTTGACGTCAAAGGGAAATTGATAATTCACTCAGTAGGTAGGCTTAGAATCTCAATCATAAACGTTAGTATAATATTTAATTTTTAAATTGGTACAGCTTGTAACAGCTAAGTTAATCTGATATGATTCCATTCACTTTCTACTAAATACATTTTTGTAGAACTACGCTTAAATATGAAACACTTGCTAATGAACAATGGACCATTTATTACGCAGGCTTTTGCTTTCGTGAGGAAATCTAGTTTCTCGTGATGTAAATGGTTAAAAAGCTATTTGAAAGGGAAGGTTAAGGTTACAAATGGTGATGGAGGAAGACTCACGATTTGATATTGTCTGCTTAGGCAGTAGTGAAAGTGGTATTGGAAACGTTTGAGTGAAAAAAAAATCTTGCTGTTGTGTAGTGTTTTCTATTGTACTGAATACAAATGTACACCAATTTCGGAAGAACAAAAGACGATATCATAAGTAGTATATGCGTCACTGAGAGAGGGCAGGAGGGGGCAATTGTCCCCACCAAGAGTTCGAGGAATACATATACTGTAATCGGTTGTCTACTAATAAACTACTAGTACAAAACGTGAGTCTTATGTCGGTGGTACTCTTGCCCCCCCCCAAGCGAAATCTGAAATAACGCCCCTGGTGTCACTGTAAGGGGAGCCCAAACTACAATTGATACAATCTGCTAGTAAGTTGTGTATATTTAAATTGCAACCTCGTAAGTAAGCAATCCGTTCTAGCAGAATAGAAATATCATTTTGTATTAGCAACGAAACCCATATTTTTTAGTGATACGAAAAGCATTTTTCTCCTTTGTTTAAAAACTACACATTAGAATTACCCCTGAAGTACATTATTTTGGTTAGCTTGATGTCATTTGTCAACTAATACACGTCTCAGCCTTGCACGATATAGGCTAGGATCTAATTAGTAAACAAAGTATTAAAATTTTACAGATGATCATTATTATGGGCTTATCTCATTACTGTATAGTGCGCTTATCTCTGGTGTGTGGGGTTTTTGGTTCGATCCCCAGCCACATAAGTTTGTGGTGGACAACATCGTGTACGTGGGTTTTCTCGAGGTACTCCCGCTTTCTCTCACACTTTCTTTCCTCCAACCCTTCCATCAGCATTTACTTGCCTTAATCATTCGTCTTCCGTAGCCTAGATGGCACAACTAATCATAGAACCTTAAACTTAAATATTTCATTTTCGTTATTGTATACTGTCATCTTGCCAGTGTTATAAAAGAAAAAACTATAAAACTCAGTACCAATTTTAAGGTTTAAAGTTAGAAGGTGGTTCGTAATTCAATTAAGTTAATCTTCGAAATAATTCACACGTTTTATCACTTTCTTAACTGATTTTTAATATTCAACCATGAGAAGCGTACATAATCCACTTTTTGCATATTTCACAAGATGTCTACACACATACACTTATTTACTACGTTTTCATAGCAACAACTCTTTTTCTAGTTAACGATTACAAAATAATCTCTCGATATTTCTATGTGTCTTTCTTTTCTTTATATATAATACTGCTCAAATAATTCGCCTCTGATTTCTTTTTATAAGCTGGCACAGATTGCTAATACTATATACAACGTTATCGTTGTAGATGTCGTCCGGACGGGACTTCCGTAATAGTTTTGCTATGAAGGAAAGAACCCTGGGTTGAAGATTATAAATTACCTACCTTTTGAATAGCCCTCGTATATACTTTAATATCACTTTTAATACAAATATTTTACTCTTCCATATACAACATATTATAACATTACACATTTTTATATTTATCAATATATATACTAAAAACGTCGATTTACAATTATCGTCGATGAGGCTATTCAAAAATTAAACCTAACTGATAGTTTCCTTCATGTACAAACAACATTAATTACAAACAAAGATTTTTATAGTACTAGACATTGGTAGGATCAGAAGGCAACAAAATTAGAACATATAAACACATTGAGGATTATCATTTAATACATTAATAAACTCTGAAAAATTAAGAGATTCGATATTCACTATTCTTATTCTTTCCATATAATAAGTTGCATCTATTTTATATAAAATATATCTGTCATTACCTTCATACGTTTACATTAAAATTATGATCTTTTATTCTTGAATGTTTATAATAGGTCTATTCATATAAGTAATTATGAGAGAAGTTACAAAAGACATGAAACGCAAACATCAAACATCAAATAAAATAAATAATTCTGGAAATTCAACGATAAAATGACAAAGTTTAATACAATGAACTTTTTTTTCTATCAATTGGTATTTATATTTGCTCGCGTCATGACCTCAGAAGGAACTAAAGTTTTGACTACATCTAACCACCGTTTTCTAGTACTTTCAGTAGGCTGCCATAACTTAATTTCATCAATATTCCGTAATCCTAAAGTTTTTCCCGTTTTTATATCCACAAGTTCAAATATCTTAGGACTGAGTTGTTTAGAGGATAAATAAGGTCCGGCGTACAAATCACAAAATTTGTATATCCTTTTTAATGTAGCGTGACTCTGAGGATGTAATCGTACAAATACCACATCTTTAGGCTGAATTTTAACTTTTCCCAATTGTTGCTCCTCGATTTTCAAATTTCGAGATTTAAATTTCTGTACTCTCCGTAAATGGATCATGCTTACCAGGTGGGAATAATCTATTTCACTGTTATTGTCGAGTCGAATTCCAAAATGTTGTTCAATTGGCGCTACATAATCTGTACCACTGTAAATATTGGCAGGCGCCACTCCAAGGGTATCAGACACCGAATAGTTTAGAAAATACGTGATTTCAGTCACATATTTGATCAAGTTCTTATGATTATTACGACAACAATGTCGAAACATCATTCCTAGATGTCGATGAATATTCTCCACAACAGAACTGCTGGGGTGATACGGTGTCACGAAATGCACTTTGATACCTGCATTATTCATACCACGTAAGAACACATGACTACTAAATTGCCCACCATTATCACATAATACATGTTCAACAGGGCCACAATGCGGAATATATACATTTAAAATACGATTAACTATCGCTGATGCAGTTGTTCTTCGCAAAGGATATGCTACTAGGTATCTGGTGAAAACATCCATTACAGTAAGCAAAAAGGTTTCGCCAGTGGAAGCTCTTGGAAGTGGTCCGTACAAATCTATGGAGATGAATGAATGTGGTCGTTCAGGTATTATGGACATCTTAGGTTTATATATAGAACGATAGTTGTGTTTGATCCTCATACATTCTTCACAATCATTGATATAATTTTAAATCTGAGATCTAAATGATTTCCAATAGAACGATTTATTTATAAGAGAATATACCTTCAGATAACTAAAATGTCCAAAGTCATCGTGATAAGCTTTCAATATGTGGGGTACCAATTTAGGTAGAACACAAATTTTGAGTCGATCTTCAAATTTAAAATCCTTAATTACCAAAACATTGTTCGACATACGATACAGGGTGTTCCAAGAACGAGGGCAATCACATTTATCTGGACATTAAGTCAGATGTTGAATGATCTTAGCATATGGTTCATATTCTCTCTGGGATTTTTGCAATTCGTCGACGGAAATGCTGGAAATTTCTTCCTGTAGAATTTTGAAGACATTTGTTGATAGTACATGATGGTTTTCACTAGGAAATAATCGGGATAGTGTATACACAGGCACGTCATCTACTTCCTTTATATGTTTAACTTCGAAATCAAAGGATTGCATTTCTAAGGATCATCTTAACAAACGACTATTGTATCCCTGTATTTTCTTCAAATGGCATAATGAGCTATGGTCAGTAATAACGGTAAAATGGAATCCACTTAAGTAAGGAGCAAATTTTTGTAGTGAAAACCGCACTGCCAATAATTCGATTTCAGTGATGGTATAGGCCTTTTCTGCATTTTTTAGAGTCCGACTCACACAATGTACCACTGATAGTTCATTGGTATTAATCCCAGGTTGCCAAAGTATACCAGATATGCCTGTAAGTGCCCCATCGCACTGAACAAAAAAGGACGACTATAATCAGGATGGTTTAAACGAATGTTTTTCATTATACAAGTTTTTAAACGCTGAAAGCTTTGTTCTTGTGCCTCTCCCCATCGCCATGGTACTCCTTTCTTGGTAATAGAAAACAAAGGTTCGGCAATTTCCGCAAACTTAGGAATGGATCTCCTAAACCAATTAAAAAGACCTAATACCTGCCGAGTTTCTTTTAAATTCGTGGGGATTGGTAGATCTCTAATTGCTTGTTCTTTGCAGTCGCTATAGCACACTCCATTAGCGTCAATTAAGTAACCCAAAATCTCTATAGAACTCTGAAAGAATTTAGACTTTTCAATGTTTACTGTTAAACCAAAATTTCCTAATCATTCGAGAACTAAATCCAGATTTTTCAAATAATCTTTCGGGGTTTTACCCATAATCAAAATATCATCTGCGTAATATACTACATTATTGCGTAGGTCTTGTTTCAGTACTTTATTCAGACAAGATGCTAATACCGCACTGCCATTAATCAGTCCAAATACTACACGATTGTACTCGTACAACTGACCTTCAAACAAAAAGACCATATATGGCTTTGAATCTTCATCTAATAAAACTTGATTATATGCCATGACTAAGTCCAGATTTCCAAACACAGTGTTACCTTGTAATGTACCAAGGATCTCATCTACGGGGAGATATCTCACTTGTTGTAACTTAATGTGTGAGTTTAGCTTTCTGAGGTCCATTACAATTCCCAGATTTTTTCCATCCTTTTTGGGCACTACATGTAATGGATTGAGATTGATACTCTGGGAAGGTCGTATTATTCCTTGAGCTAACATTTCAGCTATTTGCTTACGCACAGTATCTCTAAAACGGTATGGAATAATAGACGGTTTTGTTACGTTAGGGTCTTTGGTATCCACTTCAATAGTGTATACGAAATCTTTACAACAGCCTGGTTTACGTGAAAATATCTTTTTATGTTTGTAGAGCATGTCTCTAAATGATGACACAACTTCCTCATCAACAAGCCTTAATGAATTTAAAATTTCGTCTACACACTTATAAAAGAAATCGTTATCTTCCATCATTGGCGGCTCATTTATATTAATAACATTATTTTTTTCCAGGTCGTTAAATTTAATATTAAAAACATTATTTCCAAAAGGCTGACACTGGGATGCAATACTGTAATGAGCAGGAATTAATTTTTAAATAATCGCATCATCTAATGTTCTTATAGTAAAAGTTTTATTTTCAAAATCCAGTACGGTACGCAGCTGCGTTAAAAAATCTAATCCAATTAATATTTTTTCATTCAACTCGTTAATAACTAACATAGGAATCATAATTTTAAAATTTGTATGCCTATTTCTATTTGAGTTCTACCTAACACTCTTTTCTTGTGTTTACCTGTATAATCGACCAATAACAAATTATCTATTTTCTGTAGTCTTGGGTTCGAGTAGTCTTTAGTAATTTCTCGCCAAAAAACATATGATAAAAGCGAAACGGTAGCTCCTGTATCAATTAAGGCATGAATAGGAATTTCGTTAACTGTTATATTAATTCTTGCCGTACAGAAGGTTTTTAAAAAAGACAAAATCTTTGTCAATGTTACCTAGATTTACGTCCATATCCATCAAATCTCCAAAAACAGTTGGCAACTGGTACATATTGATAAACGACATTTGTATCTAAAAGTTTTAAATTAGTTTCACAATCAGAAAATTGATTAGAAGTATTCGATGCTGACATGGGTTTAACCCCTCTCACATCAGCACACTCTAGTTTAAATTACGTTGATTTATAACTTCATTTAAGTTACATTGTATCCCACAATCTATAGTACTTCCTTGGCGATTAGGCACTGTTACCATATTTTGATTCCTATTTACAAAATTCCTGCCATCTGCAAATTGATTTTGTGAAAATCGGCGATAATTATTACTTCTACTGAAATTCCTTTTGCTATTTCTAAAATTCATAACTCCATTTCTGTGATTAGGTTGCGTTTGATTACTGAACTATTCATTCTATTATTAAAACTATGGACATTAGCATTATTTTCAGGTTGTATATTTACATTACGAACAGAGGTATATTGTGTCAGATTGCGTCCTGAATTATCCTGACCTCTATCTTGCACTCTATTGTTATTCTGTATTGCCGACTGACTTTCATAATTCTGAATAAGCATAATTAGATGATTAAAGCTAATGCACTGCGCCGACATTAACAACTGTTGTAACCGGAATGGCAGTAAGATTCTAATGGAGGCTATAATTCGAGATTCCGGATGATTTGGATTTAATGATCTTAACTCATTATATGTAGATAATACAAATTCTGTAATACTCCCGTGTAATTTTGGATTGAAATGTTTCATTCGCAAGACGGCATCTCTATTCGCTATTCGCTATCTCATAAAATCATTTTCATAATTTGATAGCAGTGCATTCTTGAAATCAGAATATGTACGAAGACTACCCCTGATAGCTTTGAACCATGTTAAACAGGGTGGTAATAATATATGCGGCAATAATTTTAAAAATTGAGACTCATCAACACCCATGAGCTCACATTCATCCTCAAATTTTTCAAGAAACGCCGTAGCGGGTATATCTTCCGGCACACCACTAAATTTAGTAAGCGACTTAACTTCGCTGAATCGTAACGGTTTACCTGTACTTGTCTTCATATATCTGTTGGAGTTGTGTTTCCGCCGGGATGATTGCCTCACTCTTCTTTCTCTATCAGTACTCTCTTCACAGCTCGAAGATTAATAAAATTCCAAAATTGGTCTGGAATGACGAGTAGGTTCACAACCAGTAGATGTAGGATGCACCACATTCATGTATCCATTGTCCTGAAATGCACTTTCGGGAATACACTTCTCTTGCAACAGTTTAATGTGATTAGCGTGAACATTTATCGTTGACTCTAGGCCATCTACTGAATCTTGAACTTCCGTAAATCCTTGTGTTACTTTTTCCATTTTTTCGTAGTACTGTTCAATTTTTTTTTCTATGTGTTGGTTCGTCTGACTCAGTTGACGTTGAATAAGATCCCATCTGCTTTCATTACATTGTTTTAATCTCGCTATCTTTTCATCAAAATCCTTAGTTAGCTGGTTTATCTTCTGGTCAAAATGTTCAAATTGATTCCTAATTTGTTGTGCTATTTCATCACTTTTTTGAACCTGATCATTAATTTGCTCAGATTGGTTCCTAATTTGTTGAGCTACTTCATCACTTTTTCGAACCTGATCATTAATTTGCTCAGATTGGTTCCTAATTTGTTCAGACTGGCTCCTTATTTGCTGAGCTATTTCATAACTTTTTCGAACTTGGTCCTTAATTTGCTGAGCTAAGTCTCTTAAAATGTCAGTCAAATTTTCATTAGAATTCATTTCTGGATACACACTCTGATCACCAGTTATGTCACTATCTGTTGCACTCATTGCAATATTTCGGTGTATCACCTTACCGCTTCTCAAAATGGTAACACTAAGGTCACATTGAAAGTTAGCCGTTTTTACTATTCTTCAAAACGACACTTATATATCTCCCGGTGTTGAGGCACCAATTTTAGAAGGTGGTTCATAATTCAACTAAGTTAATCTTCGAAATAATTCACACGTTTTATCACTTTCTTAACTGATTTTTAATATTCAACCATGAGAAGCGTACATAATCCACTTTTTGCATATTTAACAAGATGTCTACACACATACACTTATTTACTACGTTTTCATAGCAACAACTCTTTTTCTAGTTAACGATTACAAAATAATCTCTCGATATCTCTATGTGTCTTTCTTTTCTTTATATATAATACTGCTCAAATAATTCGCCTCTGATTTCTTTTTATAAGCTGGCACAGATTGCTAATACTATATACAACGTTATCGTTGTAAAGTTTTTCTTTATTTTATAGACAACCATGCATGATAATTTACAGTTATTCATATTATTTTGTTTAGCTTATAAGATCTATTGACTGATATAGGTTATGCCCCAACTTTAGATTTTATTTTTCGATAGTACAATTCAATTTAAAAACAACTAAGACAGTGTTGCCACACTTGGCACAATTGTACCAAATTCAGCCCTTTTTGCCATTCATCGGCCCGTTGGTACCACGCTGGCATTTTCAGCCCTTTTTGTGAAAAAGTTGGTACATTTCTACCCAATTTAGCACCATTTAACGTATACTTGTCACATTTTCAAAAGTGTCAGTAAGGCTTTTTCTACATCTCACGTTACTTTTACCATTGTGGCTTAAAATTATTAATGTGTTGTGATGTTTTTCAGGGAAGATTCTAGAACCCTGGACCGGTTTTACATTTTCTACAAATGTCAGTTTACTTCTCCTTACAGTCTATTATCCTCATTCAGTCTTGAAATAGGCGAGAATAATGTGGATAATTATACTTTATTATTTTATATTAACGTACTGTTTACACACGAACTCGGAGAAGATTGATTTGTTCCTCGTTTTATATACATTTTTTCATATATGGCCAGAATGCCGTTTTGGTTTATTTCACTTTGAAATATAGGCGCGTTTGAATTTCTTACAATACATACCGAAGATGATAACCGTTTTCCCAGTGGCGGATCTAGCCTGGGGCCGGGGACCTAGCCCCCACTTTTTTAGGTGACATTTTTGAAAGTTTATAGTAAACTAATGATATAACTACTTATCATAGCCTGGGTTCTGCCTGGCACCCGTTTTACCTAGGTAGATTTGCCACTGCATTTTCCCTTTCAATTTGGGGCCTCTGTTATATTTCCCACATGTGAGAAAAGTTTCATTTACTTCCATGGTTTTTCGGGGTCCTACATTTTGGATGTCTTTGAAAAGTAATTTTCGAAAAGAGTAGTTTCTTGATTTGTACTCTTGGAAGAGGGGGGGGGTGAGAGTGTTGTAGAACTTTACCTCTTTTAGTTTCGTGTTATAGAGCCATGTATTACACTGGTATAAAATAATGAATTCAGCCCTTTTTGTTCCAATTTGGTACAATTTTTCAGCCAACCCCAGAGCTAGGACTGTGGCAACATTGAACTAAGATAGGTTTAGCATATCCGGAGATCATGTTTCGCTATCCTCAGAAAATTAAAAGTTAGCAGTGTTGGTTCTCATTTGTTGGAAGTTTTACAATCCATTTCAACACCAAGGCTATATAATACGTGAATCTAGCTTGAATCTAGACGTGAATCTAAAGTGAAATCTGAAAAATATGTATTTCCTGCAAATATGTGACTTGGATCTCCCGCACGAAAATGCACTATGGTACACTTGGTTTCCGGTGGAAAAATATTGAACAATGTTTTGGATTCCACCGCAAAACTGTAGATCCAAGTCTCACATAACTTCGGTATTAAAATGGAATGCTACACTTGGCTAAAATGGAATGCTATAAACAGACAACAAACAAACGAGGTTAACTGATGAGGATTGGCTGAGAGCAAACTTGAAATTTTTATATCCCGCACCGAAGGCATAACATTCACTCAGTCTCATGAAGATAATGAGCTCCCAAACTTAGCTAACTTTTTCAAAGCTCGAGAAGCAGGTAAACTAGATCGATTAGGGCAAAACCACAACACATGACCAATCAAACTTCTTTATAATCTCTTTTTCTTACTATAGTATTTTCTGAATTGCTTAACTGAGTTAATACGATTTACTGTCTAATATCCTAATTTTGAAAGAAAAGGATACAACTGAAAGACCTTACTGAAATTTAAGACAATAGATTCGTTTCACTGTGCTTTTGAATGAGATATAATACCAGTTATTTCCAATGCAATCTTCAGTTTTTATAATTTTCTTTCTTTCATGTGTACTATAATTCTTGCACGATTCTGCCGTATTAATTCGCCTACACGATATGCAGAACTTTTGTGTGTGTGTGCTTGGCTTTAATTCGTGACTTCCACTTATCTCCCATAGCTCGTTAGAAAAATACAAATGACCAATTTTAAGGAGCTTCTTTAGATACTATACGATATATAACTTAAGATTAAACAGAAAGGAGTTACTGTTTAAAAACTACAAAAGCATAAATCGTATTAGCTTTCTCTTATATATTCATTGTATGAAGAAGTAGTACTGGTATATTGGTGATATACAACTGTTTCTTTTTTTTTTATTATTTTTAGCTAGCTCGGAAGCTAGCAACCTCTTAGAGGGGTACGCCCTCTTTTAGGAATGGGATATTGAGGCAAAGGGTGGAAGCCGTATATTGGGAGAGGATCTAAGGGATGTATAGGTTACATTTTCTACAGTTATATTATTTTATTGCATCATTTATTAAAAGCATAATATACATATGAGTATAAACGGACATTATGATCTTTGCGATCATAATCATACATACAGGTAGAGGAAAAGGTAATAATATAAACATATAACAACAAAACAAGAAAACATATTAAAGGTACGAGAAGAAAATGAGCAAAAGAAAAGAAAAAAAACTTATAGTACTAGATACATAACACAGACGATGAAGTATGATAGTTATATATATTGATAGATGAGATGGGCATGGAGGATGGAATGAAGTGCAAGCACGTCACAACACGAGGGAAAAGTTAAATGAACAAATGCTGTTATCTTCTGCCTAGGGGCGACGCTAGGCTGATGAAGACAGAGGGAGCCCTGTTAGTCACAAAGGAAGATCACTGTGCAGTATATGAAGGAAATATGTGAGAGAGATGAGCATGAATACGATATTCATCCAGGAGTTCCAGGTCAAGATGATTAGGGGGTAAAGTGTAGCAGTAGAGCGTGAAAAGAAGGTGCAAAGGGGTATAGTAGTAACGAGGTCTGCACGGGTGCAGTGAAAGGTAGTGCATAGTATCGAGAAGCAGTGGGTGGTGACGGGAGTAGCGATCAGTGAGAAAGTTACTGCGTAAAGTTTCTAAGTGAAATTTAAGAATAGGAAATGTAATGAGAGGGTATAGATCACGGGTGGGACTAGGTAATGAAATACGATGGGCTAGGCGAAAAGCATGGCGCTCAAGAACTGCAAGCTTGTTATAATAGGATGGTGGTGCGGATATCCAGGCTGGAAAACCGTAAGTAAGTACTGGCCGAAGGAAAACTTTATAAGTATTGAGAACAAGCCGGGAAGAGAGACCCCAAGTAGTTCCAGTTAGTCTCTTGAGTAGATTTAGTCTATTATAAGCCTTAGTTTTAACAGAGTTGAGGTGAGGGGTCCAAGTGAGATGATGGTCGAAAATGAGGCCAAGATAAGTGACAGTTTTGCTAGGGTGCAGTGGTATATCATTGACATGTAATGAAAGGAGTCTTGGATTACGATGTACTTTTGTGCGTTTACGAGGCGGGATGAAAACTATCGCTTGTGTTTTACCGGCATTAATTGTTAAGTTCCATGTTCGGCACCAGTGTGTAAAACGATTGATAGCTTCCTGAAGTGCGATACTGATTTGCGGAATGGTGCGGCAGAGAGCAAGAAATGCCGTATCGTCGGCGTATTGAAACAGATGGACAGTGCGTGGTAGGTCTGGAAAGTCAGCAACGAAAAGTAGATATAACAGAGGCGATAAAGCAGATCCCTGTGGGACGCCAGAGAGCAGAAAAATGGGATGTGAAAGCTCAGAATTTATGGCAACGTAAGTAAGACGGCAAACAAGAAAATGATAAATGAGTCGTATATAAGTCATAGGAAGTCGGAGTCTGACTAGCTTGTAAATGAGCGCTAAATGCCACACTTTATCGAATGCCTTTTCGAGATCAAACAGAAGAAGGCAGGATGGTTGAAGCAGATTATAATGGTTGGTGATGAGCGTCGTGAGACGGAGCAACTGATCATTAATAGAGTAACCAGGGCGGAAACCAGCTTGATGGGTAGGAATGAGATGTCTATCGTTTAAATAGGGATGTAATCTTTTAACGATGATCCTTTCAAAGATTTTGCTGAATGTGGACGTTAGTTGGATTGGTCTGTAAGAGGAAACGGCACTTGGAGGTTTGTTAGGTTTCGGAAACATT
Source organism: Thermobia domestica (assembly GCF_964235325.1). NCBI lineage: Eukaryota > Metazoa > Arthropoda > Insecta > Zygentoma > Lepismatidae > Thermobia > Thermobia domestica. The sequence goes on along the minus strand of NC_137462.1, from coordinate 133,345,154 downwards.
AGACATTTTGAAACTTTCCAGTCAGTAGGGTAGAAGCCACTGCGAAGAATGAACGTAAAGATAAGTGCTAGAAGATGAAGTAGTGCAAGAGGGCTTTCTTTGATATGCCGGTAAGTTATGCCATCGAATCCTGGGGCAGTGTTTCGCTTACGCTGAACCACAGCTGTGATTTCTTCCGACTGAACGGGGACATTTAGAACGTGCGGTGGAAGAGTATGATTGGCGTCTGGCTGAAAGTGGTGTAAGTCCGTATTTATGCTGGTAACAGGATGAGAACGGGAGACATGAACTTGTGCAGGAGGTGTAAATATGCCTTGAAGGTGTGCAGCAAAAGCGTTTGCTTTGTCCAAATCAGAGTGTAACGGTTTTCCATCGACAAGAAGAGGATACGTGGTTTTCGAGAACTTACCACACAAAGCGTTAAAACGCTTCCAATACACCGTGGGATGAGTTGTGTCAGCAAGGTGGTTGCAGGTTTTCACCCACTGCCTTTGGCGATATGCTATGAGGTAATTTCGAACAGTTCTTTGTAGCTGATGGTGGTGATGAAGTGCATCCGGGTTTCGTGTACGGAGATATTCACGATAAGCTTGCCGTGACTGACGGATCAGAGGAAGGTACTGTGGTGGTAATTTTGGACGGTATGGTATGGATTCTGTTTGTGGTATGTAAAGAGCAGAGGCTTGTTGAATAGCAGAGGTAATATGGTCAATTTGAGTAGTGAGTTCGTCTGAAGTATTGGGCGCTTGGTAAGATGCAATAGCGGTGGAAAGATAAGAGCGGTAACTCGGCCAGTCGGCTTTATCGTACCGGGGTGAGAGACGGGCTGGCAGTTGGTGTTGTTGATGAGCAAGACCTGTATGATATGTCAGTTTAATTGGGGCATGATCGCTACCCAGTAAATCAAGGACGGTGATAGTGCAACGTGTGCTGAGCGTATTAGAAGTAATTGCAATATCTGGTGTGGTGTTCGATATTGGGCGAGTGGCAGCTGGAAGATCAAGAATAACTCCTGTAGTATGAGTCGTGATGAAATCTGTAAAACGAGTGCAGTCTTGAGCGGAGCGACTATGGAAGTTGATGTCTGCGAGTATTATATAGTGGCGATAGGTAGTGGAGATATGTGAGAAGAAATCCAGAGGAATTGGATTGCCTGGTCTGATGTAGAGCGTAGCTAAAGTGATCGTGATGTTTTTAAAATATAGAGTGGTAATGACATGCTCTGGTAAATGTAAAACGGGACATTGTTGTTGCCTGAATGGGATGGTGTGTCGGAATCCTATAGCAGCTCCGCCGTTAGCTCGCAATGCCGGTAGTGGATTATCATGACGAATTAAAGTATAGTTAGGAATGCGGCAGGAGACAGACTTAGTCAGGAAAGTTTCGTTCAGAAGGAAGGCTGTAATATGCTCTTCAAGTAAAAGAGTCTGGAAAAGAACTTTGTTTTTAGGAAGAGATCGGATATTTAAGAATAAGAATGACAGATCCATGATGATACACAGGTTAAACAGTTGTTTCATGTCGTGTAGTATGAAAATGAACATAGTTATTTGAATATGTAGCATATAGAGAGACGTTGAAGGTTAATTTGGCTGCAAGTGTAAGCTGGTGAAGAACATGTTGACGATTAAAAGGATGTATATTCTGGAGTGCAAGGGTAAGAAATTCTAATAGTTTGCCTACCGTGACTGGATCATCAACATGTTTCTCAGTGTTGGTGGATGCAGACTGGGTACGGAGAGGAGCAACTAATTCTGGATGCGTTTCATCAGGCTTTGGTTTGCTTTTGCATTTATAACTGTAGGCGGGGTGCCTATCTTGACAGGTGGGACACTTAGGCGGGAGTTCCATGTTAGGGCAAAGGCGCGTATGATGTGGGCCAGAACAGTAACCACAGACAGATGCATTTTTACAGTCAGCCGTTGCGTGGCTGTTATAGGTTTGGCACCGCTCACAACGAAGGGGTAAGGGTGCAGGTGAACGAGAAGGTTCGACCCTATGTCGTCGCTTGTATATGAGGGCGCCTTGAGTGAGAAGAGTATCGATAGTGTCCTGACTGGATGTGAGAATTCTAACCATGTAGGTTGGCCCGGTGTTATTGCGAATCCGAATGGCTTTGTTAATGGTATGCCCTTCATATTGCAGTTCTTCTTGGATTTCCTCGTCGGAGTACGTGGGATCAACTCCTCGAATCACTTCAGAGAGCATTGGAGGTCGCCTAGGTGGAGGTGGCTGTTTCCGTCGAGAAGAAGACAGAGACGTAATAATGGAGTTGGTACCAAAGATTTCAAAAGAGGCTTTATTGCGTACTGTCGTGAGGAAATCGGGCTCGGTGGACTTCAATATGTAACCGTTTCGCATTTTTACAACTTCCTGGAGTGGAAGGCTGGGCAAATATTTCCTAAGTTGGAGGATGATGAACTTTTCGTTTGAATACTTAGGATCGTATTTCTGAAGTAGAAAACAATAAACAGATGCGGATTGTTGATTTGGCAAGATATTGGTTGCTGATGCTCGGCGCGAGGAGGTGGAATTTTCGGCGTCCATGTCAGATAACTCTGAATCGTTAGCGGTATGTTGCTTCTTAGCAGGAGGAGATTTTGCTTTGCTGGCATAGCTGGGCTGACTCAGTGGCGATCTAGATCGTGGCCTACTGGATGCATTTGACACTGTTGAGGCAGTTGAGCGCTCTGAGGCTCGGCGGCGTCTTTCGCTGTGCTCTCTCCGCTTCTCCACCTTCGTGGAGCTAGCAGAGGGAGTTGTGAAAACAGGTGGTAAACCTCCGTGTCTGCATTCTAGAGGTGGTCCAGTAGCTTTGCCAGAGTCCGTCATGAGCAACACGAGACCTGCGGCACGAAGCCGTAATGACGTGTGTTTGTGTGTGAAATCCCTGATCAAATGAGATGAAATGAAGCAAAGGTAAGACGACCCGTTTGGATAGCCGTCAAGGTTGGATAAATTCACTTGCCAAACTCGTAGCACTGGACGCCCTTGACTAGATAAGTCTGACGGACAGAGCTCAAAAGTATTGCAAGAGAAAGAATCCGGGATGAGGAACAGGAAGGAAACAAAATGCAGCTGTTCTGACGTCTGGTACGTCACAGCTGTTTGGATCGAATTAAATATCGATCGAGAGTATATGGACTGTTTCTCTTGAGTTAGAAAGGAAAATATATATACCGTAATTCTAATCCCTGCGAGTATGGAGATATAACAATGTATCCTAGAGAAATATGAAATATTTTCATTGGTGTAAGTTAAAGAGGAAAAAAGTATATAATACCATTTTATTGGGCTGACCAGTGTAGCAGCAAGTGGGGCGTATGAGAAAATCTTGTATCAAAAATTACACCTGCCACGATAGAGACATCTAGTATGAATTCTTTTAATAAACCAAAATTTCAATATAAACTTCCAATGTACCTGTATAGGTGCACTGATGAAAGTTTTACGGAAGTTTATGTTTTATAGTTGTAATTTAATACATCAATAACCGATTTTATTGTGCAGTTTTTGATTATTAATGTAATATATTACAACTTTGAAATGCCTATGACGCTTGCATCGGTACAATTGCATTAACGTATCTGCTGCTTGAATTGAATTATTGTCAGCGGCATAGCATAAGGGAACGCCTGTATGCCCGACATCCCCTGTTAATAAGAAAATGTACGTATTTCATTACATATAAATTGTTTACTTGTGATTATCACAATGTTCTGAATCCTCTCTCTCACCTTACTTTTACAAGCGGAACCTATAACTCATGCGCGTCACTCAGATGCACATTTTCTGTCTTTCCTCCTATCGTATGCTATGTTCCTTGGGCTTCCAGGCCTACTGCAAGCATTGGGGTTTTCGTCCGCTTGCTGTCGAATGCGCATGCCCAATTACTTGCTTGCTCACTCCTCCTCATCCCTCGCAACTCTACATTTTGCTTTAGATATAAGCTGGCATATTCTCAAGTATTTCCAACTCTATCTATTTTGAACTAAGCTATAGTTTCTGTACAGAAGGTACAAGCGCTAAAGTCAAGGAAATAGAACAAAACAGAAATGGCTAGTTCAATGCCTTTTTGAAGCACGTCAGTTATGTAAATAATAATATAAAAATAGTTATACTCTAATCATAATTATAATCGTAATTAAAGGTAAACTATTAATCTTCATCATAAATAAATAGTATGCCCAGTGGCGTAGCAGAAACTCTTTGAGGGAGCTCACACACACAAGCATAAATATAAATCATTCTGTAGAATCTCTGTCACCGATCTGGTAGGCCAAGAGAGCCAGCACTCCCCGCTCCTCGCAAAGATTGTTTGGGCCCTTCAGTCTCTGGATATCTGACAACGAAATAGACACACAGAAACAGACTCCCTGAGCTGTTTTAAGTGTTTTCTATTTTCATCTTCAAATGATATACGTATACACTCAGGCCCATATTCACGAACGGGCGTCTGAGTTCCGGACCCATGATGACAAATTTCTAGAGGCGACATATCTTTTTTTTTTTTTTTGTTTAAAAAAAAAGAACGAGATTGAAGTATGGTATGCGGAAAAAGAAGCTGCCCACGAGAAAAAAATGAAAGGAACTATATTGAAAACAATGTTCATACAGCTGTGGGGCGGAATTTTCTCGTCACAACGGTAGTGGTAAGAAGGAGCTGAGACAATTGCATATTGGCTTCTAACGTAATCCACGCATTTGGTTCTATATGCTCCACTAGGCTAAGAAAGAGGATGGCCTGCCGTCCCTAAATTTTTTATAATCCTATATTTCTCCTCGTAATAGCTATGCATTACTGATTTCAGCAGTATCGTATCACACAAGTGACTAACTTTGGCATCCCCATTTCGGAATACCATGCTACTGATTATTGGTCATTTTTTCAAGAAACTGAAAGTGGTGGAGTGTCATGTGTTTCAGCTAGCCTTCCGTATTATGCTTCCAAGTACTATTTTCGAACATAATAAGACTGCATTTCCTTATTTGAAAATTGATGTTCATCAAGATGAACGGGAAGACCTACCAGAAGCAAATGTGGCAAAACTGTGCGAACAAGAAAGTAATGATCAGAATCAGAGAAAAGAAGAAGAGATCGGAGAAGAAAAAGATTGTCGCAGAACCAATGATGAGGTTTGAGAAGAAACTAGAAGATTAGAAGCTGAATACAAATAGAAATACAAATACATACAAATACAAATACAAATACAAATACAAATACAATGCAAATACAAACTAGTACAAATAAATCATGCTGTCACATAGAAATTGTTAGTTATCGAGACGAGAGGAAGGACCCCCGTCAAAACAAATGCGAATTAATTAAGAAATTTAAAGGAGGGACAACTGAGAAGCAGTTTAACGTAAGGAGAAAAAAGACTGGAAAAGCAGAAAGGAGAAAATTAGCGAAACAAAACCAGATTGAAGAAACTTAAAAACTTGAAAAGATTGGATGCGTCGAAATAACATAAGGAGACATTTTGGTGGATAAGATCGCCCGTCCGTTCGGTCAAAGGATATCAGAGGAAAAGTGGTAATAGATATCGAGATTCGGATTATTGCAATCGGTTCAGCGTTCCAGGGATAGACTCAGTCTCCTCCGCTAACTCTCTATTCAAACAGGAAGTGGTTCAAATTAGTAATATAAGGTTTGAACGTTTATTGCCATAGAATGAAAACTGTAATAGATAGTGAGAAGCTTTTTTTTTTTTTTTTTTTTTTTAACCATTCAGCGTTTCAAGGTAACATATTAAAGCTATCCATAACACTCTACCAAACCAGAGGTGGTTCAAATTAATATTACTTCCGGCTTCAACGTTTATCGCTATAGAATGGAAACGGTAAGAAATAGAGAGAAGCGGAATTTGTCAAACCATTCAGTGTCTCGAGATAGCATATTATAACTATCCACAACACTCTACCAAACTGAAAGTGGTTCAAATTTAATATTTCTGACTGCAATGCCGGTTTCAGCATTCAACACTACAGAAGCGAATTGCAAGAAGCTGTTTCTTGCAAACGATTCAGTATCTCAAGACAAACATATCATGACTTTTCACAACACTGTACCAAAAGCGGAAATGCTACAAATTTACTATTACATCCGTTTCAATATTTATTTCTGTAGAGCAGAACGGTAAGTGCTATCAAGATAAGGGTTTCTACGATAATACTTTCTGTCTCCTCCCTTAGGCCTCTATTCAAGCCGATTCTTTGTTTCAACACTTATCTCTTTATTTAGAAAGAAGTAATTAAAATGGCCGATTTTTTTGTTTCAATCCACATCCGCATAGAACAAAAACAGTAAGGGATAACGAGTAATGTCTTTTTGATATGGATTCGATGTCCGAGGAACATGTTCTATCTTTGATCTTATCATTCTATTGCAACCAATACTTACATTTACAGTACTTCAAGTTTACGTATTGAATTAGCAAGTTTGGAATTCTTAGTTTCACAACGTGAAATGATAGTCACTTTTTTCTTGTTTGGTGCAATTTCTCACCATTCTTCCTGTGTTTGATACAAAGTAGGTGTGTTCAATTTTGTCACACTAAGGCTTAAGTTATCACGGTAAAATCTTGAACATTGAAATTGTATGTTCATTCATTAGACCACCAACTGTATGTACCAAGATTGTCCGACAAGGTATAGACAATTCACCACAATATTATCTGCGAGCAAAAGAGAATGAAGCTTACTGTAAAATTACTTTATTTTTCATACAGTATCCGCATATAAAATTGGCAGTTACCACCCAATGTGATAAATGAAATTATAGAAGTTAATATTTTAAAATTAATTTTTTAATCAATATATACAAAATTATTATTACATTAGTAACCATGTCATTTGTTGTGTTACTCTTGTCACTTCAGAGCGAAAATATGATAACCTTGAAGATTACAATGATTTCTGAAAGTAATGAAATTGTATGCTTGGCTTTGAATACTTGTATCTCCTAAGTTACTAGCCTAGTCTTAAAAGTTCAAACACTAAATTATAACAACAAAAAATTTATTCTTTCGAAGAGCTTCTCAATCGTACATTGAGAAATCAGAAGCAAAAAACTAGAATAATCGTAGATAAAACGTGTAAAATAACTTCCCAAAGATCTTTAAATTTGATTTAATTTGGCGCATGTTTTATTCGAATATGTTAGTTAACAGATAACTAAGTTATTGACAGTAAAACACGACAACTTGACAAACCTTGTTTTTCACTGAAAGACTTTTCTCAAAAAAACATTTCGCTAGCACGTAAGACATATGCCGATGGTATGCTTATTTTATAATCATATGGCCAATCTTATGGTCAAATTAAATAAAGTGCAATGAACCTTATCATTCGGTCTACTTGCAAGAATTCTACATGGGTGCTAAACTTTTTTTTTTCTTATTTTCAACCTAAAGTTGTTATCTTCCGTATTAATTTAACAGGAATTTCTAAAGTTAGAAAATTCGGAATTTTAACCTTTACACTACGTTCGCACAACATACAAGTATTACAAAGTTTTCAACTTTTGTGCTACATTTCTGTGGATTTTTCTACCACATAAAATATATACTTGAACTTGCTCTTATGAATTTTTAATGTCATCATCAGTAGAAAAAATATTCGAAATTTTTGTGAAGCTAATCAGACAAACATTATAATTGGATCCAGAGAAAATTGTACATACATTTCCATTTTGTTGAGAAACATCTACAACGTGAGGTCGAACACGGGCCGTATTAAGACCTTTAGAAGCCCTAAGCTCTTAAAGAATAATGGCTCTTCCATATGTATATAGTTAAACATATACTGTATATATATATATATATATATATATATATATATATATATATATATATATATATATATATATATATATATATATATATATATATATATATATATATATATATATAAAATAATAAACCATAAAATTAAATTTTATTTATTGAAATTAAAACTCACGTCAAAATGTAGATAATGTTTATTTTATTATATTTCCACTATTTCAAAAGTTTTATCCTATTCTGTTTAATTGCAGTCATTGATCAGATTTTCCTTCAGTACTATGTAGACTTATTATCAATTAATATCTCTATCATTGCTATTATTATTATTATTACTTCTGCCAAGGAAATTATGTGTTTCACGAAGTATGTGTCTGAATGTGTGTTTTTTTTTTTTCAGTGGCGTTTTACAGAAAGTACATAGACTACATTCAAGTTTCCCCCTCTTTTTATTTAAGTAATAAACGACATTTTTTCTTTCGACTCAATGATAATTGGTTGAGGCGATTGTTTCATTTAATGTTCAGGCTTCTTTCATGGATTCTGGTTCAGCTGTATCATTTGCAGTATTACTTCGTAAGGCTTATGGACCATGGCAAAATTCGGCTATAGAAAGTCTCTGTGGTACTCCCTTCCATTGATGCCCTCAGCACTTGCTTATTTTGCTTAGTAAATGTAATCCATTCCTGGATCGAACACATAGGTTGTTGTAGAACACTACAGTGTACTGTCTAGGGCTCTCTATATAGTTACATTATCTGGAAGCATATCCAATTTTAAGGAATTTCTTATGCTATCTCCAAACCAACCAGTTTCTAACGGCTCCTGTCTTAGTGCTTCAGCTAAGAGGTTGTATTTCGCTTCAATTTTCGGATTGTATTTCCTACATTGGTACTAGTGAAAGTGTTAATATTATTCTGTGCATTTAAAGGCCGCCATTCTCGAACACTTCGTATATTTTGTGTGTGTGTGTGTAGCGATTCAGAAGAAAAATAGAATTGTACTTCAATATCATAGAACTTACTAATTTACGTTTAAGTGAATTAGCTTTCCATGCAGTACCTTTTCTTATTCTTTAGTAGTTCGGTTTCATTAATCTTAACAATAATAATAATAAAAAAATGAATTATATGTGTTTCACTTATCAACTATTTATCATACCACTGCTTGAGTTTGCATGCACGTGTCTTCTTTCGTGAGGCATGTAAGGGTTTCGAGTTATGGATGGAAGTAATTAACTCTGCCTTTCTTCTTTATTACATGTAATATTTCACATATAATGTCCAGTTAAGTCCGTATAGCAGTAATTGGACAGACAATAAAGGATCTTTGTTTACCTCAAACCTCAATATCAAAGCATAGAACAATGCAACTTTTTTTCTTTCTTTATAAAATTAAAAAAAAAAAAAAACATTCTCTACCGCCTCGTGAAGCACGAGTAACTCTGGTACAGATTTAGAATTGTTGCGAATCCATTCACTTTCTCTGTTACATGTGCTTTTTTTCTTTTTAATGTTCTCTTAATTTAGGCCGTGTCCAAAAGTGCAAAGTGCACACTTCGAGGATGCACACTCGAAGTCTACAAATGGAGTGCACACTAAATAGTGTACACTTCGTAAAATTAGCTTTTGATCAGCACTTGGTTACAGCGCCTCGTTGTGGTGGAACATGGAACATTGATAACAAAAGAAGGGAGAATTTCGCGTACTAGAAAAAAATTAGCATGCTTTTTTTTTCTTTAGATGAATGACTTTCCAGTTATATTAAAGATAAATAACCGTACAGATTGACTATATGGGGTAACCATAAAATGATTTAAGAGTTTTTTCATGTATGCCAACAGCTTCAGCTTTGCCGTGCCTGCAAATATTTGTCATTTTGGGTATTTCACGCGCAGATTAGCAAGAGCGGAGCATAAATGCAATACATATATAATATATGTGTGCGTTGTCTTATGTGCACAATAAACTCGTAACAGCATAAAAAACACTAAACTATTGGCGATATTCTACTTTATTAGGCATGCTTGCAGAGGGAATATTTAATAATCTCCCGAAAGAAGAGTAGCACTGGTGATTAGGGCGCTGAAGACACTTTTGTGAATTAGTTTAGGAATTTTATTGCAACTGAAAGTAGGCAACGTACAAGAGCGTTAGGACACCGAGGGGAGCGGTATTTACAATAATGTGGCACAAAACTACTTTGGGAGAGGGTTAATACTGAGTATAATTGCTTCCTGTACGGTAGATTACACAACAATGACAGTATAATTGTTGTAGTTCTACTGTATTCTTTCAGTTCAGGCATACTGATTGAACTGTTTCTACCATATTGCGCTAATATTGAAGTTCCTTAGATGTTATTCTTTCCCTGTGAATTTATTGATTTTACCTGGAAATCATCTAAATAGTGTCTCCGTATTCTTAATCTACAGCAAAAGTTAACACATAGAAGGATGACAAGGAAAGAAATGGTAAAGTTGAACAACATGAGAACCAAAATTACAGGAAAAAGCTATTATGCCGCTATGAAATACCAATTTATAAGGATAATGCATACTCAAGGCGGATAACCCTAATTAAAGTAGTGTGGTAAAAATAACAAAAAAAAGTGAGATTACTATCTTATAAGCCTGCTTGAATGGAGTTCTGTATATTGTATACACTTCAACATGTACGTGCATTTTACTACGCTTTCGGCGCCCTACATCTCTCTTGAAATATACTCTCCTACATGCTTCCCACTGCGAAAATGGTTATTCAGTAACGAAACAAATCCCCTCGTCCAAATATAAACGTAAAATAAACTACTAAAAATATAATAAGAATTTTATGAAAATTAAGAGACGGTTTTATGAAAAAATACAGTATGTAATGTAATGGCTCTCATTGTTCAACTATACGGAAGAAATTATTTGTTCATAATCTTTTAATACTGGGTACAGTAATGGGATTATATGAATTAAGAGGAAGGCAAGTCTTTACTTTGGACATTTCTTTCAATGAATCGTTCAATGAACCGATTCGTAACTAAGACGGAAAAGAAAGTGCTCTGCGGGGTTCCAACCAGCCTTCACTCGCTAACACTCGCTCGTCAATATTATGTGAATTAAATATTATACTTTGGTACAAAAAGGAACGAACCTAGCTACTACCTTATATACAGTATATGGGTGAAGAGGCAAGTTCTTAAAACCGGAACCGAGAGATCAAATCGCTAAATCGAAGAATAAAAAAAAATGAAATGGCCATAGTAAAGACTTACCAGGAGTAATTTGTGAAATCTTTGATAAATGTGGAGAAAGGAATTTTTGATCTGTATTTCACTTTTCGGTACCTGTCAAAAATACACAATGTACGGTAATTGGTATATTACAGTCTCTCTCAAGTGCAAGGAAATATGGTAGCGTTGAAAGGAATTCGTTTAGAGTCAAAACTATAAAATTAGGCTTATGTGTCTATGAATTAACATTTGCGGCTGCGGCTGTAGCTGTAGCTATACAGAAATGAATAATCTATGTATACTATGCTAGAACTTAATATTTTAATTCATACACCATTAAAATTAGTCATTTACGTGCAAATAGCCGCATTACCGATAGTGCAACTATTTCAATTAAACTACATAAACCATGTAATATTTAAGCACAAATGTCTTTATAGCATTATCAAAGAAACTATTTGTTTGTTTTCCCTATACTATTTTAAATCCTATTGCATACTCAAAGAAAATAACGTAAATACATTTGTTATTTGCGTAATATTTTTATATTCGACTTGTAAAATCACTAACTTGTATGTTTATCAAGTAAATTATTATAAAATCAGTCCACAAATATATTTACTTAAACAAAAATATTAAGAATATGCCTATTAAAATTTTATTAGGTCATTCTACGAGAAATCGCCATATTAAGCACACAAGTATACTAACGTAGTGTACATCCTCGCACACTACGCACTATGCACTCGCACACTTGTGAACTTGGACCTTTTGACGCACACTAGGTGACGTCACTTCCGGAAATAAGCGTACTTCAAATGTGCACTTGTATCTTTTGGACACGGCCTTAGAATACAAAAAAAGAAAAGAAAAGAAAAGAAAAAAAGAGAATAGGAATAGAGGAGATGCTAATGAGCAGTGGCGGCAATAACGGCCCTACAGATAACTGGGTTCATATTATGCTTATTTAGGAACTTCTTCTTCTCCTAAACCTTTTACCCAGTCAGATGGGGTTAGGCTTTTGGGTCACTGTTCTCTATCTGTGATTATCTTATGTCATATCCATTGTGACATCATACTGCACTATATCGTTATTCACACAATCTCTCCACTTCCTCTTCTTCTTCGGCTCATTTTCTATTCAGTTCCATTCGGTGAGCTACGTATTCCAAAGTTCTTCTTACATGAGCAAATCATATCAGTGTACTTTCTTGCAGCTTTTCTACTACTGATTTCATCTTTACTGTTCCCCAGATCACTTCATTGTTAATTCTGTACTTCCTCGTCACTCCACACCAGTGTTGGGTAAGTTACTTGTAAAACTGTAACGCGTTACAAGTTACTTTACTTTCTCTTAAAATGTAACGCGTTAGTAACGCGTTACTTGCCTCAAAAAAGTAACTGTTACTTTACTTCGTAAGTAACGCGTTACTAACGCGTTACTTTTAGGTCCGAAACTTTGAATATGTGGAAAAAATCTTATTACTTCAGTTTTCCGTACTGCTATTACTACCGCTATTATTATTATTATTATTATTATTATTATTATTATTATTATTATTATTATTATTATTATTATTATAACACTGTGTATAAACATGCAAGATAGGAGGTTTATATATGAATACTAAAAGAGTAGTTGATTGCCAACCTCGGTAGTCGTGAAGTCTAGGAGTAAATGACATTGTTCACGAGCTTCTGAATTTGGGTTGAGGGTCTAGGTTGAGTATTCGGGCTCGAGCCAAACGTTGTTAAAAGTTATAGGGCACTGGCCAAATATCATCAAAACTGCTCGGCCCGGGTTTAGAATTGTCAACGACTCGAGCAAATCGGCTCACAGCTCATTCACTATCGACTCAAACCGAGAAGTGAGCTGAGCCAACAACTCACCCAATCGAGTCGGCTAGAGCCCTTCGCTCAGTTGAGTCGAACCGAGCAGATGGCTTATCCCAACCAAGCCAGCTCGAGCCGATGGTTCACCCCAAGCGAGCCGGCTCGAGCCATCGACTTAGTTAAGCCGAGCCGAGCTAAGCTTGTTATAAAAAAATCTCTTGTAGTCTCGCTATCGAGACGAGACGAGATGCGAGCAGTGTCCCCTCTCGTGAGCAACACTAAAAGTATTCCATATTACTGCTTAGCTTACATTTCTCATGGCTTTCGCTTTCCAGTGTAATCAGCCCATGATTTCAAAACGAGTTAAAACGAGCGAGCCACTTATCAAACACGACTCGACTCGAAACTCGACGCCAAAAACAGTGAATCGGTTCGGAACTCGACTCGAGAATATTACTTTTGACTCGACTCGAAACTCGACTTGGATTCGAGTCGAGTTTTAGCTTGACTCGTGCCCATCCCTATGCGTTAGAAAAATGGTTGCTTATTATTATTCTGCTAAACTAATTATATAACAATAACAATCGTTGATATGTAAAATTAAAAATACATAATAAGAGAAACATTACACTACAACTGACGAAATGAGAACACATGAACTGGGGGTGAATCAAAATTGCCAATAACTCTAAAATAGATACATGCTTTTTAAAGTTAGTTGTTTCAAACTCTATAATCAACTGGACTTTAGGATATGCAAACTGATCTAAAAGAACCCTAATATTACATACCATCAACATTACATCAATAAAGTAGGCCTGTTCATCAGAACACAGTTTATTCATATTAAACCCTTACTGAATGTCGTTCATTATGGCACCCTAATTATTGATAAATATTTACCTCCGGGACACCGCTTTACTTTTAAATTCTGTTCAGCAGTGCCGTACTTACGATTTTGTTTCGGTGGGCTTTGCCTGAAAATGTGAAAATTCTGCAAGATATTTTATATACTTTACTATAGTAAGTAAGATTTCGGGGGGACTCAAGCCCGGAAGCCCCACCCCTAAATACGCCACTGCAGTTCACCATCATCTTCAGCTTTTAAGAAAAAGTATTCTTTCAAATGTTCGAACGATAAAATATTTTCGTTCTCCATCTTTATAAAAACAACACCATTCAAAGTAAAATAGACTACCAGTACCATTGAACTCGTAGTTCACTCACTGAATGTATTGATTTGGAGCTGTCAAAATCTAAGACAAAATCTTCCAGGTGCTTGCAATCAGTACACGTGATTTCCCTGAGACTGTCCTCATCTTCCAAAAACAGCAAGTGGCACTATATTTTGTTATGTAAATAAACAAATCAAATTGTATCTATGAATGTATTTGCAAGCCTACCAACGTAAAGTTCGTGAGGCGAAACGGGAAAATGCACATCGAGATTTCCCATTCCGCCTTGAATTAAGATGAAAAGTGATAACAGGTTTTACATGCTAATTTCATTGCTAGAGGTCATAAGGCGAAACGGGAAAAGGTGAACAGAGCAGGAATTGTCGGTCACTGACATCGTTCATGCTCCATTGTTTCATTCTGAGAAATTCACTTACAGGAAAAAAACATTTGTTTCCGAAAAAAAAAATACATATATTGTAGTTACTCATCCGAAAAGTAACGCGAAAAAGTAACGCAAACTAGGTACGTTACTTAAAAATTTGTAACGCGTTACCGTTACAGTTACTTTGGAAAAAATGTAACGCGTTACTAGGAAACGTTACTTAAAAAGTAACGCGTTACAAGTAACGCGTTACTTGCGTTACGTTACTTCCCAAGACTGCTCCACACATCTATCTTTCATCTCCACAACATGCAACTTCTGTTCCTCTCTCTTTTTCGACGTCCAACAGTCCTCTCTGAATAGTATGCCATAACTCAGTACTGATTTGTAAGCTTTTTTTCTTAACTCATATTGGTACCATACGGTCACACAATACTCGTGTCGCTTCTCTATGTTTTGTCCAACCACTGCTAATTCTATTTTGTACGGGATCTTCTTATAATCCTGCATTTTCTTGCAGTGTCGATCTCACGTACTTCAATTTCCTAGTCAACACAACCTCTTCTTTGTTCAGTCATTTTCTTATATTCTCGATTACATTTTTCCTGAAAGGACAATGTAAATATTCTACCTTGATTCTACTAGTTCTAAATACTTTTCTCTCCAATGCTCCTATCCAAGTATGTAACTTCTTTTGAAATGTTTACTAGGTCTTACTCACCAATACGATGTCGTCCGCAAAAAGCATTTTCCAAGGTGCTGACTCTTGGATATCCTTTGCAAGCTCATCTATTACAACTGCTAAAATACTAGATTCCTGACGAACTCTCATTTTAATTGTGAACTCTTCTATTATTCCACATGCGCTCCTCTTTCATTCCTACATTCATCCTACATATCTTCAATTATACAGAAATATATGTGTTCGGAACACACTTCTTCAGTGTCTGGGACCTGTCAGTGGCAAGATTATTATTATTATTATTATTATTATTATTATTATTATTATTATTATTATTATTATTATTATTATTATTATTATTATTATTATTATTATTATTATTAATAATAATAATAATAATAATAATAATAATAATAATAATAATAATAATAATAATAATTTACGCTTGGTTGCATACTGTTGTATGATTTCAACGGTCATTTTCGGTCCCGGTCCGTACGTATAGAGACAGTTATTAAGAGTGTTATACATCTGTGCAATCTTTATTTCTTGTAAGCATTTTGATTTATATTGAATTATTCTTGTTTTTCTTTTAAATGAACTGAACTTTTTATGGTTTTATTTTACTATTTGCTTCTTCAACTCCATTTAAATATTCCATAATTCGTGAAAATTACAACGTTTGGACAAAAAGTAATGCCAACATTGTTATAGCTTGAATCTGGTCTTATGCACGGAACAACACCTGTTATATTCCTTAGTTTAATCATCCCCCATCTTTATTACTTCTGCTACACGTGTGCAAGGCGTCGTACACCGTCAACGTGTCTATCTTTGTCGATGTCCCACAGGGATCCCCTATACCACATATGGTATCTTCTTTCCTATCGTCGTCATTCCCGCAGTGTTTTATTATTATTATTATTATTTTGGTGAAAAGATCGTAATCACACGGGTTCATATCAGACAAATACGGCAGATGTTGCAGTATCTGTTACTGCCACTGACTCAGTAACTGCATGAGTGAAACGGTGCATTTCCATGAAAGAAGATGAGGGTCCGTGTCCGAATGTGCCGTCGCATTTTCCAGAGTGCGGGACGAAGGTGTTGTAAGAATTTGCAGTAGTACGCTGCATTGACCGGCTTTCTTTGTGGTGCACCATGGTACAGGATGACCTCATGAATACCGTAAGCCATTGTCATGAGTGCACGTTCTTTGGACGAGAAGAACAAGGATGTTTCTATTCATTGAATTATTGCTCGCTCGTTGTTTATACGGCCGAACGCAAGTTTCGTCCATAGTAACAACTCTTCTGAGGAAGTATTCACCCTTCTTGTGGTGGTGGTTCAAGAATTCCTGTGCAAGTTTAAAACGATGCCATCTTTGTACTTCGGTTGTATCTAACTCGCTACGTCCACCCGCGATCCCTCTCACTTTTACCCCCTGCTCATAACACGAAACTCTTGTAGGGCTGAGTCCGGGTTCGATTCACAGTGGAGTCACTTGGTCAAAAAAGTGTAAAAAAGCTTTTTCAGGTCAGCCATCCTGAATGATGTTTTCCTGAATTTTCCTCGTTCACACCAAGCAAATGTCGGGGTGGTATCTAGCTTATAGGTCCCAGACTGCTTCTTTCCTTCTCCAATTCTTTCTTCCTTCCCCAATCCTTTCTTTTTTCCCTTTCCCCGGATAGTGTACTCGCTAAGGGACATCATCCCTCATACGTGACGGGCTAAATGGGAATAGATGCCGAAAGCCCAGAAATCTAAATCCTAAATTTTCTAGCGTTGATACGATATGAAAACATTGCCACCATTTTTCTCTATCCTACCTATGTAAATTCTATGATGTTAATGCAAATCAAATATCATTTAAGTTATTTTTAAGTTTATATTTCACTAGATTTTAACCATATGTTTACGAAGCAGCTACCACTTCCGGGGTAGTTAATTTTGTTGTAAAGTAAGATTACTTATTCAGGAATAATAGTGTTTGATTTTTATGTTGTTAGGCTACAGAAGACGTTGATGATGAGAGATGAATGAATTGGTGGAATGAAGAAAGTGGGAAGAAACGGGAGAACACCGAGAAAACCCACGAGCACGGTGTTTGTTCACCATAAAGTCCACACGGCGCGAGCTGGGATTGAACCACGGACCCCAAGCACCGGAGGTGAACGCTCTACCTAATAATTTGTTCTTACTAAAACTGTAGGAAGTTAGCAATGTGATTATACCTTTTATTTTATTTTATTTTTATTTATTTTTTTCTTTTAGGGCTTAATGTACTGCAAATGCATTGGCATCAATAGTATAAAGAACTGGCCACAGCTGTTTACACTTCAGAACTTGCTGGTCTACAAGTAAAGGGGCATCTACGAATTGGCCACCATATATATATCTATATATCTATATCTATATCTATATCTATATCTATATCTATATCTATATCTATCTATCTATATCTATCTATCTATCTATCTATCTATCTATCTATCTATATATATATATATATATATATATATATATATATATATATATATATATATATATATATAAACCATTAATATCAATCCAGTACTGAGTGGCCAGAGAGAATAGGGGATAAAGATTAACTAAGTTGACTTCAAAACCTAATTGAGGAAAATTTACACCAAACTTTTCAGAGAAGAGTAAATTGATTGACGTAATACAGTCTGATTTCGCTGTTGTCTTCATAAACACAGTATATTGCAGGAAAAGTGGGTTTTCTAACCTTAGATAAAAAACATGTTTTAGTCACTTTCAATTAAGCAACTATAAATCACTGCTAAATTGTTTCATCGCCTGTAGTAATAATATGAATGCTATGAGATTAAAAGGTTCTCGAATTTATCTGGAACAAGGAAAGGAAAGAAAACACGCAAAGAATATTGACAAATATTCGAACATTAGTTGCGATGTTGGAAGCAATCATAATAGCATTTCCTCATAGTCTACAACAGGGGCGTCATTTAGGGGCGGCAGGAGGGGGCAATTGCCTCCCCAAGAGATTGAGGAATACATATACTTTAATCGGTTGTCTATTAATATACTAGTACAAAACGTGAAAATCCTATAACGGAAGTGCTCTTGCCCCCCCCCCCCAAGCGAAATCTGAAATGACGCCCCTGGTCTATGATAATTATTTTAGGAAAAATAAAATAGGATTTACTTTCTTTTATACTGAAAAGATTACGATATTTCTATATACTTTACAATACCCATAAACATTTAGTATTTGACCATATAGATTGTGTTACCTGTGCATATTATACGTAGATCCTAGGATCACAGACAGTAGGCCCAACGATGGGAAATGGTAGGCTATTCAACTGCCATTGGTGGTCCTACGTTGCGATTGGTAGCTTTTGTTTGCCGAGCATTTAAAAACCAGATACGAAAGAAATAATATTTGGAACTGGTAGTGCAAGATTGAAACTATTGAATAAGTGATAACAAATTGATGATCAGGCCCAACTTTAAACTACGTTGGGACAACGTATTATCAACTTTAGTTTGCAATTCGCTATTTAAACTACGTTGAGCCAACGAAGTTATCAACTCTATTTTGGCCATTCCCTATTGAAAATTACGTTGAGCCAACGTAATTATCAGCTTTATTTTGGCAATTCCCTATTTAAACTACGTTAGGTCAACGTAGTTATCAACTTTATTTTGGCAATTTCCTATCATGAAGACCAGTGTTCCCCAACCGGTAAATAGCGCAGTCCCATAAAATACAGTATGTCGCGAAATGTTAGACTTTAGAAATCATGAAGAATTAGGGTTAAGATTAGGAATATTTTTTCTGAGCTTTCGGCATCATGTTAGCCCGTCACGTATGAGGTATAACATCACTCGGTGACCACATTATTCGTGTAAAGGGAAGGAAGGAAGCGGCTTGGGATCTGTATGTTAGGTCCATCCCGGCATTTGCCTGTACTGAGAAAAAAATTGTACGTAAAATCGTATGTTACATTTGTAAATCCTGTAGTTTTTGAACATAAGGTATAGCAAACATATAATTGAAAACGCACTTTCTTTATAAGTGTTCCATCTGTACATACTTTCCATATGAAACAATATAGGCAGTCAGGATCTCACATACAAATGGACGTATACAGCTGACGATGGTAACATACATATATGTGTGTAATATAAGGAAGACTCCAGATATCAGACAGACATCAGATACCCTGCAACGGCATCATGTAATATCTAAAGGCAGTGCCTATGTAGCGTACGGATAACGTATGCTCCGTACTGATTTCTGTAGTAAGCAAGAGGATTCCTTATATTTATACAATATACCGCTATCCGGGGAACGGACTTTTCTCAGTGTGACATGAATGAGGAAAACCCAGGGAAACCTCAGTTAGGGTGGCTGGCTGGAATGAAAGAGCTTTTACACTTTTTCGATCCAGTGTCCCCACCTGGAATCGAAGCCGGAACCACTCGTAACAAAGAGAAGAGCGTTAGCTATGTTTGGCCATTAGAAATCACGAAACATTTAATAATTAGTTAATATCAATTTTGAGATAGAGTGTAACAGTCAACGTCTCCAGCGTTAACAACAATACTCAGTACTACATAGCGTCACTACTTTATAGAGGTTTATAGTCTTACACTATTATAATTCCCCATTATTATTAATAAGAGGACAAAGAAATGTGTCCCGTCTTATATTTTTATAGTCCAGCGTATACACCTTAAATTTACGAGACAACGATCTATATGGGCTGAGTATATGTTATATTTTTGAAACCAGTCCAGCATATACCTACCAAAGATTTTAGCATTTCATCACTGCCTAGGAACTACCACACCCAGCGTATAGCTACCAAAGATTCTAGAAATAGATCACTGTATAGGGCCTAGCAAATGTACTGTTATGTCAGACATTTTAGTTCAGTAGATTTGAGAAATTTGACAAGAAATACGAAATAATATTTGTAACCTTATCTCGAACTTGAAGTTTCCAAATTATAAAATGATAGGCCTATAGTCTACTATTGAGGAGAACATAAGCTAAGAAAGAGAGTAGAAGCGCAGAGCATGATTCATGATGCGAAAATCCCTTTTTGTTATCTTGTATTTGAGATGTCTTACCCACTCACGGTCTGTGATTTACAACCCCAAATTCTCCTAATAGTATGAACACTTCGACTTCCCAACTTTAAAAGTAGACTTTGACTTTCATTGCCTACCTTCCCAGTTTCGAACGCTTTCTTTATTACAGTGTGCGTGTTTCTTTCATAAATTGCACATATTTGTTTTATTTGTTTAAGTAGTCCAAATACCAAAACTATTTTTCTCGACCCATGTATTGAATTCTTCCCATGAGATTATTATATACTGCAATCTTTTGTAGATCTAAACATGTTCATTATATATTCCCACTACATTTAGTTGAATGTGGAAAAGAAAAATTAAGTTACTATTGGAAAAGTTTTAATAATGAACTGTGACAATGTCAAATTTCTCGTAGGGAAAGGGATTTCAATACACTGGGAGTGAAAAGTAATAATACGAAAGTGCTGGGAACCCACATTGAGGACAATAGGAGATAGGCCCGGGTGATCCCTAAAATAATCACTGATACTGAGCATTTCAGAACACTACGCTAATTTAACTTAACCATTTTTAATACTGAAAGAAACGGCGTGAGAACCATTTACACCAAAAATTTATTCAACATAGTAGTCCTCCTTCATCTCAAAACATCTCCCAGACAGGAAATAGTACATAGAAATAAAAACTCACATTATAAACAACTCTTTTATTGTAATATAAGCATACATGGATGTTGTTTAAAAAACACGTTTGCGCCCTCAAGGTCATAATAATAATCTTTGTGACACCCACCATTTTACGCTGGATCGTCACTCCAGTGAGAGGTGAGGATGTGTTATATGGAAGATATTCGTGAGAGAAAGATGCTAATCTTGACAAGGAAAGGTGTGATTTTGAAAGATGAGATTGCCTGTGGATAACGCCCATAATTTCATTCTTCTTTATACACGAGTTATATATGAATTTTAGGAAGTATTTTAAGGAAAATTATATGTTATGTTCTGGTTAATAAAGTTATCACGTTTCTGCCACAGAGGTAAATTATTTTCATCTGAAAATGAGTTTTTAATATCAATAAAATTTGCTTGAGGATTTTTTTTTCCGTTCTTTTATGTCGTGGAACTCTTTAAAGCTTCATTTGCAACACTACACTTGGAACTTTCCTGAAAGTTGAGTTATTTAGTTTGTTTCCATATGGTGTGAATCATCAGCAAGATATGTTACAATTCTAATTACTTCTCGAGTTAGTGAAGATGTCGAGATCATGTTGAAAGTACGGTGAAAAATATATCATTGACCAGCCTAATAACATCAGCATCATCATCACCAGGTTCACTCCCTCGAATAGGAAAAATAGGGCATCTAGCAAATTCACACTGTTTTGTCCAGGGGAAAATTTAAATAACTTAAGGAACACAAAAGGAGCAGTTAGTATCCAAACAGAAGTTTAAATGTGGCAGATGTCCATGGTCTTCGTAAGAATAGATGGATATCTTTCTGCTCATGATCTTCTTTCTTAGTCGTTTCTTTTCCTTCTTCTTCTGTAGACCAGGAACCACAATTCTTCTGGTGTGTTGGCAGTTCTGATAATTGTATCATCTTGTAATACGGCATTACCGAATTGATGAGGTCAAGAACAACTTTGTATGAGTAGAGAATGTGTGGAAATATTAATTTTACACAACAATTTTATGGATGGTTTTGATCTGGAATGTAGTAGATTCTTCCATATATTTGCTTCTGAGTATGTGAAGGTTGCGTACAAAGAGCAAGATAGGAAAATAATATAAAGACATATAGTTTATTACAGAAATATTTAACAGCAATTGTGACTGAATTGCATTGACCACAGGGTAATATCCAATGTAAAAATCTTTGTTTCTATAACAATGAATATTTAAACTAACTCATTAAGTTCGAGTTAGCACATTGAACCCGTAATCGAGGTTTAGAATTTAGATTTCTGGGCTTTCGGCATCTAAGGCCATTTAGCCCTTCACGATTTGAGAATGACGTCCGTCGGCGATCACGCAATCGGGGGAAAAGGAAGGAACAAAGGATTGGGGAAGGAAGGAAGCGCCCTGGGACCTATAAGTTAGGTACACTCATGTCCAAAATTATTGTCGCATGTCTATAAATATGTTGTTGTACGAATATAATTTGATAACGAATTCTCTAGGCATTTTTTTTTTATATAATGTTAGTATGTATAATCGACAAAGACATGTATGTGACAAATTTCATGTCAAAAGAGCAGTAAATAAGAACAATAAAACGAAAATAAAACTTTCTTGTCTATTTAGCAACATTTTGTTTTACTCATTCTAATTTTCGTATTTATAATTATTTTCCAATGAAATTTACCACAAATATACATTTCCCGATTGTACTGATAGTATCAGCATTAAAAGTACCCTACAAAGTCATTATCAAATTATATTCTTACAAGAAGACAGTTATAAATATGCGACAATCATTTTGGACAAGAGTGTACCACCCCGGCATTTGCCTGGTGTGAATGAGAAAAACCCAGGAAAACCTTATTCAGAGTGGCTGACCTGAAAAAGCTTTTTACACTTTTTCGACCGAGTGATCCTACCGGGAATCGAATCCGGGACCGCTCGCACCGAAGGCGAGAGCGTTAGCTGAATACGTAATCGAATATATACGGTTCCTCGAGTCAACTCTAGATGTACAGTAATTTTTCTGTTGTCCCAATATCTAGAGACAATTTTGCAACTATACAAATTAAGCGGAAACAGTAAAAAAGTCTGATCTAATAGTGTTGGGAGACATTGAGCGCACATGCCACAAATATGGTGTTGGAATCCGATAAGCGGACTACGCATCGCACATTTGAACATCTGGAAACTGAACGGCTAAAGTTGTTTAGTTGGCTGTAGCACCAACGATTTCTCTTTTAATTCTCTCTCTTTTTTAAGAAAAATGGAAAATAAAAAAAAGTATAAATAAAAGTTACGGGTCACCACACTAAACTTTCTCGTTCCAATTTCTTAAACTAAATCACGTTATGCTGCTATTATTTGTGATATATTTATTTGTGAAACACGAACACAATTATCTATAGGGCGTTTACGGTTAACTTCGTCCGAAGAAAATTAACCACCAAAAATACAAAATTACGATAGTCTCAGAAGAAGTAATTTACAAACATTATAGCTTATTGCTGGAACACTTATTTATGAAATATAAAGACAATCGCTTGAGTCATTTTTGAGAAAAATATCCAAAAAAGGAACTCACCCTGTTCCGGATTCATGAAAAATGTCTTATTTCATAATATAGTGTTATTAATAAAATATTTATTTATGAAATAGAAACAAAATCACTTGAGTCGTTTTTGTGAAAATCATTCGAAAAGAACTCACAAATTTTTCCCAGAAAAATAACTTGTACCACTCTATAGGGTTGTAAATATAAAATACTCCAATATGAAATATTTAAAAGAAATCGTTAGAGTCATTTCAGGAGAAAATAACATTCTTCACCGTTTAATAAACTAGCTTCATTTTTGGAGATAGGGATAATGTTCACCAACACGTCTCCTAAAGAATCTTATAAAAACAGTTTAAAAGTTTGGTATGGGGACATTATGCCGTGTGGCCTGTAGTCAAGTGAATATGTATACATTGGGACGAACGAACGGGCAAATGTCGGCACTGTAAGGACATGAAATGTGTAAGTCCATTAAGATATCGGATTTGATTTTTTTTTTTTCATGATCGCCATACTTTCTTGACTCTTATCGTCGTACGAAAGTTTTTTTTTTTTTTTTTTTTTTTTTTTTAAAGCGAACAGGAAAGCTATAAAGAATAAAACCAAACCATCAATCATCGTTCGGTGAAGTGTTTGTAAAGGCAACATAGTAAACTGACTTACTACATATTTTCTTTTTTATATATTAGAAAGAAATTGAGGTGAAATTTAAGTGATAATAAATGAACGGAAGATTAACCTTTACAGTGTCCACGTGGGAAAAAGTACACTATTAATGGGTAAGAAAACAGGATGTAACCATTATACCGTAGATGGATTTTTCATTAGGTTTATGGCTAAGAACACTTTTTTTGTTTTTACCTTCATACTTTGATTAAGTGACTACTTAACTTCTGGTTATACTACTATAATGGTTTCTGCATTTGTCTTTCACTTTAATTACATTGAAAAGTGTAAAATACAATTATTTTGCTCTAACTTTAATGATCACTTAACAGCGACATTTACTTTCCATGTTTCCATGTTATAAAGCTATCGTATACTGTAATATAGTTCACAGTCATTTACGTAAGTATCTTAATTTTTTTTTTTTTTTTTTTTTTGCATTTGTCATTTATCAAAAACAAACGAGTACATACATATTGCTGAGCATATACATCATAAACAGTATAGTCCGTCTCTTCAACTGAAGTGCAATTTCGAATATAAAGAATTCTGTCTTCTGCGTGTCATAAATAAATCATCGTCGAAAGAATTTTACGGGACACATCACCGATAACTAAATGGCCAATCAGAACCCTCATTTCAAACAACTGACAGTCACTTATTATTGGCAGTCGGGAGACGCGGGGTCTTAGTTGTCTGAGTTCTAAATGCTGTCGTTTAAATTAGTGCTCGATACCTTGTTCCTAAGACCAGCTTCCTTGTTCTTACATTGACTAACATCTGTTTCATATTAGCCATGGTATTGGGAAGAAGGAACAGTCATAATAGGTGTTTAGACGTTGCAACCCGTGCTCTCTTTCAAATGCGGTCAAAAGAGAGATGGAGGGAGGAAGGGATGCTGTTGTAAAAATCAGCATTTGAAAGAAATTTGCCGAACTGCACTTTTGTTGAGTGAATGTACTATAGCAGTATTGTGTGTACACCACGGGAAGAAGATGTATGGCGTGATATTTTTCAATTAATATTGAAAAGTGGTACTACATTTTTAATACATCTGGTTATAGAAGAGAGATTAGAGTGGAACTGCAATATATTCTTGGAACGCTTAATTTATTGCAGAAAATTGATTTTCAATATATATATATATATATATATATATATATATATATATATATATATATATATATATATATATATATATATATTACCGTTTTTACTCTATAGCAATCAATGTTAAAACCGTAAATGGTTGGTTTTTGCAGCTATTGCTTTGAATAGAGGACTAAGAGAAAAGATTGTACCTATTCATAAAACGCTAAAATGATTCTTAAAAAGACGCTTCTCGCTATCTGTCGTTACTTTTGCTCTAAATAAACCCATTCATGTGGTTCAGACCCCACGTTAAGCTGTATATCCATGCTTCATATAGTCTCGGTGCTGAAAGGAACGTGAAACTCAAAATTAAATCAAATCTAAATGAAATCATATTAAAACTAGTTGTAGTGCATTTCTATTACTTCCGGTTTTTGAAGAAAGTTAAAGATGGGGATGAAATGTGATTGGAACGTTTAGTCGATTGGAGAAAATTGTTCTTCGCTATATATTACAGTTTTTGCCTTAAAGTGTTGAAACGTCGAAACAGGAAATGGTTCATTTTCTACCATTTTCGATGGATAAATCATCTCCATCAACAATCTCGATTCCTTACTTATGATACTTTATTTCCTGTTTAAAATTGATGGTGATCCATCAAATATTTTCACGGATAGTCGGACAGACAAGGAAAATACATAAAGGAGTTTTGGTAAACCAAATTCCTTAAATAAATACAGCGACAAGATGAATTTAACATTTTTTTAAAATGCGCACCATAATAATTGGAGAATATTACAATAGAGTAATGTAAGTTTTTAATATTAATAATAGCAACAAAAACTGAAGGGCACTCTTTCCAATAAGGCTCAACGGCTGTGTGGAGGTCACTCCCATTTACAGAAAATTATGCAGTCAGCAAAATGTTTTGGCAGACCTTAACTACTAGGTTTCCTTAAAAGTCCATATTATACGAGGCAGGGTGAATTCTTGAGCCACATGAAAGAATATAGAAGGATAGAAAATAGTTGGTGACCTCACAAGATATCAAACAGGGCCGCGTAAATGATAGATATACTAGATAATGTCCAAAAACAATTTCAAAGCTTATGTTTTGTGTGACATTTGATTATGGACAAACACGATAATATTCTGATAAAATCAGTGTTTAAAGTAGAATTTGAAAGTGTGAAAAATGACATATCGGTTGAAACAAGGACTGCCCCAGAAAATTTTCTCCATTTTTGAGTCATTGTTCCACTAAGACCGGACTTCAAAACATCCGGAGGTGCAGGCACGAACTCTGCATTATTGATGAGGAAACAGGAAGAAGTTGTAGTCTTATCACAACGGAGGTAAAAACATCAAGATGGACGGAGAAACCAACAACTAAAATGTTCAGTGACACCCATAGCACACACACACAGAGACACCAAAGCTTAAGACCAAGAGTACAATTGAGAAAAGGTTGAAACGGAAAGAAATGAGACAAATCAAAAAGGTCCCTCTGTGCATGATGTGACCAAAAGGTGTGGAAGAACAAAATCAACCATCAACCATTGAATGGATCAAAAAAAGAACAATTCATAAATATAGAAGAAATAGAAAGTCGGAAAGAGTCAATTAAACAGCACAGCACTGCTATTCAACGAGTAAATCTGTCATATCGCTTAACCCTTACAAAAAAGGTTTGTATTGGATGACGAATCTTACTTCAACTATAATTTTTCCACACTTGCAGGACCGCAATATTTTAGTCACTAGGCATGATATTTCAGGTACTGAAAAGACAATTGCGATTGAAAATGTGGACCCACGGTGCTCCCCCTACCCCAAACCTCCTGCAATCTCTCCCCCTGAAATTCGTCTGATTGAGCAATACTGGACAATAGTGAAACATCATCATCATAGGTATTCTGCCTTTATTGGAAGACTACTTGTCACAACTGAAATACTTCCATGCTCCACGCTCTTCAGCTTATAACGACTCACCAAGGGTAGTCGTCAACCTGGTTCGATCGATGATATAAAGAACTTGAGTGGTAGTAACTGTTTTCATGTAAAAATATTTTTTTATAATTATGTATATAACACTATTCTCACCTTCTCTATCAGAATTATAAAGTAGATGAACGGTTTTAAATGGTTTATTAGTTGATACACTTTTAATGTATTTGTCATTCACACTGTCGTGCACATACACGAGAATTAGGTATCCATAAACAATTACATAGCAACGAACTATCTATTACTCTCTCATATCTTACACATATTAAAAACCTTCTTCTTTTGTTATTATTAAATTAACATTCTATAAGGTATAGTGCTTATGTATGAGCACTTTCTACCCAAGGTACAAGTAATTATTAACCTATCCAATATTTCGTTATATAAAAATGTCGCCCGACGATGGGACTGAATATAAAAGTCATAAACGAACTTGGCTTTTATCTTCAAGAATCACTGGTCCGTATACAATAGTGATCTTACATTACATAGGTCCTTTACATTTTGATCGCCCCTCGTATATCTTCATTACATTTCATATATATATATACATTTATAACAAATCTTTCATTTCATTACTACTTATATTTTTAACAATAAAGTTTCAACACAAAATTAATATAATGTTAACAATTTTTGTGTTTAATCAATTATGAGTTAAATTATAATCCTTCACGTTAATAAGAAAAAAATTGAAATCATTAGAAACTTATCGTTGGTTAAAGAAAATCAAAGAAAATGAAATTGAATAAAAATCAAAAATTAAACATAACCTATGTTTGAATGAGCAAAAGGAAGAAAATAAAATCTATTTTTACACAAGCAGAGGACACTCTTTTATATATATATATATATATTTTGTTTTTAGTCTTCTTAATTCCTATTTATTTGAGCAAGAATGTCAGGCGCGACTAACTCTTTCACTAGATGCATCCATTTTTCTTTTGTATACGGAGTAGGTTTCCAAACCTTTAACTCATCTATATTACGAAGTTCAATTGACGTACCCGTTTTAGCGTTCAATAATTCAAAAATTTAGGGTTTATTTCCTTAAAACATAAATAAGGACCTGAGAAAATGTCACAAAATTTATAAATCTTCTTTAACAACATATTACTTTGTGGATGTTGTTTAACAAAAACTAAGTCATTGACCTTGATCCGATATTTTCCTTCTTGCAAAGACTCTACTTGAGAATTACGTTTCAAAAATTTGTTATGTCTTCGGATTTTTACCATATTCACTAAGTTGCAAGAATCAATGATTGTTGAATCCTCTAACTTGACATCAAAATGTTGTTCCACAGGGAAAATCAAATCAGAACCATTATGTACATTCGCAGGAGACACGCCTAACGTATCTGATATAGAATGATTCAAAAGGTACGTGATTTGATTGACATGCTTGATCCATTCGGCATGTTTATCTTTACAAAAGTGTCGAAACAGCATACTAAAATTGCGATGTACATTTTCTACCACAGAGCTACTAGGATGGTACGGAGTTACAAAATGAATTTTAATATTAGCCTTGTTCATAGCTTTGAGGAAAACATCACTTTTGAACTGCGAACCATTATCACATAATATGTGTTCGATAGGGCCACAATGTGGAATATATACATTCAAGATTTTATTTATGATAGCAGCGGAAGTGGCTCTACGCAGAGGATAAGCTACTACATAACGTGAGAAGATATCCATGGTTGTTAGTAAATAAATTTCTCCAGTAGCTGCTCTTGGTAAAGGTCCATATAAATCGATTGACAGAAACGAATGTGGTCTCTCAGGCGTTATTGAAAGCATTGGTTTTTGTACAGCCTGGTAATTATGTTTAATTCGCATGCACTTGATACAGTCCTTGATATAATTTTTTATTTGAGCTCTCATTCCCTTCCAATAAAGGGATTTATTTATCAAGGCACATACCTTTACATAACCAAAATGACCGAAATCGTCATGATAGGCCTTTAATATGCGTGCTGTTAGCGTAGGTGGAATGCAAATTTTATTTCTAGATTTGAATTTAAAATCTTTAATAAGTAGAATTCCGTTAGATAATTTGAATCTGGAATTCCAATGCTTGGGACAATTACATCCCTCACTGCACGAAGACAAATGTTCCATGATTTGTTTATATTCATGATACTTCATTTGATGTTCTCGTAGATCTTCTATTGAAATGGTAGCTATTTCATCCTGTAAGATCTTAAATTCGTTGATGGACAAGACATGTTGTTCTTCTCCGGGAAACAGACGTGATAATGTATCTACGGGTCCATTATCTACCCCTTTAATGTGTCGTACTTCGAAATCATAAGCTTGAAGATCTAACGACCAGCGAAGTAGTCTGTTATTATATCCCTGTACGCTGTTAAGGTATCGCAACGAATTATGATCGGTAAGCACTATAAAATGACATCCGCTAAAGTATGGAGCAAATTTTTGTATCGCAAAACGTACAGCCAAAAGTTCGATTTCTGTCGTGGTGTATCCTTTTTCAGCTTTCTTTAAAGTACGGCTAGCACAATGAATGACAGCTGGTTCCTGAATAGTTGGATTAGGTTGCCAGAGTACTGCAGAGATTCCAAGTTGAGAACCGTCACACTGTACATAAAAAGGAACGTCATATCGAGGGTGATTCAAATGGATGTTTCGTTTTACGCACTCCTTCAACTTATTAAAACTGTGTTCTTGAATCGGACCCCATTGCCATGGTATTCCCTTCTTTATAATCATAAATAAAGGTTGGGCTATCTCAGCAAATCGTGGGATGGCTTTGCGAAACCAATTGAAAAGTCCTAATACTTGCCGTGTCTGTTTCACATTTAACGGTGCAGGCAGATCTTCTATGGCTTGTACTTTAGATTGACTGAATTGTAAACCAGAGGCATCAATTTGGTATCCAAGAAATTCTATGGAATTCTGCAGAAATTTTGATTTCTGTAGGTTGATAGTAAGGCCTGAACTTTCCAATCTGTCTAAAACTATATCTAAGTACTTCAAATATTCATGTGGATTTTTCCCCATGATTAAGATGTCATCGGCGTAGGTTATCACGTTGCTACGTAAGTCTTGACCCAAGACTTTGTTCAAGCAGGACCCACCATTAATAAGCCCAAAAACTACACGGTTGTATTCGTATAAGTGACCTTCAAAACTAAATGCTGTGTACGGTTTTGAATCTTCATGTAATTCGACTTGATTGTATGCCATTACTAGATCTAAATTTCCGAAGACTGCATTCCCTTGTAAAGAGGCTAGTATTTCTTCCACTGGGGGATACCTCACTTGTTCCAGATCAATGTGACAATTCGTGCGTCTCAAATCTAAAACCACACGTAGAGAACCATTTTTCTTTGGAACAACATGTAATGGATTAAGGTGAATGCTTCGTGAAGGCCTAATGATCCCATCTCTTAGCATATCCGTAATTTGCTGGCGTACATTTTCCCTGTATCTATATGGGATTATATAAGGCTTGGTCACTATGGGTTTGTCTGTTTTAACTTTAAAAGAATAAATAAAATCCTTACAAAGCCCAGGACGTTCTGAAAAGAAATTTCTATGTTTGTATAGAATATCCTTAAAGTCAGCTTTTACTGTATTATCTGTAAAATCAAAACTGCTTTCGAGTGACTTAACACGCTCAGAAAATAATATATCATCTTTTAAATCCATCAAATTTTGTGTGTCTTTCATTCGTTGATCATTTAATTGACTACTTTCTGAACGAACAGAAACATTATTCACTACATGAGAAATATTATTATATTGACAAGCAATATTATCTAATTTTGGAAGCAGTTTCTGAACGATTTCCTGAGGTAAACCAGGTATAGTCAACGTTTGGTTTCTAAAATCGAGCATGACACGTAACTGCGATAATAAATCTAAACCCATAATCACTTTTTCATTCAGTTCCTTTATTACTAAAATAGGGATTGATATTTCAAAATCTTGAATAGTTATTGTCACACGAGTAATTCCAGCTGCTCTCTTTTTATGTTTACCGGTAAAATCAACTATAATAAGATTCTCAGCCTTTTGTAACTTAGGATTCGAATAATTACTAGTAATTGTTTTCCACAGCAAATACGATAATAAGGAGGCATTTGCTCCTGTATCAAGTAAAGCTTCAGTGCTTAACCCATTGATTTTGATAGGTATTTTAGCTGTACTATATGATTTTAAAAATACAAAATTTTTTTCAATATCAAAACCATCATTGACAATATCATCTTTGAACCAACAACGATTTACTACAGGCATAAATTGGTACCGACATCTATTAACTGCTATTTCCGAATAATTATTTACAGAGACATCATGTGAAAGTTCATTTTTATCATTAACATGAATATGTAAGTTGGAATATAAATGTTCATAAGAATCAGTATCTGACGTGCATTTGACATTATCGCTTAACTTTGTAGCTAAATGTTCATGAGAATCTACAGCTGATATGGGTTTAACCCCTACCACATCAGCCGCAATTAGTTTAAATTCATACTCGTGTATGGTTCCAATAAAGTACATTGTACAGCACAATCATGATTATGCCCCATATTACTGTTCTGTACAGTGCTTACTTCAATACCTGGATCTTGATGCGAAGTGTCATCTCTTGACCCCCGATTACGTCTATCCACGTAGTGTCCTGTATTCCTGGAATTTCGCCATGTATTTCGTCGATTTTTAAATTTATTTTGACTATATGGTCTAACATAAGGATTGCCACGATTAATTAGATTAGGTGTATTCCCTACATAGCTTTGCCTATTTTGCTCGTTTGGATTGCTAGAATTTACTCGACTTCGGTTGTATTCCGTATCGTTCATACTACGGATATCTAGATTCCTAACAGGTACAAAATGATCAGAATTATTCTTATTTTTACTCACACCTGCTTGTTGATTCAAAGCATGGTATTGGGTTTCATAACATTGAACGAGCATTAACAAATGCTTGAAACTCATACACTGTGTAGAAAACAAGATCTGTTGTAACTTAAATGGGAGCAAATTTCGAATGGATGCTATTATTCTAGATTCCGACTGCAATGGATTAACAACTTTTAATTCGTTGTAGGTATTTACAACAAACTCAACAACAGATTTGTGTAATCGAGGATTGAAATGTTGATTTCTAATCGTGGCATCTCTATTTGCAAGCAAAAAATCATTTTCATAATTGGCGATCAACGCTGCCTTGAATTCCTCATATGTATTGATGTGATCACGTATTGCCTTAAACCATAAGGAACATGGTGGGAGTAATAAATGAGGGATTAGCTTCATATATTGTGATCTATCTATACACATTATATTGCATTCGTCCTGAAATTTTTCCAGGAACGAAGTAGCATTCTCATTACATTTACCACTGAATTTACTCATGGCACGTATTTCACTCATCTTAACGTTTAACTTTACCTTCCTTTTATCGTTCCGAGTACTTATTGGTTGACAATTCCTATCCATGACGTGATGTGTTGTTGCACCGTCTCTTATCCGTCCATCAGTACTCTTCGGATGAATTTCTTCCAAAATAAGGTCCTCATCAGATGTGGGTGGAGGCGAGGTCATCTCTTGTGAATGGGGAAACTCCAAATGATCACCGACCGTATTATTGTGGTGTGCGTTGTCCTTGACCTGTAGCTTCCTCATTTCCTCCTGTAGAGTAGCTATCAGTTGTGTATTTGCACGTATGTTGTTTGAATTATTGGTGACCTGAACCTTTTGCTGACGAACAGAAGATTCCATTACTTCTAAATCCTTTTTTACACCACTGATTTCTTGTATAATGTGGTCGTGATTATCCTGACAACCCTCAGATATTCTTTTTAATTTTTCCTCGAACTGCGAGGTGATGTCATCCATCGCCTGGATAATTGATTGTTTCGTTTCTTCTGACTTCTGTTCCATTCGTTTACTTAATTCCTCATATCGCTTGTTGGATTCTTCGAACTTCTGTTCTATCTTCTGTTCTATCGTCTGCTTCAATTCCTCGTATTGCTTGTTGTTTTCTTCGGACTTCTGTTCAATCTTCTGTTCTATCGTCTGCTTCAATTCTTCGTATTGTTTGTTGGATATATGAACCAAATTTTGTTCCAGTCGCTTCATAGCTTCCGAATCGTCTTTACGATATTGTTCTTGCCGCTGTAAGGCTAACAAGATTTGGTCTTCTAGTGTCATTCCTGGTGTTACACTATGTTCACCGTTGTCACTATCATTGGGTTCATTCTCCATAGCGTTACCGTTCATTTTTCTTATTATTATTCTACCACTTCTCAGTCTTGTGAAATTTGTATTCATTAACTTTATTACAAAAGTAAATTCACCCTTACTTTGCTTCGGGTAGTGAATTTACAAGAAATCCCGGGTGAGGTAAACCAAAATTTTTATAACGACTCACCAAGGGTAGTCGTCAACCTGGTTCGATCGATGATATAAAGAACTTGAGTGGTAGTAACTGTTTTCATGTAAAAATATTTTTTTTATAATTATGTATATAACACTATTCTCACCTTCTCTATCAGAATTATAAAGTAGATGAACGGTTTTAAATGGTTTATTAGTTGATACACTTTTAATGTATTTGTCATTCACACTGTCGTGCACATACACGAGAATTAGGTATCCATAAACAATTACATAGCAACGAACTATCTATTACTCTCTCATATCTTACAGATATTAAAAACCTTCTTCTTTTGTTATTATTAAATTAACATTCTATAAGGTATAGTGCTTATGTATGAGCACTTTCTACCCAAGGTACAAGTAATTATTAACCTATCCAATATTTCGTTATAAGCTGACCTCTTCGTCTTCACGTACGATTTTTTTGTTCTGGTATCATCCATCAATTGTAGTGTGCTTTGCCACCTAAGGCTACATAAAGCAGGGAAATGTGCTGACAACTTCACATCCTTCAAAAAATATGGTAACAGGGTAAAAAACAGGTCTAAATGTATAGTGCATAATCAAATGTGCAATATCAATTGAAACATTCATTTACTTTCTAGAAAACTATGGTCACAGGAACTTGAGTGTTTTTTTCTTGTAACTTAAACATATAATATATGTGTATTCAAAGAGTTGCGTTTGTATACTTCCCTAATCCTGTTTCACAGCCTTTCGAAACATGTGCAAAAAATTTTTTTTCTGCCAAAGGCTTTAAGTGTTCTGCCTTCGATCAAATGAATTTGCCGTCAACAGGTAAGAAGGCAGAATAATCCCATAACAGATTATTTAAAACATAAACCTTACTGCATAATCATGAATCTGGAAGTCTTCAAATTCGTTATTCGAATAAGTATTTGGCTAACGAATAATTATTTGAACAATTATTTGTTTAACGAATAATTGTTAGAGCAATTATGTGGCTAACAAATAATTATAAGAATAATTATTTTGCAAACGAATAATTATTAGAACAATTATTTGGCTAGTGAATAATTATTTGGCTAACGAATAACTATTAGAATAATTATTTGGCTAATGGATAATTATTAGATCAATTATTTGGCTAATGTTTATTATAACAATTATTTGGCTAACGAATAATCATTAGGAAAATTATTTAGCTGACGAATATTTATTCGAACAATTATTTAGATGGCTAATATTTGTTCAAATAGTTGTCCGAATGTTAAAAACGGATATTTATATATTCGAGTAATTTTAACAGCTCTAGTTTGCATTTCAAGTGTCAGTTATACTCTTAAGGCATGAGGGTGCTCTGGTTGCTCTGGTAACATAACATTAAGAAACTGCAACTTGAGTATTGTGTTGCTAGTAAGTTCTCTCAGTTCAATTTAGTATTCTAAGTGTTACTATTGCCTAGTTCGGTTTAAAAATTTTAGTTATTAAAGTATGTAAACATTTTCTCTTTTTGAAGTATACTATCCAATGCATTTCGTGCATAATTTTCGGAAATTACAATTTTCGATGCTAAAGCGTTAATGGGAAGAAATGAAGGCTGTAGCTGTCTCAGGAAGTATAGGAACCTCTTATTTATATTATTAAAATAGGTAAAACTGGCAAGTCATGATAAGACTGAAAGTAAAAGTGGAATTCACTTTCAAGATCTTTATTAAGAGAGAGAGAGGGCTGATGATGATCATGATGATGGCATGTGTATAAGAGCAAAAGAAAATGTAGGAGCTTATAGTAACACTACACGAAGGATGGATGGTATCATACAGAAAACAAAGTACAGAAACCTCTTCCCTTGCATTGTTACAGATGTCCAAGCACTGTAATTATCAAATCAGCAAACAAAGCTAGTTTAATATTATTTTAACATAGAGATATACAATATAAATATATGTATGGGAAAATAGAGAAAAAAATGAGAAAGAAGAAGAAAAAGTACACTGACTGTGTTCTGTTTCAGCTAGAAAGTGACGCACCTTAACAGGAGAAAGTTGTTCAGAAAAGAGAGATTGAAAAACGAAAGAAAGAAAAAATAGGAGCATCCTCTCACTGACCCCAGGCAATATCAAGCATGTTCAAACACACACACACACGTACACCGATAGAATAAGTATCCATGTATAAGAATCATTTACTATTATGTATATACATATAATGATAGATTTAATAGTGGAAGTTTAGTAATCGTTCTCAAAAAAAAAAAAAAAAAAAAAAAAAAAATGGACGTTATACAATCTTATTTATAGCACACAATCTAGCAAACAGGGTTCATCGTAGTCAGGAATGTTGTTAGGTGGGTGCTACAAAAAGACTAATTCCTTGCATGAAATAACCTATAGTTTAGTGCTTTGCCTTTATTCTTATAGGCTAGTACTATTCCTTTATTCTCATAACATTACTCTTTTCTCCTCACCTTTCAAACTAGTCACCCTTTTTATATATACAGTGAAACCTCTCTAAAGCGGACAGCCATGGGGAATCAAAAATTGTCCGCTATAGAGAGGTGTCCGCCTTACAGAGGCTTCAATATTTTCTTACGTAAATTAATAAACAAGGTAATATGCAATTAGAAAAATATTTTTGCACAAATCACGTATTTATGAATATTACCAAAATGTTACTGTACCTGCATTATCTTGCGTCATCCAATTCCCTATGTTCGAGGCACAACATGGGAATAAGATGTTATAGTTCTTTGCATTTTACAGTTATCGCTACTTACTACGTTTTCGGTGTGTTGCTTTAATTCGTGAGTTAATTGCAGACCAGTAATGACTTTTTGAAAGACAATATGCGTACCCGTATTCAAAAATACCAAACTTGTCATTTTCTTTGTTAGAGATTCCACCTAGCGGGACAGTGGAATGATGTGTCATCCCAAACAGTAGGCAACTGTCAATCACTTTTGTTTCTGAAACAGGTTAGGTGGAAGTAGAATTAAAGCAGACATAAGGGTGTTTGTGGAACAGAGACCCTTTCTCATTGTTGCTGAACAGACAGTTGAGGAGGCAAAATGTCACACCCTCATGTTCTTCCTTGGTGACCTAGTATGAAATACTAAAAGTGTATTTTTTCTGTACTTTTCAACTTGTTTTTATAGAAAGTGTCCGTAATAGGAAGTAAATAATACCTATAAAAGACAAGAAAGACTGTCCGTGTCCGTACTAGAGAGTGTCCGCTTTAGAGAGGTTTGCCAATGTGTTTTTTCCTATTACAGTGTTTGGGGATTACAAAATATGTCCGTTATGGGAGGTGTCCGCTTTATAGAGGTGTCTCCACATTATGTACAGTAGAGGTTTCACTGTACATAAAATTGAAACATTTGAATTTTATTTAAATTCAAACATAGGCCTAACCTTTGCAGTTAAGTTCCGTGTAGGACATCAGTTTTCATCCCCATTTTTACATCCCCAAGTTTAGCATTTAGTAATCATAATCTGAGCTATTAACTGATGATCCCACCAAAGAACACTTGTAAATTTTATTATACTATAATCCATGCGGAACAGTTATTTACGACTCTAGTTAGGGGCGGATCCAAGGGGGAGTCGATCGGGGCAATCCCCCCCAGAAGAGCAAACTTTCTTATTTTATATATAAATAAAACCCATCCTAAAGTTTGGAGCTCTTAAAAGTAGCTCTAAGTAGCATTATTACAACCCACCGCCTCCCTGCCCAGAAAAATATTCTTAAATACGAAACAGACAATCCAGCCGCTTACAAAGCCCAGGAAAAATTAGTGGTCATCTCTGGTACTTGAGCGAAGAACTCATTGGCTTAGCGTTCTTCGATGACGGACTATCTACATAAACAATGCAAGAAATGGTGGAAAACTTGAACACAAATTCCAGCAATGATGAGCTTCCAAAACACCTGCAAATGTCTCGAGATGCTCTTGTTTCACTACAGGATGCCTAGATCAAGAATTTCGTAACGAAGAACACGACCGTGAGTGTTTGAACAACATTCCTTGCACAAACTCCGGAGACATGGAAATCAACACTGACTACTTAGGTGGTTATGAAGTAATTAAACACATGCAAGTAATTAATGACCATGCAGAACCTGGAGTTGCCCTCATACAATAGTATAACGGTATTATTACAAAGAATAAGGAACAGAAATAGCATCCATTTCAAGTTGCTGCGGAACACAGGAAGCAATATCCATACTGTTCAAAGAATACCCTATCTAAGTAAACTCAATATGTGAAAGCGAAGTCTAAAATAGAGTGAACAAATAAACATTACAGTTTTAATAATGCTAATATAATAAGCAATAATGAGCCTTATGCAGAGTCATTCTGAAGCGTGATTAGTGCCATATTAAAGAGTTCGACTAACATATGTTTCCTGCAGTAGTTAGCCCTTTAGTATGACGTTAATCATACGTCAAAACAGCTCTGCATAAAGCCCAAAATGTTTTATGTGTAATTGTGTACTTGTATACAAAAATATATAACAATATATATCTGTATACCTATAACAATGCGTAAATACCAATAGCATTCAGAACTTCAATGGCTTGCGCAACCATTAAAAATTGTAAACATTTGAAATTTTACCAGTGTATTTATTTTCAGGAACGTAATAAATATTAGGGGTGCCGGAAGTGAAATTCAGGAAAAAAAATTCCCCTTATTTTTGAACCATCCCACTCTAATGAACCTACCTACTGTACTTATTCTAATGATAGAAAACTGAAGCATACTGGTACCTGAATCTCCCTGGACTTCAATGCACTTTTTCCAACGTTTCACAAGTTTTATTGATTCCGTCAGAAAAAAATATTTTCTTTGCATCTGTAAGCAATTTTGCACCGCATCAATGACTAGCTGATGGTTGACGTTTACATTTCTTAATTTCTTTTGATGATGGGTGTTTTCAAACCATGCTCGCAGCCTTTTTTTCCGGTTCGGGATGGTATACCCAAGTTCCTCAGTCGTTGAGGTCGATGGCCTGCGGATCTTTCATCGTCACATAAAGAAGTTCTTCCCTGTTTGAAACGCTCTATCCATACGTAGTTCTTTCTTCGCGATAAACAGCTGTAATCACACTGTGCTTGCATTCGACGAATAATGTCCGCAGGTTTAACATCTTCCGCATACAAAAAGCGAATCACTGCTCTCATTTCTTCTTTGGTGCAGATCGCCAATGGAGCTGCCATGTTAAACAGTCTGCTACACTCCAACGACTAGAAATACAAGCGACATGTTGTCTCGAAGTGTTGCCAACTACACTCACTCAGCGCAGGTTACTAGCAGTGTTGCCAATCCCTGGAAAGAGAAATTGCAAATGTGCCTTTACTTTTTGAATTCTCCTCATATTTGTGTATTCTCGGTTGTTTCTGTAAGTTTTCCCCAGATGGTTACAACATCTCTTCCGCAGTGAAATTTTGTAACTATGGATCATTTTTTGTACTTCTCCAATGGTTGACCTAAAGGATTTTAATATTAAATGATCTGAAACAAAGAATATAAAAGAAATTACATGTAGAGAACTGGAAAGGTGTTTAACAATATTGCCACACTAATAAAAATGTATTTCTCATATGTCCTATCAAAACTGGAATATGCTTCTGTGATCTGGAACCCATCGCAACAGCAATACCGAAACCAACTGGAAGAAGTCCAATCTAAGTTTACCAAATACTGTACTTGTCATACAAGAAAATTGGAATCTATCCATCTTATGAAAACTATCTAACATTAATAGACAACTTTTGTATCCATACACTTGAACAAAGGCGAAACATGATGGATCTGATTTTTCTTCGTGAAATAGTTCAAAACGAATTTAATTTGTACGAATGTGATATCGTCACTAAATTTTCATGTCCCTACACCTTAAAACTCGTGCTGATAACTCTGGACTCTTCTATTGCAAAACAACAAGGACCAACGTATTATTGAAATTACCAATCTGGAAAATATGCTCTTCTTATAATAAAATATGTATCGAACACAAAGAAGTTAACATTTGTAATATGATCTATATGTTTAAGAAAACTATTGTAAATTTACTTTGTAATTCACCAACACTATAATTGGGATTATGTGTATTGCATTGATGACAAATAAATAAAAAAATTAATAAATAAATGTTTGATAGTAATGCAGTACACAGGTAAATAGAATTCTGTAATATTATTAGTGTTTAACAGAAAAACTGAGACCCACTCGATCGATTTTATTGATATAAACAAAGTGATATTTTGAGTGTAAAACCTTATACTCAAGTTTCGAAAAAATTGACAAACCAATTAATTTGTAAACCTCGAAATTGACGCTGTACGTGTGTCATGCCACTTACTGAGGGCAAACTGATACTGAAAAGTACACTCAATAAGCTTTTCACTATTATAGTACCAAGACGAAAGCACTTAATAAGGTTAATGAGAGATAGCCTAAATAGTTATTAAATGTCAAATCTTAAATTCTGTTGAACTGAAACATTGTCCGAATCAGTCAACACATCACATTGAACTGGTTAAGATAATATGCTTGAGGGTAAAATTTCGTGTGTATGTTTCAAGAAACTTTATATATATATATATATATATATATATATATATATATATATATATCAGTGGTGCCCACCCCCCCTTATGTCCATGACGCACCCCCCCCAATTGTCTATCCGTAGGTGTTCTTCCATGAAAAAATCTTCTTTTCGATTAATTTTACCCCCCCCATCAAACATATTTATATAGATTTTTAACCCCCCCCTAATATTTCAATGACGCAGTTTGCGTCATAGCCCCCCCTTGTGGGCACCCCTGTATATATATATATATATATATATATATATATATATATATATATATATATATACGAGGGTAGGTTGATAAGTTCTCAACCTACCCAGGTTCAAACAAAGCTAGATATAAAAGTTACGTACGTTTATCAGTCTTATAATTTGTGAAGCTACTGTGCAAAATTTGGTTTGACTAAACCAGTTTTAAATTTGTTTTTTTTTTTTTTCAGGGCCAAAGTGAGGATGTCAGCCAACGTCCCAGAAATTAGTAAAATTGAACATCGTGCATTCATCAAGTACCTCTTCCTAAAGAGATTTTCGCCGAAGGAGATCCACGACGACTTTGTCACGACATTGGGGAACAAGGCACCATCGTACTACATTGTGAAGGAATGGGCAGCGAACTTCAAACGCCGAATCCCGCTCAAACAGATAGAGGACACATTGGGCATTAGTCATGAAAGGGTGTGGAAAGTTATCCATGAAGACTTGGGTATGAGGAAGGTCGCGGCAAAATGGATTCCAAAACTTTTGAATGCAGATCAGAAGCTTGAACGGGTGGAGGCTAGTAAGGCAGTTCATTCCCAATTTGAAGTGGATAAGGCCAATTTTTCTTAACGGCTGATAACAGTGGACGAAACCTGGTTATATTTCTACCATCCCACGACGAAACAGCAATCGGCGGAAGGGCGCCACAGCGGTTCTCCACGTCCGAAGAAGGCTAGGACACAGCGCTCCTCTGCTAAGGTCATTGCTACGGTCTTCTGGGATTGTGAAAGAATTATATTGCTGAATTATCTTAAATCGGGTGACACCAGCAATACAACTTATTATACATCTCTTCTAGAAAAACTGAAAGCAGCACTAAAGGAGAAGAGACGTGGAAAGCTGTCAAAAGGGGTAATCTTCCTCCAGGGCAATGCGCCCTCACAAAATTCACGCCTGACATTGCAAAAATTGGAGGACCTACGGTTTCAAATATAGGAACATCCACCTTATTCGCCTGATTTGGCTCCATCAGACTTTTATCTCTTTCCTAAATTAAAAATGTTTTTAAAGGGAACGCATTTCAATGGCGCCGATGACATCATTTCTCAAACAGAGGCCTAGTTTGCAGAGCGTTCATCCGACTCCTATTTGTTTGGCCTGCAAGCATTGCAGCAACGATTTGAAAAATGCATTGCACTACAAGTGAAATATGTTGAATAAAAACACCAAGCTAAAAATTATGTGTTCATGAGCAATAATAGTTGAGAGTTTGTTTTCATTTTACTAAAAGAAATTAGTTCTTGTGTAATAAAATACGCTCTTAACTAACAGATTGTTAATTGTATTTTCCTAAATGGGACATACATACTCTTTATACGCATACCTATTGTAACAGAAACAGTTTGAGTGTAATCAATCAAATTTGTGATTCTATACCGAAATAACTAGGTGAGTAGTTGTGCAAACCGGCTTTTTTTTTTAAATTTTGTATTTTTATCCCTCTTTAAAACAAAGGTAGAGGTTCTAAATTCAACCCGTTTACGTGTATATATATATATATATATATATATATATATATATATATATATATATATATATATATATATATATATATATATATCTTGTTAGTGTGTTCACGCATAACTTCGGCATAGGTATACTGATTTTGATGATTCTCTTTCTGTTTGAAAGAGCATACTTTCCCATTGGCCCCATAAATTTCACCTCGAAGCTACACCATGAAAGATCTGAACGGCTGACAATGTAAATACTATAATTGTGTGTATGATCATGCACAATTTTAACATAGGTTCATACATTTGTTTTGATTTAGTTATTGTTTGAGAGAATATACTTTCGCGGTTCTTCCATATATGTATACAAAAATAAATAAATAAATAAATAAATAAAATAATAATCAGGATCTGACGATAGTCTTCAAGGCTACGTAGACAATGAAACCTCTCAACAGGTGATATCCTTAATATCGTGTGCATCTTTACGTATAGCTCCGTAAAGAGTAGGACAGATAACAAAGAAACATATTTGTTCACGGATGTTCCATAGATCGACCAATTATATTGGAACTTAGTATAATAATTTTAGTTTAGGTATCTAACTAAAATACTGAGCTAACGAAAAAATGAAAAAATTAAATAAGCTTAAAAGAAAATTATTATAAGAAATCGGTTACATAGTTTCAAAAATGCACTGAAAAAGCAGAAAATAAAAATGTTTAAAAAAACACTATGTAACCGATTTCAACAAAAACGTTGAAAACCAGATTATAATTCTAAAGCACTTAAAAGCAAATAATAATAATAATAATAATAATAATAATAATAATAATAATAATAATAATAATAATAATAATAATAATTTATGAATATGGTGCATAAAATTTTCGGAAGTTTGTGTCACGCCAAACAAATTAATATTTATTACGTATAAAATTAGTTTCGATGGTAATTAAACCTTGTTGGGTCAAGACACAAGATATGGTCCTAATTGAGTATTTACTCATTCGATAATAAGGTACTGTAAAACGATATTGTCCGAATTTTAATAACCTTGTTACAATCGAACTCAGATCCAAGCACAAAGAAAGCACGTGCTTTGATTATTTTACCGATATTTTTTTTATTTTACCGATTATTTTACTCAACCCTATTTGGTAAAACTGACATCTCAATATAATGGTAAATCGTCTAAAACAGTGATGGTTAAATGGAAGACTGTGGGTCGAATTTGGTCTGTAAATAAGAAAAAAAAATAAATGGTTTGCTCTCCTTTTTAAAGATTAGGAGTAAGCTCTTTCTGCAAGGTAAGGCGGATTTTTAGAAAAACTCAAATTTCATGTATTTTCAGATGTTCGTATCTTAGGCTCTAATTGACCCAGACACATTAAACAAGAAGCAGAAGACGGAGAATGCAACAAATATTTAGGAAATATATGACTTTTACTCATGCAGCAAACCTTGGCCTATGCGACATAGGCGCTGGGATCGGAGTGAGAGAGAAGTGACAAATTGCTTCCAAATTTGATTCTTATTTTGCTTGGCTCGCTGTGTGTTAGAAATCAGCTAAAATCTAATCGAGTAGCCCCTACAGTAGTGTTGTGTTGATCATGAACGATTCGATCATTATGAACGAATCATGGAGTGAATCAAATGAATTATGATTCTTTTCACAAATGAATCGATTCGTCTAATGAATCATTTGTACTTCTCATTGAATTGTTTGCTGTGATCGAAATGAATTGAGAATCACAAACTGCCAGCTTGTGTGAGACAATTGGTGAGGTTGCTTCTGCAAATGCGCTTGCAGTTCACGGGGAGTGAAAAAGAAAGAAAACCATACGCGCCTTTTCTTCCTGCTTTTGTAGATGCGTGCGATTTTTTTTTCTTTCTGCGTGGTAGGGTTGTTTTCTAGGAAGAAAGGAAGCCGCGTTGTTAGATTACTTTCAGAATAAACTTTCTTGTTGCTTGCTTCTTGTCGTGAAGTACTGGCAGTGTTGCTTAATTAGATGTAATACGATTTCGTAGTTAATTTCAACATACTCTTGATGAGCATTTATCCATTTTATTTGTAACCATACGGTTCAGCTCAGTCAATTTTAAGAAGAAAATTTTAACTTTTTAAATGAACCTCGCATAATAGTGCTTCCAAGAATTTTTCTCTCAGCCAACAAACGAATGTGTATATATGTATGTGCGTCTCAATTGCCACGGAGATCGCAGAATTCCCCTCTCCTTCCCATATTAGGAGCTAAAATCCAGCACAATGGACAAACGTCGTCTCAAAACATTCCTGTCTATGGGTTGTCATAGCTATTTTTAGCTCTTGACATCACCTAACTGCGTAGCAAACTGATTCTTTTGCTTAGCAACACGATAAGACGGAAAGAAAAGGTGCTTTAGTCTGACTTACACACACGGGGAAGCAACCACGTTGAATTTAGTGCGCGCGACTGAAATGAAAACACAAGTTGAAATAACATTTAATTCTTGTTAGTACGAAACGTAATTCTAGAACCAATGCCGTGATAATGAAGGTAACCACAATTTTAAAGCATTTGTCTACAAGTAAAAGCAAAAGTCATTACAGCGACATGGAGTAAACCAGCAGCAAAAACACTAGTTCATCAAAGGAAGATGAGAGGAGAGCAACCCGCAACCTACAGGACATCACCCCAGAATATCCAATGCAATCCACCTTCTAGTGTCAAAGTAAGTGAACAGTGCCTGTGAAAGTGAAATAATCAGTAATGTAACGAAACACAACAAATAATTCGTGTCAACCGCGACTTCCGCGTCTTTCGTATTAAATGGGCCTAAATTATTGGTTATTAAAAGTGAAGTGCCACTGGTTATGTAATATTTATTCGTAAAGTTTTAGTGTTGTGAATTAAAAGCAAAAATCCAAAAGTTGAGTATCCTTTCAAAATAATAATTATGATTTAAATTTACATGTGTTAATTTTAAGGAACAACCTAATTTATTTTTCTTTACAGCACGAGTGATTAGCGCCTATGCAACTTAGTAATTCGTACATTAATAAATTGCATCAGCGCTAAAGAATACAATTGGAGTTAACTTTGTGCCGGTTTC
Organism: Thermobia domestica; assembly: GCF_964235325.1. NCBI lineage: Eukaryota > Metazoa > Arthropoda > Insecta > Zygentoma > Lepismatidae > Thermobia > Thermobia domestica. Next base: position 133,300,185 of record NC_137462.1, on the reverse strand, counting down.
CCGAAACGTTCTGACCGAACTCTGAACCTGTTGTCCAGCGGCTATATGGTCAGTTTTAATGGTCGATCTAACCCACTGATAAATGTTAAAGAAGACATTCGAACGGTGGAGAGTCGAACCCCAGACCATAGTAAAAGCGTAAGCCCACTTTGGGACCGTAGGACACGAACTACGTACAGTAACAAAAGGGTTTATCCCGATAGGGAGTGAGACGTACCTGGATCGAACCCAGGACTGTAGTATATGGTTTTCTCTCACGGGAACGTACCAGGACTCGAACCCTGATACTGTCAAATATTCAGATACTGTACGTGCATTGGGTAAAATTATTTTCATCACTTTCAACTGCAGTAGCCAAAGGGGTCAATTTTAATGCTTTATAATCAACTCAAAGTACTATATTATATTCAATGTAAATACAGTACTTACACAGAAAAAGTGCAATGTAAATTATTTGTACTGTACATAATTGATTTTAAAAATGTATATGTAGAAAGACGGGACATGTATTGCATCTTTCAGTAAAAACACTTGTCCACATGGAACGAAGCTTAGTGGTACCTACTTTTCACTTTACTTCTATTGAAACATACATAAAGACACAAATAGTTTTCTGAGCTTTCATGTAAACAAGATGTGGGAGACCCGGGATCGATTCCCGGCGGAAGCTCACGTGGTTCAGATTTCATATTAATCAGTAGGTCCACGCCTCATATAGCCTCGCTGCTGAACCGGACGTTAAACTGAAAATCAACTCAACTGAAATTTAACTAACTAACGGTTTTCTCTTAGAAATGTAGACAAACACTGATGATAACAGGAGTGGCCGGGGAGAAAATCCGCCAGGCCAAGAAGTTTCTCCCGGGGCATTTCTCAGATTGAGTTTAATTGGGGTTACCAGTATTTTCGCAAATATGTGTTCATTTCTTGCTTATTGAAGTAGTAGTGGCTCAGTGGTAAAGCGTTCACGTCTGGTGGATGGGGCCCCTGGTTTTCTATTTGCGCCAAATGGGATTTATGGTGGACAAACACCATATGTGTGGATTTTCTCGGGGTTCTCTTGTTTTCGCTCAGTTCCTTCATTTCACTATTTCCTTCATTTTCATCATTATCGTTTCCTTTAGTCTACACGATGATAATCATGGAACGTAAAACTTTAAAATTTCATTTCATTTTGTGTTTATTCCTAGTCTCCCCGAGCTAAACCTTTTAAAATTACCACAATAGTATTAAATATATGTTCATGTGTAAACTCCCTCTTTTTCTCTATCTCGAAGATCAGTATCTTTTCCAGTCAAGAATAAAATAGAACATATTTTAGAATATAATAGAATAAAATAGAAATCTTGCAGTTTAACGTTCCATGTTTATGTCCATTAGCCTAAGGAAAACAAATGATTAAGGCAAGTAAATGACGATGGAAGAATAGTTGGAATGAGAGTGTGGAAGGAAAGGGGAGTACCCGATAAAACCCACGGACATGATGATGTACACCACAAACTTCCTTAGCAGAGGATCAAACCAGGGACCCCGCGCAAAGGAGGCAAGAGTTTTATCACTGAGCCACGGTGACCCCTAGGATAGAATAGAATGGACTACGAGATAACAATTTACTTTAATTAATCATCCGCATCTTCTTTACCCTACAGGGTATAACTCTGACTTACAACAACAAAAGAAATCTATTAACATGATGTGTACTTTACAAAGTTTATATGACCTGGGCAAATAATACCCACTAGAAATGAATATAACACTACAGACTCATTGTATAATGCTTTCTGTATTTAAAACCAAAAGCATGAATGCTCCCTATACAAAGCTCTATATTTTCCCCCATATTAATATGTACAGTCCGCGGCATAAAATTTGTTACAAAAATTCTAAGTCCAAATTAATAACAAACTCTTGCTCAGTTTTCTTATGCATTCCCGCAATACATGTATCAATCGATTAGTTGCTTCTAGTGTTTATTCCAACTCCTCCCCGTCCTCCACCTCTCCTTGTCTAAAGCAGTGTGTGTGACGTAGTACACTCTTTCCATTCAGCTGAAAAAGAAACAGGAATCAAGTTTACAACGTTATAGCTTTAAAACAGTCTTTTCCATTCGTTTGTTCTGAAATATTTTTAAGAGCCTAAATTAAAGGAAAGTCACACAATCTTCCCAGAGCTTCATAAATATCTTTAGTTTCATTCTTTTCTTTCTTTAAAGAGTGCAAGCTAGTAAGATGCTCCCTAAGAAATCTATGGAAATTGCCAAGAGTTCTAAAATATCTACGAACAGAAACGAGTTTTATTCAATGATTCATTGAATTTCTTTTCAGTAAGTGCAAGCAAATGTTTCAGGGGCGTCATTTGGGCAGGACAGGAGGGTGTAATTCCCCCTCTCTTGAGCTTCATAAATACGTGTTTTTTGATCAAATGTATAGTAATACACTAATAAAAAGTGAAAATCTTATGTCGCCGGAGAATCTCTTCTTCCCCCCCCCTTCCCCCGAATAAAGTCTAAAAGACACTGGTTTTACACAACAAACCTATAGAGCTACGATAGCACATTGCTAAAGAGCTTACATTTGGTTTCAAGAGTCGAAGGTTTGATCTCAATCCATATGACTTCCTGGGTGACATTGAGAGAGAGAGAGAGAGAGAGAGGTAGAGAGAGGGATTTAAGTATGGAGACAGAGAGGGATGATTTGTATACACAGATTTAGAATTGGGGAAAAAATGATTGGACAGCATTCGTATTATGACGAAAATTCTGATTTTGTGAAAGATAAGAAGGGAAGTTTTCGAACTGCGAGGATCACATTAGGCAGTTGTTGAATTAATGTGGAGAACTCTTTTTAGAGCATCAGATGATTACGAAAGGAGAGAAAGATCTTCAGAACTGAGGAATTAAGATTTTATAAAATCTGATTTCGGCGACAGGTTTCGAATCACGAACCTTGTGGTTATCGAACCATGACTTTATCCATTCTGCTACGGAGGATTCTATTACTCGTTCTCATACGTTTCCCTTAGCTGCGTTGAAAGCTACCTTAAGGGGATATTTAAAAAGTTGACTCGGTGGATGCGCCGTTCAGTTAGTACGTAAACCTCTTGTAACTTAGTTACAATGTGCAAAATGAACTTCCTCTTCTTCAGGACACTTTTTAAAGCTTTAAAATTTGTTACTATTGTTTTAATTAAGTTACACTTGATAGAACCATCTGATAAAGTAGTGCCAAGCCCTGTGCGTCATTGTCTGTTAGGTGAATGGTTAATGTAAGTTACTTTTACGTGGATGGTCCGAGCTTCCAATCAAGACCATTCTTATTGATTATTTTATTTGAGCTACGCTCATACTGTGTATTCCACAAGTTCAAGTTTGAAGTAATGTAGTCACAGCTAGTTTAATTCGAAATAATTTTCCAATATTATATTTGTTACTAAATTTACATGGCACTCCTCACTGTTTGTAGCCCTGCATAAATGCAAAATTGTTTTAAAAGTATATTTTACTTTCAAGTTTTATTGTTTTTTTAATTGTCCTTCAACTTTATTTTATAATTATTTTCTATTTCTTAATTATAACATATTTTATATTTATATTGTATTCTATGTTACACGTTTATTATTTATATTTTATGTCTTACCTTTGAAGAGGAGCTTTTGACAATTCAGAGCAGCAGGGACATACACAGGGTGCAGGCCTTTGCAACCAAGAGCTTTTGCCCCCACGAAATCACTACTTTTTTTTTTTTTTTTTTTTTTTTTTGTAAATTATATCTAATTTTAGAGATGATGATAGCAGGAGCGGATTCAGGGGAGTGCGTTCGGGCGATCACATCCCCCAGAATAGGGAACTTTTTATACTTTTTATTTTAAAAATAAAACATATCCTAAGTATTTTTCATCTTTGTATGATAAACATAAATTAAAACCTAAAGTAGATAGGCCTTACTTTCTTAAGAAAGTTAATTCTGCAGAAAAGCTACTTCTCCTTTTCTAAATTTGTTTTATCTTTTCTTTCTTTCTTTTCTTTTCTTTTCTTTTTTCTTTCGTTTTTTTGCAATCCGCTCTTACCTTGATTTGACTTCGAACTACCGCCCCTCCCAAACAATCATCCTGGATCCGCCCCTGGATGATAGACATTTTAGTAAAATATGCCCTCAATCGCTGAAATAAATTGCTGTCAAGCTTTCGATCGCTGAAATAAATTTCTGTCTACGGCCCTGCAAAACAGTGACGATTTTAAGGAGTGATCAGTTAGTAATGCCTCCCTGGAGCAACGACATTTCCCCAGAAGTCATATCTCCGATAATTCAGAATGTGATTGTGCATTATCACTTTTCACTCTCAGTGTCTTGAAACGCACCAAAAAGGAACTGTTCTGAAGTATTTACTGGTTCTCCCTATGACCCCATTTCAATATGGCCAACCTTGGACATATACACATCTGAAATATCACCTTTTATGTCAGTGATCCCGAAAACTATCCATTCGACACAAATATAGGATATTTTCGATTCTTTATTCCTGTCACCCTTCCATTGTCATCTCGAAGCCAACCAAGGCTTATTTTGGACTTAGGCAGCATCCACAGTGTCACTTTTTATCTTTGCATATGAATTCGACACCAATTTTGTTTGTATTTGACTACTTTTACATGTCACCTTCACCTCTTGGTAGGAATTTTTTCAGTATCTCGCCCCCACAACTTTGGAGAAATTTCAACCAACTAAGTATAATTATAAATTATCATCTGAAACACAACAGTACGGGTGATCTTTTTCGCAGAGGAATTCGTTAACTACTGTTTCAATATCAATGTATTGGCTTTTTTGCTCTGCATGCTGGAGATTGCCAAAGAGCTAAACTTTATTCTGTACTATTGTGCTATGAATATAGTGGTTTAATTCATTGAATACTCGCTTAGATGATGCTCTCGTCACAGGAAAAGTGAGATACAGTTATAAAAGAAAAACGAAACGAAATATTTAAGTTTTACGTCCCACGTTATGCCGACTACGCTAATGGAGACAGTGATGGTGAGAAACGAATGAAATGATTTAATGAAGAAAGTGGGAGGAAACTGGAGAAACCCGAGAAAACTCATGCACACGGTGTTTGTCCATAATAAAGTTCATTCAGTGCGAGCTGGGATCTAACCAACAACTCCATGCACCATAGGTAAAGTTATAAAAGAATAGGCGTCTAAACAAATACGGAACACTACTATCAATGAGAGTTGTATAAGATTAGATTTTTATTTATTTCATTCTAACTTGAAATTTCAATCAATCTTGATCGTCATTACTGTTCGAAATCCGGACCAACCAGTATTCCCTACTAGGGTAAAGATTAATTGATCGCCAACAGAAATCCAAAATCCTCTGTATAACCCCACATTCCATTATTCCATATACACAATTAAGAGTCCAGCGTAACCTACCAGTTAACACGTTTTCTTCTTCTTATTATTATTTTTAACACCTCAAAAATATAGGCTCATAATTGAACCACTGACTGGAAAAAGGGAATAAGTACATACAAATATTTTTTCCACTTTTAAGCTTTTCTCACCAATTGCAGTGCTACAATACAAGATTCTTTTTGTCTTAGAGTTTGTCAGTTCTTTTGCTACAATTAATCAGTTATACACGTGTTGAAACAAATACAAATACGCCTCGGGAAGGTTTTTTAGCGTTTCTGAAAACTTAGGTCTGATGTACTTATTCCCTTTTGCTGGAAATAGTTGCTGCAAATAGTTGCTGCAAGGACGTGATAAATCTTTTCGGTAGACTTCACAGTCTATAGCTCCTTCACAACTTCCTTTTCATCTACAGCTAAGTAGTTACATTTTAGACATTGAGGAAAAAGTGTGAAATTAATTAAAACCCTTCAAAGTGGAGTTATGAATCTTCAATGGACCCCATTTTGCTGTTGGCCTCGCTCAACGCACTCCCGTCACTGTTCAGGGTGCACGATGGAGTTTCTCCCTTTTAGGAATACTTTCTAAGACAGTACTAGTTTTTTTTACAGCTGTTTCAATTGAGTTGTATTTGCTAGAACTGTCGGTTAAAGGAAACAAAAGATCCTATACTCGAACACAAATCATCTCTCTAGAAGCTCTAATGGAAAACGAAACGAATCGTCGTAAACATGTTACGTTCTTGAAGAGGAAAACAGCAAAACATTGATTGCACAAACGTATAATGGTATCATTTGCTTGCAAATTTAAAACTTATAGAAGTTGATGGCTTGTTAGGTGAGGGGTTAGTGAACAGGATTTTTGTACTGGTGGTCCAGGGTTCGAATCTCGTCTGATGTTCTTACGTTTTTGTTCTTTAAGCTACACTGAGTTTGTTCATTCCAATTCTTTAAGCTTGAATTAAATCTAATACAAGTTAGTGAATTAAAAGTAGCTAACATTATTTTCAAATACGAGACGTTATTACATGCTTGTCACTAGCTCACAATACTCAACTTTGATATAAACTCTTGCAGCCTTCATTTAACTCATTTCTTGACGTGTTTTGTTACAAAACTCATGAATCGTGGCGAACAAAATTGCTTTACCAGATAATGGTGACTGCTTTGAAACCAAATGACAAGTATGAGAATTAAACGTATCATATCTGTAGTTTGGTGTGGAGAAGAAACCAAATAGCGAACGAAAGGTTTAAGAGCAACCGCGTTATTAATATAAACTATGCCAAAGATTATTGACTTATATGATTTAAAAAAATCGAAAGAAATTTTGAAAGAACGAAAAATACTAACTTAGAATTTTGTAACTGGAGGCAAGGAAATCTAATTTAAACATACTAAAACATACCATTTAGCGCATATAGAGCATGGATCTGTGCTCAAGGCGCTAGCTATGAATAATCTGGAGGTTCTCAAATCGGAACCATGTGTGAATATTTTGTTTAAATTTAGAATTTTTGGTGCTCATTAGTCGGCGATAACACACGTTTAATTGTCTTAAGGTATTTGAGTATTTTGATCTTTCAATATTTGAATGATCAAATCTTCAATAATAATACTACTACTAATAACAGTTATTATTATTATTATTATTATTATTATTATTATTATTATTATTATTATTATTATTATTATTATTATTAGCAAAGTAATTCAATAACACGTTAATATCTTTAATTATTTCTCGATAACTACTCGAACTTAAGACGTCCTCGAATCTAAGTCGCACCCCGATTTCGCTGGGCTAAATTAAAGAAAAATAGTAATATGTTATGGTTTTACTATTACTAAAGCACTCTTTGATATTGGTCATTTTCGATGATTTTATGTATCCCTCTCCCCTCTCCATGTTGGGGGCACGGTATGACAAAAATTATCCCAGGCCGGAATGTCATGTACGTTGAAAATTTGATCGAAATCTGTTGGATGGTTCAAGAGTTGTTCTATTTATTTTTATATATTAATCTCCCCTTCTCTTATCCTCTCCTATGTTCTACCGTCAAAGTGAAAATATTAAAACAAAAGTTTCTAGGCCCATCTATAAAATTAGATATCACCATCTATAAAATTAGATATATATACAAACAAAAAAGTAGTGATTTCGTGGGGGCAAAAGCTCTGGGTTGCCAAGGCCTGCATCCTGTGAATGTTCCTGCTGCTCTGAATTGTCAAAAGCTTCTCTTCAAAGGTAAGACATAAAATGTAAATAATAAACGTGTAACATAGAATACAATATAAATATAAAATATGTTATAATTAAGAAATAGAAAATAATTATAAAATAAATTTGAAGGACAATTTTAAAAAAATCAATAATACTTGAAAGTAAAATATACTTTTAAAACAATTTTGCATTTATGCACGGCTACAAACAAGTGAGGAGTGCCATGTAAATTTAGTAACAAATATAATATTGGAAAATTATTTCGAATTAAACTAGCTGTGACTACATTACTTCAAACTTGAACTTGTGGAATATGCAGTATGTGCGTAGCTCAAATAAAATAATCAATAAGAATGGTCTTGATTGGAAGCTCGGACCATCCACGTAAAAGTAACTTACATTAACCATTCACCTAACAGACAATGACGCACAGGGCTTGGCACTACTTTATCAGATGGTTCTATCAAGTGTAACTTAATTAAAACAATAGTAACAAATTTTAAAGCTTTAAAAAGTGTCCTGAAGAAGAGGAAGTTCATTTTGCACATTGTAACCAAGTTACAAGAGGTTTACGTACTAACTGAACGGCGCATCTACCGAGTCAACTTTTGGAATATCCCCTTAAGGTAGCTTTCAACGCAGCTAAGGGAAACGTATGAGAACGACTAATAGAATCCTCCGTAGCAGAATGGGTAAAGTCATGGTTCGATAACCACAAGGTTCGTGGTTCGAAACCCGTCGCCGAAACCACATTTTTTAAAATCTTAATTCCTCAGTTCTGAAGATCTTTCTCTCCTTTCGTAATCATCTGATGCTCTAAAAAGAGTTCTCCACATTAATTCAACAACTGCCTAATGTGATCCTCGCAGTTCGAAAACTTCCCTTCTTATCTTTCACAAAATCAGAATTTTCGTCATAATACGAATGCTGTCCGATCATTTTTCCCCAATTCTAAATTTGTGTATACAAATCATCTCTCTCTGTCTCCATACTTGAATCCCTCTCTCTACCTCTCTCTCTCTCTCTCTCTCTCTCTCTCAATGTCACCCAGGAAGTCATATGGATTGAGATCAAACCTTCGACTCTTGAAACCAAATATAAGCTCTTTAGCAATGTGCTATCGTAGCTCTATAGGTTTGTTGTGTAAAACCAGTGTCTTTTAGACTTTATTCGGGGGAAGGGGGGGGGGAAGAAGAGATTCTCCGGCGACATAAGATTTTCACTTTTTATTAGTGTATTACTATACATTTGATCAAAAAACACGTATTTATGAAGCTCAAGAGAGGGGGAATTACACCCTCCTATCCTGCCCAAATGACGCCCCTGAAACATTTGCTTGCACTTACTGAAAAGAAATTCAATGAATCATTGAATAAAACTCGTTTCTGTTCGTAGATATTTTAGAACTCTTGGCAATTTCCATAGATTTCTTAGGGAGCATCTTACTAGCTTGCACTCTTTAAAGAAAGAAAAGAATGAAACTAAAGATATTTATGAAGCTCTGGGAAGATTGTGTGACTTTCCTTTAATTTAGGCTCTTAAAAATATTTCAGAACAAACGAATGGAAAAGACTGTTTTAAAGCTATAACGTTGCAAACTTGATTCCTGTTTCTTTTTCAGCTGAATGGAAAGAGTGTACTACGTCACTCACACTGCTTTAGACAAGGAGAAGTGGAGGACGGGGAGGAGTTGGAATAAATACTAGAAGCAACTAATCGATTGATACATGTATTGCGGGAATGCATAAGAAAACTGGGCAAGAGTTTGTTATTAATTTGGACTTAGAATTTTTGTAACAAATTTTATGCCGCGTACTGTACGACAGTAAGAAGTTGAATATAAATTGTTATAACTGCTCATATCCCGTGAAAATCTTACGGAGTATATTTCAACAAAATATTACCTCGAAAACTGAAGTTGACACAAAAAACGTGGAGATTGCAACAGTTTTAGTTTTGCTTTCTCTAATATGAAAGCAGGATGCAAAAATAACAACAATGAGAATATAGCAACAGCATATTATTGAAACTTCATAATTGCACTGAAGCTTAAGAGTTCCCGAGCCACTCCAATCACCCCAATACAACGCTGGCCGTGTCATGTGGCAAAGATGATACACGAGGTTGTACTTCCTCACAAGGAATTTATTAAGTTGCGCAGAAAAGAAGTGCAGTAGCCCAAGGGATTCATATGATCGAATAATTCCCACTCAATTCATATGATCGAATAACTCATAGCGCAAAAGAGATGCGCGGAAATCTAACTGATTCAATGAGCGAATCATTCTCAACCAATTCACTTGCGCAAAAGGAATGCGCGGACGACCAATTCATATGAAGGAATTAAATGATCGAATCATTTTAATGAATCAAAGTAAATGAATCAATTCTCCCAAATGAATCGTTTTGCCCATTACTACAATACACTGTTACTCACTGGACGAAATAAAATATTATTTCAAATTATTTTCAAAAATATATTGATTATTAATGTGTATCATATATTGGAAACAGGCATTTTGTGATAGCTGATTTATATATACATTCATAGCGAAGAAGCTTATACAACTAATATAATAACTTTGCTGAAGAGCAGCTATACCCCTTAAAATATTATTTTTTAGAATTATTTTCAAATGGATAAAATAATAAAGAGTTGTCCCATCTAAACGTTATGAAATTAATTACACATATCAAAATGGATACTGTACTGAAGTTTTTGTTGTATATAGGAGTTTAAGAATATAGGACACACTTACAAAGCATTTATTACGTTTCTTGATGTTGATATGTCTTTTATTTAGTAACTTATTAATTACAGGCGTTACACCTTATTATTGTATCCTGACTTATTCAAAGCATTTACATAATTAATAATTTTCTTTTTGAATCCCTATAATCCTTTGCTGTGTCAAGTCTATCGACATTCGAATATTAGAATGGTGGTGAAAGGATATCAAATTCTCTATATTGGAGAATGCTGAAGACAACTAGGTCTGTGTCACTTACCTTTGAAAAAGTGTTTTTATTTATTTTCTTCCATGGTTTCTCTTTAATCTTAATTTCATTGAAAACCCTTCACGCTATCAAGATTGTTGTGTAACTATTTATGAATAATTAACTAGCATCAATTACCCGCTACGCTGAATTAAATTAACAAAAAAAAAAAATAGTAATATGTACCATTAGTCGGTCACTTTTTACTATTACTAAAGCGCTCTGTGATATTGGTCATTTTCGATGATTTTTATGCTTCTCTCCTATCCTATTCCCCATGTGGCGTGGCTGAATTTAGATTTAAACGGTATCGGAAGTGCCAATGTTCTTCATAGCGACCTAAGAAACTATAGATTAAACACTAATATCGGCAACTTTCGAAGTTGCACCAGCAAAGTAAAACAATAAAATTCATCACAGGGCCGAATCTCATCGATGTTGAAAATTTGATCGAAATCGGTCGGGTAGTTTAAGAGTTATTAAGCTTTGCTTATTTTTTATATCTCTCCTCCCTTCCCCCTTCCGTCAAAGTATATGATAAAAAGCATCCCACGTCCGAATCTAATCCATGTTAAAGATTTGATCGAGATCCGTCAGGTGGTTCAAGAGAATGAAGTCACCAAGACAGTCATTTTCATTTATTTTTTACACATATATCTCCCCCCTCCCCCACTAAGTTGCACCGTCAAAGTAAAATAATAAAAGTTATCCCAGACCCGAACCTCATTTATGTTGAAAATTTAATCAAGATCGATTGGGATGAAAATATAAGAATATGTTTTTTTTTTTAATTCTGCAGAAAAACGGTTTTAGTGGCAAAAGCCCCCACCCAAAATTTTGAAAGTTGACGCCCGAAAGGCAAGAAGAAGGGCACTAAAGTAGATGAAATTGTGAACAAATATTGTAGACGTAAAATGAGGGAATACGGGTTTCGTATTTTCCTGGAAAAAACGGTTGAGTTTTTCACGGGCCCCTCCAAACCTTTCATCTCGAAATATTAAAAGTGCTAACACTATGTCAGAAGTGCCTAATGGACATGAAGAATCGGGACAAACCTCTGTGTAGGGACATAAGCAAAAAATAAATGAATATGGGTTTACCATTTTCTGCGGAAAAACTGTTTTAGGGGCAAAATCCCCCACCCAAAATTTTGAAATTTGACATCCGAAAGGCAAGAAGAAGTGCACCGAAGTGAACGAAATTGTGCACAAATATTGTAGAGGTAAGATGAGGGAATATGTGTTTCGTATTTTCCTGAAAAGAAAAAATCTATTCCATGGACTGAGGCGTTGGGTGGCGGAAGGAGTGGACCGAAGCGAACGAAATTGTGTATAGATATTGTATATGTAAAACAAGGCTGCCGTGTTTCACAAGTGTACCCATCCGATTTCTTTTTTCAAATTTGGCAGATTAATAGTAAGCACAATAGCGTATTTTATAGTTTTTCAGGAGGCGCCTTTAACCCTTACAATTTTTCCGCATAGAGAAAAACTCGTGTCGATTTATTTCCTGTTTGCTGTTGATGTGACAAATTTGAAGCATATCAGAAGGGGACACTTGAGAAACACGAAAGGCCTTATTTTACATACGATTTTATTTCCTTCGGTCCACTCCTTCCTGCGCTACTACGGTAAAATTTACTTTTTCTTGGAGGGGGCCTTGCCTTCAACATTGTTTCTCCACACAAATTAAAACACGTTTCGTTTATTGTTCTGCGAATTGTCCCTATACTAAGTTTCGTTGTAATTCTCCATATTCTTTAGGAACTTCTGACGTATACTTATTTGCACTTTTGATATTTCGTAATCAATGGTTTAAAAGGCCTGTGGCCCATCCTACCTTTATTTTTTCAGGAAAATACGAAACACATATTCTCTTATTTTACGTCTACAATATCTGTACACGTTTCATTCACTTTTGTTAACTTCTTCTTGCCTTTCGGGCGTCAAATTTCAAAATTTTGGGTGGGGGGTTTTGCCTCTAAAACCGTTATTCCGCAAAAATAGTATTCATTTATATTTTTCGTATTGTCATTACACAAAGTTTCCTTGCATTTTTTCATGTCCTTTACATACATCTGACATAGTGTTATTAGCCCTTTTGATATTTCGTGATGAAAGGTTTGGAGCGGTCCGTGCTCCACCTAACCATTTTTTCCAGGAAAATACGAAACACGTATTCCCTCATTTTATGTCTTCAATATCTGTGCACAATTTCATTCACTTCAGTGCAGTTCACCTTGATTTTCGGGCGTCAAATTTCAAAATTTTGGGTGGGGGCTTTTACCCCTAAAACCATTTTTCCGTAGAAAATAAGAAAAACACGTATTCGTTTATTTTATGTGTAGCATCTACCTGCGAAATTTTATCAAAATCGGAGTGTTACACTTGGGAAGAATTACTTGTCAGACAGACCCGGTATGACTGGAACACGACGAAATATTGTCCTACACATGACAAGTATATGTGAGAAGGCCAATCTAAGTCTTGAAACACGATTCTCTCCTCTTTTTGTCTCCTCACTAAATATATAATTTTCCTATTCTTTGTTGTTTGCGTCTGAGTGTGTCAAAGCAATGCACTGAAAGATAACTACAAGGTTTATCAGAGCATAAATGCGTAATAATCACAGAAAATATAAACTGTATGTTTTTCTTACAAGTGATCGAGCGAACCAAATGAAACTAGATGTTTAGACTATAAAAGTTGTCATTGATCACAATATCACACCGAAAGACAGAAATGTTTTATTTTAATTTTAGGTTTAGGGCTCCTTTCAATAGCGAGGCCATATGATACGTGCACATACAGCTTAACATGAGATCCGGATCACGTGAGCCCCTACCTGGAATCGAGCCTGTATGTCCTACGCGAAAGGCGAGTATGCTAACCGCTTATCCACTTAAAAGGTCAAGGAAAGCAAAGAAAGGAATGTTCGAACTTGAGTAATGAACACCACTCATCAATTATTAAATGCTGCAGTAATGATGCAGAGGTGACATTTCGGCTACTTTTTGGTCTCGCGTCCCAGACAAAAGTCATGATCCAAGTGACTCGGTGTCCTATATAAATCATTCCATCACTGATATATAATAAAATATGGGCGATGGTGTTTCCTGTTTAATAGATGTCTCCCTCATTATAGTTACTTCATCCAAAGATTCGCTTTTCTCCCTCTTTTGATTTTTCCGTTATCAGGGTTGAACATTATAAATGATGCACCCTGTAGCTATCTATCTATATCTATATAGCCTATATAAAGGATGTAAAGAGTTATATACAAACAGCTGAAGATTAAAAGTGAGAGGAATGTTATAGGGCACATTGAAAGGATCGGTTATGTTTTTCATAGAAGGTCCCCTACCATCCGAAATTGCAGGGTCACTCAAAATTTTTATTATGGAAATATGTGGCCGAGCACATCATTGAAAACTGGAAACATGATAAAACAAAGCACTTTATTTAGTGACAGTTGGTCCTGTGGGGCAGCGTTTATATAATATATATATTCCAGGGACACACAACCTCATGTATTAGGATTGTTATACCTACTTATTTGGGTATTACACCTTGGTTTTACAACTGCCTCGAAGTCAAATTGCTATTTCAAACTCCATCGTTTTTTCTTTAATTAGATTGAACAACAAAAATAAAGGTTAAAAAGAAATTCAGAGAGAATGTTCAAATTTCCACGTAGCCCATACGATAATTTGTGCTATGAAGTAAATGGTTAACGGAGACATCTATACTTAGTCCATATCAGTAATAATATTTTTTCTGCTCTGGACTCGTATTTCGTATTTCACAACGTTCAATCATAGCCATTTCATAAACAGTGCTTTCCAAGGTTGCCAACCGTCCCGATTCTGTCAGGACTGTACCGATTTCTGACTTATTTGTCCCGCGTCCCGATCGGACACTCTTCGGGGCGCATATTGTCCCGATTTCTCGATTTTCAAAGTTAATATTTTACTGGGTCATTTTTACAAAAAAAAAAAAAAAAAAAAAAAACAGCTTATTCTTTTGCACCCACAGTTTTATGTATAGAATCAATTTATCAAATTTGTTTTAATTTGACTCATGAAAAAATGAGGTAGCAGCTCGTTTTTAATTTGTAGTTATTCACTAATTGGACAAGAAAGTTTTATTTTCGTTCTATTGTTCGTATTTACTGCTGTTTTGACATGAAATTTGCCACATACATATCTTTGCCGATTGTATACATACTAACATTGTAAGAAATACTGGGCAAATTCGTTATCAATTTTTTTTTTTTAAGTTCACTAATTGTTTTGAGTTGATAATCCAGCCGATTATGACGATAGTATATTCCATGCAGGAAAATAAAAAAAAAATAAGGTGCCGCATTCATTCAGGTTCGTGTTATTCAGCTGATTATTTACATAGTTTCCAACAACTCGCCGTGCGTGTAGCCATCTCAGGGGGGTCTCCAACACCGATAGTCCCGTCCGATTATTACTTAAGAAAAGTTGGCAACTCTGGTGCCTTCCACTACAAAATAGCTTTTTGAGTATATATTCAATGATACATTAAGTGACATACTTTTCCATTTAAAATCTTCGACTGATCCCCAGTTCCTCATGTAGGGGAGGCCTGTGGGAAAAGCCACTTTCATTGCAATGCGGCCTATGAAATTTCCCTGCCTGTTTTTCTTCAGCCATTAAGCATTAAACGTTTTGCCTGACGGGAAGAGCTCATATTTAAGTGGTGGCCATGTCTTAAACGGCGCTCCTCACGATAAAATGTTCCTACAAAAGTCACTTGCTTCTTCATTGTATTATAAACGATGTATCAAATGACATATCTTCCCATTAATTATTTTCGTGTAACTCTCAGTGCCCCATGATGTGAGTTCTATTGGAACAACAGCACTTGAACTCCCTCGTGGCTAAGCGGCTAGCGTACGCGTCTTTGGCGTGGGAGACCCGGGTAGGATTCTCGGTGACAACCCATGAAGTTTGGGTCCCACGTTAAGTTGTAGGTCCACGTCTCAAATAACCTCCCTGTTGAAAGGGATGCTAAACTCAAAATCAAATCAAAAATAGTACTCTCCTTATAATATCTCACTTTTTGTTTTGTCTCTTTTTCTTCAGCCGTTTATGATTAATAAACATTGAACATTTTATTTGACTGTGCAGGAACTCATACTTAAATTGTGGCCATTTCGTTAACGATACTCCACACGAAAAAAAAAAAAAAAAATGGTTTTCAATGATGTATCAAATAACATACCTTTCCATTTAAAACCCCCGAGTGTTTATGGTGATGGTAAATATTACTCTCTATTCAATGTGCTCCATGATATTCGAAAGCATACGGATATATTCAAATTACGTGAAGAAACATGAATTGAATCTAAGTGAATAAGTGAAATCATCAATAAAACAATCGATCACAACATAAAATTGCAAAATTGCGGATGAATTGAAACTCTCTGTGAAGGAGTGAGGGTTGGGCTATGGATATTACGCTCAAGGTTATAATTTCTTCGTTGGGCTGTACATTTGCGTTTTCAAACTTGATATAACCAATAACTAAATAAATAAATAAATGGAAGAAGTACAAACATAATAATAATAATAATAAATAAATAAAAACTTCTACAATAACCAGAAGAAAGAGAGATGAAAGTGATGTCACAAATCAAAATAACAAAGAAGAATCAAGTAGGAAGTGAAATCTAGAAACGAAAAAAAAAATCATCTTGTAACAAGATATTACGTCACGGTGTTGTTTCTTGCTTTTTCCTATTTAAAAAAAAATCCATTCTTTTGTGTATTTGTGTTGGTAACACCGAGAAAGGACATGCTACTTGGTGATTAACGTTCTAGGTCATGTCCTTTTTTGCAGTCAGAATAAGAAAAGGAATTGCACTCTTGAAAAAGTACTGAAGGAAGAGGAAGGTTCAGATTCCAGTGCATGTCCTGGTTTTCTTGTCTTATTTGCCTTGACAGTGACAGTGATATAACGCGAAAGGTGTGACTAAGTTCTTTTATCAATGAAAGTAGATCAATATGCTTATAATTATTAGAAGTATTAGAGATGACTCATTCGGAGATTATCCGTTTTGCATAAGTAAGTGTAGTGTTCTCTACTCAGAAATAGGGCTGACAGAATTTTCAGAAAGACAGAAGGAAGGAGATTTTATGATTTTTAGGAGAAAAGGAAAATCTATGATATTCAGAATTCACATATCTTCTTCTTTCTCAAGTCAAGCATAGGTTGGCGGACAAGATGAAAATTTTAAAACCTTTCTCTCTCTTGGGAGAGCTGTTTTATACTCCAAGGTCTCTTCTTCATAACTGCATTTAGATATTCTATCCTTGGTCAGTAGTTGTGGGCAAACTACTCGCCCATATTAATGAGGCACTTTGGCGATAATTTTGACATTTTAGCACTTCCTAATGCACACGTTTAAAAAAAAAATGGATACACCCTTTTACGCATACTAATGACACATAATGTATGCAGGTGCATCCGGAGGTAACATGACATATAATAAATGTTTCCGGTCAAAAGAAATGTTAATGGGACAAGCAGAATACAGAAAAAACCTTTCGGAAATAAAATATGCAGATCACACACGTAGAACAAGGTAATTCATTAATATTCAGCACAAGTAACGCGACAGCTGCTGCTGGAGAATTTTCTAGAAATTTGGATCGTTGGTATGGGATATCACGTGATGGACGAAACATATTAAATAGCCAGTGTTTTTTAGTGAAAAGGAGTTATAGATTGGTTTTAAAGCATGGATTCACCGAACTCTTTGAATTTTAGTACAAGAGGTGAAAGTGATCTCGCAGAATCATCATCTTTGCCGGGGACAGAGGTTTTATCCCAACCGGTGGTGAGCCCGCACTTTCCGCCACTGGAAACAGAAGTTACCCCGTCTAAAGTGGATGTATTACCGGGAACAGAAGTTTCATCCCAACCGGTGGTGAACCCGCAACTTCCGCCACAGGAAACAGAAGTTACCCCGGCCAACTTGGATGTATTACCGGGAACAGAATTTTTATCCCAACCGGTGGTGAGCCCGCAACCTCCGCCACTGGAAACAGAAGTTTTCCCGTTACTTGATGTGGATCATGAAATAGAAGAATATCCCCCTACACCTTCACCAACAGTGAGTAATTCCCCGGTGGAGAATTGGGAGTTGGAAGAATTTTTGAATTTGCCATGTGAGTGTACTGTGGAACGTACATCATTGGATTGTATAAAAGACTGTATAATATACTGGAAACCAGACGATATTTGTATTTGTTTTGCTTGCGGGTTCGGAGACGGCAGTCAATGGACACATGATTGTTTGGTGTTGGATACGGAATCTCTTGAACGGAAAGCTATAGATGCTGTAACGAAATTTGAAGTTCGTGAAGAATTATTATCAATTTACAGAAAAAAGCATGGACAGCCTTTTGCGATGATATGGAATTTCATTGAACGTTTCCGAGATCTTGTGTGGGACTTTGAATACAGACCCATTCTATTAAAAATTTTACTAGAAAAAGATTATGGGAAATACGTGGACATATGTTAAATTGTGTATTGTTTGATTTCCTTTTATTAGTAATCATGTATTGTGATAGTGAGAATTGTGGACAAAACATTAGTGAAAATTGTGTGTTAGAAACGATAACTGTATACTTACGCTCAAATGGAATAAGTGGTATGCAGCATAATCCTGGAACTTTTCTTGAAAAGCACTTGTTGAATGATAAGACTTTAGTAGAACTCTTTGAAATTTTTCATGAACGGCATCGTGAAATTTCAATCACAAACTTTATGTTAAAAACTGGTGAATGTTTAAAAAATACTGAATTTATTGGACAACTTATTCCAGTTGTCATGGAACGTTCGTGTGAAATTTCAGTTTGCCATAAAATGTATATTGTAGACATACAGGGATTTAAGATTTCCCCGAATGAATTTGTGATACGTGAATTTTGTCTTACTGCGTGTGATGATACTTTAAATTTTCATTGTTTAGTAAAAGTACCATGTGAATTTAACGATTTACCAATAGGTTGCCAAAAACAAATCGATTGGCTTACAAACCACTTGCATGGCTTGTCATGGTCTAGTAAGACTGGCTATCTCGTATCACATATTCGGAATATTATGTATGATTTTTGTGCATTAGATGCAACTTTCCTTTGTAAAGGTGGGGAAAAATCCATTTGGATAAAGAAAATCTTTGCGTTAGCAAACGTTGTGGATCTGGAAAGAAAAGGTTGTCCACCATTAGCAGAATTACAAGGTACCGTTTGTAATGAAATTTGTTCATTTCATAAGCAAGTAGAATCAAAATCGGCATGTGCATATCGAAATGCACAACAATTGAATTATTGGTGGAAAAATGAGCGATCCACAACCCTTACTAAGGGCATAGCAAGTTTAATGTTTTCATTGTAATCTTAAAACAATTGTAAGGAAGATATATTTTATGGAGAAATAAAAATATAAAAGTTTAAAAAATTGGTATTTATTTATTTCTAAAAATCTACAAACATCTACTTTTTTTCTTTTTCATTATGTTTTCTACATGTTTTTTGACAAGCTTATCATTCTTTTTTAATTGTTTATGATTAAACATTGCAATACATTTGTCAAATGAAACACCACGTATCATATAATACAGAAAATATAATACAAAATATCCACACATGATAGAATGATTATCTTGAACTTGTACAGTATTTACAAAATAGAGTTTACAATTCCTTTGTAGGAACTGTTGAATTAGTTTAGGCACACCCTGTGCCAGAGAATCAAAATAGTATCCATGTTTATTGTTATTGATATAGATCGCTACCCAATGGCTACCAGGTAAATCAGAGTTGTCCAAATTAATAATCAGTCCTACAGGGTGTTGAACAAGTATAGGTAAACGATCAATGGGATAAATTCCAGTCACATTTGCAGCGGTAATACAGTCCTTTAGTAACACTTGTAATAATTGATCACTATACATGTTTATTAGTCTATTTCATCCTTACTTTCCTCCTCTTGTTTTATTTTGGATGGGACATACGTTGCACTATTTGGATTTACGTATAAAACATAACCATAGACTTTTAAGTATTCGGCATATAATAAAGCTTCACGCACACAACACTTAAATTGTCCAAATCTATGTTTTAAATAAGCACAAGAGTAAACATGAAATCCCAAGGAAGACGCTTTTGGGCACTGTAAATCTTCTAAATTCACAACAGTCCGTTCCAATAGTTGCTGCAGATAGTCCTGACGTGTTTTACCATAAGTATACAAGGTACAGGTATTAGCACAATATTGTTTCAATATAGTAGGTAACAATGAGTAATCTACATCGCCATTGTACCAGTCAATACCATAATCATGTTGTACTAGATGTTTATTCGAAAGTATGAGCGGCACACGTAATTCATGTAATGGATATGGTGGTTTAAAAATCCAGCTTTGTACAAAGGGGATATCAGGAT
The DNA here is from genome assembly GCF_964235325.1 of Thermobia domestica. Taxonomy (NCBI): domain Eukaryota; kingdom Metazoa; phylum Arthropoda; class Insecta; order Zygentoma; family Lepismatidae; genus Thermobia; species Thermobia domestica. Next base: position 133,280,068 of record NC_137462.1, on the reverse strand, counting down.
TTACAATTGCAAGTTCCTTAATAATAATATGATCATCATTATCGTTGAACGCGGAGAAGTGAACAATAACCCTCATGGCACTCAAATGACGAAATTTTACATTGTATGATCAGTATATACATTCCTGTCTTTATCGATTTGAATGAGAGAGTCAAATTGAGCGTACACAATACATGTAATGGAATTTTGTAGAGGTTGAGAAAATGATAATTTTAAATTGACAGGGGAATCACGTATGACATCCCACGTAGAATCATCTAATGTTCCTGTTGGAGATAGAATGAACGGGTACAAAGTGTATCCATGTCGAAATTCTTCACGGGAAATTGTATGTGAATGATCTTGATAATATATACCGGTACCGGAAAACAGAGTGGAATATGTTTGAACATATAACCCATTTTCAAAATTAGGAGTGAGGGGTGTCGGTGGAAATGATTTTGAACCAACTTGTAATTGCAGTTTGTTAACGTTAAAATGTTGAAATTCAAAAGGATTTACATGTGGTTGACCATTAAATGCAGCGTTTGATACAAAACCTATAACAACACCTTTTGGTACTTTACCCAAAAATAAATTATCGAGATTATATGAACTTACTTCTGCGGGAATGGTATAGGTACGAGTTTCAACACGAGTAAGAGGTATGCTGGCCGGAATGTGTTCCATGCCAGCATTGATTTGCATAGCTAAGTCGGCAGCAATATCTAGACGCCGCACGTGAAGTGTTACGTCTTCAAGTTTGACTTTATATGCTGTATTTTCAGCAGACATTAAACAAAACGTATCTTTTGTACGATGTAATTTTACACGTAAGCTTACTTTATTAGGAAGAATGCATCCCACACCGGCAATATCAGCATGGATACGGCCATACATATCGAATGATGCACTATTTCTAACATACTGGGCACGATTTGTAAATCCAGTATTTGCATTACCTAATACATTAAATTGGTTTGCAGTATCTTTATACCATAAGCCCCCAGTTAAATGGGTTCGAGCGGCATCACTACCATAATTTAATAATGTTTCGATATAAGCACGGTACGGATATGAACCAGATGATGAACTAATTAATTTATCATTTAATAAAACATCAACTTGACTAAATAACGAATGAAGAAAATTATTTACAGGTGCAACAATATCCGCCGCAACTAAATTTGTATTATCGTTTTTTGTAATTTTACATTTTACATAGAGATACAAGTATGCAGTGTGAATAAAATCACCAGTTTCACCAGGTACAACAAATTCAATTGGTCCTTCTGACGATAAAGTAGAAACCGGACGATATTCAACAGTGGAAGATGACTCAATAGCAGTTTGAGTCATTGGAATAGTAAACAAATCAAGTTCACTTGTACAACATTCAGGACTACTTCCACTGAGTAAAGCCATGATTAACTAAATATATCACCGGAATATTTTCGATTACGTTTGACCGGAGGGCCGAATTGTACAATAGCAGGAGCCTTACGTTTTCGTGGACGTCTCTTACCACTACCGGTTAACAACTGACTAAGTTTATTTGCAGCTTTAGTTTTTAATGTTTCTCCAGCTTCTTCTACGCGAGCACGAACGGATTCTTTAAATGGACGGTCTTCTAGTACATCACCTGCAACTTGTATTCCTGTTTGTAACGCTTGCCGGCCTACAGCTTTGGCACCTTGTTTTAATAAAGGCAATGCAAAACGAAATAAACCTTTAAAGAAACTACCAATCCCATGACCCCGTTGATAAACTGGACCTGAAAAGAAGGGAAGGCCACGTCCCCGCTGATAATACGTATGTTGCTTTTTCATTTTCCAGGAGAACGTTTAAAATGAAGTGTCACTGTCAATGTCCCGGAACGAAATGGTAAATTTCGTCCTGCGTGGTCCTTTAGTAGTATTTCAACACTGTTAAAGCAAAATTTAGAGAGTGGTATATAGTGAATATCTTGATATCGTAACGTTTGAACTTTTCCATAAGTCATATTGCCAACAGTTGCAATACGTAGTAAGGGAGCTTGCGTATCTCCCACCAATTGATATTCAATAAGATCAGTATACACAAAAATTTGAAAAGGATATCCAATATCTAAGTATGGTTGTTTAAATCCCTGTTTTTGAATAATGAGATCATTTTTTTCATGAAAACCTAGTTGTATAGCCAAAGTAGGTGAAAGTGTTATAAATTCAACGTTTGGTTCAGAAGTAACATGAATAATATTGGAAGCGTTAAATCGTATAAATTCTGAAACTTTATTTAATTCTTCCAGTATGTGTTCAATGTTTGCATAATATCCAGGAGTAATTTTACTTTTCATAATTTCATGACCTTCTAATTTGTACCAAACGATATTTTCATCTTCGGTGACATTATGACACGTTAAAGGAATATGTATTTCACTTAATCCGACACACCAATCCGTATCTGTTAAACGTACAGTATTTTTCAAATTATTAATGAAATGGGTTGGACTATTTTTAGGATAAACATCTGTACTTGCATTTGAAACCAGTGTAATGTAGAAACTGTCTTCGATGCTTTCAGAAATCATTTTCGTTTAAAGTGAAGTGTCAAGTTCGAAGTTCCAAAACGAAATGGTAAGTTTATACCGAGTTCATCTTTTAAGTTTACTTCTATTGTATCAAAATATTTCTTTTCAACTTTCACGTACTGCGGGTTATGAAATAAAATATTTTTGATTCGTCCATACCGCTCGTAAAATATACTAATTTTACGAAGTAAAGGTCCAATTTCTTCTTGTTGTTTTACAATATCCACACATACGTTAACTTCTGTTGGAATATTATAATCAAGGTTACAGGGATATTTTCCCTGAGGAGCCAGAAATTGTTCCCTATGTTGATCTTTTATATACACCACTGAATTATAAAAATTTGAATTTTCATTCATAAAACCGAGTATATGTTGTAAACCTTTTGTTATGTCTAGAATACACCGATCACGTGACCGGAAGGAATGTTGAATATACACTTGATTCTTAAAATAATTATATTTTATTATACGTACTTTTTCGGGAATTAGATTTAAGATGGCTTTAATGGATGCATAATATCCCTCTGTTACTTTAACAGGATATCGAATATATTCACCATCAATAAATGTATCGATTGTAATTTGTTCACCCGGACCAACATTATAAAAACTCCACGGTATATTAATTTGTGTTAAGCCCACAACCCACTCTCCGTCCGTTAAATCTATGGCCCTTGCAAGTTTTACTCGAAATGAGGATGTTGTATTATCAAAAAGTGTACTACTTGCATTGGAAGGTAACGTCACGTAAAAACCGTGTTTCAATGACGAATTCATTATGCAGACTGAATACTAGATACTCGAATCCACGAATTCATACTTTCTGGGTAGCCTAACCATTTTACGAAAACCCACCCCTTCTTACGTTGAAGAACTTTTTCAATTAAATAGGTCTTGTTTGAGCTTAGAAATATTTTTTGTAATTCTTCAGCATAAAATATTCCTTTAATTTCGTCACCATTCCAGTCTTTTAATTTATAAGTTACAGGATTTGATTTTATACATTTATCAACGAGAAATATTTCTCTAGACCAATTTGGCAAATATCCTTTTTCAAGCTTATGTTTATATTTAGTAATACGAACATAATCTCCTGCTTGAAATTTACAAGTTAATTTCTTTTTATGTACAGTCTTTCCGTACAGCGTATTCCACACTTGATTGATATTTGAATCATTTACTTCTGCGGGTGCCATTTTAATAGTTGAATGATAACTATGATTATAATTGTGTACAATTTGATCCAACACATCAATGTACCGATACGTATTTTCTGCAGTAAAATAACGATATATTTTACTTTTAATGGTACGAATTACTCTTTCTACTAACGCACATTTCATTTCCGAATGTACACTATAATGATTAATCCCAAAATCTTTAAACACTTTCTTTACATGGCGATTATAAAATTCTGACCCTAAGTCAGTTTGAACGTGAACCAGTAATGGCACTTGGTTTAAAATTGAAGTTATTGCATTAGCCATTTCAGGCCCTTTCTTTGTTTTCACAGGAATGCAATACAAGTACCGTGAAAAAATGTCAATTGCACATAAAATATAGCGATATCCGTCATTATACTTTGCAATATTTTGCATGTCCGCCAAATCGCATTGTAATGTTTCATTAGGACCACTAACATAATATTGTTTCCGTGGAAATGTTTTTCGTATTGGAGCGTGCATTGTATATGCATCTTGTGATGCTAACCATTTTTTAATTTTCTCTCGGGATAATTTTGTTTTACGTTCTAATGTACTAACACTGGATAAAGATGCAGGATCTGAATACTTGTAATAGATTTTTGATAATTTTGTCATTTCTTATTTACATTTTATATTCTTTCCAATACCGAAATACGTTAGCTGCAATTGCGGGTGATACTGCAGTCGAAGAAGAATGCCGTTTTCGAATTTTACTGCCAGTCACTTTCGGGGTTGTAAAAGCAGGTGAAGGCGGTCCTGGTGTACGTGAACTAATAAATTCCCGAGGAACATTAATATCATCCAATAACGTTTTAAATGGCTGTAATCCTACTGGTTGTGTTGAATATTTCCGTGTACGAACGACATCATTTACTAAATCGATAATATTGGAACCGGGAATGATATTTCCATCGATAGCTACTGTACCTGTTTGATCCCACGAGATTTTCTGTGAATTAATGAGTTGTTTAAGTAATAAATCCGTTTTCCTTCGAAGTGTTTTCGGTACTGATTGTAATATGTCGGGTACAAGAGTTAAAATACCACTATCTGTACGACTACTTGCATTTTCTGAGTCAACAATGGGTAGGGCAATAGGATTTTCCGGTGTGGGACCCGATTTATAATGTAAATATTGATGTAATACTTGCTGATACAATTTCCATTTTTGTTCTCTACTCAAATCTGTACGATGTAAGATTTCGCTCATATCTTTATCTAGTCTTGATTGATGTGCTTCATGCGTCTTTAAATTAGATTGTATTCTATGAAGTGCATTTTCTGGAACTAATAGCATTTTACGTAATTCCGACATGTTATCTTCCAAAAATTGTTGAGGCTAAGGCACCAATGAGTGGCCCGAGAATTAATGGAAGTAATGCACCACCTTTCTGTAGTAATAATTTCTTTTTCTTTTTAAGAGAAAGTTTTGAGGAGAGAGCACGTAAGATCTTCTTATGTCTACGGAGCCTTTGCTTCTGAATTAATGATATGGGGATATTTCCTTTTATAGTATTTTTTGCTACTTGTGATATGGTACGAATCAAATCACCCGGTGCGTTTTGAAGAATAACTTTTCGATCGGATGGCTTGCATTTCGCAAGCGTGCAGAGCGTATTATAATGATGTTTTACCTTCAACATCTTGATGCTAACTAAACATAAAACGGTGTGGCCGCGTTTTTAACACTACTGTACACATGCATTATTTCTCCGGGAAATATATTTGTTCTCAGTCGTAGGGCATCATGTGTTTGTTGTGTAAGGTCAAACAATAAATACGTGTGTGGTTTTTGTGTAATTTCCTCAAAGACATTCACGAGTTGTTTGCTTTCACGAGGCATAATTTGTCTTGCTAAATATTCAATTTGTAACTTATCACGTGGATTCTTAAATACCACTATATAATGTGCATTTAAACTAATATCTCGAGCATGCCGGTTTTTTGGAAATAAATTTTGAACAATAAATATTACGGTTAATTTCTTGTGGTGAGCGTACTTGGTAAATAATTTGGCCACATCGTCATTTGTTTCTGACATTAAATCATCTAATATGAGTAATGAATTTTCACTTATATCAAAAGTATTTATATCGGGGATTCCTTCCAGAAAACGTATTTTTGCATCAACGTCCAAGTTTGGTATAACTGCGCCATAACACCATACAATTTCTTTAAAGGAAACATTAAACATATCATTTCTTTCTTTGATTAATCGATTCACAAAGTGAGTTTTACCAGCACGGGAAGGACCAGCTATGAGAATAGTGCACGGATGTTTAAAACGTAACATCTTCGTTGCAAATGACACAATGTGATAGAAACTCTGCTTTTTATTCCCCCAAAAAACGAGTCTCTGGCCAATCATTTATGAGATCTATAGCCATACGGAACAGTAACACTTTTTGGTACGTCAGTCACAATGTCAGCGTCTATTCGTCTGCGTTTACTGGTCACCATTCGATGTGTCTTTAGTTCTCTTCGAGAAAAGATGCGCAAATCTGGTTTCCGAACAATTTTGGATGGCATTTCGATTACAGTTGCCTCCCGATTCCCCGTCACTAAATCATAAAAACTATCAAAATTAATTTTATCACTTGTTCTGTGATTTAATGTTATTCCACGTATTTTATAGACATATTTCATTTCCCCACTAGCATTGCGTAAAGCGTAGGCGTAATTCTTTGCACCTAATGCTATTACTTTACGTATTTCCCAACCTTCGGGAACTTCATTTGTTAACCCACCCAAATACGAACTTAATTTTAATGGGAGTTGCTCATCTTTTCTTTGTATAAACATGATACTGTCCGTATCGCAATAGATTACATTCTGTTCTCCAACACTTGTTAGTAGATCATACAACCACAGTCGTGCCCATGAGGTTATAAATGCTGCCAGCACAACATTTGAAAATGCTAATGGGATATTTTCACTCTCACAGTCTTTATATTGAACAATTAAATGAGTTTCACCAACTGGTGTTACAGCTTGAATTTCATATTTAGGATCTGTTAAAATTTTTAAAAAATCCTCTGCTGTATCAACCATTGTGCACTGTGAAAGGTCTGTTCTTTGTCCCCATTTCCCGTACAGCGAATTCAAAAACAGTTTCGCTGTACTGCGCAGGCCTGGATTATATTCTATGTTCTCATAATTTAACTGTATTCCCTCATGCCTGAAATATTCTTGAATGTACTTTTCCTGCTCTTCTTTTGTACTGCATTCTGCAGGAAATCCTGAAGCTTCTTGTTTCATTTGTAAAAAGGATTTCACATATGACCCAAATAATCCTTCACAAACATCTTTTTCCGGGACTAATAAATCAAACTCCCATATTTCATGAATTTCAATAAGCTCATATCCATTGTCTAATGCTTTGTGCAGTTCGGGGGTACAAAACGTACCGGTAATGATACGTTCAAGATCTATGTGCGTACATTCATCATCATTTTGTTCATCCATGCACGATTTACACAATCCAAAGATTAATCTTCCTCCCGTAACATAAGGGAGGATTGGAAAATATAAATCGGAGGGTGGAAGAACACTGCATTTTACAAGTCCATGAATGTTTCGCACATTGGGGAAATTGGGGCCATTGTGTACTTTAGGTACATTCACAGGCATGCCTCGTTTACACATTGTTGCGGGATAAAGGGAAGTGACATCTACGTAAACTACGTATTCGTCCTCTGCACAGTCTACATATAACTTAAAATTTTCTGTTCTACCTCCTTGATAGGCAGATTTCGGAATGAGAGGATCACGAATATGTTTGCACCGTTGTTCGAGGATCTTCTGTATATGTTTATCACGTTTTACCATTGCATCCCATTCACATTCCCAAATTTCTATTAAATTATAACCTAATTTTTTCAAATAGTTGCGGCAGTGCACTGTTTGTTCGTATCTCTTTTCAAAAGTGTTGTACGCACCATTTTCTTTGCATAAAATGCTATTTCTATTATCTTTATAACAGCTTTTACAGGAATGCCAGTAACATCCCATGAACTGATATATAGTGTTTGTTTTAGCGTCAAAACCATCGACTTTATATCTGCCAAACCGTTCCTCCAACGCATTATTCGAAGTAACAATAGATCTCTTTGTTACATGTTCCATATACTTCAACCATTTTAATGCTTTAATACTCTGTTGTTGAGTAAGTTGGAACCCGTTTGGAGGAATAACTGGAATTGTGTTTTCAATCAGGTGATGACACCGGTACGTCAACATTGCTAGACTAGCGATTGTTGTGCTGGAAATAAAACATTGAATACCATTTGTTTTCTCTTCAATCATGGAGGTAAATTTAATTACTGCCTCCGCCAATATACGCACATCGTTCTGGCAGTACTCCAACAATTCTTTCTGAAAATCAAAAATATCACCATTCCGTACTCGCTCTTCATGCCACAGCATAAGTTCTGCCCGGTCTGCCGTACTACGTGAGTCTGGGTCATAATAATGCAATGCCGGCCATTCTCCAACATAATTTTGATGTTCCTCTGTATTAAAGAGGTATGGGAAATCTCCTTTTTTCAATTCAACATTCAATCCTAAGGTTTTCGGTAATTTGGATAATTTTACACCAAGATAAAGAAAAGTGTCCCGAAAATAAAAACGATTACTAATACTAATTTGAAATATCTTTTGACCGTGCATAAGAACATGTGGAGTTATTTTTTGTTTCTCAATAAGTGTGCGAACACAAAATAGACCATCATATCGCGAATTATTGTGAGCAAGTGCCACAATGATCTGATACTCTGGTCTTTCCATAAGCACATGTTCAATAAACGCCTCCATGGTTGTGAAAGAAAACATACGGTTCCCGGATATTTTATCTCCGCACTTGAAACACAAACTATCTACTCCTGTATTTATGCAGTGAAAACATACATTCAAACAACAACATAAATTTACGGCATGCTCCCGTTCACCTTTCTCATTTGGTGCTAATAGCATGGTTTCCACATCAAATATAATATACAAAAACCGTTCAGTGCGTTTTAGCTTACACTTTTGAACGAAACATCGATGGCCAACAGTTACGTGCACTTTACAAAGACTACAATAGTAGTCGCCGCATACATGAGCTGATTTTCTTTTTCTCACATCGTAAATTACACCACATGCGTTACACAATTTTACGTAATCACATGTGGATTTCTTTACTTTATTTAGTGTTAAATGGTTATTAAAGCAAATGCCTTCAGCAAAGTTTCTATTACATTGTGTACAATGTACCAATTTCGCGGTAGTTTCTTTACCATGAAAATGTTCACAGTACGAACATCTCATCAGGCATTGGTGAGCACTACGATCTGATCTAAATCCTTCCAAGCACGAAAAGCAAAACTTCTTCTTACCCATAAACGAAGTAATATTCTTAATGGGCTGGAAATGGCCCACAGTATCCCCTCTCTGATACAGAATAAATATCTTTTTCTCAGCATTTATTCCTGGGTAGCGTACCACAGGTGTTCTGGAATTTTCCGGTAATTCATATACTACAATTTGATAATTCTTTTTCACTAAATAATTTTGAAATGCAACTACATCTTCTAAATCAAATCCCTGTTTCCGTTCAACGTACATTTTCGCATCGTTACACAATTGTTGTGCTTTATTTTCCCAGGTTTTGCGTGTAGGCAGGGTCATATTGTATAGTGCATCCTTACTCTCTTCATGTTTCGTAATCCAATATACTATGGATTTTGGCAGACAAAGAAAATCGCTAGCCTTTGTGGCCACCACATGATCCTTGAGAAAAATACTCATTTCTGCATATTTTCTTACCGCTGCGCGTTTAGATATACCCTGTCCGTGTAATCCATCAACGATATCAAACCGGAATTCTAATTGATTTCCTAAAAGAAATGATTCATTGCTATTTAATACGTTCTCCACCGTTCTAAGAACCACATCGGTATTCAAATTTTGACGTTTTCGCCATGGAACAAACACTTCTTTATTCAGGAGATTTCTGTCGGAATTTATTCTTAAACCGACAAAATCGTGGGGACGTGTATCCCTCAGAACGGTAGAAAGCGCATAATCCATCATGGATGTAATATAATCCATGGGATTTGTAATTATATGTTGTACAGTTGGTTTTACAATAATTTCCACCCCTTTCATATTGAAACGCGGGTACTCTCTCACATTTCTCCCCACAATTTCAAACATATTACACTCTCTTTCATTCCCTCCATATCCTCGCAATGGAGGGTGCTGAGAAGTTGTGGGTCGCATATCTTCTGAATAATGTGCATTATTCAGACGATCCACACGCGCATTTTCTTCCTCAATTTCTTGTAATTTTTGCCACAACATCTCTGTAAAGTCAGTTTCGGAATTTTGAATTTCTACTGGTTCATCCAAATTAATTTCATTTAATAGTGCCCAATCAATATGTAATGAGTCATCATCATCATCATCATTATGTTCTGATTGAACATTTTCTCGATTTCCCGTAAATGAAAAGAACGCGGATACACTTTTGTCACTCACTCGCTCTAACTGCCCCTTCTCAGTGGCCATATAATTTAAATATGACATAAATGCCGCATCATACAGTCGATCTTCACGGAAAAATCCGTGGTCAAAAAGCTCTATAATGTCCGCTGCTGAGCGAACATTATTCAGAATGATATATTGATTATTTTTAAAATATAGGTACAAAAGCGATAGTAGATCACTTACAATTTCAGACGATCCAATATACCCTGCTGCTTGCAGGTCCACTACTTGTTGCCAAGTATGTAAAACACGTTCAGCACTATCCAAGCCTCTCAGTCTTCCCTGGAAAATGGTTTCATCAATCACGTTAAATTCCTCAAAGTAAAACTCCATTTTTTTTTCTGTAAAATACAAGACAAAAAAAAGTGCAATCAATATATGTATACAATGACTAAAAAACCTGAAAACAAACAAAATTTTGAAAATAATAATAATAATAATAATAATAATAATAATAATAATAATAATAATAATAATAATAATAATAATAATAATAATAATAATAATAATAATACTTACCGAATAATAGTTTATCTCTGTTTAAGTGATAATCCAATTACAATCCACGTCTTTCGTGCTCTCTGCTTTTTTCTCGATTCTATCACTTATTTGCTTCAGCACCTAAAACAGAAAAGAAAAAAAATGCAATTAGTTACCGTATTACGACTTTTCAAATTACAAAATATAATATTCAACGTAACACTAACGCTCAACCATATTGGCTTTGCATGTAAGAGAGCCATGGTTCGATTCGCGATGCAGATTCTGTTAACTACCTATCCAATATAAGATTGTAAAATATACCATTTATAACTGAAAAAAAGTCTACAGTGCAAGCAATCGTACGGTTTTCCACGTAGGATAGCCCTGGTTCGAGTTCCGGCAGTGTCATGGGTCCCTGCTCAATAAAATTTCCCATATACTTTCTAAATACCTGTTATACGTCTTACACAATTCATAGCTACATATAAGTAACAACATCTGCTAAGCAAAATGTTTGTCGTACGGCTTTTCACGTGGAATAGCCCTGGTTCGATTCCCGGGAGCGCATTCTGTTGACTTTCTGTACAATACAATTTATAAATACCTGTTATGTCATACACAATTCATAGCTATGTATAAGTAATAAGTTCACACTGCAAGCATAAAATTTAGCGTACGGTTCTCCACGTGGGAGAATACTCATTCGATTCCCGGTGCAATCATTAATTTTGATTCCCTTCATATTACATTATACTATATCTTAGTCAAGTTATAATTCCATAAAAGTACACCGAGTCATATCATTTTTCAATGCCGGAAAATCCGCAATGAATTCCCGATAAAACCAAACAGTTCCGTCCCCCTTATACTCCAAACAATTACAATATGTCCCTTTCCCATATAAAAAAATGAACAAGTATAATACAAGAAAACTACAACGTTATTACTTACCAATCTTCCAATCTCTCCTAGTAGTAAAATATCTTCTTCGCAAAGTTAACACTTGATGTTCTTGGTGCCCTCTTCTTTCTAAATGTACACATCATGCAAATGCATCGGTATTTATATGCCCTTCAATCTTTCCAGAAGTTTCGAGTGTGTTCTTTCCCCTATTCCAACAATAATAAATTTAAAAAAGATCTGGAAGTTTCCAGTTCTTTCTTTCACTCATACCAACGATCATATTTCTAGAATTCTCCAGCAACAGCTGCCGCGTTACATGTGCTGCATATTAATGAATTACCTTGTTCTACGTGTGTGATCTGCATATTTTATTTCCGAAAGGTCTTTTCTGTATTCTGCTTGTCCAATTAACATTTCTTTTCACCGGAAAAAAGGTGTATCCATTCTTCAAACTGTCATACTATAAAAAAGACCGCCCGTAAAAACAATTATTATGTGTCATGTTACCTCCGGATGCACCTGCATACATTATGTGTCATTAGTATGCGTAAAAGGGTGTATCCATTTTTTTTTAAACGTGCATTAGGAAGTGCTAAAATGTCAAAATTATCGCCAAAGTGCCTCATTAATATGGGCGAGTAGTTTGCCCACAACTACTTTGGTCTTCCTCTTCCTGGTTTTCCTTCTGCCTTTCCCTCTATCAACACGAAGTGCCGAATGCCAGGAGTGCCAAATAAGATGGCCAACCATGCTGTTTCTTCTTTTAACTATTATCTTCATGATCTGTCGTCCTTCATTAGCTTCTTTTAGTACGTATTCCTTCTTTTTCCTTTCGGTCCATGATATGCTCAGCATTCTGCGCCAACACCACATTTCAAATGCTTCCAGCTTGGATATTTCACTTTTCTGAATGTCTACGTCTCTGATCCATAAAACACCACTCTCCATACCAGAGTCTTAATAAACCGTTTTCGAACGTCCAAGGACGCATTTCTTAATATTAGCAGTCCTCTTTTCCTATTCAATGCTTGTTTAGCCTGTGCTATTCTGGAACTTAAGTCTTTTTAACCTCTTCCGTTCCAGGATATTAAACTTCCTAAATAGGGAACGTCTTAACGTCTCCGATTTCCTGTCTTGCTCTTGTGCACTGTAAAATGAAAATGAATTCACATATAGCAAACGAATATCCTATTTCACATAGTAATATAGAATAATTTTAACGTGAAACTGGTGCAGTTTCATTAAAAATAATTCCCACATAAAAAGAAGGATATTACAATTCGTGTGGTAGCTCATGTGTTTCAGAAATCAATGAAACCTTTGAATTTGATAAGTCTTAACAGTCCCACCTCCTTTTAATTATACGTCCAAAATTCCATTCGAGACATATCGAAATTCATATCCACTTTGAGTTTTGTTTTTATTAACTCAAAGTAGCTTCTCTTCCCTACATCAGTATATCACAAGAGGGGCGCACCCAGAAATTTTTCTTGGGAGGGGTTAAAGCTTCAGAGTGGGGGCTACTATTACAAGCCACTACATTTATTTAGTATTGTACAAGTGTTATTCTGCACAGAAAAAGACGATAAGTAATTCTAAAATGCTTTCACCTATATTTTCAGAAAAAAATTATAGAACTAGATTGTTTTTTATAGAAGTACACATGAAATGTAAGATTAAATTTCCATGCTACATCAATTATTTCCTTGTTAAACAAATATCGTTTTATTCAGAAAGTGTACAAATGCATGTTGAGTAAGGAAGTTTGGGTAGGGAGGAGTCCGGACCCGGACTGTGTACCTCTGAACACAAGTGATCGAAACCGCGACATGATCAAAGCTGTGTCGACAAACAAATACTCAGATGCAAAATCCAGATTCTTCTTTAACACAAGGTCGGCATGCAGGTTAAACAGAAGATACAAGCGCAACATGTTGCATATTCTCTCTAAATACCGAGGTACATCGTTGCATAGCGACATACACTAAAAGTTTAATGTCCAAGATTATAGTTACTAATGAATATTACTTAGACAAAAGAAATCATGTTAGAACCAAACTCAAAATGTATATCATAATATCATATAACGTGAAAAATATCACATACGAAAGAGACGTAAAATTTACGAGCAAAATGCAAGAGATAGCAACCTAACAAAGAAATTCCACAAATTGGTTAAAGAAGTGACAGTTTCCCCAGTATCCTACTTTTACAAGACTAAACGATAAATGAGTTACCGTCGTACAGAGACATCAAAGAGAGTTGTCAATAGGCGACATCTACCAATTATAGAAATTTACTCGTCTGATTGTACAGTACAACTGAATGTACAGTAAATATCAAATGACAGTGTGTTTCTGATTTTCTTCTAATTTCTTCTAGACATCAATGCATTTTATAACTAGAACTGTTCAAATAGTTTCCTGGAACACGAAAAGAAGAAGAGTATGAGAATTATCATAAATGCTGAAGTAAAATATACTTTGAAATTTAACTATCTATAATTTGAAAACGTAATTTCTCAATGTCTTCGTATAGTGTTGCCCAACAAGGTGACACGAGAAGAAAGTTCGTCTCGTCTTATAAATTTTGTGGAAGTCTCCTTTCATCTTGATTCTCAAAGAATTCTCTCTTATTTATGTCAATTCTAAAAAACTTTTGTCGTCTAGTCTTGATTATCAAAAAAGGATTCCCTCTCTCATCTTGACTTTCGAAAAAGCATTTCTCATCTCCAAAAGGTTTTTCCGTCTCATCTTGACTCTCAGAAAAGCATTTCTCGTATCAAAAAGGTTTTCCCGTCTCATCTTGACTCTCAGAAAAACATTTCTTGTATCCAAAAGGTTTTTCCGTCTCATCTTGACTCTCAGAAAAACATTTCTCGTATCCAAAAGGTTTTTCCGTCTCATCTTGACTCTCAGAAAAGCATTTCTTGTATCAAAAAGGTTTTTCTGTCTCATCTTGACTCTCAGAAAAGCATTTCTCGTATCAAAAAGGTTTTCCCGTCTCATCTTGACTCTCAGAAAAACATTTCTTGTATCCAAAAGGTTTTTTCGTCTCATCTTGACTCTCAGAAAAACATTTCTTGTATCCAAAAGGTTTTTTCGTCTCATCTTGACTCTCAGAAAAGCATTTCTCGTATCAAAAAGGTTTTTCCGTCTCATCTTGACTCTCAGAAAAACATTTCTTGTATCCAAAAGGTTTTTCCGTCTCATCGTGACTCTCAGAAAAGCATTTCTCGTATCAGAAAGGTTTTTCCGTCTCATCTTGACTCTCAGAAAAACATTTCTTGTATCCAAAAGGTTTTTCCGTCTCATCGTGACTCTCAGAAAAGCATTTCTCGTATCAGAAAGGTTTTCCCGTCTAATCTTAACTCTCAGAAAAGCATTTCTCGTATCAAAAAGGTTTTCCAGTCTCATCTTGACTCTCAGAAAAGCATTTCTTGTATCAAAAAGGTTTTTCCGTCTCATCGTGACTCTCAGAAAAGCATTTCTCGTATCAGAAAGGTTTTTCCGTCTCATCTTGACTCTCAGAAAAACATTTCTTGTATCCAAAAGGTTTTCCCGTCTCATCTTGACTCTCAGAAAAACATTTCTTGTATCCAAAAGGTTTTTCCGTCTCATCGTGACTCTCAGAAAAGCATTTCTTGTATCAAAAAGGTTTTCCCGTCTCATCTTGACTCTCAGAAAAACATTTCTTGTATCAAAAAGGTTTTCCCGTCTCATCTTGACTCTCAGAAAAACATTTCTTGTATCCAAAAGGTTTTCCCGTCTCATCTTGACTCTCAGAAAAACATTTCTTGTATCAAAAAGGTTTTCCCGTCTCATCTTGACTCTCAGAAAAACATTTCTTGTATCAAAAAGGTTTTCCCGTCTCATCTTGACTCTCAGAAAAACATTTCTTGTATCCAAAAGGTTTTTCCGTCTCATCGTGACTCTCAGAAAAACATTTCTTGTATCCAAAAGGTTTTTCCGTCTCATCGTGACTCTCAGAAAAGCATTTCTTGTATCAAAAAGGTTTTCCCGTCTCATCTTGACTCTCAGAAAAACATTTCTTGTATCAAAAAGGTTTTCCCGTCTCATCTTGACTCTCAGAAAAACATTTCTTGTATCAAAAAGGTTTTCCCGTCTCATCTTGACTCTCAGAAAAACATTTCTTGTATCCAAAAGGTTTTCCCGTCTCATCTTGACTCTCAGAAAAACATTTCTTGTATCAAAAAGGTTTTCCCGTCTCATCTTGACTCTCAGAAAAACATTTCTTGTATCCAAAAGGTTTTTTCGTCTCATCTTGACTCTCAGAAAAGCATTTCTCGTATCAAAAAGGTTTTTCCGTCTCATCTTGACTCTCAGAAAAACATTTCTTGTATCCAAAAGGTTTTTCCGTCTCATCTTGACTCTCAGAAAAACATTTCTTGTATCCAAAAGGTTTTTCCGTCTCATCGTGACTCTCAGAAAAGCATTTCTTGTATCAAAAAGGTTTTCCCGTCTCATCTTGACTCTCAGAAAAACATTTCTTGTATCAAAAAGGTTTTCCCGTCTCATCTTGACTCTCAGAAAAACATTTCTTGTATCCAAAAGGTTTTCCCGTCTCATCTTGACTCTCAGAAAAACATTTCTTGTATCCAAAAGGTTTTCCCGTCTCATCTTGACTCTCAGAAAAACATTTCTTGTATCCAAAAGGTTTTTCCGTCTCATCGTGACTCTCAGAAAAGCATTTCTTGTATCAAAAAGGTTTTCCCGTCTCATCTTGACTCTCAGAAAAACATTTCTTGTATCAAAAAGGTTTTCCCGTCTCATCTTGACTCTCAGAAAAACATTTCTTGTATCAAAAAGGTTTTCCCGTCTCATCTTGACTCTCAGAAAAACATTTCTTGTATCCAAAAGGTTTTCCCGTCTCATCTTGACTCTCAGAAAAACATTTCTTGTATCCAAAAGGTTTTTCCGTCTCATCGTGACTCTCAGAAAAGCATTTCTTGTATCAAAAAGGTTATCCCGTCTCATCTTGACTCTCAGAAAAACATTTCTTGTATCAAAAAGGTTTTCCCGTCTCATCTTGACTCTCAGAAAAACATTTCTTGTATCCAAAAGGTTTTTCCGTCTCATCGTGACTCTCAGAAAAACATTTCTTGTATCAAAAAGGTTTTCCTGTCTCATCTTGACTCTCAGAAAAACATTTCTTGTATCAAAAAGGTTTTCCCGTCTCATCTTGACTCTCAGAAAAACATTTCTTGTATCAAAAAGGTTTTCCCGTCTCATCTTGACTCTCAGAAAAACATTTCTTGTATCCAAAAGGTTTTTCCGTCTCATCGTGACTCTCAGAAAAGCATTTCTTGTATCAAAAAGGTTTTCCCGTCTCATCTTGACTCTCAGAAAAACATTTCTTGTATCAAAAAGGTTTTCCCGTCTCATCTTGACTCTCAGAAAAACATTTCTTGTATCCAAAAGGTTTTCCCGTCTCATCTTGACTCTCAGAAAAACATTTCTTGTATCCAAAAGGTTTTTCCGTCTCATCGTGACTCTCAGAAAAACATTTCTTGTATCAAAAAGGTTTTCCCGTCTCATCTTGACTCTCAGAAAAACATTTCTTGTATCAAAAAGGTTTTCCCGTCTCATCTTGACTCTCAGAAAAACATTTCTTGTATCCAAAAGGTTTTCCCGTCTCATCTTGACTCTCAGAAAAACATTTCTTGTATCAAAAAGGTTTTCCCGTCTCATCTTGACTCTCAGAAAAACATTTCTTGTATCAAAAAGGTTTTCCCGTCTCATCTTGACTCTCAGAAAAACATTTCTTGTATCAAAAAGGTTTTCCAGTCTCATCTTGACTCTCAGAAAAACATTTCTTGTATCCAAAAGGTTTTCCCGTCTCATCTTGACTCTCAGAAAAACATTTCTTGTATCCAAAAGGTTTTTCCGTCTCATCGTGACTCTCAGAAAAGCATTTCTTGTATCAAAAAGGTTTTCCCGTCTCATCTTGACTCTCAGAAAAACATTTCTTGTATCAGAAAGGTTTTCCCGTCTCATCGTGACTCTCAGAAAATCATTTCTCGTATCAGAAAGGTTTTTCCGTCTCATCTTGACTCTCAGAAAAACATTTCTTGTATCAAAAAGGTTTTCCCGTCTCATCTTGACTCTCAGAAAAACATTTCTTGTATCAAAAAGGTTTTCCCGTCTCATCTTGACTCTCAGAAAAACATTTCTTGTATCCAAAAGGTTTTTCCGTCTCATCGTGACTCTCAGAAAAGCATTTCTTGTATCAAAAAGGTTTTCCCGTCTCATCTTGACTCTCAGAAAAACATTTCTTGTATCAAAAAGGTTTTCCCGTCTCATCTTGACTCTCAGAAAAACATTTCTTGTATCAAAAAGGTTTTCCCGTCTCATCTTGACTCTCAGAAAAACATTTCTTGTATCAAAAAGGTTTTCCCGTCTCATCTTGACTCTCAGAAAAACATTTCTTGTATCCAAAAGGTTTTCCCGTCTCATCTTGACTCTCAGAAAAACATTTCTTGTATCCAAAAGGTTTTTCCGTCTCATCGTGACTCTCAGAAAAACATTTCTTGTATCAAAAAGGTTTTCCCGTCTCATCTTGACTCTCAGAAAAACATTTCTTGTATCAAAAAGGTTTTCCCGTCTCATCTTGACTCTCAGAAAAACATTTCTTGTATCCAAAAGGTTTTCCAGTCTCATCTTGACTCTCAGAAAAACATTTCTTGTATCCAAAAGGTTTTTCCGTCTCATCGTGACTCTCAGAAAAGCATTTCTTGTATCAAAAAGGTTTTTCCGTCTCATCGTGACTCTCAGAAAAACATTTCTTGTATCAAAAAGGTTTTCCAGTCTCATCTTGACTCTCAGAAAAGCATTTCTTGTATCAAAAAGGTTTTTCCGTCTCATCGTGACTCTCAGAAAAGCATTTCTCGTGTCAGAAAGGTTTTTCCGTCTCATCTTGACTCTCAGAAAAACATTTCTTGTATCAAAAAGGTTTTCCCGTCTCATCTTGACTCTCAGAAAAACATTTCTTGTATCCAAAAGGTTTTCCCGTCTCATCTTGACTCTCAGAAAAACATTTCTTGTATCCAAAAGGTTTTTCCGTCTCATCGTGACTCTCAGAAAAGCATTTCTTGTATCAAAAAGGTTTTCCCGTCTCATCTTGACTCTCAGAAAAACATTTCTTGTATCAAAAAGGTTTTCCCGTCTCATCTTGACTCTCAGAAAAACATTTCTTGTATCAAAAAGGTTTTCCCGTCTCATCTTGACTCTCAGAAAAACATTTCTTGTATCAAAAAGGTTTTCCCGTCTCATCTTGACTCTCAGAAAAACATTTCTTGTATCCAAAAGGTTTTCCCGTCTCATCTTGACTCTCAGAAAAACATTTCTTGTATCCAAAAGGTTTTTCCGTCTCATCGTGACTCTCAGAAAAACATTTCTTGTATCAAAAAGGTTTTCCCGTCTCATCTTGACTCTCAGAAAAACATTTCTTGTATCAAAAAGGTTTTCCCGTCTCATCTTGACTCTCAGAAAAACATTTCTTGTATCCAAAAGGTTTTCCCGTCTCATCTTGACTCTCAGAAAAACATTTCTTGTATCCAAAAGGTTTTTCCGTCTCATCGTGACTCTCAGAAAAGCATTTCTTGTATCAAAAAGGTTTTCCCGTCTCATCTTGACTCTCAGAAAAACATTTCTTGTATCAAAAAGGTTTTCCCGTCTCATCTTGACTCTCAGAAAAACATTTCTTGTATCAAAAAGGTTTTCCCGTCTCATCTTGACTCTCAGAAAAACATTTCTTGTATCCAAAAGGTTTTTCCGTCTCATCGTGACTCTCAGAAAAGCATTTCTTGTATCAAAAAGGTTTTCCCGTCTCATCTTGACTCTCAGAAAAACATTTCTTTATCAAAAAGGTTTTCCCGTCTCATCTTGACTCTCAGAAAAACATTTCTTGTATCAAAAAGGTTTTCCCGTCTCATCTTGACTCTCAGAAAAACATTTCTTGTATCAAAAAGGTTTTCCCGTCTCATCTTGACTCTCAGAAAAACATTTCTTGTATCAAAAAGGTTTTCCAGTCTCATCTTGACTCTCAGAAAAACATTTCTTGTATCCAAAAGGTTTTCCCGTCTCATCTTGACTCTCAGAAAAACATTTCTTGTATCCAAAAGGTTTTTCCGTCTCATCGTGACTCTCAGGAAAGCATTTCTTGTATCAAAAAGGTTTTCCCGTCTCATCTTGACTCTCAGAAAAACATTTCTTGTATCAAAAAGGTTTTCCCGTCTCATCTTGACTCTCAGAAAAACATTTCTTGTATCAAAAAGGTTTTCCCGTCTCATCTTGACTCTCAGAAAAACATTTCTTGTATCCAAAAGGTTTTCCCGTCTCATCTTGACTCTCAGAAAAACATTTCTTGTATCAAAAAGGTTTTCCCGTCTCATCTTGACTCTCAGAAAAACATTTCTTGTATCCAAAAGGTTTTTTCGTCTCATCTTGACTCTCAGAAAAGCATTTCTCGTATCAAAAAGGTTTTTCCGTCTCATCTTGACTCTCAGAAAAACATTTCTTGTATCCAAAAGGTTTTTCCGTCTCATCGTGACTCTCAGAAAAGCATTTCTCGTATCAGAAAGGTTTTTCCGTCTCATCTTGACTCTCAGAAAAACATTTCTTGTATCCAAAAGGTTTTTCCGTCTCATCGTGACTCTCAGAAAAGCATTTCTCGTATCAGAAAGGTTTTCCCGTCTAATCTTAACTCTCAGAAAAGCATTTCTCGTATCAAAAAGGTTTTCCAGTCTCATCTTGACTCTCAGAAAAGCATTTCTTGTATCAAAAAGGTTTTTCCGTCTCATCGTGACTCTCTGAAAAGCATTTCTCGTATCAGAAAGGTTTTTCCGTCTCATCTTGACTCTCAGAAAAGCATTTCTCGTATCAAAAAGGTTTTCCAGTCTCATCTTGACTCTCAGAAAAGCATTTCTTGTATCAAAAAGGTTTTTCCGTCTCATCGTGACTCTCAGAAAAGCATTTCTCGTATCAGAAAGGTTTTCCCGTCTCATCTTGACTCTCAGAAAAACATTTCTTGTATCAAAAAGGTTTTCCCGTCTCATCTTGACTCTCAGAAAAACATTTCTTGTATCCAAAAGGTTTTTCCGTCTCATCGTGACTCTCAGAAAAGCATTTCTCGTATCAGAAAGGTTTTTCCGTCTCATCTTGACTCTCAGAAAAACATTTCTTGTATCCAAAAGGTTTTTCCGTCTCATCGTGACTCTCAGAAAAGCATTTCTCGTATCAGAAAGGTTTTTCCGTCTCATCTTGACTCTCAGAAAAACATTTCTTGTATCCAAAAGGTTTTTCCGTCTCATCGTGACTCTCAGAAAAGCATTTCTCGTATCAGAAAGGTTTTCCCGTCTAATCTTAACTCTCAGAAAAGCATTTCTCGTATCAAAAAGGTTTTTCCGTCTCATCTTGACTCTCAGAAAAACATTTCTTGTATCCAAAAGGTTTTTCCGTCTCATCGTGACTCTCAGAAAAGCATTTCTCGTATCAGAAAGGTTTTTCCGTCTCATCTTGACTCTCAGAAAAACATTTCTTGTATCCAAAAGGTTTTTCCGTCTCATCGTGACTCTCAGAAAAGCATTTCTCGTATCAGAAAGGTTTTCCCGTCTAATCTTAACTCTCAGAAAAGCATTTCTCATATCCAAAAGGTTTTTCCGTCTCATCTTGACTCTCAGAAAAGCATTTCTTGTATCAAAAAGGTTTTCCCGTCTCATCTTGACTCTCAGAAAAACATTTCTTGTATCCAAAAGGTTTTTTCGTCTCATCTTGACTCTCAGAAAAGCATTTCTCGTATCAAAAAGGTTTTTCCGTCTCATCTTGACTCTCAGAAAAACATTTCTTGTATCCAAAAGGTTTTTCCGTCTCATCGTGACTCTCAGAAAAGCATTTCTCGTATCAGAAAGGTTTTCCCGTCTAATCTTAACTCTCAGAAAAGCATTTCTCGTATCAAAAAGGTTTTCCAGTCTCATCTTGACTCTCAGAAAAAACATTTCTCGTATCAAAAATGCTTTCCCGTCTCAACTTGACTTTCAAAAAAGCATTTCTCATATCAAAAAGGTTTTTCTGTCTCATCTTGACTCTCAGAAAAGCATTTCTCGTATCAAAAAGGTTTTCATATCTCTTCTTGTAACTTTATATACACATTGTTTTATGGCTGGCTTGATTTTTTCTTAAATTTATCCGTGAGTGATCAGGACCATTCCTCGTCAGAGAAGTCTACGAACGATGTAATATAATAACATTTAAATAATATTTATTAGTAGATTATATTGCGTAGTGACTTGCGTATCTTTAAATATTCTTCATTGTGTTCACACAATCCCTTTATAAATTTAAAATTTTTATACTATGAATCGTGTAACATTAGAGACGTATTTCAGACGTAAGACTTAGGTGAAGCTAAATGGTGAGGTGTTACTCACGAGATTCATCAAATTTCTCGTTTCATGTCGATTCTCGTCTCAAAAATGAGACAAGAATCATCATGTTCCTCGTCAAGTCTCGAATTTTAAAAATTCAAAGATATTTGTCGTCTCGACTATCCTCACATTTTCGAATCTAGAATCGAAATGAGACTGAAGATTTATCGATTCGTGGGCAGCTCTTTTGTAACGATCAGACAACTTTTGTTGACTTCCTTCGAAAATTACCTGGTGCCGTTAGACCATCCAAATGTAATGTTCATATTATACAACTTCTTTACAAATGCAATAACTTTAATTAGTTTAAATGTAATACATGCTCTTTTAATTATTTTGATACCTTCTATGCATAATTTCATTTGAATGTGTATGGGGAAACAGTTATCATTATACCTGACAAAGGCATTACTTTATCTAATTTCCATCTATTATGAGCTTCTGATTCCTTTACTGAGGTGAATTTAAACCAGCTAAAGAAGTAAGCATTATCATTATTATTATAACATTACATTATAAATTGAACACTTAAGAGACAAACTCAATGGTAATGAAAAACATGACAACTATTTGGTAATTTTTATTTTGCTATCATTGCCAAGCACATACTGCAAATTGGACGTTTTGTTTACCTTACGACCTACGACTAACCAATTAAATTATTAGTTTTAACCCTAGGAATCGTAAGGGGTTGAGGGGCTCCAACTCAAAAGGTATTTTTTGGCAAAAGATCTTCAATGTTACCAGCCACTTATTATTTTTGTTATTTGTTTATTGCACTTAAACAATTTGCCATAGTAATGTAAGAAACTAACAGTTCATAAACAGCTTAGAAAATAGGATAGTGGGTCCGAGGACGCCCTCACTTGAGAATATCTGGAACCATTTCATTTGAACATCATAATGAATTTAATCTAAGGAGCAGAATTCTATGTGGCCAGAATATCAGGAATTAATTTATCTCCTATGTCCCCGAATTAAATAAAGTATGTATCTCACCACATTGCCTAACCAGGCAACAGTTTTGCACTATTGCCGACAAATCTGTTTTCATATATTTCCTTGTCTGCTCGACATCAACAAAGAATACTGCAGCTTCCTGTAGGGAAGACAAAATAAGTCTTATGTGTTTTATGTTCGAGAGTACATGGTTCAGTTGTATTTGGTTCATAGTTCATATCTGGTGCATGGGGTCCTTGATTCGTTCCCAAGTGAGGTTTGTGATGGACAGACATCGCATGCATGGGTTTCCCCCGGATTCTCCCGCTTCCTCCCACTTTCTTCATTCCACCATTTCCTTAATTTCTCATCTTCACTGTCTCGTTTAGCCTAGCATAACGTGAGACGTAAAACTTAAAGATTTCATTTCATTTATTTCATTTAAAATAACATGGAATTCCTAGGGTTTAAAACTGTTCCACAAATGTAAACATTTTCCCCTTCTTCTTCTGTTATTTTCTACCAACCAACCAGCATGATCCTCATAATACAAATTTCTTCCCAAACTCTGTTCTAACCCCTTTCTCTTCCTCTCTTTAACAACATCCAATATCTCTCCTTCTGTATACTCCTAGTGTTTCCTTACTGCTTTGTCATTCAACTCCGCCAAAGAATTTGTTTATAAAAAAAATCCTCATAGAATATTTACCCTTTCTGTCTGTCCGTGTGTTCGTCCGGGAGACAAGATTGTCTAGAACTACTTGTGCTAAGTCACTATCAATTTTGGTCAAGATGAAGGCCTGAAAGTTTGGAATAGAGTTTGTTCATGGAACGCGGTATTGGGAACGAATGATGAAACTGGTTACGAATGTTGTGACCTGGAAGCAGTCAGGCCCATGACTTGATATGACCCGAACAGATCTGGAGGCGGCGAAATATCGACAGATGGAGAATGGAAAATTTGTATAACATTGTTAAGGCAGTTCTGATTTTCTGCTGATCTAGTGGCTAGCACGTGCGCCTTTGTTGCTTTGTAGTCGCGAGTTCTCTTTACGATAGGAGATTACTAAAAAATTTTACTTTAAATAGCATTTACTTTCATAAATCATCCGTCTCCTTTAGCCTAAAGGGGTTTAGCTGTGGGACGTGAAGCTAATTTTTCATTAACTTTCATTTCATCTTTAAATGCCATACTAACAAACACGATTCTACATTCTATTCTCACAAAATCACTAATTTTATAATTCTCTTTTGATGTGTGCGTCCGTATCAAAATTGCACTGAAAAATAAGTACAAGGTATATAAGAGTACAAACACGTGGCAATTACAAATATGATTTTCTTTAAAATAATATCAAAATTTAATCAAGCGATCCCGTAAAAGTTGTGGGGAATGTAAGAGACACTGCTGAGCCCGAAGAGTGCTTTTTTTAAACTCCTTTTTACGTAGTGTGTGTCCAAAACCGCTGCATTACTTTTAGTATAAGAAGACAAATATACATTTAAAATTATATTTGAGATAATGAAGGCTTGGTAGATTAAGAAATGTCACATCAAGAATCAAATATGTGAACATTTGATCTAGAATAGTGGATATAATTAATCCTATAAAATGCTACAGAGCTGACATTTCGTATACTTCCTAGCCATCGGTTCTGTCCGAATAGCTAGTTTATTTGGGTTATCGAATCTATCCGAATGAGGCTTTGTCTGAAAAGCAATCCCCGACTCCGGTGACATGGGTAAATGTTGTGACCAAAGAGATCCATGTCTCAGCAGTAGTAAAGTAATTTACCAAAATAAATAAATAAATAAATAAATAAAAAAATAAGACTGTACAATATCGATAACAAAGAAACCTTTGCAAGATGAGTAATCCAAACATGATATTGTCCATATTCAGTTTAATTTTCCTTTTTATTTGAAGCGCTTTTCAAGTTAGGTGCTAATTGGAAATTATTACATAAACAAGTTTCAGTACTGAGAAGGTGTTGAGGAAAATACTCAACTAAATCTGAGAAAGTTGAGAAAAAATGTATGGGAAAAGTGTTAAAGAATATGTATGTTTTGTGAGCTTTTAACAAAATATTGGCTGAAAAGGAAAGAAAAGTCTCTAAATAAATGAAACTGAACAATGATTCATCATTCAAGCTTAAATTACTACTAGTGTGAAATTATATTCAACGTGAGTTAAATCTTACGGACAAAATTCACAGTTGACTCTTTATAACATGGAAAATATTGTTAAATACTGTTCACCACATTAACCATAACAACTCATTTTTGATATCAAGAAATAACGTACGTATAGAAAACAGCACAAATACTATTACTCTATCATAGTTAACATCTACTACGAACTCGGTTTTTGTCACGTCATTTTTTTTTTTTTATTAAAATGTGTATCCTGATGCAGAAAAGGTTAAAAGAGCATACCAAAAAAAAAAAAAAAAAAAGAGTGCCTCACATTAAGGTGATGAAAGTTATTATATAAATTAATTATTAAAAATTAGCGGACACATATCCAAGCGGTTTTAGAAATTTCGGCATGTTGTGAAGAGGGGAAATTTCTATAACTTTTGTTCAATATTTAAGAATGGTAACACTCAGGTTGTATGTCTTGTCATCATAGTAAAATGGATGAACCGATTTAAAATGATTTTTTAACATACTATACTTAGCATTTGGTGCGAGCGGTCCCGGGTTCGATTCCTGGTGGAGACACTCGGTCAAAAAAGTGTAACAACTTGTTCAGGCCAGCCATCTTGAGTGAGATTTTTCCTGGGCTTCCCTCATTCACACCAGGCAAATGCCGGGATGGTACTTAACATAATACTTCCAGACCGCTTCCTTCTTTCCCTTTCATCGGATAGTGTGCTCGTTGAGGGACGTTATCCCTCATATACGTGACGAGTCTTAGATGTCGACTGCCTAGAAATATAATTCCTATATTTAGCATTTGACTTTAGTAGGGTTTTTATAATGTTACATTCATTAACATATATATCATAAGAGGAAGAAATATTTAAAAGGTATGACGAAAATAGAGTATCTCTCAAGCCCTCTATGTAAGAGAGGTGAAACTAAGTATATAAACATCTTATTTTAAAACACGCGTGCACACCCTCCATCTTCTTTTAAAAATTCCGTTTCTAAGGGACAAAGGAGGCAAGATCTAAATACTTGTTCAATATATAAAAGTGACGTCTTAGTTGTTTGTCTGATCATCACGGGAAAATGAACCGTTTGAAATGAATTTTTAACCACATTTAGTAATTACGAAAAAAAAAAAAAAAAAAAAAAAAGTGATTAGCTGGTGCTCGTTGTGGATTTGACGAAACTATGGTCAAATATGCCTAAGTATAAAATTTCAGGTGGAAGTAAACCCAAGGAGAAAAGTACCGGCAATAAGTTTGAAGTTGATCATTGGAAGTTGTTAAAAAACAGAATTTGATGCACTTATATTTCAGCTTAACGTAATATCTAAGCTGAATGAGCTTCCATTGGGAATCAAATCTGAAATCCTCTCCTTTCCACCCACAGCAAAGGATATAATGATAACAATTTAATTTAGGGAAGTTTATTTTTTCTATTAATGTCTCTACATGTAATTAAAATCAGGAAATCTGTCTACTGTGCCAATCATAGAATGTGCAATGATAACAGCATTACCAGTTCTTGGGTAATAGGATTATAGATTAAGGAATTTTGTATATGGTGATTATGCTACCAAATTGGTAACATGAACGTTGTTAAGTGATACGTTAATTCATGTGAGGTGGGACCGTGGCTGACTGAGACACGAACCCAAGTATACTAAATCAAAGATAAATCACAATGTCCATTTATAACACAAGAACATTGGAGCAAATATTATTTATAGTTTAGTATATTCTAGACCAATGGTTCCCAATTACTTCATAGTTGCGAACTCCTTTTTTAAGTCAAGATACGAACCTCACACCTTTAAGTTTTGTTATCTGCACACAAAAGATGTAGATAATGCAATGGATCCCCTAAATTTGTTCCACGGACTCTTAGGGTGCTACCGACCACCAATTGGGAAAGACTTGCCTAACCTACTGTATAGTAGTATTTACTTATGGTAGTCATTTGACATATACAGACTATCATTGAGCCCAGGTACTTGCTGAGCTCCCGGGTAAATTCTCATCGTACCCATGAATGGAAAGTGGCTTAGTGATGCTTTTCATTTTGATTATTCTTAATTGTTTTGGAAGTATTACAATGAAGTTTTATATATTTTATTTGAACTTTGGCCACGTTTGGAAGGATTTTATTGGTTTTAATAGTTAACTAAAACTATGTTGCAAAAATGTCCTGGTTTCGATCTTAAACCTGTTGTAATGGCAGTAGTTTGCTTTTAAGGACTTCTACCAAATTTTGTCTGCATTTATAGATAATACAACTATCATTAATAATAATAATAATAATAATAATAATAATAATAATAATAATAATAATAATAATAATAATAATAATAATAATATGAAGAAGAATGAATTCCACTACTATCACAAGATTTGTCACAAACCAAGAAAATTCCATACACTTCCACCCTTCACTAACCCCTTCATTCTTATCTAAAAGTTAATTCATTTTTATTATTGTCTATCAGTTTCATCAATCTTTTTCTTACCCTCCTTTTTCCCAACCTTTTACCATCCTTCTATGATTCTCCTATTAAAATAATTCTTTCCCAAATAGGATTGTAACCAATTATTTTCTTATTTCTAAATATTTTCAATATTTTTCAAAATGAAAATGAAATGAAATCTTTGAGTTTTACGTCCCACGATTATGCTTCAATATTTTTTTTTTCATTTCTCTCGCATTTTTGATAATACTTCATACTTATTTGTTCTTCCCAGCTAATATTCTCAATTATTCTTTCATTTTCTACTTTCTGCATGTTTTAAGATATTCTTTGCCTCTCTCTCTCTCTCTTCTATGTCCATCTCTCTTATAGGCAAATACCAACGATACCTGACTTATGTGAAATCAATGGAGTAGGCTTGTGTTATCCTGAGTTTTACATTTTTATACTGCAGTGGTAATTCTTTCTAAAGAACTCTACTGCTAGAATACAATATAAATGCGAAAATTATCGTTCTTTATTAGGAGTGTAATCTGTTTTCTTAGATAAGAGTTGCGGACAGATTCCGGGCTATAGACACTGACATGAAAAAAGACGAGAAGGTAAATCAAGGATGATTATTTCAAATTTGAAGGCCGTTTTTAGATAAGATTCTTCTGCCATCTAGGTACTGCCAAAGAACCTCGAAAATATGTCTGATGTTTAAATGTGGAAGTGTATTTATTCTGAATCTTGGAACTGTTCTTATCGATAATTTGTACCGTTCTTGAGATGCAATCGCGAAACTTATCGTGGCTAATATAAAAGAAAAGCCATAGTTTTCATACCAAAAAGTAAATAAATAAATAAATAAAAATAAAATAAATAAAGGAATGCATTTCTTCTGGGTGTTTGAGGTTTATTTCAATGAAATACCATAGTTTAAAACTTGGTTCAGTAATTCTTGAAAGTTTAGTAACTAGTATACTTTTCCTTTGGGTGCACAAAGCATCCGGAGAACATTGAAGGCAGCACATTTCGTTGGATTCCATTATAAATAATAGATTCCGAGCTCTACAGTCTTGCTTCTGACAAAGAACATAAATATAAATCAATCAATCACTTTACATTGAGATTCAGTGCAGGAAAACATTCCCGAAATAAATTCCTGGAGACGTCATAGCTATGATACTGCAAACATCGAATGTGCTCATTCTGAATCTGAAGTCCGTTTCTTGAAAACTACTTTCATTCTCAAGAGACGATTGAAGTGAAATACGCAAAAAATAGCATTACTGGCAACTCTATTGACAAACATATCTGACATTGAAAATTGACAGTAAATTTATTAAAGTTGCTGATTCTAAATTTGAAGGCTCTTTCTCAAGAGACTTTTTCGATTTCGTGATACAGAATGCAAACAACATGTAGAGCGGTACACAAGAACGTAAAGATGGCATTTTCTTCACGAAAATACTAAAAGTGAATTTTCTACGTTAACAAACTGTATTTCTTCCTTTTATTTTTATTTTGTTATTTCTTGGTTTATCTTATTAGGCTACGAAATCATACATAGATTTTTGAGGCGTACTGCTGTGATCCGTAACGTCCTCTAGCAATCGCTGCTCTAAAGTAAGTATATATATATATATATATATATATATATATATTCTGTAATAATGAAACCATATAGCGTATGAATATTATCTGAAATGCTTGTTCTTCGCTAAGTATGACTAGGTTTATAAAAATATTTCAATGGGAATATTTGAATTCCTTTCCGAGCCTTAGGGGATGCATTTCAATCAAACTATAATGATAAAACCCAAACCAATCCAAATATTAATTATATTTAAACACCCATTTTAAATGATTCAATTATTTCCTTACCTTAGCTATTATATGATGAATACAAAGTACATTCCCTTCATTCCTTGAAAGTGGAATTTTGGGGATATATGTCAGCTTATATTTTCGGGAAGAGTGTATACACATTGAGTTTCATTTTCCTAACGTGAGACATTCACCAGACACTCCATTTTTTTTTTTTCAGAAATTCTGAAACACCTCTACCTTTAAGATTCGCATTTTAATCAAGGAGATATGATAAAAACTTCAGCTCTTGGCAGATACTACTGTGTGTTTCAAAAACTGAATTTTTATTAGTTGAGCAGTTTCCCAGTGATGCAACCACAAACAACAGACAAAGTCGATTTCAATTTGGGGAATGAAATAACTGAAAATTCTCTCGTATTCCTTAATTGAAAGCAAAATTTTCGAAAATTCTGGAATACGTTTTTGCTTATTTTTAATGAGAAATTTCCAGACACCGAGTTTTGCTTTTATAACTTAAGGGGCTCTTAAGATGCCCTCTTTTGGATACATAAATGTAGGTGTTGAGAATCCCTACACCTTAGGATATGACTTTTAACCAAAGCAACATGATAAAATCCCTATCTGAAGTTGGTGTTAACTACTTTCAAAATATCAGTTTAAATCAGTGCCGTGCCGTGAAAAATCAACACCCGGGGGCAAGAGTATACGACAGCGCCCTCCCCCTCGCACATATGAGTGAAGTCGATAGATCAGCTTCGAAGCGGCACCATGGATGGTGCGAAGCGTAAGAAAATTTTCAAAAATAAACCCTACTTTTCCTTGATTTTGAGCACTTGTTATTACTTTCTCCTTCTATTTTATATATATATATATATATATATATATATATATATATATATATATATATATATATATATATATATATATATATATATATATATATATATCTTTTCTTTTTTCTTCCCGACTTTTGCGCCCCCTTACTTCAGTGCCCGGGACCGTCGCCCCGCTCGCCCCTCCGTCACATGGCTGGTACTGGTTAAATAGTGCCGGCGCTTTCCCATGATTCGATTTCTCACAATATTATTTTCTACTTTCACTTTTATATACCCTTTTTACATGCGAAACTTAAGCAAGTGCTTTAATGTTGCTTATACATTTGGTTTGTCAACGCATATAAAGATCTGTTTCCTTCGCACTATAAAATATCAGACGAATATTAATTGGCGTGTAGAACACACACCAATTAAGAATTCTAAGAGGTTCGCTAAGCAAGGGGGCTACAACCTGTATTAAGGAAGAACAATCATACAATATATAACTGTTATTATCTTTATTATTAACTTTATTATCTCGTTTTATTTATATAAATTAAACAACAATATTCATTTAGTAGCATAGTAAATGATTTCACTCTCTCATTGATAATTACATTTGTAGAAAAATATGTTGTTTACTGAAGCTTTGGGACACTCTTCATAATTTTCCTACTCTTCAATGTGACTGATGAGTGTTTGTATTTTGTACAGGTAAGTGTGCGTTATCTGCTTACACACATCCTTTTTAAGGTCACTGTAACGTATAGGTCTCTTTCTATAGATTTCAGAAAATGTTTCAATAATTGAAGACTTTGGGGCAAAACCCCGTCAAGTCCAAAAAGTGAAAGTGTAAATGAGATAGCTTCTGCCTATGCAAAGATGACTTCAAAATAGGAAATACGGGTTTTATCGCTTTTGCAAGAAAAGGGTTGCAGGGACAATGCCCCATTCGAAATGACAAAGTTCTCCGCACAATCCTTACGGAAATTGGATTTCAATGGTATTGCTTCAAACCGTGATATATTAGCCTATGTTGTAGGTATTGTGATCCTGAGAAAAAGTCTCATGGTCATAACCCCCAATCAGTGACCATTTGGCAACTACGGAGCCACATTTCTTTTTTTAAACAGCAGAAGGTAAGGATACTCTGGAACTTTGGTAGAATTGTATGAAATCCTGAAAATTCATATCCCACAACCTGGAAAGGGATGGGGAGAGTAACGGCGAACCTCATTTAAGCATAGCCCATATTCACATGCTCATCTCACGCGATAAAACAAAAGCCCTGGAAAGTCCCAGACAATAAATTTTTCTCAGAATCACGACATCTACAACACAACACACTTTCATTCATTTACACCGAGATAAAAAAATCGTTATATCCGGCTGTTTCTTTTCTTTTCTTTTTTTTTAATGGACCTGTAGTGGCTAAATAGGGTTGTCAACTGGCCGGTTTTTGACCGGCCTGGCCGGAAATATTGCTGTTATTTTGATTAAAGCCGGTAATTGGTACAAACTTTTTACCAAACCCTTTATGACTTTTTTTTCAAATTTGTATCTAGTTCGAAATATAGATTTAAAAAGTAATTTTCATTCTGTAAATTCAAAACTGTCACCTTTCCCCATCTATAAATGATTAATATACTGTATTTTGTTTGTGTGTTTGGATAATTTTATAGAAGACAAAGACTGTATCAGGGAAAATTTGAAATTTGCTTGAATTTGAATTTTATATATTTATTGAGAGTGAAAAAGGATTTCTTAAAGCAGTTTCCTGTAGTTGAAGTATAAGTTTAAAGAATAAATTTCATTTTCCAAATGAAAACTTGAAACGTAAAAATGAATATACTTTTGTTCATCTGTTTCAATGACTTTAAAGAAGTAGTAGTTACCGTTAAATACAATAAAATGAACAATGCGATTTCAGTTTCTCATTTATAGTATAATATATCTATTAAGCTTATTAGTGAGTGTACTAAGGTGTTAGTGCACTTTTGTTCACGATAGTACATTTCATTCCCATGAATGGGTCCGAACAGAGATATTTCACACTCAGACCTATACCATAAGGAATTTTGAGGGGTATCTGTTATTATTATTATTATTATTATTATTATTATTATTATTATTATTATTATTATTATTTTCCAGAGTTGGTAGTCCTATGACCAAACGATTATAATACGATGGTTGTGTCCACTAAGATTTTTTCTCATGATAGGATCTTCAACATATCTCAGTTTTACTCAATCTTACCGAAATCCAGAACATTGTTATATTCGCCTGTTTTCAAGAAAGTAGACCTGTAGTGACCAAATGATTCCTGATTTGTGGTTGTGTCCATGGAGGCTTTTTCTCAGGATAACAATATCTAAAATATCACAGTTTCAGTCATTTTCACCGAAATACAAAACATCACTATCTTCGGTTGCTTTCAAAAAATGGCCTCGTAGTGGACAAACGGTCAGTGAGTCGTAGTTGTGTCCATTAAGACTTTTCTTCAAGGTCACAATACTTACAACATATCACGGTTTCAAGCATTCCACCGAAATCCAGAATATCGTTAGTTACTGGTTCCAAAAAAAGCGACACTGTAGTGGCCAAACGGTCAGTGATTGGTGGTTGTGCTTATTGAGCCTTTTTCTCAAGATCACAATATCTACAACATATTACAGTTTCAGTCATTTTAATCGAAATACAGAATATCACTATCTTCGGCTGCTTTCAGAAAAGTGGTCTTGTAGTGGTCAAACGATCAGTGATTGGTGGCTACGTCCATTAACACTTTTTCTCAGGATCACATTTACAACATATCACAGTTTCAGTCATTTTCACCGAAATACAGAACATCACTATCTTCGGTTGCCTTCAAAAAACTGGCCTCGTAGTGGCCAAACGTCAATGATTTGTGGTTATGCCCGTTGAGACTTTTTCTTAGGAACATCATATAACATATCACGGTTTGAATCAATTCTATTTAAATCCAATTTCCGTAATGATTATGCTGAGTAATTTGTCATTTCGAAGGGGGCCATTGCCGCCTGCAACCTTTTTCTAGCAAAAAACGACAATACCCGTATTTCCTATTTTAAAGTCATTTCTGCATCGGCAGTGTTTTGTTTCTTTAAAGTGGCCCTTTTAATCAAGAGGACTCTTTTTTGAAGATGGGCCCTTTGCCCCCTTAACCTATTTTCCGAAAGAAACAAAAAAATACGTGTCGATTTATTTTCGGTTTAGTATATATGTGCCAAGTTTGAAGAAAATCGAATGACGAGAAACCCTTGTGAAGCTATCCCCTTTACACTTTCACTGTCTGGACTTGACGGGATTAGCCCCAGTTTTCAATTTGACCTTTTAACCTTGAGAGTGGCCCTAGATGGCTGGTTCGGTTATTGGATCTCGATATTGACCTAAGGTACCTATATACGAAATTTGAGCCCCCTAGCTGTTATAAGTAAAAAGTTATCTTGTTTACAGAGAAACGTATTTCACCCCATTTGCGAATTTGTATAACTCGTACCTCACCATATTAAATTATATATGCACGTCTCATAGGGCAAAACACTGAAAAAAAAAAAAAAAAACTCGACAGAAATATAGGGCCTTAACCACAGTCATTCTGACGCGTGATTAGTACCATACTAAAAAGTTCAACTAACATATGTTTTCTACAGTAATCAGGCCTTTAGTATGACGCTAATGATACGTCAAAACGACTTTGCATAAGGCCCATAATGTTTAACCTTGTTTTGTTAATTAATAATAATAATTTGTGAAGTTTGGCATAAACAATTATGAAATGAGAGCAATTCATATTCATTCATCTTTGACGTTATATAACCAGTTGAATTTGCAGCGGGGCAGTGGTGACTCAGGGATAAGACTATTCACCTCTGACCCGTTCCCTGGTTCGATTCCAGCTCACGCCAAGTTGGTTTTGTGGTGTACCAACACAGTATACGTTGATTTTCTCGGCCTCCTCCCTTTCCTTCCACTTTCTTCATTCCAACATTTCATTCATTCTTATCATTACCGTCATCTTTAGCCTACACGATCTAAACGTGAGACGCAAAACTGAAGAATTTAATTTTATTTTAAAGAAATTTCAACGTTAAAACGTTAAGAAAAGATTAAATAAATGGCACGTTCAGTGCACAATGAAATCCAGTTCAGTTTTTGGTCATTTTAAATATGCTTCATCTTTATCTCTATCTGAAGATCATATCTAAAACTTCTTTCACAACTTGAATGACTTATTCGCAGACACTGTAAATAATTATTATCATGTAGAAAATGGTATTAACTACAATATTCCATACATATACTTATGCGAACTTTAGAAACTTTACATATTTTTTTCTCACAGCATGGGTAATTGATTTCGATTCCCTTGTGCTCTGAACGCCTGAAATGTATAATCTTATATTGAAATACCACACAGAATGCTTTCTGATTGTGGTAATATAAAACACTTTAGATACTTATGTTAAAATTTCAATTACAGAAATACAACTTTTTATTAATATAAAACATATTCTTTCATATGCATATACAGTAGTAGACACAACACAAGAACATGTTACATCAATGGAAACTTTTACTTTTGCATAACCATCACGCAATTCGGAATGAAATGGCCTTTTGGATGTTTGAATGATGAGTTATGAAGAAAATGAAGTGAGATTAAGTCGGGAGAAAGTAAAGAATTATGATGTAAATAAAAAAAGGAATTACATTCCCAGAATTAGAAGATAAAAAGTATTTCTTCTTTCTTACGCGAATAGCTTTCTTTATTTTGTTTTCTCTCTTTTTTTCCCCATCATCTTGTCGTCATCCTCGCATAACTGTTTTGTCAGGAGCAAGTACCGTAACCTTCATGTTCCCACATCTTCACGATATTCACAAACCTTGAAGGCCAATAGTCGTCCTTGACACAGCTGATGGGAGTGGTATATGACGTTATAATCCCATATTTTATATATACACGTACCGTTTGTTACTTAATTTACATATCTAGGTTAATTGGTTTGCATTTTAATGAAACCAAATAACGTATTTGAGGCTTCGTTCTCTCTAATTCTCTTGTACGTATATATATATATATATATATATATATATATATATATATATATATATATATATATATATATATATATATATATATATATATATATATAGTTAAAATTTGCTATTTTAAGACGTAAATGATCTTATTAGAATCAGGCTTCTGCTCAACAGGGGCGTTTACCTCCAAAGAACAACGAACTTCGTTGTAAATATACCTTACATAGTTAGTGTACACTACTTTTATTTTAGAGACCTGGGTTCAAATCTGGATGGTAGCTCACGTGGTTCTGATTTCAAGTAATCATTAAGTATATCATATAACGTCGGTGTTAAAAGTACCTCTGGGCCCATCTATCCAAAGAAAACCAAATATATTATTGAATAGTAAGGAATATAGCTTAATTGAGAAGTATTTGGATTTATTCTAATGATTATAAATATATGTAAAGTTTTCATTGCTTATAGCCGGATCAAATAGAAAATCTGTACTACGAATACATAAGAATAGTAGAAGAGAAAAGAGTGATACTGGATTATTAAATAGACGAAGACAAACTGTTTGGGATATTACTCGAAAATGAACTACATCCTGTAGGTCCTGTCGGAAATAAATGAATAAAGGGTTATGAATCCTAAAAATTAAACCAATTGACCAGGACTTGTGTAAATTTCTTTAATACCTCAACCGCAACTAAAATTTATAAAGTAAACAACAGCGGGTGACGTTCTTAAGTATTAAACTGCATAAGTACATTTTTGTTTTAGGATATCTGCCTTTTAGGGCCTGTACAGTTTAGGACTTACGCAGTTAATTACTTGTGCACTAGAATATATAAAGCGACGCAAATTTGTCTTCAACATTGTGGCGGACGGGTAAGGATGTTCCAATAATATATATATATATTTTAAGTGATGTTCAAAATATTTATAAAGTTGAAAAACAATGCTGTAGAGGACCAGGGGAGCAGAGTTGTCTTCAATATTAGCAAGCGGACAGATTTTTGGCTTATTCTAAGGGGGGGAGGGACTCATTGCGGTAGGTGAATCTGATTTCTGAGGTGAACCTGTTGTATATTATATGTATATCAGGCGATGTAGATGAAGTGGCAGTCGGACACAAATCATCACATTACACCCCGACAAGCACATTTCAAATGGGATTATTGGGGAGACAGTCCCTCCAGTGCCAAGATTGAGGGGGACAAGTCCTCCTCATCCCCCGAGATTTGCGCCAGTATATATATCTATATCTATCTATCTATATATAGGCCTCTCTCTCTCTATCTCTATCTATCTATCTATCTATCTATCTATATATGTATATATATATATATATATATATATATATATATATATATATATATATATATATATATATATATATATTAAGAATTACGCATTTTTTAGGAATTTCCACTTGTGCAGCTTAGAAGTTCTACATCTAGTAGACTTTTAGTGCTTGTGCATCCTCCATTCACTTGCTTTAGTTTTGTAATTCGCCACCACCACACAGACCTGCGACTGTGCAATACTGCATAATACTATAACGAAAACAGTTAATTAATTCAAATTATATATTAGTAATATTAAAACTTTTATGGTTATTATCTCTTGCACAGTAGTACATCTATTATGAAAAAATAATGTATTTCATTATAAGAATACATTAAGGTTATTTTAAAATATAAGTTCCGTTAGAATGTTCGCTAACTTCCTAAGGAAGTAGTTAAATCCTTATGGAGAGGAAATAGGTTTCTCATAACTGTGATTTATTTTTCAATGGACTGTGCTATCAGAAATGCATTTCTCTCTATCAGAAAAAGAAAATTTTTGTCCTTTACCTAACTGTTCCCATAGAATGTACTAATAGCAAATTACCTAAATATTCGTATCTTTTAGATGGAGTACTTCATTGAGCTATTAATATTTACTTTCTCTCATTTTTTAAAATAGAAATGTATGCAGTCTACAGTATTCTTGGCATAGAAGCGATAGTATATTCACCTAGATGATCTTTAGGACTTGAGTATTTTAGGACTATTGCCGCGACCCAATAGTAGCTATCCGTTTCATGTTCTTATGTATTTACTGGTTCGATCTCTATCCAAGTAAGTTTGTGCTGGACAACCTCGTATCCAGTGGCGTATTTAAACGGGGGCTTCCGGGCTTAAGCCCCGCTGAAATTTTACTCACTATATTAAAGCAAATGAAATATCTTGCAGAATTTTTACATTTCCACGACTAAAGTTAGCAAAGCCACCCCCTTCCGAAACAAAATCATAAATACGCTATTGTTCGTGGGTTTTCTCCCGGTACTTCCATTTCCTCCCACATTCTTATTCTTCCATAAATTCTTCCTTCATCATTCAATTGCCTTAATTATCCGTCTTCCTTAACCGAAACGACATAATCGTGGGACGTTAAACTGAAATATTCCGTTATGTATTCACTCATCTCTATATATATTGAAACATACGTAGGATAGGTATTTTTTCACCAGTTTTCCAATATATTCAGAATAATAGCTCTTTCTGTCTTTTTTTTTTTTTTTTTTTACAGTGTTTTGTAGTTTTATTCGAAAACCAGTGCACAAACACTGATAGAGAAAATGAAACTAGGACAATGACAGTAAATCACACTATGTGAATTTGCTTTTGGCTAATTGACAGACATCGATTTGTTCTAATCGCAGAGATGAGGTAGTAATGGTGCGCTTTCGTAATGAAAATCTCATCTGTCAATTTGTGTTGTACTGCGTGTTGTAGAATGTTCCTATTGATTGAAATTTGTTATTTTGCTGAGTATTCGGAATATTGTTCTAGAATATAGTGAATACGTAGGGCTCAGTGAAACTTTAGGGCTGCCTAATGTTAAAAATTGTATCTTTGGAGATGATTTTAACTCCTTGCACTGAAATGACGAGTCTAGCTCGTCATGGCCTCCCGGTGCCAAATCTCACAATGACGAGCTACACTCATCATAAAATTTAAACTATTGTAGCATCACCCAGATGCAACGGAAGGAATTGAATGATTTAATATTGGAGGTAGTCCCTCTGTTTATCATATAATTCAGAAAATAAATCTTAGTGGAAGGGTTAATAACCATGTGCTCACTTTCATTTGTATGGAGTCACGGTGGTTTAGTGGTAGAGCGTTCGCCTGTGGTGCATGGGGTCCTTGGTTCTATCCCAGATCGCGTAAAGTGAACTTTGTGGTGGACAAACACTATGTGCGTGGGTTTTCTCGGTGTTCTCCCGTTTCTTCCCACTTTCTTTATTCCACCATTTCTTTCATATCTCATACCGCCTCCTTTAGCCTAGCCGGCATAACTGTGGGACGTAAAACCAAAAGATTTTATTTCATTTTACTTTCATTCGTAATGCTTTAGTTATCAACGCATTTTATATATATATATCTCATGTTTATGTCTTTCCATTTTAATGTTTCATATTCTTTTTTAAATTGTTATTAAGTTATTATTGTTATATCTTCGTTTTATTTAGTGCTGTTTATTATTATTTTTTTTTCATTTTTAAAATTCTAGTTACATTTTCTTTATGCAACTTTACAAATTCTAGTTCGACTTTAAATATGATTTAGTTTTTTAAGTATTTATTTGTAGTTTTAATTTTATTGCTAATTTTAAGCTCGGCAATCTTTGTATGAATCTGAAACTAAAACTTTTAGCCTCTATCATGACAGGGACAATATTTAGCCTTGGTGATCAAAGTAAGACCTGTAGTTTCTATCATTACGTGGACGAACAGCATTGGTGCTGGAACTAAAAAGTTTGTAGCCTCTATCCTGACAGGGACACGGACTAATAGTGCTAACATCGTCATTAAATGTCCTTCCCCCTTCCCCTCCTGAATTAATCAATCAACTTTTAAAGCATCAACAGCTCCACTTTCTCCTGTATTCCGCTTGCTTTTATTTTCCAAATGTCTGTTTCTGCTAAAGGGATACTTTACATCATCACAGGTCAGGTCTGTATCAGCTGTAAATGATTGGTGTAGAGTCACACGATTAATATACGTAATAAATACATAAATCATCTATATGTCACAAGGAAAATATAGCAAGATTATTTGTTATTTTCGCACTCGTTCATATGTTTCACTCTCCTCGCTATCGACTATCAACTGTATTCTGACATATGTTCTTGATTCTAAGTTTATAAATTATGTTAGCTGATTACTGTATCTAAACATGACTCACATCATTGTTTAGAGAAACATTTTTAAAAAATCTGATTATTCAGTGTAATCCAAAGAAGAAGAATATTGGTTTTCCTATAATATTTTTTAGAGTTACATAGGTGTCCTTATACCCTCAAAATTTAGGATTATCTCTTCTAAGTTCTCCCAGCATTTGTCGCCACAAAAGTGATATTTATTTAAAATTTTTCTCAGTGATTCTGAGCTTTAGTAACTCTTTTCATCTTATGATACAACTTTTGTCAAAAGTTTGTTCTTGTATGAATTCTGTACTTTTTGTATACTTTTTTCTTGTTCAAATGCCCCTTTTTTTTTTTTTTTTTTTTTTTTTTTTTTTTTTTTTTTTTTTTTTTTACCATCTTTAAATTTTAATTTGCATTTGCGTCACGATGCCTTGTGAGTATCCCTTGGTTAGAATAGTAGGAAAAGCAACTAAACATGAAAATATAAACACACTAGTAATTCATGAACAAGCGATTTGAATCTTGAACGTTTGCTATATCACATCAAAGTATAAAAATTAAACTGACTAGCATATCATACCTAATATGTCAAAACAGTCGTTTAATTGTTGGAAAAAAAAACTGAGTTGCATGGAAAAAAGAAAGTTACAAATACTTTAATGTATTAACAAATAATAACTGCACTGGAGGCAATAGCGTCTCTAATGCATAGGGCGACTCAAATGTTTTTGACGTTCTTTTATTTTTGATACCTGAGAAGAATAACTGAAATATTTTAATGGGAAATGGTAGAACATTGAGGCCGCAACCAGGCCGGTAGCCAGCCCAAAACTGTAGAGAGGGCGGTAGAATTTAGGGGGGGCGGGCTCGATCCAATCATATCATAGTTCATCACCATATTATAGTTCATTTGCAAACCTACGGTGAAACATTTAAAGAGGCCGGTAAAAATTTAGGAGGGAAGCCCCCCTAGACCCCCCGTGGATACGGGCCTGGCTCCAACTAAAGAGTACATGGCGATCATGCTCGACATCTTGAATGCAAGTTCCAAATTTTAAATAGAAGGGAGGTATCTTGCACGTCAAGTAACATTAGCGTGGGTTTAGGATTCCAAAGATTCATTTGTTTCTTTCACATCTTGTATCGTTTGCATATCGTTTGCATGTTATAAACAATGAAAATTTGAAAGTCTCATCATTACTAAACGGAATCTTTTATTGTTACAGGTTATCTGAAATGCTTCTGACGGAGGAACATAAGACAGAAATCATATCAATATTCAGGGAACACAGTTCCAGAGACATTGCAAATGACTACAAAATACGGTGCCCAGACAGACATCTAGTATCGCACAGCACGGACACATATATGATGCCAAATTTCGCGAAATTGGCATCGTGGAAGATAGGCTACATACTGAACGACAAAAGAGTGCCACAAATGAAGAGACGGCAACGATGATTCTAACATAATTTATGAAGAGTTCCAAACACGTCTTTAAATGAAAAGTTGTATCATTAAATCCCTCATTCCCTGGATGATTTATGCCAATTGCTCACATCACTATAAGATGCATATGCAACATAAACTAAATGAGGGTGACCCAAGTCGATGGATGGAGTTCTGTATGTGGGCCACGAATCAACACGAACTGGATGTGGCATACTGTTCAGCAATGAGGCCTATTTCTATTTGAATTGGGAAATCAATCGGCATAATTGTCAGTACTGGTGTGACAGTAATTCGAATTGGATTGATCCGAGTAAGGAATATAGTGATGCAAAGCTAAGGTGTAGCATGTGGGACATTCTCAGAATTTGTCCATTTCTTATACGTAGAATCTATCTTAACGATACAACAGTACGTGCCACTCTTGCAGAAACACGTGTTTCTTTCATTACCTGGTCGGGGCCACGTAGACTCAGTGATAGAGCACGTGGAGCCTGGTTTGATCACAGATCTCACCAAGTGAACTTTGTATGGACAAATACCGTTTGTGTGGGTTTTCTTGGGGTTCTTTATAAATATTTACTATGAACCATGTAACACTAAAACAGAACTAAAACTTGATTGAACGAGTGTTGTCCACAAGATTTCAGAAATTTTTCGTCTCGAAATCTAGACGAGAATTGCAATGGTTTTCGTCCGACTAGAATTTGAAAATACACTTCTCGCTTCGTTTTCAACACCAGTCTTGCCTCGTGGGCAATATTAGTCACAGTTGTTACCGTGACTACCGTTAGTTGGAACAGCCACCTCTTAGAACATGTGCTGTAGCATGTTGTTTAAATGATTTTCAAAACTTTCAGTGTACATAACATGCAAATGATACAAGATATGAAAGAAAGAATTATACCTTTCGATTCTAGAGCTCACGCCAGTGTTACCTCTTATGTGACATTTCCACCTTCAACTTTGAAATTTCAAACTTGCATTCAAGCTGGCGAGTTCCAAGAAGCCGAGCACCCTACAAGTTGCAGATCCCCTTACTACCATCTCCCATTAACATGTTTTTTTAGATTTTTGTGAACACAAAGAATGGGGAAGTGTTTAAGGTTGGTTTAAAGGAACAAGTTTTGCCGATAGATGTCACTACAGTCTTCGTATCTCTCTTATGTATTTTTTTACCTTTCACGAAAATTCACGATTTCTCTTACATATTTCAACCTAGAGACTTCAATTTTTTAAAGAAGGAACTCCATAACCTAGCGAAGGCAACAATCCGTGCCGATTTTTTATTTAGAATTTTCTTCATTGTTGAAATGGATATTCGAAGCTTTAACAATATAACTGTTTCAACAATGAAGAAAATTCTAAACAAAAAATCGGCACGGATTGTTGTCTTCAATAGGTTATGAAGTTCCTTCTGTAAAAATTTGAAGTCTCTAGGCTGAAATTTGTAAGAGAAATCGTGAATTTTCGTGAAAGGTAAAAAATACATAACAAAGATGCGAAGACTGTAGTGACATCTAACGGCCAAGCTTGTCCATTTACATCAACCTTAAACACAGAAATTAGAAAAAAAAAAAAACTGTTGACCGATTTTCTTTTTTAAAAAGCAAACCAACATCCAACTTGAAAGTACAGAAGACAACTATTTATTAAGAAATGATTATATGTGTAGGTCACCTATTGTAAATAAAAATTGCGCAAAAGCAGTTTTTGCTTTGATTTGTATCTTTTTCCGGTCGTTATGCGAGTGTGTCCGTGGAATTAACTTAGGACTATCTGTAGTTGTTGCACCACTCAATTCCGCGGATACTAATCGTGAATTTATTCTAGTTCACCTAGGAGCACTTATATAATTTTCGTTTATTTCGGTATGACAACCAGATAGTGCTAAATATTTGAAATCTGAAGCACAAAAATTTTTGGGTTTAGGAAACGGTTGAAAATTGATAGCAACAGTAGTGAAAAAGTTTAAAACATAATTATTAATAAGAAAAAATAGCTAAATGTATAGGATATATGACAATAACAACAAATTACAGTGGCCGCGGTGGTTCAGTAATAGAGCGTGTGGGGCCCTTCGTTCTATCCCAGCTCCCGACAAGTGGGTATTGCGGTGGATAAATATCGTGTGTGTGTGTATTTTCTCGAGGTTTTCCCGTTTCATCCCACTTTGATAATTCCGCCATTATCATCAATTTCATCATCACCGTCTTCCT
Organism: Thermobia domestica; assembly: GCF_964235325.1. NCBI lineage: Eukaryota > Metazoa > Arthropoda > Insecta > Zygentoma > Lepismatidae > Thermobia > Thermobia domestica. The sequence continues at coordinate 133,236,848 of NC_137462.1, read as the reverse complement.
TATCCTTGGTACATAAATGTGGGAGGTTAAATTTAAAAATATGACTCATGAGTTTCCTGGTGGGCTACGAAGCCAATTCCTCTACATGTTAATTCTAGAAATTATATCATCTTAACAAATCTATAAGTACTATAAATGATTGCTTATGTTCAGGCATCATTTCGCCCTTGATCTTTAGGGACTTGATGTATGTTATTATTTTCAAGAAACAAAAAGTAGATATTTTAGGAAATAGCGATAAGGATGTATAATTATATTATTATTATTATTATTATTATTATTATTATTATTATTATTATTATTATTATTATTAATAATAATAATAATAATAATAATAATAATAATAATAATAATAATAATAATAATAATAAAAGACCAATCATTATTTACATTAATATGAAACCGTACTTATCGTAATGTTACACCATATTGTAATTTAACACATCTGCAGAAAACGTTTGCTAGCCGTTCGGTATAATTTTACTGACAAACCTTACAAGAATTGGTGCCTTTGAACTCTATATTCTCCACATTGTATTGAAATTAACCATATAATTACCGTAGTAAACACTCAATTCTTTGAAAATATACTGAATTAGTGAAAGTAGATGATTCAAGATGACACACATATAGTCCGTATATTGGCTTTCCTTATTCTTTACAGGTTAAAAAAAATCGGCGTTTTTGCAACATAATTGAATGTTGAGTAGCTATACGGTCCTAAGGGCATATTTTTTTTACTTCTTTAAATTTGATATCATTGCGTTATTTTTTCTTTTAAAAAAAGGCCTCTTCATGATTCACTAAACAAGATACAATTGCAAAAAAGTTTGAAAGAAAAATACATAAGAAACAGTTTTAGGGTTCCACACAGCATTTAAACATGCTTGACGAATTTCTTTTCCACTGAGGGAAATTGGTCTAGAAACTTGCATCTCATTGGTTTATATTCACACGAGCGTATATCATCTTTATTATGTTTGATCATCTGTCTACTATTTGAGCGCTCTTTTCATTTCTTTTTTTAAATCTACATCATAAGACGTTTTCACTTTCATGCGCCAAAGGCTACTGTTCTTGTATGTATATCTACGTGCAAACAAATCTGAAGACTTGATTTTTAAGAGTTATTTATTACTTGTTTAACGCACGTCGACTTGTTTGATATACGTATTGTATATTCTAAAATAAAAGCAATCGTCTTTACTAAAATCGCCGAAATCAAAATTGAAAGTTTATTGTATCACAAACCAAGAGAAAGTATAGATACTTGCGACATGCGTATAATATTACTAGTATTTAATTATTACTCACTGATTAATATTTAATTATACCAAGCCATTCTTTTTGTGGTTGTTTGTTTTTATACGAGAAATAGCTCAGAAGTGATATTCATGAGTGTTGCATCGCAGAAATTAAAATTTGATTTACAGGATGGATTCTTGTAATTTATCATGATATGCCGTTGCAGTGTAAAATTTCCGCAAATTTTGAACCTGTTGAAAAAAAAAGTTTTTTCCGTTCCTTTTCCCGACATTTGGAAAAATTGGGGAAAAGAACAAAAATCTTCGTATTAGATTAATTTTGCTAGTAATGGAAACGTTTTTGTTTTCGAAAGCATGAGAAATGTAAGTCGAGAATTTCAATATTGTAAATATTAAAATAAATAAATAAATAAAACACTCGAAAATAAAACTGTTGCAATTACGCTTGAAAATTAATAGTCTATATTCATTCCCTTTCTGTGTTTTTTAGTCCTTTATTCGTGGATGTGCAGTAATTACAGAACTTTTACAGTTACATACAACTCTACCATCATGCAGCGTTTCTGTTGTAATAAATAGGGCTCTTAGATGAAACAAAGTTCTTAATATGCTCTTTGATCTGGTGAAGTTTTGTTAATTTTAATCAATTTCTTAAAGAAAGAGCAATAGGTAAATTTCACTAATATTCATGTACTAAAACGTAGACTTTCATATAAACTTAACGTACAAAATTCTGTACAAGTGTACGAAAACAAATATCTGTTATCTAGTGTAACAAATTGTCTGTAATAATAAGGATACATTTTGAGAAAAATGTAACACATATTGCTGAAGCAACTTCAACGTCACCAACTGAAACAAAACATTTTTCTTCTTATTATCGCATATGTACTTTAACTTTTGTACTTATATGAACAAGAAAAAAGATACACTTCACTGTGAACGGTAAACTGAACCATTAGAAAGAAATATTTGAAGATGCACGAAGTCCTAACAGGAAAAGAAAATAACTAAGCATTCGCATTCGCAATTAGTACGGTGTAACAATCTTGCTTTAATTTTACAGAAATAAATTATACGTAATTTTCAAATTCACAACCTTTAATATAGTGATGCAAATAACTACTCGCCCACTCGCCCGGGGCGAGTGCTTCATCGGAGCGGGCGAGTTTTTAATATCACTACTAATATACCGAAGGTAAGTAAATGATTTCTACTGTAGGGTGTGGGCTAGTGACTTTTTTCTTGGGCTAGTAAAATTTTGTTCCTTATTTGCATCTCTGCTTTAATATATTTGTCGCTGTTCAAATTTGCTCACTTGTGCGGAGTATGCGTGTATGAGTAAATAAGGTGATATCTCTTTGTTAGTTGCTCGTTAATAGAAATGAAATGAAAATGAAATCTTTGAGTTTGACGTCCCACGTTTATACCCGTTAGGCTAAGGGAGATGATGATTAAAGCACGTGAATGATGATGGAAGAATTGGTGGAATGAAAAGTGGATTTAAAAGGAAGTACCTCGAAAAAACCCCATGGACACGATGTTGTCCACCACTAGTGATGGGTAAATTCCCGGGAAGATATTTTTCGGGAACATTCCCTGGGAATATTCCCGGGAAGATTCCCAAAATGGGAATTTATCCGGGAATTTATGTTCAATCAGAAAGAAAATTGCATTCTATTACTATATTATGATTTCAAAGTTGAATTAATTTTTATATCACAGCAAATGATTACTGTTGTCCACAGAGGATTCTTTAAAATGTATATTCTGAACGGACTAGGTTACTTCATTAACACTTTATTATATTTAGAGAGTACGCAAAAATGTATATTTATTTACAATAGGTTCTATCAATTAAATATGTATGAAAAAATATATAGTAACAGTTTAAATTTGTATGTAAGTGGATTTGCTCAAGTTGACTCTATTACTGATATTATAAACACATTAAATTTATAAATGTTATAAACCAATTAGATTGGGTAAATGCTAGAAGATACATGTCTCCCCAATTTGTCAACATTTGCGCATACATATTTATGTTCACAAAATTTGCAAGATACTTACTTACCTTTATATTTTAGCACGTAACATTGCCATACACGACCTTTCATTCTACCAGTTTCTCGAAATTCCATACGTTAATTCACATGTAATAGAAGTCCGAGTACTTCTTGAGAAATTCGAGTCAGAGAGAGGAGATAGACCGACGTCTATTACTAATGGTGGTTCAGGGTTTATTAATAGTACCTCATCTCTATTTCTACATAATTCTAAATTACTTTACAAAATGGTTCCTTTTCATCATTTGTAAATTAGTACTTTGCTCATTTTGGCTGTTCTTTAACATTGGGGGCCAGCTTTTGCACCTACTTTTTTGAGATATTCTATTCTGATGCGGTTGTTTTATGGTTTCATACGTTAAATTACGTTACCAATATTAAATTCAGACAGCGTTGCAGAGCGAGCGTTAGCGAATGAAGGCGGGTTAGAGCCCCGCATGGCACGTTGTTTCCTATCTTCGTTACCAACAATTTACTTTCTTTTCTCACATAAATCACTTCCACTCACCTTTCCGTTTTGTATAAATCCCCTACTGCCCTAAAAAAAAATGTGTTCGATACTTTCTTGACTACTTGAACATCACTATCAACTCATTTCTTCCGTATATCATCCTACTTTTTGCTAGTTTTGCCCCCCAATTCTAAACACTTACCTTACTTTTTAGTGCAAATGGAAATGGAAACTAAAAAATCATATTATTAGTTATATAAAGTACTGTCAAATAATTTTAATTTTTTTAACCTCTAAATTCTTTAAAACCTAGAAGTAAATCATAATATATTAAAATGAAGTAATTAGTCATACGGTTCTTATAATTTGGAAGATAAAGTAAAGAAATGGAAATAAATTCCTTCCCGGGAATTTATAGGCCAGGGAAAAAACCCGGGAATATTCCCATTTTTAAATTCCTTCCCACCGGGAATATTCCCACTGCCCATCACTATCCACCACAAACTTACTTGACTGGGGATCGAGCTAGAGACCCCACAAACCAGAGGTAAGCACTCTACCTCTGAGCTGCTGTGCCTCCCTTGAGTTGTTAGAAAAATATACAAATAATACAGAGGGATTTTTACCAGAAATCAGGAAACTAGAAAGTAAAATTAGAACATGTTGCTTTAAGTTTTTTTCCTGTTAGTGAAACCCATTGTTTAATATATGCAGGTTACAGTAAGTAAGATTAGTATCAGTCTAAGATACAACGATACTTGTATTTTTAACATCTTCATTATATCTTTATTTGTACTTAGGGGCAAACTGTACTTTTAAAATATGCACAAACTGTTCAAGAAAGGAAGAAGAATAATATGCAAAAGAGAAATAGAAGTAATTTCTTTTCTGTTGTTATGCGATGATATTTTGTTATGATAGTGATTCGACGATGTGAGTTTAGTTGTCATAGCAACGAAAAATAAATATTATAAAACGAAGGATCCATCTCGTGAAGACTATGTACAATTTTTAAAGACTGTAAACGATTAATTTGTTTCGTACTACAATAAAAGGTAATATGACGCAGTGTATAAATGGATTTTAATAAATCAGTAGCCTTAGTTATATAAATGTACAAACTGAGGACCTTTTACGTAATATAAAATTGGTGTTTTCCACCTCAGGATTTTAGAAGATTTGTGTGAAGTTAAGTAAACAACCTCCTAGCTAATTAACTCCAGGAGTGTAGATTGATTTTAAGGCTACGTAGTGATTTTGCTAAAAGCATCAAAAACGGAGTATACTTTTTAAGAAGTGGAAGAAAAATTTTCAGAAATATCAAAATGAGTCTTCATGGTATTGAAAATGCAACTGAATCAAATGGTAACAGGGAGGTGAACTCCCTTGACCTAGCTGACCTAATTAAACAGCAGATTGGACAACTGAGGCAAGATTTTGGTGAGCAGATTGGACAACTGAGGCAAGATTTTGGTCACCAAGTCAATCAGCAGATGAGACGATTAAAGGAAGATTTTGGTGAGCGAATGAATCAACAAATGGAACAAATGAAACAACTCGGCAGTAAAATAGACATTAACAGTCAACATTTATCAGAACAGATTAATCAGACAAATCAACGAATTGAACAAAATGACCTTAAAATGGACCAGATTATACGTAGATTTACCGAAGTGCAAAATTCCGTTGAACTAATAGAAACTATAGTTAATGATCACACCACCCAAATAAGTGAACATAATAACCAGATTAGAGAGTTGCAAGAAGAAGTGAATTCTATCAAAGAAAGTCTTGTTGCTGCTAATGAGAATCATGTCAATGTTCATGGTGATAGAGTTCTCACTGACATTATGCAGACATCCCAATATCATCATCGAAGAAACGTGAAAGAAAATGATTCATCTGAATCTTCAATAAGGAGTGATAGCGAGATTAGTGTGGGCCAGCGTCGGAGAACCAGACGTTCCTCGCAACGTGGAAGAAATCATCCTATGAATTCCCGACATGTGAAGGACAGGAACAGAGGTATATTTTTCCGTGTCAGTGAAATCAAATCTCTTACAAAGAGCTGTAAGTTCAGCTTTAAGATCTGATGATACACCAGCTAGTACATTTATAGAGAAATTCGAAGATGAGTGTGATCTAATGGGGGTGGATGAATCTAAATTCTTAAAAATTCTGCCACACGTTTTATTACCTAACTGTTCAACTTCGTTTAAGGCTATTAAAATTAACCTGCGTAATTACTCTGATTTTAAGAATGCCTTATTATCCAACTTTGAAAATGACTTTATGCTAGCTAATAGAGATGCATTAATTCGTAAGAGGCATTATCACCCTAAACTGGATCGGAGTATTACTGACTTTCTAATATCAGCTTATAATGAGTTGAAATCATTTAATCCTTTTCAACCTGAATCTAGGATAATAGCATACCCTTTAAGCTACAACAAATGTTAATTTCGGCTCAGTGCGTCAACTTCAACCATCTCATTATAATTGTTCAAAAGTTTGAAAGCCAATCTATGATGCAAAATAACAATAGAGGGCAGGCTAACCCTAATCGTTGCCACGTTAATTATGCATCTGTCCGTAATATCAATGTTCAAGAAGAGGGTATTTCAAATGTGCGAAATAATAATAGATTTCATTCTAATGGAAGAACAAATGAACTAAATTTTACCGGTACTGGAACCGAAACGAATTACAGGAATAGCAATAGAAATAGTAATCGTAACACGTTTTCACGAAACAGATTTCCAAATAGCTTTACAGGTGGCAAGAATTCACAATATAGAAATCGGAATACTGATGAAGTAGTACGTAATAGACAAGACTGTACACAAGGTTGCGCTATGCAATGTAACTTAAATCAATCCTATGGTAATATAACCTAAAAAGGTTAAGGCGTCCGAGAAAACTATAATCAATTGATTTTTGTTTATTTTCACTGTAAATGACGTTATGATTTCGTTTGTTATTTGCACTTCCTTTGAATTCTATGAAGATAATTCAATGAATCAACAAATGGGACAATTTGTACATTTATGATCTTGATAACTTCTTTTGATCAAACCGTAACATTTGTATTATGAACTGCATTTTTGTACGTTCTTCAAAGTATACTAAAAGTAAATGGATGCAATTAGTTAGAACATTAGCTCCTTCTGAGATTGTGACCAAAGTTAACATGAATGACATTTAATCTTTGAATTTATTCTTAATACAATAATTTCTTTACAGTTTTTGTTGTGATGTTAATTATTGTGTCTTGTTCTAGATATTGTTGATATTTCAATTTTGATTTGTATTTTGTTGGAATATATCATATATTTGATCCTTTCTTGTTTAAAAGAGCAATAATATTTAATTGTCATAATAATATCCTCTTTACAATCTTCTTAGTTTTGCCCGATAAAATAACAGATTTTGTTAACATTCAACTTATAGTACCTATCAATGACCTCAAAAGGACCTAAAATTTAAAAAAATTGTATGCCGTTATTTGAATGTACCTCTTGTTATCGACGTTGAAGAGTATAAATATTTGAAATGAAATTAATTAAGAGAATTAAAATAAAATATGAAAATAATATTGATATAAAAATAAATATGATATATGATTATATGAATTGTAATTTTTATATATACGAGGATCATTCAGAAACTTAAGTAATTAGTATGTAATAGTTAACGGTCCAGGATTTCTCTTTTTTTATTTTTAGAGAAAAAAAGGCCCTGTTGTCCAGACACCACATACAACGATACTTGTAATTTAACATACATACATACATACAAAAGCAATTTCATTCCCATCCGTAGATGGGCGGGCCACAGAAGGTTACGCCTTCTCTCTGGCCAGAGGTCTGGGTGATTGTTGATTGAAGAAAAGAGAGATGGGAAACAGTGCAAGTACGAGTTTGGAGTAGAAGATTCAGCCTTATTGGGCTCTATGATTGTTAGTTAGTGTGGCATAGCAAAAGGCGACAAAATGTAGTGGACGAGTGAGCTGCCAAAAGAATGAGGTTTAAGTAGGGTATATGTGCGGATGGTCTATATATATGCGGCGAGTTGGATTATAGTCCGCAGTTTGTGCCTCTTTTTCATAGATCGCCAGCAGATGATCGACAGGTGGGTAGATGCGACGAGGAAAGGTAGGAGTCTGATCTAAAAGGTCTGCAACGATCGGATGAGCATTTGTAATGTGGTGGATGATATATCGGGTTCGGAGACGATAAATGTGAGTAAGGAGAAACGGCATTGTCGTTTGTTTATAGACTAGTGCGGTTTGTGTTCGGGGTGGCAGTGAAAAGGCTATTCGGATGGCTCGGCGTTCTAAGATTTGAAGGCGGTCATAGTAATATTGATTGGCCGCGAGCCAGGCGAGATATCCGTACGTGATTGCGGGGCGATGTAATTTAACATATTTATTATATCTTTATTTGTATTTATGGGCAAAATGTACTTTTGAATTATGCACAAGCTATTCAAGAAAAGGAAGAAGAAGAATATGAAAAGAGAAATAGAAGTAATTTCTTTTCAGTTGTTATGCGATGATATTTTGTTATGACAGTGATTTGATGATGTGAGTTTAGTTGTCAGTGCAACGAAAAATAAATATTATGAAACGAAGGATTCATCTCGTGAAGACCATGTACAATTTTTAAAGAGTGTAAACGATTAACTTGTTTCGTATTACAATAAAAGGTAATATCATGACGCAGTGTATAAATGGATTTTAATAAATCAGTAGCCTTGTATAAATGTACAAACTGAGAACCTTTACGTTATAAAGAAATAGTTTTTATTTTTTTTTTCCTGTTTTTGCCAATATTTCCGAACAAAAGATATTTTTTTCTAATGAGTTCAAAACTTCCGAAAATTTTATATAGCACAAGGATGATATTCTTATAAATTTGATTTTAACATATTAACTAAAATCATTCTGGCTCCGTTATTTTAACAGTTCCCTATATATATATATATATATATATATATATATATATATATATATATATATATATATATATATATATATATATATATATATATATATATATATATATATATATATATATATTGTAGCCATGACTTCATTCTATCACGGTGCTAACTTTAAAGTGTTTGGAAGAGGGTGCACAGCTATTTGTTGTTCCAACATTTCCCTATTCTGATACAAGAAACATAAGTACCGGTACTCAATGATCTTAACTGTAAACTAGTAAATAAAAAACAGTTTTTATTTTAAAAGCATAATATAATAAAATATTCGAAAATTTTAATTTTCACCAAACTTTCCGTTTCTTTTCAAGCTCGGGGAAAAAACTATGAAAAGCTAATTTTTACCCAAAATTTACGTTCTTTTTTCAGGCCTTCACAACACTATGCCCTTGTAACTTTTAAACTTATAGAAAAAAAAAACTGAAATTTTGCACCATGCAAATATTAGAAGGAAGCACTAGCACAGTATGACTGCACTAGATTAACAGTGTTCCCAAACTATCATAAAGTTATATTTTCTTAAGTGACATTACGTCAGGTTATTACAAATTTTGAATCTACTTATTGAACGAAAACTTACAATATTACATTTCTTATTCATTGTAGCAAACTAAGGACATTTCAATATTAAAAACGTCCAAATTTTAGTGATCTCTCCAACAGGAAGAACGAAAGTAAGACGGAAGCTTAAGACAAAACTGAATTATTTTATTGTCTAATAATATGATCATGATATGATGGAATTCGAAGGAATAGGAAGAAAGATACAAGGAATTGAAAATTTGATTGTTTCAAAAGTCTTTATTACAAAGAAATGCTACTAAGTACGTCATCCAATTGAATATATGGTTTCAATAAATGTAAAGATCATAATGCCGTTTACAACAATTTGGTATCTGAAACCGTTTTGGAAATATAGTAAATGCTGGTTTTGCAGCACTATTTCAAATTCTGTAATCCCGAGAACTTGTTGTAATTACAGCTATAAAAAGTATGATTATAATGTTATAGAATCAAAGTAAATAAGAAAATGCTTTAAAAGTTACTCACAAACACGTCATTTTATGCAATATATCAAATTTCACCATTTTTTTTTTCAGATTCCGGGATGGTTTCAGATTTCAAATTGCTCTTAAACTACATTATGATCTTTACGATTTTTGAAAACAATCTGCGCAATTGAATGTGAAGCTTATCTAAACACACTTAGAAATGAAGTCTTATAGAAAAAGTAATATTTTTTTTTATTCCTTTGTAACTTTGTTTAAACTCGTTCGAGATATGTTATATGATGATATTACTTGGCACTAAGATATGTTGATGTGCATTGCCTCATCCATCTCGATTACATTATTATTGTTGTATAATCCTCCAAAATTTAGTTGTTTTTAGATGTTTGTGATACTGTAGTGTTCTTAGTTTGCAATGCTGTATAACGAGCGTGGTATTCTCAGTTTCCACTTTGCATATAGATTCGAAATATGTAATAACCTGACGCGGTGCTTTTTTTGATTTTAAGTACAACTTTATGTTGGTTTGAGAATACTTAGGATTTAGGATTTAGATTTCTGGGCTTTCGGCATCTAAGGCCATTTAGCCCGTCACGATTTGAGGGATGACGTCCCTCGGCGAGCACACAATCCGGGGAAAGGGAAGGAAGAAAGGATTGGGGAGGGAAGGAGGCGGCCTGGGACCTATAAGTTAGGTACCACTCCGGCATTTGCACTGGTGTGAATGAGGAAAACCCAGTAAAACCTCATTCAGAGTGGCTGGCCTGAAAAAGCGTGTTACACTTTTTCGACCGAGTGACCCCACCAGGAATCGAACCCGGGACCGCTACGCGGGGCCACAGGTTTGAGAATACTGTCAACCTGTTGGTACCATATAGTATGTCAGACAATGTGAATACTTGCATAGTATAAAACTTCAGTTTCGTATCTATTAGTTCGAAAGTTACACGGGGATATCAAGATCAATGGTTCACTCTGTATTTTTGGCAAGGCCTGTCAATTTTTGCAAGTCATTTAAAGTTTGACGCTTTTCTTATCAGCCAATCGGAATTCATGATGAGTATAGCCTCTTTCACCCCAGAAAATAAGCAGTCTTCACCTGCTTATATCCTAATCCTATCCTAACTATATATAAAACTACATGAGCTGACATAAATTATTGAGCACTTCCTGTAGGGCTACAATGATTAAATTTGGCATGATTGTAGCTTTCCGGAACTAACCCACAGGAAAATTGTCAAAAGTGAATATTTTTAATTTTTAGAGGGTCTAAAGAGGGGATGAAAAATTTCCCCATGTTATTTAAATGGACCTTTTTTTGGACTTATAATCTCATGTTTTAGGTACTTAGAATTGGAATAGAAACTTGAAATTCGGTATGCTTACACACTTTCGTTAGCACTACCTAAGTAAATCAGTACAAATAAAAAATTACGACCTTAGAGTGGTTTTATAGGGAACTGAAAAATCTTTCCCATGTTATTTATATGGGACACCTTTTACACCCTCAAATTATTGAGCACTTCCTGCAGGGCTACAATGTTTAAATTTGACATGATTATAGCTTTTCGGGACAAACCCACAGGAAAATTGCCAAAAGTGAATATTTTTAATTTTTAGGGGGTCTAAAGAGGGGATGAAGAATTTCCCCATGTTATTTAAATGAGACTTTTTCTGGACCTATAATCTCATGTTTTAGGTATTTAGAATTGGAATAAAAGTTTCAAATTCGGCATGCTTGTACGTTTTCGTTAGCTTTACCTAAGTGAATCATCGCAAATAAAAATTTCTAAACGTAAAGTGGTTTTATGGGGAACTGAAAAATCTTTCCAATGTTATTTATATTGGACGTCTTCTATACCCCAAAATGTTTGGGCACTTCCGGCAAGATTAGAATGATGAAATTTGGCATGATTGTAGCCTTCTAGGACTAACCGACAGAAAAATTGCCAAAAGTAAAAAATTCCAACTTTAGAGTGGTTTTATAGGGAACTGAAAAATCTTTCCCATGTTATTTATATGGGACACCTTTTACACCCTCAAATTATTGAGCACTTCCTGCAGGGCTAGAATGATTAAATTTTACATGATTATAGCTTTTCGGGACAAACCCACAGGAAAATTGCCAAAAGTGAATATTTTTAATTTTTAGGGGGTCTAAAGAGGGGATGAAGAATTTCTCCGTGTTATTTAAATGAGACTTTTTCTGGACCTATAATCTCATGTTTTAGGTACTTTGAATTCGAATAAAAGCTTGAAATTCGGTATGCTTCTACGCTTTCGTTAGCTTTACCTAAGTGAATCATCAGAAATGAAAACTTGCAACCGTAGATTGGTTTTATGCAGAACTGAAAAAATATTTCGCATGTTATTTATGTGGGACGTCTTCTACACCCTAAAATGTTTAGGCACTTCCAGTATGATTAGAATGATGAAATTTGGCATGATTATAGCCTTTGAGAACTAACCGTGAAAATATTGCCAAAAGTGAATTTTTTTTTTTTTTTAATTTTTCAGGGGTCGAAAGGGGATGAAGAAATTCCTATGCTATTTAAATGGGCGTTTTCTTTGGATACAAAATCTTATCTTTCAGATTGTTGAGATTCCGTTGCAGCTGCCTTTGTCCCCACTTTGAACTCGTATTGCATACACGCCCTTATGACGCTCTGTGCAGGTCTCATTCACTCTGTTCTTACGCAAGTTTACAATGTAACTGAACTACCATAACCAGGTAGTATGCTGCACATACACAGAACAACAGCTGACCTTCGTCTTATCCTCATTCGCATTCAACTCACGGTGGGAGGTCCAATTGAAACAGACCTCCACAAAAGTGACAGAACTTTCTTGCTTACCTTTATAAATTAACAGAAATAAAAAAAATCCAACTTTGGTGGGGTTTATTTATAGGAACTCCTTTTATATCTCAAAATTATTGGGCAATTTCTTTAGGATTACAATGATTAAATTTGGCATGTCAAAGGAAAATTGCCAAAAGTGAATATTTTTAGTTTTTAGGGGATTTTTGAAAAGGGTATTACGGAATGTGTTTGTTACAGTTGCTTTATATGTTGTATTCTTGTTGATCTCTTGTTAAAATGCACGGTTATTGTTACCTTAAGTTATCATTATAGCGGTTGCTGTTAATTGTTTAATTTCATTTAATGTTATTTGTTTTAAACAGTTGTGCACTACATATCAGTACCTCCGATAATTGTAATCGCTCCGAGGACAAGAACCTGCGTTCTCTACACAGCGCATCATTCGCATATGAGCATAAATGTCCTTGACATTCCTGGAAACATCTGTACATGTTCATTACAGACAAAAGCTATAGACGCCGTGATAAAAATTGGCAAATTATACTATAAAAGGGAGATTTTTTTCGATTATTTTTTCAATATCTCGGACCGTTTGCAAGATTTGAGCCTACTTCCGTTTGAAGTTTCTAATTCATGTATGATAAGTGTATTCTTTCTTCTTGCATTCAGTATGTAATAAGCAAACAGATTACATACACAATTAATTACAATGTCAGTTATAGATGCTGTTCAATGGGCAAAACACTGCAAAAATAAAAGTTCGTCTTAGACTGCAGAAATGGTTATCGTTCCTTTTCAATTATTTGGCCATAAAACAAACGTCTGAGACATATACAACCCCAATATACAACGATGTGGTGTTGCAATGCATAATGCTTAGGATATGAAGCTCTTTTTTTTTTTTTTTTTTAATTTCAACACTTCCAGTGTACCTGTAAAAATATAATAAAGAAATAACAACTATGCTTTTTAAATATTCAATTGAAACTGGACAATCTACAGAAAATTTGCAATCGATCAGTGAAAATGCCATCTATTTTGAGCCTGTTGTTTCCGAGATCTCATTTTCGAAAGGTTTCAGCACAAACATATTAAGTCCACAAACATATATTCTAAAGAAACTCCAAAGATGGCAGGGCAGTTTGTTTCCATTGATTTTCGAGAAGACATTAAAATAGAAAGTCTTAGAACACTAATTTTAAATCATAAACTTTACAAAAAAATTATGTATTTAACTGGTTTATTTAAAGCACACACACTTAAACCGTTTGTCTCTGTGAAACGTAAAATCACAAGTAACCGTAAATAAAAGAATTGAAAGCCGAAGTTATAAGTTGGAGTTGAGGAGCTTGTACTTCCGGAATTTCTGCGTACGACGAGGAACAAATTCAGTTTTGAGATCTTTGGATCTAAATCAACTATGACCAAGCTCACTGATCAACGCACAAAACAGCCGCCGCCACCGAGAAAAACACCCACACTCTGTCTGTTGTGATACGAGGGGTAGATCCGAGTTACACTGACGAGGAAATATTTGAAGAACTAAAACTAGAAGGTCATAATGTCATTAAATGCCTCAGGATCAAAAACGACCATGGTTTGACATACATGGTGCGGGTACTAACTAACTCTCAACAGACTATCGATGAGTTACTAACTCGTGGCGCATACATATACAAACAACGTCATCGCGTTGAACCATCACGCACCTCTGCTCCTTTACCTCTTCGCTGCGACCGGTGTCAGGTTTATGGCCAGCACTCTACTTCACAGTGCAAAAACCCGTTTAAATGCGGTTACTGCTCAGGACCACATCCTACACGCAGCTGTACAAATCTCAAATTACCTCCGACCTGCTCCACATGTCAAGATCACTCTCACCCAACATACAGTTATAAATGTCGCTCCAAGCCAGCTCCAGAGCCATCGAAACCGGAGACTGTGGCACCATTACGCATACCAGAACAAATCCAACCCCCGACCAATCCTGCTTTACAACAACCTGTCACTGTTCATCAGTTACTGACGTTTCTAACTCTCTCGCTACAAAACATCCACCCCTTTCTACGAGATCACATCGCTCAACAAATTCAATCCGCGGCCAAGGCAATTTTCCATGCCAAAATCTGTCCAACATATTCAGGCAATAGTGTATATTATCATTCAAATGTCCTTGAAACTGAAGTCTAACCGCTATCCAGTCACAATCCGTATTATTCTGCATTGCATTATGGCGCTCTCTTTCTTATTTCTAAACATCCGCTCTTCACCACAGCATAAGCCGCTTTTTGAATCGCTTTCACTAGAAGAACACATAAATACCTTCATCCTTAATGAGACTCATCTCACCCATAGACTGCCCTGCCGCATATCTCGCTTCCAATTGTTACGCCAAGATAGCACGATGCCAGCTAGACGAGCCAATGGGGGAGTAGCGATTGGGTTTTCGTCCTCTATTCCATTTCGAAGCCATTCTCCAGTTCTTTCAAATCTTCCTGAATACCTTATTACATCTCTATATTATCAAGCACTGTACGTAACTGTGGCAACTATTTACGTTCGTCCGGGTCATGATATTCCATTCAGCTTCTTTCAATATAAATCCAACAACTTCCGTACTTACATAATCATGGCAGACGTAAATTTACATAGCCGGACAGCTACGCAACGTGATTGTTTCCTCAATCACATTATCAGTCATACCACCGAAGTGATTTTACCACTACCCAAACCGACTCGCCCCACGAGTCACACTACTCCCGACATAGTCATTGTTTCGAGCAACATATCCCAACGTAGTTCTGTTAATGTTCTTGACCTCATTGGTAGTGATCATGCTCCAATCAAATTAGTTATTCAGACTCATAGCAATACCACTTCTCAAACGCCACCGCCCCGTATTACCTACCGCTATGATAAAGCAGATTGGACTGCCTACAGATCATACCTTGAGGATCATCTTAATGATCTTCCTTCACCGACCACTGAATCTGACCTGTCTCATGCTCTGGATTCTATCGTCACTGTTATGCAAAACGCCACAGAAAAATACATCCCTAAATCAACAGTTTCAAATTTTCGACCCTCTTTAACTCCCCAATACTTACCACTGATAAAACGATCCCGACAGTTTTATAGAGATTATGCTGCAACTGGCAACCTTGACTCTATTCAGCATCACAGATAATTGCAACGAACAGTCAACAACTATCTTAAAGCTTACAAGTTGCGATGTTGGGTCAAAACATGCAATAATCTCGGGTCTCTTTCACATCCTACTCAGTATTGGAAACGTTTCCGGCAACTTACTGGTCTCAATACTCACACGACATATCCTCTCATCGACAACAATACTCCGCTTTATACTGATACAGATAAAGCCAATGCTTTCGCCAGGTATCTCCAGGACATCTTTACACCTCTCGCACCTGAATATCCCCATCGATCTCATCCAATCGACAACCTCAATCTGGATTCGCCACATCTGCAGGCTAATGTTCATCACACTTTACCCGAAAACAATCCTCTTACTGCACCGATCTCGATTTCTGACATAACCTCAGTGGTAGCTCATAGACGTAACACAGCCCCTGGCAT
The DNA here is from genome assembly GCF_964235325.1 of Thermobia domestica. NCBI lineage: Eukaryota > Metazoa > Arthropoda > Insecta > Zygentoma > Lepismatidae > Thermobia > Thermobia domestica. The sequence continues at coordinate 133,220,636 of NC_137462.1, read as the reverse complement.
GGACTCTATTACATATCGACACATTAAAGAAAGTCCGTACGTAGTCTTATATCTCCTTTGTCTCATCTATACCTTTATTCTTAGAACTGGCTTTATACCTGCTGATTGGAAAACTTCAAAAACCCTAATGTTCCTAAAACCACATAAACCTTACAACGACTCACCAAAGGTAGTCGTTAACCCTGGTTCAGTTATATTGGTTCAGTGGCAATAATCGTTTTCACCTTAAAATATCTTCTGAAGTTATATTCACTAATACGCTCACCTTTTCTACTGAAATTACAAGTCTATGATGAATGTTAAATAATTTATTCTTTGACTCCTCTTCAATGTATATTCACACAAACCGACTTGCAATCCAACATGTTAACTGAGTATCTATAAACAACGACATAGCAACCGACTTGACAATAATGTATATTTCTTCTATATTAAAACATTCTTCTTTTATTATTTTTAATTAACATTATAACAGGTATAGTGCTTGTGTAAAAGCACTTTCTGCCCGAGATATATGTAATTATGAGCCGATACAAAGTATCTCGTTATATAAAATGTCGCCCGATAAAGGGACTACATATAAAAGTTACAATGGAGCTTGACTTTTATATTTAAGAACCACTGGTCCGTTTATAATAATGACATAAGAATAGTGCTATTCTTTACATTTTGATCGCCCTTCATATATAACTTCATTAAGTTTCCTTCATATAAATACATTTACAATAAAACTTTTATTCCATTATTATTATTTTTATCATTAAAAATGTCGTCGCTTACTAATACGATCAACGAAGGATGCGAAATCAAAAGTGTAAGAGATAATTATATTTTAAAACACAAATTACAATGATCAACGATTTCATTAATCATTAAAAACGGTCATGGGAAAAAAAGATGTTTTCTCCTTCCAGGGCGCATTATATAACAATTACGTAAGATGGTATTTTAAAGTATACATCATATCAACAAGGCGTCATGATACAAAAGAATCTTATCCAAATATCATATAAGGTTACACATGAGTACAGTCGTCGGATAATTAGCTTAACAGAATGAACCTTCTACTGAATATAATCTTTGACAATAAAGTTTTAACATAAATCAATATAATATAAATAACCTTTGTTTTTAATCAATAACAACATTAACATCTTCCCGTATGGTAGATATAATAATCTATGTTCAAGTGAACGAAAAGAAGAAATTAAATTTATTTTCACACATACATATTCATAAGAATCAATAGCTGATATGGGTTTAACCCCTACCACATCAACTGCAATCAGTTTAGATTCGTACTTGTATATGGTTCTAATAAAGTACATTCTACCGCACAATCAAGATTATGTCCCGCATTATTATTCTGTACAGGAATTGTGTCATTATTTTGATTTTGATACGAAGTGCCATCTCTTGAACTACGGTTACGTCTATCAATGTAGTTTACAGTATTTCTAGAATTTCGCCATGTATTTCTTCTGTTTTTGAGTCTACTTTGGTTAAATGGTCTGACATAATTATAGTCACGATTAGTTAGGTTAAGTGTGTTCCCATCATATCTTTCCCTACTCTGATTGTTCTGATTGTTTAAATTTACTCGATTTAGGTTATGTTCCGTATCGTCTACATTACGGATATTTAGATTCCTGACTGGTACTGATCTAAAGTTATCTGAATTGTTTTTAATTTTGCCTATTCCCGCTTGATGACTCTGTGCCTGGTATTGAGTTTCATAACATTGAACAAGCATCAATAGATGATTAAAACTCATGCATTGCGTAGAAAACAGGATTTGTTGTAATTTAAACGGTAGTAAATTTCGAATAGATGCGATCACTCTAGATTCAGATTGTAGTGGATTTACGGTTTTTAATTCATTATACGTATTCACAACAAGATCAACAACAGATTTGTGCAAGCGAGGATTAAAAGGTTGATTTCTAATCGTAGCGTCTCTGTTTGCAAGTAAAAAGTCATTCTCATAATTTGCAATCAGCGCTGCCTTGAATTCCTCATGTGTTGACGTGTTCACGTACTGCCTTAAACCATAAAGAACACGGTGGAAGTAATAAATGAGGGATTAATTTCATATATTGAGATTTATCTATACACATTATACTGCATTCGTCCTGAAATTTTTCTAGAAAAGAAGTAGCATTTTCATTACATCTACCACTAAACTTACTCATAGCACGTATTTCGCTCATTTTTACACTTAACTTTACATTTCTTTCACCGTTTCGTGTTCGTGTTGAGTGAAAATTTCTACCTACTGCGTTATGTGTGGTTCCACAATCTCTTTTCCGCCCATCTGTATTTCTTGGTTGAATTCTTTCCAAAATAATATCCTCATCGGATGAGTTACTTGAAAAAGAGATAGCGCAAGGTCCTTGTCGATCTGCTTCGGGTGAATGCGAGGTCATCTCTTGTGAATGAGGGAACCCCAAACGATCATTAACCATCATATGCATTAACCATCATATGTTGTTGTCATATGCATTGTCTTTAATCTGTAACGTCCTAATTTCTTCCTGTAAGGTAGATATCAATTGTGCATTTGCACGTATTTGGTTAGAATTATCTGTCACCTGAATCTTTTGCTGACGAACAGAAGATTCTATTACTTCAAAATCTTTTTTTACAATATTAACTTCTTGAATTACATGATTGTAATTATCCTTGCAATCGTCCGATAATCTTTTTAACTTCTCGTCGAATTGTAACGTGATGTCTGTCACAGCTTGTATTACAGATTGTTTCGCTTCTTCGGACTTTTTATCTATTTGTTCTAACTGCCTACCCAATTCACCCAATTCTTCATATTGTGTTTCTAATCGTCCATTCAACTCTTCGGATTTTTGCTGTACCAACTGTTTTAATTCTTTGGACATCTGAGTTAAATTTTGTTCCTGTCGCTGTAATGCGATTAGAATTCGGTCTTCTAATGTCAACATTCCGGGTGCAATAGGAGCTATATTCCGCCCGTTGTTAGCATCATCAACAGTTTCATTCTCTACTGTCTCACCAATCATGATTTTTCTTGTAATTACTCTACCACTTCTAAGGATAGTTGAGTTCGTATTCATGAACCTTTTTACTAAGGTAAATTCACCCTTACTTATACTTCGGGATATGAATTTACAAGAATCCCGGGTGAGGTAAACCAAAAATTTTACAACGACTCACCAAAGGTAGTCGTTAACCCTGGTTCAGTTATATCGGTTCAGTGGCAATAATCGTTTTCACCTTAAAATATCTTCTGAAGTTATATTCACTAATACGCTCACCTTTTCTACTGAAATTACAAGTCTATGATGAATGTTAAATAATTTATTCTTTGACTCCTTTTCAATGTATATTCACACAAACCGACTTGCAATCCAACATGTTAACTGAGTATCTATAAACAACGACATAGCAACCGACTTGACAATAATGTATATTTCTTCTATATTAAAACATTCTTCTTTTATTATTTTTAATTAACATTATAACAGGTATAGTGCTTGTGTAAAAGCACTTTCTGCCCGAGATATATGTAATTATGAGCCGATACAAAGTATCTCGTTATAACCTGTTGCCTCTGTTAGCTCGTACCGCCCTATTCAACTAACGTCAACCTTTAGTAAAATACTGAACGCATCATTGTTAAACGTCTTCATCCTTACCTGGCACCACACAACGTCATTCCACTTGAACAAGCTGGTTTCAGACCTTCTTTCAGCATAAATGATCAGTTGCTTCGCCTTTCCAATTCCATCTATAATCACTTTAACACAGGCAATCCATCATGTTTGGTCCTGTTTGACCTCGAAAAGGCATTCGACAAGGTCTGGCATCCCGCTCTCATTTATAAACTCAAACAGCTCCGATTGCCTATTGCTTACATCAGATTCATTTTTAATTTTCTCTCTTGTCGACTGGCATACGTCTGTATCAACTCCAGTTTTTCATTTCCCATTTTTCTCCATTCCGGAGTTCCCCAAGGATCGGCTTTGTCGCCGTTATTATATATTCTCTTTGTTTCCGACTTTCCACCTGTTACAGCTACAGTTAAACTCTTCCAGTATGCCGATGACACTGCTTTCTTTGCGACAGGGAAAACCATTCACCAACTCAATCTCGCTCTACAGAAATCTATCAATGCCTTCGTTGACTGGTGCTCTCACTGGAGACTAAAAATAAACGCTGCAAAAACTCAAGCAATTCTTTTTCTTGCTCCGAAGCATCGTTCCGTGTCCACAGAAATCCAAGACTTCTGCACCTCACAGTGCAAGATGTATTGCTCAACCCTACTCGCAGTGTCAAATATCTTGGAGTCATTTTCGATCAGCATCTAACCTGGACAGCACACCTAAAAGATATCTGCAAGATGGCTTACTCTCGTCTCAATCTCCTGAAACGTCTTGCTGGAACTACTTGGGGACTCAATGCTCATACAATTCTCAACACATACAAGGTCTTTCTCCGTCCTATTCTCACGTACGGATTTACAGCTTGGATATCTGCTCCGATCCTCTACTATGAGAAATTACGCATCCTGGAACGTCATGCTTTGCGAATCGCTTTCCGTATCAAATTACCAAGTCCCACTCAAGATCTTTATGACAGACTTACGTTTCCACACACTTTGTATCATTTAGAAACACTCCGAACCAAATACATCACCCAGCGCCTGCACAGCAATCATCCACTTCTCCAGAAAACTTTTGAAGACCACGCCCGAAGCATCTTCCCTACTGCTGCTCTTTTCCCGCTGCTCTCACTACTGTTTACTCTATACCGTTACACTCTACCTCCAGACCACCCTGACATCGCCTATTACGAACCATACTCTACAGACGCTCATCTACCTCACATATGGCCATCATATGCACAGTAATACCTTCTGTATTAACAGGGCTTCTCTGTCTACATTGATGCCTAGTGCCGCCCCTAGGCGAGAAGATAACCTGCATTTGTTCAACTAACAGAACCTATGTGTTGTAGTGAGTTTCGCACTTCATTTCATCTTCTCATCTCATATCATTTTACAGTTATGCTTTTCCTTCACAGAAACTTATGTCTTTCCTTTACCTCATGATTATGGTTAAAGGCCATAATGACCATCACAATTTGAACAATAAATTTTATGTATCAACCCATATCCCAACCACGGCTTCCTGAACAGCACAATCTATTAAAAAATCTCTTCCCCTACAGAGGGCGTAATTCTCTTCGGGTAGTAGCTAGCGTCGGCTAGCTGGCAACAAAAAAAAAAAGCTTGTATTAGATGTGAACGATGTCAGGAATACAACGTGCATCCTACTCACCGCTGCACCAATCACCTCAAATGTGGATATTGTACTGGACCTCATCCTACGAAAAGCTGTCCGAATTTGCAACAAGCTCCAACTTGCAACACCTGTCATGAACGCACACATCCGACGTACAGCTACAAGTGTAAATCTCGACCTGCTCCAGAAGAAGACAAGCCAGAACTTGTGATACCGCTGCGAACTCATGATGCTCAAAATCAAACCATCGAGACATCATCAGAGCCCGATCATTCTGTTTCCATTCATCAATTATTAGCCTTTGTCACTCTCACTCTTCAAAACGTTAATCCTTTTGCACGCCCATTAATGTTACAACACGTACAGCACGCAGCTCGCAACATCTTTCACCTCGATTTTCACGCAACCTACAATGGCCCGTACGTACACTTTCATGCATCTTCACTTGCAACAACTGTTTAACTTCATCTTGCTCATGGCTTTAACTATGGCACTTGTATTTCTATTTCTTAACATCCGCTCACTCTTAACTCATAAACTCATCTTTGAACAACTCCTACATGAGGAACAGGTTAACACATTCCTTCTTAATGAAACCCGTCTCACTCCGAAACTCCGTTGCAAACTTCCTGGCTACCAACTAATTCGTCACGATAACAACCTTCCTGCAAGACGAGCCAATGGCGGCGTAGCAATAGGATTTTCCTCTCACATACCGTACCGTATCCATTCTCCCTCTCTTGCCAACATTCCTGAACATCTAATCATAACTCTTTATTACAAATCCTTATGTGTCACAGTCGCAACTATCTATGTTCGACCAGGTCATCAAATTCCTCTAGCATTCTTTTAATATATTTCTAATCATTTCCGGCATTATCTGATCTTAGCTGATATTAACATACATAGCCGCTCAGACAGAGATAAGACAGCTTTTCACAATTTCATTACTACTTCTACTACAGGCATCATCCATCCACTTCCAAAACCAACTCGTCCCGAATCTAACACTACCCCTGACATAGCCATCACATCATCACTTTCCCACCGCATCATCATCGATATCCTCGATCCTCTCCGTAGTGACCATGTGCCCATTAAACTCACACTAAAAGTCTCCTCTCCTCCTATATCAGACTCGCCGCCTCCACGCCTAATCTCTCGCTATAATAAAGCGGACTGGTCCAACTACCGAACCTACTTAACCAATGCCCTTTCCGCAATCACTCCCCCTTCTACTGAAGATGAATTATACTCCACTCTCGCCTCTATCACCACTCATATACAACTTGCATCCGAGCAGTTCATCCCTCATACCACATATTCACCTCATCGTCCTAAACTCCCTCCTCACTATCTTCCTCTGATTAAACGTTCCCGTCAGTTTTATAAGGAATACATTCGCACTGGCAACCGAGAAGCTCTTCAGCATCATAGAGCCCTGCATCGCACAGTATGTAATTACCTTCGAGCATACAAATTACGACAGTGGATTAAAACCTGCAATACCCTTTCTACCACATCGCACCCTTCGTAATATTGGAAACGTTTCAACGCATTAGCTGGTAAATTCACTAAAACCTCATATCCTATTCTAAGTTTCGATCAGGCATTACACACAGACCGCGAAAAGGCTAACGCTTTTGCTTCCTACTTACAGGAGATCTTCACACCTCTACCATCCGCCCGGCATTTTCATCATCATCCTGTAGACCATTTCAACTTCAATTCACCACATCTTCAACCCAACGAGACACACAACCTACCCACTCATAAAGCACTCACTGCCCCCATGACTATCACAGAAATCACTCATGTCATCAATCATAAACGCAATACCGCTCCTGGAATTGACAACATTTCCTATCGACATGTTAAAGAAAGTCCACCACTTCTGCTCACTCTTCTCGCCCTCATTTACACCTTTATCCTCCGCACCGGCTATGTACCCGCTCACTGGAAAACATCCAAAGTTCTCATGTTTCTTAAACCCAATAAACCTCCTGATAACGTTTCATCCTACCGGCCGATACAACTCACTCCAGTCTTTACAAAAATCCTCGAGAAAATCCTTGTCAAACGCCTTCATGTTCATCTTTCTCATTACCATCTCTTACCACACCATCAAGCAGGCTTTCGCCCAAAGTTCAGCATCAACGATCAGCTTCTGCGTCTCCTCAACTATATCCATAATCAGTATAACACTGCTAAACCATCTTGTCTGGTACTCTTTGATTTAGAGAAGGCATTTGATAAAGTGTGGCATCCGGGACTGCTTTCAAAACTGCTCAACTTTCGCCTTCCCTTCGCATATATCCGTTTTATTTATAATTTCTTGTTCGGCCGCCTTGCTTATGTTTACATAAACCAACAGTCCTCTTATCCCATCTTTCTGCACTCAAGGCTCCTCACTATCACCATTATTATATCTACTTTATGTAGCCGACATGCCTCCCCTCCCTCAACATGTTCACATCTTTCAATACGCTGATTATACAGCATTTCTGGCAACTGGCAGCACCATACACCAAATCAACAAAGCCTTACAACCAGCAATAGACGCGTTTGTTCTCTGGTGCGATAAATGGCGACTAAAGATCAATGCCGCTAAAACACAAACTATAGTATTTCTTCCTCCTAAGGAACGCTCCAAAATTCACCGTAATCCAAACTTACTTCAGATCACAGTTCACGACACCCGTCTTCAACTCTCTAACACCGTTAAATACTTAGGACTCATCTTAGATAGGCACCTCACATGGAAAGCTCATCTCCAGGCCGTCACCAAGAAGGCATACAATAGACTCAATCTCGTAAAACGTCTTACTGGCACCACTTGGGGTCTCTCTGCAGAGTTACTGTTAAACACTTATAAAGTCTTTCTTCGGCCGGTGCTTACCTATGGACATCCTGCTTGGGTCTCGGCACCCCTCTCATATTATCGAAAACTTAAAGTCCTCGAACGTCACGCACTGAGAATTGCCTACAGAATCAAACTTCCCAGTCCTACTGCAGAGCTCTATGATCGCATGACTTTTCCCCACATTTGGTTCCATTTAGAAAAACTCCGCCTCCAATACTTCCAGCAACGTCTCTCTTCTCATCATCCACTCCTTGTAGATACCATCAATGCTCACACCAATGTTGATATCGCTCACCCCATCACTCATTCCCCCCTCTCTCTTCACGATGTACCATTATTCCTTACCACCAAATCATCCAGATCTTCCACTCACCAGAACATTTCTTCTCGATCACCCTCCATCGCATATCATACCCTCATCTTCTGCACAGTAACTCCTCTGTCACTAACAGGGCTTCCCATCGTCCATCATTAATGCTTGGAGCAGCCCCCAAGCGAGAAGAATAATCGGCATCTGTTCATTAACACTATCCTATGTGTTGTGTCGTCTAACTGCACCTCATCTCATCACTATCTCACTCATCCCCTCATTGTCATGCAACCTATCTGCAGTACTTTCACTAATGTATGTAATTAATTGTACAATTTCCTCTCCTCTACATATGATTACGATCGTAAAGATCGTAATGTCCTAATATATATATATATATATATTTAGAAATAAAGTTTTATAACATTATTGAATATCCCTTAGCCCATCTCCCATTCCTTTCCACCTGTCTCTTTACTTTATTTCCCTTTCCCCATGGAGGGCGTAACCCTCGAGCGGGTGGCTAGCCCCGGCTAGCTAAAAAAAACGCTTGTATTCGAACTGGCCACCTGGAGCTATAACCAGGTTAAAAAATTGGGAATCCGTAGCTGGCGGAGAAAAATAAGTGAGTCACCTAGGTTTTCCATCCCCATTGGTTTTAAGCGCGAACATCATATATACGGTTGGAGTACCTTCCTCTCTGAGGTTGAAGGAAACAACCGTCGAATAATTGTTTTTGATCCTCTACGGAGGCTGACACACCAACTTGATCTCAACTTAGACGACTTTGCTGTTCTTTAGGTTTAACGATTTATCTTGACTCCTCTTCGGAGGCAGAGATACTTGAAACAAGTTGACGACTTAGGCATTTCCATCGGCTAACGATTACTTTCTGTGCTTCCTCTTCGGAAGAAAACCACATTACTAAAGTACAAACTTAGAGAATTGCTGTAAGAACACACACTTGCTGTAAGAAGTAATATTTCAAATAGTTTACGTCGTTTGGCAATTCTTAATTATATATTCCTAACAATATATAAAACTACTTTATCATTAACATTTATTATTTGATTAAATCATAATGAATAATCTCCAGTTATGCATTGATCAACAAATAACTAAGTTCCATGTGCACAATGTGCGTGGAGATGGGGCTTGTTTCTTCCGGACATTTAGTTTGGAATTGTTTGGTACTGAAGAGTATGCGATGAACGTACGTAAAGATGTGGTCCAATACATAGTTGAACACTACGCTTTCTATGGTCCCTTTATCTTACATCATGGTACCGGTGAACCAATGACAGTAGATGCGTATCAGGCACACATGCTTTCGCCTTACACGTTTGCTACTTATGTGGAGTTCATGGCTGCTGCTCTTCTCTTTAAGCGACGTTTCATTATCATAGAGGGTCAGGAAGTACTGTGTGATGAGGGCAACCGTGAGTGGGATAGGATTATCGCATTGCTCACTGGACCGCGCGAGAGTGGCCACTTCAGTCTATTGAGGTCAATTACTACACCACTTCCTTCACCAGCTCTTCCATATGTTTCACCACTTCAAACTAGGTTTGTTGCTGAATCCTCTCTACGTATTGAACACTCTTCTACTTCTAAATGTGGGAGACCAAAAGAGAGGAAGTTGGGTCGTCCACCAAAAGCCACTTCAATTCCACCTGAACTTCCTATTGATGAGAGTGATTGTAATTATTCTGTTATATTACCTTCACCTTTGACTTCTAATGTGCCTAAAAGGTCTGGTCGTCCAAGAAAGAAAGCAGTAGATTGCCGAAAGAATAAGAATTCTAATATACTAAAACAGGTTACTATGGAACTTGAAAATTCTTATTCCCAACACAATGTAGTTTTGAATTCTGTAAACTGCAAAGAATTTGCAACTTGGCCTACCTTGTGTGCTATTGACATCAAAAGCAGTACCCTTGGTCGTCCTAAAAAGAAAATAGGCGTGGGTCGACCTAAGCAGTCACCTTTTAGTCCAGAGGAACAGCATAGGGATGCAGTTCGACATTATGTCGAAACACATGAAAATTTTAAAAATGATCAAAATCGGTCCCGCCATCTTCCAGGAACAATAAGGAAAGGAAATCTCATTGGGCCATTACAGTGGTGCTCAACTTAATAATATCCTCAAGTACCAACTGAAAGTTATTTCACTTCTAAACCCTGGCTGTTTCAAATGTCAATATTGTAAAGCTCCATTATTTCATGAAGAAAAAACTCGTAAAAAGTGGTGTTGCGGTGAAAATGCTTACATTGTACCTGATTTTCCACAACTTGACAGCGATTTCTATACTATGCCACCGTTTTTAAAACAACCTAGACCGTACAACAATATCTTTGCATTTAGTGCGCTGGGAGTATCTCATGGTTTTAAGCATCCGAGTACAGGTGTTTCATTTTTAAAAATACAAGGCCGTACTTACCATAGAGTATTTGATTTAGCATACACTGCATCGAATAATCCATGTGGCATGTACATTGATGACGGAGAAGAGCGTATGAGACTTGCCAAGGGAATGGCTTTAAATGAAGTCGTTGTTGAAGCAATCACAAAGTATTTATATGCTGTTAACCCTTTCATTGGTCTGCTGAAACAACTGAGCCAAGAACCTTCAGACTATGCTCATTTGATTTTTGAACCTACATGTAGACGCACCCATGGACCTATTTTAGGAGATGCCTAGAGGAACAGAAATAGCTGCTATCTTGAGTACGGAAAAAGAACAATACAATTCCCGTCAAATTGTTATTTGGAAAATAGGCGCTAGAAACCCACACACAGTTGACATCTTTCATCCGTTGTACGAGTCTTTGCAGTACCCTCTCCTTTATCCACATGGTACACCTGGCTGGTATATCGGACTGTTGGATAAAAAGGGGAAAAAGTTATCCCAAGTTAAATACTACCGACGCCTGTTGTTATCAGAACCAAGATTTTCTACGCTGGGACGATTGTCGGAGGAGTGGCTCGTAGATATGTACAGTCGTGTGGAAGAGGAGAGGCTACGATTTATTTCTGGTATGCAAAATAAATACAACTCTATGAGTATACGATCTGCTCCTTTGCACGAACTACAGACTTCAATGTTGAGAAAGAAACAGGGAGACACTATGCGGGCTCTAGCGACTGAAGAAACTATTCAAGGGGAGGGTGGTATTGTTCATGGCCGTATTTATCTTCCAAATACGTTCACAGGTGGGCCAAGATATATGAAGACTAAATATATGGATGGAATGTGTATCGTAGCGAGATTAGGAAGACCGTCATATTTCCTTACCATGACATGTAATCCGAAATGGGATGAAATTGTGGAGTCCACTCCTCCTGGCACCAAAGCTTCACCCAGTTTGGTATGCCGAGTGTTCCAGTTAAAACTATTGGAATTGCTACGTGATCTGCGCAGTGGGTCATTTTTTGGAAAAAAAGTTTATTTACTCTATGTGGTGGAGTACCAGAAGCGTGGTTTACCTCACTCACATGTGTGTTTTAGAGTTGAGGGGGGAGGGCCGAGACAAAACACTGAAATTGATCAAGTTGTTCGGGCCAACATCCCTTCACCGGACGAGGCAGGCGGGAGATTGAGGGAGCTTGAATGATGCACGGCCCTTGTGGACCTCCTAATCGCATAGATCTTCCATGCTGGGACTGTAAGGAGAAAAAGCGTACAAAACGCTTCCCTAAGCCTCATATTGAAGTGACGCATGTAGATGAGGGAGGGTTTGTGCACTACAGGAGGGATAGTTCTAACACTGCTAAAATTACCTCTGGTGGGAAGTACGTACAGGTTAATGACTCTTGGGTTGTGCCTTATAATGCTCCTCTTCTACTCAAGTACGACTGTCACATAAACCTTGAAATTGCTTCAACTCGTAAGATCGTGAAGTATTTATTCAAATACATAACTAAGGGACCGGATGAGGCTCGCGTTGCAGTTGTTCCGGAAGAACAGTTGAACGATGAAGTAGAACTTTATGCTACAAAACGCTACATTGGAACCTGTGAAGCTGCGTGGCATACATTGGAATTTGAGATGACTGGTCGTGAACCTAATGTCATCCAGCTTCCTGTGCATCTGGAGGGCTACCAGTCTGTTGTTTTCCGACCGGGCCATGAAATCGATGCTGTTAGCAGAGCATGTTCTAATCTTACTTTGTACTTTTCTCGACCAACATTACCTGAATTTGACAATCTAACTTATTTGGACTTTTTCGAACGGTATATCGTGCATTCAAAACGACCAAGGTCGTGTAGTGTTCGAGTGATTCCCCACCCTGATGGAGTACATTTCATCACCAACAGGCAGCGTGGAGAGATGGTGGCGAGAATGATTTGGGTAGCCCCTAACAGAGGAGAACAGCTCTACTTACGAATGCTTTTGAACAACTTTCCATGTAGAGGCTACAGCGATCTTATATCTCTAGGCGGTGAAGGTTGTACTACCTTACAAGGTGCTGCACGAGCTCTGGGGTTGGTTAATGATGAGCAGGAGTACGAAAGAGCATTAGAGGAGGCTTCACGGTTTATGATTGGCGCCCGACTTAGGATGTTCTTCGTTCTTCTTCTTGTTGCTGGGGCAAGGGGCGCAGACTTGTGGAACAACTTTAAAAATCTGTTGGCAGAAGATATGTTAGAAAAGTATTTAAATAATCCAGAGCGAGCCTACACAGTAGCACTATGTGAAATCGACAGAAGCCTTCGACGACATGGATCTAGCCTTTATGAACGTGGCCTTCCTGATGTTCAAGACGAGTTAACTGAACTTGATCGAGAGAAGGTGCAATATTCTGTAAGTCAGGTTACTTCTTTTCTCGAGGAATGGCTTCCTAAACTCAGTAAGAACCAGAAAAATGTACTTGAATATGTCACAAATTTCCTGGAAAATCCCCACACCAATGAGTCTTCAAATGTCATTTTTATCGACGGGCCTGCTGGATCGGGAAAGACTCTGCTTCTTAATGTTCTCACTGCTAAACTACGCCTAAGCGGTCGCATAGTTCTTTGTACTGCAAGTTCTGAAATCGCTGCTCAGAACTATGAAGGTGGCACGACAGCGCACAGCATGTTTAAGTTGCCCTTAAACTTAAGTAATGACATGGAATTTTGGGGAATTACGGGAGGGAGTCAGCGAGCAGAATTAATCATGGAAGCATCTGTTATAATCTACGATGAGGCACCAATGGCACATAAAGCATTAATCCATATTCTCGAGAGATCATTGCGAGACCTAATGAGAACAAATTTGCCATTTGGTGGGAAACTTGTGATTTTTGCCGGGGATTTTCGACAGATCCCTCCAGTTGTTACAACTGCTCGTACCAATCTTGAAGTAATTCAAGCTTCTCTTCGCTTCTCTCCTATATGGTCGTCAGTGAAACAGTTCAGTCTTAAACAAAATCTAAGAATACAGAATGATTCCTCATTTACCAACTTTCTCTTGCATATTGGTGACGGTATACTACCTCCTATCAATTTCGGTGAAGGTCAAGATGCAGCTCAACTCGTACCATTGCCGAAGATTGAATACCTCACTAATGTTTCTTTGTTTATTGAAAAAAATTTCCCTCAAAATGTATTGTATGAACCTGACACTTGCGCAAGGAGAGCAATTCTTTGTGTAAACAATGAAAATGTTGACTCTGTAAACGCAACAATCTTAAAAAGCTTACCTGGGGATTCATCTCACTTGCTGAGCGTGAATTACGTGGAAGAAAGCTGCGTCGATGACTTTTTTCTTACTCCAGAGACCCTCGCTAACGTCCATGCCAAAGGAGTACCAGATCACAACCTGGAACTTAAAAAAGGCGCAGTTTGCATGATAATGAGGAATTTGCACTTCGATGATGGGCTTCTAAACGGCACTAAAGTCATAATTGTTGATATATCACCGCGGCTCATAACAGTGAGAAACTCTCATAGTTCTGTGCTGTATTCAATACCACGGATTACTTTTCAAGCGCCTATTGAGCCCAACAGTCCTTTGACTATGTATCGTAGGCAGTTTCCTCTTAGACTTGCTTACGCTATTACGATCAACAAGAGTCAGGGTCAAACAATTGATTTTGTTGGAGTTGACTTACGCAGTGACGTATTCGCTCACGGCCAACTGTACGTCGCACTTGGACGTGTTCGATCAAGGGATTCAGTTGTGTTACTGGTTCAGTCTGAAAGAATAATTGAAGGAACCGCTTTTGTAAAGAATGTTGTATACCCACAACTTCTACGATAGTTCCTTTCAGTGAGTGCTAGCTATGGAATTACCCAGGGAACAACACCATTGGACTTTCATTTCGGAGTATGATACATGTCTGCTGCAAAAATTCCTTTTCACTTATACTTGATAGTAACATAAGAGTCTACGCAAAAAGAAATCCCTTTAAGCTTCTTTATGCAGAATGCTTGTTACCTGTCCAAATACAAATCATATTGAACTTCATTTTCACACTATGATACGAACCTTCCCAGACACAAATACCACTTACGTTCCAGTTTTTTTAGTATACGAAAGACATGACGAAGCAAAAGCTTTCATTCAAAGGAGTATGCGTGTAGCAGGATACCACAGGGGTGGTGTGGAAATACTACAAAGTTACAAGAAAAAGAATCGACCTTTGTCTTACAAATATGCAAGAGTTATGGTCGAACAAAAATCCCAGATTTCTTTTTTGAAAATTATAAATAAGAAAAAAAAACCCTCTGAAAATGAGAATCCAACATCATCATTCATTATATAATAAGTCGATAAATTGTGGTTGACAAAACAAAGGTTGCTATAAAAAATAAACTGAGAGTTATTAAGCAGAGTATTAAGGAGCAAAGGATGATAAATATGAGATCTGGGGATGTTGGACCAATTTCAGGAAACATTAAGAATAAATGCACGAACATGTGACATGCGAGGCCGTAGGCCGAGCAAATACGGGGGTCTGGGGGCGAAGCCCCCAGCTGGCCAAAGGCTAGTCATAAATATAAAACTGCATGGAAAATATACTAATAAATTCAGTGGCCAAAAGCTGTATTAATATTTATATATTAATACAGCTTTTGGTCACTGAATTTATTAGTATATTTTCCATCCAGTTTTATATTTATGATAATATTTCTATTATATGTACTTCCTTTTTTCAACGTTTTAGTGTGCTTTTAATTCTAGATATCTTCAAAATCGTGGTTAATTACTCATTAGTTTTGTTTACAGACCTTAATGAATATGAACGCTTTTAATCTGAGCTTCGGTAAATAAATAACCATGACAAAAAATTACAATAATTATATTTAAAAATCTCATTTGGCCGCCATTTTCGTTGTTTTATTTTGCCAGAACAGCCAGTCTTTATTAATGAGATATAATCAAAGAGTTTTTAGTTAGATCGTACATTTTGATTCTTGTTCAACAATAATTTTGTCCCAAAGATGAGGTATAGGGTCTATATCAATCGATACTTCATAATAAACCATGGGCCCATACAGAACGGATTTTCTGGGAGGGGTCAAACATCTCTTCAACACCTGGATCCGCTTATGTAACAAACTGAACAAAAAGAGGTACACAAGAACAAGCTGTCATGCGTAGTTTTCGAGAAAATTGAGAAAACTTCATGTTTATAGTGCCAGAAAGTATGTCTGCGATTACCCCTATAACTGATAGTTCTTATTCTGCTAGAAAAAGATTATTTGTGCTTATTTATGTGTTGTACGAGGTGTGTTCAAAAAGAATCGAACCTTATTTTTCCCGCGTAAATCCATGAAGAGCGGGAGACTTTCTTCAGTGTATGATGTAGGGGGGACACTCGTGCGCAGTCGTGATTTTTTTCCCGCCCACAGAAAGCGTCAATCGGCCAAAGAATGAAGACTTGTAGTGAGCGGTCGTCGTATTTCAGTTTTTTTCTTTTTTTGGTAAAATGGCAGAAAAACTTAAACAACGATATTGCATCAAATTTTGTCAAAACCTTAGCGACACCCAAGTGGAAACCATTCAATTTGATCTATACATTCAATTTTGAACGAGAATTTGGGCATGATGAGTGTCCGTGAAATTTGATTCAGGCTTTCATTGCCAAACACAACATCCCTGTATGTCGTCAGGCTTCCTACTCACTCGACATGGCTTCGTGTAACATTTGGTTTAATTCCCAAGCTGAAAATGCCACTAAAACGGGCCCGATTTGAGTCAGGAGAAGGCATCATGAGGAACGCGACGGCACGGTTGCTCACCATTTCATAAACTGCGTTCCTGAAGTGTTTGCAACAATGGCGGGAGAGCTGGGTCAAATGAGTGCACTATCAAGGACACTACTTTGAAGGGGATTAGTGTTTCGGATTTCCAAATCAGTAAATTATTTTTTGCCAACCAAAGATTCGATAATTTTTGAATACACCTCGTATATGTAAAAAACTCATTATTATGCAGCAGGATGGATCTATTATTGTTTGTCCTACCCTAAATGTGACACACATGCTCAGCGATATGTATATTTGTACAAGCGTAGAAGAGCCTCCAGAGTTAATGAATTCTTTTCCTATCAACCATTTTTCATACACTCTTCTACACTCTTCTCTGTTGGTATTACTAACTCCTTTACTACAGATAAAACTCAAAACAACACTCTCATAACTGTCAAAACTTAATTAGCGGCACATTAGATTTGATTTCCCCGCTTTTTCTTTCTTTCTTTTCTTTTTTTAAATGAAAGTCTACCGAACTTCCCTCCCTTCCCCTTGTAGACGTAAGTATATACTGAAAGCGAAGTTTGAAAAAAAATATAAGTAATCATTGTCACCTAGCGGAAGTAGCTGAGTAACTACGGTAAATAACCTTTTACACCTCCGAAATTAATTTGCAATGTCGGCATATTGTAGAGGCTTTCACTTCTCTCGTAGAAGCAATAGTCATTAAGGAACAACGAAACAGAGGAAAGAAAACTAACATGTTACTATTTTAACCACACACACACACACACACACACACATATATATATATATATATATATATATATATATATATATATATATATATATATATATATATATATATATAGTGAGAGAGAAAGAAATACGAAATATCATGAGAAAATCCTATGGGTTTTGCGTGGTACACTTTTATTTTTTATATTCCATTAGTAACATTCATTTAAAATTATTACTTGGACGTATACACATCATAATATATTCATATCTTCACATACTGTCTTTGTGTCTTTTTACAATGATTTTCTTTCTTCATATGGGCAGAAAAAGGAAATCGAAAGCATGCTTGTGTGTGCACAATGGCTTACTGTCTCACGCATTCTAAAAAAGTACCGGAATATACAAGTTTGTTTATCATCATCATATATCAACTTGTAGCTTCTGTGCTTGTTAATGTGTGTGGTTAGATGTCCACACACTCACAAGGGCTATACTATTAATACAACATTATTTTCACATTAAACTCCGGAAGAAGAAGATGCTGCTACCTGCTATTGTTGTTTCCTTGGTTAAATATTTGAAGTTTTCCGTACATTCTCTAATTGCTCGTTAAGAAGAATTGTTGGTTAGCTATTTCCTTCTTTGCCGGTATCTACACGTACCATTACATCATTTCGTCGCCCTCATTATATTTACATGTCAAACATACTTTTTTTTCTCTTTATTCACATGTTGTTACACAACAATGTAAGGTAAACGTATCATATTTCAGGAATTTTCACATATTCACTTACCTCCTTTCGTAATGAGGATCATTTTCGAAGCTTTAGACAGAAGAAATGTGTTGCGAAATTTTTGCTTGAAGTGGAGGTAAGTGTTACAAGTATTCTTTCCGATAATTTATGAACACTAAAATTTGTGAGGCGATTTTTTACACTTCGAATTACTGTATATTAATGGTTGAAAAGAATTGTGTATATTATCTAATCTTACTTTTGCGTTTATCTTATTGACTCATAAAATTCTTCGTGTGGAGTATTGCACTGTATGGGTCAGAAACATGGACATTACTCAAATATGATAAAAAAAAGAATGGAAACTTCCGAAATGTTGGTGTGAAGAGAAATGGAGAGAATTAGCTGAGTCGAGCGGAAAACGAATGAGAGGGTGTTAAAAATGGTAGGAAAGAAAATAACAATTTTAGATATTACTAAGAAGAGGAAGAGAATTTGGTTGGGACATTGGCTAAGAAGGAACTGTATCATCAGAGACGTGCTAGAGGGTATTGTGGCAGGAAAGAGAGGAAGGGGGAGGAGGAGACTACAATTGATGAACGATGTGAAAACAGAAAATCTACTTGAAAACGAAGAGATTAGCGGAAGACTGTGGAAGTTTCTCGGCTGCAGTAAGTGACCTGCAAACAACGGCAGACTACCTATTTTGTTGTTGTGGATGATGATGATCTTATTGAGCAGTTGTTCTATATAGCTTATTGGAAACCCTAGCTCCATACTAAGAATCGAATCTACGATGACGTATATGAATATAAATGTACCCACTTTTCGACTTGAGTTATTGTGCCCGATTTGGTCGTTTAATTCTCTTTAAGGTGTTTCGTCTACCAACATTTCCTTTGTATAGTTGCTCTGTTTCTCAATGTATCCGGCCAGAAGAATAAAAAAAAACTTAAGAATTAAAGTATTTCCAGCCTTAGAACAAAGTAGACGTAAACAAAGCGTTTTGTATTACTCCGCTGCTCACACGTGCTTCGGCAGTGTGAGACGTGAACAGCAAGATCGTCTGCTAGCGTAATGTCGTTGCATAATTTCCAAAGTGTAAGGCTCCGTTGGTTGTTAAATAATAAGCGCACTGACTAGTGTTGTAAAAAAACGTTTTTTTTTTTCTGTGAAGTTTTTTTTCAATAAAAAACATCGTTCTTTTTCATGTTTTTTTTCAAATGTCTGTTTTTTTTCTGGCAACTATTATTTATTGATTTACGTTGCAGATTATTGAAATAATCAACAGAACTTGAGTCTAAGCCCTCGTAACTTACAAATCTTTTGTTTCTTTGTACCTATATACTAGCAAAATTGTGTGATTATTCCTTTCGGTCCCAGGTCATTTTTGGCGTTTTCCTACATTTCAGTTAGTGACTTATTGCTCAAAAACCATTCATTCGATTGATATGGTTAAGGCCTTATTTTTTAGAAAATGGATGTGGATACGTTTTTTTGTAAGTTGCATTGCAGTGTTGTCGATGGGTGGGAAATTATTGAGGGAAATGTAGGGGTGAAAATTTACAAAAAATTCCCTAACCGAATTTCAAAATTTTTTGTATCTAGTACCACTGCTGCTATACGGGTTCAAGTCGCCTAAAAAAATCTTTGGTGTGTTGACAAGGTACAGTGAAATCCTGAAGTCACTTGCTTCCATCCAAAGAGGGAAAGAAAAAAATCTGTCATACACATGAAATTTTGACACTTTTTACGCTCACAAGGAAAAATCAAATATACCGGGGCTACAGCTTCTCTAACTATCCTATGTAAACTTTTTATGGTGCGTTCTGTAGGGAAAAGAGGAAGCTTTCAGGTAGTGGTACGTTTGTTTCAATGTAGCCAGTAAGAGGGTAATAAAAGAGGGAAAAAGGGAAATTTTCCGAATTTTTCACCTAAAAGCGGGAATTAATTGCTTTGGCTGGAAACACTACCATCAGACAGACGAAAACTATCTCAAAATAACCCTTAGTACTCCAAGAATATATCCTACAAGTATCATGGCGATATATAACAAAGTAAGCATGAAATTTTTTAAAAAATCTCATTCTATCTCAGAAATTCACCATTTTCTTACCATTTACAGAACATGGTTTATTATAAACCTCAACTGTACTTTCCCTAATTATTCTAGTGAAACTTTTTATGGTGCACTGTGTAGGCTAAGAATGAGGCTGTTAGACACTGTTACGTTTGTTCGAATGTATCCAACAAGAAGGAAATAATAGAAATAAAAAAGGATTTTTTTTTCAAAACTTGCCCTAAAATCTGGAATTAAAATTTTCTGTAACTGGCAACACTACTGTCAAACACACACAAACTATCTTAAAATAAGCTTTGGTATCCCTCTAATATATCGTACAAGTATTGTTGCGATATCTAAAAAGTAAGCATGTCAATAAAAATATCTCATTCTACCTTAAAAAAAAATCACAGTTATCTTCCCAATTAGAGAACAAGGTCTACTGTACCTCCCCTAATTATCCTATTGAAACTTTCTATAGTGCGTTGTGTAGAGCAAAGACGAAACTTCCAGATACTGGTACGTTTGGTCCGATATAGCCAACAAGAGGGAAATAATAGAGACAAAACAGATAATTTTTCCAAAATTTTCCTCTAAAATTTGGAATTAAAATTTTCTGTAGCTGGTGACACTGCTACCAGACAGACGCAAACTATCTTAAATTAAACACTGGCACACCACTAATATATCCTACAAGTATTATGACGATATTTAAGGAACAAAACTTCTAATTACCAAAAATATATTACGGTAAACAGAAAAGTAGGGAAAAACTAGAAAAATCAAGGGTTACAACCTAAATACGAATTTTTCGTGCGTTCCCTAATTACCCCATTGTAACGATCTGTACTTGTGTTTGTTAAGTAAGGACAAATGTTCGATTGGCGTAAGTTGACTTGCACTCGGACGTATAGGTACGGATTTATAAACAAAAAATACTAATTTTTTGCCCAAATTTAGGAAAATTTTAATTTCCTTAATTGGCAACACTGTACGCAGGCCCGTCCAATTAATGTCAACAGTTAGGTATCCATTCGAGGTTTCTACCTGGCAAGTATAAGGAGGTCTTTCTACAACGAAGGAAGCTACAGGGAAAAAAGAAGTAAAGGAAATTCGAAATTAGAAAATTCTCGAATTTTTGACTGGGATGAAATTTGAGAAGGAAATTCGACACCAGAAGGAAAAAATTAATATGATAAACTATAGTCCAACCATATTTTGCCAGAATAATGTCCCGATATCTTAATTAGTGTCCACACAGGAGCGGATTAAACAAATGACACACCCATGTGTGCCACTTTGGCCACCTGGGCCACCGAGTATACATTTGATTACATTTTTTGACTACTAACTCGTGTTGTTGTTGTAGTTATAGTCTCGACTAATAATAATATCGTTGTTGTAAACAATAACTTTATAAGGAAAATTTTCTCTAATTTTTACATCTTAGTTCCTACACTGTTGGTGAGAAATGCAGGGTGTTTCAAAATGAATTTTGGGGTTTTAAGTCTTCGTAGTACTTATTACATTTTACGTACAATTATAAGCAATGCATCAAGTAAAAGAGCACCTCAAACAGTCTTTGCTACAAGTGTTCAATGTGAGATTCATTTGTCACACGGCACACATCTAGTCAATAGGCGAGAAAGGCCCATAAACTTTCCGCCATATGGCACAAAACACATTCAATTTAGGAGAGTCTCGTTTCAAGTGTACCATCTCCTGAGGATATGCTGACGGCCAGATACACACATTATGAGTGTTCACATTAGCTCTTAGGTGAAATGTCGATTTATCACTGAAGACAACACGATCCAGAGAATCTTCATTGTTATGCAGCAATATTTCACTTGCGAAATTGTCACGTAAACCGTAGTCTGTAGGCTTTAGACCTGTAGCAACTGCAAACGATAAGGACATAGTTGCAAGCGTCTCATTAATATTCTTCACACAGACCGTTGCACTGTACAGATTCAGTCTTTATTAAAACACAAAAAACTTTCTGCTCTCTAGTCTACATCTTTGCTGCTTGCTCTTTCTAACGGCAGACAGAAGAAACAATGCATGTACATGTGTGCGTACAAAACTGTTTGAGTTGCTCTTTCATTTAATATAATATTTATAATTGTAAGTTAATTGTAATAGATACTACAAAGTTTCAAAACCCTAATATTAATTTTGAAACACCTTGCATTACTTCAAATTGAGTCATTCTATATTCATGTCTTTTATATACATGTCATAAGGGCCGGTCCTAAACAATTTGTCGCCCCATGCAATGGCATAATTCGCCGCCTCCACCTTTCTCCAGAAAGAACAAATCTTAAAAGTCATGATTTTAAGTATGCTATTCCAGCATGAACAACAAAGGTGAGGGTAAGTGCAGTTGCACTCAGAAAGGCTTAAATACTTACTAAAAATGCAATCCCGTTGTGTCTTTTTTTAAAAAAAAATATCAATCTATTATGTTAGTGAAAGATAAAGCAAACACACCTGTAGAGGAAAGATGGTAATCCTTTTTATAGAATTCACTATCGAGCTTCAATCTCAATGTATCAGTTTGCAATTCCAGTGCAACTAGCTCTTTTATCTTTATTTCTTGATTTCTCTTCAATATCTGTTAACATAAAAAAAAAAAAAAACTTGTTTCTATCTTCAATAATAAGGAACTTGTTTCTGATGAAAACAAGACTAGTTGCCATATCAAAACTGTGATAACTTACTAAATGGAACTGTGATAACTTACTAATTCGAGAACTGAATTCTTGCATTTGGCAACAATCAAGCAATTTGTGCTCGGATTTATTCGACCATTTGCTTTAGCATTGTCCATGTGGCCTTAAACTAATGCAACCTAAACATAATTTATAAATGTAGTATTCAAATAGAAGGTCAGCTTAGTAAATGTAACTACCATCATCATGAAGTCTGTTTCCAACAAGAAATATTTAATTTAAATAATATACTTATGACAGATTTTGCCGGACCATCCAAACTTGCCGTTACACGCAAATGCACGTGTTACAGGTATGGTAGAGCCGGCTCTACATATCATATATATCTAGTCGACAAATTATTAATATATGACATTTAGAAAAATACTATTAGACAAATTAGTATTACTTTTTAACTTTAGACAAGTTATTTGAATTTTATACTGTTCGTGACATTATTTTCGTACTTATTTAAGGCCTGCTTTCACGAAAAAACAAAATTTAATTTCTACTTTTATTTCTTAGTTGATATTGATGAAAACTGCTGAAACCCGAATTGTTAATAGGTATGGTATTCATGTAAATTGCAAAATATTTGTAGCGTATTAGTATCTAGCGTTTAATTTATGTTGCATTTTACGGTGATTATACCTACATAAAAATATTTAATACTTAAATAGACGTAAGATGCATTAGAAATGACTATTTGAAAAAAAACGAAATTTAGAAAAAAAACGAGAGGCAATGTTTTTTTTTTCTAAAAAAACGTACATTTCTGAAAAAATACGAACGGTTTTTTTTCTATTTACAACACTAGCACTGACACTGACTACTGCTATGTTAGAAATATGCATTTTCTTAAATCGTTATATAAACGAGATTGTTTCTGTCCCTGTTGTCCTCTTTTGTGTTTTATAGCATGAGACGAAGATAGATTATTGTCACTCATCGCAATGAAACTCTGTATTCTACAATTTTATATAAGCGGAGTCGACGCGCGAACGCATACGCATGCGCAGTAAATACTATATGTCCAAGTACAGGTATAGTTGAAATAAAGCTACATCTGTTGTTAAAGCTTACATGTACTGCGTTTCTTATCACAAAATAAAGGATAAATTCAGCCATTTTTATTAAAATTAATAGTTTAGTAGGGATTATATTGCGGTAGGATACTAGTGCAGTGAGACCAACGACCAATCACTACTCATCGACCCATTGGTAGGCCTAGTCAGGTGGGTTTGTTTACATCTACTTTTTCTAAGGCTGGAAAGAGAATAGTTCATGGATCACCATCAATTTTGGCTAAGATTTAGAGAGTCAAAAGCTAGGAATTTTAATTGCTCACTATAGAGCGACAACAGAACTAGATAGTGAGAACAACTTTCCTGCAATCAATTAAGTCCCAACAATATATTCTATCTGCACTTGAATCTCTCTATTGAACGCGAAAGCGATATAAATGTACTACCACTTCCGGCATCAATATTAATTTAAAAATATCACGCCATTAGTAAATTTTCAATGTATTAAAAATCGGTTGTTATGACAACAATAAAGTTTTTGTGTAGGGAATACAAGGTGTGATGAGAAATAGCCTCGTTGCTGACGTCCCCATTAAGCTCTAATTCCCTTGGGAGTGCAAGGAAGTATATTGCTGAGGCGTTAAGTATTCAAACTTCAATTTTGACGTATACATTGTGAGAAACCAAATTTCTGCAATTTGGCGTACACTGTGAGAGTGCTACTTTCCTTTTATACCTACTTCAAATGTTTCATTCTTTTCATCACTTTTCATAAGGTGTTCATAGAGTTTACTTTTATTTCACTTCATAATATGTAATACTGTTGATACATTTGATAGAACGTGTTTTTTCTTAACTCCTTCTTTTTTTTATTTCTTCCTAGATACCTTTTATCATATTTCCAATAATTCTGCTTTGACTTCAGTTCATATTATATGTCTTCACTGCAACCTAATATAAATTTGGTGTCAACACCGTTTTAGAACGAGAAACAAATGAACTATGTTCTTCGTACTGTAGACAATCAAGATATGGGAAGTCATTATTGAAACCGGAAGTAAATAATCTATCAGTTCAGGATGAGAGAAAAGGGTAAGATCTAAGATGAAACATGTTCTTGAGATCATTAATCAATATGAAAAAAACAATCAATAATCTATTACCGTTTTCTGATGTAAGGGAATTAGAATTGAAACAGCAAAGTTTATTTCTTTTGCTTATTTTTCATAAGCAAAAGGAGATAATGAAATGTAACTTACCACATTCAAAGATAATATTCTAGAACAAAAAATATGAACGTGAAGAATTTTCAGTGTTGCCATCCATATAAATTACAATGTTGCCAGAATAACATTTCCCCCAAATTTTAGTTAAGGCAGCTAGAGGAACGAACCCAACTGCATTTGATTACATATCATGTTGTCTTGGAATTCTGTGAAGCACTTTTTAAATAATAGTTGTATTTAGTTTGTAATAAATAAAATAGTTATTAAAATTACAGTTATTAAAATTAACACTTTCATGATAGTCTTTTGAGACGAGATAGCCAAAATCTTGTCTCGATGCAATAGTAATCTTATATAAGCGAAATGGCGTTTTTGCTGCAAGTTTACTTTAAAAGGGTAATTATTACAGCTATAAATATCTGGGAAAAATTCGGGAGACAGTAGGCTATTAAGTTACCAAGTTAATATAATTTTAAATTTTTCTCTAAAGCTATGATTTACTAACGGTGAAATTACAGATGAGAATATAAGTGAGCTAACAATCCACACGACTTCAAGGGTCTTTAGCCCTTAAAGTCAATAGTCCCCCTCCCAAAAATGTTGTCGGCCTGTTTGAAGCTTGACTCCCCGAAATAAGGAAAAAGACGCCATTTTAAGAAATGTCTTCATAAATTTTCATTTTTACAATAACTAAGGAAAAGGTCTCTTCGGGAATAGCTTCTAAGCTCAGAGATTGTTAACTCTAGTAATTGACATAATAATTTATACATAAAAACATTAAAATTGTGAAATTTGCAAGTTAAAAGCATTATATTTTGCTATAGCTGATAATGTAATAAATGCTAACATTGTTTTCGTCAATCAATGATTTTTCGTTTAATCATTTATACCGTGATTTTTACCTATTCGTAGCAACATAGTGTCAAAGAAAAGTATGTTCTTTACACGTCGCAGTGTTGACTGAAGATTAAATGTTTATAATAGGTATATTTAAGATCAGGCAAGTACGCAGGAATTTATTTCCAGAGTGTTCCAAAGCTTTTGAGAGGATCCAAATTCAACACAAGGATAAATTATATTGAATTTTGTAAAATTACTGATTAAATTATACTAAATTTACAGAGGTCGGAATTTGACGCCATTTTAAGGCCCCCTAGGCCCCTCAGGACCCTTGAAAGTCAATACCCCTGCGTACGCCCCTGATTAAGGTTAACTCTGCAAAATGAAAAACTACACACATTAACAAGAAACTTTTATGTAATATAATTAGTACATATTGTTGTCATAAATAGTATGTTAATAAGTGAAAAAGATATTAAATTATCACATATAGTAAAATTGAGCTTTCTTTGGTTCATATATAAAAATATTTGTATATATATGTATCAGGTATATACTCTTGTGTGTTTGTCTGATTGATTTGCTTATTCATTAACTATAGGAAACTGAACTGGTCCGACGTCATTTGATCCGTATCCAGGGGGTCTCTCGTTAATACTATATCCAAAACTACTTGGGAAACTGTTACTACTTCCGTCAAACGACGAACCAAATCCAAAGCTACCGAAGCTTCCGAACTGGTAGCTGGATACAGAGCAAACCATCAAAGCTAGCAGAAAGACAGCAAAGACCTGAAATAGAAAGATAAAACAATACAATTATTCGTCATAGAGCAATATGTCATACAATTAGAATATTTTTAAAAAATTGAATTAACGCAACGTTTCTAAGATTTGCATTTCATCAAATTAAATATACCTACTTGTTACTATTAAGTAAACTTGTACGATTTCTTAAATTATCTAGGCAACATTTTATTGTGTTTCGACCTACGGCTAAAAAAAAAGAGTAATTGAGAGACATGTTTGGTTCATAAGAGCGTTTAAAAGTTTCCTATTAGGAAATTGTACAATTGGTATATACTGTAGAGTGCTTGGTTAATATCATATACACAGGAAATACAGCAGCAAAATAACTTTCTTACATATCATAACATTCTAGTTCACATTAAAAACAACGTTGGCTAGATCATTAGAGACACAATACCTTGAAACAGTGGGAGAAAAAATATATCTAATAATTTTGACTGCCAGTAGGTTATTGGAATAGGTAGCTTTCCTAATTTTAGTGAAATATATAAAGTAAGAATTAAAAGTTTGAAAGAGATATAATCTTATAAATGTAAGTAACCGTACAGTCCCCAAAGTTTTTATACCACCAGTCAAGAAACTTCAATTTGCAACACTTTCTTGCATCAAAGTGGGTAGTGAAAGTGTTCTTTATAGTTAGAAGTTGACCCTCAATAAAGTATGAACAAACACGATCGTCATTATAATGATGCTCAAATTTATTGATGTTGAAATTCTTAACGCAAATTTCCAGATCGTGAGGTGGATAACACAAGACAAGGATTTTCCACTAAATGTTACAAAGGTCTGTAATTGTCTGGAGTTATAAATATCACAAAGAGTGAGATTTTGTTCCAAACCCATTTTGAAATACTTCAGGGTCTCAATGTATGTTATTAACGTGGGGAACGATAGATTAACAATCTGAAATATTGAGATCCGATGTCTACATTACCTTGTTTCTTCACATTTCATAGGTGATTTCGCTTTTATTTTCAGCTTTAAAGTTTCTCTATTGTCTTTTTTCTTCACTTTGGCTGATCTTTGATTTTTATAGTAGTTTTCTGCCAAAAATTATAAGAAATAAAGAGTCAATGATAATACAAAGGCTGTCGCAAAGTAGGTGAGACAGAGTATTTCCTGGCTTGGCAACATTGCCTATGGTCTCGTCCCTAGTCTCGTCGTGTAGGATGATTAATTGTATTCGAAGCAAATGTTTCTTAACCACGTTAGTGAGCAACTATGTTGATTTCCGTAGAGCATGTTTCGTTTACCTCTCCAGGTTTTTGTTCATAAGATTGCCTTTCGCGACGAGTATTTAAGATGAACAGCGACATGCCATAACATTTTGTTGGTGCTTAGGGAAAAGAGCTGCGGAAACATATACTAGGTACAATGTTTCAACAGACATATACCGATTAAGACAGACTAAATAGAACCACAGTGTACCAACGGCACAGTTATTCGAAGAAGGGTGCGAATCAAGTGCTTTGCTTCGGCATCTTGGACAAAGACCGTCCGTGATAAACGAGACGCTAGTGAATACTGTTGCAGCAATTATTCGTGATGATAGACACATGTCTGTGGGGAGCGGTACGTGCACATTTAGACATATCGAAGGACACCGTCCACCATATTTTTGCCTGATTATTCGAAAATGAAGCTTTGCTCCTCGCGGGTACCGCATTTTCTTACAGTAAAACAGAGGCAACATTGTGTGGATGTTTGCACCCAGTGATAGAGACGGATGAAAGATGATCCCCTTATTCTGGATCAAATCATAACTGCCGGTGAAACTTGGAGCCTTGACTTTACAAAACAAGAAAGCAGAGCATAGAAGTCGCCTCGTAAGAAGAAAGTGCTGGAACAAAAGAGTGCAGATAAGGCGGTGCTAACGCATTTTAGAATCGAAAATGCATGATGTACCAAAGCATAATCTTTCTCGGGCAAACAGCGAATGCAGTGTACTAAACAAGAGCCATCAAAACTCTGCCCTAGCACATAGCAGAAAGAGGCTGCATTTGAAGAACACCTTCATATTGTACTACGATAATTAACGCTACAACGACCGCTAGACGTGTATTACTATGAAAAACACCAGTTTGTAATTAGCTTAATTCTTGTTTTGCATATTTTATATGTCATTATAGCCCTCAGTCCGTAAATTTACATAATCTAGGTTACTGTTTTATCAAAATCCATCTAAACACTTCATTTAGGTATTACCCTTTTTTGTTGTAGTACGTACTGTAAACATTTACACACTTTTAAATATTGTACAGCGGGGGACACTTCTAAATGGTACAGCCATATGGAGATTTACGGCTAAGGTGTACCATTTAGAAGTGTCCCCCGCTGTACATGTATATATCATAAGATTGATTCTCTATATATTATATGTTTTTTTAGTTGCTATGATGACTTACAAAACATATATCACTATCACAACAGAACATCAATCATAATAACAGAAAAGAAATTACATCTATTTCTCTTTATATTTTCTTCTTCTTCCTTTTTGAACACCTTGTGCATATTTTAAAAGCACATTTTGCCCGTAAATACAAGTTATTATATAAAAATTACACAATACCGTTACAACGCGGGCAAGCTGCATGGGCTTTTCAAGATTATGCAACAAAGAGAAAATTATACATTTTCTTGCATCCAGCACACAGCCTAGACTTTGAACCGTGTTACATTTGGTTTATTTCCACTTTTAAAGGCTGCTTTACGTAGTCGTAATTTCATAACGAACAAAGAATTGATCATCGTAGTCCAAGTTTTCTTCAGATTGCTACCTGATGAATTTTGAAAGACATTCATAAAGTGACAGGATTGTATGGACGCCTGCTTAGATGTCCATGATGTCTATTATCGGAAAGATGTACGCCTACTCGATATGGCTGATTTTAAATGAAAATGTTTTGGTTTGCAACTTTTTGTTTCATTTTAATGGTTCTTAGTGGGGTTCATGTAGATAGTTAACTGCTACGCAGTCACGATATTTTTAACCCATTACGTTCATTTTGGTCTCAGACAGAAGTTACTTTCACTTCAGTGAATTTGCTACCCAACGGAGGTCGCTGTTTTCCTATACACACAGGAATTACTCTCACCTTCTCTGCGACAACCTTTGTATATTGGGTAAACAAAGAAAATTATAGAAAAAAAGTTTGGAGGAGTTGAGTGCATACTATTGATCGAAGTGATGGGTGCAATAAGAAATAGTATGAATTCTACGAATAATCTAATGATGAAAGACGAACATCTCAGTTTGTCAGTCTACGCGTCGCACAAAATTGCGAATGTCGCAAACTGCACTGACCGCATGGTACTCAAGGATTTATATCAACACACTACAATGTTGTGTATGACGAAATTCTTCTATAATTGCATAAATATGATTATAGAGTCTGATGCAGAGAATTAAAGCTTTATTAAAGTACTATTTTAACCTACAGTGTACAGTGGTTCCGGAGGAAACAACTAGTTTAGTTTAATAACAACGCACATTCAAGTATGCTGTTTCGTTTTTCTGCTTTTATTATTATTATTATTGTTAACAAAAGAAACACTGACCAAAGCTTAAAACCCACTTTATTTTAAATTATAATTTGTAACGGTTTCGGATATCTAACATATCCTTCTTCAGACACTATTGACAAAGATTTATTGTCGATAGTGTCTGAAGAAGGATATGTTAGATATCCGAAACCGTTACAAATTATAATTTAAAATAAAGTGGGTTTTAAGCTTTGGTCAGTGTTTCTTTTGTTAATAATAATCAATTCAAAGCCATGGATTGTCTTACTATTTTATTTTTATTCATTTTTGCACAAACTAATGGATACTATTTCGTTTGCGAGAATAAACTACAGAATAAAGTTTGTGATAATTCGGATATCCATCATTCATCAATCTATCTTTCTGTTTAACGCCCAACGTTTTTTTCCTTTAGGCTAAGAGAGACGGATAATTAAGGTAAGTGAGTGGTGATAGAATGATTAATGCAATGAAAATGTGGGAAGAAACCGAAATTCCCCGAGAAAACTCACGAATACGATTTGTTGAGCACAAACTTACTTGGTCAGGGATCGAACCAAGGACCCCCAGTTATCAGAAATAAGGGCACTGTACCACAGAGCACCGTGCCTCAGTATATCCATCATGTTTGATATCCTAAATAGTGGTGAGACATAATGAATTGAAATAATGTTTATAATTTCAACGTATTTCTCAGTTTATAATCATTATCGATAACAGAATTGTATGGGTTTCTAACAATTTTTCTTTTGTATTCAACACAGTTTGTTCGTAGTGTTTCAAAATGATGTATAGTAGGTAGAAAATTGGCGTGATCAAGATCTACCTCCATGGCAAGTTTGATCCCGATCGAATGAATTTGGTGAATGGGTTTTTGTTTTGGAATACATGACGCAAAATTTACTCCTCACAACTCGGACACCGTAACCTTACACAGCATCATATTTTATATTCTTATTTAGCACGTCAAGGTCTAATACCAGATTACCTTTAATCTTAATCGAATGACTATGGTTGAACTTGTTAATATATAGTGTTCTTAATTATTATTTTTTTTTTTTGTTTAAAAAAAAGGAGGAAACTAGATTCGATGGATAACATTTCTCTTCATTTGAGATCATTTTAGGATTATACAGTATATCCATTCATTTTGAACCCGTCATTTTTTAACTCTTCGACGTATCGTCTAAAGTAATCATTTCTGGGCCCCATGCTACTTAGTCTTACTTCTTTTCCTTTCTATTACTATTATTATTTTGACCCCAGAATCACATTGAATAAATTGTTATTACGAGATTTTGTCTCGCGAAATTTTGGCCACCGAGATTTTGTTCCGCGAGATTTTGCCGAAGCGAAATTTTGAGCGGCGAAATTTTTTGGGTAGCGATATTTTCCCTAGACGAGAGTTTGGCCTGCTAAGTCTTTGACGGTGAGATTTTGATCCCGAGAGATTTTGACGGCAACGTTATGGTCCCGCAAGATTATACGCGGCTAGATTTTGGCCTCGTGAGAGTTTAGGTGGCGAGATTGGCCAGGCAAGGCTTTGAACGGCAAAGTTTCTGCCGCAAGATTTTGTCCGTATAAACTGATAAGGTACCCTATGTTAAATTAAGAAATCAAAGCTTCCAGTTGCCTGTACTCTCACATTAATCGTACACTAGCTTCATTTAAGTTGCCTCTGTTCGCACAGGTAACTTCTGAATTGATGTTCATTCGGCTAGTATGACTATGACCCCTATCACAAAGTAAAGTTAAATGACAACATATTGTCCATCCACATTTCTTGGTTGCCTCGAGGCCGTCATTCTACAGCTGATACTAAAAGAGAGAAGCAATCTTGGGAAGATGAATGGGACGATGTGGTGAGCACTTTAAAGTTGATATACCTGATGGGTACCTTCTCCTTGAATAAATAAATAAATAACATTAATAACAATGATTGTGAAAATAACATAGAGGAAATGGCATTTGTTCTTCAACAGAAAGTGAGAAATGTTTTTTGACAAATATAGTATAAAAATTATTTATTCTTCAATATACATATCTACGTACGCATAAAAACAAAATATTGGGTAGTCGACGCGGGTTTCTGTCTACTGGCTTGACATTGCTATGGTTAACACAACAAAATCCTAATATAAGTCAACCAACCCTATTTAAAATTGTTCTCACTTTCCCCTAGACATTTTGTACACTGTGTGTGTATGTGTTTGTTTGGTATTATTATGGACATAATATAATATTACAGAAGGAGTCACTTATTTGTGCATACATTTACCATTGTTCTCAATTCATTCATCGTACCCTTCTAAGTGTTAGATCTCTCACAAGTCAGTCTGTACAAAATAGTGCATTGTAGCCAAATGGTTAACTCGCGTGCCTTTAGTGCTCAGAATAAAGAAGGGGTGGATTCTAAAAGAGCCTAAGTCAATTTTTGTCAATTTTGAAATATTGGTTCTATTAAGTTTTATTTCAGCATATTGAACAGGGTTTCATGCCAAAACTCCATAAGTCAAATTAATTGTAGGCAAGGGAAAACAACGTTGTTTTCCAAAATGTTCTTAGTCAGCGGTATTCTCTGAAGTTATTTTCTGACTCATGCCTAAAAACGCTTATATAACTCTTACTATAGATGATTATTTCACAGTTATTTTACGAAAAGTAGGCAATTACAAGTTTGTTTTATGTAGATTACTTTTCTTTTACAGAAATAGAATGATGGAAACACACACAAAATATTCGTCTCCTGAAAAACTTACTTTGTTTGACTTAGGCTCTTTTGGAGTTGAGCTCTTCATAATCGATTCTCGCTTGGGTTATACAGAATACGAAGAGAAACAAAGTAGTGGTTCGAGTTGCTCTTTAAACAGTAGATCATATTCCATATAGCTTCAAAAACCAAATAATTCAAACCTTTTTTTTTTAACTTTGAGTTGACTAAATTATTTGGGAGATAGTATAAATACATGATTAACCACAAACGTACATGATATATATATATATAAAGTATCTACTTATACAGGTTCTTCGAAAAAGAATGATGGGGTGTTGTAGAACTGCTAGGTAGGAGCGATGCCACTTGTGTGGTTGAATGGTACATTGTTTTGTTTGGCACTTCAATTAATTAATTTATTTATTCAGTGCAGAAACGGATACAGTGCCACTATACTGAACTAACTAACTAACTCTGTGGCCTATGGAACCCGGAGGTTCAGTGCCGCGTTCACAAAAGCTCTCCACTGACTTCTATCCTTAGCTAATTGGATCCAGTTTCTACTTTGTATTCCTATCTCTGCGAGATCCATCTTAATATTATCCTCCCATCTGCGCCTAGGTCTTCCTAATGGTCGTTTTCCTATGGGTCTACCAGTCAAGACTTTGAAAGCGTTTCTACTTTCTTCCATTCTAGCTACATGACCTGCCCACCTAAGCCTCCTAGACTTAATGACCCTAACAATGTTGGGTAAACCGTATAAACTATGTAGTTCCTCGTTATGAAGCTTGCGCCATTCCCCATTCTCGTTCCTCTTGGGTCCGAATATTCTTCTCAGGATCCTGTTCTCAAATACTTTCAGTCTATGTTGTGATACTAAAAAAATATACTGTGATAAATAAAATGTTAAGATGCGTTTGTATGTTAGTATATGTTCATGGGTATTTTTCTTTTCTTTCCTGTGGATGTGGAGCAGGTCGTATCAAACACCTTGTTTACTGTGTTAAAATCGACAACGGGAATTACCTGAGAGCAAACACCATTATAGCACTACTACGTACGTCAGACATAGTCAACAGGGTCTTGTATGAAATTGATTAATATGTGTTGTACTCTGAATAGTTTACCTACAGAAACATACTAACATGCAATTGCACTTTCACATACTTTTGTGTCTTAATATTGTAGATTGTGGTTATTGTTGCCCATGACATGGACAAGAAATAATCTTTCTCATCTTGTCTCGTCTCTATTCACGAAGAATTCTTTCTCGTCTCACTTCGAATGCCGAAAAAGCTTCTTTTGTCTCGTCTCCAAAATTTTCAAGATACAATAAATTTATGTACAAAATTTATGCCGTGATTTATGTTTATCTAATAGTTACCAGAATCCTTCCCGTAACAAGAAGTCCACGAATGTTATATAAAATATTTAAACCATATTTATGATTGGTGCATATTGTGTAATGACCCGCGTATCTTTAAACATTTACAAATCCTCTTCATTATATTCGTCTAATCACTTTATCAATTGATGGTTTTTATACTATGAACTATGTCAAACTAAAACAATGTTTCGAACCTAAGAGTTGAGTAAACTAATGTTACCCGTGAGACTCAAGAAATTTTTCGTCTCGTCTCCTAAAAGTACGAGAATTTTCATGTTTCTCGTCTCACATCGAATTTTAAAATGTACTTCTCTTTTCGTGAGCAACACTACTTTTGATAGCACTATATTTGGTTTTGTGCTGAATAAACTATTCAAGTTTCTAAAGAAAATGGCGTTTTATTGAATCATTTAAGTGGAATCAATCCAGCACAGCAGTCCCACGAAATTCCAACATTCTTTTTCGAGGACCCTGCATATACAGGTAGAACCATTTATCTTGGTGCGCCCTTCAAATTTTTAAAGCAACACATAAAAAAAAGTACTGAAATTTTGTACCTTCCATCATATTGACACACGATATTGTTTTATATACTCTGTAATATTATCAAGTTCACAGTGTTGTCATCTGAACTAAAAGTTATAGATCTATTCTTTTTCCAAACGGCCCTACGTCATGCTGTTACATATTTCAAATCTGCATGTTAAACGAAAGCTTATTATTCGGTGTTAGAAACCAAAGATACCACAGGATCACCCACATCGGAAAACAACTTTGGAGGCTTATAGAACGGTAGTAACTCAAGTGAGGCGGGGCAATGTATATTCAAAGAATCTTAGTGTTGAATATTATGATTATAACGTAGAAAAAACATTGAATATTTTCAAAAATAAAGTTCCAGCATTGTGACATTATAGGCAGGAATATATATGAGTTGTTCAGGCATTGAAAACATAAGCTTATATATATATATATATATATATATATATATATATATATATATATACGTATTCTTTTATAAGACCCATATATAATCATCATATTATAGAATATTATGAGAAAGACGAAGAAAGATGAGAAAATGAGACATTTGAGGCCACATTTTTATGTATAAATTTCGTGAAAATCAAGAAAAACTAATTTGAATGGCGCTTAAAACATATGCTATATTCTCATGCACAGATTTCGAGAAAATCCACAAAAATTAATTTGAATGCCACATTCTAATGCACAGATTTCAAGAAAATTGAGAAAAACTGATTTGAATGGCGCTAAAAGAAGAAAGCCACATTGTCATACATAGATTTCGAGGAAATCGAGAAAAACTGATTTGAATGATGTTAAAAAGCTACCAGATTCTTATGCACAGATTTCGAGGAAATCAAGAAAAACTAATTTGAATTGCGCTGAAAAAGATACCAAACTCTTATGCACAGATTTCGAGGAAATCGAGAAAAACTAATTTGGAAGGCACTAAAAATAATCATACATTCTCATCCATAGATTTCCAGGAAACGGTGAAAAACTAATTTGAATGACGATAAAAAAAATATATGCTACATTCTCATGCACAAATTTCGAAGGAAATCAAGAAAAAGTAATTTGAATGGTGTTTAAAACATATGCCACATTCGCATGCACAGATTTCGAGGAAATTGAGAAAAACTAAGTTGAATGCACTAAAAAAAAAGATTATGCCTCATTCTCATGCACAGATTTTGAGGAAATCGAGAAGAACTAATTTGAATGGAACTGAAAAAGTATGCTACATTCTCATGTACAGATTTTGAGGAAATAAAAAACAAACTAATTTGAATGGTGCTCAAAATGCTACATTCTCATGCACAAATTTCTAGGAAAACAAGAAAAACTAATTTTCATTGTGCTAAAAATAATATGTCACATTCTCATGCATACATTTCGAGGAAATCGCTGAAGACTAATTTCAATGTCGCTGAAAAATATGCCACATTCTCATGTACAGATTTTGAGGAAATCGATGGCGCTAAAAGAAGTATGCCAAATTCTCATGAACAGATTTTGAGGAAATTGAGAAAACTAATTTGAATGGCACTTAAAAATGCTACATCCTCATGCATAGATTTTAAGAAAATCGAGAGAAAGTTATTTGAATGGAGCTTAAAAAATATACCACATTCTTATGCACAGATTTCGAGGTAATTAAGAAAAACTAATTTGAATTGCACTAATATATATCGTTCGTTCTGAATTGTAAATGACAGTTTTTATACTGCTGAAAATTGTTGTTTATTTATTTATTTATTTATTTATTTACTCTATATGTTAAAAATATACCTTTAACTAGCAGATTGTAATCTATTGTTTGTGTTTTCGTGACGGTGACACACACACTACTTGTTGAAAACAAGGAAGAGAAACTGGTTGGGATAGTTTCTGACCAAAAACTGGTTGGGATAGTTTCTGACCGAGAAGTTGTATTCTGACCAAAAACGTGATGACATTAAAATAAGGGACTTGTAAAAGAAGTAAATTCTGGAATATGGAAGATATTAAAGAAAAGCAATTCTTACACCAAAATAAGCAAAGTAACTACAAATTAATTCATGAAAACTTCTGTATAGCTGACTCTTGATTATTCGAGTACAGTTTACCTGACTTGCGGGTTATTCATGCAGTGTATTTCACGATAGGCCTAACTTACTTGCTTACTTACTTAATTCGCTGAAAAGTCGTGGTTATGTGGATAGCGTGCGCGCCTTTGGCATGGGGCACTCGTGTTCGATTCCCCGCGGAGCTCATATGATTCGAATCTTGCATTAAGATGTGCCTCCACGTCTTATATAGCTTCGCTGCTGAACAAAACGCTAAATTTAAAAAAATCCAATGCAATCAAATCCTTAATACGCTCAAGGTGTTTGAAACATTGAAATGACACAAAATGGGCCTGTAATTTGTACTGTATTGTATTTCGATTTGAAAACAAGTATATTGAATGTGAGAAATACCACTAAGACGAGGACGTCGACTGTGGTGATAATGGCAATACCGACAGAGTTTTGATCGAACAATAAAGTACTCGTCTTCGATAGATTGTTTATCCTTTAACATACCAAGCAGGGTCTTCTACGGACCCCAGAGAGTGACTTTAGTAAGACAACTGCAACAATAAGAAC
Organism: Thermobia domestica; assembly: GCF_964235325.1. Taxonomy (NCBI): domain Eukaryota; kingdom Metazoa; phylum Arthropoda; class Insecta; order Zygentoma; family Lepismatidae; genus Thermobia; species Thermobia domestica. The sequence continues at coordinate 133,183,071 of NC_137462.1, read as the reverse complement.
TAATTTATTCTTGATTTTTATATGTGGCCTGCATCTGTTAAAGATATATATATATATATATATATATATATATATATATTACATAATTATATCTATGAAGTGTTCGTTATTTAAAAAAAAAAATAAAAACACACTTAGTGTCCCATCAGGACTCCTCTTGGTATACTACGTTACTAATTTTGATGGTTTTATTTTTTGTTTTTCTCAGAATATAAACATTGAAAATTTTCAAAAAATTACCCCCAAGTAAATCTCAGATGATGACGTTGTTCGGATGCTAGACGAATGAATCTCAGTGATCCGGCAGATATCTTGAGCGAATCTGATGAAGACTTTATTCCAGAATGAGATGCGTCAGAATAGGAAGATAACCTTGAAGTGAATTCAGAATAAAGTGACACTGGCAGCGAATATTTTGCTGGGGATTCCAACGAATAAGTTTGTTGCAATGTATGGGGCGAAAATGGACAAATTCGGTGCACCTGTTGACTCGCCGTCGTCAACATGACAAGGCTGCGTGATATGACAAAATAAATCCCTGATAAAAAACAGTCTTAAAATATGTGCCGCATGCCTACATTCCAATTTTAAAAAATAATATTCAAAATGGCTTACTTCAAGATGGCGGTCGTGCGTTTCGTAGGTTTCTCACCCCCACTAATCATCTATGACCAATGTGGACCTCTTGCCTGACAGACTTTCCTGTGACAGGACTGTCACCTACTTTCGGTCCACCGTGTATATTATTTCATGTCAGCAATGCTTATTTAACTTAAATACACCTTAAGACATTCAAAGAACATAATTCTGTAACCTTCTACACCATTATGTGGAGAAAATTTATAAAAACTCATGGGGATCTCACAAGACCCATTGGTATACAACGTTGAAGACTTAGACTTGGTATGTTAAGGGTTAAATTGCAAAGAAAACAAAACCATTACCGATTATAATTATTTGTGGGTTCAGTATATTCGTGGCGTTTCATCTGGCGATCAGCTAGAATAATAGCACGTTTTCTGTATTTCGGGAATTGACCTGCCAATAATAGGATAATATGTGGGATTTGTCTGTTGGATTGGAATTTAGCGTCCATTTCAGCACGGAGGTTAAACGAGACATGGACTTACAATTTAAGTTGGAATCCGAAACACCGTAATACGTCAGAGTTCATGCTCTCCAATGGGGAAGAGTATTGCCCGATTGGGCTTCAAGTTGCAAGTTGGGCGATTTTTAAAGTGTTCTCGCTACCAAAATTTCAAATTGGGCGATACGCTACTTTTTGGGCTATTTTTAAATTATCTTCAGACTATAGCGCTACTTTCTTATTTTCATATATGAAATCACAAATTGTTAGTTTTATATAATACAATAAATGTTTTGCTTGTTGAGTATTCTATTCAGAATGAACAATAGTTTTACTAGATCTAACATATTCGATATTAGTTCAATTCTTGTTTTGATACTTTTTAATCTCCAGATCTGACAACACTGAACTTTTGTTGAATTTGTGCTGTGGTAATATTACTGATCGCGTTGCTATCTCAGTTAATATCTAGGCCTGATAGTTGAATAGAGCTGTGTGAATGTAAAAGTGCAAATTTATTAATTTTGTGTTACTACATTATTCGTATTAAAATAATGAGTAAGTACATTAAAAACTTCCAAAATCCATGACTTCCACATAAAGAAGTTAGCAAATGAATTAAAGAAATAAGGAATAATAGGGAGAAAGCATACTGTAAACGTTGTAATTATAAAGTCTTTTTCAGAGTACACAAAACTCACTTAAGAGGTCTCATCCCGGCGAAATTAAAATACCGCTAATTTTACAGTAATTGGCTAAAAAAGGTAATCGAAATGTGGAAAAAGAGCGCCCTAAACAATATCATTTAACATGAGACGCCGTTATCAAGACTCACTTATCTGCTTTCGATTTCGAGCCATTTTGAAATCGGCATTTATTTTCGCGTTTCTAAACGGCTGAAAACTGAAAGCCAGTAGGTGACTTGTCATAATGGTACCTCACGCAAAATAATATTGTCTAGGGCGCTCTTGTTCCACATTTCAATTATCTTTTATCTATTTGAAGATATCACATAATTGCTGTAAAATTAGCGGTATTTTAATTTTGTCGGGATGAGGCCTCTTAAGCAAACATGTTTCCTTGGCAATAAGAAAGATCGCTCATTTCATACTACCATCGTCTTCCCAGTTCATGGTTAATTAAAGTGTATAGTTGCAAAATAATTCATTTTTCCGTTTGGGTTACAAATAATTCAAATCCGCTACTTTTGTAGCACAACCTTGCTACTTTTTAATCTTCAAATCTTGCAACACTGATTGGGAATCGAACTCTTGGATATCGTGCACCAAACGTGTACACGCTAGCCAGTAAACCGCTGAAAAGTCCGAGAATACTTATGATAATGAGGGTGATTAAAAGACTAAAACAATATTTACACTTTTTCTTGTATGAAAACGTATTTTAACAGCGCCACAATTTATTTTATCTCCCAAGCAACTGTGAAAAGAAAAAAAAAGTATAAGATTTTGGAGAAAGAAAGAAATACCCTTTCACTTTCACTTTGTCACCTGTGCACTTAAGATATAAAAAGTCTTACCTGAACTTTCATCATCTTTCAAGTGTTTGTACACTGAGCCAGCTGAAAGACCGAAAAGCACCCAACACTAAAAGAACTACGACTACTGGTTTTCTCGAGGTGGTGTGCTTTTATTTATATATATACAGCCATTACACGCGGTCTCTTAACAAAGTATTCTTCCGGTCATTTAGGACCTCAATGTCATCTTCTTCCAAAAACAACAACAAAAAAAACTTTCAATATTTCGTGGCCTTAACAGTCTGGCATGCTTCTTTTCAGACTCATTTAGTTCCAATGACCTATATTTTAAGACTTCCCACACACACACTTCTGAGTCTCTACATATGTATACACAAGCGAAAACATCCAATGTCAAATCACTGCTACACAATGTTGACCAAACGGAGTACGTATGAATTGAATATAACCTTTCCTTCTCTCATTGGCCTTTGACGATATCTAATTAGATGACACGTAACAAAAGGAGGGAGTAAAAAAAAAAAAAAAAAAAAAAAAAAAAAAAAAAAAAAAAAAAAAAAAAGGTAATTGGCCCAGGAGGCACTCACAGACTATCTGTGTGTCTTGTAACCACAAATGTCATTGGAAATGCGGAAATACCTTGTACAGATGGAATGCTTGTGACAACATAATTTTCTCTCTCTACGTAACCGTTTTTGCTTGTTTACCCCAAAAATTATCTTGTTTCGAATGACAATTTTGCAATCACAACAGTTTCCATAAAGATTAAAGGGGGAAAAGTTATCATATAGCCTAAATTTAAAAGTGTATTTTAAGTTAAACCTTTACATTACGTATCACAATATTGGCAGTTTTGAAGTCATGCTTTACAAGTAGAATGTAAGTAACGGAGTATATGGCTCACTGTTAGGTAAAGAAAAGCAACAGAAGACACTTATATTAGTTAACAGTGTAATTTTTATATATAGAAAACATAAATAAATAACAATTACTTCCAGCAAAATAAGTCCTGTCAATTATTATTAATCTCCCACGTCTTCCGACATCTTGCGTTCCCTATGAGTTTTTTCTCAGGACACCGGAAGATTTTTTTTTTTTAAAGAAACATCCCGCTAAAAATGGCACGTCTAGTCACGCAAATAAAGATAGATCTCACTAATATGAATAGCCAGTGGCGTATTTATGAAGGTGGCTATCAGGTTCAAGCCTCCCCAAAAATATGTTATATGCACAACTTCATTATTTTTTTTTATTTTTTATTTTTTTCTGGGCTTTCGGCATCTATGGCCATTTAGCCTGTCACGTTTTGAGGAATGACATCCCTCGGCGAGCACACTATCTGGGGAAAGGGAAGGAAGAAAGGATTGGGGAAGGAAGGAAGCGGCCTGGGCGTATAAGTTAGGTACCACCCCGGCATTTGGCTGGTGTGAATGAGGAAAACCCAGGAAAACCTCATTCAGGGTGGCTGGCCTGAAAAAGCGTTTTACACTTTTTCGACCGAGTGCCCCCACCGGGAATCGAATCCGGGACCGCTCGCACCGAAGTGTCGGCACCCAAAAGGGAAAAACATAAATGCTTATTTACGTGATGTGCATAGATCCTCCCGAAACAAAATCTTAAATACTCCACAGTGAATAGCGAATACGGAGACTGACACCTGATAGGCTTCCGTATATGCGAAATACAAAGTTCATGGTTAGCATAGGCGGAGTGCAGAAAAGTGAAAATTTCACCATTCAGCATCAGTGCCGGATTTAGGTTTGATAGGGCACTAAGCTATTGAAAGGGGCCCTTTATACGTCAAGCTTTCTTTTCCAGCGACAAAATGTCGCCGTTTTTTCAAATTTTAATATATGTTATATATGCTAATTTATAGATCTAATGGATATCTAAATGGAGACAAGGGCCCATTACAAGGAGAGCTGGGAAACCTGGACTCCATTATAAGCGGGGCTGGATAACAAGGGCCTCATTACAAATGGGGGTAAGAAATACAGCCCTATTACTTGCCTCATAAAAACCTAGTACATAACAATACAAAACACCATTGTTGTATGTGCGTTTTATCTTATTTGCTTTTTCTTGTTATTTGGAAATTACATTTCAATCATTTTTTCTTTCTTTAAATATTTTTGAACCCCAAGGAAATGGAGCCCTAAGCTACAGCTCGTTTAGTTTATACGTAAATCCGGCACTGTTTACCATGCAACGTTGCTATCTAATGTCACAAAAAAAAAAAAAAAAAAAATCGATTCTGAAGAGACTATATTGCAGTATTTTCCGATGCACATTTTAGTTGTTTTAGTATAGTTAAATACTGTCACGAACGCGGATTTGTTGTTAGACATTCCGCTGTGACTTTCATAGTGCAACGGTATGCTACGGACTGTGTATCAGCAACTAAGCAATTCATCGAGACGGGAACATATAGCTTCGATGCTGCCGTCCCCGTTAATCCCCCTTACTCATTCATTCATACTCAGCAACTAAGCAACATCCGAGAGAAGCTGACACAACTGGCGGTGCGTGAAAATAAGACACTTACAGCGGAAATGAGACATCGAATTCACCAACACAGTGTACTATGGGTTCTCACGTAGTTTCTCAAAGAAACAAAATAATTTTTACGTATTTCGAAATTATTGATTTTCAATATAGAAATTAAAAGAGACAGACCTATCCACTTCCAGTTTTGGTAGAGCGTTAAGTATATCTGTATTCTAGCTATCTCTCATAGCTTTCGGGGATAAAATATTGATACCAAAAGTAATTTCAGTCTAATATTTATATTTTAATTAGGAAAGTAGGTGGAATCTATTCTTGAAACGCTGAGTCCTCACAAAAAGAATTATATTTTCTCCTTGCTAAAGTAAATATTATTCCAATTGGATTTAAGCTTCTGAAATTATTAGCGAAGAGTATGTATAAGATAGATATATTATTTCGTTACTAAGTGTACAATAAGATTTGTAAGCTATCACAATGTAGCAAAGGTGACCTTTTCTTGCTTATTTCATTTTTTTTTTTTTTTTTTTTTGTTGTTGTTGTTAAATTTCAAAATTCCAATTACATGAATGGATGACTGACACGTGTGACCTTATCTCTTGATTTTTAATGATGTGACCTTTCCGTAGATGAGAGTAATTCGAGGAAGTGATTGAGAAACTCATGAAATACAAGTACGAGGGCTATCCAGAAAGTAGATTACGTTTTCGTCTGTGTCCGCTAGGGGCGGGGCTAGCGCGGCCATCTTGAGGTCAGAGCGTTGCGCAGCTCAGTCGGCATCTAGCCGTGCTAGTGAGAGGTTCGTGCTGTGCTCCGTTAAGATACTGTGACGGTTTGAAATGTCTGCGTTAATTGAAAATCCCGCGAGCTGCGAGGTGCGTGCAGTAATAAGGTTTCTGACAGCAAAAAACTGTAAACCGATAGAAATCTATCGGCAGCTGTGTGAAGTGTATGGGGACAACATTATCACTGAAGGTGGAGTGCGACAGTGGGTCATAAGATTTAAAAATGGCCGAACCAATGTTCACGACGAAGATCGAAGTGGGAGACCCAGCAAAGTGACTGCCGAACTTGTCGAAAAAGTCGATGTTAAAGTCCGTGAAAATCGAAAGTTCACAATAACGGAACTTTCTTTGAGTTTTCCACAAATTTCGCGAAGTTTGTTGCACGAAATCATCAGCGAAAAGCTTGGTTACCACAAGTTTTGTGCAAGATGGATTCCAAAAATCTTGACAGAGGACCACAAAAATCAGCGAATGGCTGCAGCGTTGCACTTTTTTTACGCCTACGATAAGGATGGTGACTCTTTACTCGATCGCATCGTTACTGGTGACGAAACATGGGTGAAACACGTGAACTGTGAAACGAAATTGCAATCAATGCAGTGGGGGCACACAGGTTCTCCCCAAAAACCCAAGAAATGCATGCAAACAATGTCGGCAAGGAAGATGATGGCGACTGTTTTTTGGGACAGAAAAGGTGTGATTTTGGTGGACTTCCTGGAAAGAGGCACTACAATAAACGCTCAAAGGTATTGCCAAACTCTGCAAAACCTCAGAAGAGCAATTCAAAACAAGCGCAGAGGAATGTTGAGCTCTAAGATCTTGTTGATTCACGACAACGCCCGGCCCCACACGGCAAATGTCACGCGTGAAGTTCTTGAATCTTTTCAGTGGGAGTTGTTTCCTCATCCGCCGTACAGTCCCGACCTGGCACCGAGCGACTTCCATCTATTCCCAGCAATGAAGAAGTGGCTGGCTATGCAGCGTTTTGATGACGACGAACAGCTGCAAGAAGAGGTAACGAAGTGGTTGAAGTCGCAGGCGGCCGAATTTTTCGACGAAGGAATTTCCAAGCTCGTACATCGCTACGATAAATGCCTTAATTTGAATGGTGACTATGTCGAAAAGTAGTATTTGTGTGTGGCTTTCATCTGTATATAATAAAATTTGTTTCCTATACTTTGTTGATTTTTTATTCCAAAACGTAATCTACTTTCTGGATAGCCCTCGTATTAAACGGAAGTATTACCATAACTTTCCTCTTTCTTTAAGTTCATTAACGCATGGATCAAATATTTGGTTGATTGTAAGATAGTAGTTTGTTCTGGGGTGAATATTATTTACTTAACCCATGTCCTTTATATTTCTGCAGTTTTGCTTGACTAATCATCATTTCTACGTAAACCAAGATGAATGTGGTTAGCTTTAAAATTGCACCTTTCACTAATGAGTCATAACATAGTAGAAATTGCTACATAATTATGCATCCATTGTACGAGATTAATATTTCCAAAGTTCAATTTCATTAATTTTTAGTGCTTTATCCAGTCTTCTCGATTTCGGAGTGGAACTCTAAAGCTCTAGGTGGAGACCATACTTATACGCTATGTCTATACCTAGTGGCGTATTTACGATTTTGGTTCGGGGGTGACTTTGCTAACTTTTTGGGGGGGGGCTTTGAATGAAAGTGTGAAAATTCTGCAAGATATTTCATATACTTTACTATAGTAAGTAAGATTTCGGGGGGGCTTAAGCCCGGAAGCCCCCCTCCCTAAATACGCCACTGTCTATACCTTCAAAAGATTTTCTCCTTCAACCTTGTCTAACACGTTTGGATAGAATACTATTATTGACGAACGCGATCTTGAGACTTATGTTTTTTAAGAAAACGTAAATATAGCTTAGTAATCAAGGAACCCGGTTTTCAAATGCTGCACCCATCTATTTAGTTGAGAATCATGAGTAACGATTTCCAATTTGTTCTGTTCTATCAGCAGAATTATAGGGTGGTGTCTCAAAGTATTGGCCTTAGCTGACTACTTTCCACAGTATACTTCTATACTTCATTGTTACCTCTCACTAGTATAGAAGGCTCATTTCGCTGTATTTTAAAATCTTGAAAAAAGAAATAAAATTGAGGAGTTTATGTAATTTACATCACACTAGATATTGATAGAGTGACCTCACAAACATCCAAAGCCATAAGAATCGACGATGCAAGAGGTACGAGTTTCTTATTCATTATACCCAGCAGAAGATATTTTTGCAGAAAGGGACTCCGAGAAGAAAAAAAAAATCCGCAATAGAACCGGGATAACAAATATATAAATCGATTCCCGGGAGAGTGGAATCGTTGTTAGTGAATCAAGGTTTAACAATTACACTTTCAAAATGGCATGCCGATTGGGGTCCTTTTTACGGCACTGCAAAATCGAACAATTAAGATCATACGTGCTAACCAGCAAAGTAAGAAAGGAAAATTGCCTCTCCATGTTTTTACCAAATTGTCATACTAAAAAGGTGTTCACCATTCGGGATAGGGCACGGGAAGCGCAACAGCAGGTACCAAGTAATGTTCCACACTTACTGGACTTTGACATATAGAAAAATATAGAAGATAATGTAATTAGCACAACGCTATTGTAAATAAAACACTGGACTGCAAATGAAAAAGAAAAAAATGGGAACGTTCTAAACACCTCAAACTCAAATTATGTCATCATAAAAACACAAATTTAATAATCTCTATCGAAGTGGAAATGGCAGGAAACCTGGTTCTTAGTTTGGTTTGTTCAATAGCTTTTTTTTTTTTTTTTTTTTTTTTTTTAAGATTTTGCCCTAATGTTACGTAAAAGAATTACTGTTACTCTTATTTATTTAGGAGCTTACGATACAATAACTCTCGGTAGTTTTTCTCTTTGATTTTACATTTAAAAAAAAGTATTTCGACAGAAAAATCCATTAGTAAAGAAACAGCACCTTTAACTTCCGAATTCGTTCCTGTCAGTGTTTCTCTGTTTCTAACATAAGTGAAAAAAATAAATAACTAAAAAAGATTAAATAATATTTAAAAAAACAAAAGTCAAGAAGTAAAACCATTAAGTGGAACTAAATCGTCTTAAATTGAATGTAGAAACTGTTCTTTTTCTTCTCCATTTTACATTTATTATCATTTAATTATCAATTATGAAAATTTCTCATTGGCCTTTCACTTCTCGAAAAAAAGAAAAAGAAATAATTATTTTGAGTGTATATAGCTTACAGACTGTTGAGAAAACAATTCAAAAATTCTTCTCTAACATATATAGGACATGAACTACAGATATCCACCGTTACCTGGTCGTCCGTTAATGAATTGACTTCATTAGCGAATTCGGCCGAGACATCTCTGTAGCTATTTATTTCAAAAATCTAAATTCAAGAATTCGCTTACATGTATGACATATGGGCTATAAATAGACTCTGTTAAAGTCGCTGTTATCCGTTAACCCTCTAGCGGATTTACTTCATTAACGAATTCGGTCGATATAATCGCCCTAGCTATCAATTGCAAAAACAGAATTCAGAAATTCAGTTAGATGTATGAGATATTTTGTGTAAATAGACACCGTTAAAGTCGCCGTTATCCGTTAATCCGTTAACAAATTAACTCCATTTACCAACTCGCCCGAGACATCTCTTTAGCTATTTATTGCAAAAACAGGATTCAGAAATTCAGTACATGTATGAGATATAGGGTGTAAATAGACACCGTTCAAGTCACCGTTATCCGTTAATCCGTTAACAAATTAACTCTATTTACGAACTCGGCCGAGACATCTCTCTAGCTATTTATTTCAAAAATCTAAATTAAAGTATTCGCTAACATGTATGAGATATGGGATATTTATACGCCTTATTCATTAATCCGTTAAAGGGTTTACAACGATAATGTATTTTATATATTTAGTTCGTAATCGAGCAGCAGTGCTCAAGCATTTTGCCATAAATTACAATTTTAAAATGCCCATGAAGGTTTAATAGATACAGCAGCATTATCGTAGCTATCTTTTACGTTGAACTATAATGCTATCTTTTAAAAAGAAAAAGAAAAAAAAATAAAATCATGGATCTGAGATATAAATAAGAAGTGTTTGTGGTTCACGTTAAGTCAAAGCTACTGATCTACACTAACTGTATCTACCTTCCCGTTAGGTTGATTCAGAATTCGATTTTTCGGTTTGAGTAGCATCCCTTTCATGAATTAAATTGTATGAGAGTGGACCCACACAGGGGCGGCGATTAGGGGGGCAAGCGGAGGCAGTTGCCCCTCACTTTTTTGAAGTGACTCCTTAATATGTAGCCCTATAATTTAATTTGGAAATGTAAAAATTTTGTATGTATTATTGGTTCATAGAGAAAAATGGTGCCATATGATATTTGACGCTGCGTGAGTACGTATTGGTTATTTGTCTTCCCGTACATTTAAGAAAGCTACCGGAATTGTATTTTAATCACAATTCAAAGCGATTAATATTGCAATTGCGTATTTCTTTATATGTCGTAGCATATGCTTGTAGTATTTACTATTTTTCATTTTCTAAGAGTAATAACATACACTTCATGCCATGTATGGAATTAAAAATATAAGTTGTTCTTTAATCCCCAGCTTCAATATAACTTTTACAAAACAAGCGCCATTATTCATTATTATGGTTAATATTATTCTTTCTTGGTATTTGTTTGTTAAAAAAAATTGTTATTAAATAATCTGATCCAGGGGCGTAAATAAGTGCCCCCGAGACATTGCGGGGGGCCCCAAATCATGAAGTGGGATGTAGAAAAGGGGCCCTACTCCACGCTGTCTGCGTTGAGGCCCCCAAACCTTTAGTTACGCCACTGACCTGAGCACACAATTTTCCAGACAGGATTTTTTAAGATGTTTATGAGCAAGGAATCTAATCTCTTCTTACATCTTCGTTGTTTAAGAGTTGAGTTGATTTTGAGTTTAACGTCCCGTTCAGCAGCGAGGCTATATGAGATGTGGACCTACTGATTAACGTGGAATCCGAACCACATGAGCTCCCGCCGGGAATCGAACCCGGGCCTCCTTCGTTGTTTAAGAGTGCCTACGTTGCTTTTGTCAATTTACTTAATAAAATATGAAATAACTGAAAAACATAGTATCCTATTAGTTATACAACCTTTTGTCAAACGAAGTGTTAGGAACAACCAGAAAACCTAACATTGATATACAAATATTCAGATCATGTCTTGCCCCCACTTTTAATGTCCAATCGCCGCCACTGAACCTACATCATAACGTGTGATCCGAACCACATTAGATTCGATCGGGAATAAAACCCTAGTCTCCCGTAGCAACCAAAGTTACGTATTCGAAATACCATATACACATGTAGTACTAAGTATTTATGACTTCATTGCACAGATATCCACTAGTGCAATTCAATTAATATTCATGTTTAACTACCAAAATATTTCTTCAATGACTCAAGTGGTTGAATCCTGTTTGCCTCACTAAATATATATTACGAGTAGTGTGATAAGCTACTATGGAACGCAGTTGCTTAAAAGCATTTTCCAGTACCATCATCCTGAACGCATAAATCGACTTAGAAAACTCAATGAGAAACAACATTATTTAAAATATATTTTCTTCTCGAACACCCAGTGCACCAAGGTCAGTACAAAACAGGTATGTTAATGTGGCTGTATAATAATATTGTGTAATCATCCAACGAGTGAAGGCAATAATCTTTCATAACCTTGTGAAGGTCAATCTTAAAAGGAGAAAAAAGAAACATTGACATAAGTATGTCAAATTAGGACCTAGTCCCGTGTAGACTGCGATCATCAATCTGGACATACTTCTCAATATTAAATGATAAAAGTATGTATTATTATGTTGTTTTATTAGCATCACGCAGTGGGCCTATAGGATTATATTACCAGTATATCCGTCCGTTGTTCTACACGATAATTCTTGCACGAAAGCTTTTTTTTTTGGGGGGGGGGGTAAGAGATAAATAGATTGATCATGTCGGTCGAGTTATTTAATGGAGTCAACATGTGAACATCTTCACGGTAACGGTGACAATAACTGTCGTTCTCCATATCCGGTTTGCAATAATTATATAACATTCCCTAGTTTCTATGCAACCTGCATAGTAGTATAGAAATGTTGTTTGCGTATAATAATAGAATATAAAATTTCGTGATCTTATATTTTGGAAGATAAAATATGCCTAAATAACCAAAAAGTGGATGGACTTGATTCCTTTATGTACTGAATATGAAATATGCCCAAAATAACCAAAAGTGGACTTGAATTCCTTGTGTACTGAAGATGAAATATGTCCAAAATAACCAAAATGGACTAGATTCCCTTGTGAGTAGACCACAACGGGCTAAAGAAAATGACATACTTGAGACTAATAGCAGAATAGTTGGATTATTTACCGTAAAGTCTTACATTTCATGTATTACTGAGTAAAATCAATGCTTTTCTATGTTCAGCATATTTAGTGTTCAGAGTACAAGGGAATGAAGTCCAATTATCAAAGCTGAGAGAAAAAAAGACAAAGTATGTATGGTACCCTAAAGTACGTGGGAAACTTGACACTGTTTTTTCATATTTATAAGAGATATTTACAATATCTGGAAATAAATGTTCATTCTCTGAAACAAACTTAAAAGCAGAGATCTTAAAGATAAAATACGCCCAAAATAACCAAAAGTGAACCTGATTCCCTCGTGTGCTGAAGATAAAATATGCCAAAATAACCAAAACGTGGATGGACTTGATTCTTTTATGTACTGAATATGAAATATGCCCAAAATAACATAAAATGGACATGATTCTCTTGTGTACTTAAGATGAAATATGCCCAAAATAACCAAAAAGTGGACTTGAATTCCTTGTGTACTAAAGATGAAATATGCCCAAAATATCCAAAACTGAACTTGATTCCTTTGGGTACTGAAGATGAAATACGCCCAAGATAACCAAAATGGATTAGATTCCCTTGTGTGTAGACCACAACGGGCTAAAGAAAATGACATACTTGAAACTAAATTATCATTCACAGTTTTGAAGAAAATCGAGAAAAACAAATTCTTTTTGCATCTAGAAATGTGTATCTTTCGTTGACAATAATAACTGGATTTCTGTCGTTCTGCGTAATTCCTATTCTGCCTAATCTTTGGAGAAAGGGATCTTTGGATTCGATAGAATGTTAATAGATATAATTCTTTTCCCGACGCTTGAAGTTGCTTTCGGATCTCTTTGTCTTTTATTTTATATAGTATCATTTCAGCGTCCCTGAAATTAAATGAGCAACTGTAGATCACTATTATTTTACAGACGAGTATATCTACAGGATATCTGCTGGCTGTCTAGAATCTCATCGATGTATATTTGCGATGTATAAAGCTTCGCTGATTGTGCTTAATTGTAGTTTCATGTACAGTATAAATTATGAAGAAACATATTAGACTTCTAGCTTTTATAATGATTTTATTTATATACCTATCTTAGTTCTGAGCCTTGGATCGGACTATAAATCCTACTCTAAACAAATTCACTTAAGCATAAACAATTTTAAAAATGTTAATAGTTACAAAATGGAACGTAATGCAGTAACGTGACTTTTTTCAATGTGCCATAGAAGGCAATACATGTTCTATGGCTGATAAAGTATTCGCAACTTAAGATAACTTCAAATCTAAGGAATGGTTGCGTATAACGTAACAGCCCATGTACATTGTAAACGGTAGCGTGTAGCATGACTCACTAATGCAAATTTTAAACGATATAGTTACAAGTGTCTTAGAGTGAGATATTAAATGATATTGAGCTAAAAGACACCACCTTCTCTTGTGTAGCCTAAGTAATGCCAACAGTGCCAATATAGTTGAGTATAGATTAATTAATTAGTTATGAGCTGAAACTAAGCTTCATTCGTTATTTATTTATTTATTTATTCATCATTCATCTGCATGTCCTTTGTCTGCTCTCTAACTTACACTATAGGATTTGCCGATATTTAGGTATTTACTATTTGTTGAGAGACTTACAAGAGGATGGATGATTAGTGGACGTCTTCCTCCCTCTGAGGTGGACATGCACCGTCCCAACCTGCTTTTATTTTTTATTTTCGGTGTTTTGTTTATATTTTTATGTTTATATAGAAAATCTGTATTTTAAAAAAATCCACACCATTTTTCTACGTTTTTAGTAATTGATTTGGACTGTGTTTTATATTTTTTGTTTGTTTTTCATTTCCACATTTGATTTTAGGGACATATGGAAGTTTTGGTCGACATATGGTCGATAGCAATATAAGTTTTGTGTTCCTGGCAATCTTTCCTTTGACCAAGCCGGGTCCATACTGATTCATCGATGGCAGAGTATGTATAAGATTGTTAAGGTTGTTAAGGCAATAATGCTAGTTTTGTCTGCGAACGTTCCGGTGTGAGGTTGCGGCGATCAAACGTATTTTTTCAATTTATTACGTATTAAAAAAAAAAAAAAACTCAACTCAGTCGTCGAGTTCCGAAACGGCTCTTGTCCATTTTATATTAAATCCCAGAAAACCGAGAAAAACTGTAGAACCGATGCGTTTTGTAGAACTGGAAATATTTGAGGATGTTCAAGTTTTGCACATGAACACATTGAAGTACTCCCAGTTCTACAAAACATGCAGATCCTACATTTTTCTTTTTTTAAAAAGTTTTCTGGGATTTGCTGTACATGGACAAGAGCCGTTTGGGAACTGGACAACTCAATTCATGGGTAAATCTTCTTTAAACTTCTTGGCCCTGGACGTTTCCCGAAAGAATTCCAAAACAAAAAAACAATTAGGATGTTTCTAACCATAAAGACAAGTATTGTTATTCCAGTGGTTCTCTACCTCGTTAATAAAGATAAGGATATTATTGAAAGTACCTAAGCGTCCGAATAGGATTAAGCTATACCCATTTCCAGTACCAATAGTACCAATAGCAAAGCTAATCCCATTTCGAAATTAACAAAGTAATTACACAAACTGCTGGACAATTTAAACACATTAGAAAACTAACAAATGCTACATGGTTGGAGGAAATGATCGATGAAAAGTAAGCTAAGAAGCTATTTAAATTACACTGCATTAGACGTCACCGTAGAACCACACCGTCTACTGAATGTTAATCACAAAGTAATTTCGTGTTGGGATCTCCCGAACCGCCACTGATGAGGAGATTAAACCATAGCAGATCAACATGTCGTAGAAGTTGACCAGATTAGAACTAGAAAGTAAAGCGAACTACTTACAACCCAGTCACTGATTCTTATTTTCAGATTGCCCACGCTCCCGAAATTTATAAAGGGTGGGTAGATATTATCGACTCCTACATTTCTAGTTCTCTTCGTTGTTTTAAATGTCAGCATTTCGGCCACACTAGCATGTCGTGCAGTGCGGCTGCTGGTATTTTTACGAATTATAGTCAGAAAATCCATGGTGGGGATCTCTGTATAATATCCAAATTCTCTTGTGTCAATTATCATTGTGATAATTCTGCTTGGTCTAGAGATTGTCCACTCTTTCAAAGAGAAAAGGATATGTGTGAGCTTTAGGGGTGCACAAACCATTTCTGCAGCCGATGTGAAACGTTCTCTGAACAAGAAGCCATACAAATGAGAGAGAATGTTTTTCCCTATCGGAAATTATTATATTGTATGCTAACTCAGTCAAAGTTATCTTACGGTTGTACTGCTTGTCTACTCGTTCCCCTTCGTTAAAATTACTTTACACTGTACACCATTTGGGCATTAGCCTAGCTACCGATGCTTTCCGTACTAGTCCTGTTGTTAGCCTTTATGCAGAAGCAAATGAGCCATCAATCATTGTGTGAGATCTCTCAGAAATTTTACAGCCCATGTATTTTCGACCACTACACGCTCATGGGAATCGTGCTTATGAAAGTATGTAGTAGCTAAGGGCAGAAAACTCACCTAATACTACTGCTTGTAAACAGCTTATTGAAACTGTATGAAGCTTATTCTTTTAACTTGTAGCGGTAATATTTAAATTTTTAGCGAAGTGATTTCCCTTAAGAGCCGCCAGTGCAATATAACAAAAAAAACATATATGTATATTTACTCCATCTATGCGTAAGTACATGATGAAAGAAAAAATCAAGTAAGACCATATATTTCTTGACTTTTTTCTTCCTTTGTGCTTTCGCCTAGGTTAAGTAAATTGAATGGTACTTTTAAAACTTTCTGTTTGAATAAAATTAAGTTTTTTGTGTGTTAGATGTCACGCTCAGATGATCGTAATAATAATTATTATTATTATTACAAAGTGGATCTCGTTACGATGTCACTTTTAAAAAGGGAGTTTTTGTTTATAATAGGGACTGAACTGTAAATTTTAAATAATTTTCACTGTCTTTCCTTTCTCCCATAGATTGTCGAGGGAAAAGAGTAGAAGAAGAAGAAAAATAAGGAACCATGACTACAAGGAAAAGATACCGTACGGTGGAGAGGACAAAATAATAAAAGAAATGTTGCCTACTAAAATTATTATTATTTTCACCTCAAGAAATTTCGCTTTCATTGTACATCTAAAAATAAATGTTTTCCTCCGAAAAGACTCTGCCTACCACTAAAAGTAGATAGAATAAATAAATGAAAACTGTGATAAATGCTCAGAATCGAATGTAGACTATCTTCAACACGCCATTCTTTCTTATTTGTTGGGGGCGCGGTGGCTCAGTGGTAGAGCGTTCACCTCCGGTGCTTGGTGTCCCTGGTTCGATCCCAGCTCGCGCCGTGTGGACTTTGTGGTGGACAAACACCGTGCTCGGGGATTTTCTCGGGGTTCTCCCGTTTCCTCCCATTTTCTTCATTCCACCCTTTCACTCATTCCTCATCATCACCGTCTCCTTTAGCCTAACCGGCATAATCGTGGGACGTAAAACTGACAGATTTCATTTCATTTTCTTATTTCTTCCTCGGGTATCGGGCTAAATATGACTGTTAGCGTTGACTTTGGAGATCTTGATATGGCTGTATGGTTCACTGGCTGATCCACAGAGAAGGTACTAGGGCGACTTCCCACCACCATAGGTTTACATTTTTATATACCTATGTATAAACTATTGCATTCGTTTATTCTGATTTGATGTAAAACTCCGTATTTCAAATTTTATATTAATCATCCAGGAGGTGATCCACCCCCTCCAAACGTCTCTTTTTGGATACTCTAATAGTACATGGAGGAATCCAGAAACTAGTGTGTAAATATTGACATGTTAAACTAGAGGCATTTAGTACTGAGACATTTAGGTACTCTAACTTATACAACAATATTTCTATCAGCTTTCTGTAAAGCTTGAATACGACTAAAGCTTGAATACGAATAATCCCACATTGGATGCTTATGTGATTTTCACTCCGAGGCCAAGTAAGTTTATGGTGGATAACATCGTGTCCGTGTTTTGTTTGGGGGGTATTCCCGTTCCCTTCTACATTCTCATTCCATCAATTCTTCCATCATAATTAATTTTCCTTAATCATCCGTTCTCTTTAGCATAAAGAGCACACTTGCTGAAACTGAAAGATTTTTTTCTGAGTTTTCACCTAATGTATTTTTAGTGTTCTCTTTGGCTAAAAATGTAATATGCCCAACACATCCCTCAAATTTACTTTTGAACAGAGTATTTTTATATGTTGGTACGTCTCTGGCATATAACTTTTCTTTTTATCTCTGTCATATTTCTGAAATGAACTTCTACTTTATATTTTGCCATATTTCTGAAATCTATCTGTGCGTTAAACTGTATTGTATGCCTGCTACTCTCTGAAATCTACTTCAGTACCTGTTATATCTCTAAAAACTATTTATTTAATCAAGTTGTAAGAAATTAGTAAGGAAGGCAACTATTTGCGAGATATATTTTGGTCGGCATGGTCGCAGAATCCCACATTGGATGCTTAACATGCAGCACTTAATATCAAAGCCAAACACTTCATTTTCTGAAGTAATAAATGGCGGTTATTTGCTCTCAGAAACATGAAAAGTATAAACTCTTTCCTCTTTTCTTTCTAATTTTGTACAGCCACATTCATGAGAAGAATACATTATATTGTATGACCCACAACAATTTATAAAAATGAGTTTGTGAGTACTAAGTGCTCAAATATCAAATATTAATAGCTACGGGGTCTGTTCAAGAAATATAGGAACCTCATTCACAATATATATCAAGATCTCAATATTCATCATATTCATCAAATATGATCCTTTTACGTCAATATACCGTTGTCACAGCTTCTGGCATGCTTGGTACACTTCTTGGAAGTCTGCAATTAGAATCTGCTTCAAATACTGTGCCGAAGCTTCTTTAACTCTACCCACTGTCCAATAATAGTGGCCTTTCAAGTCTGTTTCATCCGAGGGAAGAGAAGGAAATCGGGTGGGCCAGGCTTGTAGGGAGGGTGAGACAGCGTGGCTAGAATCTCCTTTACGCAAAGCGACGTGTGAGTTGCCACATTGTCTTGATGGAGAATCCAGGTATCGATCATCTTTCTTCCTTTAACTTTTCAGCATCATAAAAAACGACCGCACACAGTTTTTCAATTGTGAGTTGAACCTTGATTCATAACACCACAAAACAACTGCTCATTCTCTACGCTCTGCAAAGGATCAGTGGCAATAGAGTCTGATCACGTTGCATCTTTAACGTCAGCCCATGTAAACCACCCTCCTCTTCTTCCTCTAGACTAGAGACAATCAGTCTCGATACTTTCTGGATAAACCTTGTATTTCAAAATTTGAGATCATATCGTAAAGACAACATACGAGTACCGTATATCAATTGCCTTTTATTTTCCGACTTTGAGTATGTAATTTAATCGCTTGATACCTAATAACAAAAAAAAAAAAGTTTTTTCCTCGAAAGTTGGAAAGTTGGGCATACTCTCTCGAACTTCAACATCTTATGAGGTGGACTAATATTCAAGGTTTACAAGAAGTTGATAAAAATATCGTCGTACAAGTAGATGAAATGCATTAGCAGTACGTACTTTCATATTAACATCTCAAAACTTGCGCACTTGTTTATGGATTATTCCACCATATCCATCATACAGTTACACACCAAAAAACGGCAAGTGTCAACGTTTAAACGATCAAATTTTATCCGGAACATCCCCTCCTCCATAGAATAAATACTGTCCTGAAGTGAGAATTCACGCTGGGGCTTTCTTATTTTTTTAAAGCACTTGACAATCATGAAAGAAGAAGGGTTTGGCACTGTCGCTTCGGACGCTTACGAAAATATGATTTACCGGAAGTAAAAGCAGGAAATAATCAAAGTAGAGAAACAATGTTACAGCACAGTGATCAGAGTAATACTTGTCAACCTGTCTCTTTAACAATCCTTTCCTTCTACTAGGACTACGTTTCCTGTTAGTCTTTCTAATTTTCGTTCATTTTCTGTTTAGGATGTCTAATTTTTTTAAACTATAAATATTCACCGTCCACTACCACTATTCAAGTTACCGAGAGAAATAAATGATCTAAAATATTGTTCTGTTCATGTGTTTATAGGCGGAACACATGCTCTATAGCATTGGCTATAGAGCACTGGGTGGTATTCTATGTGCCCGATGCGTTACTCTACAGAACACATAATTCTAATCGCATTACCTAGGCTGCTGACATTATGGTATAGGCTAACCAAAGTGTCGTAACCTATCACAAGGTAGCCAAAGTTATTTGCAGAAATAATATTGTAGCAATACTACTATATATACATAAGTTGTACCCACCTAGATCTAGCATGCATTATAGCCAAATCTGGATTAGTAGGACGTGGGTAACTGAGAAACCTCTAATTTTGGGTAAATCATGCTTCAACTTTACCTCTATAACTGAGACATCAGTTTTTTTTAGCCTGTTAAGTAAGAAACTCAATAACTGACATACTTCTGTAAGTGGGATTATGTTGAAAGTCCCTAGCGATCCCGATTATCCAAATTTGAATATACTATTGACGGTGAATTCACAAAAAATAATTAAGGTACTTCTTTGTAATCTTGAATTTCACCTCTGTACAAGTGCGAAGGTTTTTCCATGTAGTTTTGCCTTCCCAATTTTCAATCGCTTACTCGTAAACCGAGGCTTCTAATATTATTTTATCCAGTTATTTCGATCGATATATTTGAATAATCTTTAACTACATGAAAGACAAAATTCACAGATTCACTCATCATCAGGACTTCAAACCCGACGAGATACTAACTTAAAGTTTTATGTAGAATTGTTGTCCTTGACCCCTAAACTGTGAAAAAGATGGGTTTTGAGAAATATCATCTCATAAATTGTTTGTTTGAATGTTTTTCCCTCTGTTCATCAAATTTCCAAAAGTGTTTTGCGTAAGAATCTCGAATATTGCATTTGTAAACAAAGTGGACTGTGTGGGGTGGAGTTGAACTAAAAATTCAGTCTAACGGATTGCATGATTTTAAATAAAGTCCCCGCTTTGAGGTGCGTGAACACAATATTTGATGTAATTCTGGTAAAATGAGAATTATTTAGGACGGTTTGTGTGAGGATTTCACTCAACTCACAGGAAAAGAAAGAAAAAAAAAGAGAGAAAGGAATATAGGCTATATCTTTCAAATGTTTTCCACAAAACTAGACTTCTCTTGCTAATAGCATGCACTTCTGTTAATTATTACAGTATTGAAGAAGGAATACTCAATAGATAAAACTGTTTCCTTGAATTTATTATATGGTAGCATTATATGCAAATTATTGTAATCAAACAAATGCTGAACAGGAAATTTACAGTAAGAAATAAATTAATACACTTACATGATTGTTCACTCATTAGAAAATTTTACTGGAATTTATGAATGGGCTAATTTTACAATATTAATATAAACATGTCCTAAGATACAGTTTATAAGTTCTTATATATATATTTCTATATAAGTTTTCTCGATATGCAAATTTTATTATCGTATCGTAACAGAAACACAATAATGCGGAACCTAACGAGGAAATATGTTCAGTAGCATTAAGATTAGAAGAAATATAGGAAAAATGTAGACATTACATCACCCACCAAGTTAAAAAGCATTCACAAAACTGTATATTTGTTCATGTTTGCATTATAATATATCATAATATGTATAAATCGAAAAGATGGGTTTTCCTGTGATACGAGCGTCATTATGAATCGAAAATAGAAGTTTGCTTTTAGTAATCTCATGTGACAACTTCTAAGAAACAAAAACATTTGGGTATTGCGAGATGTCGAAAATCGACACCATCGAAAATTAGTCAGATAATAATCCAAAGTACCGTTTGAAAAATACAACTTATGGCATCATTTCGTATGCCAAATGATGATCCCTTCACGATATTTGCATGGTGCAAAAACTTCAGAGGTTTATGTCCATTCATTTAAAATTTACAAAGGCATGTCAAGATAAATGGCCCATTTTGTATATACTGACATTACCTGACAACAAAACGAGTTACAAGGTATTTGTTGCAATTGGATAACACACTCATGTTATTACTACACTCATGTTATGTGAAATTTCAGTGTCTTAAAGAATGAGCAAATAAAGAGCTCCCTACAAGTAAAGAAACATTTAAAATTACTATGATTAATAATACTATCAATCATAATTTTAATACAATTCCCTAGTATGAAGCACCGTAAGACTTACGATAGCTGAAAATGATTATAATTCCGAGGTTTGTAAGTTTTAATGTCAGAGGCGGATCTACGAGACAAAACCTGTGGGAGAAGAGGGCAACCAGAGCCCAGTCTTTGATATGTATATCATGAGTTTACTATAAACTTGCATAAATATATAAATAATAGCTTCAATTATTTTTGTCACTCAAAAAACTCGGGTGGAAGGGGGCTTAGGTCCCCCGGCTCTGGGCTAGATCTGACACTGTTTAATTCCACTTGTGACTACAACAAAAGGCTGAATTGGGTTTCCGTTAGGCTATTTTAATCAGCCGAAATATTGTAAGGCCTAACATTTAAACAACAATTTAACTAGCTAGTTTTCATCCCATCGAAGCAAAGCTCGTCTTTTTGTTAATCTTTTTGTTTCTATATAAACTAACAAGCTGATAATTTGTAATATATTTTCAACAAAGTTAATCATTCTATTATCTCTAAACGAGCATAATTCACGTTTGTTTTCTATAGTAAGAACAAATTCAGTTTATAACTTCTTCTACTTTTTACTTCTTTTTTTTAAAAAAAAAATATGTTTCATTTCCTAGTTTGCTGATTTTAAAGTTTTATAAAATATTATCCAGAAAATGTGTTGAATTAATAAGTGGCAGTGTCATGTGAACACCATATAAAGAAATTTATCTTGAATGGGGTGTTATTTTCTCAAATTGAATATTGAAACCGGAAATTGTAGTAGATTTGTAGCATTTGCTGGTTTCAGTAGAGAGATTAGAGTGGAGATGGAATATAACTCTGGAATGCTCAATAGACTGCAAGAAACAGCTTCTCGCTATCTATTGCCTTTATGCTCTATAGCGATTAATGGTTTATTTCTATCACTTCTGGTCTAAATATCATATTTATCAATGAACTTGGTTTCTTATGTATGACCATCTTCATCCTGACCAAAATTTATGATGGTTCGTGAAATAGGTGTTGATATTTTCTTACCGGGCAGAGTAAAGATATAAAGAAATTTTTGTAAATCCAACTCCTTATGAATGCTGAAAATATTGTCTGTATTGATGTTGTTAGATTCCAACTCGACACTTCCGTGACATTAATTTATTTCCAGGAAACATTAATCAAAGATAAACCTCAGATCAAGACTATTTTAGAGCTGCAAGATCATAAATAGTTAACAGAATTCACTAAATCACTAGGTTCAGCAATGTCTTCGTAATGGTTCATTCCCGTTCTGCATAAAGGCCCTCCAGCTCTTTGTAGAAAATATTTTAAATGCTTTTATCTTCAGGCAGAACGAGAGCCCCGTTCTTCCTAATAGTCGTTTTGCTTAATCTTTGGAGACAGGGAATTTTATGTGGGGAGGGATCTTTTATCTAAACGCAGCACCGAAATACTTGACTAACAGCGTGTTTTAATGTAGATCGAAAGTCATGTATATAAATGGCTGTAATAACAAGGGCAAGGACAAAATCTAAGCTGTCAAAATCCACGAAAATTCTGACGAGACGGACAAAATCCAAGGGACAAAATCATAAGAGTATATAATGGATGTACCATTGCACCCCTATAAGATTATTTGTTTCCTTCAATTGTCATATATTCTATAATGTTATCTGTATTTTTTTAAAATGTACTGAAACATTTTTTTTTCTTTTTTAAGTACACAAAACCCAATAAAACGTAAAAATGTTATAATAAAATGGCAGATTGGTTTTAATTAATTTCACACACATATATATGAAAATATTGGGTATTCCTATTTATTATACATTTAAAATATGTTCAGCATATTACTGTGAGACATTTATTTTAATTACGAAAAGTAACTCTGATGTTATTTGATTTTTAACAATTTTCATCCTTATGAGATAGCATATAGCAGTCTTTTATTTTGAGTGTTGTATATATATAATTATTTTAGTTCTGAAATATTGATCAAATTTACTTAGCAAATATCAAAATGTGAAATATATACTTACTATAACATTCTTACTTGTATTATTGACATTTTTACTTGTACTTGTAGTATTTTCAGTATTTTAAGAAAATGCTATTTCAATAAATTGAAGAATTACATATAATATATTAGATGCATGGCAGTTGAAGAAAAAATTATTCATCCTTTTATTAGGCTACTGCTATGATTCTATTCCTTGACTTTTGTCCTTTTTGTCAGAATTTTTCTAGGATTTTGTCCTGCATTCCTAGTAATCTGTTTAGGAATTCTAACAGATTAAGTAAGAAGAACAAATATATCTTTAAGTTTCATCATAAATTTTTAGATGTTACTTCACTTGTTCTTGTCGGAAAAATGACTAGGATACAGTTTTGTTATTAGTAGTGTTATTCGCATCTACTTTAGTACAGATGAATGTGACATTTTTAATACCTGCAAAGAAATGGAAAATTGATTGGCTCTGTTGTAAGAAAACCGTTTGACATTATAACTGAAACGAACACAAAACAAACTTACTTCAATCGAATATCAAGTCATTTCACAACAAAAGTTCATTCGGATTTCCACTAATTTATTCCCAACATGCTAGGGCTCGCAGTCTTTAAAAAGTACTACAGTTAACATCCTCAAGATATGTTTGGTCATATATTAAGCAAGCAATGCAAGAGGATGCATAAGACGGGCCTTAAGAAATAGTCATAATACTCTATATCACAACTCCTTTTTAGGCATCACCTTATCAGCTGATTTGTGTACAGATAGTAAAAAGCAGCAATACAAAATATCAATATCACATATTGAAATACTTGTATATTTTTGTAGAGTTTCAATCAAATCAAAATGTCAAATAATCGGGGAGGAAATATATTTATAAGATGTTTCAGTTTGCTACTTTTAAGGTGATTGCCTACTGAGTTCACCAGTAGCCAATCAGCATTCAGAACATGAAGCTTCTATGTTTATGTTGAAAGTAGGAAACAAGCCGAAGGAACCAAAGCGAGTTGTAAAGAAAATCAAATAATCGAGAAGAAGGCTGGAATCACGTGTAATAAACTTGGTGGCTTACATAGATGTGGTTGCTTGCTGTTTACATTTAGAACAACGATGATGAGTTCTTGTTTTAAATTGTATTGGCTATATTGATGATATGTGGTACATAGTATTGCTAGTATTTACATTGACAATATAAGTATCAGGGGCGGATCCAGGTAGTGGGGGCAATCGCCCCCCCCCAGAAGACAAAACGTTCTTATTTTATATATATATAAATAAAACCCATCCCAAAGTTTGAGGCCTTAAAAGTAGCAGTATTACAACCCCCCCAGAAGCCGGTCCTGGATCCGCCCCTGATAAGTATATATGACATATTGCATCCAGTATAGAATCATGTATAGAAGACAAATCAGCTGATCAGGTGATGCCGAAAAAGACTTGTGATGTAAAAGACAATGTGCAGAAACGCTGGTGTAGATAAAGTTTAGTATCCTATATGAAGTTCAATATTCTAAACACTTGTTTCAAACTTAAGTACTGTCTCATATTTTTTCAAATCAGGTCGTAGTGTTATCCTACCACTAGAATTAAGTTAATGGACTGCATGTAATTGAAATATGTTTTCCGTTTCAGTTAAATCACAAATTACAGTTAATTACAAATGACAATTTTTAATTACCTGAGCAAATCATAGTAATAGATACAAAAAGCAGAATCAATTATATCGTGTATATATTTTGACTAAACTAAATGGTTTCGAAATTAATGAAAATATGAGCCTAATACGAGCTTTACATTTCAGAAACACAGGAAACACATTTTTGCACATCATATATACAATTAAAACAATTTCATGTCAAGCTGAGAATAAAAAATGAATAACTGTTTTAGGGTGCAGCAGTTTTCATGTTATTTACTTATTAGTAGCTACTACCATTTTGATGAAATAATGAAATTTTAAATTTACAATCCCTTACACCCTTTACGCAAATAATAAATAGATAAATAAATAAACACATAAATAGATAAATAAATAAATAAATAAACGAACCCTTCAATTTTGAACGTCCCACGATTATGCCCTGTATAAGCTATGATTATGAAATAGTTAATGGAATGAGTGGAAACGGGAGGAGTTTGAGAAAACCCACGAACACGATGCTTTTAAACAAAAAATAAATAAAATTCTAATGGAACCTGGACTCCTCACACCAGAGGTGAGTGCTTTACCAGCAAGACTCCGTGTCTGCGTTTACGTTAAAGGATACGCGTAATTAAATGAAAGTGGATGATGATAAGTGAATTGACACAAAGAGAACTCTGAGAAAGCCAACAAACACAATGTGTATATATATATATATATATATATATATATATATATATATATATATATATATATATATATATATATATATATATATATATATATAATCAAGTCATATGGTTTGAGGTCGAACCAGGGATCCCTGCCACTAGTGTAGAGCTCTACCACTTTCTTTAAAACTCTTTTCGTCACTTATGTTCACTTTCTTGCACTTTTCGTGACTACTAGGCTCCACAGAGACAAGAAAACAGAAATATCGAGGACTGTTAATAAACATCCAAGACCTTCAGAGAGACTCGAACCCCAATAGGCTTCCCAGCTTACAATCGTCAGTCTACTGCAAGGGCGCACCCACGGGGGGAGAGGGTTTACCGAGTCAGGACCCCCCCAAATTTCCTAACTCAACATACATTTGTACAATTTTGCAATAAAACATCTTTTTCAGCAGGGAAGTGATTGATGTAGTAAGAAACTTTGATCTCATACTTCGACAGCACTCTATCTTTTATAAAAACAATATAATTTTATGGCATCTTTTCTGAAAATATAGGCGGAAATATTTTGCAGTTACTAGTCGTCCTTGCAGAAGCAGAATAATACCTGTTCATTACTACATAGACGGAATGGCATGTAGTATTTGGACCCCTTGCCTAAAGCTTGGATCCCTCCCAACAAATATTTCTGGATGCGCGTCTGGCCTATCGCCTCAAATTGCTTTACTATACCACACCGGCACCACTGATCCACCATGCCTCCTGTGCTGTTCCCAATTTCCTTGATTTCACCAATTCTTTCATCAGGATTCACAAATAGTTATCATTCGCTACCTTTACCGTAATAAAGAGCATAACTTTAAATAACCTATGATGGGCCTATATAGTGTTGTAAATAGAAAAAAAACCGTTCGTATTTTTTCAGAAATGTACGTTTTTTTTTAGAAAAAAACATTGCCTCTCGTTTTTTTTCTAAATTTCGTTTTTTTTCAAATAGTCATTTGTAATGCATCTTACGTCTATTTCAGTACTAAATATTTTTATGTAGGTATAATCACCATAAAATGCAACATAAATTAAACGCTAGATACTGATACGCTACAAATATTTTACAATTTACATAAATACCATACCTATTAACAATTCGGGTTTCAGCAGTTTTCATCAATATCAACTAAGGGTAAGAAATAAAAGTAGAAATGAAATTTTGTGTTTTCGTGAAAGCAGGCCTTTAATAACTACGAAAATAATGTCACGAACAGTATAAAATTCAAATAACTTGTCTAATGGTAAAAACTAATACTAATTTGCCATAGTATTTTTCTAAATGTCATATATAAATAATTTGTCGACTAGATATATATGATATGCAGAGCCGGCTCTACCATACTTGTAACACGTGCATTTGCGTGGAGCGGCAAGTTTGGATGGTCCGGCAAAAATCTGTCATAAATATATTATTTAAATTAAATATTTCTTGTTGGAAACAGACTTCATGATGATGGTAGTTACATTTACTAAGCTGACCTTCTATTTGAATACTATATTCATAAATTATGTTTAGGTTTCATTAGTTTAAGGCCACATGGACAATGCTAAAGCAAATGGTCGAATAAATCCGAGCACAAATTGCTTGATTGTTGCCAAATGCAAGAATTCAATTCTCGAACAGTAGTGACTATCTGTTCCATTTAGTAAGTTATCACAGTTTTGATATGACAACTAGTCTTGTTTTTGTCAGAAACAAGTTCCTTATCATTGAAGATAGAAACAACTTTTTTTAAAAAAATGTTAACAAATATAGAAGAGAAATCAAGAAATAAAGATAAAAGAGCTAGTTGCACTGGAATTGCAAACTGATACATTGAGATTGAAGCTCGATAGTGAATTCTATAAAAAGGATTACCATCTTTCCTCTGCAGGTGTGTTTGCTTTATCTTTCACTAACATAATACCGGTAGATTAATATTTAAAAAAAAAAACAGACACAACGGTATTGCATTTTTAGTAAGTATTTAAGCATTTCTGAGTGCAACTTCACTTACCCTCACCTTTGTTGTTCATGCTGGAGTAGCATAATTAAAATCATGACTTTTAAGATTTGTTCTTTCTGGAGAAAGAGGGAGGCGGCAAATTATGCTATTGCACGAGGCGACAAATTGACTAGGACCGGCCCTGATGATATGTATATAAAAGACATGAATATAGGATTACACAATTTGAAGTAATGCAGGGTGTTTCAAAATTAATATTAGGATTTTGAAACTTTGTAATATCTATTACAATTAACTTACAATTATAAATATTATATCAAATGAAAGAGCAACTCAAACAGTTTTGTACGCACGCATGTACATGCATTATTTCTTCTGTCTGCCGTTAGAAAGAGCAAGCAGCAAAGATGTAGACTAGAGAGCAGAATGTTTTTTGTGTTTTAATAAAAACTGAATCTGTACAGTGCAACGGTCTGTATGAAGAATATTAAGGAGACACTTGAAACTACGTCCTTATCGTTTGCAGTTGCTACAGGTCTAAAGCCTACAGACTACGGTTTACGTGTCAATTTCGCAAGTGAAATATTGCTGCATAACAATGAAGATCGTGGATCGTGTCGTCTTCAGTGATAAATCGACATTTCACCTAAGAGCTAATGTGCACTCATAATGTTTGTATCTGGCCGTCAGCAAATCCTCAGGAGATGGTACACTTGAAACGAGACTCCCCTAAATTCAATGTGTTTTGTACCATATGGCGGAAAGTTTATGGGCCTTTCTTGCCTATCGACTAGATGTGTGCCGTGTGACGAATGAATATCACATTGAACACTTGTAGCAAAGAGGTGCTCTTTTACTTGATGCATTGCTTTGAGGTGCTCTTTTACTTGATGCATTGCTTATAATTGTACGTAAAATGTAATAAGTACTACGAAGACTTAAAACCCCAAAATTCATTTTGAAACACCCTGCATTTCTCACCAACAGTGTTGGAACTCAGATGTAAAAAGGAGTGAAAATTTTCCTTATAAAGTTATTGTTTACAACAACGATATTATTATTAGTCGAGACTAACAACGATATTATTATTAGTCGAGACTATAACTACAACAACAACACGAGTTAGTAGTCAAAAAATATATAATCTAATGTATACTCGATGGCCCAGGTGGCCAAAGTGGCACACACGGGTGCGTCATTTGTTTAATCCGCTCCTGTGTGGACATTAATTAAGATATCGGGATATTATTCTTGCAAAATATGGTTGCACTATAGTTTATCATATTACTTTTTTTCTTCTGGTGTCGAATTTCCTTCTCAAATTTCACCCCAGTCAAAAATTCAAGAATTTTCTAATTTCGAATTTCCTTTACTTCTTTTTTCCCTGTAGCTTCCTTCAGGCCCGTAGCCAGCCCAATAATTTAGAGGGGGCCCGGTAGAAGTTAGGGGGGGCCCGACACAATAATATTATACTTCATCACCATATTATAGTTCATTTGCAAGCCTACCGTGAAATTTTATGGGGGCCAGCCAAAATTTAGGGGGGGGCGGGCCACTCTTGCCCCCCGTGGATACAGGCCAGGCTTCCTTCCTTGTAGAAAGACCTCCTTAAGACTTGCCAGGTAGATACCTCGGATGGATACCTAACTGTTGACATTAATTGGACGGGCCTGCGCGCAGTGTTGCCAATTAGGGAAATTAAAATTTTCCTAAGTTTGGGCAAAAAATTAGAAATTTTTGTTTATAAATCCGTACCTATACGTCCGAGTGCAAGTCAACTTACGCCAATCGAACATTTGTCCTTACTTAACAAATGCAAATACAGATTGTTACAATGGGTTAATTAGGGAACGCACGAAAAATTCGTATTTAGGTTTTAACACTTAATTTTTCTAGTTTTTCCTTACTTTTCTGTTTACCGTAATATATTTTTGTTAATTAGAAGTTTTGTTCCTTAAATATCGTCATAATACTTGTAGGATATATTAGTGGTGCACCAATGTTTAATTTAAGATAGTTTGCATCTGTCTGGTCGCAGTGTTACCAGCTACAGAAAATTTTAATTCCAGATTTTAGGGGGAAATTTTGGAAAAATTATCTGTTTTGTCTCTATTATTTCTCTCTTGTCGGCTATATCGGACCAAACGTACCAGTATCTGGAAGTCTCGTCTTTACTTTACACAACGCACTATAGAAAGTTTCAATAGGATAATTAGGGGAAGTACAGTAGACCTTGTTCTCTAATTGGGAAGATAACTGTGATTTTTTTAAAGGTAGAATGAGATATTTTTTTTATTGGCATGCTTACTTTATTATATATCGTCACAATACTTGTAGGAGTGATATATTAGAGGGATACCAAAGCTTATTTTAAGATAGTTTGTGTGTGTCTGATAGTAAGTAGTGTTGCGAGCTACAGAAAATTTTAATTCCAGATTTTAGGCGCAAATTTTGAAAAAAAAATCCCTTTTTTATTTCTATTATCTCCTTCTTGTTGGCTACATTCGAACAAACGTACCAGTATCTAACAGCCCCATCCTTACCCTACATAGCGCACCATAAAAAGTTTCACTAGAATAATTAGAGAAAGTACAGTTGAGGTTTATAATAAACCATGTTCCGTAAATGGTAAGAAACTGGTGAATTTCTGAGGTAGAATGATATTTTTTTAAAATTTCCTTGCTTACTTTGTTAGATATCGTCATTATACTTGTAGGATATATTCTTGGAGTACTGAGGTTTATTTTTAGATAGTTTTCGTCTGTCTGATGGCAGTGTTTCCAGGCAAAACAATTAATTCCCGCTTTTAGGTGAAAAATTTGGAAATTTTCCCTTTTGCCCTCTATTATTACCTTCTTACTGGCTACATTGAAACAAACGTACCACTACCTGAAAGCTTCCTCTTTGCCCTACAGAACGCACCATAAAAAGTTTCAATAGGATAATTAGAGAAGCTGTAACCCCGGCATATTTGATTTTTGCTTGTGAGGCGTAAAAATTGTCAAAATTTCATGTGATGACAGAATTTTTTCTTTCCCTCTTTGGATGCAAGCAAGCGACTTCAGGATTTCACTGTACCTTGTCAACACACCAAAGATTTTTTTAGGTGACTTGAACCCATATAGCAGCAGTGGTACTAGATACAAAATATTTTGAAATTCGGTTAGGGAATTTTTTGTAAATTTTCACCCCTACATTTCCCTCAATAATTTCCCACCCATTGGAAACACTGCAATGCAACTTATACCAAAAAATAACCACATCCATTTTCTAAAAAACAAGGACTTAACCATATCAATCGAATGAATGGTTTTTGAGCAATAAGTCACTAACTGGAAATGTAGGAAAACGCCAAAAATGACCTGGGGCCGAAAGGAATAATCACACAATTTTGCTAGTATATATGTACAAAGAAACAAAAAATTTGTAAGTTACGAGGGCTTCGACTCAAGTTCTGTTGATTATTTCAATAATCTGCAACGTAAATCAATAAAAAATAGTTGCCAGAAAAAAAACAGAGATTTGAAAAAAAACATGAAAAAGAACGATGTTTTTTATTGAAAAAAACTTCACAGAAAAAAAACCGTTTTTTTTACAACACTAGGCCTATAGCTATTCTTCGATTTCATTAAAAAAAAAAACTCAATTAGATTTACAGAGTTTAACATTGAGTTGAGTTGATTTTCAGTTTAACGTCCCTGTCAGCAGCGAGGCTATATAAGACGGGATCTACAGATTAACGTGGAATCTGAACCTCATGAGCTCCCACCGGGAATCGAACCGGGGTCTCCCACGCCAAAGGCACTTGCGCTAAGCGCTTAGGCACGAAGGATCTCACACAGTTTTGATATTTACAACTGAACCTTAAATAATCATGACAGAAAAAGGAATACCTTACCCATTGTTTGCCACCACACAGGAGACTCATCCTTAATCTACTTTGCTTAGAGCACTGTTTGCTTCCACGAAAACAATTACGAAATAGAAACATCAAGTTAGTAGTTTTTATACCTCTTAAGGGAAGAAGAAGGATTTATGCTCCGTAGCGCATTGCCGCTCTTTGATTGGATGAGATCAGTTTTATTTTTTATTATTACTTTTTAATTTTTTTAAAAAACAATCTTCCGTAGATTCTTAGTTATATATGCTTTATTAATGAATAAGATTTCTTCATCCACGTTTTCGTAAAGGAAAACTGAAAGAAAATTACTGTTTCCTTACGTTAATGTTGTATCATGTTTTCTCATTCGGTTACGAAATTCTTTTAGTTTCACCGTCAAAGACCTAGGGAGAGTTATGGTTAGTTGCAAATGCGTGAGAATTCTCACGTACGCACGGATGCTTTATGGTACCTATTACTCTCGTTAATTAACCTTGAAGAGAATTCCTAAGCAGATAATGCACAGATCGTTGTTTCGTCATTAACTTACCATGTACGAGTTGTTTTTGTTTTTTTTTAACTCGTTTCAATCAAACTCTTAGTTAAAACAATGGATAAAACAATTTACACTGTTGTATACGCGTGCTTTTTCGTAGTCAAGCGTCTAAAGTATATATGCTTTCTGGGAGTGTGGTCTACATATCCTGGATTCGACTCTTGGCGCAAATACTTGTCTCGAATACAAATTTGAACAGTGGCACGAGGTTGTCCCATATGGCCTCAGTGATGAATGAAGGAGTTAAATTCTAAACAAGGATTAACTATAATATACGAGGTTCAGTTCGAAATTAATATTGCTTTGACTTGAACTTAGAAGTGTCATTCGACTTCCATGACATTAGACGATTAGGTGAGCTTGTTGAACTTAATAATAAAGCAATTAAAATTATAAATGTAATTGCAATGATTATGATGGTATTAAATGGTTATTTATAAAGCGCGCTGGTTTTGTGTCGTTTGGCAATTTTTTGTCTTACAAACATTCCGATTGTCGCGTTATTGTGAATTTCTCGCATTTCTTCAATCTGTGTCTAGCTATGGAACAGTTTACTATACCTGCCATGCCGCCCGTGAAACAATCCAATTGCTCCAAGACCGCTTCTGGATCGCCTCGTTTCGCGTAATGCTGACCAGCAATGGGCCCCGAGGTCATGCGACTTAACTCCTTGTGACTCTTTTTTTTTGGGGGGGGGGGGGGTACTCTTAAATCATTGGTATATGTCAATAAACCCCGTTCCATCATGAATTAAAGGGGGAAATTCGACGACTCGTCGGCGAAATCCAAGTGGAAACTTATCAGACAGCCATAGCGAATTTCGCGAAAAGAGTTATTGCATGCCAGGGCACTAGAAGGGTATGTCCGATGTTATTTACCATACCTGAAACCGGAATGTGAAATGAACATGTTTATGAATTTTGTTAGTGTGTTTAAGTTCATAATTCGATTTAACAAAGCCGGCGCTCTTTTTTGAATAACTCTATATTATGTATCTATTTCATTTATTCGTTTAGTATGCTCTAAAGACAATGCATTACGGAGTACAATACTTCTTCTATTAAAAGCTTTATCTACATGTATCTGTCATGTTTGTGTCAAAAACTAGCAACTGTGAATTATAAAGGAGTTTGGAATAATCCACTAATACACTTAATTCTCATGATTTTCAGATTTCCTATTCTAAGAATATAATATTAACTGTATTGAAATACTATAGAAAAATAATAAGTCTCTTTGGCCTAGTCGTTTCCAGTTAGTAAAATGTTGAAAATTATAGTATTTCCTAAATAAACGAGATATCAGTACTTTAATAGTAGAAATTGCTGGTATATATTCCAAACATGTAATCGATAATATACAGGATGTTTCAAAACAACACCGACAACGTTTGGGAGGGGATTCCAGACACCATGAAAAGACGAAAAGTATAGACCAACTTGTTTGCACATATGCTTCCTTTCGGAGTTATAGGCTTCTTAAAACCTGAAAAAAAAAAAAAATGAATTCTAAAGGATCATAGCTCCCAAACTATGAGATGTACCGTACTCGGGTCAAGATTTTACTTAATAAGTAATATGTTCACTATCCAAAAATACATTTTTCAGAATCCTAAGGTACTCATTAAACAATATTTACCGAGGTAGTTTGGCTACAGGCATATAAATTGAAGTACTCACCAACTACTTCTATAAAAATTGTTGCTGAAGTACCATGGGATTCTAAAACATGGATATTTGCATAGCACGCATACTAGTTCCTAAGTGAAGTCTTTTCCCGACTACGGTAGGTTCCATAGTATTGGAACTATAGACCTATAAAGTTAATTTTTCGTGTTTTTGGCAGCCTATAATCCCGAAAGGAAGCATTTGCGCACCCAGGTTGGTCTATACTTTTTGTTTTATCTTGGTCTCAGGAATCACCTCCCAAACGTTGTCAGTGTTGTTTTGAAACACCCTGTATATTGGCAACGTCTGGTGATAATGGTGTGAGAAATTATATTATTTTCTAATTTTCATTAAATTGATTTGTCTTGTTAGATCTATGAGTTACTAGATGAAATGCCCATTCTTCGCACGAGGACAACATGTTTACGGAAAGAATCTGAACCCCTCCCTCCTTAGGGTACATATGAGGGATGAATTTGGAATTAAACATCATCGAAATATCACTATTCATCTCAGCGACCTCGTAAACTATAAATTGAACATTATTATCGGCTGTTTTCGATTATTTATACTTCACCTTCTCACATTTTCACCCTCTTATCGAAAAGATGTTAAAAACCTAAGCTATGCCAAGGTCCATTCATGTACCCAAAAATTTTAACATCGGTGTTACAATCTAGGAGGAGTTAACCATCAAATATATTTTTAAATGTTACCCCCTTAAATGTCAATCCTGGCTAAAAATATAGTAAAGGCCTAAATCAGGCCATGGTCCAGTAGTGTATCAAAAACGATCAAAATAAGTGCTACAACGATCAAGGAAGGGTTATAAATCAAAGATATTTTTACATGTCTTCACTCTCAACTTTTCATCCTCTTTGCCGAAAATATGATAGAAACCTAAGGTAGACCAGAGTCAACTCATGTAAAAAAGAAAAATAATCAATGTTGATTCAGCAGTCTAGGAGAAGTTAGCGAACCAACATTGTTACATTCATTTATATACAGGGTGCGACAAAAAGATCTTTCGTATTTGGAGAGGGCGATGTTTGAGATGTGGTAGGGAAACGGCGGTGGAAGGGGTATCGATCGATAATGGTATACATGCCATTTTCAGTAGTTGCAGTTGCTTGGCGCGGTGAACATCGTGCGTTTGTTGCGGAGGAGTATATTCGCAATGGTGGTGTTCTGATTACTACTCAGAGGGCATTTTGCATTCGGTTTGGACTTGGCCGACATGTCATTCTGTTCGAATAGAAAAACTATTCAAGTTTTAGTATCAAAGTTTAGAGCAACATGTTCTGCACTAAGAAGAAAATCACCTGGCCGACCTATTTAAGTGCTTTGGAGGTTACTGGATGGACGCCTTCATACGCTCTACATTTTTCGGCGTTGTTACCGTCCAAGGTCAGCCAGGTGATTTTTTCTCAGTGCAGAACCTGTTTCTCTAAAAATTTGATACCCATAAATGTATCCCTACCACAACTCACAAAGCGTCTTTCCAAATACGGGAGGTCTTTTTGCCAGCCCCTGTATATTAATTTGGTATACTTGTGAAGCTGGTCAAGGTATATATATATATATATATATATATATATATATATATATATATATATATATATATATATATACACAATTAATTCATCTGAGGATATAAAACGACGTTGCAAAAATTTGAATTCACTTTAGGATGTTTACAAAACATTTCAGTAAAAGCATTGAGTAAATTAGAACCCTCCACTTTCATGATTCATTACTCATGAACCAATATCTGCACAGAAAAATATTTCACATTCGTACTAAGTACGAGTTAGTGCTTACCACGATGTAATAGTTAAGAATATGCTTACTTAAATATATACTATGTATGTGCTTACTAAGTATATTGTTACTTGTTTAAATTTATTCATTTTTGAAATTTTTAGATCTTGTGTGTAAATCACAGTTCACTTAAATGTTCTTCTTGCTATCATTTTAGGACAAGAGAACCGGTCTAAAAGACCACAAAGGAATATCTTCAGAATAACAGTTTGAGAAACGGTCAGAGAGTAGGCCTCTCTTTTAAACCATCTGCTCTTATTTAGTGTGCTAAGTGATAACATCTGATAACGATCACATGCATCGAACAACCTTTTATAGCGATACTTTTTTAAAATAAGAAAAGCAAAAGTGATGCTTTTTTTTAAAAGAAAATAGATAAGAGGGAGGAAAGAAAATAATATACGAGTAGAATGCGTGTAAAACTTTCTAATTTGAAAATGAAAGTGCGCGAAAATGAATTCACTTGATAAAGAAACAAAAAAAAGTTTTAAAAAAGAAATTAAATAGGGAAGAACTACGAGGAGAAGAGGTGAAGCAAAAGTAGTTATAAGAAGGAAGTGTGAATTACATTGTGCTTGTCCCAGATACCAGAAGGTCATTATCAAAGAATACAAATTATATTGCTTACGTACAAGCAAGCAAAAAAAAAAAAAAAAAAAAAAAAAAAAAAAAACTGAAGTCTTTTTTGTTCGATATTACAAGAGTATTTGAATGTCTTTGTTGGTTACTCATATAAAAAGAATTTAATTATCACCTACACTGTAAGTAACTTGGGTGTTTGCGGCTTTTTTTAAAAAACTTTCTTTAATCCTTGCCCTTGATATGGCAGATGCTGCTTAGGGCAATGAGAACCAAGCAACTGGACAGAAAGTTCCTGTGACACCAAACTGTTCCAGTGATTTTGATTCCGAATAGGCATATCGAAACGAAACGTTTGTTCAGAAGGAGAGACTCCAGCTAAGTATATACAGAGTGGCCCAAAAGTATATATACAGACCTACATATTTAAAATATGTAGGACTGTATACCTACTTTTAGGTCACCCTGTATAATAATAGTGCAATTCATAAAATACTATTTATTTTAAAAGAAACTCTACAATATTAGAGTATTAACGTTTAACGAAAAAGAATTGTACGAAAAAAAGGCATTTCACATACTAATCAACAGATTTCATTTAGCTCCACAAAATGGTATAGATGAGTGTAAATTTTCAAGCATGGTTTCGGAGAAAAATCTTCAAATGCGAAGAATTTTGTAAACTTAAATTTGATACTGTACGGTAAGTACACCATCTATTTAGATGTATCCGATTCTGAAATATACATTAACCAAGCTCTTCATATTGACATTAGAAAGGCGACAATATAAGGTAACGTGCCCATATTTCGGATACTTTAAAAAAGAAAAGATTAGCCATGGAATTAACTCTTTTTTATTTTGGGTTGCTAAAAATTATATTACTCTTAACTATTTTTGTCTTTAAAAAATAAACATTATTACATGAATGTATGCATTAGTTAAAGTACAGATCAACATGCAAAAGTGTTCGTTTTTGTTAGTTCAGAAAAATCGTAAAAAAAAAAAAAAAAAAAAAAAAAAACGGATAGGATTGGTTTCTAATTTCGGATGTTGATTTGTGTACTTACTTTGTACTTACTTTTATCATTTCAAGCAGAAATCACAGCGAATTTTTTTTCACTCACTTTTTAGGTATTCGAACAAACAGTTCATGTGCTCAAAGCGTGCATACGATGCAACGGAGCCAATTTCCTCAAATAGTGTAGTTCTTCTAAGGTTATCTACAATGAGGACACTCTTCAGCAAGTTATTCAACCTCGCTAGACTCTTCGCATATACGAAATTGTCTTCTCTCTGACGGGAAGTTTAACTTTGTATACATCTTAGGAAGGGTTGTATTTGAGAAGTAGCATTTGTTTTCTTTATAGCTGTCTTAAATTTGGGGGATATCTTAGCATTGCTCATTTTCCTTGCTTTTCATTGAGATACCGACCTTACAACGACTCACCAAAGGTAGTCGTCAACCTGGTTCGGCTAAATGATATCAGTAAATCTTGAGTGGTAGTAATTGTTTACACATAAAAATATCTTCAATAATTATATACACTATTATTCTCACTTTTTCTATCGAAATTACAAGTCGATGATCGGTATTAAATGGTTTATTAGTTGATACTCTTTTAACGTATTTTCACTCAAACTGTCTTGCAAACATACATGTTGATTAGGTATCTATAAACAGCTACATAGCAACGAATTATACAATAATGTATATTTCTTACATATATTAAAAACATTCTTCTTCTGTTATTTTAAATTGACATTATCTCAAGTATAGTGCTTGAGTATGAGCACTTTCTGCCCAAGGTACAGGTAATTATTAAACGATACAAAGTATCTCGTTGTATAAAAATGTCGCCCGACGATGGGACTGAATATAAAAGTTACAAGCGAGCTTAGCTTTTATATTTAAGAACCACTGGTCCGTTTACAATAAGGATGTTACATTACTTATGTCCTTTACATTTTGATCGCCCCTCGTATATATATATCTTCCTTAAGCTTCATATATATAAATACATTTATAATAAATCTTTTATTCCATTATCATTTATCTTTTATTACAAAAACGTCGTCGCTTAATAATATAATTACTGAAGGGTGCGCAGTCAAAATCGTAAGAGGCAAATTACCTTTTAAAAACATAAATCACAATGATTAGCATTTTCAATCATTATTAAAACGGTGATGTTAAGAAAAATAATATTTGATCTTTCCAGGGCGCATTATATGATAACTACGTTAGATGATGTTTTAAAATATACATTGTATCCATAAGGCATCAGAATATAGAAGAATCTTATTCGGGTAATATATAAAGTAGCGCATAAGGACAGTTGTCGGATAAATAGCTTAATAGAATGAACCTTATTCTTAACATAATCTTTGACAACAAATTCTCAACACAAATCCGTATAATATAAATAACCTTTGCCTTTAATCAATTATAAATCGAATTATAATTCTTCACATTAACACAAGAGACATTTGAAAATTATCATTGGTTAATAAGAATTAAAGAAAATTAAATTAAGTAAAAATCAAAAATTAAACGTAACCTATGTTCGGACGAACAAAAGGAAGAAAATAAATCTATTTTTACACAAACATATTCATAAGAATCAGTAGCTGATATGGGTTTAACTCTTACTTCATCAACTGCAGTCAGTTTACATTCGTACTTGCATATGATTCTAATAAAGTACATTATACTGCACAATCGTGATTAGGTTCCGCGTTATTTTGTACATTAATTGCGTCATTATCTTGATTTTGACACAAAGTGACATCTCTTGAACTACGATTATGTCTATACATAGGATTTATAGCATTTCTAGAATTTCGCCATGTATTTCGACTGTTTTTGTGTCTACTTCGAGTAATGATCTGACATAATTATTGTCACGATTGGTTAGGTTAGGTGGATTCCTATCATATCTTTGCCTATTTTGTCCATTCTGATTGTTGAAATTTGCTCGACTTAG
This sequence comes from Thermobia domestica, assembly GCF_964235325.1. NCBI lineage: Eukaryota > Metazoa > Arthropoda > Insecta > Zygentoma > Lepismatidae > Thermobia > Thermobia domestica. The sequence continues at coordinate 133,143,722 of NC_137462.1, read as the reverse complement.
GTTATATTCCGTATTGTTCGCATTACGGATATTTAGATTACGAACAGGTACAAAGTGATCTGAATTATTTTTAACTTTGCCTAATCCTGCTTGATGATTCTGAGCGTGGTATTGAGTTTCATAACATTGTACAAGCATTAATAAATGATTAAAACTCATACACTGGGTAGAAAACAGGATCTGTTGTAGTTTAAACGGTAGCAAATTTCTGATTGATGCAATTACTCTGGATTCCGATTGCAACGGATTAACGACTTTTAATTCGTTATATGTATTTACAACAAAGTCAACAACAGATTTGTGCAAACGAGGATTGAAAGGTTGATTTCTAATCGTGGCATCTCTGTTTGCAAGCAAAAAGTCATTTTCGTAATTTGCAATCAGCGCAGCTTTAAATTCCTCATATGTATTGACGTGATCTCGTACTGCTTTAAACCATAAAGAACATGGTGGGAGTAATAAATGAGGGATTAGTTTCATATATTGCGATTTATCTATACACATTATATTGCACTCATCCTGAAATTTTTCTAGGAAAGAGGTAGCGTTTTCGTTACATTTACCACTGAACTTACTCATAGCACGTATTTCACTCATCTTTACACTTAACTTTACCTTTCTTTCACCTTTCCGTGTTCGTGTTGAGTGACAATTCCTACCTACTGCATGATGTGTAATTCCACCATCTCTTTTACGCCCATCTGTATTCCTTGGATGAATTTCTTCCAAAATAATGTCCTCATCGAATGGGTTACTAGAAGATGAGATAATGCGAGGTTCACATTGATCTGCTACGGGTGACTGCGAGGTCATCTCCTGTGAACAAGGGAACTCCAAATGATCATTAACCATGTTGTTTTGGTATGCGTTGTCCTTAATCTGTAGCATCCTGATTTCCTCTTGTAATGCAGATATCAACTGAGTATTCGCACGTATTTTGGTAGAATTATCCGTGACCTGAATCTTTTGTTGCCGTATAGAAGATTCTATTACTTCCAAATCCTTTTTTACACAGTTGACTTCTTGAATTGTATGGTTATAATTATCCTGACAATCTTCAGATACTCTTCTTAGCTTTTCATCGAACTGTGATGTAATGTCACTCACCGCCTGGATAATAGATTGTTTCGTCTCTCCGGATGTCTGTTCCAATCGTTTACTTAATTCCTCGTACTGTTTACTGGAAGTCTGCTTTAAATTTTCCGACATCTGGGCTAAACTTTGTTCCAATCGTTGTTCTTGTTTCTGTAAAGCCATTAAGATTTTGTCTTCTAACGATAACATTTCGGGTACAACAGGAGCTGTATTTTGTTCTTCGTTAACACTGTCACCAGTTTCTTTTTCCATTGCCTCACCGATCATCATTTTTCTTGTGATTATTTTACCACTTCGAAGTATAGTAAACTTCGTAGTCATAAACCTTATTACAGAAGTAAATTCACCCTTACTTTATACTTCAGGATAAGAATTTACAAAGATCCCGGGTGAGGTAAACCAAAAATTTTACAACGACTCACCAAAGGTAGTCGTCAACCTGGTTCGGCTAAATGATATCAGTAAATCTTGAGTGGTAGTAATTGTTTACACATAAAAATATCTTCAATAATTATATACACTATTATTCTCACTTTTTCTATCGAAATTACAAGTCGATGATCGGTATTAAATGGTTTATTAGTTGATACTCTTTTAACGTATTTTCACTCAAACTGTCTTGCAAACATACATGTTGATTAGGTATCTATAAACAGCTACATAGCAACGAATTATACAATAATGTATATTTCTTACATATATTAAAAACATTCTTCTTCTGTTATTTTAAATTGACATTATCTCAAGTATAGTGCTTGAGTATGAGCACTTTCTGCCCAAGGTACAGGTAATTATTAAACGATACAAAGTATCTCGTTGTATAAAAATGTCGCCCGACGATGGGACTGAATATAAAAGTTACAAGCGAGCTTAGCTTTTATATTTAAGAACCACTGGTCCGTTTACAATAATGATGTTACATTACTTATGTCCTTTACATTTTGATCGCCCCTCGTATATATATATCTTCCTTAAGCTTCATATATATAAATACATTTATAATAAATCTTTTATTCCATTATCATTTATCTTTTATTACAAAAACGTCGTCGCTTAATAATATAATTACTGAAGGGTGCGCAGTCAAAATCGTAAGAGGCAAATTACCTTTTAAAAACATAAATCACAATGATTAGCATTTTCAATCATTATTAAAACGGTGATGTTAAGAAAAATAATATTTGATCTTTCCAGGGCGCATTATATGATAACTACGTTAGATGATGTTTTAAAATATACATTGTATCCATAAGGCATCAGAATATAGAAGAATCTTATTCGGGTAATATATAAAGTAGCGCATAAGGACAGTTGTCGGATAAATAGCTTAATAGAATGAACCTTATTCTTAACATAATCTTTGACAACAAATTCTCAACACAAATCCGTATAATATAAATAACCTTTGCCTTTAATCAATTATAAATCAAATTATAATTCTTCACATTAACACAAGAGACATTTGAAAATTATCATTGGTTAATAAGAATTAAAGAAAATTAAATTAAGTAAAAATCAAAAATTAAACGTAACCTATGTTCGGACGAACAAAAGGAAGAAAATAAATCTATTTTTACACAAACATATTCATAAGAATCAGTAGCTGATATGGGTTTAACTCTTACTTCATCAACTGCAGTCAGTTTACATTCGTACTTGCATATGATTCTAATAAAGTACATTGTACTGCACAATCGTGATTAGGTTCCGCGTTATTTTGTACATTAATTGCGTCATTATCTTGATTTTGACACAAAGTGACATCTCTTGAACTACGATTATGTCTATACATAGGATTTATAGCATTTCTAGAATTTCGCCATGTATTTCGACTGTTTTTGTGTCTACTTCGAGTAATGATCTGACATAATTATTGTCACGATTGGTTAGGTTAGGTGGATTCCTATCATATCTTTGCCTATTTTGTCCATTCTGATTGTTGAAATTTGCTCGACTTAGGTTATATTCCGTATTGTTCGCATTACGGATATTTAGATTACGAACAGGTACAAAGTGATCTGAATTATTTTTAACTTTGCCTAATCCTGCTTGATGATTCTGAGCGTGGTATTGAGTTTCATAACATTGTACAAGCATTAATAAATGATTAAAACTCATACACTGGGTAGAAAACAGGATCTGTTGTAGTTTAAACGGTAGCAAATTTCTGATTGATGCAATTACTCTGGATTCCGATTGCAACGGATTAACGACTTTTAATTCGTTATATGTATTTACAACAAAGTCAACAACAGATTTGTGCAAACGAGGATTGAAAGGTTGATTTCTAATCGTGGCATCTCTGTTTGCAAGCAAAAAGTCATTTTCGTAATTTGCAATCAGCGCAGCTTTAAATTCCTCATATGTATTGACGTGATCTCGTACTGCTTTAAACCATAAAGAACATGGTGGGAGTAATAAATGAGGGATTAGTTTCATATATTGCGATTTATCTATACACATTATATTGCACTCATCCTGAAATTTTTCTAGGAAAGAGGTAGCGTTTTCGTTACATTTACCACTGAACTTACTCATAGCACGTATTTCACTCATCTTTACACTTAACTTTACCTTTCTTTCACCTTTCCGTGTTCGTGTTGAGTGACAATTCCTACCTACTGCATGATGTGTAATTCCACCATCTCTTTTACGCCCATCTGTATTCCTTGGATGAATTTCTTCCAAAATAATGTCCTCATCGAATGGGTTACTAGAAGATGAGATAATGCGAGGTTCACATTGATCTGCTACGGGTGACTGCGAGGTCATCTCCTGTGAACAAGGGAACTCCAAATGATCATTAACCATGTTGTTTTGGTATGCGTTGTCCTTAATCTGTAGCATCCTGATTTCCTCTTGTAATGCAGATATCAACTGAGTATTCGCACGTATTTTGGTAGAATTATCCGTGACCTGAATCTTTTGTTGCCGTATAGAAGATTCTATTACTTCCAAATCCTTTTTTACACAGTTGACTTCTTGAATTGTATGGTTATAATTATCCTGACAATCTTCAGATACTCTTCTTAGCTTTTCATCGAACTGTGATGTAATGTCACTCACCGCCTGGATAATAGATTGTTTCGTCTCTCCGGATGTCTGTTCCAATCGTTTACTTAATTCCTCGTACTGTTTACTGGAAGTCTGCTTTAAATTTTCCGACATCTGGGCTAAACTTTGTTCCAATCGTTGTTCTTGTTTCTGTAAAGCCATTAAGATTTTGTCTTCTAACGATAACATTTCGGGTACAACAGGAGCTGTATTTTGTTCTTCGTTAACACTGTCACCAGTTTCTTTTTCCATTGCCTCACCGATCATCATTTTTCTTGTGATTATTTTACCACTTCGAAGTATAGTAAACTTCGTAGTCATAAACCTTATTACAGAAGTAAATTCACCCTTACTTTATACTTCAGGATAAGAATTTACAAAGATCCCGGGTGAGGTAAACCAAAAATTTTACAACGACTCACCAAAGGTAGTCGTCAACCTGGTTCGGCTAAATGATATCAGTAAATCTTGAGTGGTAGTAATTGTTTACACATAAAAATATCTTCAATAATTATATACACTATTATTCTCACTTTTTCTATCGAAATTACAAGTCGATGATCGGTATTAAATGGTTTATTAGTTGATACTCTTTTAACGTATTTTCACTCAAACTGTCTTGCAAACATACATGTTGATTAGGTATCTATAAACAGCTACATAGCAACGAATTATACAATAATGTATATTTCTTACATATATTAAAAACATTCTTCTTCTGTTATTTTAAATTGACATTATCTCAAGTATAGTGCTTGAGTATGAGCACTTTCTGCCCAAGGTACAGGTAATTATTAAACGATACAAAGTATCTCGTTGTATAAAAATGTCGCCCGACGATGGGACTGAATATAAAAGTTACAAGCGAGCTTAGCTTTTATATTTAAGAACCACTGGTCCGTTTACAATAATGATGTTACATTACTTATGTCCTTTACATTTTGATCGCCCCTCGTATATATATATCTTCCTTAAGCTTCATATATATAAATACATTTATAATAAATCTTTTATTCCATTATCATTTATCTTTTATTACAAAAACGTCGTCGCTTAATAATATAATTACTGAAGGGTGCGCAGTCAAAATCGTAAGAGGCAAATTACCTTTTAAAAACATAAATCACAATGATTAGCATTTTCAATCATTATTAAAACGGTGATGTTAAGAAAAATAATATTTGATCTTTCCAGGGCGCATTATATGATAACTACGTTAGATGATGTTTTAAAATATACATTGTATCCATAAGGCATCAGAATATAGAAGAATCTTATTCGGGTAATATATAAAGTAGCGCATAAGGACAGTTGTCGGATAAATAGCTTAATAGAATGAACCTTATTCTTAACATAATCTTTGACAACAAATTCTCAACACAAATCCGTATAATATAAATAACCTTTGCCTTTAATCAATTATAAATCAAATTATAATTCTTCACATTAACACAAGAGACATTTGAAAATTATCATTGGTTAATAAGAATTAAAGAAAATTAAATTAAGTAAAAATCAAAAATTAAACGTAACCTATGTTCGGACGAACAAAAGGAAGAAAATAAATCTATTTTTACACAAACATATTCATAAGAATCAGTAGCTGATATGGGTTTAACTCTTACTTCATCAACTGCAGTCAGTTTACATTCGTACTTGCATATGATTCTAATAAAGTACATTGTACTGCACAATCGTGATTAGGTTCCGCGTTATTTTGTACATTAATTGCGTCATTATCTTGATTTTGACACAAAGTGACATCTCTTGAACTACGATTATGTCTATACATAGGATTTATAGCATTTCTAGAATTTCGCCATGTATTTCGACTGTTTTTGTGTCTACTTCGAGTAATGATCTGACATAATTATTGTCACGATTGGTTAGGTTAGGTGGATTCCTATCATATCTTTGCCTATTTTGTCCATTCTGATTGTTGAAATTTGCTCGACTTAGGTTATATTCCGTATTGTTCGCATTACGGATATTTAGATTACGAACAGGTACAAAGTGATCTGAATTATTTTTAACTTTGCCTAATCCTGCTTGATGATTCTGAGCGTGGTATTGAGTTTCATAACATTGTACAAGCATTAATAAATGATTAAAACTCATACACTGGGTAGAAAACAGGATCTGTTGTAGTTTAAACGGTAGCAAATTTCTGATTGATGCAATTACTCTGGATTCCGATTGCAACGGATTAACGACTTTTAATTCGTTATATGTATTTACAACAAAGTCAACAACAGATTTGTGCAAACGAGGATTGAAAGGTTGATTTCTAATCGTGGCATCTCTGTTTGCAAGCAAAAAGTCATTTTCGTAATTTGCAATCAGCGCAGCTTTAAATTCCTCATATGTATTGACGTGATCTCGTACTGCTTTAAACCATAAAGAACATGGTGGGAGTAATAAATGAGGGATTAGTTTCATATATTGCGATTTATCTATACACATTATATTGCACTCATCCTGAAATTTTTCTAGGAAAGAGGTAGCGTTTTCGTTACATTTACCACTGAACTTACTCATAGCACGTATTTCACTCATCTTTACACTTAACTTTACCTTTCTTTCACCTTTCCGTGTTCGTGTTGAGTGACAATTCCTACCTACTGCATGATGTGTAATTCCACCATCTCTTTTACGCCCATCTGTATTCCTTGGATGAATTTCTTCCAAAATAATGTCCTCATCGAATGGGTTACTAGAAGATGAGATAATGCGAGGTTCACATTGATCTGCTACGGGTGACTGCGAGGTCATCTCCTGTGAACAAGGGAACTCCAAATGATCATTAACCATGTTGTTTTGGTATGCGTTGTCCTTAATCTGTAGCATCCTGATTTCCTCTTGTAATGCAGATATCAACTGAGTATTCGCACGTATTTTGGTAGAATTATCCGTGACCTGAATCTTTTGTTGCCGTATAGAAGATTCTATTACTTCCAAATCCTTTTTTACACAGTTGACTTCTTGAATTGTATGGTTATAATTATCCTGACAATCTTCAGATACTCTTCTTAGCTTTTCATCGAACTGTGATGTAATGTCACTCACCGCCTGGATAATAGATTGTTTCGTCTCTCCGGATGTCTGTTCCAATCGTTTACTTAATTCCTCGTACTGTTTACTGGAAGTCTGCTTTAAATTTTCCGACATCTGGGCTAAACTTTGTTCCAATCGTTGTTCTTGTTTCTGTAAAGCCATTAAGATTTTGTCTTCTAACGATAACATTTCGGGTACAACAGGAGCTGTATTTTGTTCTTCGTTAACACTGTCACCAGTTTCTTTTTCCATTGCCTCACCGATCATCATTTTTCTTGTGATTATTTTACCACTTCGAAGTATAGTAAACTTCGTAGTCATAAACCTTATTACAGAAGTAAATTCACCCTTACTTTATACTTCAGGATAAGAATTTACAAAGATCCCGGGTGAGGTAAACCAAAAATTTTACAACGACTCACCAAAGGTAGTCGTCAACCTGGTTCGGCTAAATGATATCAGTAAATCTTGAGTGGTAGTAATTGTTTACACATAAAAATATCTTCAATAATTATATACACTATTATTCTCACTTTTTCTATCGAAATTACAAGTCGATGATCGGTATTAAATGGTTTATTAGTTGATACTCTTTTAACGTATTTTCACTCAAACTGTCTTGCAAACATACATGTTGATTAGGTATCTATAAACAGCTACATAGCAACGAATTATACAATAATGTATATTTCTTACATATATTAAAAACATTCTTCTTCTGTTATTTTAAATTGACATTATCTCAAGTATAGTGCTTGAGTATGAGCACTTTCTGCCCAAGGTACAGGTAATTATTAAACGATACAAAGTATCTCGTTGTATAAAAATGTCGCCCGACGATGGGACTGAATATAAAAGTTACAAGCGAGCTTAGCTTTTATATTTAAGAACCACTGGTCCGTTTACAATAATGATGTTACATTACTTATGTCCTTTACATTTTGATCGCCCCTCGTATATATATATCTTCCTTAAGCTTCATATATATAAATACATTTATAATAAATCTTTTATTCCATTATCATTTATCTTTTATTACAAAAACGTCGTCGCTTAATAATATAATTACTGAAGGGTGCGCAGTCAAAATCGTAAGAGGCAAATTACCTTTTAAAAACATAAATCACAATGATTAGCATTTTCAATCATTATTAAAACGGTGATGTTAAGAAAAATAATATTTGATCTTTCCAGGGCGCATTATATGATAACTACGTTAGATGATGTTTTAAAATATACATTGTATCCATAAGGCATCAGAATATAGAAGAATCTTATTCGGGTAATATATAAAGTAGCGCATAAGGACAGTTGTCGGATAAATAGCTTAATAGAATGAACCTTATTCTTAACATAATCTTTGACAACAAATTCTCAACACAAATCCGTATAATATAAATAACCTTTGCCTTTAATCAATTATAAATCAAATTATAATTCTTCACATTAACACAAGAGACATTTGAAAATTATCATTGGTTAATAAGAATTAAAGAAAATTAAATTAAGTAAAAATCAAAAATTAAACGTAACCTATGTTCGGACGAACAAAAGGAAGAAAATAAATCTATTTTTACACAAACATATTCATAAGAATCAGTAGCTGATATGGGTTTAACTCTTACTTCATCAACTGCAGTCAGTTTACATTCGTACTTGCATATGATTCTAATAAAGTACATTGTACTGCACAATCGTGATTAGGTTCCGCGTTATTTTGTACATTAATTGCGTCATTATCTTGATTTTGACACAAAGTGACATCTCTTGAACTACGATTATGTCTATACATAGGATTTATAGCATTTCTAGAATTTCGCCATGTATTTCGACTGTTTTTGTGTCTACTTCGAGTAATGATCTGACATAATTATTGTCACGATTGGTTAGGTTAGGTGGATTCCTATCATATCTTTGCCTATTTTGTCCATTCTGATTGTTGAAATTTGCTCGACTTAGGTTATATTCCGTATTGTTCGCATTACGGATATTTAGATTACGAACAGGTACAAAGTGATCTGAATTATTTTTAACTTTGCCTAATCCTGCTTGATGATTCTGAGCGTGGTATTGAGTTTCATAACATTGTACAAGCATTAATAAATGATTAAAACTCATACACTGGGTAGAAAACAGGATCTGTTGTAGTTTAAACGGTAGCAAATTTCTGATTGATGCAATTACTCTGGATTCCGATTGCAACGGATTAACGACTTTTAATTCGTTATATGTATTTACAACAAAGTCAACAACAGATTTGTGCAAACGAGGATTGAAAGGTTGATTTCTAATCGTGGCATCTCTGTTTGCAAGCAAAAAGTCATTTTCGTAATTTGCAATCAGCGCAGCTTTAAATTCCTCATATGTATTGACGTGATCTCGTACTGCTTTAAACCATAAAGAACATGGTGGGAGTAATAAATGAGGGATTAGTTTCATATATTGCGATTTATCTATACACATTATATTGCACTCATCCTGAAATTTTTCTAGGAAAGAGGTAGCGTTTTCGTTACATTTACCACTGAACTTACTCATAGCACGTATTTCACTCATCTTTACACTTAACTTTACCTTTCTTTCACCTTTCCGTGTTCGTGTTGAGTGACAATTCCTACCTACTGCATGATGTGTAATTCCACCATCTCTTTTACGCCCATCTGTATTCCTTGGATGAATTTCTTCCAAAATAATGTCCTCATCGAATGGGTTACTAGAAGATGAGATAATGCGAGGTTCACATTGATCTGCTACGGGTGACTGCGAGGTCATCTCCTGTGAACAAGGGAACTCCAAATGATCATTAACCATGTTGTTTTGGTATGCGTTGTCCTTAATCTGTAGCATCCTGATTTCCTCTTGTAATGCAGATATCAACTGAGTATTCGCACGTATTTTGGTAGAATTATCCGTGACCTGAATCTTTTGTTGCCGTATAGAAGATTCTATTACTTCCAAATCCTTTTTTACACAGTTGATTTCTTGAATTGTATGGTTATAATTATCCTGACAATCTTCAGATACTCTTCTTAGCTTTTCATCGAACTGTGATGTAATGTCACTCACCGCCTGGATAATAGATTGTTTCGTCTCTCCGGATGTCTGTTCCAATCGTTTACTTAATTCCTCGTACTGTTTACTGGAAGTCTGCTTTAAATTTTCCGACATCTGGGCTAAATTTTGTTCCAATCGTTGTTCTTGTTTCTGTAAAGCCATTAAGATTTTGTCTTCTAACGATAACATTTCGGGTACAACAGGAGCTGTATTTTGTTCTTCGTTAACACTGTCACCAGTTTCTTTTTCCATTGCCTCACCGATCATCATTTTTCTTGTGATTATTTTACCACTTCGAAGTATAGTAAACTTCGTAGTCATAAACCTTATTACAGAAGTAAATTCACCCTTACTTTATACTTCAGGATAAGAATTTACAAAGATCCCGGGTGAGGTAAACCAAAAATTTTACAACGACTCACCAAAGGTAGTCGTCAACCTGGTTCGGCTAAATGATATCAGTAAATCTTGAGTGGTAGTAATTGTTTACACATAAAAATATCTTCAATAATTATATACACTATTATTCTCACTTTTTCTATCGAAATTACAAGTCGATGATCGGTATTAAATGGTTTATTAGTTGATACTCTTTTAACGTATTTTCACTCAAACTGTCTTGCAAACATACATGTTGATTAGGTATCTATAAACAGCTACATAGCAACGAATTATACAATAATGTATATTTCTTACATATATTAAAAACATTCTTCTTCTGTTATTTTAAATTGACATTATCTCAAGTATAGTGCTTGAGTATGAGCACTTTCTGCCCAAGGTACAGGTAATTATTAAACGATACAAAGTATCTCGTTGTAACCTCATCAGTTTGTCCTTATAGGGAGAGGCAGTTACGACACTAGCTGCTCCTCCTCTTAAGCTAATTTTTATCGGTCGAAGTTGCGACGGAAGCTCAATTTGAGAAGAAGAAAATTTTCTTGATAAGACCCGTAGATATGGGGAGTTGTTTCAGTAGATGTTGAAGCTGATTGATCCTCACATTATCCGCAGCACCTACATTTTGTTTTGTAAAGTCATTTTTGTACGTAGAAAATAATCATCAGTAGGAACAAGAGGGTCAAATGGCGACAATCCACATGGGGCGAGGGGGCAAATCTTGAATCCCCTTGAATTTTCAACAGTTACAGCCCTAGAATAAGCACGCCGTATTGGAGATCCGATTTCAATGTCCTTCAAACACAAGGACGTCGCGTGGTTGTAAGCAAAAACTTCTGCATAATTAAACGACGTATGCTTGTGTATGTATAGAAATAGTGTATGTTAGATAATTATGTACACGGCACTATAACTGGGCATTAAGACTGTTCTGTTGTTGTTCTTATGAAATAAATAAATACATTTTACTTAGCTATTGCCTGATCATTATTAAAATATCTGAATTAACATTATTTTTTTAAAAATAATTTACCAACTTAATCTGAATTCCTTGAGTTTTGTTGATTTGTCATCCCGGCGCCCGGGACAATCGCATCGGTCGCCTCGCCCACGAGATGGCCCTGTTCAAACACATGTACTTGTTTCTGGTTTTTTTTTTTTTTTTTTTTTCAGCCAGTCTTCAACTTGCTGTGAATAAATTCTTTTAAAGGACAAATCAAATGATTTAAGTTCATTACTAGTGTGAGCTGGTAAACACACAATCTTCACACCTTTGGCTCTGGCTAATTCGATTACTTCCAAATTACGAATATGTGTGAAACGACCACTAAGCAGAAGAACTACAGGTTTTTTCTGGCGTTGGACGAACAACATTTAAGAAATGTTTGAACCAAACAGTGAAAATATTAAGCTGAATCTATCCCGAAACATGACAGATGGCATTTGAACCATGTATTGTGCCATTTAGAAGCCATATTTTTCTTTTCAGGAAATACAAGACGTGGTGGAACATAATGACCACTTGCACTTATAGTATTATAGTTATCAGAGAATCTTCTTCCAATAACGGGATTGATTTTTCAGTAACGAAACTGATCTCTTACGTTTCAAACTTATAGCTTTAGAACTTTTTCTTCAAAAGCGGTAATTTTTCTTTCGTCGACATTGTAAAATTAGGTTGGATCATTCTCAATAGATTGATATTTATTCTTGATCACTGAAAAAAAAAACAAAAACAAAAAACAAAAAAAAAAAAAAAAAAAACGATCTTTCCGTTAGAAAAATGACTTACTCTTGCAATGGAAATTTTCTCAGGAATTCTGAACCATAATTTGGGATGGCGTTTTATGAAGCCCTTAAACCATTTCTTTCCAGCTATTTCATTTTCCACACAGAAAGATATTTTAACTATATTTCGTAGAGCTATCTTGTAGGGCTATTTCGTAGAGCTATATGTAATCAACATTTCAAGAACATATGTCATTTCCGATCATTTTCTATATTGAAACTGAAAGTCATAGAATTTACTAAGTGGCCTCTCCAGAGTTCTGTAAAGGTAACCAAGAAAGTTCTGTCTCTTTTTCCCCCACCGCCTTCGAACATCGATTTGTCACCCAAGACGTACCTGGAAGATCACAAATAGTTCCCATCAGCATCGACAATCTTCTACCAACGTTCTGGAAGGCCATGGACTCCACCGACGTAGAACTTGATGGGTCGTGAAGCGAGGAAGGTATCAAGTGCATTTTGCACCTCTACTAGGGATTTGAACTGGTATCCTCAAAGTTGAATGTCCAAGGAATAGAGCAGGTGATAATCGGACTGTTCGGTGGTCAAGAGTATGGCGGATGCAATAGTACTTCCCATCCAAAGCGTAGAATGATGTCCCGACTCATCCTATCCATTTGGGGCATAGCGTTGTCCTGCAACAAGAGGACCCCTTTGCTATTCAGAAGTGCTGGCTCCAGAGTTTTGAGTCTTTCTTAAACACAGCTCAACTGCTGACAGTACACAGTTGCATTGATGCTCTGCTCAGCTGCTAGCATTTCTCGATGCACGATGCCACGAGCAGTCCACCAAACACACAGGAGGACTTCCTTCTGGTGCAGAGTGCTGATTTCGGCTGTTTTGGAATCGGTTCATGGGATGCTAACGAATGATGACAGCGACGTGGAGCTTCGTAGAGGACCCACTTCTTATCACATGTCAACACCCTGTCCAGAAATGACTCCTTCCTCAGACGAGACTGCAAAGAAACACAGGTGTTTGCTCACGTTGCCTTCTATCCCGGAGTCAAAACATGTGGGACTCATCGACCCAACTTGTAGTGCTTCACAGGAGGACATTCATTTTATACATGTATTGGTCTTTCTGCACTGGTGCGTCTTCGAGTGTCTAGTCAACGCCCATAAACTTGTTAAACCACCGCTGAACTGTCCGCGTAGTCACGACACCCTCACCAAAAGCTTGGCATAACTTCTGCCCCTCTACAGCGGCGTTTGACTTCAGTTTGAACTCGTACAGCATACACGCCCTTATGACGCTTTGTGAAGGTTCCATGTTCACTCTGTTCTTACACACATTCAAGGTGTAACTGAACTGTCACAACTAAGTAGTTTGTTGGATATACCCACCCCAACAACAAACCTTTGCCTTATCTCCATTTTGTATTCAACTCACGGTGTGAGGGTTAATTGAACAAGACCTCCACAAAAAGCGACAGAACTTTCTTGGTTACCTTTATATTATTATTATTATTATTATTATTATTATTATTATTATTATTATTATTATTATTATTATTATTATTATTATTATTATTATTATTATTATAAAACAGAGTGAACATGGAAAGTTTTTTTACCTTGGATCATTCAAAGTATGATCCTTCTGCAACCACATATCATTCCGTCCCGGGTTTCAGTGCATAGAAGGATTTCTGGAAGTCCTCTTGTAGGATGCTGTTGAAAACACTTGTCAAAGCCCTCTGGATGGCCGTTACGTTATCAAAGTAGGAAACTTTGAATGCGGACCTCAGTTTAGGAAATAGAAAAAAATTGCACGGGGCCAAATCTGTGGAACTGGGAGGAGGGACAATACACACATCCCCTTTCGGGACAAAAAGTTGCACAATCACAGGCTTGTGACTCGGGACATTGTCAGGGAGCAGATACCATTGAGCATCACTCGATCCTCGGACCTCACACGTTTGTTGCAGTAACCGCTTCAATATTTCAAGGTAAAATGAGACGTTAACTGTCTGTCCTGTAGACACAAATTTCTTATGCATAATGCCCCTACTATAGTAAAATCAATTAGCAAAAGCTTGATTTTGGATTTTGACTGGCATAGTTTTTTGGCTTGTGAAGAGTTAGGATATTTCCACTCTGCACTCAGACGTTTCGTCGACGGATCATATTGAAAAACTCATAATTTCATTCCCAGTAACTATACTCAGGAGGAATTTAGGATCTCTATTGGTGTAGCAACCAGTTCTTTAAGGTGAGCAATACTGTCCTTTCTGTTGGTAATTTGTTAAGAAATGAGGTACGAAACGGGCATAGACCTTCCTCTGGTTGAGATCTTGGATTATTATTTGCCACGTAGTTTCGTTGTTCACGTGCAATTCCTCTGCAAAGAGATTCCATTAATAGTGGCAAAAGTGATCATGATAGACTTGAAGTATAATGAAGGATGGTTTATTCGAGGAAGTGAGAAATGGGACAAATTTGGTATGGTGTGTTATGTGATCAGAGCCGTAGCTAGAGATTTCGGCGCCCGGGGCGAAGTAGAATTCGGCGCCCCTACACTCATCTTACTAATCTTACCAATCATTATATATATATATATATATATATATATATATATATATATATATATATATATATATATATATATATATATATATATATATGAAAAGCAGCTTTTGTTGTTATGCTACGCTGAATTTTTATAAATCTTCTTGGAAAGACCATTGCAACAACTAAAAACGATCATTATGTACTCTTTTTCAAATAAGAGCTGTTTTCAAGAGCCTTATTTTGGACTTTTTGTTAAGATTGACAAAACTACGTTTGGTTGTATACAAATTCACTAGGAGAACAGTTCAGGAAAATTACTACTATGTACAACGTTTAATACTATCGATAAGAAATTATATTTCAATACATTAAAAACTGTGTGCTTCTAAATTGTTCGAAATGGGTGACAGTGTTAATTTCCAATAATAATTGTAAACATTTTAATTTTATTCTGTATGTGATCACATCAGTAGCATTTTAATTTCGATCTTTTTACGGTAAAAAATATTTTGTGAAATGTAATGGAAATTCAGAAGGAGCCTTCTTTGTGAATTTCTAAATATTGATCGATGGAGGTGAAGAATGTGTTCAATGTTTGTACTTAAAATCCAAAATATACTTTGGCTACTACATATGTCTGAAATTATAGTAATTACTTAATTTCTTAATGAATGAAAGTTCCGAATTTAAGCTACTTATTATTAATTAACATATTAAAATACACTAACACGTACTTATATTAAGAGTGTGCCTACTTATGTTTTGTATGTATGTAGATAGATAAAAACATCACACAACTAGACACGTATGCACAAAATAAAATGCTGACAATACAAAAAGTTGATGAAAAAATGACCCCAATAAATTCCTTCAAACTGGAAGAATTTCATATGTTAATGGAATTTAAAAATAAGTCATTGGTAGTGATTAGTATCTAAAAAAGTTGAACTTCTTTGGGCTAAGTTCTGATCCCTTAAGTCCCTATTCTACAACTGCTTGAAGTTCGAAAATGTTATTGTTCCCCTCGTTTACCTTTATTTTTAATATTATCGCACAAACAGCAGCTTGAATGTGTCTCTTCACTCTTCCCACTTTCATACCTTCATTCTCACCGTAGCACAGTGGGGCCGAACCAGGCAATTCTTAGCAAAAACTCGAAGAATGAAGTAAAAGATTGACTTGAATAATTGGTTATAATGAAGCCTTAATAGTGTACACGTAAGATAGTGTGCAGGAAAATAAGTGATAGCAACTTACAATGAACTCATGGGACGTGTAAATTTGGTTATCCGCTGAAGCCGGAGAGAAGATAGGAAATTGATTTTGAATGCGACTATTTCTACATTGCGTGTAGATATTCAGTGACTGGTAAACATGGTGACACGACCGACATGTATGTATCGTTTTGTATATTTAGAATATTGATGTGATATGTAGTCAATAATCATATTAGCAATGATGCTAATATCATTATAATATCCTTATGATAATCCCCTACTTAATATCATATTTGGAAAATGCTGTGGTACTGAAAGCATATAAAGTATGGTCAAACGATAGAATGGCATTTTACTAGAAAATATGGCATAATATGTCTGTGATTTTTTAATATGTCGTAACAGAAACATTGTTCTTACTGTATGCAAAGAGAAAACCTGTACATATTTGCACGTTTGGAAAATATAGCACATGAAAATGTTTGAGGAAAACCGCATTCTGGGTGCAATGCTGCTTTTGAATTGAGCTGGGATGAATGTGAGAACAAGTGTTAGGTTATTAGACATGCACGCAGTGACAAAGTTGAATAAAGGTCGATTCTGGGAATTTTGCCCCCAGACCCATCTTGTTTCCAACATCTAGTCATACTTCTCTGTCATTCACCAACAGAACTAAACTCTAGTCAAACATATTTGATTAATGGTGGCGACATTTTGAAACGCCAATGCTAAACAATCTATGAACCATATTAAAATGGTGTTGATCAATTCAGTATTGTGTTTTTGTGATGCATGCACAGAAGTGACATTGGAATCAACTGTAATGAGCCTCCGCTCGCTCCAGCTCAGAGTGTTCCAATCAAGCTATGAAATGAGCTCACGTAATGCACGATGCAATATACGAAACAACCTGAACAGGTTACTGATGCTTGTAAATCATAATATGTTTAATGTATCTGATAATATATTCATATAGAGAACTTGTGATGAGATAATTTTTATGTATTGAAGGTCCTTGCATCTTCATTGTCATAACGAATCCTCCACAACTTTGAAATAATTTTGAGAAGCAAGAACTTTTCTTCAATTTTATTACTCTTCAGTTGTAAAATGAACAGGGGCGCCGGAATCGGGGGGGGGCAAGGGGGGCAGTTGCCCCTCCTGAAATTTTCAAAGGGGGCAAGATACTCGTTTTGCCCCCTCACTTTCAGACTGTAAAAACATCACACAACACTGATTATATGAACTAAGTTTTGCTTTTTATAGTAATGTGAAAAAAATCTCTATTTCAGATTCATCTTTCTCTTTGAAACAAGGGACTGCGCGCTTTTTCTGCCCCCATGTTAGAGAGAAAGAGTTAGGAAAAATAATTGAAAATTCTCTTTATTTCCATTGGTGCACATTCTCAAAACACTGTTAATTCTTTTAAAATGGTTGTTCAAGTAATCTTAAGTCTGCAATATGAAACGAGTCGTCGAGCGAGATTTTAAAGTTTGAAAAATAAAACAGTTTAAATGAGTAACAGGATATTTAGGGCCTAAATACATTTTCCATAAAGTTAAATTAATGTTCTTATAAGCAATATCCAGAATGCAGTAAGGTTTGTAGTGAGGAGGAAAAATGTATAAGGTAGGATTAATAATTCAGAGCATATGAAAAATGCGAACTCTATTGTCGTTCCGTTCGTTTAATAGTTTCACTACCATTTTTTTTCGGAGTGGGAAACATTAATATATGGTTGTTTTAAGTTGTTTTCAAACGTATATATATAAACGTGTATATATATATATATATATATATATATATATATATATATATATATATACATATATATACACATTTCAGTTTCGTTTTTTGACGTGGGAAGGGTAGGACATATGTATCCCTCTGATATTTTTATGTGGGACCTATATGTCCCAGTGGTATTGAAATGAATGATCATCTTGTATTTTCAATTATGAAACGTATATTGTCAGAAAAACAATAGGGTCGTATTTATGAATACAAATCTTTTACATTTCGGCATCCTTTTCCAAATTATAGTACATGCAACCACTGCTTTATCACTAGCACATTGTTCCTCACTTTCATCTGTTCCATTATCACTTTCATTGTTCACGTTCACTTCCACTACTGTCTATTTGATAATTTTAATAAGAATTCTGTGAACCATTAGCAGGCTTCTCTTTACCAGTGGAACATCGATTCATAGCAATAAAATGTGGTAAATTACCAGGGGTCCTCTGAGAATGTATCGTGGGACACATATGTCCCAGTGGTAGTGAAAGGGTTAAGATATGAGCGCAGAAACAGAACACCTGTTTCAGCTCTCCTTTCACACCAAGTTTGTAAACAGGAATAAGGAAGACAGTCACTGCTTATAATAACTAGTAGTCTTAGATATTTAGCTCGCAGTGGTCAAGCAATCAGTGGACATTTGCATAGTACGGGTAATTTGATGTCACTCTCTGATGAAAGAAAAATGGATATGCCTGTTCTGAACCAATGGATTAATCGACAGGATAACTAGCTTAGTGCTGATTGAAAAAATTTTAAAGATTATGGGACATGCAATATAGAGAGACTTGGTAGCAGAAGTTAAAGAATCTCCATTTTATGAAATCATAGCCGACTCCACGACTGATATTTCAAAGAAAGAACAGTTATATCTGTGTGCGCTGTATTGACTCTGATTCATGAAACCCAACAAAATATTTATGGAAATGATCACCCCACATGGCACGAAATCGGAAACAGAATTCACGATCAAAGATATTCTAACGAAACCTAACCTGAATGCAGAAAATATACGCAAACAGTGTCATGATGGTGCAGCTGTCATGTCAGGACGATTGAATGGTGTGCAGAAGATAACTTCGACTCAACATCCGAAAGCTATATACATTCATTGCAATAATCATGCATTAGATCTACTATTGCAGGAAATAGCACGAAAATGCAAATCTTTGTGTAACGTGCGGGCCACAGTGAAAGACGTTTGAAATATCAACTTGGATTCTGCAAAACGATAGACAACATACGCACGCCGACATTGTTCTTGAACCCTGTAAAACTATCAACGAAAGTAATCCTAAACATTTGTTGCCTGTTTGTCCTACTCGCTGGCGTGTTAGGCGAAAATCTCGAATCAGATTTCAATCTAGTACAAACGAATTCAAACCACATTGGAAAAGGATCATCAGTAATACAAGTGGCCCAAATGATGATCAAAAAGTAATTCTAAAAGGGTATTTGAAAAGAATAAACAAATTCGGAATGATATTTTTTCTGATAGTCAGTATACGTTCTTTTGTACCTTGCGAATAACGGGCGAAAGTGCTTCAAAATTCTGAAGCTTCTGCTTCTGGAGCTAAAAGAGCAGCAGCGATTCTATCTAGAGGACACTCGGACAGTGCATACGAACGGACAGTGCAGTGTTTTATAATGTACAAGTTACTTTCTACTACAAAGTGCTACAAAGTTTTTAGTACTAAATAGCAATTTCTAATATTACAGTCTACGAACGGACAGTGCATTTGAAAACATCTATAAGGAAGCAAAAGAAAATGCAAACAGACTACACTTATAATTGCCCACTTCATCAAGATCAAAGAGAACACCAATTAAGTTGGAGCAGACCGATAATCCTTCTATAGCAGCTACTCTAGAACCTGTATCAGATCTTCCAAATATGTACTTCGAAATCATTGACTATTTGTTGAATGAAATGCAGAGTCGTTTCAATCAGCCAGGCCTCAAACAACTCATAAAACTCTAGAAGATACTTTCTGAAGGAGCTATATGTGCTGGTGGGCCTCTCTCAAGAGAATATTTGAAGTAGGAATTGGGAGTTCACTCGTCGGATTTTAACCTGGATAGATTATGAGCTCAGCTCAGGCTGCTTCCACCTACTTTGATGACGACTGAGTCGCTGACAACCATCAGAATATTAAAAAGTATTAGTGCTGAAACCCCAACTGTTCGCAGCCTTCTCGACCAAGTTGTTCGTCTAGGAACTTTCGTTCTCACTATGTCATCTTCTTGAGCATTTGCGAAGGATCATTCAGCTATTTGCATCGTCTAAAGACATATTTGAGGACGTCCATGACGCAGGAAAGATTGGCTCATCTGCTGTTGTTGCATATGTGTAGCGACTAGACTTACACACCATTGCAAGAGAATACATATCAAAGACAAGTGAAAGAAAAGATACTATTGGTCAATTTTGAAAAGAAATAAATGTAGAATTAAGTAAGTGAAATTATTTAAATTACAAAATAGCACTTAAAATTCAACATAAACTTGAATTATTTCTTATTAATTGTGTCGTACTTTATTAGTGTAAAGTGAAGTGAATATAATGACCTTAGGAAGAGAGGTGAATGTTATAACAAACTGGATATACTGAAGTAAGTGTAGTAAAAAAAGAACAAATAAATCTGGATAATTAGTGTAATTGAATTTTCTATATAAATTTTATGAAGTCTTTAGTAAAAATTCCAGTTTTCCATTTCTGGTACGAAGTCAAATAGGTAGAAAAATATATTTTCTTATTTTTTACTTAATTATGTACCCTGTTTTATAATGTACAAGTTACTTTCTACTACAAAGTGCTACAAAGTTTGTAGTTCTAAATAGCAATTTCTAATATTATAGTGTACTGCAACACCAGAACTGGCTTTTAAAAAATATAACTTTAATTTCCTCCTTTCCAAGTGATTTAAATAGCTTTAAGATTTTTTAATAATGTCCGTGTAACCACGTCCAATATAGTTAAAAATATGTACCAGTATATAAAATGGTAAAATTTGTACTTACAAACAGTCATTGTGAGCAGTACAAATTTTACAATTTTATTCGTTTTTAATTCTGATTTCAGTGGTTGAAAATTTCTGCACCAGACCAAAGTCCAGCACAAAACTCACACGGGATTAACTAATCTAAAGATGTAAACTAAGATGCCTCTCATAGATGGAAATTTCACTCTCACGAAACTGTTTACAGCTTCATTATATTATTATTATTATTATTATTATTATTATTATTATTATTATTATTATTATTATTATTATTATTATTATTATTATTATTATTATTATCCAATCCAATACATTACAAACATATATTCATATTATCTTACCTATGTTACATTCCCGTGTCTAGTTTCAAGATAGCAGTTTGCCCCCCCCCCCAGCTGAAAAATACTTCCGACGCCACTGAAAATGAATAAGTACACTCTTCCTTTCATACATAAGAATATAAGCCAATCGTAAATTGCCAAATCAAAGCATATTGCCCACGCGTTTCTTTATGCCAATCATATAATCTGTTATATAATTTAGGCGCGAATATAAGGGATATTTCCTTTTATGATTAAAACTCTATGTTTTTGATTAAATAATGTCGAAATAACATTATTGTAGCCACTGCATACGCCGAACTAATTGATTTCAATTTTCCGCTTCATATTGCGAATTCTTATTTTTGCCAAGAATTCAGTGCTTTGGCCCCACTGTGCGTCGTGATTAATCCGATTGGGTAGAAAAACGTTTTGAAGTCAGCAAATTCATCACTGTCAAAACGCCGAACACGACTTTGCTCGTTTCTGATTTTGAAAATGCTCATGCGTACACTATAAGTCATTACACGGCACCTTGTATACCACATGTCATTAATAAATCATGTATGATAGATCTTCAAGTAATAAGTAAAAACTTGTTGTGACTTATTTAAACTCTTGCATTGCGAGCGAAGCGAGCAAGAAAATTTTTAAGAAATCTATGTATTTCATTAATAACCTACAGCAATACTTATCTAATAGGGCGCCAATACTTTCTGGGGGCGACTCGTCTTTTACTCATGTTCAACGCCACTTTTTCTTTTTTCTTGCTCGTGCGGCGCCCCCTTGCTGTCAGCGCCCGGGGCGGGCGCCCCGCTGGCCCCCCCTTAGCTACGGCTCTGTATGTGATTGCGAAAGCCGATCCCTACGCCACCACTGGTCCGTAATGCTGGTATTGTGTTGTCTTGGCGAAGAACCGTATAACGAGAAAACCTACAGGAAATAGTTTTAGTAACATAAATGTCGTGCAACAAGGAGACTGACAAGTATTCTTCGAGTAGAAGAGCTTTGAAAAGAGTTTTGTTCGTTGGTAGGCAGCGAATATTAAGAAAAAGGAAGACCGAATCCTTTATATGCATATTTTAACGACTATTTCTTGTGAGGACGTATGAAAATATATTCTGTATACTTGTTTGTGGATGTGGCGTTAAAAGCAGACGACGTTAAAAGCAGATTTAGCTGTCTTGGTGTGTTTGAGAATGTGAGTGCGCTGAAAGGGATCTGTAAAGTGAGAGTTAAAAATTGAAGTGGTTGTTGAATGGTAACTGGATCTGTAGTTGGTTGGGTGGGACGAGGTGCAGAGTCTGGGATGCGACTACTAAATACGAGCATTGTTCGTCAGGCTGTGGTTTATAGCTTACTTCCAATGTTAGTCGAGACAAGTGAGACATTCAAGCGACTGTTGGAGATTCGGACAAATCCGTGATTGATTAGGCAATGTTCATTACCCACAGACTGATGGATTATTACAAGTAACAGTGCTGTGATTGTTGTAAATCTGACAATTTTCGCATTGTACAGGAAGTCGAACAGATGAACATGAAGGTTCTAGTGTATGTCGATGATGATATATACTGTATAAGTGCCAGTAATAAACAGATAATCGATGGTATTTTGTGAGAAGGTAAGTAGTTGAAATATGTAGTATATGGCAGCACCATTATTGTTACATATACGCGATGGTATGACCTCCTAGGTGAAGTTCGTCTTAAATTTCGTTGTCAGAGTATGATGGGTTGACCCCTTCGTATCACGAGAGACAACAATGGCGGGCGTCAGTGGTTCTTTCTGACATATAGTGGAAATAGATACTGAATACAGAATACTAAAGGAATTACGGTTTTGTAAGGATTATTTTTTAGACAAATTTTTAACATTCATATTTTGAGCTCAGCAAAACTTTGCTGAGTATTTGTTACTTCACTAAAACACATTGGGAAGCTAGGAGAGACTCTTTATCATCTATTGACGATATTCAGAACTTTACAGTCACTTTACTTTTCTCGGTAAGAACAATATTTAGATATTGATTCCCAGTAATTTGTGTTAAATCATTCGTACGCATAGACAATGTGGCATTTAGTTATATAAGAAAACACATATTGACAAAATAATGAAAATAATCAGATGAAATTATTTAGAATGCAGACAATTACGGAAAATTTCAGTAAAATGTTTATTTTGCTGTGCTAGAGCTAATAGTTGGGAAGTTTCTATTGCTGATCTACTGGTTAGCGCGTGCGTCTTTTGGTGCACATGGTCTCGGATTCGATTTCCGGCGGGAGAGCACAAGAGATTTTAATTTTACAATCATTTACTTTCATCACTCATCCGTCTCCTTTATCCTAAAGGGAGTAAACGTGGGACGTTAAACTATAAATTTAATTTTAATAAATGGGAATAAATCCTGTTGAAAGAAGTCTAAATTAACCAATTCAGAATCTTGTGGGACACTGTAGCTCAGTGGCAGAACGCTTACCTCTGTTGTGTGAGGTAACTAGTTCGACTCCAGACCAAGTAAGTTTATGATGGAAAACATTGTGTTCGTGGATTTTCTTCCACATTCTCATTCTACCAAGTCTTCCATCATCATTCATTTGTCTTAATCATCCATCTCCCTAAAAGGCATAACCGTGGGGCGCTAAAATTGAAAGATTGAACTTTTTCTTGTCTCTTGAGTAGACACAAATTCACGAATCGTTCTTGTAAGTTCCAGCAACAACTCCAGAATCGGAATACAGTGATTCAATGAAAGCAAGTCACTAAGAAGTAACAGATTACATGGAAAAAGAATCGAGAAGGAAAACTATATACATTTTATTAAGCATGCCGGCCGGTTGCAGCAGCTGTTACTGCTATTCAATGTCAAAAGTGAAAGGTGGATGACTTTCTGAAAAGTGCAATGGACGCATTTGGTCAGCATTCTTACATGTTAGCAAAAAGAAAAAGGTAAAAGAAAGTAAAAGTGATTCAACATAAATATAATAACTATGCAGTAATCCATCAGTGGTAATAATAGAATTATTATTATCTACATTGTATAACCACAGTGCTCTTACAGTAGGTGAGAGGTTTCAATTTTATTGGCTACAAATGTATCCTCGTTTTGCCTTCAAATGGAATGATATTATTACGTATCTTTTAGCAGGGCACTTAAAGTAATTGCCTAGTAATGAAAGCAGTATGTTGCTGAATACAATAGGAAGTAATAAGTTTCAAATGTGACCTTCAATATAGCTATTGTTGTATGGTTGCCAGGTAGTAATCATTGAGAATTTCAAGCTAAACAATAGATGTTTTCCTCTCTACATTGCTAAACTAGTGCTCCGAAAAAAAAAAAAAAAAGCTAAGTATTTTTCTAGTAGGCTTTTCTAACAGTGATGATTTCACGAGGTGGCCCGGGGCCAAGTTGTCTTACGGAACTACGAGTTCCTTTCATGCTCGTAGGATTAGCAAATATCCTCTTTCATCAGGACCAAATCAATAATATCTGTACTGGTTGTCTCCCTCAATATATTATTTTTGCTGATTTTGTAACAATTTGAGAAAATTGGAAAATTGAAATAAATAATTTCATCTCGATTCTTGCAAATATTTGTATCTACAAGAAGACAAAAGATGATTTTTAGTGTAGAAAATACGGAGATTAGAAATTTAGCAGGATCACACCGTTGATTTTCTGTACCAAGTCTGTTACTTAAGCAGGATCAATCTGTACAGCCGCATTTGTGGCCTCCGTCGACACAGGCAAGATATAGAAAATCATGGATATACAGGGTTTTCATAAAGTCTGGACGGATTTAATTTGCTTATAATTTTCATAAAAATGCTCATAATGAAATCAAATAAAGTGCAAACGGTAGCGGAAGGATTAAATTTTTACCTGTAATCTGCACCAGCTCAGTTCATTCACCGCCACACCTCCAACTGGGCGCCATTTACGTCCACTTCTGTGGGCTGTTGATGATGCTATCCCTTACCCTGCTCACTGTTGCAGGCGATGTTGGCTGCCTCCCACTTCGAGGACGGTCCAGGACGCTTCCTGTCTCCAAGAACTTAGCATGCCACTTTCGGATTGCACTCTCAGTCGGTGCCGGCTTTTTGAACTCTTTGGTGAACTTTCGACACAGCAGAATTGGTGATTTTAGCTCTGCGTACCACAGAACACATTGTGCTTTCTCTTTCACCGACGCCATCTTTGATACGGTAAAAAAAATAGTCTTCCTCAGAGGAGTTTTTCAATTATTTATTTCTTTAAAAGACACACACACCAATACAGCTTACAACTTACTTTTAACAGTCAACATTGAAACAACAATGAAAACAACAATGGATGGAATTTGGTAAGAAACTGACCCTTGCCCTCCCTCTCCCTCTCTCAACGTGTTCAGAGTTGCCGCTTATCTAACAGTGTTGCCAACTAAAAATTTAATCCTTCCGCTACCGTTTGCAATTTATTTGATTTCATTATGAGCATTTTTATGAAAATTATAAGCAAATTAAATCCGTCCAGACTTTATGAAAACCCTGCATACACAATATTATCTGGTTTTGTGCGGACATCACAGTCTAGAAAATCTGCAGTACAACACGGATTTCCCTAGCATTACAGTTTTCATGCTGTGGTAGGAGAAGCGACAGGGAGGTCGCACGTAGCCAGAATCTACGAATTTTCCTTGTAAATGCGCTTGATTTTTCTCTCCATGTATTGACTACAAAGCAAGTGTGGGAAGTGTGTATTACGTCAAACTCATTTGTCTGCTAATACTGGGCGGAAAAGATAGCTATAATTTGTTCGGCAATAGCATCAGTGGATACGTACCGATAATGAAATTTGCATTTTATGTTTAAAGTATGCTCAAAGCTGTATAAAGCAGTAAAGAAAATGTCATTTAAAGGATAAAAGAGACATTTATACTCGTTCATAGTTTTAAATATATTTTTCTTTTTTTTTTCAGTTTAACGTGTGATGATTATTTTTATTCTAAAGGAGACTGATAAGTAATGAGAGTGAATGCTTGTGAATATAGTTCTTTTGTCGGAACCGAACCCGGAATCCGGAACAGAACCCGCAATCACATGCATCTTTTTGTCTCACTAGACCAGCAGTCAGGGCTTTGTAAATAAATATTCTGTTGATAGTTTTTTTTTTTTTTTTTTTTTTACTTCATGAAATTGGGTAATTCTGAATGTGTGTAATCAGTATTTTCGTAATGCCACTTTTCGCCTCTGCATAGTATTAAAAACCCCTCCAAGGAAACATCTGAAGTCACCACTGTTTCCTGATGGTTTTCAAAAAGTACTTGCAATTAACAGCAAATCTGAAGGCACAATTCCTAAATATGTGCTTTACAATACTTTTAGAGGTTTAGAATCAATTTTAATGTACTTTAACTAAGGGTATCTACCAAAGGTTCGTGACGCAAAATGTTTAATTGAAATTTCATATCAAAAAAAAAAAAAAAAAAAGGTAAACTCTCTATACAAATTATGAACTTTTCAAAAATGTATACAACTGTATAACTAACACATTAACAATATTTCTTCAATCGACTGTTTGTCCAAAGAGTGGGTATTGGAGGTCAAAAATATTGAATAGATTTATGTCATGCACTGAGAAAAATCCGTCCTCCGGACAGCAGTATATTGCACAAATATACGGAATCCTTATGTTTACTACATAAATTTGTAGTTTGCATACGTTTCCATATGCTATATATGTACTATCCTTTTCCTGTTTAGATGCCACATCATACCACTGCAGGATGTCTCACATCTAACAGTATTCCGTATATTCCATACGTCTGTTATATGTTATATACGTCCATCTGTATTTGACATCCTGACCACTTCTTTCTTTCGTACGGAAAGTGTGTTTATTCGGAATACTTATATGGAAAGAACGTGCAAAATGTACTTTTTTCGGTTATACATTTACTGCAGAAGGTTGTACATTAAGTCCGAAAAACTATCGGATTTACGCATGTAACCTACGTTTTTACATATACCACATATGATGTGACAAAACGTACACGTAGATTCTATTTATCTACAGGAATATAATTAGTGGCAATGATATTAATGTTGGCTACGGGACGAGAAGTATGGTTTTCATGTCTCGTCTCGTCTCGTCTTGTACTGCTTTTCTCGCCTCGTCTCGTTATGTAAATTAATGACTAAATCTTTTTTTAGTTTCATCTAGAAGTTATCGATCAGCATCCTTTCCGTGTGACCAAAGGTCCACAAAAGGTGTGATATAACAACATTTAAACCATATTTATTATAATAATACATTATGTAATGACGTTGATCATTGTGTTTGTGCAATCACTGTATCAATTTATAGTTTCTTATAGTATGAATCATCCAGTACGAAAACTGTATTTGAGATCTAAGACGTGAGTGATATAGTGTTGCTTAGGAGACTCATGAAACTTTTTCGCTTCTCCTCGAATTTGAAAGTGAACTTCTCGTCTTACGAGCAACACTAATTAAAATATACAAAATTAACTGTCAATATCTTATAACAACTTTAAGTAACTTTAATTCACTTACAAAATAGTAATTTTAAAAATATGCGACATTTAAAGAATTTTTTGAGGGTTCATAATGGACTGTGGACGGAGTGAACTACTACCTAATTGGCTACATATTTCAATTGATTTGTAGCTCAACGTTCTTTTTCAGTATCGAAGCTCTAATTAGCTAAATAGGTCAGTTAATTTGTAGCTTAACGTTCGTTTTCAGCATCCAAGCTATAATTAGCTATTTAGGTCGGTTGAGTTATAGCTTAATGTTCCTTTTCAGCATCAAAGCTAAATATAATTAGCTAGATACATTGGTTGATTTGTAGCTTAACTTTTCTTTTCAGCATCGAAGTTATAATTAGCAAAATAGGTCAGTTCATTTGTAGTTTAATGTTACTTTTCATTATCGAAGCTATAATTAGCTAAATAGGCCAGTTCATTTGTAGTTTAACGTTCCTATTCAGCATCGAAGCTATAATTATCTATGTAGGTCGTTTGATTTGTAGCTTAATGTTCCTTTTCAGCATCAAAGCTATAATTAGCTAGATAGGTTGAATTGTAGCGTAACGTTTCTTTTCAACATTGATGCTATAATTAGCTAAATAGGTCAGTTCATTTGTAGCTGAATGTTCCTTTTCACTATCGAAGCTATAATTAGCTATATAGGCCAGTTAATTTGTAGTTTAACGTTCCTATTTTAGCATCGAAGCTATAATTAGCTATGTAGGTCGGTTGATTTGTAGCTTAATGTTCCTTTTCAGCATCAAAGCTATAATTAGCTAGATAGATTGGTTGAATTGTAGCGTAACGTTATTTTTCAGCATTGATGCTATAATTAGCTAAATAGGTCAGTTGATATGTAACTTAACGTTCCTTGTCAGGATCGAAACTATAATTAGCTGTTTAGGTGAGTTGATTTGTAGCTTAATGTTCGTTTTCAGCATCGAACCTATATGGGACCTATAGTTGCTTACAGCTTAATTTGGGATTTCTTCCTCCCTCAATTTTCAGATAATGCCTCATAATTAATTGACGTTGAGCATAAACTCTGGTCCATGTTGCACAAATATAAATATCAGAAGCCAGATATATGACAATGAATGATTTTGTTATTTTCAATCCAGAAAGTGTGAGGGCTAACATTTCATTCTTTTTCTACAATTGTAAGTAATGTAGTATAATTAATTAACGATTTGAGCACAAAGTCTAACTTGCACGGTACAATTCAGCACAAATTGAGTACTAAATATTGAGATAGTAGAGATTTAAATCGAGTTGAGTTGATTTTAGTTTAGCGTCCCTTTCAGCAGCGAGGCTATATGAGACGTGGACCTACTGATTAACGTGGAATCCGAACCACATGAGCTCCCGCCGGGAATCGAACCCGGGTTTCCCACGCCAAGAGATTTAAATCGAATCTTGAGTTGGTGGTGTAGTCAGCACCGCGCCTTAGCCTCCTTACTTCTTCAGGTTTCTTTAGGTTTTAAAGAGGCTGAGTGAACTTTAGAGTCGCGTTTGAAGAGGGTAAAACGAGAAAAAATGTCCGCTACATCAGAGATCAAACCTGGGGCATTCAATTGGCAGAGACGCTTTACCGGCTACGCTACAGTAATAATAATAATAATAATAATAATAATAATAATAATAATAATAATAATAATAATAATAATAATAATAATAATAATAATAATAATAAAAAATCACCGATACCAAACCATGCTACAAATACCAGCAAAGTCCAGTATTTGAAAATGATAAATACAAACTCTACTGGGATCAAGAAATCAGAACAGTTGTAACGGTACCTCAAAACAGACCCGACATCATTATTATCAATAAAATGGAGCAAGAAATAACCCTCATAGATGTAGCAATACTATTGACTCATAACGTACCTACAACATTTAGTACGAAAATAAGCAAATATAAAGACCTGGCTGACAAATCAAAAACTTATGGAAATTACAGAAAGTTACTGTAAGACCAATCATTGACTCAACTACAGGAATTGTTCCTAAAAGTATTGTGACACAATTTGAACAGATAAACGCAAAATATCTGCTAACAAATCCACAAAAATCAGTAATAGACAACTATCGTAGTTAGAAAGTTCTTTGAAGAACTCTTTAAATAATCTGCACTTACGGGAGACTGTCTTCAGATTACTAAGCTGAAATCGGTTTAAACCGAGATGCAATAATAATATTAATTACAAAAACTGTACCACCGAGCGCAACTGAGTCAATGCTAATTAACAAAAATACATCCTCAAAATTGGATGACAAATCTTTGAATCCTTCTGATATAGGAATGAAGCTTGAGGAACTCTGTGCTCAAATAGCTCAATTAACAGCTAGTGTTCAATTTATGTCTAATCAACACGATGAATTGTTGAAGAAACTTGAACTAGAGATTAAGGGCAATATTCAACGGGATAAGGATATAGCCAAGCTAAAAGCAGAAAACATAGAATTGAAAAAGCAATTAAAATTACAGGATGTAGAAATAAATGATCTTAATCAGTATGGACGTAATAAAAATATTGAAATACATGGTATACAGGAGCGTACTGGTGAAAATTTAAAGGAAGTTGTAATCGACATGGCTCAAAAATTAAGAATAAAGTGTGGGGAGGAAGATATTGATGTTGTTCACCGATTATCAAACAGTAAAAATAAACCAAAAGAAATAATTGTACAATTTACAACGCGCACAGTGAGAGATATGTGGTTGACTAAAAGAAATACGGGTTTAGTTAGTAATAATTTAGTATCTGGAAGTAATGATAGTAGAATATTTGTGAATGTAAATTTAACTCCTAAAAATAAGCAATTATTTTGGAAAGCTAGAACAGCTGCAAGAAATACACAGCATAAATACTGTTGGGTAAATGGCAATGGACAAATTTTAATTAGGAAAAACGAAAATAGCCAGGTTATGATTATTAAAACTGAAGAAGATGAACCAGGATTTCTAAATGCTATTCCAGTGTAATCTTGAAATATGTAGGCTATAATTTAAGATGGCAGTAGTTAAAAGTACGTTTGATATATATTACCAGAATGTGAATGGGTTAAAAACTAAAATTAACGAATTTTACCTAAGCTCTACCCTGTTTAATTTTGATTGTGTTGCCATTACTGAATCATGGCTAAGACATGAAATATTTAATAATGAGTTGTTTGACGATAAATATTTGGTCTACAGAAAAGATCGTAACCTAGAGCGTAGTAATATGAAAGATGGAGGTGGTATTCTCTTAGCTGTTCACAATAATTATATCTCTGAAAGAATAACAAGATTTGAATTGCCAGATAATGAGGATTTGTGGGTTAAAATTCAGTTATCAGATTTAACATGTATATATATATGTGTGTAGTTTATTTCCCGCCACATAGTTCAGAAGAATTATATTTAATTTTTTTCGAAATATTGAAAGAATTCAATATTTCGAAAAAAATTAAATATAATTCTTCTGAACTATGTGGCGGGAAATAAACTACACACATATATATATACATGTTAAATCTGATAACTGAATTTTAACCCACAAATCCTCATTATCTGGCAATTCAAATCTTGTTATTCTTTCAGAGATATAATTATTGTGAACAGCTAAGAGAATACCACCTCCATCTTTCATATTACTACGCTCTAGGTTACGATCTTTTCTGTAGACCAAATATTTATCGTCAAACAACTCATTATTAAATATTTCATGTCTTAGCCATGATTCAGTAATGGCAACACAATCAAAATTAAACAGGGTAGAGCTTAGGTAAAATTCGTTAATTTTAGTTTTTAACCCATTCACATTCTGGTAATATATATCAAACGTACTTTTAATGAACTAACATTATCTCAAAATGTTTTTATTATAGGAGATTTGAATTTGGTGCTTTTAACAGATTATTTGGATGGTAACTATTTTTTAAATTTGCCTAATTTGGAGAACAATGTCTTACATAAAGTAATTTTTTTAAATTTCTCACAAATCAATAAAGTAAGAAATCTAAACAATAGAATTTTAGATGTTGTATTTACTAATGTATTACATGTTGAAGTTCTTGAATCTGATGTTCATTTTGTTCAACCAGATCGTCATCACCCATGTTTGAATATTAGTATTCCGTTTTATAAAAACTGTAAGACACGAAATGAAATGGAAGACGTAGTCTACAACTTTTGTAAGTGTGATTTCTTGAAACTTTATCAGTTATTGAGATGTAAGAAATGGGATTCCTTATATGAGATTAAGGATATTGATAATTGTGTCGAGTTTTTCTATTCTGAATTATATGGAGTTTTAAATGAATGTACACCTAAAAATATCAAGAGGAAACGTTCATATCCAACCTGGTTTACTCCTGAAATAATAAAAATGTTAAAGAAAAAAGAACGTTATAGAAAGAAATTTAAAAAATCAAGACTTTACTCAGATTACATGCAATTTGTTGCACTAAGGACACAAGTAAAAAATAGTATTGAAATAGCTTTTCGTGATTATAACAACGCAATAGAAGAGCAAATTGTAAAGGAACCTAGGAAATTTTGGAACTATATTAATAAGAAAAAATCTTCAAACATAAATCAATTTGTACTTGAATATAACAAAGAAAAAATTGTTGACAATAAATTGAAATGCGAAGCTTTTGCTAAGCATTTTCAATCAGTATATAGTTCTGAAATACCTAATATTAAACTATCAGATATTTTTCTGAATGATGTTTCTTCGATTGTAGATACAAGTCACTGGATAGGATCACTGAAACAGAAGTAATCGAAGCTATTGACAAAATGAAAGGTAAAAGGTCAATTAGTAATGATGGTATACCATCTTACATTTTTAAAGGTTGTAAGGAATTTATTGTTAAGCCATTGACCTACATATTTAATCTGTCTATCACTCAGTGTTATTTTCCTGCAAAATTTAAAATATCAGCAATATGTCCAGTTCCAAAAATTAATCCTGTAAAATTAATACAAGACCATAGGCCGATAAGTTTGATTTCTTCTCCAGCTAAAATATTCGAATCAGTAATCTGTAAACACCTGTTTAATCACATCTCACGATATCTCTCTGATTCCCAATATGGTTTTAGACATAATAGATCAACAGTAACAAATTTGTTGAATGTAAGTCAAGCAATTAGTGAAGCTCTTACCGTAAGGTCTCAAATTGATGTAGTGTATACAGATTTTAAGCGAGCCTTTGATTTGATTAATCACGAAATACTTCTTAAAAAGATTAAAGAATTTGGTATTTCAAATGAATTAATCCGACTATTTAAGTCATATTTAAGCAACAGAATCCAATATGTAACATATAATAATTGTAAATCTAAACAATATTCTGTATATTCTGGAGTACCACAAGGATCCAATTTAGGGCCTTTGCTATTTTTAATTATGATAAACGATTTACCTGAAGAGTTCCAATATTCTTCGTGTCTAATGTTTGCTGATGATACTAAATTATACAAACAAATTTCTACAAGAGATGATTGTGAAAAATTACAGAGAGATCCGGTGAGGTTGAGTGAATGGTGTCAAAGAAACAAATTTGAACTCAATATTTCAAAATGCAATGTTGTAACATTTTCAATCACAAAGAAACCTGTTATATTTAAATATAATATAGGGAATCAAGTACTGGAGAGGAAAGAAGTTGTCAGGGATCTGGGAGTATGGTTTGATGCAAATCTAAAGTTTACATATCATATGGATATCAAAACAAATGAGGCGTTTAAAATGCTTGGATTTATTAAACGATCGTGCTGTCATTTTAAAAACACAAAAACAACATTAACATTATATAACTCTTTTGTAAGAACAAAATTACAGTACGCTTCTATAATTTGGGAACCATACTACCAAAAACCAAAGCAACAAATAGAAAAGGTACAAAAGAAAATGTTAAAATATATTAGTTATAAAACTGATAATATACCAAGTCGTTATGTAAAATATCTTACAATATACTTCTCAGGAGGTTTCAGCTTTTATCACTGGAGGATAGAAGGTTTATTCAATGTGTATTGTACTTGAAAAAACTTATTGATAACCAAGAGGATAATATGTCTTTCTTAGGTAAATTACCATTCTATTGTCCTCGTCAAAACCTGAGATTCAGACAAATGTTTCATATGCCTGACAACAAAACAAATTTAGCAAAAAACTCTCCGTTGTATAGGATATGTGATAGAGGCAATAAAATACATTCTATGGGTCTTGACATATTTCAATTAAGATGCTCAATATTTAAACAAAAATGCATCCAAATGTTACTTAATAAAGTGTGAAGATTGTTATTATATCTGGTACTTATTGACTGTACGTGAACAAGAGTAATGGTTAGTTGTTAGAATTACTTTACATGTAGCACATTCTGCACCATTATAAATTAACAATTTGTGCTTTGTAATTGCCTTCGGGTGTTAAGTACAAATAAAATTATTATTATTATTATTATTATTATTATTATTATTATTATTATTATTATTAATAATAATAATAATAATATTTTTAAAACTTCTATGGTATTATTAGTAGTAGTAATAATGATTTTAGCTAGAATACTAAGGATTTAAAAACTTCAAGTTAATCCATGCTTAAAAGCATCACAGTTCATCATAAAATATTCAAAAAACTATCATTTAAATTCAATCCGTGTTAACCAAGAGTTAACAACCTTGTAATATAACCACCGGATAGTCTTTTGGTAATTTGTAAGGAAGGCAAGGTCCTTGTGGATGTGTGGATACCCAATAGTAGGCCAGTACGAACTTCACGTATTGGCACCCAGCTATATTTGAGAGAAAGTAATACGTGACTTTAGTACACTACAATTACATATTTCTTTCACTATATATATATATGTGTGTGTGTGCATGTGTGTATCTGGTTTAACAATAAACTCAAAGAAATTGAAAGTTGATAGTTGTTTCTTCGTTATTTAAGATGACGATGCATGGGGGAAAAACAGAGAAAGAAAGAGATTGTAAAACAAGTCCGAAAATATTTTAACACTCTTATTTTTAACTTCCGCTTACGACAGATTTTTGCTTTTATAATAAACACTAATTCATATCACACTGTTAAGATGGGACTATTACTCTTACTTTTTGCCGCCAGCTTTGATGTTTCGGATTTTTAAATATCTATATATACTCTCTTCAAGTTTGCTTCACGTAATGGATATAATTGCAATTATTAGTATAACATGACTAATGTAAACTAAAATAAGATTTAAGATGTACTACAATTTTGCATAAATAAATGAAGTGTTTAAAGTATTTGTGTGAAGTGGCTTGGCCTCAGCATTAAGCGAAGTATACAGTTGTGACAGAGGATACGGCTATCTACATCAAAATCAACAAGAAAGGTTAAATCAATTAAGATCTCACTCTATAGTTACTTGCATCTCGGATTTTTTTTTTAAATGAATAATTATGCAATAGTCTTGTTCGAAGTATCAGATTAACAAATACTCTTGAAATACAATAGTCTCTCAACGTACAGCCTTGTTGAAAAGAATCTGGCCACTTTTCTTTTTTTTTTAAAAAAAAAAAAAACCTCTGCACTTTTATCTACGGTTGAAATTCACTCGAACAAATGTGTTTTTTTTTTTTTTTTTTTTTTTTTTTTTGCCGCTAACTGAGATATTTATTTACAACCGAAGTAAGTGCGGTTGGTACACACGTTTGCCACAGTGTTGCTCTAAAGCAAGGTGAATGTCCTTTTTTCTTCAACAAGACTGTACATAATAAATTGTAACTTCTTGGCTTCAGTGATGGTTTCAGATTTCATACGCCCAATCACGTGGGAACATTCGAGATCTTTTTAATCTATTATTTCTCTTAAAATTATCGTTCCTAGGCTTAAGGCTATAATAAAAATTCACGAACAATTAATTCCACGTAGTTGAATAGTTATTTTCGAACAAGACTGTAGTTACGTTTACATAAAGCTCGATATCAGTACCTTCACCGGGAACCGGATTCGATTCTCACTGAAGGTACATTCTTGTATAGGATACAAATCCAAGTACTGGTTCAGATCTTACTTTAAACAGAATAGACCCCGTCTTCTATAGCCTCAGCATCAAAATGGAACATTAAAGTCCAGTTAATTGGCCAACTTTCTGCATGTGTTTTCTATTATATTTTGTTGGAAACAATGTAATATTTATGTGAATATTCTACGTTTATGCCCATATAAAGTAAAAGGAGACGTGTTGTTAATGCAAGTGAATAATAATAAATAGTGGTTTCTACGAGACAAAAATATTTCTAGTCTCGTATAGAAAACAAGGCGAGAATCAAAGGCACCTTTCTAAATTCGAGATGAAAAGAGAAACATGAAAATTCTTATCTCATTTTCGAAACAAGTTGAGAATTCTCAAGAGTATCTTAAGCAACACTTGTTCACAATCTCAAACGTTATTTTAATGTTACATAGTTCTAGTATAAAATTATAAAGTAGTAAAGTAATTCGTTCGAACAAATTGAGAACTTTAATAACGTTTAAAGATACACGAGACATTAAATGTTATACTCCAATAATAAATACGCCTGTGTAGTATAAATGTTCATATATATCACGCCCTTCGTAGATCTCTAGATGCAATTAAGGGGGAAAATAAGGTGATAAATTTAGTACATAAATTTAGAAAACAAGATGAGACGCCGAAAGCTTCTCAAAATTCAAGACGAGACGATATATTTACAAGATTTACGAGAAGAGACGAGAAAACTTTATTTCTTGTCTCATGAAGACAACACTGATCATGAAGGAATTGGCATAACAAGAGAGTCGGAGGGAACACTAAGAAAATAAACTAATTCAATATTGTCCGCCATATCTTATTTTGGCCGAATAAATTAATATTATACTATTGATAGGCAACATTTACTGTTAGACCTAGTTGAACTAAATCTGTTCCTAAATACTTGTAAGTAGAAAGTTACGAAAAGATAACAGTGTAATTAGAAAAAATTGTAGTACTTCTAGAAAGAGTCTGTCTGACTAATAGATAAAGTATTACCGGATGAATTTAAGAGATTAAACTTTAGAAAGGATCTATTTGATTATATAGTGTTTTATCAGATGAATTTAAATGGACTTACCGCAAGAAAGAATTAAGCTAACTAATAGATATAATATTTTAGGATGAATTTAAAGGATTTAGCTCTAGAAAGGTTCCAGGTGACTAATAGATATACTATTATTGACCTCATTTAAATTATTTATCTCTAGAAAAGATCTAGCTGACTAATAGATTTAGGATTAACAGATATAGTATTACAGGATGAATTTAAAGGATTTAGCTCTAGAAAGAAATTAACAGAATAAATGATATAATATTCAAGTGTGAATTTAAAGGATCTAGTTCTAGAAAGGATCTAACTGGCTAATAGATATATTATTATCGGATGAATTTAAAGGATCTAACTTTAGAAAGGGGAACAGCTGAATTAATATATAGTATTATCAGATAAATTCAAAGAATCTTTTTTCTAGAATGATTCTAGGTGACTATTATATATAGCATTATTAAGTGAATAGAAAATATGTACTCCAAGAAAAGTTCTAGCTGACTAATTGATACAGTATATAACTATTCAAAAATATAGAAGTTGATTTCGGATATCGCGTTTCCTGATTCGCTCTGGATTGGAACCCCTGAAGGCAATTATGGCGGTTTTATATGTTATACTATACAGCGTTTCTTAAAGAATAGATTGTAAATTACGTAAACTATATAGGAGTAGACTTGCAACGAAGCGTACATTCACCTTTAAAATTATCTGTGTGTATATATATAGTGGCGATCCTTAAGATTAGGTCAACATTGTGATTACTATTATTCGGGATTCTAACACCAACTTCCATCTGATTCAGTTCGGCATAGATTTGGCTCGAACTCAAAATAATCTTTATAGGTGGAATCCATATATACAATCACTCGTCGACTCTATATTCATATAAGCCATCTCATACATATCAGACAATATACAAATATACGGTATACTACTTCAAGCCTCAACTAACAAAACAAAATACAGTTTTGACGCCATCACAAATAGATCGTAATATATGCATTTTATTAACTTAATTGCATTTGTTTAATTTACAAACGAACGCATGCATATATATAAGTACGTATTAGATGATCACTTAGCACATCGTAAGGTGAGATGAAGTAGTTGAGGTGACCCGAAACTTATTTATTCAGACATAGCTTCCATCTTATTCATATCACAAGAAATACACAGGACACTGATCAATAATAACCATTAACAGGAATATAAAAACTTTCTCAAGATTTATCAATCAGTGAACTACACAAATTTAACATTTTTCACTATGTTCAGTTCGTCGTTATATAATTAGATCTTTTTTTTTTTATCTTACAATTTTCAATCAACAGCAGCATACATATTCTTTTCTTCTCTTCTAATATGTTGGATTATAAACCTAACATCATAAATATATTTACAACAGTCGAAAAAGGACATAATTATATTGTAGTATATTACAATAATCAGATTTATATAGATATTTATAATTTTAAGGAAATAGATTAAATAATAAGTCTAATTTTAAATGTTAAAATAATCGAAATCTCTTCTAAAATGATATAGATTTATGGCCTTTCTGAATATAAAACATCTTTGGAAATAAACAATAATTCTCCAAGTTAAATTTTTCTTCTCATGTAAATAACTATTACGGAAGATGAAATGACACTATTTATTGAAGTGCTAAAATGTCTGTAACGGAGCAAGGCCAAAATTTGGTCCGTTACAAGTATTAACGGGTGAATTTAAAGGATCTAACTCATTAATAGATGTAGTACTATCGAATTAAAATAAAGGATCTGGCTCTAGAAATGATCAAAGATTACTAATAGAAATATAATATTATCGAGACAGTTTAAAGGATCCAGCTCTAGAAAAGACCTAGCTAACAGATAAAATGCTAATATATATATATATATATATATATATATATATATATATATATATATATATATATATATATATATATATATATATATATATAGTTATGAGGTGAATTTTAATTGACCTGTTCTGAGTGAATATTTGTGTAAGGAACCTATATAGTGGCTTAATTCTTGAATACCTAGTGTATCTTTCTCCTCATCCTAGGAATTAAGAAGTAATATTTTCAAATTCTAGAGAAAAAGACCCTTAAACAATTAGTCAACTAGCCTCTTCGTGACGTAAATAAACTAGCATCAAGCTTCCAACAAATTACCCAAACTCACAAACACAATATTGCCCATCTCTCGCCATGTAATTTCAATCCCTTCAATTTTAGCATTCCTCCTTCCGGCCCTAAAAGTAACAGAGACCGGACTTGGTTGTAACGAAACGAAGCAAATTTGCTTTGTAGAGTAAATTTTATCCAATTTGGGAACTTTTTGCTATTTTTAAAAGCATTATTAGGACATAACAGACTTTTGATTGTGCCATTTGTAACGACAAATTATGTACCCCGAAATAATCTTATTAGCAAAACCTTCATCCTAAAACTCGCCTTATGCAATCGTGTAAAAAAAATCTCTCTCTCTCTCTCTCTCTGTATATATATATATATATATATATATATATATATATATATATATATATATATATATATATATATATATATATATATATATATATATATATATAATTTAAGTAAATATGTCACACATGGAAGAAATGGTATATAGTGGTGTAGTTAAATGGAAAAATAAACAAGGGACAAAATATTACATAGTTATTTACTAATAAAATATTCGGCTGATTGTTTAAAAAAAAATATTTGTGTTGAACACATGTACCATTTTGGCTTCTTACACCATTAATTATTTTGGGAAATTATTTTTCTGCATTCTTTAAAATGAATTGAATATTTTTATGACTTGGTTTTGTTGACTTATTCTTCAAATGTATTGAAATACCCATTAA
The DNA here is from genome assembly GCF_964235325.1 of Thermobia domestica. Taxonomy (NCBI): domain Eukaryota; kingdom Metazoa; phylum Arthropoda; class Insecta; order Zygentoma; family Lepismatidae; genus Thermobia; species Thermobia domestica. The sequence goes on along the minus strand of NC_137462.1, from coordinate 133,103,921 downwards.
TTCATGAAAAACAGGCAGAAGCGTCACGGTACACCATGGGAACGAGTTTGACTTGGATGTTTTTTAGTCAAACGAACTCCTTAACAAGGCTAAATTTTACCAGTCTCAGGCTTAAATATAACCTTTTAACTTAAATTAAATGAAGTATAGCCTACTTTGAAATAAATGAATATTTGAAGATAGATAATGTTTTAAGTCTTCTGATTTGTTGACTAGAAACTCATTTGCTTTCACTTTAGCGTTGTGCTTCACGGACAATTAGCAATTTATATCCTCAACATTATACTAACCCGCTGATTTGAACAGCACTGCGGGTTGTCTATTAAGCAAGGATAATAGCCATAATTAGTCCTATAAGAATACATGAGAAGCGATGTCTTGGGATCAACTCTGTATGGATCACTTCCAAGAACGAACGCGATTCTTAATTTTTAAAGTACATCCTGGCCAAAATTGATAGAGATTCATCTAGTAGTTCTTGATATTTAATGTCTCCGGAACACGCGGACAGAAAGAAACTTTTTTTGAAATCCAAACTCCTTAATTACATTTGGTTGTGCATAACGCTAATATTTAATACTCAAATACAATTTCAGTAATATTAAATTTATATTTAATGCATTTTGAGGAAGCAAAAAGCGCTTAACCAGACTTGAAAAAATGAATCAATAAAGTTATATCATTAAAATCCCAGTTCCTTTCAAATAAAACAGAAATATACTTCCCCATGTAAATCACTGGGCTTAAATATAAAGATAGTGCAAGTACTCATCACAGTCAAAAAGCGGAACAAATTTCTTTTTAACAAGAATTTTTAAACAACTGTTTCCACTTACATTAAACTACATTTCGAGTCAACGTTTCTTATTTCTTAATTATAAGTGTTAACATTAATATACGTTGAATTTAGCACAAAATAAATACTAAAACTAACTAACTCTATGGCCTATGGAACCCGGAGGTTCAATGCCGCGTTCACAAAAGCTCTGCACAGAATTCTATCCTTAGCTAACTAGATCCAGTTTCTACTTTGTATTCCAATCTCTGCGAGATCGATCTCAAAATTGTCCTCCTATCTACGCCTTGTTCTTCCTAATGGTCGTTTTCCGATTGGTCTTCCAGTCAAGACTTTGAAAGCGTTTCTAATTTCTTCCATTCTAGCTACATGACCTGCCCATCTAAGCCTCCTAGACTTGACGACCCTAACAATGTTGGGTAAATCGTATAAATTATGAAGTTCCTCGTTATGAACTTTCCGCCATTCCCCATTCCCGTTCCTCTTGGGTCCGAATATTCGTCTCAGAATCTTGCTTTCAAATACTTTCAGTCTATGTTCTTCCCTCAGAGTAAGCGACCATGTTTCGCAACCATACAGAACAACAGGCATGATTATCGTTTCGTATATCTTAAGCTTCAAATTCCTCGACAGAATTCGCGACGACAAGAGATTTTGAACCGAATAGTAACACAAATTCCTTGCTTTTAGTCGACATTTAATTTCTTCTTGAATATGATTTTCGTATGTTAATATTGATCCTAGATATTTGAAACTATCCACTTTATCAAAAATATTCTTTAATATTTTAACGCATCCATAATTTGCTGTATTACAGTCCCGACGCACTTTCATGTATTTAGTTTTCTCTGCATTTACTTATAAACTTACGTTCCTGCAAGCGTTTAATAAGATCTCTGCATTTCTTTCTATTGTTCTCCTATCATCCCCTATTAAATTTACGTCATCAGCATATGCCATAACCTAGTGAATACCGTTCAACTCTAGGCCCTGGTTGCTATCTTTGATTTTCCTTATAGCCTATTCCAGAACAAAGTTAAATAATAATGGCGACAACGCATCGCCTTGTTTCAGGCCATTTTCGACGTGAAAGCTCGTGGACAAAAATTTCCTACCCCGACTTTACTTTGGGATTCACCAAGTTCTGTAAGAACGTTGTATAATGTTTCTCTCCTAACCGAGTCGTACGTCTTTCTAAAATCAATAAATAGTTGATGTGCCGGGATATTGTATTCCCACTTTTTTCGAGTATTTGGCGAATGGTAAATATTTGGTCGATAGTTGATCGATTTCGTCTAAATCCGCACTGATAATCTCCAATAATTTCATCTGCGTATGGGGTTTATCTTGCTAATAGAATATTTGAAAGGATTGTTTAGGATGTTGACAGAAAAGAAATGCCTCGATAATTATTACAGTCAATCTTGTCGCCTTTCTAGTGAATTGGAACAATGATTGATTCTTTCCACTCTTGTGGCAATTCTTCCTTGTTCCAGATAAGGAGAATGAGTTTGTGTATCTTGTTCCACAATTTTTCGCCACCAGCTAAAATTAACTCAGCCGGAATTTCATCTACACCCGGAGATTTGTGTTCCTTTAATTTCTTTATAGCGGTTTCTACTTCTATTCGGTTGGGTTCTGGAATATACGGTTCTGCGGTATGTATCTCCTTTTCTCCACGCACACTAGTTTTTGGTTGCGTGTTAAGCCAATCGTGAAAGAAATCTTTCCATCTATTTAAGATTCTATCCGTATCAGTGAGAAGTGTACCGTCAGCTTTCTTCAATATATAAGCACGAGGTTGATAGCCTTTCTTAAATTCACTGATCCACTTATACATGTCCGGGATGTTTTTATTTTTATTATTATCTTCAAGTTCCTTAATTTTAGCTTCCAAAAAATCGCGTTTCTTTGTTTTAAAAGTTTTGGAAGTTTCCCGCCTGATATCTGCGAAATTTTTTGTAGTTATTTCATTCGGATTTTGTAGCCCGCGTAATTTTGCCTGTTTTCCCTTCTCTGCTAGTTTAATGCATTCCTGGTCGAACCATGGTTTGTTCCTACGTATTTCCGTGTGTCCCAACTTTTCTTTTGCTGAACTTTTATCTCTAATTTCAATCCAGGTGTCCTCAACACTAGTGCACTCCGAATCTTCTAAACCGAGAATCTATTCGAAAATTCAATCTGGTATTCCTTTCGTACCTGGCTCTCTTCTAATTTCTTTAAATTGAATCTCTCCGTTTTCGGACATTGAATATTACCTTTATTCAACGGTAATCTCTCTCGTATTATCGCTGCTACCAGGTAGTGATCAGTGTCACAATCAACCCCTCTAAACGACCGGACATCAATTATGCTAGATTGCCTTCTTCTATCTACTAAAACGTGATCAATTTGATTATGCGTTTTTCCGTTTGGTGATGTCCAAGTGTATTTATGAACGTCGAGATGTGGGAATTTTGTACTCTTCCCGATTAGGTTTTTGGATGTTGCAGAGTTCACGAGTCTAACACCGTTGTCATTACTTTCCATATTTAGACTTTCGTTCCCTATAATCGGCTTGAAAATATCCTCTCGTCCTAAAATCGCATTGAAATCCCCTAATAGAATCTTCATATGGTATCGCGGGAGTTGGTCAAATATCCGTTCCAATTCTTCGTAAAAACTGTCTTTTATATCATCATCCTTATCTTCAGTTGGGGCATGTACATTTAAAGCAATAATATCACACCAGCGTCCCTTGAGAGTAATAATAGAAAGTCTGTCAGTAACAAATTAAACCCGTTTAATTGCTGGTAATATTCGTTTGTGAACTAAAAACCCTGTTCCTAACTGATGATTTTTATTTCCTTCTCCGTAAAAGAACGTAAAATTTCCGGAATTCACAGGTCCATTTCCTTCTACGTCCATCCTGTATTTCTCTAACTCACTCGTTACGGATTTTAACGCGCCTGCCCTATAAAGACTCCTAATATTCTATGTTCCAAATCTCATGTCCATTTTTTTTTTTTGGTGAGGTCGTGCCAAGTTATCAGTCCCAAATAAATAAATACTATATCTATATCTATATCTATATCTATATCTATATCTATATATATATATATATATATATATATATATATATATATATATATATACTAATTTGTTTCCTTTGAAATTTGAGGAAGCGGATCTAGGAGATAAAAATTGGGGAGAGGCGGCCAGAACCCAGACTATGATAGGTATATCGTGAGTTTACAATAAACGTTCAAAAATATATAAATAATAGTTTAAATTATTTTCGTCACTCAAAAAAAAAAAAAAAAAACTGTCGGGGCTAGACTCCTCGACCACAGGCTAGATCCACCACTGCTGCTGAATTCAAAGCTGGGCAGCTACATGTTAAATTCACTTGACTTCTCTGAGTATTTTCGAATATTTCCCACAGATGCCAGAACAAGAGTATAAAATTTATCCACTGAGAAAGATTATTAAAATGTATATATACATTCTTAAGCTAAAGAACACAAAAATTGATATTAATAATTTTCCCATTATACACCGAAAATTTACCTTTGTAGTGAAGCTAAATTTCAATAATATTCATTCACTTTAATGTGCAAACAAAAAGCGAAAGTTAACTACACTGTAAAAACACTCATACACACGCAGACATAAAGGATGATCTCCATAAACAAAACTGACAGTTCTACGTTCAGGAAGGAACGCACAAATAAAAGCATTGTATATCTCTAATATATGTCCGTATGAAGTTGGCCTTCCATATTAAAAAATTTTAAAACCAAATACTACTACCGAATTCTCGCGTGTATATACCGCACTTTTTTTTCACGAAAAAGCAAGCGAAAATGTAGGGTGCGGCTTATACACGCGAATGATTTAAAATGGCTTAAAGATAATTACGGTATTAAGTTTTTGCGTTTGTTGTACGGCATTTACCGTACATCACAAGAAACACGTATAGAAAACAAATCCACAAGGCCACAATCAGACGAAACAACAATTCAACACAGGAACAAACACGTTAACTCAAATACCGCTATAGTTGATTTGAATCAACAATTACCGGTAAACGAACAAAAGATTCCTCTGCGATAACAATCGCGCACTCAAGAGTTTTTTCTACGAGAAGGCAGTCTGTCTCGTGCGCTGCACCTATACATTACGAAGAGCGTGCCTTGTGGATTTCTTGTTTTCTTCTAAGGATCATGTCCAAACGACTTAGCTACGATGCACATTTTAAATTGCAAGTTATCCGATTCTCTGAGGAAAACGGGAACCGAGATGTTGCACGTCATTTTCACATGGATGAATCCAACGTGTGACGTTGGAAAAAGCAGAATGAACTTCAAGCAACAAGGGGCAAGAGGAAGGCGTTTCGTGGAAAAGCAGCTAAGTATCTACAATTGGAAGAAAATGTTTTATCTTACGTTGATGAGAGAAGAAATTCAGGTTACGTTGTTACACTTGATATGATACGCTTTCAAGCTCTTGAAGAGGGTCGTTGGTTGGGAGTAAGCCACGATTTTCGAGCAAGTGCTGGATGGTGTGCACGTTTCATACGTCGGAATGGCTTGTCACTGCGCCGTAGGACAACAGTTGCTCAACGTCTTCCAGCAGACTTTGACGACGAAATTTTGAAGTTTCAGAGATTCATTATCCGTAAGCGACAAGCCAATGGGTATGCGTTCTCCAAAATCGGTAATGCTGATCAAACACCCATTTACTGGGACATGCTTATGTCTACTACAGTTGTGCCAAGAGGCTCGCGCACTGTAAGAATAAAGACTATAGGTGGTGAGAAGCAGCGATGTACCGTTATGCTGGCTGTTCTGGCAGTTGGAAAAAAACTACCACCCTACGTTGTCTTGAAGCGAAAGACTGTACTAAAAGACATACCACCGGGTAGTTTTGTGCATGCTCAGGAAAAAGGATGTATGGAAGAGAATCTGGTGTTGGACTGGCTACAAATGGTGTGGAACAGAAGACCTGGTGGTTTTGCTGAACCCTAAGAGTTTGTTAGTTTGGGATAGTTTCCGAGCTCACGTGACTCCTCGTGTGAAGCGAACATTAAATGAGTGCAAAACTGACATAGCTGTTGTTCCTGGGGACCGTACTTCCATGCTTCAGTCCCTTGGTGTTACTGTTAATCGCTCCTTTAAAAGTTCATTCAGGAGACTTTACAATGATTGGATGATTGCAGGAAACCATGACCGTACACCCAAAGGTAAGATCAAACGTCCTACTGTGCGCCTTGTGTATGAATGAATTCTAGCAGCCTGGGAAAGTGTTAAACCTGAAACGATCGTCAAAGGATTTTTGAAGTGTGGAAGATCCAATGCTCTGGACGGCTCCCAGGATGATATGCTATGGGATCTCAGCGATAGTGTTCGTGATGCCAGTGATGCCTCTAATGCAGATAGTGATAGTGCAAGCAGCCTCTCTACTGGTAGTGACAGTGAATAATATTACAACTGTACATTTTGAGCAACCTCTCTAGTGGTAGTGACAGTGAGATTTTATTTTAGAATATAAAAGTCTTAGTGTGTGATAAGTACGTACACATGATTTTATTTTCGCTGTAGCTTGATAGACATTCTACCCGCGGCTTATCCTTGAGATTTTTTTAAACGGACGTAAAGGTAAATTTTAAGGTTGCGGCTTATAAACGCGAGAATACGGTAATCACTAAGCTACATTTTTCCCTATCTGCTCATTATGTCTCATAATTTGTTCATGGACAGAGCGTCTCACACAAGTGGAACCTCACAATTCCATACTTAATGACACAGAATCAATGTAAATCATTGTCATAATTAGGTCTTAATTTGTTCCAATTTCTTCCCTCATAATTTGATAAGCCTTTAACTGAGACAGCGAACAATTAAGAGTAAATCTGGAACAAAACAACAATTTCATGCTGTAGATTCAAAGAAACATTGGAAACGTCATTAAATAGTAAGAACATAGTTCATCATATCTCATAACTTATTCAGCGTAGTTATTGATCATAGTGCACAATTAACAGTATATTTGGGACAAGAGCAGAATTTTACCATATAAATTCGGAGAACCAAAGGAAACCTTATTAAATAAACTGATTATAATTTGTTCCAATCCATTCACTATGTCCCACAAATAAATAAAATCGGTCATTGTTAAAAGGAGATATGTTTCGTTTGAAGTAAATTGCATATATCCCGTTTAACAATAACCGATTCAATTCTTTAGTGTTATGGGACATAGTATACACTTAATGGTAAGTATGGGACAGGAACAGATATTTATGTTGCATATTCAAAGACATCTAGCAAACCTCACTAAATAGTTAGATCATAATTATCCCAGTTTATTCTTTATGTTCTATAATTTGTTTTAGAATTAATTTGGGACACGGCGTACAGTTAATGATAAATATGGGACAAACGCATGATTTAATGTTGCATATTTACAGACTCATAGGAACCCTCACTAAATAGCTAGATTATAATTTGTTCTGGTTTCTGCAATATGTTCTATAATTTGTTCCTTCAAGCTTATTTGCGGAGACAGCGTCCCATATAAAGTTTGAGGAGGGAGGCAACATTGCACTTACAAACTCAAAGTCACAAAAGCAATCCAAACCACCACTAATAATTAGGTGATATTATTTCAATTTGTTTACTATGTCCGATAATTTTATATTCAATTTGTTGCATAGCGTACAACTAAGAGTAAATTTGGAACAAAGAAAGAACTCATATTATTATGTTTCATAGAGTTTCACGCATGTTCATGGGTGAGAAACCCTTTTGAAATTTATAGTGCTTAGGGTTGAATTTTCAGGATAAATGTTCACCTATCTCAATTTTTGTCATAACTTTATTCAGCTTGGTGTATAATAGTTTCTGAACGATCCGGATTTATATAAGCTAAAAACATTTAAAAAATTCACTAAAAGTTAGTAAATATGCACTATAAATAAAATAATACGTATTTAAGAAATGTCTTATTTTTTTCATGTTCATTATTTGCTACGTTTACGGTGTCTAGAATAAATTTCCACACCACATTATTTTGAGTTATTCAAGGTTTTGTACTGTCGAATATCATCAAATGTGTACCAGAATAGATATCCGAAACTGTAACACATTACATATTAAAATACAGTGTTCGTGTTAAAGCTTTGGTCAGTAATTCTTTTGTTAGAATAAATTATTAAGTCGAAAGCGACCTTTCAACATTATCTGACGTGATTGCATAATATTTGTAGTGCAGTATATTTTATCTGGTAAAGATTTATTGATACCACACCTGTATTGATTAATTGATGCGATCTTTGGATTCAGTGGAGTAACGCAAAAATGTCGGGCCTCCTCACAGGATTAGTTTTGGGCCCCGCTTCCCATGCTCATTAATTTCCCATATATTATGTCCCTGTATAAGACAATTGTTAATAAATCCATGGAATATAATAAAATTACAATTAAAATTAATACCCACCGAAAAAGGCAAAAATTATTTTCTCTTAACCTTCGAGTGCTAAGATGATTTTTAAAACTGATGTTGCTAGAAGGGATGAGTTTTCACAAAGAGCATATTTTTCTTTTCTATGTAAATAATGTTGTTCAGGGAAATGGATATTCCGTATTCAGCTTACTTTTTTGTAGCCTATAGTTTTTAGTATTTGCTTCGCAGTGGGCCCCCAAACGCTGACCCCCCCCACACACACAATGCAGGCCCTGTAGGCCCCTCAGCTACGCCACTGGTTGGATTAGGGTAAGCCCATTATCCAACTTCTCTTCACCATTTTTCCCAGTTTCGCCTTGGAACAACTTTACAATGTATTCATTACAGTGATGGTCACCAGGTCATATGGACCAGCAATTTTGTCCGGATCATCTGGGTTACTCTATTAATCTAATATTATGTTCTTATGTGTCTGTCATAAATATTCAAGCAATCTCGTTTAAAAAAAAAAAAAAATGAAGACTTAAAAGTATCCGGAATCGCTTGGCCAGTGTTAGGAAACAAACCAATTCATGTGATTGTTGAAGTTCTTCCTTCAGAAATTTACTGCCATCTATCGACCAGAATGAGAACGACGTCTGCATGTGCAAATATAGTGCTCCATCTCTTATATTAGAAAGTTCTGGTTGTGTGTATTCTTTCTTTCTTTCTTTCGCCGCAGAAATGGAAAAATCAACATTATCAGAAAAAAAGAAAGAAAAGAAAAGTAGTAGGCACCGTATTACAAGAGGTGATGTACTGCGGGCGAGCCACAAATTGTACTGTATAGTGCTACAAAATGCTTAAATGCTTCACTGGTCAGAGGTACACCTACGTGGGGGAGTTACCAAGTATTAACTATCTTCCCCGAAAATAATCGTAATCTTTTTAATATAAAGTATGTATTTTGCTTGCAAAAATTCTAAAATCTTTTCAGCCAAACGGGATGTAAGTTACCAGGATACTTAAATTTTATATTAGTCTGTTTTCAGTACAACATATTATTTCTTTCTATTATTTGTTTGATCCCAGCCCCCGCCAAGTGAACTTTGTGGTGGACAAACACCGTGTGCGTGGGTTTCCTCGGGGTTCTCCCGCTTCCTCCCACTTTCTTCATTCCACCATTTCATTCATTACTTATCATCACCTTCTCCTTAGCCACACCGGCATAACCGTGGGACGTAAAACTCAAAGACTTCATTTCATTTTTTTCTTTCTGTCATTTATACAACATAAGAAACAATGCCTTTTCAGTTCAAAGAAATAACATTCATTCTATTTTCACAAAATTAATAAGTTATTAAGATACCTTTATTTTCGATTATTTTTTCAGACGAATTCGGAAGTTCTATGTTTACTTATTCCCAAATCGTATTTCCTTCAGAAACTAAGTATTTTGGTAATGTGTAAATTTTGTACAATGGTTACGCTTGGTATTTTCCTTTGTAAGGACTAAAATATATAAGCCTATATACCGCCGACCAGTGGTGCCCACCCCCCTTATGTCCATGACGCAACCCCCCCCCCAAATATCCATCCGTAAGTGTTCTTCCATGAAAAAATCTTTTTCCGGTTAATTTTTACACCCCCTCAAACATATTTATATAGATTTTTACCCCCCCCCAAATATTTCAATGACGCAGTTTGCGTCATAGCCCCCCTCTGTGGGCACCCCTGCCGCCGACAATACCGTGTGTGGAAGTTTTCTCAGGATTCTCCTGTTCCCTCTCACTCTCGTTATTCCAACATTATCATCTTTATTCATCATCAATCTCCCTTAGTCTCCCTACATGACGTGAGAAGTTAAAGTAGTCAAAAAAGAAGAAGAACAAGGCGAAATTCGTTGTCCAAAGTGAGATTTGAACAACTACTGAGATTAGATCCGAGATAAATATTCACATCTGGATCGAACATTTCCATAGCCAACAAGATCTCGACAATGAATGAGCATAAATATAATCTGGGAAAGAAGATAAAATTAAGCTTTACCTTTCTTATGCACAAAGAAAGGAAAATCGTCAAGTATTAAGTGATTCACTTGTCGACTAAGGTTTCATTTATTAAGATTAATTAACGGATGTTCTGTTGTACAGTAGGATCCTAACAAATACTATATGTCTTTTCTCAGGTACCATTGGAGCCAGAGCAATAACGTATATAATATTAAACAATTGCCTGTCATATGCATATAAAGAAATGTATAGCGTGAGAGAAGTCAAAGAACAGGGGCGGACTGGCCCACCCTGCTACCCTGCAAATGCAGGGTGGGCCCCCCAAACAGGTGGGTCCCCTTCACCAATTTTAAAAAGATGTGCTCAATTAAACCTACCAGAATCAAAAATATGGCAGGGTAACTCCCGCAAACTTGTGTTTTGCATAAAAAAGACGTAAAGTTAAACTTTCATGAACAGATCTTATTCTTCTTCACGTTTATCGACTTGAAAAGGTTCCGCCTATGAGACAATCAGGCCCTAAAACATTGCGGGGTTTGTGATACAGCAGCTGTTAAAAACGAGCACGTTAACTACTACTTTTTTAAATATAAGAAACACAGTAGATTTCAGGCTGTTATTGGATTTGGATACCATTGCAAAATGAAATGAAATGAAATCTTTGAGTTTTACGTCCCACGGTTAGGCTAAAGGAGACGGTGATGATGAGTAATAAATGAAATGGTGGAATGAAGAAAGTGGGAGGAAACGGGAGAACCCCGAGAAAACCCACGCACACTGTGTTTGTCCACCACAAAGTTCACTTGGCGGGGGCTGGGATCTAACCCGGGACCCCAAGCACCAGAGGTGAACGCTCTACCACTGAGCCACCGCGGCCCCATTGGATACCATTGCCTACTCCGGTCCTTTTACAAACCGGCGAGTGGCGATGTTTTAAAGAAACAATAGTTTCGTAGATATTGTTATTGTGGAAAGTGGAGGTGGAGCCGGAACGCTTTTGAACTGCATTGTCGATATATAAAGTGCCATATATTAACAGCAGATGAAGCTGTTACTTCCTAATTAAATTCACGTCCATCACTGGTGTAATAGTTTTCGAATGTGAATTTATATCTATGTATTTACTGTGACAATGATTGCATCTATTTACCTTAACATCTGCACTAGTGAATTCAATTGGGATCTGTAGGCCTATGGATCCATTGGAATCAGCTGAAGTCGGAAATTGTGAAAAAGTGAACCAAGAATTACGCCCAAACGATTCAATACCTGATCAGCTTCAGTCAGAATTAGCAGAAGATCAGTTTGGAGATGAACTATTGGATAGTGATACTGAAGACGTGTTTCGTCAAGGAAAGTCGAATGAAACTGATAGCATGGAAGTTACAGATTTGTCCAAGTTTTTACCCCCTTCCCAACATTCTTCGGTTTTAGAGAAACTCAATTTCCTTAAGCAACATCCAATTCAATCCACGGAAAGTCCTGATGTGATTCTTCCATTCAAGCCTATGAAAACATATTATCGTACTACTTCAGATAACACTACTGAAAAGAGAATGTGATTTTCCTATTGTATGGAAAGAAACTTGTGTTTCTGTTCTATTTGCATGGTTTTTGCAATTGACAGCGAAAGTCTATTTGTAACAGGCCAGAAAATCATTAAGAAACATTTCTATAAAGACCTTACAGTTCATGAAAATTCAAAAGTACAAATCAATGCTTCCGCAGCTTATGTAATGGCCACTAGAAGTGCAGATATAAATACACTTGTAGATAAAGGTCTCATGGGCAGAAGAAAAGCTCAAGTTGAACTGTGGAGAAACATTTTGAAACGTATATTGGATATAGTTGTTTTTCTTGGATGACAAGGACTAGCTTTTTGAGTGAAGCGCGAAGAAGCAGCCGCAACAAAAAAGTTAATCATGGAAATTTCTTAGAATTGGTTTTATTGGTATGAAGTATGATGATATTTTAAAGAACCATGTTTCAGAGGCGATTATGAAGAGTCAAAACAGAAGATTGCGCCAAGACAAGTGTGGTGAAGAAAGTTCACAAGGAAGAGGCTCATTAGTAACTTTTTTGTCGAAGACATTTGTCAAGAAGTTAGTAACCTATCTTGTTCTTCAGATTCAAACTAATAGTGTTAACGAAATAAAGCAGGCTGGTGCATTTAGTGTTGAAGTTGACTGTACCCAGGACATTACTGTTATTGAACAGTTAGCATTGGGTGTTCGGTATGTGCTCCATGGTGAAGTAAGAGTGAAACTTCTGAAACTAATTCCTGTCGACAAAGCTACTGGACTGGGTCTTTACAAACAGATTGAGGATGAACTTAGTAAGCTGAAACTGTCAACATCGCATATTGTAGGCTGTTCTTTTGATGGTGCAGCTAACATGAGTGGCCAGTATAATGGTGTCCAAGCGCAGCTCAAAAAACTTAATCCGAATGTTCAGTATGTGCAGTGTCTCGCGCATGTTCTAAATTTGGTAATGATAAATGCAACAGACTGTTGCAAAGTCGCAAAAGACTTTCTTGGGTTACTTCAAATGACAATTACTTTCATCTGCGATTTATATAAAAGAATGCAAGTGTGGATTAAGTACAATGAAGAAAACTCAAGTGGTAGACAAATACTTCGCCGATTACAAAAAATAAATCTGACAAGGTGGTGGAGTAAAGATCGAGCTCTAAATAGTATCTTTGATGATTTTTCGACACCTTGGCAAGATCGGAAGAGGTTCATGACGCTGCTTCAATGTCTACTCACTATTGCAAATATGAGTGATTTTCAAGCAGAAGTCACATTTAAAGCCAAGTGTTTGGTTCAGAACTGGTGTAAATTTGAAAACATTCTTGTGGTTTCTGTTTTCAGCCAACTTTTTGACATATGTACACCTACTTCGCAGTATTTGCAAAAATCTGGTTTGGATTATCTAACGGCTACAAAAATGATTCGTATGTTACAATCAGACTTAAAACAAAAACGGAACGTGTTTTGTTATATTGAAACTAAAGCTATGGAGTTTGCAAAGGACTTGAAAAGACAATTGAAGGATGCAGGATACGGTGTTGCAGTTGAAACTCCTCTCCTTGCAAAGAGAATACCAGTAGCAACTCTTCAAGCAGACGAGCTTTCCCATGATGAGGCAAGAATTTTAGATTCTCCATCAAAAGTGTTTCAGATAAACGTTTACAATGTTATTTTCGATACTGCAATTGAGCAATTACATTCTCGGTTTATCTGCAATGATAGTCTCATTAAGGACATTGCATGGCTGGATCCTACCCGTTTCCATGAGATAAGTACTTTAGAAGAACTACCTGATTCAGCTCTCAATACTCTACCACATTATTGCAAAGTGGAAAGAGAACAAATTCAAGAGGAACTGCTCCAATTCGCTGGACATTATAGGAACTATAATCCACCAATATGTAAAAAGCAGGATATTTTAAGAAATGAACATGGCAGCGAGCAATATGCTCATAGTAGTGAAAAAGAGGAAAATGAAGAAGAGGAAGATAATGAAACTGAGAGTGAGGAGGAAGATGAATGGAAATGCAGACCTGCAATACAGTATAAAGTGTGTCTAGTTTGTGCACTGCACCTGCTTCACGAATTAAATCTTTATGGTCCATTATATCCATCGTTGTATAAATCGTATAAGTATGTTCTAACTCTATCGTCTACCCAAGTATCATGTGAAAGAATTTTCTCGATTATGAAAGTGATCAAAAATCGGTTGCGTTCATCGCCTGGACAAGATTTATTGGAAGACTTTATTCTTTTATAATAGAAAGACCTTATACGTTTGATTACGACAAAGTGAGTGACGATCTTGTATCTAGCTCCAAATAATTAGGTAGATATTTGAAATTGTGAGTGTAGGCTAACTGGGGCATAATGAAGATGTTAATATTAGGATACATTTCTGGCATTAATATTAATATTATATTATATTAGGTTACAGTATGCAATTCAGTAGAAAATTTCAACCAATTTTATATTAGAACTGATTTATGAGGAAAGAAACTTACATTATTTCTGTCAGTGCTTTAATTATTTAGTGTTTCAAAGTTGACTTGAGATTAGTTTTTACTTATTGCACATGTATATATTTTGGGTTTTCTAAAACATGACACTCATTTGTTTAAACAAATGGTTTAAATTCATTACATAAAAAAAACAATAGCACTATATAAATAACTGAAAGCATCAATTCCGGTATTGTGTGTGTTTACAATAAAACATGATAACGCCAATTAAACACTGTATGAGTTACTATTAAAATGTTCCTACTTCAGATTTTTTGTAATTAATGTTTTGCTTTTGTATGAATATATGGGATACTATTTATGGGTTCGAAGATGGACTTTTATATGTAATACATATGAAGAATGCCAAGTACATTTTTTACATTTTTATACAGTGGGCCCTCATTTTAGTTTAGCAGGGTGGGCCCTATGGTTGCCAGTCCGCCCCTGTCAAAGAATAAGTAAATATTAAATACAATAAAGGAAATTATCGATATTAAAGTACTGTGTAAGTTCAAATAAAAAAGTAAATGAAAGAAATGGGAAGATTAGTATTAATGAAAAATGAATTTTCCAGTTTTACGTCTCACGTTTATGTCCTTTATTATATATGATTAAGGAAGGTGAATGAGAATGAAAGGTTTGGTAGAATGAGAATGTCGGAAGAAACAGGAGAACCGCTTCATCGAATCATATACAGAGTCTTCCAAAAGTCCTGCAACAAAGTAAAAAGCTGTAACTTTGAAAGTACTACTTACAATACTTTAGTGGAAATGTTAAACTTTTTCTTGGCAACAATGAGCGGATGTAAACGTTGACGTCATAACCGCAAATCACGTGACAAAGATGGCGTCTACTCAAGAGAAAGCGCAGTGTGTGGCGTGGTTTTGTGAGTTTAAATCTAGTGTTTTGGTGAGAAGAAAATTCCCACAAAAATATCAGAAACAACTACCTGCGGGTTCAAGTATCAAGAGATGGTACGATAAGTTCCTAGCTACCGGAAGTGTCTTGGACTTGCCTCGTAGCGGAAGGTGAACAACCAGTGTTGATGTGATTCAGTCCGCGCAGGAAAGCGTGTTGCGAAGTCCAAAGAAATCGCTGAAACGCAGATCCTTGGAGCTGCGAGTGCCAATGACAACGCTACGCAATATCGTTTGTAAGAAAATAAAGGCAAAGCCTTACAAGTTGAAACTTGTACCGGAATTGACGGAAGATGACTATGACATAAGAAGTGAATTTTGTGAAATGATGCTTGCACGGTTTAACAATAATCCAGGGCTTCTTTCAAAGTTACTGTTCTCAGATGAATCCACGTTTCATGTGTCTGGTAGGGTAAACCGACACAATTGTAGAATCTGGGGAATTGAGAATCCACACGAATTTGAGACACACGATCGTGATTCTCCAAAGTTAAATGTGTGGTGTGCCGTTTCAATGATACACTCAATTGGACCTTTCTTCTTTGATGAAGACATGGTGAATGGCGCCAACAAACTTTCTTGTTCCGGAGCTTCGGAAGTTAGGCATCATCAATGAGGTCCACCTACAACAGGATGGAGCCCCTCCACATTTTTCCTGAGACGTGCGAGAATTCCTTTATAAGCAACTTCCCAACAAATGGATCGGCCGAAGAGGAGTAATCAATTGGCCTGCGAGATCGCCAGATCTCACGCCTTGTGACTACTGGCTTTGGGGACATGTGAAGACAGAAGTTTACAAGCAAAAACCGAAAGATGTTCAGGACGTCCGGAAGAAAATACGTGATGTGATTGGGAGTATTACGGATGAAGCACGTCGAAATGCCATTCTTGGATTCCCGAAAAGACTTCAGCAATATTTGGACGTAAATGTGCTCAGCTGGAGGTTTGGCGTTGAAAAAATGCTTGGAAACAAAATTTCAGACTTTCTTACAAGTCCACTAAAAGTTTTGTTCAAATGCAATAAATGGTTACAAAGTTACTGCTTTTTACTTTTTCTCAGGACTTTTGGAAGACTCTGTATAATATGCAACAGGTTCACCTCAGAAGTCAAAATCATCTACCGTGCCCCCTTCTCGAAGAATGAGCCCCAAATTTGCCCACCTCCAAATGTTGAGGACAACTCTGCTCCCCTAATCCTCCACAGCATTGTTTTTCAACTTCATAAATATTTTGAAAATTCGGAAACGATTTTAAGAACGGTCTTTCCCAGGCCTCCTTCCCCCCATATTGAAGATAGATTTGCGCTACTGATTAAAACTGTCATGTTGATACACCTGAGAACTTGAAATTTGTTTATCTGTAATAGGTGTTCTGGAAGAATTATACATTAAATAAATCATCTCCAATGATTGCAAATTTTACGTTATAGAGACAACAAATAAACATTTTCCTCTTAATTTGACACTGCGGTAGTATGATGTTGCCTACATGGCGCTAATTGACATTTATGTACAACATACTTTCCTACTTATCTGCAGGTAGCTGCAAATTTGTTTAAAAAATATCCATTGAGTCTCCTTTGCCATCTGGAACAAAACTTTTTAATCTCTTCTTAGGTGTTTGTATGGAGTTGGAAATATGGAACTGGGAATTCATTTCGAATTTTTATACGCTTATTTAAGTCTTTATAATCACAAACACTTATTAGTCAATCAGTCTCAGTCAACAAATGTCAATGCTACCTTTAAAAAATCTAGTTTGTTCGCTATTTTTAGACATCATCTCATTTTATTTTCTGCTGGTTTCGCTATAGTGAATGACGTTCGTGACATAAGTGACGTTCGAGTACGCTATTCTAATTAATTGCCCGATCTTTTGATTGATAAAGAAGTCTGAGAAATTCAATAAAGAATTTTTAAACACCAGGTTAAAACACAATGGTTCGAAACACAATGGCTTCAGAAATTCTTTATGATTCGACCAAATCGATCCAGTATGGTTGACTTTTTGGTTTCAGGTAGAATTATGAATTAAAAGAAAAACTATTAATTGAGGCTTAACAGCAAAACAAAATGTATTACCATGTAAAAATAACTGGGTTCCCCAATGGGGTTCGGGGGTGCCATGGAGTACGTAATTTCTGCATTTTAAATATGTTTGAAAACTTGTCTTTAAAATGTTGAGAAGAATGTTATAGACACCTACGTACAGAAAACTGTAAGTCGGTACGCGCAAAGGTTACTGAAATATTGAGAAATAAAGAAGGACTCCATAAAGATATGTAGTTTGCGTAACAGATAGTGCAATTTAAAAAAAACAAACATAATTATTGACACCTAAAATGTACTACAAAATAATTTTCTACTCAAAACCATTATATATATCCCCATGAGGTCCCCACTGGCTCCATCAAACTCTGAATTTTAGTTATTTTTTCAAAATAGAGCTATGAGGTTTTCATGTAAAATTTCCAAAATTTGTCAATGAAGGTTAATGACTCCAGAAGCAATTTCACATAAAAGTAACTGAGTATCATCTGGGAGTTTTAGGGTACATGAGATCTCCAAAGACTAAACTATATTTTTTAAAAAAATATATCTTGACCATTTTTTAAAAAGCATTTAGAGATATACCTTCAATAAAAACTCGAAGTTCTTACGCCTAGCGGTTACGAGATGATGCTAAAGAGAATAACACCATAGATGTGTAGTGTTTGTGTATTACAGTACACAATTTCAAAGAAACAATTATTGAAATAATTGATAATTATTTGGTGACGTCTCAATGACTGCTATACTTATTGAGTTCTAGCTTTCGGTGGAATAATTTCTGCAATGTTCTTCGAAATTCTGTATAAACTTATTTCGAAAATGCTTAAAAATCGGAGCTTGGTGGAGTCTATCGTACTCCGAAATCCTCAAATTTGGTTTCGGGTCGAAAGCGCTATTGTAGTTCTCGTTGGGCATCAACAATGAAATTCTTGAAGTAGTTCTGTCTAATACACATGATATAGACTTTTAGCTGTTGTTTTTTACTTCTACATGTTTCTGTAACCTTTTGGAATACTGACTTGCAGTTTTCGGTAGATAGGTATCTGTAACGTTCTTCACAATATTTTTATGACAAATTTTCAAAAATTCAGAAATATATTCCATGGTACGGTACTTTGGAATCCCATTCAGGAGTGCCCACTTAATCTTGGGTATAATACATTTTGAAACTCAATAAATAGTTATTCAAAATTCATCGTTCTTCCATCAGAATACTAAAACTCCATGTAGTACTAATGAATTGGTATTTCATCAACAAATAATTCACTCTTATGTCTAATGTTATAAATAGTATAATGTATAATCCATCTATATCACACTATTTATGTACCTTCTGTAACTAGAGATTTTGTCTCTATTGAAGGACACTATATAAATAAATAAATTGACTAGAGGTATGCAATTTCAGCTCAAAAAATCATTTAACCAATTTTCTTTGAAGTGGTTAAGAACATAGGTATGTGTGTGTGTGTAAGGATATCTTTTCCCAGATTACTTGTAACAATGAGACGACATCGACTAGATGTCTGATGCTTGCAACAGAGACTTGTAGCCAGAACATGTAAGACAGGGTGAGGAGGTAAGGTAAGGTAAGGTAAGGTAAGGTAAAGTACAGTAAAATATGGGTGCGTCGACACCGGGGTCTTTTAGCACCCTTTAAGGTGGATCACCAGGTGTTCTCGGTGCTATGCTAAATGCTGATTGTATAGTGTGCGTTGCCAGATAGTGTCCAGTGTTTACTTATGCCGGATAATATTGAAGGAAGTTATCATGGAATTCTGCTTGGATACTTACTGGAGAAATTAATTTTAGACCCTTACAGGAATTCACAGCTAAGTTTCGCTTCTCGAACTGCAACGCTAGAATCCAGGAATTACGCGTACAGATTTGGCAACAACGCATTATGGCGTTCTGCGCAAGTTTCTTCTCAAAATCTATTTCCTTAAATGTAAATTAATATTTAAATAAAATGTGAAACATAACACGAGAAACGGTTAAACAATATATTTATTTCATAATAAGATTGTTAGTTTAACATACTTTACATGTACAAATAAACATTTCATAAAAATGAGCACTTCTAGTAAGATCTAACAGCATGTGCCATCTTGTGTGCTCATTGTAAAGCGAATCAAATATTTTCTTTTATTTGTTACCTTTTTCGATATCAGTAGACACAACCAAATAAATCAGTGTCCTGTGTTGTAGCTGAAACATAACTCTATCTTATAGTACAATATTTATAATATGTAACGTTTCATTGCGCAGTAGTTAAGGGAATAAGCTAAAGTATGTACTGACTTCCGGGTGATGATCCACCTAGGGGGTGAAATTAAAAGGCAAGTCAAACATAAATACTGCATGTTAATGAAAAACAAAGGTAAAACATCCAAACACGAAATAAAATTAACACGTATTCTATATATTAAGAGCTCGTAAAAAATCTACGAGACTCTGACGATGACCTCTAGATATGGTACTTCGTAGAAGCAAAAGGATAAAAATTTCAAGTTAGTTTGCGGAGCGTAAAGATAGAATGCAACTAAACTTTGTAATAATATTTACTCCTCCTGTACCTATACAGTAGTCCCATCATAGGAATTCGTTTGCAATTTATGAAGTACAATCAGAATCAAATTAAATGCAATTGGCAAATTTTGTGTAGGCCTATTGGAGATGTAGGCTACTAATTTTGTTTGTAGGTGTAGAAAGATGTAGGTTTGATAGTTTCGTTCATTTTCCTGTCAGTTTGTAGTTTTTATTCTTTACCTATGAGCTAGTACGGTTTTCATGGCAGTTTTGGTTCCCCTTCAAACCTTGATGTAACAATAACCTTTTATGATGATAAAATATAGGCTACAAATCCTCCAACTTTTTTTCTGTTTAACTAGCATAATTTCCCCTTTCATTTAATATTTTAATTCTCTTTCAGACGCTAGGTATTTAATGCTGGTAACATTTACAGTATTTATTGCATTAGTGTTAGTTGCATTAATAATATCTACCTATTTCTGGAAACTTCCATTAGAATAACAAGTGACAATTTGCCCCATATATTGAGACAACTTACCTATCATATGAGGGTATATTGTCACAACCGTATTGATCATAAAACATAGTTCATAAGTCCAATTCAGGACGAGGAAAGAGGAATATATGTTATTGCTCAAGATAACCAAGTATGTGCATTCTAAAAATTATAATTTTCGGACTTACGTAAGCGGCACAAAAATATAAAATGTGAAAATTGTGACAATGTGCTCCAGGCTTTCCTATTTTTGAATGCTTATTTTAGCCTTCTGGATGGGAACAAATAGCTTCGAAACTGACGTTCTCATTAAACCACATTCATTCCATTCCATTTATTTAACCTTACGTTCATTCATACATACGTATTATCGGATAGCCCCATTACCTAAAAGACCTAGAAATATAAAACAACCTGAACAACTGAAAGACATCCGTAGCACTAGAGATGAGTTCTCCATCACGAAAAACCATGAACCGCTTATAGATTTGCACGAAAACAATCGCAGTGAACAGGGTTATCAATATTTTAGGGGGGGTCAGCTTTCCTCTGTCCACCCTGAGTTATGGGGGATTTTTTCCCTCTTTACAACGAGTTCCTGTCTCACACCAACACCGTATTACTTCGAAAGACTTATGGTGCCCCAGTTTGCCATACTTGATATCTACGGATTACCTTTATGCTCCTATCTCAGGTAGAGATTCTTCGAATATAAGAACACTGACAATCTTATGAAGACAAATACCATAACCTTAATACAATTCTTAATAAAATACGCAGAACCTTAATGCAATACTTCCACATGCCAAATAGCAGGGCCTTGATCGAGCGTTAGTACAAGGTCAGACTGTCCCAAAGGATAGTATGGCTAGCGGACTACTTACCACGGAGGTTGCCACTCCGTCAGTATCTTCAGCCAGTTTTTAGTGGCAATCACAATGAGTATTCAGCAACGTGAACTGGAGTACAGCGCTGCAGCAGGGGCCTAAAATATTTATCATGCGAAACGGGAAGGTGCAGCGATCCACACGACCCGTTGATTACTGAATATCGTACAAATTGTAAAAATAACAATGATCTGAGAAGGTTCGGTCACCCTAAGGTAACAGATTCTGAGGTCATGCGACACATTATTGAGAAAAATCCATCTACCAGTACATGACGATTGTAAAACCAACTGTGCATATCTTAGTCCACTGAAGTGTGTCACCTTAACGAGTTCGGGAGAACCGGTAGTCAAACAGGATCGTTTCGTAAAGTTATGCTCTATTTCGTGGTACTACGAGGTGATAATTTGTTTCGGGCTCACTCCTAATCGCCGTACCATCAAAATCTACTTTTATTTCGAACAGTTGGAGCATACACATGGTGATCAGAAAAATGGAAACACCTGTAGTTGGCAACACGTCAGATGTATGGGTTGGCAGTGGTGTCGTAGCGTCCGCAGCGCCGGACCACTGGTGGTGGTGTGTTAGGTCGGTCTCCATATTACGTCAGGCGCAGGGGAACAGCAGTGTCCAGTGGCTGCAGCAGATGGAGGTAGTGTAAAATGGGAGACCTCTCAGATTTTCAAAGAGAACAAATTGTTGGTGCGCGGTTATGTGGAGTGAGTGTGACGGCAGTGGCTACTGTGTTAGGTGTGTCGCGTGGGACACTGTCAAAGGTGATGACGACCTACACAACACACGGGAAAACCACATCGGGGAAGCGGAACAGTGGGCGGAAGAAAATCATGAGGGACAGGTCACGCCGGGTATTAAAGCGCATTGTCACGCAGAACCGTCGTGCCACTGCGGAGTAAGTGACGGAGGAACTCAATCAGCACCTCTCCCACTCTGTTTCGAAAATCACAGTCCGCCGCGAATTACATGACATGAACTTACGGGGTCGTGTTGCACGGGCCAAACCGCTCATCAGGGACCATAACGCTTTCGCACGCCGCAAATTGTGCCGCGACCATGCAACTTGGACCGTTGAGGACTGGAAACATGTGATATGGTCGGATGAGTCATTCTTCACCCTATTCCCAACCACGGCCGTGTTTATGTGTGGAGAACGCCCAAAGAACCTTATGATCTGCAGTGTCTCCGCCCAACTGTGAAACATGGTGGCGGCTCGGTGATGCTGTGGGCCGCCATATTATGGTTTTCATTGGGTCCTGTGGTCACACTTAACGGACGAATCACTGCCAACGATTATGTCGCAATTTTAGGAGACCACTTGCATCCTATAGTCCGGATTTGTTCCCGGACAATGACGCCATCTTCCAGGATGATAATGCACCCACTCACACAGCTGGCGTTGTTGGAGCGTGGTTTGAGGAACATCGGGATGAAGTTCAACACCTCCCCTGGCCCTCCCAATTCCCAGATCTCAACATAATTGAACATCTGTGATCCGTCTTGGAAACACGACTCCGGCGACGATTTCCACCTGCATCCTCTCTCACAGAACTGACCGATGTCCTGGACGAGGAATGGTGAAAATTACACTTGCTATCATTCACGGCCTCTATGCCTCCATCCCACGTCGCATCAAGGCTGTTCTGAATTCGAAAGGTGGCCCGACACCCTATTAATCTGGTAAGTTGCAATTTCGTTCAGGTGTTTCCATTTTTCTGATCACCATGTATGTCTGTTGCAGTACGCCATTAACACCCTACATTGGTGAACTAAAAGTGCGCTCTACGGAAATAACATAACGCAAAACCAAAGTCGGCTCGAAAAACGAAACAAAAAACTTACGAACTGGATGATATCGTACTGATGCCCCATCCAGTATATAGAAATGACCTCACTCCAGATTATCATCCGTTCCCGTCCATAGCGCACTTCCTGAAATCACGACGAGTATCAACCACAGGAAGAGGAAACAGTAATGACTAACTTCTTTCCTTTCTAAGAACAAGATGTGGCATCGAAGTAGAATCAAGGGACTGGCAGGAAAATGGCTGAAGACAGTCGAACAGGAGAAATGCACTTTGCATGTTAACCTTCTTTTGTTGTACTATAATAAATTCAGGTATGTTGCGTACCAGAATATTGCAAGAGTTATGAGTTACCCTCTATATGTCCAGTTAAGATAAATCTAAACACCTCATAAGTTATGACACAACAAACTAACTCAGGTAAATATGGGGATCTTCAAAGCCTGTGACTTTTCTCTTGACCAAAAACTAATACATAAGCCAGCCCTAACCAGTTTCCTTGTGTGTCACTTTTTTGTCAAAAGAAAGATCATAATTCTTGAACATCTTCCATTTGCCTGATTTGGCCCAAGAGGACTTCATGATCTTTGCTAAGCTTAAATCTGATTCAAGAGGGAGAGTTTTCAGAATCAACAACGGTGCTGAACATCATTCCAGCAGACGACTTTCCTAGCACGTTCCGGAGCTCCTACGACCGGTCCCGCTTAGTCTGTGGCACGAGAAGGGATGTGTGTAGGAAACTAATTTGGTAATATTTATTCTGTCATCATTAACTATGTTATTTGAAGGTAATCCCGGAACTTATTGCACGTACTGTTCCTACGGAGCTGCATAAGTCAGAAAGGAAGAACGTCGTCTAGACGGATACCTTTAGGCTAAAGTGGGGATATTGATTTATCCAAAAGCCAACATATGGTACAATGGTTGACAAATTTCTTCGTATATTTCACTAGTTATTATCAATATTTTGCTTGGTTCGTTAGCTTTCATTGCTCTAAAAATAACATTGGCTGTATGGCGTTACTCCATATAAACTAGTCTCTATACAGCAGAGACAATGATCCGAAGTTGTTCTCTAATTTTTCTTATTGTGTCCCAGTAACACTTCAGTAGGTATTTTTTTAAACCTTGATTCTTGTAGAATGCAACGACCTGTATGCTGTTCCGAAGAATCTCATAGTTTCACTTTATTGAGTTTCTACAGAAACATGTTCAAATACACTAAAACTTCACACAATTCTTTTAAAAGCTCAGGATTTGTCTTTACTAGTCGAAGCACTTTGCACAAGTAACAATTGTGAATGCATATTTCTTTTTAGGTTTGTTTCTAACTTCCTGTAAAACTTTCTCGAGACCAATGTGCTATTGCTGTTGTACAGTATACCTTTCTTTGCTGCCATGTTTATTTTATATAACTTGAAAAAATAATATTGTATCGTCAGTAGAAAAAATATCCTCTCCAAATTCCGAAACACTCTATTTTAAATGAGAATCTTTTGACTTCGTCAGCATTCGTACTGAAAGTCTCAATTCACTCCCGAATAGAAACTGGAAAGCGCATTTCATAGGGTCTCTCATACACACAATAATATAGAAAATAAAACGTATTAAAGAATTGTACGGTTTCCAACCTAGTTTTAGTTATTTAAGTGATCATTTCCCTCATGGCCATTTACTCAAAAACATTTCCTTTGACCACTCACCAACCACTATCCATTGTCAAATAGCTACAGCCTAGTGCCCATAAGCTTGCTAGGAATACAGAATTTCCCATTCCAGTAGTTAGGAACCAATAACGAAATATCATTTAACTTTGTATTCTTGAAATCCGTTTAGTTAAAGATTTCTGGATAAAGTAAAATTAAAACATACAATACCGTAGGTAACATCAATTACCTTCTTAAAATATTAGTAAATGACATAAAACTTGAAAATGTCAAAAGAATGACCTAAACTATGTTTTTAGGGTCTAGAATTGGTGAGTAAAATTTTTATATGAACTTGTACTGTCCTGTGAATAAGAGAGAAAAATAACTTTTCAACAAATCTGACTGTTGATAATCAATATGAACATTTATTATTTAAGGTATGGAGCTGACATGATTTGTATAAATGTTAATGCAAGAGAGGGAATGACATTTCCATCGCTTCATCATGCAATGGTAAATATCTTCTGTAAAAAAATCTTACCGGGTCTCGCATACGTCAGTTTAATCTTCATATAGTTTCCTGATGTTCTGCCTTCGTTCAAATTTCTCACATATACAACACTATTTTCTTTAAAACATTATATGACTGAGTTATTCGTAACACGTCAATTTATTGTTGCTATTTAGCATCCTATTTCAATTGATAGCAAAAGAACAAAGTTCTCCGATACATCTGGAATCTGGGTAAGTTTCAAGCTAACACTTTGTAAATTTCTCAATAAATACGAGCCAGAAAGTAGCAGTTTTCGTTTAATAAAAATAGGGAAACACCATGCTAATTTCGAACTAAGTGTAAAATGTATCAATTTCAATATTGAATCTTCATATTTGTTGTTTTAACTGTTAATACCTTGTACTTGCATCTTCGGTAGTTTTATAATTGATGAGGACATGTGTTCTATAGAACACACATTGCTTTATTATATACGCGCAGGAGGAATACAAGAAGAAATATAATTTTTGATTGTCATATTTCATATAATGCTTGTATTGTTTTCTGATTGATTTTAATGAGGAAGTTAACATAATTTATGTTGGCTTTGTGGATAGATATCCAAATGCACCACATATGATTGATTCTGTTGTATGGTGTTGTATTGTTCCAGAAGTTAAAAAAATGACTGTAATTACGCGATGTATGCACGATACGAGTGAATACAAAATACAGAGTTAAACAATGGTGTATGTTAAACTTCCTTAAGATAAAGCTTCATTACAAAAGAATAACACAATATTATTACTGATCTGAACTCACTTTTTTTAAAAAGTTAACATTGAGAATAATAGATAACCTACGATTTTCGTGCAAAAGAATGACGATAAAATGTTCCCTACGTGCTTCATTAAGGCGTTTCGTTCTGATCATCGCACGTAAACTGAACAAGGAATTTTTTTTTTATTCTTCTTAATTAGTAGTTGATACCAATGGTACTCATGCACAGATTATGATACTATATAAAATACGTAAATGACAAGGAATGGAACATTCTTGTCTTCTTCAACTCTCCTGGAGGACCTGGATCTGGAGAGATGAAAATCTTAGTAAGTCAATTGTTTGTTTATTATTTTTCATAAAGTTTACATGTAATAGGAAAGTATCCTATTTATCTCTTCAATGTTACCGAACAGAAGCCTTAGCATTTACGTTTAAATAGAAATTCTTTGATTATATCTCCAGTGTTAAAAGAGTGAAGCCATATAATTTACATATAAATTGAGAGGCTTAGTCCATCTTTGAAATCTTGCCACCGTAAAATAATATAATTTAAGTATGAATATTGAGATAATTGCCTATCTTTGTAATATATATAACGATATTGAAGCATAGAAGTAAATTAAGAGACTCTTGAAGATTTGCTAAATTAAAGCTAAACTATAAAATTTGTATGTAAACTGAGAGGTCCTAGTCTATCTTTGCAATGTTACCAAAGTGAAATCATAGAAATTAGAAATAAATAGAAAGTCCATTTCTTAATTTGTGCAATATTATCAAAGCTAAACCATAGAAGCTTATAAAGAGGCAGACGAATTTCACAAACATAACTAAATTTTCTAGGATTTCTTAGGACATAACCTGCGAAATTTTTCCCTTACTTTTGTTGTTAATATTTCCAATGATAAAGAAAATATGTAAATTTCTGTGGGAACCTTTCTTAATATATAACGGTGTGCCAGTGTGGAATAGTAGAGCCGGTGGCAATAATCGAATGATCTGTCGAGTTCGGCTTCGGATCATCAGACGCAAGCCACTTGGGGTTTGAGCCCGTCTGAAAAGTATGGTTGATGACTAACTGTACTCCATGTTTCTACGTTTTTGGTCCTGTATATGTAAATTATATATATATATATATAAATTAGTTCTAAAAAGCTCCTGATACACCTATTAGAGACAAGGGCGACACAAATCCTTCGTCGCTATGCTGGCCGTAATTCAACCGGTCTCTAACAGATGGCGTTGGAGTAGCTCATGCCACAAAGGGTTTGGTTTGGTTTGGTTTGGTGTTATATATATATATATATATATATATAGACAGATAGATAGATAGATATATATAGACATATATACAGCGTGTTAATGAACTATACCCACAAAATGTAAGAGGTGATTCCTTACATCAACATAAGAGAAAAAGTTTATATATATACACCTGTGGGGAAAAGTGCATAATTTCAGAGCTAGAGCTGTCCAAAATAGCGGAAAAACCAAATTTCAAGAGGTCCTATTTTGAGTTCGAAAAACTGTGGATGGTGGTCCTTATCAGCGTAAAGGAAGTTACATATACCCAATCCAAAAATGCATATTCTATTTCATTAGTTTTCAATGGGTGTACAGAGCGTTCCATACAGGGTGAAATTCCCAGACATGCCATCAACCGAATTTTGAGATATGCTCTGACTTTATGATTGATCCAAAGTAGGGAAACGATAAGCTTTGATAGCAGTAAACACGGAATCCTTTGGGGAGATGTCAGAAGTGTTAAGGATCGTCAGCAGCACATTCTCTCGTACACGGAAGAACGCATGCTGCAATGTTTTTCTTCACGTTTATAAGTGAAGAAAACGCGGAAGAAAACGCGACGAAATACATCGCATCACACTTTATTCCGAACACAAAGAAATATGAAGCTGCCGGTTCTTAACACTTCTGCCTTCCCTCCGAAGCACTGGATGTCCATTGTAGTCAAGGCTTACCTCCTGCCTACTTTGGACTCTCCTTGAAATCAGGGTATATCTGAAAACTCTATTGAGAC
This sequence comes from Thermobia domestica, assembly GCF_964235325.1. Taxonomy (NCBI): domain Eukaryota; kingdom Metazoa; phylum Arthropoda; class Insecta; order Zygentoma; family Lepismatidae; genus Thermobia; species Thermobia domestica. The sequence continues at coordinate 133,075,989 of NC_137462.1, read as the reverse complement.
CACATGTGAGAATTACACCCTGTAGGGAATGCCCTGTACGCTTATTGAACATTGTAGAAATATGCACTTTTGGATTGTGTATGCGTGGCTTCCTTTACGCTGATGACCACCATCCACAGTTTTTGGAATTCAAAATAGGACCTATTTTTTCACCGATTTTGAACAGCCCTAGCTCTGAAACTATGCACTTTTCGCCATAGGTCCATATGAACTTTTCCTCTTATTTTGATATAAGGAATCACCTCTTACAGTTTGACGGTATAGTTCAATAACACCCTGTATATATAATGTAATTTGGCATAATAGATCATGCACGCATCAGCTGTACCGGACTGATATCCCTAAGTAACGAGCAACTTCTTTCCTTAATAACAGTGTAGCTAAAAGTATTTAAATGCAAAATTAATTAATTAATCAAAATCCTATCCGACATCTAATCTGGAACTACACGCATAGGTATCTGGCAAAAAGAAATAAAATGAAATATTTTACGTTCCACGGTTATGCCGTGTTGGCTAAGGAAGACAGTGATGATGATAGTGCATGGAGTGATGAAATGGTGAAGAAAGTGCGAGGACACGAAAGAACCCGGAGAGGACCCAGATACATGATGTACCTAGTACATAGCCCATTTGAGGAGTGCTGGATTCGAACCGGGGGCCTCACGCGCCAGAGGTGAACGCTCTCCCACAATCACAAGTAATAAAGAGCTTTGCATGAACATGCGGTTTTAGTATAAAATTCATTTCTATGTTTCAAGTTTTCTAAATATAGAACCAATATTATTATTTTTTTTCGTTCGATATTCGAGCATTTGATTAAGACTAGTACGGTGAATGATTGTGAGAAAATATCACCTTCCAATTGCCATTGTCTGCTAACCAGAACCGTATTATTTATAAATGAGTATTCTTAAATCTGTGATTTCCACTTCACTGTGTTTTCTCTTAATCTATCATTCCATCAAACATTCATTATAATCTTTTATGATTTTCATTATCTTGTAGCACAAACGTGTGTCATAAAAGTAACATGTTAATATATTATAGTCAATTATCTTTTTCTTATTGTTTGGCGCTATGTAATAGCAAATGTAATTGAGTTTTACTTTACGTTCTTATGTAACACCAAAGTTATGAAAAATAGGACCTTCTATTCTATTAAATTTGAATAGCAACCGCTGTTCAAGATTTTAGTTTCGGAAGGGCTTGAACCAACGCCCAGTAGTACTGTAGTGTAGCTAGACTTTTGCAAGAAAAGAAAATCGAGAGTTATAATATATTGATAATAAATAATATCTATAGTTGTACGTCCCACGATTATCCTGTTGGCTAAAGGAGACAGATGATTGATGGAAGTGAATTATGGTTGGAAACGGGAGAATTTCGGGAAAACCCACATACACAATCTTCCCCACCATAAACACATATGACCTGCTATTGAAGAAGGAACTCCTTGTACCAATATGCTAATAGTAACTTTTATGAGCTTTGTTTCTTAGTAGTCATAGAATTCTACACTGACTTCAAAAAATTTTGGAGGTGGTCTAATTTTAATTGTTAATAACCTAATTTCTAGGATTTTTAATTGATTAATTCATTGATCTGGAGTTAAAACATCTCTTTTCAGGACAATTACTACATAAAACACGACATTCTCCTTGAAATTGAATCCAAATCACTACCGTTACGGGAATTGTAACCGAAGCAACCTTTCCTACCGCGAATTTAACCCAGAGCTATGTACAGAAAGCACGTGCATTAATTAGTTATTTTACCGCAAGAATTCGAGTCTTTCAATTAACATGGAGCAAATAATTTATTATATTGTAAAGAAATTATTTCTTAAAAGCTTCATATCTATTTTTAGCACTAGCAAAGAAACAATTTTACTGACCCAAACCGATTTCAATTGAGTTTGGCGGGTAGATACTAGACAGAAAAAAGTGAATACTTTTTGTTTTTAATTTTATTTCTGCAGAAGGATATTTGGGGGCAAAAGTCTCCGTCTCGAAATTCGAAAGTCGATTCTAAAAGCCCAAGAAGAAATAGACCGAAGAAAGTAAAATTGCGGATAGATATATTTTTTTCTAATAGACGTAAGATAAGAGAAAACATGTTACCTATTTTCATTGACAAAACTGTTGAGTGGGACTGAGTGAAAGAAATGTCAATGCGAGTAAAAAAGAAGAAGAAGAAAATAAAAAAAAGTAGCTCAGAAGTAATTAAAGTATACTCAGAAATGTTACAAAGCTATATAGAGTAATAGAGTAGTACGTATAAGATAAGCAAGAACGTTTATTTTATTTTTATTTTTTATTTTTTTATTTTCTGCAAAGCAACTGTTCTCAGAGGCAGAAGCCGCAGGTAATATTTTATAATCGATGTTAAGATCGCAGCAAGAAGTGTACCTAAGAGAATGAAATGGCCCACAGATATAGTAAAATAAGGGAAACATGTGTTGTATTTTCCTAGACATAACGGTTGGGTGGGTCAAAATCACTCAACATTTATGAGCGTGAAATGCCAAAATTAGTAATGAAGGTAGTTAGGATATGTCTGAAATACATGTAGGATTTTTAACGAAACTGTGTACAAAGGCATATGTTTCACCTTCTGCAAAAGACAGCAATTAAAATCAGGATATTTCGCTGGAGAAATGTGGAAGCCACAAGAGAAGAGAGAATAAAGTGAATGAAATGTGTATAAAGAAATGAAAGGGGGGAAAAGCAAACACGGTATCTAAGTCTACGTTTATACATTGCACTACAAATCACGTCTTTATTTCCTTTCCTCTCATTTCTCTATACACATTTCATTGACTTTCTTCTTCCTCTCTTCTTATTTTTGACGCTAGGTTTCATGTTTCTCCGTCAGGGGCTCGTGCCCCCAATTCCGTAGAAGATAAAACATTTGTTACTTTAAGCATACGATCTCTGTACGCGGTTTCGTTACAATCCTACATCTACTGTTGGTGCTTCTAAACTACCGTTATCATTACTCATTTTGACGTTTCGTGTTTATAGAGTGGCCTCTGGCCCACACAACCTTTTTGACAAGGAAAGTACTAAACACGAGTTCCCTTATTTTACTTCTACTACTGGTATATCTGTATCAATTTCACTCGTTTTGGTATAGGCCTACTTTCAAAATCGTAGGCGAGGACATCTGTTCCCAAGAACCTTATTTCCACAGGAAATAAAGAAAAACGCTTACCTACTTAATTTATGTCTAGTATTTACCTACCAAATTTAATCGAAAGCGGTTTGGATCACTAAGATAGTGTTACATGGGACACAAATCTCTGCTTAACACGTAAACTTAATTGCACTAATCCCCCCACCGAGAATCGAAGGGGAGTTTACTACTCTAAAACTAAAGTATCAATACTTCTAGTTAGTACTAGTTCAATCAAAAGTGTTATAGAGTTAAGGTTTAATGTTGGTAAAATTTCTAGCGACTTCTAGAACATAGGGAGAATTGAATATACTCATTTAATTAATAAATAGTACCTCAGCTGTAAAACACAAAATTACAGGTTGAATCCCAAGCCAGAGGTACTTGTAGTTGATAGAATTGCGTACTTGGGATATATTTCCTATTCCACTAACTCATTCATCATTCACTTGTATTAGTCTTACAGACCATAATCATGAACGTTAAATTAAAAGCATTTCTTTTTTCTAGCTCTGCGTTTTCCACGTCCTCCTAGCGTCAAGTGCTGATGACTCTCAACCAGCCGAGGAGACACAGAAATCAGTCAGCCAAAGGAGAGTCTTCATTCCGAGTGGAAGTGGTTATTATGGGGGACTTGGGAGCAGTGGACAGGATTTCGGAGGAGACCTTGGAAGCACTGACATCACAAGTGACTTTGGTGGATCTCTTGGTGATAGCATTGGAGAAGAAGAACTCGGAGGAAAAGTTCAGCATCACATCCATGAAGTAGAGAAACCAGTTCCGGTAATAGTACCAAAACATATTCCAGTACAAGTAGTTAAACACGTACCAGTCCCAGTGAGACAACCCGTACCTGTTCCAATTGTAAGACCAGTGCCGTATCCGGTTCCACATCCTATAAGAGTGATCCAAGAAAGGAGGGTTCCAGTTCCAGTGATGACTCATGTGCCATATCCAGTACCTCATCCAGTCCCCGTTCATGTTCCCAGACCTGTTTTAGTCCCCGTTCCCCGACCGGTGCCTGTGTATATCGGAAGACCGTACCCATATCCAGTGCTGTTTTAAAACAATTTCCCATTCAATTTTAAAGTATTATGATTACGATTATTTAAAAGTATGTATTAAATCAAAAATCTATTTTGTACCTGCAATAGAATTTTGCTAATAAATACGTTTAAAATATTTAAAAGAATGATGTTTTGTAGATATTTATTACACAGTAATGTTACCTTGCGGTAAAAAATCATTAGTGAGTTAAGTGTTAGTAATTCTAGCTATATGTTACTTACATATGTGTAAGAGAGAAGAACAATATCGTTTTGATGACTATACAGGCAGCTAGAGATTCAATTGCCTATACTTCAGTACTTCGGTAATTCCAAAGCTTATAATCATGCTTCCAGCACTTCAGGTTCCAGCTTCTATGATTATAGTTTGAACGCTCATGAAGCCAAACGACAACATGGCATTTCTTTCTTGTAAACATCATCAACGAAGAGTGGAAAGCAATTACAAGTTTTAAATGTTGCAATGGAGGAAAAGAAGAAAATTAACCACATAGGTAATATTAATGATAACATAACAAAATGTAAGAAAAGTTGGAGAAGAAATGGGGTAGATAAAAAGAAAAGAACTGTCTAGGGCAAATTATGGCACAAACTTGTCTTACTAGTAGTCTAATAATAAATACGGCAGAAAGTAAAAAAGTGGGGAAATAAGAAGATTTAGAATGATGGAGTTATAAACAGGGTATGGAAGAACCTTAAATCAAGTGACCTACCAATGATGATGGAATCCTTAAGATAATTATTGATGATTATATTTTAAGTCACGTTCTCCAGTTTTAGGTTTTCAAACAAGCTGTAAATAAATCGTTTTAAGAATAATTAATAAGCATATCTCAAAAATTGCTATTTTGAGTTAACATCGATGCCTTATATGATTTGCATGAAATATAACGGTTGCTGTAAGAATCACAGGCAACGGAGGCTTCAGTCCTGAGATATCGAGTTGATGAGAAATCAGATCTCAACGCAAAAGCAGATTTGGGGCATCAACAAAAGGAGAAAATTCAGATAGTGTAGGGAAAATAATGAAATCTGAGATACATCTATTAGTTTTTCTAGCAAGGAAATGTTAGAAGTCTCATAGAACGAGTGTGAACCTTGAAGACCACAGACGAATGAGTATGTTATTCCTTTGTTCTACGTCTTAGTGTCCAAGAAGACAGATCAAAGCTATAAAGAACTAATATCCAAGACACGTGATGTCCATTCTTCAATTTTGACATTTAATTTCAATGTTTTGTAATAGGTGAAACGAGGTAAATTAGGAAAGAAATTGTTAGGAAATAAGAATTTCAAATTGTTGAAATATGAAATACAGTTACCCATTTCTTTCTTCTTCAACTCAGAAACATGGCGCATGGGGTCTTCTTCAATGAGAAAAATGTATTGAAACATTTTTGTGCATCAACTCTACAGAAGAAACTTGTTTCAATCCTCCACCATCGTTCGTCAGCAACTTGAAATGTCGCATATAAGTTAAATTGTATCTCCCCAGGCTTTTACAATACCAGAAAATGTGTTGGATGCGATCTAAAAGAATGATAGCATTCAAGAGGAAGATACTTTTGCTGGCGACTGTACAAGCGAAAGGCACTAGAAGAAGTACCGTGAGACAGGATTACTTTGTACAAAATACGAAAAGAGTTTCACAGTCCTCTGTCGGTAAAACCATGAACTCTAAAGAGAAAGTTTCATCTGCCAACGTAAGATAGAATATCTAACTGTATTTGGCTATAATATTGGCCGTTAACTTCAGTTCTAATTACCAGGAGGGTTTGTTGTTGTAGATTTATGGGAAGCAGCCATTGTAAAGGCTGACAAAATTTGAAAGACCTACAGGGTTTGTCCGGGAAGTAATAGGACTGATTTTATTCCGCCATGATTGTACTTCGGAGCGTGCGCGCACCGACTGGATCCGGTAGAGGGCGTTCCTAGCTAACGAACGAGCGGCTGGTCAGTTGTCTCCGAGCACACGGAGAGTCAGGACAGGCTTTTTTGCGTGACGTGTTTCTGTGCATGGTGCAAGCCGAAAATGCAGCGTTCGTTAGAGCAGAGGTACGCGATTAAATTCTGTGTTAAACTCGGTAAATCTGCAACAGAGACGTTTGATATGATCAAGCAGGCTTACCCAGATGATGCTTTAGCAAGAAGTGGTGTGTTTTGGTGGCACAAGGCCTTTTCGGAGGGCCGGGAAGAGGTCGCCGATGAAGACCGTGCTGGAAGACCTTCGACTTCGACAAACACCGACAATGTGACTCGTGTGCGCGAAGTTTTGAACTCAGTGCGTCGACTAAGTATTCGTTTAATTGCCCAGATGTTAAATTTACCAAAAACTGTGGTTCATGAAATTGTTACGGAGCATTTGAACATGCGCAAGGTGTGCGCGAAGATTGTCCCAAAAGTGCTCACTGACGACCAGAAATTACGGCGAGTGGAATTGTGCCAAGAAAATTTCAACATGTGTGAAAGTGACCCCCAATTTTTGAATAACGTAATCACAGGTGACAAATCATTTATCTTTGAGTATGATCCCGAGACAAAGAGGCAATCTTCCGAGTGGCACACGCCGGCGTCCCCTCGCCCAAAAAAGGGAAGAATGAGCAAATCCAAAGTGAAAACGATGCTCATTGTCTTTTTTGACATCAAAGGCATCGTCCACCATGAATTTGTTCCTCCTGGACAAACCGTCAACGTCAAGTTTTACGTGGAAGTGCTCAAGAGACTCAAACGAAGGGTCAATCGGGTCCGACCAGACATCGGAGCCGACTGGAAGCTGCACTACGACAACGCCTCGGCTCACACCGCCTTTCTTGTGAACAGCTACCTGACCAAGGCCGGCATCCCAACGCTTCCGCAGCCGCCCTACAGCCCAGATGTGGCTCCCCGGACTTCTTTTTGTTTCCTCGCCTGAAACGCCCGATGAAAGGCAAGCATTTTGAGACGACAGAGGGGATCCAAGCAGCTTGCACCGCGGCTCTCAAGGCTATTCCGGAGAATGACTTCCGTGACGCCTTCAATGCTTGGAAATCGCGCTGGCAGCGCTGCATCGACGCAGAAGGAGCCTATTTTGAAAGTTTTCAAAGAATTGTAACGATTGGCTCAATATTTTTTTTTTAATCGACTCAGTCCTATTACTTTCTGGGCAAACCCTGTATAAGAATTTCCGTCATAGTTAAGTCAGTTTCGTAGAATACTGCTGTGTATAATAAGACTTTGAAACAATAGTTGAAATTGAAGTTTGAACGTTTTAAAGTCTTAAAAAAGATAAAACTGGATGAGGGCGGTTTCAGCCTCTAATCATGGATACTTTGCACCTTTCCAAAGTAACCCCTTAGATAGGAAATTACTACTGATGGTACAGCCTGCCTTCTAAATTTAGGTAAATTTCCTATTTAAGTAGAAATCCAACGGAATGGATTTCTTGTTGGAAAATAAATTACGAACAGTGGTAGATCCAGAAAATTAGTTTGAAAAGGGTTTCACTCAGAAAAGCTTAGTTTTTTTTTTAATCGCTAGGCTTTTTTTGGGGGGGGGGAGACTTGAACCTTATACGCATAGAAATGACTAACTTTAGATTTCTTTTTTCTTTTTTTTCTTTTTTTAAAAAAAGCAATTTGGGCGGGCTTCAGTCTGGAAGTCCCAAGCCCTGTAAATATTCCGCTGAGTACGTTTCGGATGATATTCTCCGACATAAAGAGCAACCAAGTCAAATCAGTTCACGGGATTTTTTTCTGTTCCTGAGTTGGCATTTTTTGTGGAGCATATGCTAAACTATCAGAATATGGTTCCTGTACTGGTACCAGAAAATACATAATTTTCTTTACAAATATCGATAATTCATACTGAGTACTGATACTGGTATCATCACTCTAATATCAATATATGTAGACTGCATGCAGTTTTACGTAGGAAGTGAAATGTATAAATACTGAAGGAAAAACATTGCACAAAAACATTACATTCATATGTTGAACATACTTTTTGTATGTTGTGCAAAGTATCCCTACCTATGGGATAACTTTGCACCAAAGTTTATATTTCAGTAACTATGGTAATACTGAATGTTTACTAATGCACTTGCACAAATGTTTTCCTTATATATCTAGCTATTATATGTTTACAATACAGTGCCCTAAATCATTACGTTTCTAAGTTACATGCGATTTCCTTTAAAATTCCTTAATTCTGGAGTGAAGTAACCTCGTCTTACGGTACAAATCATGTGCCAACTGCTTGAAAAGACTGACTGAGGGCTACAATAACAAAAACATAATATCGTATTAACAGGTGTGACCTATAATTTTCCACTTTTTTCATAGCATTATGTGAAATTAATTATTATATTTCTCTTTTGTATTCTGTATGTGTGACTGATTATTACATTGTTCATACATTGTCCATTGCCTTATATAATATTAATTATTATTATTATTTGTGTTTTGTATAATGTACTTATGATTGGTAATTTGTTATACCGTTCATTGCTTTATATTATAATAAGTTTTCTTTCTATGTTTTGTGTGATGTACTTGTGACTGATAATTTTATACTTACTATATAATTAGCACAAATAAAAATACACTCTGTTATTCGTTTTGTATGCTACTATAATTAAATTATCTCACTTTCCGAATTCGTAAGTGTGTTTTGAAGTGTGGTATGACGGTCAACCAGATGTGAACAGGAGTCCAAGCTGAAAATTGTTTTCCCTTGTCGAATTATCCGAACACTGAAATGTCGTAGTACAAAATTGGACCTGTACTAAATTGTCATACATTCGACTATGATACGATGCGTTTCTAATAAGTAACAACACTGTTACAGGGGATTGATTTTTTTTAAGGGTTCGTTTCTAAAAAGTGCTTAGATAAGTATCAAATCCAGTTTGCCAACAAAAGTAAAGATCATACTGAAGTTTGCAGTAATTTAATATCACGCATCGTTCCAAAGACATGCAAAACACAGGTACAAGTTGATACTGCTTAGCGATGTTGTAGGATTTTTTAAAAAAAAAACAATATTGATTTTGTCTGCTTATATAACATTATAGTAATAGTTTCTGGTAGTTGTAACTAGATGTTCTCGGAGTTTCACAATTTTAAGCATCCTTGCAAGTCTCACCACTAAAAGACTTGAGATATCAAAATGCTGTAAACAGTATTATGTATGATATTTACGGTTATTAGCAACAATCTATCTGATTGAATATCATGCTTATCTCTTCTTTTTTTTTTTTCAAATTAAAATCTTTCCTAGGAAGTAAAATTTTTTAATCTTTATTAACTTTATTCCAAATTGTTCAAAATACGTCATATCATGGTTATAGTATTCAAAACTAAGGTGCTTCCGATGTGCATTAACGTGTCCGTCTCAGTAGCGCTATTGTTGTTGCAGAGGTCTCCAAAATTTGGATATTTACGGCTATTCGTGATACTGTAGCATTCATAGTTTGAAACACTGGATAATAATTGTAGTATTGTAAGTTGTTGGTTGATATGTAGATTTAAAATATGTAATAACCTGACTCTTTGTATCTATTGTATGTAATATGTAATGCTTTTGATAAAATATAATCTTGCGATGGGTTGTCTACACTGTTAATCGCTTGGCATGGTGGCAACTGTTATGCAATGTCCTCTTGTTAATACATGTATGTTACGTGGAAGTAGGGGTTGCAATTATTATAATAAGATGTCAGTGGCGGCGATTGGACGTTAAAACTGGGGGGGCAAAACATGATCTGAATATTTGTATATCAATGTTAATATACAAATTTCCCTGGTTGAAACTATATACATTACAGGCCATTTCAGAAAAGTGGGGGACAACTGCCCCCTTTGTTCCCCCTAATCGCCGCCCATGAAGATGTACATATCTCGAGATTCTTTAGTATTAAGGACATAAAATTCGCTATCTGGACTTTTCATTGAAATTAATTAAACACATGTTTAAGAGTTTTCTAATAGCTCTACTTAGAAGAGAAGAAAATGTGGTGAGGTGGTTCTAAGATTCCCATTAGAGCGGTTCAAATTTCAAGCGAGACTTCGAGTTCAGGATAATTCCACATGAAAGACACAGAACGGGGAGTCTAACATATTGCCTTCAGTAACGCATAAGGGCATTTACTAGTTATTTATATTGTTATTTGTGAGTAAATATGAGGCAATTTGTGTATTTGGTAACCACATAAGCTCCACTGACGAATCGTGGGGTGGTGGTCCAATATCGATGAAGTCATACATACGTCATCCAAAGATACGCATTTCTGGAATTTGCAACAAAATTATGCTCGGACTTAAAGATGGGTTTAAATTAGTCAAAAATTAAGCCTGATAGCAGAAAACCCGAAATGCTATGGATATTCATCTCCCCAGCTTCTAGTGTTCGGAATCACGCGTAGTGTGTATGCATGTATTTTTCATGCTTTCAGATGGACTATTGTCACGCTTACGCTTTAGCTGAAGATCAATTACTTTTTGAATCCATTATGGGAACGATTAGCAATATTGCTATATTCAGGAGGCAATTGAAGCTCCTTCTTCTGAAGAACTTAGCCTTCTCTTCAAGAAGATTTAGCTGCGAATGGCAAACGCAAAGATTAAGACACAACATCAAGAATTGTAGTCGCTGCTGAGAACTCCTTTTCAACTAGCTCAGCGAACAGTTAAAGCAGACAACCAACCTACCTTCCAGTTCTTACTGCTAATCGATTCATTTCTTTGACTAAATCAGGTGAGGTTCTTTCCCCATCAGAAGACTTGAAGATTGAAGCCAGTAATAGGCTCAGTTAGTCCGCAGAGGAAATAGCCACCTGGTCGTAAGATTACTTCTGTGAAGTACCATATTGTTCCACCAGGAAGAATACTATTAAATTCACTTGCGTTACACAAGAAGATTAAGGGGCATGGGAGTAATTTTGCCAAAAATATCGACTATCGTATACTATGGCAATTAACAACCTCGATTCTTACTTTAAGTGTGTGGTTAGAAACTTGCCTATTGATGCACAAAAAGACAGTTTTAATAAAAAAGAGACACGATGTCATCACTATGCAATAAATACGCAGAAAAGGCAAAATACCATTACAACTCTTCTTCGTCACTTTGAAGACTATGCCAAGTGCCAATGATATATATATATATATATATATATATATATATATATATATATATATATATATATATATATATATATATATATATATATATATATGTATGTATGTATGTATGTATGTATAGGGTGTCCCATAAGTCCGTTGACATAGTCCATCTCGGTAAATATTGAAGATACGAAAAAATGATAAGAGAGCAATGTTGTTGGAAAGTATATGTTTTCAATCTACAATGTTGGAATTTTAGGAATTGGACCAACCGTTTGGGCTCTACACTGGTATAGCGCTCAATGTTAAAGAAAAATGCAACGTTGGCACGTCATCGTTGGACAACAATTAAGGTAAATGCATGTGGTTTGAAGCCGGCCCAGGGCCGCTCCCTTCTTCAGTTCTAGACTCACCTAAAGTGCCGATGCGACCTAGGAGTGGAAGCTCAGTCTCTCCTTGTGCCATTTTCTTGAGCAAAAAAATATAATAAAGTTTCTCTTCTGGTGAGCATCATTATTCATTTGCAGGTCTTGTGTCGGCTCGTAAACTGGTTGTCTCATTTCATTTTGTTAAATGATTGTCCTGTGTTATGTATGAGTTTGCAAAACGAGACGATACACGATAATGTTCTCGACTCATTAGCAATGCTGCTTACGTCATTGGAAAGGGATTAAGAATGTAGAACCAGCTATTTGAAATGTACACTCATGTCCAAAATTATTGTTGCATGTCTATAAATATGTTGTTGTAGGAATATAATTTGATAACGAATTCGCCCGGTACTTCTTATAATGTTAGTATGTGTATAATCGGCAAAGACAAGTGTGTAGCAAGTTTCATGTCAAAAGAGTAGTAAAAAAGAACAATAAAACGAAAATAAAACTTTAGCTACATTTTCTTTTACTCATTCTAATTTTCGTACTTATAATTCTTTTCCTATGAAATTTACCACAAATATACATTTCCCGATTACACACATAGTATCAGTTTTAAAAGTATCCTGCAAATTCATTGCTAAATTATATTCTTACAAGAAGACTGTTATAGATATGCAATAATCATTTTGGACATGAATGTACCATCCCAGCATTCGTCTGATGGGCGACAATAGCATACCATCTTTCTTCCTTTCACAAATCCATGATATGAGGAGAAAGGACTACGACACTCACACATAGGATGCCACATCTAAGCTAACCCATTCACTTCATGTCACTTACCTGTTGAAAGATCCTGAAACAGGTAAAACAACGCAGCAACTGTGCTCAGCGTAGAAGATATTCGAACTGATGTCCATCTTGTTGTTCACAAATTGTCATATAATGTCGCAAACTGGTCCTAACCCTTTGCAGAGTCTCTGGTAATAGAAGCGCAAGCCTCGCTAATACTGTGTTCTAGAGCAGCAATTGTACGCGGGCGATCCCTGTAAACAACGGATTTTAGGTGTCCCCACAGAAAAAAATCAAGCATTTTTAAATCAGGTGATTTCGGTGGCCATTCCGCTAGACCTGGACGACTGATCCGATGTCCACGAACTGCTGCATCCAACCATTGTCAAACATTGACACTGAAGTGAGGTGGCACACCATTGTGTTGGCAGTAAAATTGCTGGCGGTTTGCGAGAGGCAAGTTGTCCAAATCAGATTCCAGTATTGCTTGTAGTAGTTTTGATAGGTTTCACCTGTTAACCACCCCTCTAAAAACACAGAACCCACCAGAACATTACCATGAATTGCACACCACACATTCATACGAGGGTCAACTTGATTATGGGAAACTTCGGCAACATGAGGGTTGCTGTCTGCCCAATACACGTAGTTATGTCTGTTAACATAAGATGAAATGTAGCCTTGTCGGAAAACATTATGTTAGTCGCAAGATTGTGTTATTTATGTTGTCTGCTTGTAAACCATTCATAGAATTCACGTCACCGGTCGGCATCACCTCCATGCAACTCCTGCACAAAATGTACCTTGAAGGAATGGAAATGATGCTTGCGAGAAATTCTTTGGATAGACATTCGGCTAGTATTACTCACTTGGGCCATCTTTCGTATCCATCGCGTTGGACTACACGTAACTTTAGCCATAATGTCAACGAGTGTGCCATCGTCGGTTACGGATTGCGGTCTGCCAGAGCGAGAGCGGTCCAAGACCCTGCCAGTATCCTCGAATTGTGTCTATAAGGTGCGCTATACATTACGAGATCAATCCTAGGAAATACCTTAGGATTTATCTTCGGAAAAATGTTATGACATATCTTGTAGGAAATCTTATCCTTTTTGTGCCATACACGTGAAGAGTTTTCCTGTCTGACCGAATGGCGTTTATCAACATTGTGAAATAGTTCTATATAATAAAATACAAAGTTGAAGAATTACTATGCTAACCACACTGCACATTCCGCTGATATTAATATCAGGCGCTATATTGTTAAATTGGATACCTCTTTTTAAAAAAAGAAACAAAAAAAAAAACATAAAAGTCAGAAGGGTGCTAGTATACTTTTGGCGCACAATATATTAGAAGATTTACAAGTAAACTTTAATATTTTGCATGAAAAGACATATTTATAAGGAACAATTTTTTTGCAAGCAACATAATTAAATACAAAGTAGTACACCTGTATTTTATGTTTACAACTGCAGGGTTGCTAGTGTAAAATCATTTGAGAGACAATGTTTAGCAGAAAGGGTCTAGCTGTTTTTTCTAAGAAATGTTACAATTTCGGTAGTTTCTATTCACATTAGTTTAGTTTAGGTTGGTTCAGGTTAGTTACGGTTATGTTACGTTAGATTATATTAATATATGGATCTAACACAATTTTCAAAAAGTTATAGAATTTCGCTTACTTCTATTAATATTAGGTTAGTTTAAGTTAGTTAATTTCATTAGGTTAGATTTGGTTAGGTTGTGTTAGGTCTAAGTACTTGCATCTTCCATTTCTCCTGTAAATTTTGTATGTTCTGCTTACTTCTGGACCCCATTCTGCGAAACATTTACCTAAGTGAGTGCATATGAAAGATGACCGGTGAACTATTTTCCACCACCGTTGTATTTCTGCATAGTTTACAGAAGCTATAATTTATGTTTACAAGTGGAGCGCTACTACCACGATACCATGACATGTGCTGTTCAAACTCGTATCATTGCCAAAACCCACTCGTTTTCACTACATTCACTGACGCACCTGTTTCCTTCGCTCGCACCCCCTAGCTGACGCTCGGGCCACCGCTTCGCCATGCTCTGACTCGGTTAGTTAGCATTCGTACTTTCTAGAAACTACCTAGCGCAACTTGGTTTGCGTTTTTTGCACTATAGTTTTTATACTATATATCTGGACCCCGTATTTGTACACAAATCGTAAAAGAATTGTAGTTTATCAATAATTGCTTTTGATGGTCCCCTTGAGGGATTTTATCTATGCTATGTTAGATATTTTCATGTCGGCCAACGCAAATCATTTAGGAAACAGTGACAAATTATAATTTTTCAACAATTATTTCGAGTGGTACATCTAAAGTAAACCTGCACGATCAGAAGATACCTCATCAGTTGTGTTTTCAATTGTTTTGTTTTCACTTTCTCTCACCTGATGTCGCTTAAATCGAAATCTTACGAATTTTCTTTCCAAAATAGAGCGTGCTCTAAACAAGAGAAATCTCATAGGATCGTTCAGAACACAGGAAATGACATGCGATCTGATGCCATACACGTTGAGATTTTGACTCTAGGACAAATCGTAAGAGATTTCCTAGGATCTATCTTATAGTGTATAGCCGGCCTAACTTGTCAATCATTGTATGTGATGACAACGGGAGCTGTGATGGCGGTGATAAAACTTTCGCAGATGCACGTATACTCAAACCGGATACGTGAAGAAGGGCCATTTCCGCTTTGTTTGCAGGTGAATACATAGTCACTTTTCTTCATGCACACAGAGACGTACGGACGCCAATTCAACACATCACTTGATTGCAACACACATCGACACAAAAAGAACTAAACGAGAATTGAAAGATGAGCGGCGTGTTGCTCGTGCTTGATTACGTAAGACAGTACCACTCGGGCAAAATAGGCATATCATGGCACCATGCTCATTTAAGAAAATCGCTCAGCTGCGCTTTCTGCAATATTTGACGGTTTCCTCTGCTCCTGCTTCTGTCTAGCTTCAACAGAATTTCTAATCAAATAACGCACATTTGGACAGTTATTATGTTCCAATTCAGGCATTTCCTTTCTTCATTTACTTCATTTCGACTATTTCCCAGTTCCTATACAGCTCGTCGTAGCTCAGTCGATAAAGCGTCTGACTACGATACAGGCTATTCATGCGGACATGGTTCAAACCTCGGTCAGGACATCACTACATTTTAGGCGCTCTCGTGTCTGGCGACGCTGGGGTGAATTCAGCCTCGTATTAAATTGCTTACCAGTATTTTTTGAACCAGCACGCTTTTCATGTTTTTTCATTTATTTAACAAGTAGTTGGCGAGCACTGGTGCCCTTTGAATGACTGGCATTCTCTTGATGTCATTCATTTGTCAAAGAAAGAAGAATGGTATGCCATTGTCGCCTATCAGACGAATGTTGGAATGGTTCATCTCAAATAGTTGGCTGCTACATTTTTTAATCTTTTTCCAATGACATAAGTAGTATTGCTCACGAGACCAGAATATTTTCGTGTTTCGTCTCGTTTTGATACCTCATACACTAAACTACACACTCATTCAACGAAATGAGATGAGACAACCACTTTAAGAACCGAGACGATACCTGCGAAGGAATAATGATGCTCATCAGCCGAGAAACTTTATTTATTTATTTGTACAAGGAAGTGACAGAAGGAGAGATCGGGCTTCTACTTCAAGGTCACATCGGCCCTTTAGGCGAATCTAGGACTGAAAAAGGAAGCGGCCCTGGCCTGAGAAAAGGGACTATCCTGGCATGTACCCGGAGGGATTGAGGAAAAATCTTAGTATGGCCAGCCTTAGCAGGTTTCGTGCCAAGTTCGACCTACCTAAATGCCTTGTGGCAGGCAGGCACGCTACCCATACACCAGTGACTGGGTACGAGATAATTGATCTGTTTGAACTCATCTGGAAACGTAACGATACTGGAGCTTTTGTTTCTAGGTGAGACAACGATTGAATGATGAGACAGGATCTAAGTGTCGCTCGCAATATGTAGAATTGAATTATGTCGTTCAGAGTTGCTTTACAAGGGACGTATGCGAACCGTGACAGCTAGATATTTATCAAAATTGGCACTCTGATTAATTGTGAATCGTTAATCATGGTGGTGATAGATATTCGGTGCGGAAACGCCTTGTTTATCCACTAGGTATAATACACGATGCAAGCAGTAACCGGGTGAGGCTGTGCTGAGTAATATCCCTAAAACGCCGGGAAAAGGCAGATAATGAAAAATGTATGCAGTTAACCTGATATCTGCGGGAGGAGGACAAGTGACCAAGAACACGGCAATAGTGCCACACAAGTAGTGTTGCCATCCCAACACATAGTTTTTTTTAAAAAAAAAATACAATATATGTCATTTTATGGCATTAAAACAATTGGGATAAAACTTGAAAGAAAATAAAAGGCGTGCTATCAGTGTAAACAAATAAGGGAGATTTAAGGCTCTAAAGTTGAGAAATTAACGTGTTTGTACAATGAAACGAATAAATGTATAACAACAACTAGACTGCAGAAGGAACATGTGTACCGAAGGGAGTAAACCACAGCATGCACAACAACCAGTGACCAAAGGGCTTGGTACGTCATATCGAGAGTGCGACTAGGGCAAGAAATGTACATATTTTGCCATATGGCTTTTCTGTTGCATGTATTGGTGTATTACGTTAAAATATTTTGCGCCTGTACATCGTGGTAACCTGAAGGCAGTGATTTTATCTTCATCGTTGTCTCACATGCTAACGTTTCCTACACTATCGACTGACACCTATCACATGTCATTAATCTTTGCCAATAGATAGACATACTTCCCTGTCACAGATTTGTTGCCTTTCGTACAGTCCTTTATGTACGTATATACTTTTTAACATTATCTTCAACTGAATTAATCGTGTGCAATAAGCTATTGAAAAAGCAGCTTTCTTCTCAAAGGTCACAGATGACCTGGTAGAGGTTACCGGGTCACAATGGCGCAAATTTCTCGTTATCACCTTGCTTCGGATTAGAATTTATGTCGATATACCAATTTTTGCTACTTGATATGGATATTCAAAAGAATGACATGTGAGACTATTACTTAACATTGAAATCCCATAAGGAAAAAATCGCAATTTGACCTTTGATCCTGTAACTCCGCAGACTATAACACCCGTGATCTCGTTTTGCCATCAGATAAATCTTCTGACCTTCTAAACTGCCTGCAAATTTCACAGTTCTAGTTTTTACGAGTGCTGAGTACTATGAAATTAAAGTTTACACACGAATTATGGGACAGTCTGTATTATATGTGTCACTAGAATACTTTTGCCCCCCACCCTCTAGACTACCGTGGGATCACACATAAGATTCTTTCAATTCTCAGAAGCAAGGAGCCATGACTCTCCCCATCAAAATTTCAAAATGCCAATGAACTACGACTGGAATAACAAAATATTTGTTGCGACAACAGCTTATATAAGTGAATTTCTACTGGAATTTTGTTTGTATTACCATTAATAATACTATATTATAAGGGATAATTTTGGCACTGGGGGGCCAAAATCAGGTAAAATCACCATGTTTACAGGAGAAATGAGTTGATGTTACGTTAGTGTAAATTTAGAAATATGATTAATATACAAAAACAGAGCCAAATAAATAATCTTCCCTTATGTTAGATGTCAGTGAAATCAACTTTACTTGTGAACAAACATCAACAATGAACAGCCATCGAAATATTATTAAACTGTGTGAAATATTATTAAACTGTGCAGAAATATTCACAAGATATTTGATATTTTAAGCTTAAATATGTTCAACGAATACAATCATTTTTCGAAATTTGTAATAGCGTGCTGCCCATTTAATAACAAAATGGGCAGCACGCTATTACAAATTTCGAAAAATGATTGTATTCGTTGAACATATTTAAGCTTAAAATATTAAATATCTTGTGAATATTTGTGCTTGAGCTTGTAAGTTATGCATTTCCTTAGACTAATTTAATTTGAATCTTTTAAGCTGTAATTGCGTAATGTGTGGTTCCTACGTGATATGAACAGGTAAAAATAACCCGAGAAGCGATTATTGTTGCGCTTAATGCTATTGTAGTTCACCAATCTAAGATCAATGGGCTGCAGTGAGATTGTTCCAAACACCTAGCTATGTCCACGGATGAACAGTTCGAAACGGAATAAAGAAATTGTCGGAGTTGGACAATTAGTCCAGTCAAATTACATAAAAAACGGGCCAAACCTAGACATTTAGAATAAAAAATGGGACCTTCTGGAATTTGTTTGTGATCTCTTACAGAAAATCTCCAAAAATCCAGTTGCGGGTTTACCGCCATTTTGAATAAATAGTCTGTCATCTTGGATTTCTCACATGCACTTAATTTATGCTACGTAAATTCTAAACTAATTAACGTAGAAGAATAATTATTTCTTTATTATACTTCTAATATTATTGGCAATGTAACAAATCATTATCACTTTTCTCCGAGTAATGATTTTTGCACAACTTTAGGATAAAGTAAAAAATTGGGATATGTATTAGGGGACATATTCTTGTCATTGCCTCATACAACTTAACAGAGTAGAAGTATGAAAAAAGTGCTCGAATAAAAGTTGTTGGAAATTTTATAAGCCTTAAAACGATGTATATATTGTCACTATATGCAATGTTAGAGATGAGCAATGAAGCTTGAAACGTCATCGAACTGCGCACAATTTCTGTTGAAACATATGAATGAATCATTTAACATGAAGAAAAACAGACTATTGAGTGATTTGAGATTGCTTTCCATTACAATGTCTGGAAAGTATTAACAGGTTTGGAAGTCCGGCTAATTTAATAAATAGTTCATAAATAGTGGCGTCGTCAGGGGGTGCGCAATAGCCCTGAAATTAGACTTGCTCACTATCTTTCTGTGTGTAGGCCTATGTGTCCATTGAAATTAGTGTTTGAGATAAACGTTTTTAAAAAGATGAAATCTATTGAAATATATTTACTGATGTTGTTAGCCTGCAAAACATTCCAGTTGTGGTTTTTCAGCTTTTAGAATAAATAGCCCTCTTCAGTACAGTTATGACA
The DNA here is from genome assembly GCF_964235325.1 of Thermobia domestica. NCBI lineage: Eukaryota > Metazoa > Arthropoda > Insecta > Zygentoma > Lepismatidae > Thermobia > Thermobia domestica. The sequence continues at coordinate 133,056,380 of NC_137462.1, read as the reverse complement.
AAAAACGATCAAACTTAAAGATTTTTTTTTTAAAAAAAAAGATTAAACCTATTAGAATATGTTATATGTATTGATATTATAAAAAGTCCCAAAACTCTAGTTGTTGGTTTTCCATCATCTTTGCGGCCAATTATATGAGCAATATGTGGGGTTTATCACAAAACACTAATGTAAATAATGTATTGTGTTTGATGGTTATGATATTGGACCCAACGTAAAGGATATAAAACACTGAATATGAACAAAGAAATCATCGATACGCGTAATCGTTGAGGATAACAACCACGTTGTTCGTTTATCTCCACAGGAATTTCTTTCTAACACAAAGAACACATCCAAATTCTGATGGTAGTCGCAACAGCTGAGACTTACATATTTATTTCTGGCTTGAAGCCACCACATAAGATACACAGCAGTACCAAATTTCAGAGAACACTGGGAGATATAATGAACTGCATTTTATTTCTGCATGCCTTCACTAGTTGTGATACAACGTCTGCTCCACACAGTAAAGGAAAGAAACTTACTTACAAAATACTGTACAAAAATGAAGAACTGCATCGAGAAATGGATGTTTTCAAAACCCAACATCATCTGCTGCTGATGTGGCAACTGCTGGAGAGAAAATGTTCTTAGTGTTATATAGATGTGCAGAGAAAGAAAATTTGGATTGTACAAGATTCTGTATGTACAAAAAGATTATATCCAAACAACGCACTACTGACGCTTTCAACTTAGCAATATTATCTCCAACAACAGTTGCTGCAAATCAGCATAATCTCCATGGGTGTTCTATCAAGTTCAACAATGGAAAAATCAAGAGATGACTCCAACTGAATGGGCTGGTAACAACATTTGAACAACCTCCTCCAGAAGATTTGATGAAGTTTTTAGCATGCAACTGCCAGACGAACTCCGGAAACAATTGTGGGTGCAAAAGAAGAGAGCTAGATTGTACAGCGGGGGACACTTCTGAAAGGTACAGCCATATGGTGATTTACGGCTAAGGTGTACCATTTAGAAGTGTCCCCCGCTGTACATCATTTTGTGGGCAAATTAGTGGACACGGATGTGATAATAGCACTACTGTAGTTGAAGATCCAGATGAAGGAAGTGATGATGAAGCTGTCACCGAAACTAACTTCTTTGAGAAGGAAGTTAACGAAAACTGTGGACATTCAACTGCAAAACGCCATCGAGAAAAGTCTCAAAGTACACTGGCATATTTAGAACTTTTGTTTAAATTCATTTATAATCGCTTTTTAAGGTGCCATGTACATTGATCAGCATTTAAATTAGAGACAGCATTACAGTTGCATAAACCGCCCTGCAGAGGCTCCACCAGTGGATTTGAATGAAATGCATCGCAAGGGTACTGCTGCCGTGAACTTCCTCTCCCGGTATCCGTGTCAGTGTAGTGTGTGATGGGCAAGACTAAGGACTGAGTCCATTTGAGTGTGGTCAAATCGTAGGGGCCAGACAACTGGGTGGCTCGATTTCGGAAGTGGATGCGGCACTCGGATATTCAAAGGCAACTGTGTCAAGGGTGTATAGGGAGTACCTGGCTTCCGGACAAACCGCACCCACACCGGCAAACTGCCGCTTTAAGGGGCGCGTCGACGACAGGGGTAAACGCCGAGTGGCCCGCAACGTAACAGCTGATAGACAGGCCACAGTGTGTCAAATCGCGGGGAGGTTCAAGGATTGGTTTGGAGGACAACTCCGTTTCAGCAGCCACATAATATGCAACCACCTGCTCGTCATGGGGTACAGAAGACATCGACCCAATCAAGTATCACATCTAACAGCACAACACAGGAAACAACGTATAGCAAGGGCAAAGGAACACTGCCTCTGGACAGTGGAAATGTGGAAAAAGATTGCCTGGACAGTTTCACATTGGTACATACCTATGAACCGGTAAGGGCGCGCCAACTGCAAGAGGAAATGGATCCATCACAATAGCAGGGAACTGTGCAGGCCGTTGGTTGTGGTATTCTCATCTGAAGAAGTTTACGTGGACTGAAATGGGTTTCCTAACATGTGTAACACAGTCCCTCACAAATATTCTGTACGACCATGTCATGCCATTTGCTCGGCTGCTACATCCAGGTGTGACCTCATCTTGCAGCAGGACAATGCGCCGGCAGACTCCTCTAGGATGGCAGCAAACTTGTTTGATAAGCACTCCCCTGATTTGGCAACACTTCCCTGACCACACGGTCATGGGACCTCAATCCGATCTAACACACTTCGGACGCCATGGAAAGACACTTTCGGCTGTAGACCCTCTTCCAACTAACCTGCAAGGTCTGTGGGAGACTTTGCAGCCGATGTGGATTGAGATTCCATAACAACACTTGAGGTGCCTGGTAGAGTCCATGCCGCGGCGGGTAGCCGCCGTTATCAAAGTGAAAAAGTCGTATTACATGCTATTAGGTAGGTGTCTATAATTCAACTGTTGATCAGTGTATATTGTCTTCCTTTTTATAAGTACAACAATTTTAAGTTTAGCAGTTTAATAGATGCGCAGAAGAATCTAAACACAATTATAAAGTGAAATAACTATAGTGAAATAGTAAAAATAATGAAACAGGATATGATTGTATTTGCTGTAAATCGAATACAAAATTCATCTCAAATGATTTCGGTAAATATATTTCTTTCATTTCTAATAATTAATCTCTTGTTTAAATCACAATTTTTATTTTTTCCTAAATTTATATTTTGAAGCACTATTTGATAGAACTTTAAGGTACTCTAAACTTTTGGTAACAAGCTGACACGTAACCAAGGGAGAGGTCCGGACCCCACCTTCGAAACGAGAAATGACACATAGTCCTACATACGGAAATATGGTGCGAAAGTCTTCTTTTAAGATTCTTGCGCACCCCCTGGCGACGCCACTGTTTACGAACTAGTTATTAAACTAGCCAGACATCCAAACTCGTTTATACTTACCAGATTTTACAATGAGCAGCTGTCTCAAATCACTGATTCATTCATATGTTTCTACAGAAGTTATGCGCAGTCTGATTACGTGTAAAGCTTTATTGCGCATCTCTGATATTGTATATAATGACAATATATACATCGTTTTAAAGCTTATGAAATTTCCAACAACTTTCATTCTAGCACTTTTTTTCATATTTCTACTCTGTTAAGTTGTATGAGGCAATGAAAAGAATATATCCCCTAATACAAATCTCAAAATCACTCTTTTCACTTTATTCTAAATCATGCAAAAACGGTTATTCGGAGAAAAGTAATATTGATTTCTTACATTGCCTATAACGTTAGAAGTATAATAGAGAAATAATGATCCTTCTATGTTTATTAGTTTAGAAGTTATGTGGCATAACCTAAGTGCATTGAGAAATCCAATATGATAGACTATTTATTCAAAATGGGGGAAAACCCGCAACTGGATTCTTCGGGGGATTTTCTGGATGTTAATGAGGAAGAGATCACGAACAAATTCCAGAAGGTCTTATCTTTTTATTCAAAATGTCTACCTCAAACTTTATTTTGACTGCACTAAAGTGTGGATAGTGCAAACGTGTGTGGTGCTTATATATTTTACAAATTACGCAAAACGATTTAGCGTCCTGTATGTAAAATTAAGGATACAGTTATGCTGAAATTTTCTGAAATCATTTTTCCTTTTCAATTTTCCAATCTCGAACTATCCTTCATAGAACACGGTGTTTATGCTGAGCTTAGTCATAAATTTTCATCAACAAACACATTTAAGTAAAGAGAAAACTTGCAACCCTGTGTTAAACATCATTGTGTGAGCAGAACTATTTAGTGTGTGAGAGAGGAAGAGGCCAATCATCACACTGTCTATTTGATCATTCAGTGGGAAAAAACAAACACGTCTCTTCTTGTTTTAAAAAAGAAAAGAAGCTATAAAGCTTGTTTTAGCATGCGGTATCGCTTGGTTCCATTTAAAACAAAATATTTGTTTTCCTTTTTCAGTCCTGTTGGAGGAGAAAAAGAGAACGATGAAATAGAAAAATGTCGGTATAAACGTACTCTAAGAAAGTGCAATGAAATTGTCAAAGATATCACATTTAAAAGTAACATATTTGATGACTGTCGTTTCACGATCTTTTTGTGGCGTAAATACATAACAAAGACGAATTGCCTAGTGCACAGAAATTGTAATAGTTGCAGACATACCCGAAAGAGGATCCAGCCTAACTCCGGCAGGTGATACAAATAACTGACAAAAATTACAAGTAAGCATAGAACATTTTGAATGCACGGTATCGTTACAATAATTGTGAACCCAATCTTGAAGTATTTAATCCGTCACTAGCCATACATCAGGAATCAGCAGTGGCTTTGTTTAAGTTAATTGACACTATTATCAAGGGCGCCGATCCTGAGGGGGCCGAGGGGCTCGGGTCCCCCGAAAGTTCATGTGGGCCCCCTCATTGCATTTACAATATTTGGCACAATTTGAATGCAATTTGTCTTAAAATCCTCATATATGCTATCTGCATCTGATTTACAAAGAAATCGACGCCTTTGACTATTATACCATGGAGTGTACAAAATCCTCAAAAGTACTTCAACAACCGGTACAGCACTGGGATATAGTGAATCGAGTGGATAGTAAAGCATCGTTTAGCAACAGTGAATAGCCATCTTTTGACAAGTTGGCGATATTTCTTGACAACATCTCGATATTTCTTGACAACGCTCTGGCTATCTTGACCAATGACAGGTGCTATTAATCGGTGAGCAGTGAGACAATGAAAATGTGTGGAAGGTCCTCTCACCTGACAACAGCACAATGGAGCTGTGTAACCCCAATCACTTCCTCTATAAGTGTTCCGGATTCTTGAAACAATTTGTGTCGGATTTTTTTTTTTTGGGGGGGGGGGGTGAAAGAAAGGAACTTGTATTCGAATTATATGCACAAGTCTTGCCGGAAGAACACTTGCTCATTCTGTAATTGCCGCAAGTGTGACAAGAGAAATCACATATGATATTTCAAGGGAATTGACATAATTTCGAACTGAATCTCATCGGCACAGGAATAAAATATTGTGTCACATTTTGTACTGAAGTAAATCTACCGTATATTACATTCTGCACTGCTATTGCGAAAGTGAAGGGGAGAAATGTTGTGTTATAGATTGCTAGACTCTGCAGCAGAAACAAACTTTGTTAGCGAGAACAGTGTACAAAATCTTGGACTACAAAAAGTAGTGACTACAAATGGTTAGTGATCATTTAGGCATAGTAGGACCGGGGTAAGGCCTGCCAGCACATGAATGAATTTACAGTTCCTATTTAGATTATATAAAATAGGCTTGTGAGACAATAAGTCTTGTGTTATCAAAAATGTCATCTGATCTCCCAAAACAACCCTTCCTAATGATCAGTGGCTGCATTTGATAATATTGAAGCTGTGACCCAACCTTCAATATAATGTGCCTCATTAACATTCTTTAGGGTGCATACGTGTTCCTAATGTTTAGTAACAAGCATTCTTGATCACATGGGAAACATGTTGCCCTAGGAACTACTTTCGTCTGGGTGTTTGCGGACAATATAGACCTCATCAGTAGGATCATGCGAGGTAGACCCATTTCTTTGAATTTGAACTTGTTCATGCGCGATTTCTTTTTCTTAGGGCATTGAAAGCTCTTCTAATGCATGGATTCTCCGTTAGTCTCTGGATAACACAAAAAATCCAAGTTTCTTTACACGTAATCATATTTTTGAGGTATTCAGGATCGTTTTTAAGAATATCAGCACAGCAATTTACTCGACATTGTTTTTACTTAGGAGTAAGGATTTTTGAACCCCCTTTAGTACACATCTGTTTCATGCCCAGATCGTCTTGTAAAATCTGTCTAACGGTTTTCTTATTGATATTGATAAGTTTAAAAATTGTTCGAATGCTCAGGTGATGGTCTCATCGAACAATTCTACTGCACCTTCTCTTGAGTTTTCACAGTGGAAGATTCTGAATCTTCCCTGACGTTTCCCCTTCCGTCCTTAAACTTATTACAGAATTCAAATACTTACGTGTGAGTTAGACACTGATCATCATTAAGCAAATTGTAACATTCTATGACGAATTTTCCCCGAGTCCACAAGCCAATGTACTGCGATTTTTTTAGTGACCTTAAATGAAATAAACAGTAGCAGGTACACGTGTACACAACGTAAATGAAATTTTGTAAGGTGTGATGTTATCTCAATTGAGGCGTTCTTCGGAAAAAGGGCCTATAGACAAAATGATAATTTTGAGAAAAATGCTAGTGAAAGTTTGTATTACTTCTATTGAATATATCTATTTTTTAAAGTAAAACATGAATTGCAAAAAGTACTGATATAGTTAGCACTTGCAGAGATTATGTATCAAATATGTTTCCGGATACATATACTATTTCAATAGGTTAAAAAATGTAATTAATATACTACCCAATAGACCCTTTTCCCACAGAACACAAAATATCGAGCACAAGAATCAAAATACACTGAAGAAGGATAGTACAAGGCAAAACACGATGAGATCAAATATATTATGAATAGGAAGAAAAGATATCTGTGTGAGTCAATAGGCCTTGAAGGACGTATAGTGAAAATGATGGGTTTGAGAAAAAAAATGTCATGAAATTTAGTACCACTTGTATTTAATAGAACTTTTCAACAAAACAAAACTCCAACATTTTATCATACAGTGAATATACAGTACAATGTCTTGTAGTAGTGCGCAAAGTGTCCTGTTTCCATAGGGCATAAAATAAATATTGAAAAATGTTACTACTACCCAAAATGCGATGAGCACAAAACTGAAAGAATATAACGAAGAAAAGGGCTGGCTACAAAACACATTTACGTGGAACTTGCCTTAATTTCCTGCATAATATATTCAAACCAGCCCCTATTTGTTGGTGACAGGAAAACGAGATTTTCAATACATTTTACTTTTGCCAGATTAATGCCAGTATGTGGAACCTGCTATAAGGCTACACTTAGATTTGGGTTCATGGTCACCCATACTTGGAATGGAATGTAGAGCCCATTGTAGGTCTTGCAACACAGCAAGGTACCAACCTTTGTGTACTTCATTTGGACATACCTCTGGATCTGGAATGTGTAGTTCTTGGATTTTTTTTTATACCAAAAACAGAGGATGCAGTACTTCTGTTCAACTTTTAATGATCTGCCAATCCATGAAAACACTGAAAGGTGACGGGTTAGTACGACATTCCACCATGACCTCCAAGTAAGGCTTAGCAGTAGCAACTAGGGCCTTTTTCTTCTTCCTGCAACACTTCTCCACTGTTTTAAAAACTTTTTCATCTATAGCTCTACATCTTTGCGACATATAAGGTTTTCCACTTTCACGTTTCCGTTTCTGTACCTCACGTTTGATACTCACATTCTTTTTGGAATTCAGTTCGCGTCTAATCTTTCTTTGTCACTATCCATTACTAGCAGCACGAAAATCGTATAAAAACACAGTTCCAGTTCCAGCAGTGCAACCGACACGCTCAGGGTCCAAATGTTAGTGGTGTAATGGTAATACAAATACACGTATAACTTCGCACAGTGTTACCAGATCAAAACGAACTTTTCAACGCTTGTTGAGGAAATAATAATCGTTCAATTAAGCCGATCTCCGGAAAAAGGACCTATGAGCCTATAGGCTCTTTCTCCGGAGAATGCCTCAATTATTATTGAAAGCAAAAATGGAAGTACATTTATACCACTTCCGGTTTTAGTAGAGATGTAGTATATTCTTGGGACGCTTGGTTGATTGCAGAAAACCACTTCTCGTTATCTGTTTCCGTCTTCACTTCACATCGATCAACATTAAAACACGTGAAAAGAAAGTGGTTAGTATCTGTTATTTTTGGTTTTTAGTAGAGATTTTAAAGTGGACATGGAATATATTCTTGAAACGGTTAATTGATAACAGAAAATGATTTCTCGCTAACTATTGCGGTTTTTGTTCTATGGCGATCAATTTTAGAACTGTAAGTACAGTAAAAACTCGTTAATCCGCACTGGTGGTACTCCGAACTGTCTTCAGTCATCGTCTGTACATATGTACAGTATTTTAGATGAAAAGAGCAAGTCAAAAAAAAAAAAAAAAAACTTCTAAAGGCTTTTTCAAATGACTTTTGTTTACATAAAATTATTGTACTATAGTATTTAAAGAATAGTAACATACAAAGTTTTATTTTGTAGTGTATCTTTATTGTGTAATTTTTCAATTTATTGTTTGTACGTACATACTGTCAGTAAATTTATGTACGTATTTTAAGCTTGTTTCGGGCAATTTTTTAAGCATGCCTTAGTAATCAAACCTTTTTGGTAATCCGAACAGATCGAGCAAACAAATATTCGGATTAACGAGGTTAAACTATATTTGTTTTCTGTCATTTCCTGTTTTAATACAGAGATTCGATTGGAGATGGAATATACTTCTCGGACACTTAACTGATTACAGAAAACAGCTTTTTGTTATCTATTTCGGGTTTTGTTCTATGGTAATCAATGTTAAAACCGGATGTGGTAGATATTCTAAACTTCTGGTTTGAAGGGATTGTTAAGAGAGAAGATGGGAACTACTGATAGGACGTTAAATCGATTCCAAAAGCCGCTTCTCGCTATCTATTTTATCATTTAAGCTCTATGTAAAAAAAAAAAAAAAAAAAAGAAAGAAAGAAAGAAAAAAAGAAAGAAAAAAAGAAAAAGAAAAAAGGAAAAAGAAGAAACACTAAGACCGGAAATTGAAATGGATTTCAATCACTTTGGGTTATAGTACAGAGTTAAGGACGGATGTATTTTTGGATGCTTAATCGACTGCAAGAAGCAACACCTCTTTCTCTATTACTGTTTTCACTCTAAAAAAAAGTGATCAATGATAAAACCAGTAATGGTTGATTCTTACCACTTCCGGTGTGAGTATTGGATCCAGAAACGAACTCAGCTTCCAACTTTTGACCCTTAACGATCTGAACAAATTTGGTGATGATTGGTAAAGTAATTCTCGAGATTGTTGGTCTCCCAGAGGGTCCTAAGTACGGAGCTGGTACATATTTAAAGAAATTTCGGTAAACTGAACTGCTTAAAAAAAATTAGTTCTATTTCGTTATTACCACACCTTATATACAGGATAGACTATTTATCTTGGAACGCCTTTGTAATTTTTAAATTTATAAATATAAATTACTATTTGCAGGATACACATATTAGCAGAGGGATGTTGCTTGAGATACTCCATAATATCGCCGGATAAATAGTGTTGTTTACCCAACATAAAATTGTATTTTTTTTAAAAAAAAATGTTTTTTCGTTAGATTATTGTCTATGTAAGAACCCGTTTCGTTACAGAGTTACGCTTCTACTTTTTACCTCTCAGGGAGATCACTCCTGTGTATCTATTTTATTTTGTTAACATAATATTTCTTATTTTGAAGTTGATACTTTTGTGGCCTTTTTGTCATGAATATTTCTTGGTATTTCAGGTTATTTAGTGTATAATGGTTATATTCGAAATAATCTTTAATATATTACTAGCTTCGATTACCTACTTCGCTTGGTTTGATACCCATGAAATATGCTGTTTTCGTTTTTAGTAGCATCGATTTAAACGGCATCGGAAAGATAACTGTTCATCTTAGCGACCCTGAAAACTATGGATTCGACACTAATATTTGGTCATTTTCAATTTTGAGTTATCTCCCCATCTCCCAAGTTGCGGGGCTGAATTTGGTTTTAAAAGAGATCGGAAGTGTCACTGTTCATATCAGCAACCCCAAATACCAGGGATTCGATACTGCTATTGGTCATTTTATATTGGTTATTTTTATATTCCTCCTTCCTCTCCCTTCCCCAAGTTGCGATGATGAATTTGGATTTAATCAGCATCAGAAGTGTCACTGGCCATTTCAACGAGCCAGAAAACTATAGATTCGACACTAATATCGGTTGCTTTCGATCATTTATAAATGTTCGTCCCTTAAGTTGCACCGTAAAAGTGATATGACAAAATAATCTCAGGCCTGAACTTTATCTGTGATGAAAATTTGATCGAGATCTGTAGGGTGGTTCAAGAGTAATGAAGTCACAAAGACAGTCACTTTAATTTTTTATTGCTTTACATGTATGGTTCAAAAGTTATTAAGTTTAATTTATTTTCGTATCTATCTCCCTCTCTCTCTCTCTTTCTTTATATATATGTATGTATATATCCCCCTTCCTTAACCTCAAGGTGAAATTATAAAAAAAAAAAATAAAATCCCAATCCTCATCTATGTTAAAAATTTGATTGAGATCAGTCTGGTGGTTCAATTGTTATTAAGTCACAAACCTAGTCACTTTTATTTTGAGTTACATTGATTTTTATATATCTCCCCCTAGCCTACGTTATTCCGTCAAAGTCAATAGCTAAAACACTCCCATTCCAGAACCGCATCTACGTCAAAAATTTGATCGAGATCGGTAAGGGCGGATCAAGAGATTGAGAGTCACAAACTGCCATTTTCAATTTTATAATACATAATTAGTTTATTCATTATGTTCTGATCATTATGGGTAAGTAAATAAAGTTCATATACTCAAGTTAGTTGACATCTTCGTGGCTAAGCGGTTAGCGTACTCGCGGAGACTCCGGTTCGATTTGTCGTGGGAGCTCATATAGTTTGGATTCCACTTTAATCTGTAGGTCCACGTCTAATATAGCCTCGCTGCTGAACGCGACGTTAAACTCAAAATCAACTCAACTGAATAAATGGAAGATTAAGTTTCATAAATATCAAATATTAAACTTATCGTTAAATCGTTAAGAAAACCGGATAAAACAACAAATATAAAACTAGAAACCAGCCATTTGCATTTTATCCGTAAAATCAATGTTATTTTTTTTTATTTCTGAGGTTTATAAAGATTAACAATGTCTTGCTAGACATATCACCATAGTCTTCATGAACGATGAAAATCTGTGTAATTTACACCTATTATCTTCTAATATAATGTCCAACAATTCCTCTACATAATAGTATGCTGTATTATAATAAAATGAAAATGACTATGCTTGTGACTTAATATTTATTGAATCACCCGACCGATCTCTATCAAATTTTCCACATAGATTAGTTTCGTGCCTGAAATGTCTTTTATCATTTCACTTTTACAGTGCAACTTAGTGGAGGGGGAGATATTTAAAGGCGATCGAAAATGACCGATATTAGTGTCGAATCAATAGTTTTCGGGGTAGCTGACTACTAACAGTGCCGTTTAAATCAAAATTCAGCCCTTATGTCCGAAATAAAGCGTATTCTCCCCGTACGAAGAGCGGGTATTCTGCTTGTAGCTTGATATTACCGAAATATCTGGGATAAATATAAAGTTATTATATCTATTCAATATCTACGAGGACACAAAGAATCGGAGTGATTTTAGTTTAAATACCTACGTAAACTTTATTAACAACCAAGGAAACTGAAATTCTTTGGCAGATATTCTTGATTATGTGTTATGAATGCTATTTTAATATGATAAGTATGTCATGTGCGACTATGAAGTGATGAAACTTCGTTGGCAAATGATAATAATTATAAAGAATCAATTTAATTGCTGCCTTATGTATTATGTAAAACGTTGAATGTAGTGCCAAACCGAGACATCTGTTTTCCAGGCAGCATTCCTATATGTTATCTGTTGTAATTCTTATTTTCTTAGTATCTTCCTTCTTCATATGTTTATTCCAGATATTGTTTCTTTTTTCTGCTGAACAATTGATGTTATTTGATACTTATTGCGAACTGCGAACTAGCTGTTAATAAGTAAATTGAGCTGGGATTTTAATAAATAAATTAGTACCTAGGTAGGAGTTACCATACTATCCGAGGTATTAAATTTTCAATGACTGCCATACAAAACTGAACCCAGTTTGAAACTTTTGGAATATATGCCATGACATGCATACATATCATCAATTATCATTCCCTAAAAACTGTATGCTTGGTTCAAAGAGATTTCCTTGGTCTTATGTCTAGGAGTATAACGTTATAACAAAATTAATTTTTCCTGCTTTGCATTCGAAGATACAGAGTGGTTACTTCATCCTAAAACGAAGCCATGCTTATTATTGAAGCATAGCAAAATTTTCTTCTCCACTTAGCAACAGCGGTAAAAATTTTTAAAAAGCTTATCAGTATTGGTACTTCACGTTCACAATTGGAACAAGCATTATGTATATACCATAGTACTTTTCGAGGTAGATTAGAGTCGGATATCTAGTGCGGGACATTTCAGAGGCTGCCAAATTTTCAAAAAGAGGTGTTTTGGAAGGGAATTTTCCATTTTACCCCAAATATCCCTTTTTCATACATTATGAACAAGTGCAAGTCGTACCATTTGAAAGCTTGTTTCATTCCAACATATTGATCATGATACTCAGATGAATAATAGTGCAGCGTGTGAAAATTTTTATTTTATACTAGCTGAACCTGCACTCTCTACACAGGGCATCATTCATATATGAACATGAATCTCCTTGTTATTCCTCCAATCTGTACATGTGCTTTTACAAACACAAGTGAAAGACGTCTTGATAAAAATTGGCAAGAGATACCATAAAGGGGAGATTTTTTCGATTACTTTTTCAATATTTCGCACCGTTTGCAAGATTTGAGCCTACTTCCGGTTGGAGTTTTTAATTCATGTATGATCAGTGTTTTCTTTCTTCTTGCATGCAGTATGTAATAAGCAAAATACATTACACACACAATTAATTATAATGTCAGTGATCATATGGTGTTCATTGGGCAAAAAACTCCAAACACTTAAGATTCAACTTAGAGTGGAAAAATGGTTATCCTTCGTTTATCATTATCATTTGGACATGAAATAAACGCCTGAGAGGTATGCAACCCCTATACAATTATGTGGTGTTGGAATATATAATGCGTAGTATATGGTGCTTTAGATTTTTTCTAATTTCAACACTTCCACTGTATCCGTAAAAATGTAATAAAAAATAATGACCATGTTTTTTATATAATCAATTAAAACTGGACAATCTACATAAAATTTACAATCGATCAGTGAAAGAGTCATCTTTCTAGAAAATATAGTTTCAGAGATCTCATTGTCGAGAGGATTGGCCACAAACATATAAACATCCACAAATGTATAGTTTAAAAGAACTGCAAAGATGTCAGCACAATTCATTTGCATTGATTTCGGAAAGTCTTATTAAAATACAAAGGCTTTGAACAGTAATTTAAAAAGAATAAACTTTATGAAAAGCGGGTCTATTTAAAGTACATACACTTTAAAATATTTGTTTTTATTAAACGTGAAATCACAAATAACCGTAAATCAAAGGTTTGAAATTCAAAGTTATAGGTTGGAGCTCAGGCGCCATTGTTGTTAGTGTAGCATTTTAATAGATAGATCCTACTCTTTCTCTATTTATATACACAGTGTTTTGTCAGACATAATAGAAATATTTTCTGTCAAAACTGTTATATACATTGTAATGAAACTTCTTACAACCATCAGTAAAATTGTCGAAAGGAAATCGGCTTGTCATATGCAAATCAGCAGTGATTTCATATACTGTATAACTTGCCCAAGTTCACAATAATAAAGAACCATTTCTGAGATAGCGATGAGACATTGCTTATTTTTCTGACTGTTTAAGGCCTTAAGGCCTTCCCCCAAAAGTTAATTATTTCCGCTTATTCTTTTGAAGTGATGTCTAAATTGCATGTAGCATAATAAATTATACGCTACATAAATTATATGTAGCATAATATGGCAAATTTAAATTATATATAGGCTTATATATTGAGTACTTTTCTATCTGCCACTGTTGCGAGGGCTCTGTATAATAGTGTGGAAACTGAGTTCCAATAGTTATAAAAATAGTCAATGACTTCATCAATAAACAGAAAATTCGTATTATTTTAAGTTTCGACAAAGCCACATCGAAGCGAAGGACATTTTCTCCGAAACAGGAGGGGTAGTATCCTCACTCTGGAGTCCCCTCAAGTTATGAAACTAGATTAGCAAGTCAGTTTTTACCGGGTGCTCGAAATCTTACAGTATTCATCTTAACATGCGTAACTATTTCAAATGACTACGCAACCAGCTGTTTGAGCAGATACACTGCCAAAATACTTTCTTAAATCGAGAAACCGTTTCTTACCTGTGCACCGAGAATATATTTTCTTAGAAATAAAGAGTTTGAAATTTTCATTAATGAGAAATAAAGAAATGTAGATGAGGTTGTATAAACCGGAACGAGAAAAGATACTGTTACTTCCCTTATGAATGAGAATTTCCAAATCTCACTTCCAAGAAGAGAAATCTATTGTCTCGGTGCGCAGATAAGAAACGGTTTCTCAAATTTAAGAAATTATTTTTAACAGTGTAAACGGCCATACGGATGAGCATGTGTATCGAGTATTATATTACAAGCTCGTTGTACAAATTGGGTTAGCTGGCTGAGCAATGTTTGTTGCCAGATCTGGACTGGCCCTCTGGTCTTGTTCCACACGTGCTTGATAGGGCTTAGGTCCGGAGACCTAGCAGATCAGTGCAGATGATATGAAACAAGATAGATTCGCTGAGTCGAAGCGCGTTATGTAGAGGGCGTTATCCTAGTGAAAAATTGAGGGCTTTCAAAGTGTCCAGATAATGCTGAAGGAAATTACTGAAGAGGAGGCAAGATTTGGAGCTGTCACGTCTGGGAAAGGGGTTCTAAAAGTGTTGTCACATCTCTAAACACACACACACACACACACACACACACACATATATATATATATATATATATATATATATATATATATATATATATATATATATATAGATAGATAGATAGATAGATAGATAGATAGATAGATAGATAGATAGATAGATAGATAGATAGGTAGATAGATAGATATTCTATTGGAAGAACTCTGTCTCGTCTTGTCTCATGAGCAATACTACTGATACTGCCTGATTGAAAGCCATGGCAAGCAAGATGTATAACATATTGAAGATATACCAAAATGCCAAGATTTGGTCTTGTTTGGCGAGTCACTGCTATCACTGTGATCGAGAAAGAAAGGACTCTTATTGTTAGTTACTATTGCATCAACTAGAAATGACTGCATACTTTTGAAATGTGGGTATGAAGAAGAATCATGAAAATTGAGTCCAACGGTGAACAAATGGGGTCGTGTTAAGGAACTAGGTGATACAAGAACTCAAGAGGGGAAGAGAAACCATATGAAACATCTGAGAAGGAACTGTAATATACATCTGTCAATTCTGTAGATGTTGCGGTGGCAAAAAGGAGAGGAAGGTGTGAATGAAGGTACAAATGATGGACAGTATTAAAACAGAAAAGAACTGTGATGCATGGATACTTCTTAGTTTACGACAGCTACCTGCCGGGAAGAATACCTATAATTATTATGAATTGTACACAAACATAGGTTAATAGATTATAGATCAATAGATTAATAGATCCTCCTTTCTTCTGGGACACGTTGTGCAATGTTTTATCAAGATATATTAGGAAAAGGGGAATTCCCAGCCAACTGCTAGAATGCACTCACCCTATTTTTTAAAGATATAGGTGTAGCATGTAGGTGATGAACATGATTTCCCCCTAAGGCTTTAGATTCCCTCCAAAATCGAGGAGAATGGATATAGCACCGACCTTGTATCAACTCCCGCCGAGGATCGAATTATTGAGTCTCCCATGACTACATTTAAGGATCACAACCATAATTTCCTCCTATTTTCAATAATTTGTTATATTCTTACAAGGAAAAAAATCAGGGAGTGACTATCTCGCTTAGTTCATATTACACCCCGAAATTCACCTGACAGGTGCCTCTGAAAATCCTGCTTCTAACGGATTTGACCTCCAATAGTTACATTCACATTTGTAAATCTGGGTGGAACACTTCCACTCAATAGATGCTTTTGAATAAATTATTGCGTATTTCTTTTTATACAATTATTTCATTTTCTCATTAATTTAAGCTACTTTTTTAAATCCTCCTAAAGTTTCAACGATACGCTATGACCCGAAACCATACGCTACTGTGAAAACTACTTTTTTCCTACTTACACTGTTAAAAATACTTTCTTGAATCTAAGAATCTGTTTCTTACCTGTGCAGCGAGAACATATTTTCTTAGAAACAAGAGTTAGATATTTTCATTAATGAGAAATGAAGGAAAACGGAGGAGGTTGTATGAACCGGAATGAGACAATATACTGTTATTTTCCTTATGAATGAGAATTATCAAATCTAATTTCTAAGAAAATATTGTCTCGGTGCATAGATAAGAAACGGTTTCTCAAATTTAAGAAATTATTTTTAACAGTGTACAGTTCAAAATGTGAGCTTCGATTGCTCTTTAGTAATTTGATATTAAAATTAGTAATTTCTGTGTAAGAGCATACGTGCTAATTTGTTGAAAAAGGTCATTGTTATTTGATATAAATTAAGAATTAAACTATAAAGATTTTGTTACGATACTTAATAAATATTTCACTAAGTGAAAGCCAAATATCACATATTATATACTTGAGCTGCTTATGTTTTTCGTCATGCAAGCCATTAACCTTTTTTTTTTCTTTTTATAGTATCTGCTTGTCCATCTACCAGCAAAAATAATTTACGATTTCTTTCTGCCATATTTCTTATGCTAACATGACAATAGATTTCTATTTTTAAGCCCACTTAACTTTCGGTTTCCCCCATTGTTAGCGTGCGTTCTCGTTTGGCCATTTGGAATATTAAAGATATAGCGTCTGAGCAAATTATCAAAACTATCTCAACCGAGAAAAGGATGTAATATATAAAAACAATTTATAGAAAAAAACAATAGATTATTTGTTGTTCAGCTCTCCTGGAGGAATATGGTGCTGGAGGAAATGAAAATTTCAGTAAGTGTTAAGTATTTAACTATATGTGTATAGTGTTAACATTTGTATAGTTTTGACAACCGTAGGGTGGGAGCACACTAATAAAAAGTATACCACAAACGCATGAAATTCATTGCAGGGTATCTACGAGTTTCATTTTCAAAATTCCAGTATATTCAGTATATCAACAAAATTCCTGTACCTAATACAATGATTTTTTTTTTTTTTTTTTTAAAATGTTCTTTAGGAATAATCACATTCTTGATGATTTCCGGTTTGTAATTGTTTTACCATTAAAAGAATATTTTATTTTTAATAAATTTAGTTAACCTTGATTTTTAAAAATACAATGACTTTTTAACATTTTTTAAAGGGCCTCCCTACTCCTCTCACAGCCCTGCACTCTACCTATTGCTTTAAATGACTAATTACAAAATGTATACACTCTTGCTTTGGAAAAATGTACAATCTCAATGGATACAAAATTGTGTCTAAGACAATTACAAAAAAGTATTCTTGACAAATTACCAGTTTCATGATTTTTCCAATATGTGGATCAAAATTCCAGTATATTTCCAGTATTTTCAGTATCAAAATTAAATCTCAGTATAATTCAAGTATTTCCAGTATTTCCAGTATCAGTAGACACCCTGCAATTGCGATGGCACCACATTATGTCAAAGGGTTACTTTGTATTGGTATTTTTTTTATTACAAAAGCAAGGTATACCACCCTTAAAATAAAATTGTTCATTATTCCGTTATTGTATTGAATGAAAGACGAAAAAGTTAGCGAAAGACCGTAGAGTATGGAAACTTCTGAGTTTCAGCAAGTGACCTACCAAGAATGGCAGCATATCAATGATGATAATGATGATGAATTGAATGACTTTTTAAAGTTATTTAATAACAGTTCATTGTTTATAATTAAATTTGCAACAAAAAATTCAATCATGTTATAACAAACAACTATTATATTTTTTGATATTTGCTTGTAATAAAAGTGACAGCTTCTCTATATTTGTCAGAATTCAATGTATCAAGACAGCATCGGATATCACGCGCTCGTGAAATATTTTGGATAAAATAAGCGTATATTTTCACTAATTCGTGCGCTAATGGATTGGACCATTTTCTGGCAAAGTCATGTTTAACGTTTTGCTTATTATAGAATTTAACGTTTCCACAAAGAACAAGGATACTATTTTTTTTTTTTTTTTTTTTATCATTTGATGGTCGCTGTAAGCATTGAATTACTTAAAAGTGCTCAACAAAACAAATAAATACACGTTAAAAGACACTGTGGAGAATATTTGGCATTATTTCTTGTTATTTTGAACATAAAATATGAAAATACATCCACAGTTCAAAGTCAAAAGGTTAGTTTGAACTCGAAAGCGAACGTACTTCCACCATTCGACTCAAGCGGCTTATATATATATATATATATATATATATATATATATATATATATATATATATATATATATATATATATATATATATATATATATATATATATATATATATATATATATATATATATATATATATATGTGTGTGTGTGTGTGTGTGTGTGTGTGTGTGTGTGTATGTGTGTGTGTGTGTGTGTGTCTGTCTGTCCACCTGTCAGAGTTGCCAACAAAATTATCGATTTTATCTATAAAATTATCGTATATTACAAAAAATCATCGTATAATCGTTATGCACCTGATACTTGTAGAAACAAGAATAATATTGCTAATAATAGTAATAATACATAATAAACTTATCTAGTAATCGTCAGTTTCAAGCTCATAATCGGCGTCACTACCTCATCATTTTTTTTTTATCCTTATTAACACTATTCTGAAAAACAACAATATTTTCACCCTCTCGTATTACCTGACCAGCGAAAGAGTGCGGGCGGCCGGTTTTGGAACTAAAATAAAAGTAGCAGTGTTTCTAACCGGATTACTTGTAATCAATCTATCATAGTTCGTTTTGTCCTGTTCGTAATAAACCACTTCACGCATATGCTCAAGTCAGGGGCAGATCCAGGGGGCGATCGGGGCGATTGCCCCAGAATAGGATATTTTTTATTTTAAAAATAAAACCTGAGAATTTTCTCCTTTGTATTATAAATGTAAAATAAAACATAAAACAGGTAGGCCTTACTTTTTTGTTTTACGTTGCAGAAGTCAAATAATAAATTGCAAGAAATTACTTATATTGGCGTTCTTGCTCAAAAAAGAGTCCACCTTCGAAATCGCAGGTGGCCATTTCTGTTCTAGAAATTGCAGACAATATCTATAGTTGTTTTATAGTTGTTTCTATAGTTGTTTTACTTTTTTTTGCAATACACTCTTACCTTGATTTGACTTCGAACAACCCCCCCTTCCCCAAACATTCAGCTTGTATCCGCCCTTGGCTCAAGTTAAGACAAACAGTTTCAAAACTTATTGAAGTTATTTGCAGAACATCTTAAGTAACAAGCAAAGAACATCAATAACAAAAAATATAACTTCTTATTAACTTGCGAACAAACTAACGAGAGCAGCGTTTTACAGGCTGCTTCTGTTTTATAATGACATCGAATAAAGCGTAATGAATTTTTATACAATCTTTTTAATACACGGTAGAAATCTCACTGAATTGTCAATTGTTCTGTGTTGTTCTTAAATTGGTAGTTTCCATTCATATATCACTATTCACAATACATCTGAATTATTGCAGGAATGGTTCACTACAATCACATAACTTAGCGTTCTTTATTAGGCGGAAATAGATTAGGCTATGCATAACATCTAAACTGCAACTTTTAAAAACATTTGGATACACTGCAGAGTGAAACTCTCCGCTCCCCTGTCTCACCGCGCTTGCCATGAAACTGATGTAAACACAACAGTAGCACCATCCTCCCAAAACCGCACTGCTATCCTGGTCAAGTAATACACGTAGTTGAATTAAAAGAATGGATACAGGGTTGTCATTTGCTAATTGTCAAACTTTATTGATTTATTTTAGCAAGAATGACTGTTAAAAATCTCAGTGTACGTGTTTTATAAGCATTTGAAACACATGCAAAATTTATTTGCACATTCAGAAACTGCTTTTAAAAAAGTGTGCATTCTAAAATTATCGTATATTCACCTATTATCGCAACAGCATTATCGTATATAGCCTAAATTATCATATTTGATGATAAAATATCCTATGGTTGACAAGACTTCCGTCTATCTCTTCCACGATAATTGAAGTGAAACTCGATTTAAAATCACATTTGGAAAGCTCAATATACAGTCCGCAGCAAAAACTTGCAACATGAGCATGTAAGTTTATTGTGAAACTACGCCTAACAGTGCATGGAATCAACATAATATCTAAGTGGCACGAATCATACCACTAGAAACCTCCGCGTCCTCCCCTGCACACTTATTTTGGAGCAAAAGAATTCGTCGTTTCACAATAAACCTACGTGCTCAGATTGCAGGTTTTTTTGCTGTGGACTGTACAAAGAATTCAAAGTCCACTCTTGGTCATTTGAACACATATCGTATTTAAGGTATCTACCTGAAGCTCCTTTCAGTGCTTGAAATATTCATGCCCACATATTGTAAAATGCTCGTATAATGTTAAAAAAAAATAGTATTCAATTTTCCACATATTTAGACAGAGCGTACAGAGTTTAAGTCTCATTTTCTGACACCTTTGGTAATTGTATTAGGATCCTTTGTGCTGTGAACGACTAATTTTTTAAATAATTCTGACATTTCGGGTTGCAATCCATTTACAATAAGATTGTAAAATCTAGTTTATGTTGGAAATTTGCACATATACATACCAAAGATTTTTTTCCTGAATAAACTAAGTAGAAGTTATACGATTTCGATAAAGCGTAGTGTTTACTTTGTTTATATATATCTCGATCATTCTCATTGCTCATGGTTCAAATCGGTCAAGGACAAGCAGGTAAAAGAAAGTAAGTTTCCTCAAATGTAGAGGTTTCTTTATTTAAATAGTACGATAAGGATATCCTACAATTTTATTAGTGTTTAACGAACAAAAAATGCCAAAGATAAAACATGTAGGGCTGTAGGAAGAGTTAGTAACTAAACATCATTATTTTCATTTTGAAATATATAGATTAAAGTTAGTTGGGAAGAACCTTTGAATTAGTTATCGCACTGTTTTACCCATAGCTGGCTATTGGAAAGACGAAACATTATAACTCTCGAATACTTTAAGGAAGAAGAGTGTTTATCTTTTTATGGAAGTTATTTCCAAGGGCGCCCATCAGGGTGGCAAGGGGAGCGCTTGTCCCCCCTAAGAGGAAATTGTACTTGGGAATATCGAAAACTCAATAGAATTTTTACATTAGTTACAGCAAAATTTGAAACTATATTTGAAACGTCACTTATACTTGCCCCCTCCCTTGGAAACCACAACATGGGCGCCCTTGGTTATTTCTACGTTAATATCTAATGATTCTACATTAATACAAAAAAATTGTAGGCTGGACAACAGGTGTTACCTACTATAGTCGTCTGTTTTACACCAAGAAATGAAACATTTTTATGAAGGAGAAGAGAAATAAAACATAAGTTAACAACAAATATCATTGTCATGTCCATTTTTCTTTTCAGTTGAAAACAATATTTTTATATTAACGTTTTTTGGACGTATTCTCTATATTGTAGATTCTTTTATTCTCCAAATTTACTATTTTCTAAACTATTAGAAGAAGAGATTGACGCATAGTTTACTGGGAATAACTTCGATATAGGTTGACCGTCCCGAAAATGATGTTTTGAGGAAAATACTCAGGAATAAACGGAAACAACACAGAAGGTTTCATTCTTCAGAACTCACAACATATAGCTTATACGTTAGTGAGAATATTGTTAATGTTCAAGCCCAAGCACCTAGAATGCACAAAACCTCTTGTATGGAAAATATGCGTTATGTATGTGTAGTCAGTAGAAAAGGTATCTCCCCATTTACTACTATAAACTCCGTTAGGTCGAGTCCAGTACTTTTGTGACTATCATAAACGCGTGAACAAATGCAAATAATATTTCAACCAGCAAACGACAGTTGATAAACCAGTGGAAAACTGAAACAGGCCTTTGCTGTTGATTTCATAAACGAAACAAAAGACTACTGTAAAAAAATTCTCTATCGTTTGGAGCATGTTTTCCAATAAGTGCCATGTATCAATGAGATTAGAATTCTCTATGTGCATAGTGTACTATCTCACTACATTTTGTGTAAGAAGAAATGAAAAAACAAACAAACAAAAAAAAAAAAAAAAACTCTGATCATACACAAGTTAGAAAGTAGTTGATTAACTGAAGATATCAAATCTGAAACGATTGAAGGGAAATAAGTTTCCAAATCTTTGTCTCCATTCATGGACCTACTCCAACTCTCCGTCATTCTCCTCATTCAGACATCTCTTTCGTACTCTGTAGGAGAAGATGTTGCACATTAAACAGAGTATGAATTGAAATAGAAATTGAAGCATGTTTAAAAAAATTGGATCTGTGGTAATTCGAACCCGGCAGGTTGAAAGCCGATGCAGTAATTACTTGGTTACTCAGACAACTTATTGATGTTGCACAAAAACTTCTATTGTTAGCTTCTTAAAAACCTTTCATGTAAGACTAGTCCACCCTGTATGAAGAGGTGACCATTAGTAGAGTTAATCATCATTTTCTTCTTCAACTCAGAAACAGGTCAAATATACTTTTAAAATATACAGTTAGGGGTATGTCTCGAAATACTCTTCAAATTGAAGCTAAGGTTTTAATGATGGTTCCACAGCCTAGGAAAATGAAAAGATGACACACGTTACTTTATAATTATTTTAATTATATCAAGACGTTTCAGAATATTAGTTAGGAATCGAGATGTAGGAATGGAAGGATGTCTAGCTTATGATTCTTTATCCATTGTTCTGTTATGTGTGTGTGTGTGTGTATTGAAAGAGGATAGTGTAATATATTGGAAATGGTACTATGTTCTAATGAAAAATTCTGTTTGTGCTTTTCGTTTTTTATTTATTTTCCTTTTCCTTTTCTTTTTTTTTTTTAAATTATTATTGTGCGGGGTTCAAATGTATGGCGTGTTCTTCTTTGTAGTTGTAAGAGGTACTATTGGTTTGTTATTGTTGGTGAGGTTGTTCTTCTTAAGAGATGCCGCCACACCGTATCCTGTTGGAGTCCGCACCAGCCTTCAGTCTGTCATTTAATTCAAAAACAAAGTTGTGGTTTGGTACTGATGCGAAGTTTACTATTTTAGTTGTTCATAGTATATGCCTGAAGCATTGCGGTTGAATTATTTGTGTGTGGCTTGTCGTCGTCCGTAAACTGGGATTGCTAAAATTATTTCATTTGTAGTTTATAAATATACTTGAAATTTTAATTGATTTATTACGTATTTGTTCGATAGGTTGTATTTCTGCGAGGTCATAAATGGTGTCCTTGCTATTTGCAATTTGTAATATACGTCGGATCCAATATCTTTCGGTTTTGGCAATTTCTTCGTTGTTGATTCGATTATAGATAGGGTGGCCATAAAGGAGTACTGATCTGATTAGGAGTTCGTAGATGCTACTTTTTTGCTTTCGGAGTGAAAGTGATGTCAAACGATTTGTTTTAATTTGAACGTTATTGTAATTGCTTCCTTGTTAGCAATTTGCGATGTGCGCTTTGAGATGAAGTCTGTTATCAAGGATGACACCCAAGTATTTTGCCATCCTGGTGGGAAAGACATGAGTATTGTGAATCATAATAGAGTGGTTGCGTCCTCTTCTGGTGCCTTTGCCTCTAGGGTAGCACAAAAGGATTTGTGTTTTATGTGGATTTAGTTGAAGATACTATCTACTGCACCCTCGTTGGAACTGAATTACTTGTTTTAATCTTCTCAGGATAAGTTAAGTATTGTTTGCTTTAGTCCAATCTGCCGTGCCATCAATAAATAGTGCCAAATTACATGTATTGTTCTGTAGTATTGCTGTGTCATTAACATATATATAATAATTTTGCAATTGTTGTTCCTTATGGGAACCTTTATTAAGTAGGATAGTTTCCGAAAGTTTGTCATTAATTTTAATTTCTGTTTGTCGGTGTTAGAGAAAATTTCAGATCCATCTGATGATCGTAGTTGGTAAGTTAAGTTGATGAAGTTTAGTGAGGAGGCCGTAAAGTCAAACGCTGAGATCCAAGAACATAGCTCCAGTTCTGAATTTCTTCTTAAGTGCTTTCTCCAGGTGGTAGTGTACGCGGAAAATTTGGTCCATACAGCTATGTTGAGGCCCAGAATAATGATTTATACCACAGTATAGGGTTCTTAATGAAATGTTGATTTATAAAATTTAAACAAAATTGTTCGAGCAGTTTTCGAAATTACCCTTAATTTTGAGGCTGGGAAGATAATTCCAAAAAAGTGCCCCTAGGGAATCTTATAAAAGCCTTATGTTTAAAATTTGGTGCAGGTACAGTACGTTGATGGTATGGCCTCCTAGGCGAGTGAACACATTTTCATCGGAACAGACAGATGGACTAACCGACAGACAAAGAGACTAACAAACATCGAAAAATTACTTTTCCAGTACCTATATGGTCATGAAATGTGTAAATTCGTTAAAATCTCGAATTCAAGTTTTATCACGATCACTGTATTTCCTTCGTATTGTCGCTCGAAAGTGATAAAGCTAAATTTTCAAGACAAAACATTCTCTTCTTCGTGTTTATCGGCATCACGGGGTTCCATAGGCCCTCGTACATTGTGGGGATTTGCACCACATTAGCTTTTGGAAACCAGTCAGTATTTTTTTTTTTTTTTTTTTTTTTAAAGAAACATAAACTTCACTTAATTTTCAAACCACCGCCCCTCCTATCCTTCAGGATCCGGTGAAGTTTTTAATAAATATTTTTTCTAATTATTGTTGTTTTGGAAATTCATTGCCGTCGGCCCAAGCTTTAGAACAAATCCATGTCCTCTCTCTCTCTCTCTCTCTCTCTGATATGTCCTCCATATTATAACAACTGGAACCTTCACTCTCTTTTCTTCCTTTCTAAGAGAAACATAACAAAACGCTGAAATACTTCTTTAATTATTTTAAATTAAAAGCCTAAACATAAATATTAATGACACTAACCTTAAAGGATTTGGAAATATGGCCATATTATTTTAAAACCTGAAACCCTGACACTTTTTTCTTCTCTTGTACGGAACAGGGGCGCATCCACATGGGGGGAGGGTCCCCCCGAGTCCGGACCCACCCAAAAACTTTCTTACTCAACGTACATTTGTACACTTTCTCAATAAATCTATACTTGCTTAACAAGGAAATGATTGATATAGCATGAACATTGGATTTTACACTTCATCTGTAGGGCTACTCTTTCACTTATAAAACCAATTAAGTTTTGTCATTTCTTTCTGAATACCGGTATGTAGCTGGAAGCATTTTACAATTACTTATTGGGTATAGAATAATATCTGTTCAATCTACATAGACGTAGTGACGTCTAGTATTTTATTTCTCCTCCAAAGTTTGTACCCCTCCCAACAAAAAATTCTGGGCGCGCACATGGTACCGTAAATATCAGAAAGCTCTATAAACGTCTTTAATTATTTTAAATTAACAGTCTTTCGAGATATCGCCATCTTATTTTAATAATAACAACCCCAACTCTTTATTTGTACCCATCGGTTTTCTTTATTTTTAGAGGAAATATGAAAAACTCTTAAAACATGTCTTTAATTAGTTAAAATGAAAATCTAAATACCAAATTTCATGTCTCTACTTTTCATC
The DNA here is from genome assembly GCF_964235325.1 of Thermobia domestica. NCBI lineage: Eukaryota > Metazoa > Arthropoda > Insecta > Zygentoma > Lepismatidae > Thermobia > Thermobia domestica. The sequence goes on along the minus strand of NC_137462.1, from coordinate 133,030,655 downwards.
AAATTTCGAGGTATTGTCATCCAATCATAACAATTGTAACTTTCTCCCATACTCTTTTTTTTTTTTTTTTCTTCTCTTCTAGGGTAGATATCAAGAAATGATTAAACACTTGCCAAACTATTTCAAATGAGAAGTCCAAATACCAACCTAATCTTGGTATTTGGGGAAGAAATTCTCAGATGTGGACATCTTATGATAATAATTGTCGTAACGAGTTTACATTTGGACGAAGTGAAATTGTTATAGTAATGTGCTTGCTGAGTCAAGATATATCAAACTGCCTTAAAACATACACTTTGTCTGTATATCTTAGTAAACACTAAATTCGTTACACATACATGATACCCCAAATAAGTGATAGTGAAAAATGTAGCGTAACGGGCATTACAGTAATTGGACATGCACTTTCAAATGCATGTAAAGTTAAGTCAAACTCTGCGAATGTCCAGATCAAAATTTATTTTCAATTATGTGTGCACTTTTCTAAAGGTATGACGCTGTGAATATTGCAAACAGGAATTTCATAAGTGTGATGGTTTTAATTTTAAAAAAATGTTTAATATTGTAATGGGTGTTGCATAAATTGTAACGGGTGTTACACAGTACGAATGAACATCAAACCAATTTCACTTTTAATGAACATGTTATGTAGACAAGAAAATATTACAATGTTAATAGATAAAAAGTTACACATGTAGTTCAGTATAGAAAATGGAAAAACAAAATAATAAATATATAAATCAGAAGAATGTGGAAAGTTTTAGTATTAAACATGCAAATCTGTTCATACACTGCTCATCATCAAAACTCAATTGTTCTTATGCTTCAGCAACATTAACTCTGGAACTGAACTGGTACACAACTTTATATTGTTCTTTAATTTTCATAATCGGAGTTGGCAGTTGACCAATCATGTCATGAAAATGAATTATACTTTCCAAACTTCCGCGTAGTTCGAACTTCTTTTAGCCGCAAGATTTTAAGAGCATAACTCTAATATCACTTATTTTCGTCCACAAGTCCTTGACAGATTCGAACTTGACGACAGTCTTTGTTACTCGTTTCATCTTTCATTGCCACCAAGACGAACATTACAACAGAAACATCTTTCCGCAAAGGGCTGATCACAACTTCATTCGTAGAGCGTATTTCATCTTCGGAGTCTGTTTGTAGTGTAGGGTTTTTCTGCTTCCTTGATGGTTTCTTGACGAAAATCTGTCGCACTGCAGCCTCTAATGATTTGTTAAACGAATACTTCCAATAGCAGCGTAGTGGGCTTCTGATGAATAAGTAGACTTCTAGTATGTTATGAGTACTCAATTGAAATACGGCACTTCTATGCTCCTTAGTGTGCGACTTAACGGGGGAATGAGAGAGTTCCCCATCCCACGATATCCCCTAGATATTATTTTCTTTGAAGTGCATTTCATCACCTCCAGTACAATGTCCCTTAATTCGCACACTGCGCACCCTTACCATAATTCATGTCTCCAAAAGGCGACCCTCTATAACTTTACTAACTTCAAATTCCCTCTTTAGAGCCTTAGAGCTAGCCTAAGTGCACAAAATATCACTGTCAAACCAAGCTTACAATTCACATGTAACACCCGTTATATTGGAAATGTAACACCAGTTACGCAGTTTTTGCCTATTAAATTAATAGGCCTAATATATAAATAAATAGGGCTAATATAATGATATTCACTTCCCTGTTCTATTGTCAATGTGCTCAATTTCACTTTTGCAAAAGATATAGGCTACTACTTCTGACTTTTAGTACAAATTGTATATATATATATAAACATATCTAAATTGTAACGGGCGTTACTTAATTACATTGGTACCAGAAATAATCAAATAGTAAACTACTTAATATACTAAAAGCTTTAAAAGTCCTGTGTTTCAGTTCCCAAGATGTATGTGTTTGTCTACACTGCAGTGGAACTGAATCAAATGCTTATCATGTTATAATCGAGGGTGTCCAAAAGTGTTGGTAAATTCCCCCTTTGACTGACTTCTTGCAGCATGTAACTTTAAAAGTCAAAAACTAAAACTTTTTTTTTTTTTTACAAGAAATCGATTTGCATAGTAAATTTTTAACCTTTCAGGTCATTTTTATATAATATATATTCAAAACAATTTTCTGTCCTTATACTCATATTTAAGTGGAATGGCCGAATTCCATTCCCCTTTTCCTTCTTACAGTCTTTCTTTCTATTCTAAGTCAAATATCAAACGCTGAAAGACGTGACTAATTATTTTAAATGAGAAGTCAATATCAAATATTATACCTTTACGAATCAGAGTTCGTTATTTACGTAAGGTTAACCATTTATCTTAATACGTTCTGGGAACTTTTAAACAAATGAACAAATATGCTTAAATTTTGCACTATGCAAATATCTGCAAGGGGGGACATTGGCAATAAATATGTGTAAGCAGAGAGGAAGTTTTCATGTAAACAATCAAACAAATAAACTATAGATTTATGAACCATTTCGACTAAGTACATTTGCGGGAACAAACGGAGGTGCAAACTTGCGCCAAACAATAGAATATTTCAGGAATCCACGAATGAAGGCATATAAAATTCGTTATTATTATTATTATTATTATTATTATTATTATTATTATTATTATTATTAACTATTTCTTCAAATTCGATTATGCTATTTTGTTCATCTCTCATAAGTAAATGTTTCAATAATATCTGCAGCATTGCATGATTTAGTTTATGAGATTAGTACTAGACAGTTAAGTGTGATGATCCATACATTTTATTTATACAAATAACGACAAAATAAAACAAATGAACCTTCTAAAATAATTCAAATTTTCAGTAATAACTATTCATACATGAATACTTAATAGCACATTTCCTATAACATGTGATTCCAATTTTGCACAATGTTAAAATCCATGCTAAAATTGTAAATAATAACAATAACAATAATAATAATAATAATATGTGTAATATATATATATATTAGTATATGCATGGTGAGTTATTGACCTTATCACATTCTGAAATGGGGACTTCGATCCGCTTTTAGTGTGTAAAAGTCCGGTCTCCATGAAAAAGTCTGTCTCTCACTCAAGGAAAACTGATTAGGTTATTTTTAAAGCAAGGTACGAATTCAACTCCTTTAAAGTTTGGTATCTGTGTAGTAGTAGAAGTTGAGAGATAAGTGTAGTGACAACGCTAGAGGGATCAAAGTTGTCGGACGGCCTCCTCACGGCTTAGCCTATCTCCCCAGAAATGTATTGTAATGTACAGTCAGCAACAAAAGTTATTTCCGTTTTATAAAACTTATTTTCGGAATAACGGTCGTATGGCTGGAACGTACAACAATGGTATGGCAGGAACGTACAGGAAATTAATTTTTTAATTTACTGAAAACTCTACTCAAATTGTCCTTGTATTCTCGAGTTTTTACGAAACTAATTTAATCAAACGGAAAGAATTCTGTCGTTGACTGTGCATCAAGTAATACGAAACTACTATTTTGCGTGTTCAAATATATTTGACCCTTCTAAATAGTCTCTGCCCTTGTGCTTGTCCCTCCCCAAAATTATAGCTAGTGTCGTTACTGAATAGTTACCGATATTAAAAGAATTTAATTACAAACTTTATATATATATATATATATATATATATATATATATATACAAACGTTATAATCATATAACATACAGTACAACGGCCCATGACATCATTACTTACATCTTTTATAAATTATGAGATGTAAATAGCTACGGATATCTAAGTTTATTCCACGGAAACTAGAGTTCTCCGGACCACCAATTGGTAAATATTTGACTAATAGATTCTTCGAATATTCGTGTTATGCGGATAATAATAATAAAGGTCTTAATAAACGCTTGCAGGGACATGGGTTTAGAAGTAAATGCAGAGGAAACTAAATACATGGAAGTCCGTCGGGACCGTAATACGTCAAATTATCGATGCGATAAAATATTAAATAATACTTTTGATAAAGTGGATACTTCCAAATATCTAGGATCAATATTAACAGACGAAAATCATATTCACGAAGAAATTAAATGTCAACTAAAAGGAGGGAATTCATGTTATTATTCAGTTCAAAAATCTATTGCCGTCGCGAATCTGTAGATGAATTTGAAGTTTAAAATATATATAAAACGATAATCGTGCCTGTTGCTCTTTGTGGTTGCGAAACATGTTCGCTTACTCTGAGGCAAGAACGTAGACTGAAAGTATTTGAGAACAATATCCTGACACGAATATTCCGACTCAAGAGAAAAGAGAATGCGAAATGGCGGTAACTTCATAACGAGGAACTACATAATTTATACGGCTTACCAAACATTGTTAAGGTCATCAAGTCTAGGAGGTTTAGATGTAACAGAAATGGAAGAAAGTAGGAACGCTTTCAAAGTCTTAACTGGAAAATCAATCGAAAAACGACCATTAGGAAAACCTAGGCGCTAATGTGAGGACAATATTAAAATGGATCTCGCAGAAATAGGAATACGAAGTAAAAACTGGATCCAGTTCGCTAAGGATAGAAGCCAGTGGAGAGCTTTTGTGGTCGCTTCGTCAAACCTCCGGGTTACATGCCGTAAGTTAGTTAGTTATTATTGTCCAGATAACAATAGTTAATCGAACAATTTTTCGAATACGGAATAATTCTTCGAATATCGAAAACAAATATTTGGATAACACACAAAAGCATTCTAAAAACGAACATTCGAAAGATTTTAACAGCACTATTTTCTACAAAGAATAACTGATGTTCCGCTTGAAAAGAATTTTTAAATGTAGTTCGTATTGTGGTTGAGCAGGGTTTCTATATTATTTGATCTCAATTGAAATACTCAATCTAAGAGAGAGAAAGATGGTTCACATAAACTTTTACTAACAACGCGAACTGAACAACTAAATTACTGACGTGTGTGTTAAATTTAGCTACGATCTTACAGATTAGAAGGTGTTGTAAGGATTCCCCCCCTTTTTTTTTCAGTAAACGAGGAGAATTGAAAGAGTTAAGGATAATTTTGGGTGAAGCCAACAGCTCTTGCTCTCAAACGTTTCATATATGTATTGTATATACATTTGCGAAGAGAGAATTTACAAGAATTTTTTAATATGAAGGTTATTTCAAATGTTATTTTTTTTACAATAATTACTAATGGCCAGTGGCGTATTTACGATTTTGTTTCTGGGGGGCTTTGCTAACTTTCGGGGGGGAGCTTTGCCTGAAAATGTGAAAATTCCACAAGATATTTCATATACTTTACTATAGTAAGTAAGATTTCGGGAGGGGCTTAAGCCCGGAAGCCCCCCCTAAATACCCCCACTGCTAATGGCACTGTCAAGAGTATCATAATACATCGTTTGATATATTTTTCATCAACCTTTTCTTTCCGTGCAATGAATGGACATGATATATATTTAATTTACAGAACATTTGCAACATTTATAACATGTACAACGTTTACTTCTCATGAACTGTGAAAAACCTAATCTTATTCCCAAGGTTCAATTACCATGTATTGGATATTTCAAAGTTCCAACCATTGATTACGTAATATTTCTTCTCTTTTTAGCTCTTCTTTGCCCTCCTATTAGTGAGTGCTGACAAAGCCAACGGAGAGGAAAGTGGAAAGAGAAGTGGAGCAACTGGTAACCACGAGAGTGGGAGGGAAAGGATTGAAGGATTGGACAGGAACCTGGTAGGGTTTGAGGAACAAACCATGGATTCTAAGGCAATGGCTTCAAATCTAGATAAAAGCACCGATAGAGATATTTCGCAGGACTCAGGTAGTAGTTCTTCCAATTTAGGGACTGTTGAGCAGCATTACCATAAAATTATCAGACATGTTCCTGTTCCGTTGATAAAACCACTACCTGTAAAAGTGGTTAAACATGTTCCTTTACCTATAACGCAGAATATTCCATTTCCTGTTGTGAAACATGTTCCGATACCTGTACCAAAGCCCTACAAAGTTGTTGAGGACAAAGAAGTTTTTGTTCCAGTGACGCAACGTGTTCTATATCCAGTTCTTAAACCTATCCCTGTTCCAGTTCCAAAGCATTATGGAGTTCCACTTCCAAAACCTATTCCTTACATAGTGAAACAAGGGTATCCATTTCCAGTTCCAGTAATGCAGGTTCTTTTCCATAAATTGTTCTCAAAGTAATTCTTTAATTTTGTAAAATAATTCAGTATACTATTTTTGTTCTGTTTTAATTATACACAAAGCTTATATTTTTGTACCTGCCATTGTTTCCTAAATAAAATAATTTGTTTAATAAATTACTGTTATCTTATTTTAGAGCAGAATTGCCCAAATTATCTATTATTGTATAAATTCTTTTATCACGTCTTTTGCCCCTTTATCCGCAATACTAATTACACTGAGAAAAATCCGTTCTCCGGACAGCGGTATATTGTACATATACACGGTATCCTCTTGCTTACTTTAGAAATTAGTACGGAGTATACGTTATCCATATGCTACATATGCACTGCCCTTATATGTTACATCATGCCGTTGCAGGATGTCTGACATCTAACAGTTTTCCGTATAGCGCATGTATATACTTAATGTTACTTTCAGCTACGCCCATTTGTATGTGAGATCCTAACCGCCTATATTCTTTCATTCGAAAAGTATGTAGAAATGGAATACTTTTACGGAAAGTATTATAAAACATGCGTTTTCAGTTATATGTCAGTTGTACGTTAAGTCCAAAAACTACAGGAATTACGCATGTAACCTACCTTTTTAAGTACGCCACCTACAATTTTTTTCTCAGTGTGTAGATATATATTCTTTTCTATCTCAATGAAATAGTATCTACAATATTTACATTATTTGTTTGCGCTATTCTAAAGGTAAAAATACAAAATTATCAATATTAAATAACTACAGGGTATCCAATATACAATGCAACCCGGAGTTTGGGATAGTAGAACTTTTTGAACCTGAAGCGATACAGAAATAATTTTTATACCAAAATGAAACTTTGTTCATGCATGTATTTTTAAACTACGAAACAGCCCGATTGAAGTACACTAGAAACCACACGGTGTTGCCAGATGTAACTAAAACTGTAAAGGATTTTCTTTCTTTCTTTTCTTTTTCTTTTTCTTTTTTTCTTTCTTTCTTTTTTTTCGCAAAACATGTAAATTGACTCATAACTCATACATATGGATGTTCTATCGTTAATTTTCAGTTTGTTTAGTTGGAGTAGCTTGCAATTATTTAGCAGAAAAAATGATCTTTTCATTTCTACCGATAATTAATCGGATGAGGCCTCTGTAAGGGGGAACTAGGGAAATCGTAGTTTTCATAAGTTAACACTCTGAAGTGGCGAATCTGCTGATGTTTCAGTGCATCAAAAGGTGTGTTAAAGGTCTGTCTACATTATGCAATTCCCGAAAACAATGAAAAAGAAACTTTGAAATTATCATAATAAAACTTTTACTTACATGCACCCGGCAACACTGCTACTATCAGAAATGAATTACCAGCTGTAGAGCAGATGCTGGAATTGTCCGCTGTTTGTTTCAACCACTGGTTTACATGTTTCACCAGGTTGGCAGCAACTTTACGAGGAGTAGAAGTGTTAATGTTCTCAATGGCACTGCGAATGTTCGTTTCCAGGTCTTGAATAGTTCGAGAATTGTTCTTGTATACCTCTTGCTTTAAGTAGTCCCATAGAAATGACTAGCAGTCTTGCTGGGTGCATGTAAGTAAACGTTTTATCATGATAATTTCAAAGTTTCTTTCTCATTGTTTTGAGGAATTGCATAATGTAGACAGATCCTTAATACACCTTTTGATGCACTGAAACATCAGCAGATTCGCCACTTCAGAGTGTTAACTTATGAAAACTACGATTTCCCTAGTTCCCCCTTACAGAGGCCTCATCCGATTAGTTATCGGTGGAAATGAAAATTTCATTTTTTTCTGCTAAATAGTTTCCAAGTTACTCCTACTAAACTGAAAATTAACAATACAACATCTATACGTATGAGTTATAAGTCAATTATATAAGCCAATTTATAAGTCAATTTTGCAAAAAAAAAAAAAAAAAAAAAAAAAAAAGATTTACACTTTTGGCTACATCTGGCAACACTGTGTGGTTCCTAGTGTATTTCACACGTTGCTCCGTAGTTTAAAAATATATGCATGAGCAAAGCTTTGTTTTGGTATAACCATTATTTGTGTATCGCCTCAGGAAAATAAGTTCTACTATCCCAAACTCCGAGTTGCATTGTATATTGAACACCCTGTATAAACTAATAATAAGATGGACATATTTCTGTTGGATTGAATCTATAACTGCAGCTTGCTAGTAATGACGAAACGCTCGACCTGTATTTGATTAGAACACTATTTCCTCTTAGCCTTATCTCCGTTGCCTAAAAGCTGATAAAAATATTACATCATGGGGCAAAATGAGAAGATCATTCTATTTCTTTCTTCAAGATGCCTTGCAAAAACTAAGTACATATCTTCGTAGGCAATATCATCTAAGCAATTCTTTAATAAATGAAATGAAATGAAATGAAATATTGTATTTAAGTTTTACGCCCCAAATCATGCCAGCTAGGCTAAAGGAGACGGTAATGATGAGAAATGAATGAAATGGTGGAATGAAGAAAGAGGGAGGAAATGGGAGAACTCCGAGAAAAAAACCCACACATGGTGTTTGTCCACCACAATTCTAACTCGATGCCAGATGGGAGATTCGTTAACAAAATGTAATACAAAATCATTTGAGACGGAAATGAATTTATTTCTTACTTTCAAAATATATGGAATGCTATAAAGCATTTTCTTTAATAAATTTGTTCCCTCTTGGAATATAAAGTATTCTAATGTGTGATTACACGGTGTTTGAATATGTTCAGTATTCTAATATTCAATTATGGCGCTTTTCTACGTACATAAGTATTTATACAAGAATCAGTGTATGTCTTAAGTTCTCTTCCTGTAACTTAAAATTACGAAATTTTAATTTTTAGAGATGTCACTTTCGTCCAAAGCCACCACTGGTTTATATTCGGTTACAGGGTTTGCTTAAGAAATTAATGATTAACAAGTTTTTTTTTTTTAATATATTCGTACATAACTGTTCTGAATTTAAAAGTTTGATAGTTTTCTAGTTATAATAATGAGATGTAGAACCCGTTGGGATGGTTCAGGATACGTTGTTAGAAGATTGTATATTAATAGTAGCTTCGACGAATACGAATAACTGAGATTTGTGTCGGCTTCGTAACCTTCGGGATCGGAAAAACGTTTGACCCGATTGAAATGGTATTTGGAAGATAGTTAGGACTCACTTCAAGATGAGCTTTTTTATCATATCAATTTGCATAAATGTAGTGAGTTAGGATATTTCAATATTTATGCTAAAAGTAGAGTATCTTCTGTATTTTTATCATTAGAATTTCATGGAAAGAAATATCCTAAGGAGTAAGGAATTCAAATATTTCCCATTAATCTATTCTTCCTGTGCAAAGAACAGTTGAGTTGAGTTGATTTTGAGTTTAACGTCCCTTTTCGGCAGTGAGGCTATATGAGACGTGGATCTACTGATTAACGTCGAATCTGAACCACATGAGCTACCGCCATGAATTAAACCCAGACCTCTCACGCCAAAGGCGCGTACGCTAACCGCTTAGCCACGGAGGAGCCCTGTGTGAAAAGAACAGTCATTTTAGTTAGTACTTTATAGATCAAGCGATAGAAGTCTTCTTAAGTAGTAACAAGCATACTAATAGGTATATATATATAAAGCGCCTTTTTTAAGGAAAAAAGAGAAGCAGAGACTCTGGAATGTCAGAGACTGAAATAATTCTTTAATAATTTTTATACTGACTGATACGATTTACGTTGTATTTATATAAATTCGAATGTTTCAAATACATTAAATTACTTGGGACAGTAAATGAATCATGTTAACTAAAGTCCGGGTCGAACCTCCTGACGTTTAAAGCGTGCCCTCCTTTTCACAATATCCAATGCAAGTGCGGCGATATTGTCTAATAGCTTTATTCCTGGACTAGGAGAAATCAATTTCAAAGGTATGTCCTTATGATATATGTCACTATAGCGTTAATAAATTTGTAAGAACGAATTTTGTTTTTCAATATCTTAATTTCTCGCTTAATGTTTCACGTTATGCCTGTACACGAAAGGAAGTGAAATACGACAACGTCGCACCTGTTTACCATTGGCTTTCGACAGACGTCAAGAGGTTTGAGCCGGACTTTATATATATATGTAAGTATATCGTAGAAAAGTCAATATTTTTTTTTTCTGAACACTAGTACAAAGTTATTAAGTTGACTCAATTATTCTTTTGAGTGAGATTGGGGTGTGTTTAAACCACAGAAATAGTGGAGGAACAGTCTTAAGCTCTCAGGACCCGGCCACAAAATTATTATTATTTTACTCCAGAAGTAACAAGAAGTGGATTGTTACCCAGCATAGTATACTTCAATCAATACTTGATTTTTAACTGTGAAAATATTTTGGTAACCTTTTGATTTCTAAGCATATTCTCCAAGTGAGGTATCTTATGGCTATGGGAATAGCGTACGATCTTTCGGCACAGGAGACCCAGCTCGAGCTCATATGCTTCAAATCCCACATTAAGATATAAGTCCACATCCCATATATACCTCGCTGCCAAAAGTAGTGATGAGCGCAAGAGTCTTGGTCTTGCAGTTTGTGCAAGGGTCTTGCACGCAATACCAAGACCAAGACCAGGTATCCCATTGCAAGACCAAGACCAAGACCAAGGTCTGCAAGACCAAGATTAAGACCAAGATCATTCCTGTAAGACCAAGATCAAGAGTCTTGCACAAGTACCAGTACTACTTGATTTTTTTATAGCATATAAAGAGGAAGGGGAAAAATCGTTACTTCTGCATCTTTCACTTGAATTTCTTGGCTTCAGTAAAAATGCCGCTGAAGTGAATGTGTTCCTAGTAGTTTATACAATCCGTGTGAGTCGATCTGCCCCTGTGCATATAGTTACAGTATGTGTCGTATTCTGAATAGGTTGTTCACGTTTTCTGTAGTTCACACCTTTTCAAGCCACACAGGTGTTATTCTAATCAAAGCTTGTTGTACACAAAGAAATGGCATTGATGCTGGATTACGATGCATTTCTGCATTTTTAAACAATGAGGATTACTTATCAAGAAACCAGATGCTATTCTACAGGTGTGTGTTATCTATAGTAAAATTAAACTTTTGCCCTTCTAGTTGGTAAAGTTTGCCGGCTTGTCCTAGGATAAATATAGTAAAAGAGGGATTCGTTTTTCACCCTTCAGTTGCTTTACTTCAGACAGTCTGCTGACGAAACGCCAAAAATGTCTAGTAAGAAACTGAATGCGAAATTAAAAAGCAATAAGAGTAATTATGTAAAGATTGTGTATCTTTGGTTACTTACTGGAGCACGGAAAATGACAATGAATTGGAACGTATTTGGGTCGGGTTTGGAATGAATTGGGTCGTGTTTAGAAGACGACCGAGAGGATAATTCTATGAATTGTTATAAGGTATAAGAACTTCAGTATCTGAATTACTTTGGTCATCATTTGACTCATTTACGATAGTCCATGATTGGATTTGGGAATCATACGAAGAATAGTTGTGTCCATAAGAAGCGGATAAGCGAAAAGTAAACTAAAACATTTTGTGGTTGCAGTGGCTCAGTGGTAGAGGGTTCACCACTGGTGTATGTGGTCCGTGATTCGATCCCAGCTTGCGTCATGTGAGCTGTTTTGGTGGAGAAACACCATGTGCGTGGGTCTTCTCGGGTTTTCCCGTTTCCTCCTACTTTCTTCATTCACCATTCCATTAAATTTCTCATCATCACCGTCTCCCTTAGCCTCGGTGCATAATCGTGGGGCGTTAAACTAGACATTTCATTTCAAAACATATTAGTGGTGTTCTTCTTCCACAACCAAAGAGAAATGTAGTATTGAACATCAGTAATTCCGGACACCATGAGTGCCGACTACATGGGTATGGCCTTGGATCCGAGCCTCAAGCCGTTGGAAATTTTTAATGTATGCTCATAAAATTAATATTGTAAGAAAATTTTCATGACATTGTCAAAATCTTAGTGCATGTGATCGAAGGTTTGATTTCATAGGCGGATACTTATACGTTGAATAATTGTTTATACATAAATAACTTTTAGCCTCTTTAGTATACGGGACATCCAGGATTGAGTGATGTAACATTATACAACAATAAATAATCCATATTCACAAGTGAGAGTGATTGTGTACTATTATTTCAAATAGCTTGGAGTTTGGTTCCGTTGTTTTGTATTTCTAATATAGGTCAAAAGTATTTATATAGATTGAATTTACACAAAAGACATAGATAGTTGAGTAGTTTTCAGTTTTCATTCAAATTACTCTAAAATATTAAGCGGTTTGATTATAATCATTATTATTTTAATTTTTCTCCGTAGTTTTGGCCAATATTGCTAAACATCATTATTATAATCATCATAGCTATTCTACTATTATTGGCAGGTTACTTGCTGCAAACTGAGAAACTTCGATGTACGGTGGTCCTCAGCTAGTCTATTTGTCTTGACGTAGCAATTTTCTCTTTCAATACCTTCCTTCAACTAGTCTCATTCGCCCCTCCCTCTCTTTCCCTCCACCATACCTTCTAGCACGTCGTTCATAATACAGTTCCTCCCCAGCCAATGCCCTCAGCAGTTCCCCTTCCTCCTCTTAATTACATGTAAAATTCTTATTTTCTCCCGTACTGCTACTATTTCTAACACTTAATTTGTTTTCCGTTCAACCCAGCTAATTCTCTCCTTTTTTCTCCATGTCCACGTTTCGAAAGCCTCCAATTTTTTTCATCGCTTTTGCGTAACGTCGATGTTTCTGCCCCATAGAGTACATATTGGTATCATGAAAACAAATTAATTTAATTATTGGAAGTTCGTTCGATACAAAGATTAGCTAATCATGGTTCAAAACAAAACAAAAACAAAAACAAAATCTTATTCTTTTAGAGTGTAAAAATAATTTTTCAGTTCATGGTATTTCAGTACTCTCTCCCATCATCATTTTCTTTCATGCGTCTCAGGGGTAGCCTCCCCAGTTTGGGAATCAATTGAGATTGGATCTGTTAAAAAAATATTACGAAGAGTCGTGATTTATCTTATAAGTGGTGAAGCGTGGGCACCTATTGAAAGAAAAATAAAGGTCATCACCTATGTTGTACACTGTCATCAAATACTTACACGAAGGTAAACTACCTGCATATTACATTTAGAAACATAGATTGTATTTCCGTTACTATTGGCGTATTGTAGACTTTATTATCCCTTGTATCCAGAGTAAAATTTACCTATGAAAAGCGTAAGATTTCTTGAAAGGAAGATTTGCAACACTCTTGCAAGCAAGACCAAACACAAAACTTGGTGTGCAAGAAAAGACCAAGGATCCCAGATCAAGACCAAGATCCGGGTCTTGGTCTTGGTCTTGCATTTGCTCATCACTAGCCAAAAGCGTCGCTAACCGGAAATAGAAAACCTAATTCCATTCTGCAAGGTATGGCCATTTGTACCCAGTCGATTTTTTAAAAAAAAAAGAAGTGCAAATTTGATTAATTACTTTCAAATATTCGTACCTTAGGCTGTAATTGTCACATGAAAGAAGCACTGTTCAGAGAATATAGAAGATAGTATATGACCTACGCACATTCAGCGAACTCTGTCCTAGGCGCAGACTAGAAAACGACTCACAAGTTTGACTCGTATTTTGTTCTGCTCCGTAGTGCGTTAGGAAATAGTGATCATCACTGTATACTTTGGAAATAAGAGTCATACCATAGATTCAAGCTAGCGTAGAAGTTGGTCAAAGACCAAGGCCCATAGCTAAAGGGGCTCAACTTCTTGCGATCACATTCAGGCCCCTCAAACTTTCAGTTGTTATAAGTGCGTCCAGTAAGAGAACGTCTCTGACAGCTCGCAGTGACATTGCCACTACTCGCGTGTCAAGTTTTTTTTCGGTGCAACTGTAGTGGCAATTTAATTAATGATATAAGATAGAGTGATCGTGGTTGGTAGCACTGGTACCAATGTAGGGGCTGCAATGTCCCACCGCATGTGCTAAGAAACGTCAGAGACCATCTCTTGTTGGCCGTGCTATAGTTGGTATGTATGTGTAACTATAAGATGAAAAGTCTCTCCCAGAAAATGTTATCTGGGCCCTCTTTGTCTGAGTTCTAGCAACGGTCCTGCAAAAGTCTCACCAACGTTATGACCTGACATGGTTCGAGGAAACAGAGAATGTGCTGCAAAACAGTAGATAATTTTTGTGAAATCTGCAGAATGCAACCAGTTCTCTGTAGCAAAACAGCTAATGAGTTGCATTATATGAAACGATAACACCTGAGTTTACAAAGTAATTATGTCAGAGTTATCCTGATTCACAAATACATGCTAATCGTTTATCAATCTCTCTTGCATACATATTAAAATATAGAAAAATAAATACAAAAAAGATTCATTATTCATTGTCAACAAACTAATACATACATATCTAAATTCTAACACGTTTAAAATCTATATCGTGGATATATGACTAGCCTATGCGCCTTGGATTCCTGATGAGATTTCATGTAGTTGGTTTTCTATGTCACATATAATAGTGTACCTGATGCTGAAAGTGATGTTAAATTCGAAATCAATCAAGGAATCTGAGTTGTTTTAAAACTAACGAAGAAATTCGCTTAAATGGCAATGCAATGTGGTAAAATATAATGCTGAAATATCGTTCTCGTTTACGTTAGTTAAAAAATAATTCTAATACATTGCTACTGACTTTACAGATATTTGCATAATATATCTCATATGACGAACTAATTTTAAAAGTTGGGAAAGTATGTTCGTATTTAATAAGATGCTTCGAGGTACGTTTGCAAATTAGTTTATTTTTCACCGAAAAATAAAAAAACAATAACTGAAAATGAAAAATGAAATAGCATTTCTTGCATTAGTAACATTCTCAATAACGCCCCACTACTATGATCTTTTAGCTAATATAGGGAATGTTTAATAAAGGCGCATTACTATGAAGGAATTGATGAATTGATAATATGGGGGGAAACAGAAGAACCTACTGAAATGATATTATCCATGAGAAATTCATATGACCTTGGATCAAACCAGAGACCCCTTGCATCAGTTGAGCTTTCTACAATTTTTCTTTCAAGCCAAACCTATTTCCGATTCTTATTTTCTTTTTCGTATACTTTTCATGAATACTAGACTCGAGAAGGACACGAACATTGAAACATTAAGGACAGGCCTATGCTCTTTAGAGAGGGACTAGAATCACGAATGGGTTTCACCAGTCGATCATCAGATTAATGTCTTAGAAAACTTAACTACAGCACAGCGGTTTACTTGTGGGCCATCATGACTTTAACTGGCCTCTATGCTTCTGTGTTTGTGCCACAGTGGAGTCCGGTAGAAATTCATAAGTGTAAACTCAGAAAAGGAAGAGTAAATTTAAAAGAATAATAATAATAGTTTGTAATATATATAGGAAAGACCATTTAAAATGTAACGATTATAACCTATTATTTTTCACGTTACATTCCAGCCGTCCATGTAATTTTTAGTTACATCAACACGGTCAAAATACATTAAATCAGACATGACCAAGGGCGCCCATCAGGGGGAAAGGTGGGGCTCTCGCCCACCCTAAGAGAAAATCGTACTTGGGGATATCGAAAGCCCAATAGAATTTTTACATTTGTTATAGCAAAATTTGAAACTATATTTAAAACCTCACTTATAATCTCCCCCCTTGGAAACCACAACATGAGCGCCCTTGGACACGACTACTTATATCACTATTACCTTTATTCTCCAAACTCCATTAATTATGCTCTTCATTTTCAGTTGTCATAGCAACGTTTAAATAAACA
Organism: Thermobia domestica; assembly: GCF_964235325.1. Lineage (NCBI taxonomy): Eukaryota > Metazoa > Arthropoda > Insecta > Zygentoma > Lepismatidae > Thermobia > Thermobia domestica. The sequence continues at coordinate 133,014,668 of NC_137462.1, read as the reverse complement.
ACTATTTGATGTTACGGTAACTAAGAGTATCGATCATTCAACATATATCTTGAGCTACTACGATTAAATCTTATTTCTTTATATTTAGAATCAACAACATATAAATTCTTTTTCTTCTTCTTCTACACGACAGATTGTGTACTTTTAAGCATCGTTGCCCAAAACCAAGATATAAAAATAGAAGAAATTCACAACACAGATATACAATATCGTTGTAAATTTAGCGCTCACTCATAGTACGAGAGATCCATAGTTTTTTTGCTTTATTTCGTTTCCTCCCAAAATATGAACGTACCAACTCTTTCATAATCATTCCCTTTCATGAACCACCTGTCTCAGCTTGAACAGTATAAGCGAGTGTCTTTATTTTCTACATTGTAGGGACATTTTCGTTATAATAAATTTCTTTATTAATTTAAAAATGAGAGGTTCCTTGATTGATATGAAATTTGTTCATATTCCATGTTCAGTTATTGTTTTCCTTTCTTTGACAAAACTAAAAGAAAAAGAAAAAGGAACTAAGACGCAAACGCACTCTCGAAGCATCTTATTCCATATCGATTGATGTTTTTGTCCGATGTTCGACGACTTTTTGTCAAGTATATTCAGGGAGCAAAGTAAGTAATTTGGCTTCCATAACAAAAAGAATATTCTACTGTAAAGAAAAAAATAACATTTCAGCACTTTCTATGACATCTTCATTTTACACATTATTGCGTTGACATTATTTTTTACCATGAATTTCTTTGATTTCATTTGATTTTTAGCTTAACGTCCCGTTTAGCAGCAAAACTATATGAGACGTGGACCTACTGATTAACGTGGAATCCGAACCACATTATCTCCCACCGGGAATCGAACCCGAGTCTCCCAATCCAAAGGCGCGTAAGCTAACTGCTTAACCACAAAGGAGCTCACTAATTTCTTTGTTAACTTTAAGACGGGTTAGTGCCTTGATTGGTTTGGAATTCATCATCTGTTTTAACACAGAGAACATCACTGTATGTCACTTTGAATCCAAAGTGCATAAACGCCCACCGCGAATCATATCCGTGTCAATCGCACCGAGGACGTACGCTAGTCGTATAGCCATGAGAGTAACATTTAAAACATGTTATTACTTAAGAGTCTACATATTAGTTTGTTTACGATACGATGAATCATGAAAACAAATATTTTTGTTTACTTATTTGTTTCAATAGGTCTATATACCTACAAACAGAGAGAGAGAGAGAGAGAGAGAGAGAGAGATTTGTAAATATTTATACCATTTATTTGTAAATTCGATGCTTATGGACTGTAAATAAAATAAATTAATGAGTAACAGTTGGTAGTACAAAAAGAAAAAAAAATTAATGGTTATGCAAACAAATTATTTTTCCAATATTTTTCATAATCTTCTCATGTGATAAATTTTATTTAGTAGCAATCTTGCATGTCATTCCTTTGGCAACCAATCCTTCCTATGATTTTATGTCCCCTTAGAAGTGAAAATACGCATACGAAAGGAAATGTCTTCGAGTTTGTACGACTAGGTTGGCAACACCGCAATAACTACGCTGCGTGTTCCATGAAATTGTAGGTATTGAAGAGTGCTTGCTTTTGTATTCATGATGCGGATCCCACAGCGGAAAGTGTATTGTGTGTTTGGTTTCAGTACAGAGTCCGAAATCACTCTATCGATTCAGAATTTTTCTTCTTCGAGGAAATCGGTTCGGTTTCGGAAACGAACTCAGTAGAACGCTTTTACACCTATCAGTTCTTTGTTTGTTTATACACAGTTACCGTTCCTTTTCAGCACCGATGCTATATTAGAGACAGACCTACAATTAAATGTGGAACCTAATACGTGGCAATGCGTTCAAATTTCAATGCTCTTCCACCAAGAAACGAACCCGGGACAACATACACCAAAGACACACGTTAGCCGGTACGTCAACGGGAATGTCTGTCTACAGTACGAAATCAACTTGTAAAATATCATTCTGGAAATACACCGTTGGAAGATTTCGCAACCCATTAGTCTTAGATACTAAAGCTTTAAACCGATTAGTAGAATGATTTCGAACTTTCGAATTTCGAAACTTTCGAAAATTAACAGTTCATTATATGCTACTACTTACAAAGAGTAATGAAAGCAGTGACGGCTCTTGAGACAGTTACATATCATTATCATCATCATCATCATTATAGTTTTCTTCTGGCATTATTGGCAGGTCACTTGCCGCAGGTAAAAGTTAATTTTTTTTTGTACAAGTTAAGAGTCTTCACCACGGCGAAATTAAAATACCGCTAATTTTACAGTAATTATGTGATATCTTCAAATAGACAAAAGATAATTGAAATATGGAACAAGAGCGCCCTAGACAATATTGTTTTGCGTGAGGTACCGTTATCACAAGTCACCTAGTGGCTTTATGTTTTCAGCTGTTTAGAAACGCGAAAATAAATGCCTATTTTCAAAATGGCTCGAAATCGAAAGCAGATAAGTGAGTCGTGATAACGGTTTTTCACGTAAAATGATATTGTCTAGGGCGCTCTTATTCCACATTTCGATTATCTTTTATCTATTTGAAGATATCACATAATTAATGCAAAATTGGCGGTATTTTAATTTCGCCGGGATGAAGACTCTTAAGGAAAGAAATCTTGCTTAGTGTCCTTTTTTTTTTTTTTTTTTTGTTTTAAAGATATGACTTCCCTGAAGAGCCATCACTGAGTGAAAGTCAGCTGAATATGGATTCTAGATGTTCTTGTGGTCTTATTAATCCTGTAATCTGGAAATTGTAATTTTATGTAAAAGAATGCCAACATATTTCTTCAGAAAGTTTCGAAACATTCAAAGTTAAATAATAATAACCAAGAAAATGATTCTTACAATTTATTAGATTAGATAATTTTACGTGTTGATAGAACTACAGAGTTAAACTTCAAAATAATGGTTGCGTTCCTTATGTTTGAAAGGATAACAAAATTTCAAAAATACTTTGAACTTTAGCATTTCTCATCGCTTTCAAGCCCCTAAAACGCTTTTCGAGTTGAATAATATATATATATATGATGTGAATCTTAGAAACTTGTAGAATAGTCAATTTTAGGCATTGGTTGGCTATAACTACTGTCTTTTATGAACGCTGTTTTCTTCTTCCTCACTCTGTATGGTTTACTGAGGATTAGATAAACCGACAGTGACGTCATATAGCATCATATCGAAAAAGACTACTATAGACTTTTCATTTATATTGTAATTAATTAATTTAAATTAACACAAATTTTATGGAATTATATTGTTTGTCCTTTTGATTGTAATGATAAGGAATACTGGTAAAAAAATGGTTTCTAAATAAGAGGGCAATGATTGAATTTAAAAGTGTTTATTTATAAAAATTAAAAATGGCATTTAACACAACAAAACAGGGAAAATGATCAACAATTAATGACCTTCTCTCGTGCCTCCTCCACCACTGTTAGGGTGTTTGTGATGGTACACTGGAACTGGATAGGATTTCTTTACATAGACGCGAACTGGTTTTGGAACATGAACAATGTAAGGTTTTGGAACTTCATATGGGACTGGTTTAGGAACAGGGTATGGTATCTTCTTTTCAACATGCACTGGGACTTTCTTCTCTACGACCACTTTGTATGGTTTCGGCACAGGTACAGGATAATGTTTAACCACGGGAACAGGTACATGATGCTTCACTGGAACAGGGACATGCTTAACCACTTCGTAGGGAACATGATGAGGAACTTCGACTGGAACATGTTGGACAATTTTATGGACGTGGTGTTCTTTCTGGCCATGAAGAGATACGCTGTTTCCAACATTGCCATTATCATTGTTCTGTCCACTATACACCAATCCAGAACCGACTTGGTAGCCTCCTCCTGTTTGGCTTTGTTGGGGAACTCCAACTGGATTAGTCGAATAACTTCCAGGTGAATGTAAACCAGAGGAACCTGAAAGACTACCACCCCCGTTGCCAACATTACTTACAAAGCCCCCTCCTGTACCACTGGAAGGTTGTACGTACCCTTCGGTTCCAATTGAATTTCCAACATGCCCACCCAATGAACTTGGCTGGATACTACCATGGGATGCACCACTTCCTTGGTTGGATGCCTCATTTCCAATTGAGAGTTGTGATTGTGTTGGCCGGCTATATCCACCATAATTTGAATAACCACTTTGGGGACTGTAAAAATTAAGTTGCGCAACGGAATTACCACTTCCAGTATTCACACTACTATATCCACCCCCACTGCCTGATGTTACTTTTTGATCATTATAGCCCTTGATTATACCCGATCCTCCTTGCTGACCAATGGATATGCCGCCTGATTGACCTTGAGTGCCAGTTATTCCGGGAGAGATGCCATAAGAATTTTTGTAACCGTCATCTTCAAAAGAACTACTGAAATCACTAAGTCCTGAATAATTTTCATAAGAGGATTCTTCGTCCAAACCATTTGTTCCTCCTGCAGCTTTGTACTTTTCAGTTCCTGCATTTGAGGTTATCCCCCCTGTCGAGGTGCCATAGAATCCTCCTTGATAATTATTTTCTGTTCCAAAATTTCCTACACTTTTTTGGCCTGATTGAGATCCTCCTGAACTAATAGAGTTTGATTGAAGTTCAGGTTTGATCGGTCGGTGATAACTTGCAGGGATATTGACTGTCTGACCACCCAATCCTCCACTAAATTTGTTGCTGCCAGCAGAATTTGAATGTCCTGAAGATATACCTACGGATCCTAATGCACCACCGGAGATGCCACTATTACCAATGGAATTAGCATAGATGTTTCCCCCGTGTGAATTTATGAAGTCTAAATTTATTCCATGATAGCTGTATCCACCTGGGCTAATAGATTGTCCTCCTTGTGCATGTATGTTTCTGTAGTTATTTTGACTTCCTCCGGTATGGGATTGGAGGCCAGACAAACTTTGTGTATTCTTATACCCTGAAGTACTGCCATGATTATTGTTTGAACCTTCTATTACCTGATAATTATTTGACTCAATGTTTCTAGTTCCTCCACTAGAGCCAATTAAACCAGAAGAGCTTCCGAAACTTGACACTGCATTTTGCAATGCACCACCCGATCCTACATTATCTTTGCTATAACTTGGTGTCCCTTGTAAGTTGCCATAGCTAGGTTTAGTTGTGTGGGAATTACTTGACTTTTCATAGTTTCCAGATAACACATAACCATCATTTGTTGCTACAAAGGATTGACTATTTTCGTGGTAATTACCAGATCCTGAAGAATGAGCATGTCCATGGAGACTTCCTTGATAGTACACAGAACCATCTGAATTGCCAGTGTTTCGATTTCCAACATATTTACCTTGCGCATACACTCCATCTGAATATTTTCCATTGACTGCAGATGTACCTTTAGAGCCTATATATAAAGAGGGATCTACGTACGAATTCGAAGGATATTCATACCCACTTGGATCATCACTTACTTCTCTAGAATCTGAACCAGTATACTTTGTGACGCTTGCTACATCTCTTTGTGGACCTTCTATTTCCCTGGGGCCTCCATGTGATTGATAGGTTCCACTGAAACTAGGCGATCCATAAGAGTTTGGTTTACTGACATGAGAAACAGGTTTTGAATTAGTTGCACTCGAGTATTTCTTTGGATAACTTGATGTTGCACCTTCTTCCTTATTAAGTCCGCTGTTTGTATTTTTCTGATAATAGGTGCCTTTGTCGTATCCTGTATTTGAATTTGTTGAAGATTGCGCGTTATTTAATGAATGTCCGCGATAATTGCCAGTTATTGCAATGCTTTTTAAATGTTCATATTTTCCAGGTGCACTTGTTGCTGATGGGGCACTGTATTTGGGGGAATTTGACTGTGAATTTCCGTATGTTGCAGTTATTCCTTGAGAACCTAATGTACCAACGTACGTTGCAGTACCTGGTATTATTTCTTCGTTTCTACCAGACGTCCCGGACCCATAATATGAATCACCTGATCCAACCGATTTTATGGATCCTGAATATGTTGAATATCCAATATGGGATACAGCAGAATTTCCAGCATTACTACCAGAATTTGAAGAGCTTTGATTTTGATTACTACTTGAATACTGGGGATGACCTTTTGTTTTCTTTACAGGATACCCCCCGTTACTATAAACTTTCTGTGATTTAGCTGATCCTGAATAAACTTTAGTACCAGATACTTCTGCGTGAGAACTGCCTGAAATTCCAGTTGGATTTGGAGTAAACTTCGCAGCATTAGGTCTATTATTATTAGCAGACGTACTGTATTTAGCATCTTTGTGATACTTACTGTATTTAGCTTGCGTTTTGGGATAGTAAGCATTAACTTGAACTGTTTTACTATGTTTCGGTTGGTGTGTTTTCTGTGCATAACCTCCAAAATTCTGTGATACTTGTCCTGAAGGCCCAGAATGTCCTCTATAATGGACTTCAGAACCAGATGAGTCCGCCTGAGTTATATGATCTGCAAACCGTCCATCAAAACCATTCGAATCTAAAAATTTAACAAATTTTTCGAAATCTTCTGAAACTTTGAAAACCCCATCGGCAGGTCCAAATCCTTCACTGTCACTAACTGTTCCAGAGTTGTTACCAGATTCGCTCTCAATTGAACTTTTCGTTGTCACCTCGTACTTCCTATCAATACCTCCATCTTCGTCCGTGGAACCACGAGATCCTATTTCAGTATTTCCCTTTTCTACAGTACTTCTTTCTTCCGCTGCACCACACGATAGTGCAAGGAGGAAAAAATAAACCAGGGCCTGAAAGAAGCAGAAATAAGATAATTAGTTCTACTATTGAAGAAAACAATGACTTGATACGATAGTTATTTATTACATGGATATAATACATGAAATTTAAGTAACTCTTTTAGTAAATTAATCTCACAGCATACGAATTGAAAATTTGAGCATTTATATGAACGAAGGAACTGAAACCATAAGGTTCGTTTCAATACAGATAATATAAGGCTACTGCAATTTTTATATCTTACTAAATACATAGGATATGAATCGTTTGCATAATGTAAACATGTCACCACATAATAACAATAGAAGGGACTCAGAGGAATTAGCTCACTGGAGCTGGTGTGGTGTACTCAAGCCATTTGAGCGGTTAGATTGATGACCGTGAGGCGAAACCCATCGGAGGTTCGTGTTCTTCTGAAGAGTATCAGTGTCTATTAATTGTTCTCGAGTTTCTGTGTTTGTGCCAAGGTCGTATAAGATTAATTAAGTAGAAATGTTAATGATTATGTAAAAGACCATGCAGACGAATGTCCCTTATCGACAAACGATAAAAAAGTGGTAAAGCTTTCAAATTTGGTACAAAGAATCCTTGGTTCTATCTCAAGCCATTTGAGTGTTTGGTGGACAACACCGTATCCGTGGACTTTCTCGCCTGTTTACTCTCACATTTTCATTTTACCAATTCTTTATAATTATCTACTTTCATACATATTTAACCTAAAGGGCAGAGGTGCCGACTCGGTTGCTCGAGCACATTCAAAATGTTTGTGGAGTTTTAAGCACTCACACATAAAAGAAAGAAAAATAAGAGAATAGAAAAGAAAAGAAGAAACAAGAAGAAAAGAAAAAGAAGGAAGGAAAGAATAAATTCTAATCTTTTACTGATAGTAGGACCCGATATTTTAAGTGATGGTAGAACGCGACTTTTTCATAGAGCAGAGATGAGGGTATAAAATTTGAGGAGAGATTTTACCAGGAATGGGAAACACCTACAATTTCGAAATTGTGCCACTGAGGATTAAAAATGGGAGCACTTTTCACTGATTTTTTTTTCTTTCTTGAGAAGCAGACGATTCCTTTTCAAATGACAAACTGAACGAGCGTTTCTACGTGCTATTTTCATCTATAATTTTTTTACATTTCTTATATCACGGTGTTCATAATGGCGTGACGAGAACTAAGATAGGGGGATTGAAACCTTAGAACATTTGTAATCACGACATCATATTCTCATTTAAGAATATATATTTTGTACTGTGAGAAAGGAAAACTAGGAAAAAGATTCAATTTTGTTTCAAAAATATATAAAACTTAATTTTCAAGAGGATCAATTTTCAAAATTTTCCGAAGTATCTCACATCCTCGATAAGCCTAATTGATATTTCACGGTTGTGGCTGTGATTTAGAACACTCTCACTGATTTCCAAAATATGGCGCCTCTGTTAAAAGGGATTGAGGGTTGTTAAAGATCTCCCTTTTTCTTTTTTTCATAACAACATTAAGAAATAATGCAAAGAAAATTATCAGACATTTACATATAATAGCAATATAATTGTAAAACAGAAATCATACTCTTTAAGATTTGGAAATTTAAATGTCCTAAAACTATAGGGTACAATAAAAGTAAGGTTTGTAAATCTTCTGTACATATTATACCAACTGAGAATTACGAAATGGTAAATTTGTACCTTTATATCATCATAATTGTACTTTTCTTAACTTGAAATAACCCGTCTGAAACTTTTGCTACTTCATTTAATAGTACGTAGTCGCGTAAAGTATGGCCAGGATTATCTACGAAGAGGGAGAGTTCATACACTTTAGCTATGTTCTCACGATCAGTGATGATTTCTGGGAACAAGTCGGAAACTATATCCGATTGTAATCAACATGGCTCCCCAGTACATTCGTAGTGTACCACTTTCACACCCATTGTTTTAAAACAATCTTTCCCTCCGGGGGAAAAAATCTTCGGAAATCATCACTGTTTACGGTAAGAACAGTTATTACTTGTAGTATTCGAACTTTTTAGAGATGCACACGAGATGAGTCGAGACAGGATTTTCCTGACAAAATTCGAGTCGAGACACGGTTCTTCCAATAGAAAAATATACATTTTTCAAATCGAGACATCACTTTTACAGCACATTTTCGAGACGAGACAGCCACAAATCTTGTCTCGTGCGCATCCCTAGAAATTTTAAGTTAATTTCTACCCATCGTTCGACAACTTTAGAATAATAAGTATAGAGGACAAACGAGATAAGTATAGAAACCCTATTGATATCAGTGATGGAAGTTTGAGGGAAATTTCCAGTGGCGTATCGAGATTTAGCAAAGATTTCTTTTCACGAGAGAAAAAGAGAGATTTTAAGAATATCAAATAAAATGTAGGGAAATTGATCTTTTCAGCAAATTTTATGTTACTAAGCACTGCGGCAGTATGGTGAAAGGCGGTGGCATTCTTTCCAGAATCCCATACACAAAGTGACAGACGTTTTTTTCCACAAGCTTCCGCAGCTTGGATTGAGGATGTCATTATACAGGATAACATTGAATCAATAACTGAAGATCAAAAGCACAAATGTATGTTATGGAGATATGAGCACAGTATAATATAATAATCCATCGATAAGCAATAATTCTCCTTTAAACTATATATATATATATATATATATATATATATATATATATATATATATATATATATATATATATATATATATATATAAATCAATGTTTTATACATTATTACAACTTTTAATGACCGTAGACCTATATCAATCAGTGATGGTAGGTCTTCAAATTAAAATTTCCCTCAGGAATACTCAAAATTGCCCTTTTAAGATAAAATGTCCTTAATTTTCGTTTACTGTATATATATATATACAGTAAACGAAAATTAAGGACATTTTATCTTAAAAGGGCAATTTTGAGTATTCCTGAGGGAAATTTTAATTTGAAGACCTACCATCACTGATTGATATAGGTCTACGGTCATTAAAAGTTGTAATAATGTATAAAACATTGATTTATCTCTTGGAAATTATGTTTATTTTTTACAGTGCGGTACGCAAAGGAGAGTTCGGGGTTTTAATATTGCCCCCCACTATGAGGAAAATATTATTGAAAAATAAGCATTAAGATGGATATAAAAACATCGCCGTGTTCTGAAAGCAAATGAGGTTGTGTTTGAACCACCTCTTAATAAAAGTCTGCCTACGCTACTGAGTTTTAAACATAGCCATTATTAACACTATCTGGCTCCTTCTAAAGCCTTGATAACCTTCTTTGCCAAATATTTAATGACCACTAGATGTTCGTTTAAAAATATAGAAAGAAATAAATGTATGTGTACCGCAGTTGATTCATAGTATTTATTTGATCATTTATTTATTTGTTTGTTTATTGCAAGACAGAATAGGATGAAGAACCCAATTACAGTAGATAAGTAATAATATATGCAGTACTTATGTGTTTAAATAGTGTTGAAGTGTTTGTCAAATGCATTGCACAACAAAAATATGTAAACTTTAGTTCATGTTTGCTGATCCAGACATGAAATCAAAGTTGTCATAATGTTATACAGCTCAAGAACGTACTCGATTTAGAACTAGCATTGTTTACTACGGGACATTCAGAGAACTTATCAAATCATATTTGTCGTAATTGTTACTACGTGAAAATTTAATTATAGTCGATGTATCTGAAAGAATAGGTGTGCACTAAGACGAATCAAGGTATATTTTAGTTAACGCATATCATTTACATTTCCTTGATATAATTTAAATGTGGGTAGCAGAATTCCTAAAATCACATATTACTTAGCAGAAAACTCACTCTCCATTTTATAAAAAAAATATTTTGTAAGCGAAAATAGATGAAATATTTTAAAGAATGTAATAGATTAGTTGTTAAAGGTAATGTTTGAAATGAGACATTATACGAGGGGTAATAGAAACTTAATTAGTTTCCAGAACGTATTGACTGATATTGACGTAACTTAGCCTGTGTAAACATTATATCTTATATGAATGATTTAATGAAAATTATACATGCATGTCATTTACTTTCTTTACAGTTGGCGTTAATGGACAGTAAAGTGCAAGATGGAGAAGATTGAAGCTAGTAGCATGATTAAGTTGTTGTATTTGAAGAATTACAGTGTCCGGCACTTGTGATAAAACGAAACTTGTCCATCTTATGACACTGTTGTGAAGTGGGAGAAGAATTTCCAAACAGATCGCATGTTTCCTAGAGATGAGCCAAAGACCTGGATGTCCATCAATTACGGACGACGACGCCGCAATTAGAAAAATAGAAGAGTTGGTGCTGGCAGACAGACAAATAACCATCCACATCATCCAGCAAAATGGACATGGTTGTGGTGGTGTGGGGAAAATTATTCATGAAAAATTACACATGCCTACAATGTCAACACGTTGGATTCCACTTTTACTGGTTTCTCTTCAGAGACGAACAAGACGTGGCATAGTCATTTGTTGAATCTTTTGGAGCAAAATGAGGAGGATTTTTTTGCCCATCTGATAACTATGGACGAATGTTGGATTTATTCAAATTATCCTAAGACAAAAAAGATGAGCAAGAAATAGGAGCGTTCTTCTTCACCTCCTTCCCCCGCAAAAGGCAAATGTGTAAAAGCCGGTCGGTAAGGTCACTGTCATTGCTTTTTAAAAGGCCATTTGTAGGATCGTTCTTCAGAAGGGTGATACAATCACTATCACATACTACTGCTCACTTGTGAGGAAATTACGAAATGAAATTAAATGAAATCTTTGAGTTTTACGTCCCACAGATATGCCGGTTAGGCTAAAGGAGACGGTGATGATGAGTAATGAATGAAATAGTGGAATGAAGAAAGTGGGAGGAAACGGGAGAACCCCAAGAAAACCCACGACCACGGTGTTTGTCCATCACAAAGTTCACTTGGCGGGGGTTGTGAGGAAATATATAACTATGTACTGAGCTAGTAGAGAAGTCTTAAGAAAGAACATTAAACTCTACAATCTGCCTCTATTCAATCATAGCGATAATTAATTATTTCCTATGATCCCTCGTAAGATATAAGCATACTGGGGTGTTCAAAACACATCACCATTGAAAGGAAATTTATGGACGCTGTAAAATAGGATATGAGCCTATATCAGCAAGAATGCGGTTGAAGAAAACGTGCAGTTACCCTTTAATAATGCTTTTGATTTCCACTCCGAACTATAGTATAGCAAAGTGGTTCTCAACCTTTCGAGCCTAGCGCCAACTTGGATCAATATCATTGTTGTGAGCTCTCCTCGTCATCTTAACCCAATCCACCCAAACACAAGGCTGAATGTATGAACCAGTCTAAGAAGCAGAGAAAACCTTCAATTCTTAAAATCAACTTTCAAAAACCTACATTATTATTTGTATATAAGAAAAGTCTAAGCTTTTGATAATTTGTATAATGCATAATGAATTTCGTACAATAATAAGAAAGGTTAACTGATCATGATATCTAAAACGCCACTATCACCCCAAAATCATTTCTTTTTGTTAAACCACCCCCTCACACGGAAGGGTCCCACAAGTTGTCGCTAAAATCTGATTGCCACATATCACATCTGACAGAGCATCATGAAAAATGAAAATGAGCAAAATTTAAGGTGCTATGGACCAGAAAGATAGGAGCTACGGGGCTTCAAAATTTGAATATCCAAAAAAAAATTATATCATGGAATTATGTACATTTAAAGTAAATATCTTGAAAACCTTCAAAGCAATCAAACCAAAAGTTGCACAATATAATGAGAACACAATGCCCTATCGAAAACCATAAACCGTATTGCCATAGGTGAAAGCAGTGTTGCCAACTCAGCATAAAAATATTTTGTTTGAAATAGCACTATATACAAATGTCCACAGATTTGAAATGCACTATTATCACTAAACAAAACAGTGAAATGTAATGGTATAGTGTTGCACACAATTAGAGCTACGTGTGCTGAAAATGTACAATGGAGAAGTATGATACGTGGCAACAGATTGTAATAAATGAATCTGTGTCTCATACTACGATTTTAATTCAAATGCATAAAACAGATAGTATAACATAGCAAAATGTCAGCAGCGTTACAAAATATTGATCCATTTGAAAAACGAAATGGAGTGATGCCATTTTTACGTCCTGTGTTAGCTCGGAATCTATGTAGGAATGTAAAGTGGGATCCGAGTTACTATGAAAGAGAAGGATTAACAAAAAATGTCCGAGGCGGGATTGGAACCCGCGATGCCTAGTATGTTGGTTGTCTAGCCTTCTATACCACACGCCTATTCTGGCTGACTAGAAACGAAATAAGGTAGTAATAAAATAATTATATTTCCAATGTGAATATGGTAATATTACAGTGTACGAACATAATCATATGGTATGTAGGAGAGGAAGTAAAAGAATATGTCACTTATCACGAAAGACAGAAACCGAGAAAGTACTCTTCCAAATATGGATAAGATAATCGAGAACCAGTTTACAGAATTAGAAAACACGTGTTCCTTTCCTCGCGTGTATCATTTTGTTTTCACTAGTTGTCTGCTTATTCATCGGGGATTTTGCAGAAGTATAATGCAAAATATTCACTTGTTTCTAGTACATACCTTTATTATCCTCTGTTGCCACATATCAGACTTCTCTATTGTACAATTTCAGCACATGTAGCTCCAATAGTGGGCAACACTGTACCATTATACTTCATGGTTATGTTTAATAATAATAGTGCATTTCAAACCTGTGCACACTTGTATATTGTACTATTTCAAACAAAATATTTTATGCTGAGTTGGCAACACTGCTTCATCTATGGCAACAATGCTTGCGGTTTTCGATAGGGCATTTTGTTCTCATTATATTTTGCAACTTTTGTTTTGATTGCATTAACGGTTTTCAAGATATTTACTTTAAACGTACATAATTCCATGATATAATTCTTTGGATATTCAAATTTTGAATCCCCGTAGCTCCTATCCTTCTGGTCCATAGCACCTTAAATTTTGCTCATTTTCATTTTTCATGATGCTCTGTCAGATGTGATATGTGGCAATCAGATTTTAGCGACAACTTGTGGGACCCTCCCGAGTCAGAAAATGTGGGTGGTGTTAATTCCCACATTGAGAAACACTGGTATAACCAATAATCCAGAGGCGGATCCAGGGGGCGATCGGGACAATCTCCCGCCCCCATACAAAGAGGAATCTTTCTTATGTTATATATAGATAAAACTCATCCCAGAGTTTGGAGCTCTTAAAAGTAGCTCTATAAACAAAATTCGGAAAGCCAGGTTTCGACATACGTGACAGCTTGTGAAAAGATTTCTCAATGTGCATTTCTTATATTGTACATATATATATATATATATATATATATATATATATATATATATATATATATATATATATATATATATATATATATATATAAACACATAGTCCTTTAATGGTAACACATTCGCAAATTCCTTGGAGTTTTAATTGATCCATGACAATGCCACACGAAGAGTGAAATTTGTCAACATATCCATTGTTTACTCTAGATCGAAAGTTTTATGAAAAAATAAATATTAGTATTTACTTTCTTGTTATAAGCTTAAGTATCAGAAAATATCTTTTCAGAGCATATTGACAAAGTGCGTAAATACAAAATCAATCAATCAATCAAAGTACAGCTCGTCTAGTGATACTTATGTACACTCATGTTCAAAATGATTGTCACATATCTATAACTGTCTTCTTGTAAGAATATAATTTGGTAATGATTTTGCAGGGTACCGGTATTTTTTAATACTGATACTACGTGTATAATCGGGGAATGTATATTTGTGGTAAATTTCATAGGAAAAGAATTATAAATACGAAAATTAGAATGAGTAGAACAAAATGTTGCTAAATTGACAAGAAAGTTTTATTTTCATTTTATTGTTCTTATTTACTGCTCTTTTGACATGAAATTTGCCACACACATGTTTTTGGTGATTATACACATACTAACATCATAAGAAAAACCGGGAGAATTCGTTATCAAATTGTATTCCTACAACAACATATTTATAGACATGCGACAATAATTTTGGACATAAGTGTACGTTTTAACTCTAGTCAATGATCTTCTTGCTGGCTTATTGACTCGATAATTTGGTTCTTTGGTTTGATTACCAGTGGTAGAGCTTTGAAATTGAACGCATTGCAGTGGTTCAGATTCCACCTCATACTAGATGATTGGGGTTCCGGGTTCAAACCCTGCTCCCGCCAAGTGAACTTTGTGCTGGACAAACACCGTTTGCGTGGGTTTTCTCGGGGTTCTCCCGTTTCCTCCCACTTTCTTCATTCCACCATTTCATTCATTTCTCATAATCACCGTCTCCTTTAGCCTCACCGGCATAATAGTGGGACGTAAAACTCAAAGATTTTATTTCATTTTCCACCTCATACTATAGCTCCACGTTTATAGTCGGTGATGAAAAAGAGATGCTAAACTCCGACTAACGAACCACATGGATAGCACATATAAGCCAGAATATTAGGAACTTAATGTAAGTCTTTCATACCAAATATAATCTTAAATCACAAACTATAATGAGTGACATGTTAAGTCCTGGACACACTTTGGAATACAATATTCAATCTTGACGTTATGCTTAAAACTGAAAATTAATTAGTCAATTAAATTTACGAACTTGGAAGTAGTATTCAAAAATTCATGATAAATATATGTTAAAAATAAGAAAAGAAGGGTATCATGTTGGATAAGTAGTATAGAATTCTTCTCTTGTGCGAGTAGGTCCTGGTTCAATTCCAAGCTATGCATAAATTTATGGTTGAGAATATGCAGTTCGTGTATTTTCTCGAAGTTCCGATGATTTTTTTAACTATTTCGTTCATAAGATATTTCATAAATAACTCTGCGATTAATACCTTTATTGTGGTTCTCTAAAATTGGTTAAAAATAATGATCCATTTGACTGGGAATTTATCAAAATTGTTCAACTGAAACAAACAAAACTAATGCAGAAACCTGTGTTTGGTTTGCACCACAACGTCCTTGCCCAGAAATAACCTCACCTTCAATAATTTGCTTTCTAATCAATAAAATGGAAACATGTTATTGTTTATAGAGTTTCAAAGATAGTTTAAATGAAACCCAATATTTTGTAAGAATGTGAAACTTCACACAATGGTGTTACTACTTTCAAAAAATAAGAAATACTATTGAAAAATAATCAATTGTTAAAAAAAAATAATAAAGCAGACTAAGCACAAACATTAATAAAGCACAAAGACTACAATATATATATTTCCAAAATTGTTTTCTTGTAATTTACAGATAATAATAGAACATTGAAAACCATGTTTAACGTATCATTAGTGTTTCTTCTTTTTTCTTTTATTGTTTACATGACATGCTCCACTTCTTGACGTAACGTGCTCAATGACATTAACTTGCAGACTTCAGTGTGTGTTAAAAATTTATAATCATAACACTCATCTTGATTTTTTCTTTTTTTGCGAGTAATTGGAAATTAAAGCGTGAGCATTACGTTAATCTTTCTGTGAAGTTCAGTTGGAAATAGAACAGAACATGCAGGGAAAATAACGATTCACAATAGCTGTTAAGTGTACGACAGGCCTCCAAGGCCCGCCTTTAGTTTCTTGAGCAGATAAAATACTTAAAAAAAAAGGAAAATGTTTATAGAGCAGAAAGATATACTGATAGATTTTTAAGATATTTCTGGTCATTATAATTTATTAGTTTGTGTCTTCTTACAAACACCTCTGTTATGAAAGACTGAACACAAAATTAATGTGGAAACGAAGAAATGTGAGCCATTCCCACTGATCTACTGACTAGCACGCGAGTCTTTGATGCGCGGGTCCTAAGTTTGATTTCCAGTCAGTGTTCCTAATTTCCCTCAACTGACTCAAAATGTTCCTTTTTACTTACCAAATTTTCCCCTAGTTTGTTCAATGTAAAATTCCTATTACAAAAGTTATATTATAAGATTAATTTAGTTATATTGAAGGAAGTGCCAACCACATTTGTTTTATTCATTTGTTTTCTACTTCTACTTTTTAAATGCTTCCCTTCATCCTTTTACCAAAGAAAAAGAAAGAACCCAGCCGACAAAGGGTGCAAATTATGCTATTCTGAAAGACACACGCACACACAACTATTACTATTGTATAGTTTTATTTCTAGAGAACAAAGAAAAAATTAAGCATTAACAAAGAAAAATTCCCTTTTTCCCTTTTTGCTAAATTTACCTACGAAATTACCCTAGATTAGAAACAATTCCCTCAAACTATGGACACTGTTTTCAGTGGGAAAACCTTGAAGGTTGAAAGCATGCTGGTGGCTCGGATTCCACCTTAAATTATGGATTCGTGTTCTTCATAGTCTTTGCTAAAAGAGGAGCAAAACTCCATTGGAATGAACCAATCAATTTGCAGATTTTCGTGGCTTTGATCAGTATTTAAAATTTCTTTAATTTAACTTAAAAAGTAAATCTCTGGAATTGCCAGTTCGTTGTCCATTCAGGGAAGTGTAACTAGTATGAGAAGTGCTAGATCTTGAGTAAGAACTCGGATATCTTCAGCCTTTAGAATGCATATTAATAATAATGGTCTTAGAAGACGTCACTATACAGAAAAATGACTGTTCAAGTGATGGTTCATAGACTGAGTCATTAAATGTTTGTAAAGTCTCTCTCTCTCTTTTTTTAAAAAAAAAAAACAATAAAAAGCTTTTAATCCTTGCTAATGTCTTTGATACACAACACGTTTTCCCTTCTGGAATATTGTATAGGTTAAAGTCGTTTTACATGAATTATATATTCTGAATATGAATTTTTGTTCATAGTTTCTTCATATATTTCAATGATTTCTTTTATAGCCAACTTTTAAAATTTCATTCAGACATATTACATGAAAATGCCCCTTGATGGTGCTTTTACGTCTGAATCTGAACTTGTCGGTCTTAATCTGAAGCTAGCTCAGAGGTCCACCCACGGGGCTCCACTGGGTCCGGATACACCAGAAAAAGAAAACTTCTGATTGTACTTGTTTAACATAAATGGTTAATGTAAATTAAAGATTTCATTTTACACTTTATAAAAGTAATCTAGTTATATCAGATTTTTTTGAGAATATAAATGACAGTAATTAACAATTACTTACGATCTTTTGGGGTGCAGAATAACACAGATTTAATACTACATAGACGTATTCGATCCCCCAGAAGAAACTTTGGACCCCCATCCCCGAAAAACTTGGAAACCCTCTCAACAAAAAATTCTGAGTGGGTATCTTGGCTTCTACCTTCATTCTAAATTCTAGATCTCGATTCTAG
Organism: Thermobia domestica; assembly: GCF_964235325.1. Classification (NCBI taxonomy): domain Eukaryota; kingdom Metazoa; phylum Arthropoda; class Insecta; order Zygentoma; family Lepismatidae; genus Thermobia; species Thermobia domestica. The sequence continues at coordinate 132,996,504 of NC_137462.1, read as the reverse complement.
ATTTTAAATTTGTTTGTCTTTAAAAGTTTTCCAGTCTGAAATTTGATCGAAAGAAACCAACGAATTTAAAAGCGTCTCTTCATTTGGTTATGTGGTATATTTGTGTTAAAATATGATTTTGGTGTTTGTTTTAGCCAATATTAAAAATACAGTGAAAATAATAATATATACGCACCTCGATTTCTTTTTTTCCCACTGCGTCACATTCGTCCACTGAATCAATTATTTTGTTACTAACGAAAGAAGGTTTTGTGATGTGTGCATATATAATATAGACTTATCAATTAATTTATCCAAGCTTTTTGATTTGTAGAATTGACTGGTGGTGAGTTTGAAGTTTAACGTTTGTTTCAACACGAAGATAAGGGCATATAACTTAACATAAGATGTCACTAGAATGGAACCCAGGTCTTCCGAATCGAAAAATTGCAATCATTAAAATCAGCTCTCGCAATGATTAATTAGCTTATAGGTCACTTAAGATTTTTGATGATGTAAGTGAGAGAGTGAATGCTGCTATAGACATTAAAGGGGATTACACGAAGCTTACATTTATGAATTAAGTATCTATGCTGGTTACTATTCTACGGTATGGAACATAGATGACTACTCTTAAAGTTACTGTTATCTCTCAAGATGTTAAGAGATTGACTTCTTTGAAGAATTCGGCTGACATAACTAGTCTCGCTGCTTAGTAAAAATAAACTCGAAAATTTGCTTTCTTTGAACTCATTGGGTGGAGGAACGGACAGATCTACTAACATTACAATCTTGTAAGGCTCACTTGCGTGATCCTAATAACATTACAATCTTATAAGGCGCATTAGCATAATCCTAATAACATTAAATCTTATAAGATCCACTAGCGTGAACCTAATGATATTTCAATTTCACAAGACTTACTAATGTGATCCTAATAACATTACAACCTTATAAGGCACAGTAGAGTGATCCTAACATTACAATCTTATAAGGCCCAGTAGCATGATTCTAATAACATTACAATCTTATAAGGCCCAGTAGCGTGATTCTAATAACATTACAATCTTATAAGGCCCAGTAGCGTGATCCTAATAACATTACAATCTTATAAGGCGCATTAGCATAATCCTAATAACATTAAATCTTATAAGGCCCACTAGCGTGATCCTAATAACGTCACAATATTTTAAGGCTCACTAATGTGATTCTAATAACATTATAATCTTATTAGATCCACTAGCGTGATTCCAATAGCGAAATAAAAGAAAATATAAGAACTACGAGAGCCACCCATGGGATTTTTTTTTCTGAGTTCGAAAATGCACCTCTGTTTACTAGAGCACAGTGAGCCGTAAGAATTAGCTGTGGTATCTTTTACATGTACACATAATTACCTATTAGTAGTACGTGTAAGCAGGATCACCCACAGTATAATTACGCAAGGGGGGAGAGAAAGACTAATATATAAGCAAAGTCGCGAATATATACATCATGATGCAGAATAAATCATTGTATGACTTTATTAACTACAGTAAATATATTAAATACTGTAGTGTATGAGTAAGCATATCTAATAAGTTTTGGAATATATGTTTAAGAACCAAACCATTTTCGAAAATCCAGGGAACAATTGACTCCGTGCAGGCTGGTATGTGAATATTAGTTAACGTACATTGGAAGAAGGGTAACAGTATGAAAAAAAAAACTGAAGGGAAAAGACAGAAAAGACGAAAATAGTATAGGAACATGAAAGTGCGTATCACGCTACAGGGAGAAAATTAGAAAAGAAAAAAACTTATAGAACAGCATCATATTGATTTAATTTTCGTTTGGGTCTGAGAGACAAAATTCGAAACCAATTTAATTAAATTTTCATAAAATATATAGTAATATATATTAGATTATAATTAAAATATATAGTAATATATTTTAATTAAATATATTACTATACTATTGCTATATGCACTTCGAACTCGAGGATACAGAATTGACCCTTACCCTACAAATGACATCCCTGAAGAAGAGATTAAACAAAATAATCTTGAAGTATTGTACATATTTCTGGGCATTACCTTCATTACTAAAAGCCGTTAACATAGGATGGATTACATCACTTGGGGAACACTCTTTTCAAGAAAGAGTGGAAGGAAGGTAATGGTCTGGGACTTGTATGTTAGATACCATATCAGCATTTGTTTGTTGTGAATGAGGAAAACCCAGGAGAACCTCTCTCAGGATGTTTAGCCTGAAAAAGATGTTATTATGTCTCTTCAGCCAAACGCTCCCACAGGGAAGCGAACCTTGAACCGCTTGCACCAAAGGCGAGAGCGTTAGGGACTATGTTATGCAGGGCCACTAATCTAGATGTAGTAAGATTTTGTGAAGTTAGTTGGGAAGATAATGGAAAATTCAGAATCGAAGGTTACAGAACGTTTTCTCAGTAATAAGAAAGGCATTAGTAATGGTGTGGCAGTAATCTTGAGTGACTGCCTAAAAAGAAAGTAGTCAAAGTTGAATTTGTTGAAGAAGGCTTTATGATGTGAGGACTCAAGGTAACAGATAGTAGGTTATTTGGTATTTAACATCTCTTTTCTGCTTCGATGCTATATGGAATGGGACTTAATTATTGTTTGAAATAGTATTCGAGCCACGACTCAGGTATGCATCCGAAGAAGGTACCCTGTATCGGAATAACAACTAGGCGTATGCACACAACAACCACTTTTTTATTAGCGCTTTGGCCATACAAAGGACAAAGGGACAAAACAGAGGTCTAGTGGTGATGAAGATTTATGCTTGAACCACTGATCTTGAGAGCTTAAGATGTAGAAAAATTAGGTAAAAATAGAAGAAATTATAAGCATGGAGAAGTGGAGTACATGTGTATGACTAATTGTAACGATATTTTAATGGAACTACGCGGAAAGCCGATGAAGATAATGTAGTGAGTGAGCAAATGTAGTTTAGGCCAAAGAAACTTTTAAAAAAGAGAGGAATTAATCAACATTTAGAGGGAGACCTTACTCGTAATTGAAAACACTTGATTCAATTAGCATAAGAGTACATGGTCTACACGTAAATCTCTAATAGATGGTCGTAAATATAAAACAAATAATTTTATGATTCAATAAAGGTACAGAAGCACAGAGGGTTAAAGAACGCGAAGACCTTCCCCGAGGTCGATTCTTGTTTCTTAATTGTATCTGTGTGCTGCCGGAAATAGTAACCCAAAGTGACTGAAAGATAAGTAGGGAATAGGAAAATGGATACTGAAAGTTGAAATAAATAAGAAGAAACAAGAGATAGCTTCACAAATATATATTAAAAAAAGAATTCACACGCAAAAAAGGAAGATATAGGTAGTAACGGCTGAAGAAAAATATAAACTGTGCCTGCGTTTGGCTGCAGAAAAATTATAGGGTACAGCAAAAAAGGAAGGTGTACAGAGATCATGTGTTACAGAAGATTACTTGATGGTAAAATTTTAAAACGGAATATTGGAAACAGGATAATGCCGAGAGAAGGAAAAAAACAATTAAAGCAATGACTAATATGTTTAGTTTCACATTATGAAAATATAGTAAATTTCCAAAGCGAGATTAGACATTGAAGACAAAAGTGGTAGATACAGTAATAAGATCTGAGATAGAAGGTGTTCTCAAAACACTGTTTCTATGTCTATAAATTATCATCGCTATGTCTTGAACAGTTTTAGTTCCATGTGTGCTGGAAGTTGTGTTTGAGAACAAGAGCCTGAGACGAATATTCAGACCCAAGAGAAACGGGAATGCGGAATGGCAGAAACTTCATAACGAGAACTACATAATTTATACGGTTTACCTAACATTGTTAGGGTCATCAAATCAAGGAGACACAGGGGGGCAGATCATGTAGCCAGGATGGAAGAAAGTAGGAACGCTTTCAAAGTCTTAACTAGAAGACCAACCGGAAAACGACCTTTAGGAAGATGTAGGCGCAGGTGGGAGGATAATATTAAGATGGATCTCGCAGAAATAAGAATACAAAGTAGAAACTGGATCCGATATGCTGATGATAGAAGTCCTGGAGAACTTTTGTGAATGCGGCATTGAACCTCCGGGTTCCATAGGCCATAGAGTTAGTTAGTTAGTGCTGGAAGTTGTAGTATTAAGTTTGTTTTTACCACTTCGTTTCCAATACAAGCATAAGTACTCAGGTAGAGTCTGTTCTTCAGATCCAAAATCCACAAGTTTTCTACTACTTTCAGTCTTAGTAGAGATATTATGTATATGGAATCTAATCTTGTGACATTGAATATACAGGGTGACCCAAAAGTAGGTATACAGTACCGTTCTGATCAGCTCATTGCATTTTACATCATTTCTTATTGTTATCCATTAGTTTCTTTATTATTTGCTTTTAATGTCTTTTTAATTACATCTTAAGCTCGAAAGAGCCGAAACAAATAAACCCATAAGCTAGAATGTTGCACTTGATCAATACAGGGTGTATAACTACTTCTGGGCCACCCTGTATTTCAAGGAATCTCTTCTTGGTATTGTATCTATATTGTTTTCGCTGTAACGGCTGTCAACGTTTAAACAGGAAATGGTTGCTTTGTATCACTTCCGGTTTGAATAGAGGGTTAAAATACATTTCTCTCTATCTTCTATTGTTTCTATTCTGATACATGTCGAGTGGCCCCGTGAAGCGTACTCGCTAACGCTTTTGTCTTTGATGCGAGCGGTCTCGGGTTTGATTCTCGGTGGGGACACTCGGTCGAGAAAGTGTAAGAAGTTTCTTCAGACCATTCACACTGAGTGAGGTTTCCTCATTCACATCAGGAAAACGCCGGGGTGGTACATAATATAATGGTCCCCGGCCGCTTTTCTCTGTCCCTTTCCTCGGATAGGGTGATCACCGAGTAACGCCATCCCTCATACATGACCGGCTAACATAGCCATAGATGCTGAAAGCCCAGAAACATAATGCTAATCCTAATCTTGATACATGTCGACAGATGGACGGAGACATATAGCTATTTTATAAGAGTTTCAATATTGTGCAAAATATACAGTAATAATTTAAGATGACTTCCCCCATGCAGGGAGAATTTCAATATGCAGGGAGTTGAAAGTACTACTGTAACACATATTAACTTTGAACGAGATATGGTTCCGGTAGAAAATTTGTAGATCCGGGCAAAACTCCCCTGGTATACTCAATGATAACAAGTTAAATAAGTAAAACATAAATATATAATTAAAATAATAGTAGATCACAACAGTAGGCGAGAAAAATTGTGTAGTGGAAATGGAAAAGGCTGAAAGTGCCAAAAAATAAAAAATCGATTTTTTGCATGGAATGTGTTGTAAACGACATCGCCAATAACCTAGAGAAGGTCCAAAGTGCCAGAAAAATTCCTACTAGTTTCTAGAGCACTCGCAAGGAGCAGCACCTTAAAGGATAAAGTACAGTTTTAGGAAGTTTTTATTGAATACTGGAAATTTTACTTTGTGGCACTTTCAGCCTTTTCCATTTCCATTACACAATTAACCTCACAAATTTCGAACCACTCCAAGTTTGGTTATTGGTTAGTTTAACATCCCTTTTCATCACCGACCTTATATGAAACGTGAGCCTACAGTTTAAGATGGAATATGAACAGGATTTCTCTGGGGAAATCGAACTTCCGGTATCTCTTATGGCAAAGCGTGAGTGCTAACCACTAGACAGCAATAGGACACTACTGAAGTTTGCAGTTGACGCAAATACCCCATGAGAGATGGAGCTCACGATCATGCACCCAGGAAGCACACGTTTTAGTCATTTCATTACAAAGGAGTGGAGAAAGACTTGACTTCAAGCCTGCTCCTTATTCAAGTTATAATGATTATCTGTTTCCATTAAATAATGCCATTTTCCCACAGTTAAACTACAGATGTAACTACTGAATGTTAAACCAATGAATTCAACATAGTTTAATACCATGTTCCTTCTTGGCTAAAATTATACTTTAGAATAGATACTCATTAAATCAATGTTTGGCAGGTCTTGAAAGCAAAGAAGAATCGCATCACGTGCACAAGAAGTAGAATAAATGAACCATTCAACGAATTTCTATTGTGCTAGGTAGGAAATACGATACGAATAATTGCAATTGTATTTATCAAGTAGCACGAAAACAAAATTGAAAGGAAAAGTTCGCAATATATTGAATGAAGCCATTTGCATTCTTGAAAGAAGGTATATAATTAAAATAATAATAATTAATTAATAAAAAAGAAAACATGTTAACCACCCACACACACATCTATATACACGCACACGATCGTAATGTCAATAAACCTTTCAGATAATATAAACTAAACACGCAACAACATTCACTAAACAAAACAAACACGAACAAAAATTATTGTAAATATTAATTTTTGCACACCTTCATCATATACGGGTACCTGCGCACCATCCCATCACACTGGTTACTCCACAAAGGCATTATGAAAGACTTTCAATCAATGAAGTGTATGGAAAATATAACAACACAAGGTGGCCAGGAGAAATGAAAAGTTCACGGACTGATTAACCACATGTTTGCCACACGCAGACACACACACACACATACACACACACAGATACACATTCACTGCAAAAATATAACAAGTTTCTTTTCTTTGGTTGTTGGGTCGCTAATAATTGTTGGTAACTACTCACCAGGATCTTCATGGCTCAATGTGTAAGAAGTTTAAAGAGGCTTAGTCGGTGGTGCAAGTGGGACTGCAACACACTTCTTCTTCATCGGTTCATTTTATATAACTTGTCTTTTGCGCTTCAGTACGTTCAATAACTAAAGAACTGTATGGTGCAATAACCTTCATGCGTTCATCCCTCCAATGCTTCTTGAATATACCTCTCTCTCCGCCTTTTTTCTGCCAATAATTATATATATTTTTTTTTAACTTGACAGTGTGATATTGAAGAAAAAAAGTAATAATCGCAAGAAAACAAAGGATAGTTGATAAAAATCAGTATTCCGAGATTAAAAAACGTATCCTTTCCACATGTAAGTAAGTACCACTGCACTTGGATGCATTCTAAAATAACTTATTGTTTTAGATTACTACAAGAACATTTCTTCATATGTACAATTTTCTTGCAATTCTCTTTCTGCTAAGAACAGAAAATCCAAATTATTCATGCGTCAGACAGTCATCTTCCATAAGCGCGTACTGTACTGACTAGGTTCGGATTGTTTCCAAGTTGAGCTTCCATGTTCAAGTTTTTTGGCAGTTCTGTCTAGGGCTCTCAGATCTTCTGGTTTAGCCGGAATAATTCTGAATTTACATAATCTGCACCCCGCAAAATAGTTCCGAACTCCAAATGTTATTTTTGTTAAAAACATAACCTAATAACATGATGCGGTATTTTTTTTAAAAAAGGCTACTTTTATTAATCAACGGTACTCAACTAATAAGAGAACTTTGTATTGGACAAACACCGTGTGCGTGGGTTTCCTCGGGGTTCTCCTGTTTCCTCCCACTTTCTTCATTCCACCATTTCATTCATTACTCATAATCACCGTCTCTTTTAGCCTAACCGGTATAACCGTGAGATGTAATACTCAAAGATTTCGTTTATGGTAAATATTGTTCTAATATTTACTTATTACTAATAATTCACCAAAAAGGCAAGTGCATAACAAAGATGTCTCTATAATTTTCATAGTATGCCCCGGTTTTCTAGTCTGAAGATCTCTAAGCAGCTCTAGTTGAGTACTGGTAATTTCAAAAACAAAGGAAGTTGAAAACTGCGCCAATTTTAGTAATATCTAAAAATGGGGAGATTGGGAAACATTAAAACTGCGCCAATATTGATTACTCTTAAAAGTAAAGGACAGAATTGCTTAAACTGAGACCAAATCTGAGTAAGGTTGTAAATCTATCAGGTTCCGTAACAGCGGCGCAAATTTGTCTTCAACATTGGGGGGACAAGTGAGATTGTTTCAACATTGGGAGGCGGGCAGATTTGAGGACCTAAATTTCAGCTCATTTCCGTTGTGGCAATCTGACACAAATCATCACATTTCTTTCAAAAAAAAAAAAAAAATCAAATCGAAGTATTGGGGGGACAGTCCCCCACACTTCCAAGATTAGAGGGAATATGTCCTCCTCTTCCCCCCGGAATTTGCGCCAGTGTTCCGTATAGAGTTTAGGCTTAGAGCATACTAGATCTAAACATAAAAGCACTGATACTTATTGAGTCTTTTATTGTGCGGTATTTATTTTTTTCCAGATTAAATGCTTCAGTTACCGGAAAGAGATCTAACCAAGCCACATGAATACACCTTTGCAATTGATTGTAACTACTTTGGTGACAGCTGACTTTAGAAAGTGCAATGAAAGACATTGTTGAAACATTATTTCTAAATACATTTTTTACTATAGGGAAAAAATATTCTCAGGATATTTAACAATAAATTAAATATATTTCATAATTAACCAATATACTTAATAATTACATTTATGGATCTTGATTCTACTTTATAGTCTCAATCTTTTTCCTTTCAATTTTGAACCACATTCAATATATTAGTCAAAATGTTCCACGGATTACTCTTGTCTTGCCTCTTTCGAACTTCCTTTTTAATGTGATTATATACTAGTGCACTTATATTTTTTCCAATAGTTGGCAATTAATTGAAGCTTCCTTAATTTTATATTGGTGTCAACCTTAATTGAATTCCAGATTTTTAATAGCATTACTCAGGATTTCAAGACTAAGTCTATAAACTTGCACAAGCCTGCATTTACATAGCTGCAGATTTAACCAAACATATACCAAACTAAAAATTAGTTCCTCGATTGTAACTTTACTTCAGGCTTGCTAATAACACATAACATAAAGCTAGTCTTATAATTTCTTTAAATTGACATACCTGCCAAGTATGATTTAAAATTACACTTGGAAAAGCTATACAAAGAATGAATGTACAAGGTATATGGCATGGATGTATAAGGTGAAGTATATGAAGTGAAATTGGGGGCCAATTTTGATTTACCGTAGACGTGTTTGCATACTGGAAATGGAAGGAATTATATATGAAATTGTCTTAACTAATTGTAGGCTACGAAGAAAATTTTATAATATACATCTATGTAAGATTTGAAATTTGTGAAATATTTACCTTATTAACCCTTTCCCAGTCTTTTTAAAAATACATAACACTGGTGCAATAATGAGTACTTGAAATCAGGTAGTATGTTGAAAAAAGCACATTGGACTTCATAAAACATTTATTTGATATTTGGTGCAAGTTATTATAGTGCAAGCTATGCTTCTCAAAGCCAATAGTATGTCACTACAACACATTAAACGATTTCTTTCTTTTGTGGTGTGGTCATCTCAGACAAACAAGGTAAGAAACTTATAGCAATGTAGGTCTTCACAGATATATTTTTTTTTAAATCACTGTTTATCAACCACAGTTTAGTTCCCACGAAATTTGTTGAAACATAGATCAACGAACAGAGGGACGCATTAGCACCAGTGTAGGGAATAGGATGGAGGAGATCTTCCTGTGGTGCTCCTTTCTGATCAAACGGCTAACTCGCGTGAAGATATAAAATTGTATTTTCTTTCAAATACAATACTCTTTGTACTAACACCTTATCAGACCTCTCTACCACTCCGGGTGAGGTTTTGGTTCTCTTGCAGTCGCTTTTTCCACATAGATCTCTTGGGCCCGACAACATTGGCTCTCTCTATCTTAACAAAACTGCTTCAGCTATTTCAGTTCCTTTATCCATCCTATTCAATAGATGCTTCAGAGAAGGATATTATCCCACCAGCTGGAAACTAGCTCATGTGACCCCAATATATAAATCAGGACTTAAATATCAAGTATCCTCCAATAGGCCAATATCTCTTCTTTCTGTAATATCTATTATCTGCGAAAAAATAATCAAACACAGGCTTCTCAAATTCACGCCGCCTTACATTCACACCTCTCAGCATGGCTTTCTACCGAAAAGCTCAAGTCTCACAAACTTAAGTACTCTTCTTTCCTGTGCAATTCAATGTATAAATAACAATACTCAATTAGATATAACACTAGTTAACAAAGGTTTTGTTGCATAAAAGGAAATACCTGTTCTTAAAGGAACTTTTTGCGCTGAATTCGAATATGCACTCGGTTTTTCTCCATCACGTACGATTTTCCCGTAATAGAGGGATTTTCGGGAAAATCCCTCAAAAATTTCCCTTTTCGTTAATTTTACATCCCAAGATCTTGTCCCCTTGCATATACTAACATAGAAATTATACCTAAGTATACTTTGATTCATATTTAACAAACCCTCCAAGTTTTGTAATAATCGCTTTATTCTTTCTAGAGAAATAAATATGTTTGTATGTATACTGTGTGTACTGTTTATTGCACCTTATAGTAATGCTTTCAGATCTCTTAAGTTGAGGTAAAACGTTTTGCTTTATTACCACAAACACATATATAAAATATAATACAATATAATTTACAAGTGTGACAATTTACAATAAACAATAATACAAATGTACCAAAAGGTCATGAAAAGACAATCAAAACTATCACAATATATGAAACTTCCATTGGGTTACAAAAACGTACACTACTTCCTTCTTTTGTAAGAAATGTTGCATTCTCTAACAAGACCCCAACAATAGTCCCCCATCATTGAAGAATCCCATCGTCCCTGGTACCTTTTCTCCATTGCCATTATATCTTGGTGGAATCTTTCCCCCTGTTCGTCGCTGAGAGCACCTAGGTTAGCAGGAAAGAAGCCGAGGTGGGAGTGCAAAAAGTGGATTTTTAAAGACATCCTACAACCCAACTCTTTGTATTTCTGTATCATGTCCTGTACGATTTCTGTGTAACTCTCAGCTTTGTTATTGCCCAGAAAGTTGCGCACAACACACCTAAATGCTGTCCAGGCAGCTAGCTCAGCACTGTTTAACTTGCTGTCAAAGCTATCATCAAGCATTAATTTCCTAATTTGGGGACCAATAAACACTCCCGCTGAAATCTTAGCATCACTCAGGTTAGGGAACTTATCTCGCAAATACTTGAAAACTTCACCAGATGTGTCCATGGCTTTGACAAAGTTTTTCATAAGTGCTAACTTGATATGAAGTGGCGGTAGTAATATCTTATTAGGATCTACCAAAGGAGCGTATTTGACGTTGCATTCTCCAGGTACGTAATTCACTCTAGGTTCCCATTCCTTCACTTCATAATGTTTGTCATCAGCTCGGCTATCCCATAAACATAAAAAACATTGGTACTTCGTGTAATCGCACTGCACTCCTAATAAAATACCAACTACCTTGAGATCACAACATATTTGCCAACAATGGTCCTTGTAATTTATAAGATTTAGCAAAGTTGACATGGTGTCATAGGATTCCTTAATCTTCACTGAGTGCGCAAGTGGTATAGAAGGTTTTTTTTATTTCCATTATGTAAAAGGACAGCTTTAAGGCTCACCTTTGACGCGTCGATAAATAACCTCCATTCTTCTGGAACGTAAGGAATTCCTAGCTCCGCCATCAACCCATTTATATCCGTACATACGCACACATTATCTTGCATTGAGAAATAGCTTGAAAATTGAACATGCCTTTTCCTGTACACTGATATGTTCGTTTCTGCATCCAATAAGTTCCACTGCTGGAGCCTTGATCCCAGAAGTTCCGCCTCTTGTTTTGTCAGGTGCAAATCACGGACTAGGTCATTAAGTTCACATTGCCGGATGAAATGTGGCTCGCGAACACAGTCAGGAATGAACGTTGGATTCTTGGATGTACATGTTGATGTCGATGGTTCATCAAGGTCATGATCATCATCAGAGTCTTTTGGTCATATCTCTTCCCAGTTGGTAGGGGGCTCGGGAAGTGGAAGTTCATCCCCGTGCGGAATAGGTCTAATTGCTGATTTAAAGTTGGGATAACTTATTGTGTATTTGCTTTTTTTATAATGTCCCTTAACTACTGTGAGACAAAAATAACAATCGTCCAGATGGTTGGTGGGTTCTCTCCACACCATTGGTACAGCAAATTTCATGAACCTCCGTTTCCCTTTGGCCCATGCAAGTAAAGTGACGTAGCACGACGCACAAATTATGTTGGTGCCCAAGTTTTGTCCTGATCTCCCACACGACATCCGAAATATATATAATATGCTAGTTTCACCGATGGCGTAATGGATCTACACTGTCCTTGAACTACAAACTGGCCACACACATAACAAAAACTATTTGGTGAGTTAACACACGAACGCCGTCCTCTTGACGCCATTGTACTGATCACAAACTAAACTTATGGTCTTAGTTGGGTATAATGCCGTTAAGATCAAACATGAAAGCACTCTTAGCAGCAAAGACAACTTTGAAAGTGAAGTAGTGTTAAACCACACGTCAATATAAAAATGTACAAAACTCCCTCACCAGGTGTCAAGAACACAAGAAAGAAAGAAATGCGCGGGGGGAGGGGGAAAACGATACCGTAGTGGAAAATTCAGACTGCATTAGTTCATTGTTGTCAACAATGAGTCTGTATTCCATTCTTTCTTTCTTTTGCATTCTGTTACATTTGATAACAAATATTGATAACCATTTCATGAACAAAACGAAAAAATTTGGAGAATTGTATATATATGTATTAAGATATACATATACTGTACGTTTTAAAAAAATATACGTTGGAAGTACATTCTATTTTTATACACGTTTCTAATTTACAGAGAGCAATACAAGTGTGTTGTTGACTATTGTAAATATTCATTTTTATGTCTGTGTTTGTAGTAATAAAGCAAATCGTTTTTACCCTAACTCAGGAGATCTGAAAGGATTACTATCAAGTGCAATAAACAGTGCACACAGTATACATACAAATATATTTATTTCTCTAGAAAGAACAAAGCGATTTTTACGAAACTTTTAGGGTTTATTAAATATAAATCAAGGTATACTTAGGTATAATTTCTATGTTACTATATGTAAGGGGACAGGAGCTAGGGGAATAAAATATATGAAAAAGGGAAATTTTTGAGGGAATTTCCCGAAAATCCCTCTGTTACGGGAAAACTGTACGTGATGGAGAGAAACCGAGTGCATATTCGAATTCAGCGCTAAAAGTTCCTTTAAGATCAGGTGATTTTTCTCATGTAACAAACAAAAAGTTTAAATTTGTTAACTACTGTAATTTATTTTGATCTCTCAAAGGCCTTTGATTCTGTCAGTCACATTCCTCTTCTCCACAAGCTTTCCAATAGGTTTAATGTACATGGTGAAATTCTCTCTTTAATCACCAGCTATCTAAACGGCCGTAAACAGAAAGTTGTTATTTCAAGGGCGACTTCTAACCCCCAACCTGTGATCTCGAGGGTGTCTCAGGGAAGCGTACTAGGGCCCCTGCTATTTGTCCTGTATATGGACAATCTCTAGTGGCCTTTTGCTTTTTGCTGACGATTGCAAATTATGTAGAGAAATATCATGTTTCCATTACACAATTGCCCTACAGGAAGACATAAATTATCTTGTAGACTGGTGTGAAATGTGGCAATTGAAACTTAACAGTAAGAAATGTGACGGTATTACAATTACTCTGAAAAAGTCTCCTGTTCCCTCCAAATACCATGTTAACGATTCCCCTATAACACATTCTGCCAGTCAGAATGATCTTGGTGTCATCTTTGATTCGAAACTCTCGTTCTCTGACCACATCTCAATAGTTAAGAAATCAATGCGTATGCTGGGGCTTCTTTACCGATTCACTGAACTACGTAGTGTGGCATCATTAACAACATTCTATAAAACTCTAATAGCACCCAAGATCGAATACTGCTCTCCCATATGGGCCATGGCCGCACCTACACATCTCTCTAGACTTGAGTCTGTTCTCAATTTCTTTATTGCAATAGTACGTTTTCGTGTTCCCGCACTTCGAATATTACCTAAGGAGGAAATTTTGCGATATCTTAATATCCAGACGCCAGAAGTACGCACAAATAACTCTGATTTGAAGTTTCTTCATAAGATTGTAAATGGGAACCTAAGATCAGAAACCCTAATTCAACAACTATCCTTACATGTACCTTCCCGCAAAACCCGGAATACCCACCTATTCCATCTTGCACCTATTGCACCCTAGGTTGACAATTATACAGAGGTATCTTTTTCACCGAGTACACGACTATTATAATAATCTAACTAGGGAGGTGGACTCGAGCTACCCGGTGTTTGAAAGAGCAATAATACTCGTGCTGGCTAAATAATATTACTTGTGCACTTTTTGTTAATACTATTGATATTATTGTTGTTTATTTTTTAATTCTTTTTCTTTTCTTTTTTCCCGCTTGTTGACATTTCCCTGTGTAAAATGGCACAATTATGCTGAATTTGTTCAATAAATAAATAAATATTTTATTATTGTTATTCTTTTGTCACATCATTTCTCCAAGCCCTCTTTGAAAAAAAAAATATGTAGTTTGACTTCGCATTTCAACCTACCGGCAAATTACGAAGTGTGGTTTTTTGTTCCACTGTTCTGATTTAGTGGTACAAAATTGTCATTTAGAAATTATGCATAAATTAAACTTCAGTTAGTAATGTTTTGGATGAAAAGCCATTTTATGTTGGAGGTTGCGCGGAACAAGTTTATCTATCAACCTATAAATATACATGGCATTTATTGAGTTTCATTCAATAAAAATTCAATGGCATTTATTGAGTTTCAACCTTTAAAATTCAAGCTGAAGAAAGGTCTTCAAGTAGACGTTTATGGGTTTAATTTTGACAACTGAACTTATACTTGGTTTCAATATAATAAGCTCACAATAAAGTATTTTTCGGACGGAGAATGACATATAAGTCAAATTTTATTGCAAGACAAAAGAAGAGTTTGTGTCCGTTTCTCAGTTGATGATATTTTTATTTTCGTCTGTCAGTTTCAGTCTAGGCAATCAGTAAAACATATCAAGATGTATAACTTTCAGCCACTTTGCAAGTTGGTCATTCAACCAATATGATAAAACTGGCACTTCTGGTATGTTGAGTTGAGAAATTATATTTGCTAAACACCAATGAAATGTCAGTTCGAAAATGAATTAAGATAGCCATCCCGGACTGAAGATAAAACTCATTAGTACTGAATAAAGAAATTTTTTTAAAGTGTAGAATCTACTGGAGGAAGTACAAAGATGGCACTTGAATAAGAAAACATAAAATGTTGATAAAAGTAAAAATGTCCTCTTTCTCAAAATCAATATCAGTCTTTTTATAGAGAAAAGTCTCTGCCTCAAAAAAACAGTTTCTTTTCTTCATCTCTAATTTGGGATATATACTGTTTATTGCTATTTTTGATTACCGTTTAAAGGTATGTTTTGTTGCTTGCAGGAGTATAATTTGAGGTATGGTACAATTTTCTGTAATTGTTTGTGATGTAATTGTTGAAGGCGTTATCTGCATAATTCTGCACGTTTGTAAGCATGCTAGCTGACTACGTGGATGCTCCTGGGCTCCGGCACCGACAAACATAATCTTGTGGGTTCTTGCGTTTAAGTCGGCTATGTTACCGACTAAGCTAGAGGAGCCCCACCCCAACTTATCCTTAAAGTTACGGTATAGTTTACTTTATCACAGCACAGCCCTTTATGACAGTGTTCATAAAACATTTTAACTAAAAATAAATCAATCAAATATCTATGCTTCCCTGAAAATGTATAGGCTAACACATCCCGCTATTGATATGTCCGCATAAATTTTGGAGAGTCGACACCGCTGTCTGTAAGTGAAAATATCCTATGTACCTCGTCCCTAGTTGTTATAAGGAAATAAAAGTCTAATTTCACTGGGTGGTTGTACACTTAATTTGATACAACTTATTGTTTCTGACAGTTGCTTTCCTTTGTTTTATCCTTCCTGCACGTGGTTATAACAATTAGGCAAAAAACTGTTTCTATGGCAACAGCACGTCTAGCCAATTGTAGTTGCTCACTCCTCTCGCTCTGCAATGATATACATTCCACCCTTTTTGCACGTTGCCAATTTGAATATATACAAATGCACGTTGTTTTAGTCGAATGTCGACTTGAATAGTGGACCTGCTGGTTATTGAGAGCATTCTTTTTAGTTCCCTTTTGTGTCATTTAATTTTATAAAACTGAGATTTACTTGCAGTGAATAATTTAGTGTTTCAATGCCCGATGCAAGAGCTGGAAACACAGGATTGAGCACCACGTACGCACTGCGATTTCCAAGAAAGGACAAGTAATATTAATTGCAGTGTACAATTGAAATATTGATATATATAGTCATAGGAGACAATAATTTCAGTCGAAGTGATAGAGTTACTCTGGAGATACAGCATTATTCTCTGTTGGTTGTAGGGTTAATTATTAGTCAGCTGTGCTACGGCTACGTACATTTGGGTTGGCCGTATCTCTATTTTTCTGAAATTATTATCCAAAATGCAGAAAAAAACTCTTTAGGAATTGTGGTACACAAAATGGTTACAGTGATGAGACTATCCAAAAATCAGTAGTTCATTCAACACTCCAGAATTGTATGAAAAAGTGGTCTGTGTTGTCAGTATATAAGTTGAACCAAAGAAGTACCACAGAGGATGTTCAAATTTTAAATGTTTCTTTTATAAAATAAATGCGTCCTAAGAGCATTTGATTTTGTTTACATTGTTCGCTTCAATGTAATGTTCAATTTTATTATCTATTGTAATATTGCTTTTTATTTTTATAGAATAAAATAAAGCACACGTTAATATGGTACAAGCTGATTTTACTTCAATTGGCAGTGTGTAATGCATCTTTGTTTTTGCAAAAAATTCTTTCCAATTTTGTATTTAGTCAAAAACATACATTTAAAAAAATATATATATATTGCTGTTTCTTACAAATAAACACTGAAGTGTAATTTCAAGCGATATTCATACTAATAATTTCCTCTTTCCTCGAATGATATTTCACTAGAAATGGCATAATTTTTAAACTCGGATGTGAATGCACTTTTGAACAGTCATTTGTGTTAGTTTCTTGTGCTTATGTAGCTGTGTATTTTGTAACTCGCACAAAATATCTTTTCTATATATCATATCCAGCAATATATCTTAATTGTTGAAGCAGAAGGATTCCTTGGAAAGATATATTGATAATATGAATGATGATGGGGAGGTTGACGGTAGTATATCACTTTAGGGGAACGAAGAATAAAGAGTGTGTCTACTCAGAATCATTCTAGTCATCATCAAGGGTAACTTTTGTTTGGACTACCCTTGTAAGTGTGGTCGTTCCGTAAATGCTTACAAGGGACTTCATAAGAAATCAACCGAAGTGTCAGGTACCCAGTCGCCTAACTGTATAGGGTGTCCGGAATGGGACTGACGGTTTTTAAAAGTGTATATGGTCAGAGATATAGGAGAAAAAACATGCATTTTAAAGGAGAACTTAAAAAGTTTTTTTGGTCTTACTTACAAGTCATTCTAACTCACAGTCAGTGTAGCTCTACGTGAATTCCATTTGTTCTCTTACAATATCTAGCCTGAACTCAATCTCTCTCCACGTATACTGTAACATCTGAGGTATTACTGAAGCAATCACATTCCTAATACGATTCTTCAGTTCATCAAAGTTATGCAACTTTTCAACAGAATACACAACGTCTTTCACAAGTCCAGGAGGGTAACATCAGGAGAGCATGGAGGCCACCTAATTGGCCCATCACGGCCTATCCAACGGCCAGAAAATTCAGTATCAAGGTACTCCCTCACTTGTAGGCTCCAATGTGACTAGACACCATCCAATTGGAATATCATTTGAGGTTGCAAATGTTGTAACTGGGGAACAGCAAAGTGTTGAGGCATGTCTAAGAACACATTTCCTGTTATGGTTTGCTCTATAAAAAAGAAGAGGCCTATAACTGCATTATGTATTAAAGAACACCAAACATTCAATTTGGGACTGTCTCTAGAATGTTCTTTGTACGCATGCGGATTCTCAGATCATCATATCCTAACATTGTGTCTGTTAACACAATCAGACAAGTAAAAAGTTGCTTCATCAGAGAAAACAACGTCCAATAGGAAATTATGGTCATAATCATCCTGTCTAGAATTTCAGTAGCAAATTATGCTCTCTGTGGCTTATCGTTTGGCTTAATTTCTTGCAACAATTGCACCTTACACACGCACAAACGTAATCGTTTGTGTACTACATCGTGCATTGCTGACTTTGAAATTGCCAATTGTCTGCTCGGTGCGCGAATTAACTTCCTCGGGGTACGTGAGAAACACTCTCTTATTGCTTCCACATTTTCTTCTAACACACGCGATTTACAACGGCTGTGCTGTTTCAAGAGACTCCCTGTTGATAAAAATTGATCCTTCCACGGCTAGGTACTGTTTAGTGATGGTGATTCCTTGTGGTAAACACGTCGAAAGTTTCGTTGAACTTGAACAACACTTTTTGTCTCTGTAAACCACCACACGCATTGAGAATTTTCGACCGCCGACGCCATTTTCGTGTATCGGCAATACTAGCGCCGTCACTGAGAGTTGTTCAAGTATGAAAATTTGCTGAACAAAGCTTTTTGAGTTTTCCTTCAATATGTTTTTTTTCCTTCTGTATCTCTGATCATATTAAAACTATATATACACTTTTAAAAACCGTCAGTCCGATTCCGGACACTCTGTACTTTCCCTTACGATTACAACCGATCTTCGAACAACTGAAGGTCTACCATAATATGCATTGACGGCACCCGAGCGTTATAAGGCAAGTTTATCTCCACTTTGGAGAACATAACTCCAATTTACCGATGTGACCACAGCAAGGTAGAGCCCAACTCAAACTAGGAATCCCAGGATGACAAGACGGGCTCTAATCCTGATCTTGCCTACGTACTTCTCGTTCAGCCAGTGCCAACAAATACCACGAAGACGCCCAACGAACCATCTCCCGAATCTAAGGGCACATCTTACTCATCCATTTGGGAGGTATTCCGAAGGCTTTCTTCCCCCAAGTAAGAACGAAAAGGTCCCAACCTTTGCCTACCTCATTTTACATAAGAGGTACACCACACATTACCGGTACCAAATAGATAGTTCATCTGCATCAGACAAATATTCTGACCTGGGACGCACTAGTCGCTCTCCCCCGGTAGGGAAGGATAATAACGGTGCTGACATGTTACATTCACTCCTGGGCAAAATAGTCTGTATTATTGACCCATTTAGTAAATTGTCAGCTTCTTGTGACTCCTCGCCTCCTACAGTAGGGAATCCTATCCTTCCATTTGTCAATTGCCATGCCACATTGCCTTATAAGGAAGAGCAATGTCTAATTCATACCAATGTTTTAATCCTCCTCTGTGGAACACAAAATAATTATTACACGAGCTTTCGAGTCAGACTGACTTACAATTCATTTTCCCTGTAGTCTCTCCCCCGAAAGGTGCCGATTTCTCTGTAAATTTGGGGGCGCCATTCAGATGCAGAAGGTATATATATGAAGATTTTAAGACAAATTACACTCAAATTATTCCAAATATTTTACACTCATAAATACAATATCGGCGCCCTTGTCTCCCCCTTTCTCAACGCGGGCTTGGGACCAACTATGGAGAGTTAGGAAGACGAAGATGATAAGTGGAAACATCCTAAATGGTGACCGGTGACAAATTTTAGTCTAAAAGTAGACACTAATATATATATATATATATATATATATATATATATATATATATATATATATATATATATATATATATATATATATATACCCTCCATTCCAAAAGAAACCGAACTTTTGAAAACAAATAGTACCACTAGTGCCATCTGTTGTAATATTTTACCGGTAGATGGCGTAGTCCCTCATTGACAACTGGTATAAATGTCATGACATTTGGATGCACGGCAACAAAGTTATTGCGTTTCAACTGTCAGTGTGTTGTGTACATCGGTCGGAAAATGAGTTTCAAACAACGAGCTGCAATTGAGTTTTGTGTTAAACTGGGTAAAACTTTTAGTGAAACGCACCAAATGCTACAAAATGCACATGGTGATGAGTGTCTATCCCGTACGCAAGTTTACGAGTGGTTCAGGCGATTCAAATCGGGTAGAGAGACGCTGGATGATGACGAGAGATCAGGCCGTCCCAGAACCGGATTATCGGAAGAAAACATCGAAAAAGTGCGTGAATTCATCAAAAATAACAAAAAATTGTCAGTGAAAGTTATTGAAATGGAATTAGGCATTCCTCAAACAACCGCATATCGCATTTTGACCGAAGTTTTGGGCCTTAAGAAGGTTAATTCGCGGTTTGTACCACACAAACTCACCGAAGACCAAAAAGTTGATCGAATTGCTCATTGCAAAGAAATCGTTAAAAGTGCTCGGCAGGATCGAAACTTCTTGAAATCGATTGTAACTGGTGACGAGACGTGGTGTTTTGAATATGAGCCCGAAACAAAGCGGCAAAGTGCCGAATGGAGAGCGCCGGATGAAGGAACACCCAAAAAAGTCGCTTGGTGAAGTCAAAAGTTAAGGCGATTCTGATTTGTTTTTACGATTCAAAAGGAATTATCCACAAAGAATTTGTTCAGCCCGGCCAGACAGTCACTTTAGAGTTTTACTTGGGCGTCATGAAGCGTTTGCTGGCAAGAATTCGTCGTATTCGGCCCGAATATCGCGAAATCGGCAGTTGGACTCTTTTGGACGATAATGCACCATCACATCGTTCGCGACTTGTAACTGAATTTTTGGTCAAAAATCACATTATTCGGTTGCATCATCCGCCCTATTCACCAGATCTCGCTCCGTGCGATTTCTATCTGTTCCCGAAACTGCATTTGGCGATGAAAGGAAAGTGGCACTGACAGTTGACAACACACTGACAGTTGAAACGCAATAACTTTGTTGCCGTGCATCCAAATGTCATGACATTTATACCAGTTGTCAATGAGGGACTACGCCATCTACCGGTAAAATATTACAACAGATGGCACTAATGGTACTATTTGTTTTCAAATGTTCGGTTTCTTTTGGAATGGAGGGTGTATATACATAGGTCAATATTATTCTGGTAAACTTTAAAACATGTCGCAAGGGAGAGAACACAATATTGACTTCTCCCTGCTCAAGAGGAAGAGAGAATAAGGAACCTCTTTGATTCTGTTGAGAGTGATGAAGAACTGATTCTTAATGATGCTAGTAAGGCAAATAATGATCTACATCAAAGTGGACATGATACAAATACTGAACAAGAGTATTAACATGTACAGGTACAATCCGCAGGAACTAACAGCAGATAAAGGAAGGGATAAATATTCAAACCCCTTTTCCAAGGATATGAAACTCACTTCTTATGCTCTCGGAACGGATTATAATTTACATATGGGCGGCATTGATGTTGTTGGCAAACTGTGCGAAACGTATACTATATCAAGAAAGTGTAAGCGTTGGCCACTTACAGTGCTTTTTTTAGCGTGATAAACGTTGCAGACATAAATGATCTTGTCATTCTCAAAAACAGCATTCTAGTGCAAAACAAGTACCAGCAACATTTGGTTCGCAGCTTTCCATAATCCATATTGCATTTAGGCGATCTCTACATTCAGTGCGTTCTGACTCTACATACAAAACTGACATCTGGTATTCTGGTGATAGTGAATAAGCTATTGTCCCCATATATCGCGTCGGATAGTCGTGACGTCACCGATCATGTACTTCCAATTTATCTCGATACTTTACAGGACTCCATTTTCCAGTAAGATAACACACTTTGTCATACCATGGCAATCTAGCTTGCTCTACTCCGATATGCCTTCTATCTTGCCCTGATAGGTCTCTGGATTTGAGATCTATAGAGCACGTGTGGAAGATCATGGGATCGGATCTGACAACCAACTGGGTCCCGGCAACGTCCAACTACGACAAAAAAAAAAAAAAAAAAAAAAAAGAAAAAACTACAGTATTTGTGGTATACTATACACCAGGTAGGCAGGCCCGTGCTGGCCCACCGGGACGTGTCCCGGTGCGCCCTCAGAAACATCACAGTATAAATAAAGTTACAAGTTATTAGTAATAAATTCTTAGTTTTATTGGTAAAGAACCCGTGAAAGGTGCAGTGCGTCCTTTACATTATGCGCCCTTGTGAGTCCACATCAGAGATGAACGATTTTATTTGCTCATTTATTGTACAATAAATACATACAGTTACTATTGGTAAAGAACCCGTGAAAGGTACAGTGCGCCCTTTACATAAGGCGCCCTACGAAACATCACATTATAGATAAGTGGTTTTATTTATCCTGTGTACCAGCTTTATATAATAAATTCAAATAATGATTGTTAATAAAGAAGATGTGAAGAATACAAGGCGCCCTTTACAATTCATACAGTTGCTATTCGCAGAGAACAGGTAAAGAGTATAGTCACTTACAAAAATATTATAAAATTATGTAGCTATAAAACGAAACAGCGTGATACATCAAGAATAGTTCGGATAGTCAAACGTACGATGTATTCATGAAATACTACACTGACACTAGTCTCTAATTTACGATTTTTACTGCATCGAAGCTTTCACAGTCTTAATATGCATCCATATATCCGAGCATATTGATTGTTCCTGTGTGTTTTAAATCAGTGTTCGGATAATCAGTACCTACTGTAATTCTAAAATATAGCTATATTAATTTCCGTAAAATGTGGTCTTTCTGTCACCACGGCACGGCGCGTCCTCAGGTTGTGGATCGAGGAGAAGGCCTCTGGGACATAGAGATTAGCTGCGAATATACTGAATAAGCAGTCGCGGACAGACAAGGGGTGACCCTCCTTGGAGATTTGGTGTGGGGCTAACAACTCATCCTGTGAAAAAAAAGGCTTGTTCAGATATATTCGCAGAATCAGAACTGATAGCTTCGCACGAACTCAGGAAAGTAAAATCGACATGAGAATTGGAACATGGAAGATAAGAAGTCTCTATAGGGCAGGCGCGTTAAAATATGTAACGAATGAGTTTAGAAATAGAAGATGGAACTAGTGGGATATCATGAAGTTAGATGAGAAGGATATGGAGGAGTCAAGTCGGGAAATTTTACGTTCTTTTACGGGGAACGAATTAAAAATTACCAACTACGATAAGAGCTTTTCGTTCACAAACGAATACGTAATATTAGCAATTGCATGGGTTGAATTTGTTAATGTTGGTTTTTGTTTTACTTCTCTTAAGGGTCGGTGGTGTAATATTATTGTTTTAAATGTACATGCCCAAACAGAAAAAAAAGGATGACAATAAAAAAAAGTTTTTACGAAAGAATAGAACGGGTATTTGACCATCTCATGCAATACCATATGAAAATTCTGTTAGGCGGTTTCAATACGAAGGTAGGACGAGAGGATATTTTCAAACCGATTATAGGGAATAAATGTATGCATAAGGAAGATTGTGACAACGGCATTAGACTCGTGAACTTTGCAACATCCAGAAACCTTATCGTGATGATTACAAAATTCCCACATCGCCACGTTCATAAATATACTTGGACCTCACCAGACGGAAATACACATAATTAAATTGATCACGTTTTAGTAGACAGAAGATAACAGTCTAGCACAACTGTTGTTCGGTCGTTCAGAGGAGTTGATTTTGATAATAAGAGAGAGACTATCGTTGAATAAAGGAAATATTCAATATCTGAAAACGGAGCGGTTTAATTTAAAGAAATTAGAAGAGAGTCAGGTGAGAGGGGAGCCAGATTGAAGTGTCGAATAGATTCTCGGTTTTAGAAGGTCCGGAGTGCACTAGTGCCCAGGATAATTGGTTGAAATTAGAAAAACATTAAGATTTCAGCAAAAGAAATATTGGGACAGGCAAAAATACGTAGGAAAAAAGGATGGTTCAACCAGGAATGCACTAAAGTAGCGGAGAAGAGAAAAGAGAAGAAACAGCGTTGGCTACAAATCCGAACGAAATAATTACATAAAATTTCACTGCCATCTGGCGGAAAACTTCCAAAACTTTTAGAATAAAGAAACGCGATTTTTGAAAGCTAAAATTAATTAACTTGAAGATAATAGTAAAAAATAACATTTCGGGCATGTATAAATGCATCAACGGACTTTAAAAAGGCTATCAAGTTCGTGCTTATATATTAAAGAAAGCTAAAGGAACAGTTCTCATTGATCAGGATAGCATCTCAAATAGATGGAAAGATTTCTTTGACGATTTGCTTAACACATAGCCAAAAACTAATGTTCGTGGAGAAAGTGAAATGCATACAGCATAACCGTATACTCCAGAACCTAACCAGACAGAAATTACTAATAAAAAATTAAAGAAACATAATCTCGGGGCCATGGATAAGCGACTATTTTCCTGGAAGCGGAAAGACTTCCCTCTACCCCCTGTGGCTTAGCAACCGCAAACTGCACTGGAGGTCGCGAAGGACTCAATGCTGCCAGATTTCTAAACTGAATGAACTTGTTTCTTTCTGTTTGAAAGTTTCCATTCCAGATTGTCGTATGGGAACAGCAGAAGTAAAAACGTATTTTTTAGTTCAACCTAGACTCAACTTGCATTATGTTAGTATTCGAAAGTTTTCGATAAAGTGATATGTTTATTTATTGACCATAAAAGATCTGTAGGGAAAATGAGCTAACATAATGCAAGTGGCTCAGTGGTAGAGCGTTCACCTCTGGTGCTTGGGGTCCCGGCTTCAATCCCAGCACCCGCCAAGTGAACTTTGTGGTGGACAAACACCGTGCTCGTGGGTTTCCTGGGGTTCTCCCGTTTCCTCCCACTTTCTTCATTCCACCATTTCATTCATTACTCATCATTACCGTCTCCTTTAGCCTAACCGGCATAACCGCGGAACGTAAAACTCAAAAATTTCAATTCATTTTTTTCTGTACAAATCCATGCTCCTATCTATAATAGAGTGAGTAAGATATTGATGAGAAAGTCACTTTAGATATAATCTTTTTTATTTTTTAAAAAATATAATAGTGTATATAAGTAGGCTATATATTTTTAAAAACTCATAAATAATTAGTGTTCAGTTTTGGTATTTCCGCCATATTTGAATTATATTGTTGGCACTCGATCATTTAACATTTTTCTTAGATCATTTTTTATTGCACAATTCACGAGTCAATACGTTTCTACTACGGTTTTCTCAATGGCTTTCTCTAGAAGAAAGAGTCTATGGTGTCCAGACATTTTCAAGAAAAAATATGACAACCTTGTTCCTCAGCACGTGCAGAAAACACTTTTGTGGTCACTTGTGGTCATGCTTGCGGAAGGGGCTGTTTCTTACGAGTTGCATGGGTAAGGGACGCTTAACGGTGGCCGCGACTGTACATCCCCGGGTGTAGACGAAATTCTGGTTGACTTAATTTTAGCTGGAGGGGGGGAATTGTAGAGCAAGATACACAAACTCATTCTCCTTATTTGGAACAAGGAGGAATTACCACAAGAGTGAAAAGAATTATTGTTCCAGTTAGAAGAAGAGCAACGACACTGATTTAATAATTATTGAGGCATATCTCTTCTGTCAACATCCAATAAATTTTCTTAAACATTCTATTAGCAAGATTGACTCCATACGCAGATGAAATTATTGGAGATTATCAGAGCGGATGTAGATAAAATCGATCAACTATCGACCAGATATTTACTATTCAACAAATACTTGAAAAGAAATGGGAATACAATATTCTGACACATCAATTATTGACTTTAGACTAGGGTAGGAGTGAAACATTGTACAACATGCTTACAGAATTTGCAATACCGAAAAAGGTAGATTAATTAAGATATGTTTAAATGAATCCCAAAGTAAGGTTCGAGTAGAGAAATTCTTGTTCACGAGCTTTCACGTTGAGAATAGCCTGAAAGAAGGAGATGCGGTGTCGCCATTATTATTTAACTTTGTTCTGGAGAACACTATAAGGAAAATCAAAGACAGGAATCAGGTCCTAGAGCTGAATTGTATTTACCAGGTTATGGCGTATGCTTGTGATGTAAATTTGATAGGGGATGATAGAGCAATATAAAGGAATGCAGAAATCTCACTTAACGCTTGCAGAGATATGGGCTTAAAAGTAAATTCAGAGAAAACTAAATACATGGAAGTTTGTCGGGATCGTAATACTGCATACCGTTTACAAATACATTGATAGGATCATCAAGTCTAGGAGGATCAAACGGGCAGGTTATGTAGCCAGAATGGAAGAAATTAGAAACGCTTTCAAAGTTCGAACTGGGAATCCAAATAGGAAAACGAAAATTAGAAAGACCGAGGCGCAGATGTGAGGACAATATTAAAATGGTTCTTGCAGAGATTGAAATATAAAGTAGAAACTGGGTCCAGTAGGCTAAGGACGGAAATCAATGTATAGCTTTTGTAAATGCAGCACTCAAACTCCTGTGACCATAGGCCATAGAGCTATATTAAGTTGTTGATACATTTAGCTTCTTTTTATTTGACAGAAATGTTACTACAGGAACTAAAAAGTTTTTCTCTAGTAAAGAGGATTTCGATTCAATGTTTCCACAAATTAGCTATTTACGTTAATACTAAAAGAAATTTGGTGGTGATTTTGATATAGAAAGGCATATATATATTCCCGTTTGTATAGGCACCCTTTTAGTAGACTTGTCCACCGCCCTAATTAGTATCCCAGCACGGCCCTGCAGGTAGGTATTCTGCATCTGTGCAACTGGCAATGCTGGATAGCAGATTGTATTGCAGTTTGGGCAACATTAAATGCACTACTAACAAGAGTACTATAAGTATTGTTTGTATTATTAGAGGCTATATATCATGTATTTATTTCAGATCTTCCTTCAGTAATGTTTTTGTGTACATAGAAATACATGTTGCGTCAAAGTCTTCGGCCCGCTCCACTATATGATAAAATTAGCCTAGTTTTAACTTTCATTGTATACATTTAGGCACTTATTTATTTTTTTCCACCAACTACTCAATACCACATTTTTATATCATTAAAATTTATTTAAGGACTTTGTTATTATAACAATCCCGAAGGTTGTGACATCTATTAGCCTTAGCCAATCAAATGACAGAACATGTAGTGACATCTGCTAATTGTTAGAAATTTGCGTGATACAGTGAGTTTGCCTTTCTTTATAATTATCATTGTGCCCATATTGTACTTTAACAACCAACATTACAAATCTCTTAAGCAAAGTTGTACAACATTCCAAGATAGCATGACGTATCGGCTCGTATTTTTCTTTTATAATTAGAATAGTGTAAATACAATACTTAAAATTTCAGAGTGCAAAATGCCTTTGAAAATAACTGTGTTTGCGTTAGTCTCAATTTTCCTTTCGAGAAGGTCTCTATTAAGACTACAGAAAATGTCAATGAGATCTGAGTACCTATATAAACAACACAGACTATGTTCCATTTAAAAACATCTTTATTTCTGATTCTCCAAAAATATCTTATGATTGTACAACTTGCATCCTTGTTTGAGGAAATCAAGTTTGCTTCCTGAAGGCAGGATTCAGATCTCAACATCGCTAAGTTTCATACATATTACGATCACAAGGAAGGAGTTAAGCTTCAAACAAACAAAATTATTTTGTGTGATTAGGAAAATGTAGCGTGAAGAAAGTAAAAACAATAGAATTATTTAAGATATTGTAAGTAAACGAATTCTTATTTTTTAAGTCAAAATAGGAAGAAGGAGAACGTCCTAATCACGCTTTCAATCATTGATGTAAAATGTTTGTTAAGCGCTTTAAAAAATAAATGTGTAGAGAACAAACGTCTCCGATTAAAATACTTCTGTATAATTTCATTTCTGAGTAATTAGAAAAACATTCACTTAAGCGTAGTGAATGGCTTTAAGAAGAAAGGGAAACACGTATGAGCCAGAAATAATTGGAGCTGCTGTGTAAGGAAGTAATTTGCATTAGATTGTTTCTGTGCGAGTGACCTGGGTTTAATGCCAGGTATTAGTGTTGGTATTGTTGCTTATAAACGAACGAACTCTTTTGAACGGCACATTCATTTGAACAAGTAACGGACTAGGTCGTTCCTTTTGAACTGCTCGTCACTGTTCACAGCATCGTATACGACCCCGGCACTGATTAAGTCAATACATTTTCAATAAATGGTCATATGCAGGGGCATATCGCAAACTTTGGCCAACTTGGCTTAGCAATGAGTTGTCTCACAATCAAAATTTTGCCTTATTCGGCTTAACTACAGAGATGGTCCATTATCTAGCATTAGTAGTAAAGGTAAATGTTTTAAACATAATAATAAGTTTCCCCTAGAAATAGGCACTTTAACCTTCATCATGTTCGCCCACCCGGCGATTGACGAGTAAACGGGTGGACCAGTCCGCCTGTGGTCATATGACACAGTGCAAAGATGACGAGAGAAACTAAATTAGATTAGAATAGAATAGATGCCATCTACTTCTAGATACCTGGGATTGAGAGACCTCCCAGCAGAAAACAGGAAACAGACATCATGACGTCTATTGGGTATCACGGGACTAAATGAAAGAATTTGTTTTTTATCATCACTACGCCGCTATCGTGAGTGTCATAATCACGGCAGCGCTATTAAATATCGTTACTCCTTTACGGATGTACTACAGAAGTTTATGTATTAGCCTATACAGTATGTATAGTATAAACTCATATATAAACTTCCAAAATTCGTAAGAATAAAATTAAGGTCAAACTTTTTTTTTTTTTTTTTTACACGCAAGTGTTTGGTACAAGTAAATTTAGTAAATATATTTACTAGTAACAGGTGTTAAAATGGTCCTTCATTAGTATATTAATTCCTTCAGTTTTGCTTAGATTCCTTTCAAATACACAGTGGCGTAGCAAGAAAAGCACAAAGTAAAGCTGGAATGGCGTCCCCGTTCCTCTTCGATTACGTTATAACATTATAATTCTTTGCTGTTTTAAAACTATTGCTGTGTGTACGTATTTAATACAAATCAGGCAATTTTTTTAAATAATCACGTTACTGATAAATAAATGATAAACTACGAAACGTTTAGCTACAAGAAAAGCAAGGAAAGATTTTTAGGGTAGATAGGATTTAAATACAAATACGAATCATAGGTTTTGCAATATTTCCATAACCCAAACAGTTAAGACGCCGTGATCGACTGTAAATACAAGATCAAACTGGTCCAAGCGATAGTGTGATAAGTGGCCCGCCACTCCGTTAATGTCTTCACTCGGTTTTTAGTGGCAGTGACGATGAGTGCTCAACAATGTCTGATAGGTAGGGAAGTGAAGTTTTCGTTTTAACCATAACATCAAAAACTTGAAAAAGGCAAAGTAAAGTATATAGATATACCTACATATATAATAGAAGGCCGTTTTTGGTGTTTTTAAATCGCGAAATAACTATAATTTGGTATTTTTCAAAATAACACCGAAATGCACTGCATAAAGCGATAAATTCGCGAAATCACATGTTGGCCGGTAATACTAATAAAATAACAAAAGTTTCCATCGCAACAAAATGTGATTCACAGAAGACCATCAGTCATGTTATTTTTAGATAGGTTGGTTAGTGAAAGTTCGCCCCTGAGATTTTGCTACCTGTGCTTTTGAAGCAATATCTTTGGAAGCTTCCAACGTTGATTCTGAAAGATAATTTTCAGAATACAATTCGGTAGTTACATTAAGGAGGCAAACCCTTAAAGAAGAAAACGTGGAAATATTGATAGTTTTGTTCTTTGAAAAATAAGAAACATTAAAAGTGAATATGTGTGTTTATAATGATATGAATTGCGTTTTAAATAAGTATATTGTGAATTGATTTTTTTTTAAGTGAAGAAATGTTAAGAAACATTGCAATGTGGTTTTTAGTCGAAATATGTATTCAATCATACGTTAAATAAACCCAAGTTTAGGAGGGATATCGAACCATTTTTTCTCAGATGGCAAGTCCAAAAATATAATTTATTCTTTTAAATTTAAGATGTCAAAAATTAAACCTATTCGTTTAATTATAATATTATATTTTATTTTAATTAGCTTTCACAGACCATTTTTTTCTATGTTTGCAATATACTTGCTTTTGTAAACCATTACAAAATAAAGCAAATAACCCCTATTTGCATGTATTAAGTCGCTAAAACATAACATCGATTTTGGGCAAAAATAACATATTTCAGGGATAAAATAAAACGAAAATTCACGTCCCTACTGATAGGTTACCAGCCAAGATCCGGCAGCATTAAAGTAACATATTCTGACATCATACGGCACACCGTGCAGGAAAATCCATCCACCAGCACACAACAATTGTCAACCCAACTCGACATGTTCTAGTCCACTATAGTGTATCCCCTACACGAGCTCTGGAAATCCACTAGGAACTGCTGCATTACGCCACACGAGTTGATCCCAGCTCAGTCCCAGAAGAGAGCGGATATGGATGACAACTCCGAAACTCGCGTGATATGTGTTTCCTGAAATGGATTGTCACGTGCTTAAAAGTGGGTGTTTTCCGAAATCTGAATCTGAAAATTCCAAAACCAATTCTCAAAACAGGACTACTTCACGCATAAAGACATGTTCTGTGTGCGGTGCAACTAAGAGGAGATAATTCAGTTTGAGTTCATTCCTAACGGTCATATCATCAATACCAACCTTTATTCTAAACAGTTGGAGCAGATGTATGCTCCACTATGCCAAAAATATCCAGCAATGATGAATCGAAAATACACCATGCTTGCAACACGTTATGGGTCAATGTAAATTCAATTTTAAATTTACAGACCTGTTACTATTTTAAAAACTAACATCCTATACATCTTCAAGTTGCAATAACAAACACTACTCAAATGAGAAAGTAAGAATAATCAAAGAGGAAAAGCAAGTATATCGACCTGGAAACAAACGCTTGAGATATTATGAAGTACATCCCGATGATCATCAAAAGATGTCAGTGGTAGTATGAGGAATTAAACACATGTAAGAGAGAGAAAAACATGCTGAAGATGTATCTGAGACAAGGAATAATAATCCCGCAGATTTGTTCCTACTAATTCAGGCTTAGAACCAAGAATTAGTCCAAGAAGCGACAGTCCTATTAGCGACAGGAATTGTTATCTGTCCTATGAGCGACCAATTCATTTACATTGAGATAATGCAAAGATGATATGATTCCTTCTCGTAAAATATGTTTGCCTCTGGAGTTATTAGAGCCCGAACAACCTTGGTATGAAATATGTACGTGCCAGTGAACTGCTCCTCAAATATATTTTTCCTACTGTGAGTGCAAATAAAACTTATTTTAATTTTGATTTAGGTTTGACATAAAACATATCAAGTAACTTAACGAGACAACAGGGATATTTCCATGAAAAGTATATTGCTATGTAATTATTGGAACTCCAGTTGTAAAATCCCCTTTCTTCAAAAGCTCTGTTTTCTGTACTTAATTCGATTCAAATCTATTTACTCACTAAGAACAGTATTATATTTATTTTGAAAAAACTTAAACGTGTAACAATTTCGCCAACTATCTACTTTTTAGACTTCCTAAGATAGTGTGAATAAAATGAAAAACAAATGTCAATGATAAAAGACAGCTTTTGAGATCCCTTACATCTGATTGGCTATTCTCAACCAATCCCACCAATTACAATGCAGTTCACTCTAAACAATCCAAAAGGTAAACAAACTCTTTAAACTACCTTCCCACCCCTATTGTAAGCTACTAAAACGTAAACTAATTGCTTAATTTGCCTTCCTCCCTTGTTTTGACTTCTATATAAAAGCTTGACGTACAGCAATCTGAAATAATTCCTTATAACTAGACGAACTGTTAAGCCCTGCGAGAGATTTGTAATTTGTGTAATAATTTCTTCTAGTGCACCGTGTCTTCAGATTTCTTTGATATCCTCAAGTGGTGAACACTCTCTTTCCATGGGCGCCCGATGGGAAGGCAGGGATCGCCCACTGGTTCAAAAAATGTATACGTAATATAGCAAACCACGTATATTAAATACCATATATACCAGACGTGATACAGCATCCATGAAGATGCCCCTCCCTAGAAAATTTTCTTCGGGCGTTCTACCTCTTTCTGATTTCTTTCTTATGCATAATCATATTCAATCTAAACTTATGACCCTATCATTTTAACATGAAGTTTTTAATTATATTAGAATCATAGACAAAGGCGGGGCTACTCTAAATATTTAGTTAGTAGTCAGTGTATTCATAGAAATTAATTCAAAATATTAGGAAAAACGTATAAAATATTGTTAATGTAATGAGAGCATTCTCAGTAGAGCGAAATTTTTCATAGTACATTTGTTAGGTTCTAAATCACATTAGCATGAAACAAGTTAAAGAAGAGAGAACTTTATCTTCTTCCATTATCTTAGTATGAACGAATCGGTGACTCATATGGCAGTTAACAGATCGAATCGGTCGCTCATAGGACAGTTAACAGTTCCTGTCGCTAAATAGGACTGTTGCAAGTGGGACGACACCTAGAACAAATAACACAAAAAGGAAGAAATCCCTGGAAGGTATAATGTTATACTCGAACTTCAAGAGTAGTATTTAAGAAGACAATCACTAAAATGCAATGTTTTTTAAATATGTCCATAAATGATGACAAAACCGTATTCTTATCAGACGCAAAACATACTTCATTCGTTAAATATGACCAAACACTCGGAAAATAGCCAAGAGCGGAAATGAAGCTCTCACATAATATTTCAAGAAAGGAGTTAATGTTCTGCAAAAGTAATCTTTATGCTTATTCTTTTGCAGTATAATAATCTTATACGAATGCTATCACTGTCTTTTAGTGTGAATTTGTTATGAATCAAATATTCAGTGTAACACTCGGTCTACGATTATATAACGTCCGTTAAGTATTTTTTTCTTGGTTTTAGTTGTAAATTTTCTATCAGTTAAGAATTATCGTTTTGCTAATTCATTGCTTTGATAATCAAATCATGTATATACGAGGGTGACTGAAAAGTTTTAAGCCTTAAGAAAGTTATAAGAAGTAAAAATTTGGTAATACCTTTAGTTTTCAACATAATCCCCCTGGACACCAACACACTTGCTCCAACGTTACTGCAGTGCTCTTATCCCAGTAGAAAAAAAAAATTCATATGTTGTGACCACAGAAACTCCTCCACGGCTGTCATGACGTCATTAGAGCTTGCAAAACGTCATCCTGCTAAAGACTCTTTTAAAATTAGAGAATAAGTGGAATTCTGAGGGGACTAAATCTGGAGAATAGAGTGGATGAGGAACGAGTTTAAAGTCGCATTCGTGAATAGTAGCAATGACAACTGCTGACGTGTGGCCGGGAGCGTTATCATGTTGGTAGAGAACCCCCCTGGACATCATTTGTGGCCTTTTTCTTGAAATTTCACTCAAAGGTTTTTTTCTAAAGGCCACTATAGTATTGTCCTGTGATGGTATGACTCCTTTGCAGGTAATCAAAGAATATCATACCTTGGAAATCCCAAAAAACACAGGCCATCACTTTGCCAGCGGAGGGGATCACTTTTGCCTTTTTTGGCCTAGGGGGGGAGGGGTGCTTCCATTGTTTGGATTGTTGTTTTGTTTCTGGCTGGTAATGGTGTACCCAACACTCGTCCATAATGATGAACTGACAGAAAAAGTCGTCCACGTCACGTTCTAACAGTTTCAAATTTCCACGGATAGAAGGTAACGAGTGCATTTTGTTCGAGAGTCAGAAGACAAGGTACCTATCGACCAGAAACTTTAGATAAACCAAACTTATTCTTTAGAACAAGGCCGCCGATCCTGGGGGGCCGAGGTGGTCTGCCCCCCCCCCTCAAAGATCATGTGGGTCCCCGCATTGTATTTATGAAAACCAAATGGAAGAAATTCGTCAAAATAATCGCAATTTTGCACAATTTAAACTTTTCTATATATATCTTGAATAACAGCACTGGCAACATCTTGGCACATTAGTTTCTCAATTTTCATACACGGTGATTTTTTAACGGATTTTATTTGAATCTAGAATTTCTAACTAAAGTCCGATTTTCATGCTGTTTTGTGGTTTATGATAAATGATCAAGGAAGGGGGGAAGTTTTATGGAACTGTGTTTACTGGTTTAAATTCATCCCGGGTAATATCGGCCACGCCTCGAGAAAAACAGAAAATATTCTCCAGAGTACATTACAGTTGGAATGAGGTGCGGTATAGTGATTTGAGTTTTCTCCGTTAGACGACAACTTCGCCAAGGTCAACAGGAAACTGGGACGTTGTATTGGGAATTGCAGCACTGTACAGTTGTGTGCTATTGTGGGCAGGACACGGTGAGAATGGTGTACTCTTTGGAGCAACGTCTGTTTATCGTTAAAAGTTTTTTGAGAACGGAATCTGTCGTTGCTATGCAAAGAGTATTTAGGAACAAATTTTCCTTACGTTCTGCCCCAAACAGGAACACAATATTGTCGCTAGTGAATAAAGTGGAAGAAACAGGATCACTTCTGAAAGAAACAGGAAAGTATCGGATCCCGCAGGTGGGGTTGAGGAAAATGTTAGTTGTCGACTTCTTAGATCGTGTCACCTAAAGGATATTTTTTACGTTTATGGGTGTTGCCACTAACACTTAATTTGTTTTCTCACTATCGCTTAATATTCTGCAATTCCGCTTACAAATCCAAAACCTCATTCCAATTGTAAGGTACATTGATGAATATTTGTTGGTTTTCTTGAGGCATGGTCGATATTACCCGCGATGAATTTAAATTAGTATAGTTCCATAAATCTCTGCATCTTCTTTGATCATTTGCCACAAACCGCATGAAAATCGGCCATCAATTAGAAATTCTATACCAAAATGAAATCCGTGAGTTTTTTTTTTTAAAAACCCTGTATTATGGAGGCTGCAACCTGTTTAGTTGAATATTTCAAATGCTGACTGGCGAACGCAAGACAAAACTGCGAGTACGAGTTCTTGTTGATAGCGAAAGTGTATTTTTATGGACAAGATATCATATTGACTATTATTGTCATAACCATAACTGATTTTTCCGTAGCGCTGAGGACTGGATTCGAATGCCGGTTGGAGCTCTCGATGCTGAAAGGAATGTGGAACTTGAAACCAATATTCAATATATTTCCCCTACAAATGCGAAATGTTAAATATAGTAGAGAATTAATTAATCTAAATGACAATAATTCCGAATAGACTGATTTGGTCAAAGATGAATTAAAAAGTATGAAGTGACTCTAAAGATCTCATTATATTCTGAAAAGAAATTGTATTTAATGTAGTGAACCATTAACATAGTCAATTTACTGCTGTTTCTCGAATTCTTCTCTCCACAATCATCTATGTGTATCTTTGGCAGTTCTTTTCCATATTACTCCTGCGCTTCTTAATAGCAACACATCACCATACAAGTCTTATAAGTATGACCTCTCAAACATCAGATCTCTTCTTGTCACTTGGTATCTAATTGAGTATTGTGTTTGTCCACCTGCTTCCCATCATTTCTTCCTGCAATATGATTGACCTACTGCCACTACAATACCTTTCTATCTTGATGGTCTGTCCCCTTCGACATTCTTTGGTTTAAGTGTTTATTTTTCTTTATTTGCTCTCCATCTCTCCATGTTTTGATCTGTCTCTGCAGTGCATGATTTTGTTAGATTGTTGTTTCTATGTTTCTTGAACTTAACATCGCATTTAGTATCAATGGAGATGGAGCTAAGAATGAATTCCGTCCCAGGGAGCAATAAGTATAGATAACGCAAATATATACTCATCAGAAAGCAGTGTTGCCACACTTGGTACAATTGTACCAAATTCAGCTCTTTTTGTCATTCATCGGCCCGTTGGTACAATTTTCGGCCCCTTTTATGAAAAAGTTGGTACAATTCTACCCAATTCAGCATTATTTAACAAATACTTGTTACATTTTCAAAAGTGTCAGTAAAACTTTTCCTACATCTCCTACATCTCTCCGTGCCGCGCATAAAGGAGACGAGAAAGAAGCAGTGTGGTAGAAATTTTTGTCGTCCTATTTGGATGTTTTTTTTTTTAAAAATCAATTTCAAAAAAATCTTGATTTAAACTCTTGGAAAAGGGGGGATGTTATAGCACTTTACCTCTGTTACTTTCATGTTATAGAACCATGCATTACACTCAGGGGTAAAAGTGGATCTGAAAAAGTAGGGGGATGCATGACGTCCCGCGTGCCTATTTTTTCCCCTTTGTAATTTTTTAAAAGTGGGGGAGGCCACATATAGTTTCTGAAAGTGGGGAGACGACGTCGCCCCGCGTTCCCCAACACTTTTACTCCCGATAGTATAAAATAATGAATTCAGCTCTTTTTGTTTCAATTTGTTACTATTTTTCAGCCCACTCCAGAGCTAGGACTGTGGCAACACTGTCAGAAAGAGAGTATTTCATAAAATTTGCTAGTTAAATTTACTTTTGCTACGACTTTGTAACAAAAAATTCCTGGATTCTAAAGAATGTTAAGAAATTATTGTCCCCCCCAAAAAAAAGTCCTTCTTTTTTCGACCCTTTACAACACTATTCTTGATTGAATATCAAATATTGCTTATGTTAAAGAGTTCTATGTAATATTGCCATTTGTAAATAAAGACCCCTGAAATCGAGAATAATTTTATACTTTTCTGACAATATTTTGACGGCCTTTGATGATCTTTAATCGACACTTCTAGTTTTGATATTGTACTATGCAACTAGTAAAGGACCCTATATCCTGGAAAGGCTAAGGTAGCTCGTGACCGAATTTGACAAAAATGAACGGGCACCTTTGAACAATTCTCGTGTCGATGCCAGAGAGAACAGGCTAGCTACCTCTAGCTGAGGAACTGGATTGTCACATCATTACCAGGTGTAAGTAAATGCAGTAGATATAATGCTTTAGCAATGTTAAGCTCATCCCCATTATTTTCAACCGTAGTAAATAACTAAAAACAATGCAAAATATTAAAAGTGTAAGAAATAACCTTCCTAGCAGATACAAAACACTATTAAATAAATTTGGGTGAAACTCAAATTTTTAATGTATAAACAAAGGCTTGGGCAGCAATTGCTATGCATAATAGTAAGATCAAACTTGTCCATTGTTGCTTCCAACATCTAAAAGAGAAAGTGTGGTCAGAATTGTGTACTAGAATTGTAAATCAGTACCGCTAAAATATACTTAGTCCTTAATATAAACACATCTGCACTAAAATGTTAATTACCTACTCAAATGCATGTGTCATGTTGCTAATATGTAGGAAACGCATTTATAGTGTTGTAATGTACCATTACAGTTGAGGTAATAAAATTTTTGTTTGGAGGGGCCCAATATTTTTTGAACGTACTGTATACTGTAGATGTTTTCAATATATATTCTTCGGTCCATGTAGTATAATCATTTGTTCCTTATTCAAACCAAAATTAATGCGGAAGTTTTGAATAACACAGTAGGAATTATCTTTTAGGAAATAATATCTTTATTTATATATTATTTTAATCTAAACCCTGCATATGGGCATTTCAAATTGATGAGTATTGAAATTATACACTTTAATGCTATGCCTATACGAAAACATAGGCCCGAAATTGGATAGAAATTCTTGAAATTAGACACCAATCTGATATTTGGCAGAATAATTTAGACCCCTTCGTCCCTCTAAGATGCCCATATCCTCAGACAAATCCGCTTTCTTCCAGCTTTTACTATTTTCTATTCGCTTTATATTTTCCGCAGCCAAAATTCTTTGTTCTGATTGGAACTATTTTCCGATGTTAGTATTAAGGCGCGATTCTTGTCATTTTCTACTTGGAAGAGGCATCGAGCAATACAACGTCAGTTTGCTTCGGATATACATTGGGATTTTTCAACAAAAATACACTATTATAAGGTAAAAATCAGTTTTAATCAAGAAATAGACTCGTTGGAAGCAGAAAGACGTCTTGAACAGTTAATACTCTGCAGTGAAGACAACCAGAAAATCTAAAATAAGGACTGCAACTCAATCGACGCCATGTTAGTAAACGTTAATAGTGATGGATAGGATTCATCTTAGTGTGTAATTTTTTCAAAACATTTTTGAAGATTTGTGTTTTCCTCGATAACTCCCGTAATCCTCAAACATTTTCTGTTAGGGTTCGATAGGCCTGTCATAATATAGCTTTGGTTTGTATATGTAGTAAATGTGATATTTTTTGTAATATGGCGGTAGGTGTAGATTTCTTCGTGATTGAATTTATTATTATAATCTCAGTGTAAGTTAGAACTGGGACTCTCCCTTATTCCTGAGTTGATCATAGCTTCCAACACATTATGGGCTAAATAAAGAATCAAAAATTGTTCTTTTCCCTTCAGGAAAAGGATCCTTACCATTAGTAGTTTCAATATGTCCTTTCAGGGGCAGTGAAAGTAATTCTGTAATTGGAAAACCATGATTTGGTGGGCCATTGGGCTCTGATTATTCTTTCTCCTTTTCATAGTTCATAGAGCCGGTTTAAGAGGGTGAACTTTAGTAATTTGTTTGATTTATGTATAGTTGAGCAGTGTTATAAGATTATTCAACATGCGTAGTAATATGTAATATTTGGTTTCATAGTTTATGTGGGATGTAGCATGTATGTATATGCATGTAAACTTAATCGATTTATGGACAGTGTATCCTTTAAGTAGTCGTCTCTTGTGGTCAGTTTAAATGGATAAATCAATTCACAACGCAGATTCATAGTAACACTGTACCGTAATTGCATAGTAGATTAGATAGTTATCGATGACAAAGTACAAATTTTATGTACTAGTGCAAAGTCAGTTTGCGTACTATTAATGCGAGTTGTGAATTATTCGCCGCTAGGTTTTTGTTGCTCTGATACTTAGTAAACCGGCCAACACGAAAATGACCCTTCTTTTGCGATTAATGATAAGTAAATATTATTTCTGGCCTATATGAATAAGTATTTAGTTAATTTACATTGTAAATTAACTTTCCTGAAAAGCACAGTCATTTATATGGTCCAGTAATCAAATTATTAATCAGTGGCGGCGATTGGACGTTACAAGTGGGGGGTCAAGATATGATCTGAATATGTGTATATCAATGTTAGTGTTCCTGGTTGTTTCTAACACTTTGTTTGACTAAAGGTTGTATAACTAATAGGATACTATCTTTTCCAGTTAAAATACAGTATATCGTGTTTCATATTTAATTAAGTAAATTGACAAGAGCAAGGGACATAGGTACTAACCCTTGATTCCTTGCTCATGAACATCTTAAAATTCTGTCTGGAAAATTGTGTGATCAGATTATTTAATAACATATTTGTAAAACAAATAAATAGAAAGGATATTATTAATCATACTAATGAATGATGAGGCTTGTTTTGTAGAAGTTATATTGAAACTGGGGATTAATGAACAACTTACATTTTTAATTCTACATTTGTCATTAAATGTATGCAATTACTATTAGAAAATGAAAGACAGTAAATACTACAAGCATATGCTACGACGCAGTTGTAATAGTAATTCCTTTGAATTGCAATTAAAACGTGATTCCTGTAGTTGTCTTAACTCCACGGGAAGACAAATAACCAATACACACTTACGCAACGACAAATATTATATGGTACCATTTCTATGAACCAGTAATATATGAAAAAAACTTTACATTTCCAAATGAAACTATATACATTAACGATTTTAAATTATGACTTTTTAAGGGTAAATTATTGAATTTCAGTCAATCAGCTACAGCATCATCCCTTTTTATCCTAGGATCATGGTTAGTATAGAATAGAACAACTTTTCAAACGGTTCCATTTACGTTTTCCTATCATATTCCTAAGGCGGGAAATTTTGAGGGAAATCTGGATTTTTCAAACTTTGATCCCCTCTGGACTCCCTTTGTTAACGCACAGATCTCAAAATGAACTAAAAAACTACGAAGGGGTGTACTAAATATGTATAAAAAATTTCAAGCTTCTATTTTGAAAACGTGTGGGAAAGTGTGGGACGTGCGTGCGTGCGGGAAAATGTTTACCAATGAGCTAAGAACATTCCCACAATGCCCCAAATGACCCGGATGTAACATAAAATTTTCCTGAGACATCACTATTTATCCTATGATCATTGTTCGTACATCATTCCCTTCAGAATAGAACATACTTTCAAACGGTACCACTCACATGTCTCCATCGTGTACCTGAGGCGGGAAAATCATGAAAAAATGGATTACTTGTATAAAAAATATTCCTTCTTTGTACTTTTCTGCCCCTCTGTACCCCCTTGTTTTAACACAGAGATCTGAAACAAATCTGAAAAATACTAAGGCGTATACTAAATGTGTGTGCAAAATTTCAATCTTCTAGGAGCAAAAGTAAGCTTTGCAAAAAGTAATAAAAAGTCATAATAATTTTTTTTAGTTATGACGTCATCACAGTACGTCTCGACGCAAAAAGGCGTGAAAGCATATGTAACGTGTTCTATAATGCCTCCAGTCTTGAGAAAAA
This sequence comes from Thermobia domestica, assembly GCF_964235325.1. Lineage (NCBI taxonomy): Eukaryota > Metazoa > Arthropoda > Insecta > Zygentoma > Lepismatidae > Thermobia > Thermobia domestica. The sequence goes on along the minus strand of NC_137462.1, from coordinate 132,955,971 downwards.
GCGGAAGTAAAAAGCTTTTTTGGTACTTTTTTAAATCGAATAATGAAGATTCTAGCCTATCCCCGAAAAATATATAATTTAAAAGAGTTAAGGGGTCACTTCAAAAAACTGGGGGGGGGCAACTGCCCCCTCTTTCCCCCCCTAATCGCCGCCCATGTTATTAATAATATAAATAGTAAACTTTGCTTTTTTTCTTAACCTGAAGTTTGTCTATATGGCATTTTCTGTTGTCAGGATGCAATTTCAAAATTCTCTCTTCGTCACGTTCAGTGAATGATAGCACTGTTGACACTCTCAGAAAATATAATTGCATGTAGTTAAGAGGATAGCTAATAATATTGAACTTTTATTGCATATAAAATAATTTGAAGCCCTAGAGTGAAATATACTATGATTTGTTTTGAAAGAATCTAACCTCAGTTCATACAAATTCTAGCATGTTGATCGGTATACAAAAGTTTATGCTGTGTCTTGGTGATTTAGTATATATATATATATATATATATATATATATATATATATATATATATACAGGGTGTTTCAGATAAAACATCCAGTGCTTATAAATCCGAAACGGCTGAGAATAAAAAGATGAAACAAAAACTAAGATAGGAAAATGTCATAGGGCGCATCACATGGTGTTGTTGTGGTGACCCCCAGGGCTCTCCTTCAAGGGGGCCCAGGGGCCAACTTCAAATTTTCAAATAAGAACATGTATTGAATCATACCTCATTCAATAGTACTTGAAAAACGAAACAACTTTTGTAGGAAACAATTTTCGATTTGGGCCACCGTTTTTAAATGGCCGCAAAAAGTGGGCCCTATATCAGATAAAACGTCAAGTGCTTATAAATCCGAAATGGCTGAGAATAAAAAGATGAAACAAAAACTGAGATAGGAAAATGTCATAGGGCACATCACATGGTGTTGTTGTGGAGACCCCAGGGCCCTCTTTCAAGGGGGCCCAGGGGCCAACTCCAAATTTTCAAATGGGAACACTATTGAATCATACCTTATTCAATAGTACTTGAAAAACGAAACAACTTTTGTAGGAAACAATTTTCGATTTGCTCCACCGTTTTCAAAATGGCCGCAAAATTGGGTCCTGTATCAGATAAAACGTCCAGTGCTTATAGGCCTAAAGCAAAAACGGCTGAGAATAGAAAGATGAAGCAAAAACTGAGATAGGAACAATGATAAAGCATATCAAGTTGTGTTGTTGTGGTGACCCTCAGGAAACTCCTTGAAGGGGGCCCAGGTGCCAACTTCAAACTGATACAGGATTTTTTGAAACGGTGCCCCAAATCGAAAATTGTTTCATACAAAAGTTGTTTCGTATTTTAAGGACTATTGAATGAGATATGATTCAATACATGTTCCTATTTGAAAATTTGAAGTTGGCCCCTGGGCCCTCTGGAAGGAGGGCCCTGGGGGTCACCACAACAACACCATGTGATGCGCCCTATGACATTTTTCTATCTCAGTTTTTGTTTCGTCTTTTTATTCTCAGCTGTTTCGGAGTTATAAGCACTGGACGTTTTATCTGAAACACCCTGTATATATATATATATATATATATATATATATATATATATATATATATATATATATATATATATATATATATATATATATATATATATATATATATATATGTGTGTGTGTGTGTGTGTGTGTGTGTGTGTGTGTGTGTGACTGATTGGAACAGTTGTGGGCGTAACTGTAGAGTATAGGTTGTCTGAAAATAAATCTACGTTATTAAGAAATGAATAAATATATAAAGGAGTAATAATAGTAATGATATATATATGATAGTAAGTGTGAGTAAATAATAGGGCGCCCGTGCATATATGTGCCCAGTTGTGAATTTTGTTACAAGGTATTGATTATATATTTGTATAATAATAATAAACATTAGTGCATTGATCATTATTTGTGTGAGGAGAGTGTGTCATGTAAAAATGATGCGTGGTATTTTCACTTTGTGGCTTGACATTTGATAGTAAATATACATACTAACTGATCATCCGGCCTGACGATACGAATAATGGTCATATAGTAAACGATTCCAGACGTTTTTCAGTTAATCACAGAACAAAATAACCGTTTGCAGAATAGACACCACTTAACAAATACACGTTACGTTTACATTTGCGATACTACTCTGCAACTTTGAATTTTTTTCCACGTCACATGATTAAGCTAAGTTCACTACTGTCGGCAGAGGTGACGAAGTGGATAGGATCAAACAATATAGAAAATTTATTACAGTAGAATCTCATTATTCCGTATCAAGGTGCCGATTCTCCGCCTCCAAATATTTTCATTTTCCTTAGTTTTAAAGTAGGTAGCAATTAAAATTGAACAACACCTCAAGGTTGGCGCACTTGCTAATGTGGGAGCTACTAGTAAGATTTGGCAGATAACTTACTAGTAAAAAAATTCTTTTATTTAATTTTTCTTTTTGTTACTTTTTGGTAAATCCTAGCTAGAATTTTCTTTATTTTATCGACTTTATTCTAGTTTTCATACTTTACTCAGAACTCTTCTCAGTTTCTCAGGGGTCGGATAATTTTTTATAGAAATTCTAAATTAGAGACCACACTGACTTCCCGGTAGTGCGGGAGTATCCAAGGTTTCGGCAGGACAGAGCGCGAAGTGAGATTTCCATAAAGCCACTGTCTTTTTGGTAATCTCGCTCAGGGCACGGACTAGCTAGTGGACCTGGAGATATTTATCTTAGGCTTCATATTTAGTAGGCCATCTTTTTCGGCATATGAAAGTATATTTGGCTGTGGATTTTCATATGTCTAAATTCGGCCACTTATCTTTGTAGTTTTAGTGTTCTAGCTTATTCCTTTCGAGCCGCTTTTGCTTTCTCTTCTATATCTATTCCTCTATTGTCCTATCTATTCTTCTGCTTTATCTATTCTTCTTCAACATTTTTAAAAATTTTCAACCTTCCCCCCGTTTTGAACTTGACGTATGTCAACCTTTCAACATATATCGTCTGAACTTGATTTACCAACCGAGATGTCGCGAGACACGATTCATGGAGGTATTCGTTAATGTAGAATATTGAGGAAGCATTTTCCATCATATTTCGACCTACTGCAATAGTGAGCGATGGTTCGTACACAACAAAATTTTTTTTCTCATTATTCGTTCGGAATTTCCCTACGGATTATCAGTCATTTTTACTTTTGTTTCAATTGGTAACCAGAGACGTAAATGTTGTAGTTGTTTTAAGCCCAAAAGTAGTGTTAACGTTTTAGAAACATATATTTATACATACTCTGTATTTAGATGCCTGCCATGCGAATTGTCTACCAGTTTACATAAAATGCTTGAGAATATTAATTTTATCATCATGTGCAGTCAGTTAGGTAAATTTGCGATATATTCGGATTCTGTTATGTGAAATGTTGCAACCTAAAAATGTAATTTTTCGGGGTTATTTTTTGAAAGTTTAAATGATTATTCAGTATATATATATATATATATATATATATATATATATATATATATATATATATATATATATATATATATATATATATATATATATATATATATATATATATATATATATTGAGACATAAATATGTGTGGAATATAAATATGATATTGAAGTAAAATGTATAATGGTGAATTGAATAAATAAATATATGTAAAGGGTCTTGGTACCTTACTCCGAACCGTCCTTGGTTGCTATAGTTCCGAGATATCCAACAAATATAAAATGTGAATGTTAGAAGATACTGTTGCATGTTAGATTTCTCTTCAATCTCTGTAATAATATTAAGTAACTTATGTAACAGTTAACATCGTCTGTAATACACTAACGGCATGTAGCATGGGATTAACGCAGGTCATCGTAACCCTAATGTATCCTTATATTTACCCTCAATTTAGTAAAGAATAATCCTTCTGTAAAACTGCATTTCGATTCCTTTCCTTCCATACGAATCCTCAAAATTGATCAGTGTTTTCCACCCCAGTAGTCGTGTTCTCAATACAAACGAAAATCCTTCTGGACTGAGAAAATTCACGTTTCTTTCTACATTGTGTGAATCTAACGTTAAATGTGTGCACCTGGTAGTATAAGGTGATATTAACTGAAAGATCGTCAATGAATGGAATAGTAAGTGAATGACAGAATAAGTAACATTAGTCAGCGTGATATCAGTGACAAGACTTTGATCTCTTAACTCCAGAAATGGGAGAAATATATCGATAAATACTTCTACGGCCAGAATATGTGTCAGTTACAATGAGTAAACATAATCTCATGTATGTATGTAAAGATGAAATAAAGTTGAATGTATGGACACCAGAAAGGGTGCTTTAATAATACGTATGATAATACAGCTCGTCTGAAAGTACGAGAGAGGACACTTGTAATTACTTTCAAAATGTTCATAAGTGAGATAAAGACTCATTTCTAACCCTCATTTTCAAGTTTGTTTTTTCTTTCCTTTTCTTTTTCTTTTTGCTTTCACTCATCATATTGTATGCTATATTTATTCACGGATTTATGTCATATTTCCCAAGTTAAATAAAATATATTTTTCTTCTTTCCTTTTTTTATATGTCCATTAATATATAAATATATGTATGTGTGTATACTATTACTATTGTTCAATCTCGGGTGTGGATTGAGGTATTTATATGCATGTTTATAGCATGTTTATAAAATTCTGTGTTTTAATTTGTTAATAGATGTAATAAATCTTCATCAAATTGTAGTTAGATGGTTTCTTTAAACTATTTTCACCCATGTCTATACGCTGTCCTGTATGTATGTGAGTGTGTGTGTGAATGAATGATAAATTTAGTTTTAAGTGGTAGCATTTAATATTGATACTACGATAGTGTTCATAATAAGTAGGTAATAGCATACTGTATGTATTAGTGTATGACGGAGGTCATGAAAGATAACTAATTCTAAAGTAGTCTAAATCGGCTTTGGGAGAAAAGCCAAAATAACAGGGTGAGCCTGAAAAATAATGGCCCTTTCAGGAATCTCAAAACTTCTATTTGTGAAAATTAAGTACGTCACTTTGACTTTTTTCTTGGATGATTCAGATGTATGTTCGATGTCCATTATGAATATTCAAATACTGGATACAGGTTATTTAACATTTCAAAGCAATAGACAAACAATTAAATTAAAACTTCTCGTCACCCGGGCTGGGTTAGAGCAACTCCCACTTTTGCAGTTGCCTGGATCCAGGTTGGGATACTATGAAGGAACACGTGTCTCTTCGAAATCACTTTAGTATTAGTATTCAAGTAATAACCTCGAATATGAATCACCTTTTAATAACTATTCAATATTCCTTTACCATATTTCCATAATTATCCAGTAATCCTTTATCTCTAGTTCCTTCTTCCTTTCTCCTTTTCCTCTTCCTCTTTTCCTCGTTTTTCCTACCTTCTTCTATTCTTTCTCACTCTTTCTTTTCCTCTTTCTAATAAAACTGAAGAGGGGTCATGACTGGAAGTAGTTGCTGTAGACACAGTCATTAAATCCTTTTGATGTTTCTCTTCGGGAGTCCGATATGAATTAGTTAATCCTAAACCATACATATGAAACAAGAATTTCCAAAATTTATTCATTTTTTGGAAATTCATTTTTTGGAATACTTAATTCCGGCCTGGTAGTATCTACAACTTACGTGCTAAGGATCCGGGTTCGATTCCCACTCGAGTTATTATTTTTTTGTTTTCTGCTTTAACCAATAAAGCAGCCATTTGTAACTACAAGTTAAATATTAGTTCACCATATGTTTATAATGCCTAAAACAATAGAAATGTTCAAATCATTTGTAAAACCTTTCAATGTTCCATGATAACTAGCAACAAAATTTAAGCTATTCCGTAAATATATTGATACTCCGAGTTATATTATGGTTACCACAGTCATCGTGTAAAAAATATTCTTGACGCTTCGTGTTTATATCTGTGGACAGTGTGTGAATTACAATGGGGATGATCGGGAAATCCCCTTTGGTAATATTGGATGTATGCAATAACCACGAACGTTATTTCGGACTTCGCTTGAGCGGGACACCATCGACATAAGACTTTCACGTTTTGTACTAGTATGTTAGTAGACAATCGTTTAAGGCTCTTCACTGCATCGAAATTAAACTACCGCTAATTTTAAAGTTTTTCTGTAATATCTTCAAAACAAATAAAAGTATTCGAAAAGCAGAAACGTAGTGACCTAGACAACACGATTTTGGATAACTCATTTATCAGCTTTCAATTAGCAACTGTAAATAGATTTCACATTTTTTTGTGGGTTCTGTAAATAGTGGCATACCAAAAACAGATAGGTGAATTGGGGTAAAGGTATCACATGCAAAATCGTATTGTTTAGTTCACTACGTTTCTGCTTCTCCAATATTTTTTATTTGTTTTGAAGATATTGCAAAAAAAACTCGGTGTAGTGACGACCCTTAAAGGATATGTATTTTTCAAACTCTTAAAGGAGTCATTGCCCTTCATTCTCCCCCTAAATGATGCCCTTGGCAACAACTCTCATAGTTTCCCGTGCTATTGTCGTCTGAAGTACAATACATTCCCCGTCGCAAAAGTTTGGTTACTTCGCACACTATCTGTGGCTTCTGTTGGACGCTTGTCACGTACTAAAAAAAGATAAAAGTTGAGTCAAGCTGGAATTGAAATCGGGACACTTTGCACGTGAGTCGTAGATGCACCTCACTCTGCCTTGCCGTCACGTAATAGTTTTACTCATCGTATCATATACACGGCGAGTCGGAAACTTTAAGACGCTTATTCTACACTATTTCTGGCTTTTGCGTTCCCCCAGTTTGTAATATTAACACTTTAAATGTGCATTACTACCTCGCGAAACATGGACACGAAGTTCATTTACCAAAGTCTGTTTTCCCCTTGCAGACTTCAATAGTTGGATAAGCGATGACAAAAGTTTGTAGTTACAAATCAGGATTATTTCGATTAACTAGTAATTATATTTTAGATAATAGGCACATTTGGGGAGGATATTTCGTTTACACCAACCTAATATTAGAATTACGAGTTTTGTAGATAAGATTTTTTTTTCAAAGAATGAGATTGGCTAGAGAATGGTGACCTATGCTGCTGTTTTATAACACGAAACAGAATAAAAACTATCTAATTGGTGACTACCAGATAAGAAGACACTTTTATAAAATCGAATCACAGAGTTCGTGGTTAAATACTCGTTGTGAACCCTCCCAACTTTGCTAAGGAAAATCGACTTCGATTTCTGGTTGTAACTTACATTATACAGAACACTCTATAACCTTAAAACCTTACATCCCGTACATAAACAGTACTGGGAAGAAAGGTAAAGAAAAGATAACGAAATAACCACTGAAGTTAAGGGAATCGAATTTAAAAATAGGCTTCAGGAAAGGACAGAAAAAAAGATAAAGTTTGCTTTTCCTGGGATCTGTACATAAATCTTGCTGCTTTGAAGATAATACATTAAGATATTCGATATCTATTAGGTGACCTATGAAAACATTCATAATTTTTGAAAGAATGAGAAGTGATGATTTTAGTTTGACCAGAGGAGGATTTTTGACCTCAAGACATATCTCCGATCGTACTTAACAGAGTTGCTTAAGATAGAAATGAAGATATCCATGAAATAACACATTACTTCGTCTTGAGCATCATCAAATTCTCAGTGACGTTTTAACAATTGCTTTCTGAGAACAATAATAGATAATGTAATATCCTAATGGTGTCAGCAACCTTATGGGGCATTTACACTTAGTCAATTTAGTCGCACGACTAAATCGACTCGCTGCATTTGCCACTAAATCGAAGCAACTAGGCCGAATCAGATTGATGGATGTGTTCAATTATTTCAACCACAGAAACTAGAACGTCCTTTAATTCAGTTGCCAGTCGATTAGTCGCCTTCGATCAACAAGCGATTAAGTTGAAGTCCCGTTTACACGGTTTACACGGACGAATTGAAAGTGACGTCAATTCAACTGAATCGAACGCAAATCGACTAAGTGTAAACGCCCCATTAGTGTGCTAATTCAGTAATATTTTGGGGTTTAATGTTTAGTACTTCTTCCGAAAATTTCCACAAACACCATCAAGAAGACCAAGTTAGTAACCATGAGGGATAGAGAATGTAAACGTGTGTGAAACAATTCTTCTATTTCAATTCAAGAAACTTACATTAAAAAGTTTGGTATATGGAGTTTTGAAAACGATTGTCAACTTACAGTTCATGTAGAAAAGAAAACCATTTCCGTCAAAAGCGTTTTTTGAAGCAATTATTGGTGAATCTTTTTTTTTTTTCAATACATTCGTTACAAATTTTACCGTAAGCCATTTCGGTCAATGTTTATGTATCACTTTATAACACTTATTAAGTTTCCTAATGGGGTTATCTTGCACTACAATGATCTTAAGTTTGATTTCATGCATAGTAGTCAAAGCCTGAAACATTGGAAAAAGTTTTACTAGCCCGCTATGTGCGTAATATATAACAGTTTATTTATTTATTTATTGCTGCCTATTACAGGAGTTTATCCCAGTTACAACAGGCTTACAAAATTAATATTATATCTACAAATGAACAATAGAAGAAAAATAAAAATAGAAGAAAAATAAATAAAAGATTCACAAGAAAACATCAGAACATATAATGGCAAAATGCTAAATGCATAGGGAGAGAGCAAGAAGTGAATAAAATACCAGAAATGGAAGCAGTTGGACAACAGTTTACATCTGATGTATTTAGAGATAATCAGGATTGAATTAATGCACTAAACGCGCACCACATTCAACAAATTGCCATGGATTTATAGGTTGAAATGAAATGAAATCTTTACGTCCCACGAGTATGGCGGTTAGACTAAAGGAGACGGTGATAATGAGAAATAAATGAAATGGTGGCATGAAGAAATTTGGAGAATCCCGAGAAAACCAACGCACGCGATGTTTGTTCACCACAAAGCTTACTTGGTGCGAGCTGGGATCGATGCCGGGACCCATGTACTACAGGTGAACGCTCTATCACTGAGTCACCGCTGCCCGGATCTATAGGTTGATTATCATATACAGGGTAATTATAAAGTCTTATCATTCCTGTAACCTATAACAAGGCATAAAATTGGAAATTTGTGTATAGAAGAACAATTAAACCTGCGAACTCAAATGTACAGTTTGTTAATAAGGAAAATTAATTTCTGAAAACTATTAATTGTTTATGTAAATTTGAAACTAAAGTTCACTAACGTTAGTTTCTTATTACAATACCATCTACTTTATTTTCATTAAAAAAAATATTCATTTCATGTTCCTGAAAGCTCTTAGTTGTTTAAGTAAATTTGAAAGTAAAGTTCACTAACGTTAGTTTCTTATTACAGCACCATCTATGTTTTTATATAAAAAAAAATTCACCTCATGTGGGCTAGGTGGACCACCTTCCACTTGGTAAATGTAAAATACTCTTTTTTTCACCATGTGTCTAGTCCATAACCTATTTTCTTTAAATGTTATTTCTGTATCTTATTTAAACACTGAAGCTTACAAGATCTAGTGTTAATAGTATTATTAATTTCGTCATTTCTTGAATGATATCATATATCACTTCAATAGAAATAGTGTAGCTATGACTTGAAAGCAGCGCGGACATATTCGATCCCCATTCAAGTAGCACATATTGGCTTGGTGCTTCTAGGAGCAATCCAACCAACACTTTGTTAGTGTAATAAGTATTCCAATACAGATGTAAATTTAATAAATGGCATATAACTCTCTTCATATGTTTAAGTCTGTATAGTCTGTACAGGCCGGTAGCTAGCCCAAAAATGTAGGGGGAGGCGATAGAAGTTAGGGGGCTGATCGAACCATAGTATAGTTCATTTGTAAGCCTACCGTGAAAATTCTAGGGGACCAGTAAAAATTTAGGAGGTGCCCGCTCCACTCTAAACCCCCGTGGATACGGGTCTAAGTCTGTATTAACTACCACACATAACATTTTAAGAACAGAATTATATGGCAAAACGTCCTGTTTAATAGGTTAATTTCTATGTTTTGGGAACTGTACTGTTGTCAATTCGTGTCTTATCAGGCATGTTCAGTCCTTCGTTTGTCGAGTATTTCTTTGTTGCCGTAAACGTCACTAGTAATATCCTTCGGACATTACTAACAAGTAAGGGGTCCAAATGGATGAATCGAGTTGCGGAACGAGACATAGTATGCCTGATAGAGGATGTGAAAATATGTGTATGTGCAAAGTTATAGCGGCTGAGTGCCATAAGAAACGGAGGGGGAAGGGGGTCAAAGTTGGTGGGAGAAGGGCTATGTTGTTATAGAAATACATCAAATAAACTGTTGAATCGTAAAAATAGTGAAAGACAGACAATACAAATGGTGGTAGTTTCACATATTAGCAAAAGAAGAACTGGCAGAGTAGATCGCGAACTTCCGCCGCCATCTTGAAATCTTCCATTTTGAAATCTGTGATATTTTTTTAAATAAAAGATAGTCATGTGATACATCAATTAGGGCCAGAATGCTCTTTTAAAAAGTCAATTATGAACTTCAGTGATCGTTATCTGTACATATTTTGCAGTTTTAGGATCATCTTTATACACAGTAAAAAATGATTGTGTTAATTCAACTCAATTTTAACACAGGGCAGTAGTTCCAGCGTGACTACCACTATGCGGTGTTAGTTCAACACATAACCCGCGGTGTTGGCGTTTAACACAGGGAGTGTGTTACGTCTTTAACACACAACCGGTGTTGAGCGTTAATGAACCACAAAATTACTCCCCCAAAATATGTTAAATCGCCTATGTGCGTAATGTGTTTACATTATGCTGAGTCTAAAAAAAACATTTTAACAAGTAAAAAAAATGTACTCCAGTGGCGGGGAGAGGGGGACGAACAACCAACATTTCAATTACTAGCCGCGTGCTCTTCCGACTTGGCCACGGAGACGATGAAGAAAATGTCGCTTGCAGAGCGATAAATTTTTTAGGCCTTTTGAGCCGCTCGGGATAAGATAAAATCTGCTCGCCATGTAGACCTAATTTTATAACAAAATGACGACTCTCTATTTACTTTATTTTATAGTTCTTCCATATTCACTTTCAAAATATCGGCGCCAGTTGCCATCTAATAAAGTTGATGCTTTTGTTGCTTCTAGTACACAATCGCTTAGAAAAAGAAGCAATAAATGCATCAAATGTGGGAGGTGAATTTAGAACACCTAAATGGCACATGCCTAGCACATCTTGTGCTGTTAGGGTTTCTTCAGAAACATTATGTAAAACAATTGAAAACACATCGCGCGGATTGCATTTTGAAATTTTGCGTATACCTGGATTTGTTTAAGTATTTCTTTCTACTGTGTTTGTCAGTAGATTCAATTCATAAGCCTTTATAATTATGTCCAACATATTTGGCAATCACGCAGAAAATAACACCGAAAATTCTACACTTGTGTTAATTTAACACACAGGCTGTGTGTCATTTCATCTACCGGCATTTGACACACAACTCCAAATGGAGAGTGAGTTGTTCTAACCACTTGTTTGTGTTATATTTTAACACAATCGTGTTAACACATAGGCATGTCGTTGAAATAACACAACTATTTTTTACAGTGTAGTTATTTAAGAAACAGATACACGTATGTTGAAAGTTTGGATTATCACGAAAACACATGTAGACCTAAGTTAAATATATCTACAAGCCAAGAAAACTAAGAGTGAAACTTCATATCCAAGTTGTATATTATTACATTATTATTTATGACTACTTCAAACTTGCTCCATGTAGTGCAGAAGCGAACTGTTCCGGTATGGAAGAAAAGTTTCCTCCTCTCTTTTCTCACAAAGTCGCCATTTCCAGCATGTATTGCGATGGTATCAAAAGGGATAAATCAGGTCATAATTCATCAGCAGTTAGTGATATGACAAAACGGAGAGCAGCATTGCATTCCTGATCAAAACACAGTCTTAACGCATGCGCGGCATGACTACCTTCCCATTTAAAAAATAACATAGATTCCAAAGTGGTAGATTTCAAGATGGTGGCGGAGGTTCGTGATCTACTCTCACCATTGTTTTTTCACCAATATGTGAAACTACCATCTTTTGCATTGTCTATCTTTCACTATTTTTACTATTTAACAGTTTATTTCATATATTTTTATAACATAGCATTTCCTTCTCTCACAAAATTTGACCCCTTCCCCCTCCGTTTCTTATAACACTCAGCCGCTATAATTTTGCACGTACACATATTTTCACATCCTCTACCAGGAGCGCTATTTCTCATCCAACTCGATTCATCCATTTAAATCCTTTACTTATAAGAGAGATCTGTATGTTTTGGGGAAACCAAGAAATACGCACTAAAATTATATTGATTTTTCCCCTCGTTCATCTGTCGGCAACACATTACTTTGGAAAGCATCTTACACTGAGATTTTGTATAAAATATAAGTAAGGCCCTCATTATAAAATAAACTGTAGGCATACTAAACACTTATTTCCCCAGATAAGAGTGATTCAAGTTGAAATCAACTAGAATATCACTAAAATAAACACTTTAACATCCTTTTATCAAAATAGCCTTGAGAATTTTCTTGACACCTTCCAGCATATCCGTTTTCTTTTTATATTGAAAACTGATAATATCCAAGAAAGAAAACATATATGAAAATTGTTAAAATTATACTATTTAAGATTCATAAAACACTTTTAAATTATAGTGGTTCTGTACCTTTGTGGTTGAGAAAGTCTATTGGAAAGACGATTAATCAAATGAGAATTGTACACTAATATACTCACTCAAGGTTCACAAGGTATTAAAGATGCCACCGTAATATCGAAAGGGACATCTAGTTCTGTGGAATAACGGGCTTTCAAGCATAATTCCTTTAAGTTTCTCAAGGGAAATTCTACAATAGAGATCAGAATAAGAGATAAGCTCAAATGCAAAATACAATAGCACTCCTCGATGATATAATTGCTACGCGCGGCTTGAGTACGTTGGATCCTGGGTTCCATTGCCGCGAGGAAAAACACGAACTAATGAAGGTAGTTCGAATCCCACTTTAAACGGAGGCTCACGCCTGATATATGTCTGGTGCTGAAACGAGTACCCTAAACTTGAAAACACAACCTAACAAGTAATATACATATGTTTTCCCCAGATACATACATACATACATACAAATAAACCAATAAGTTAGAATGTTATATTTGATCAATACAGGGGTGTATACCTACTTTTGGGCCACCCTGTATATATATGGAACGTTTACACTGTCTGGAAATGATCTTTTAGGTTTTGAAGCGAGCTTCAGATTGAGATCTTAAAAATGAAATATTTCCAAAAAGTTCACTTGATCCTCGTGTGCCTTGAACACGCTAGATGACACATGTTTATTCGCTACATATCTGCTGGCAATATCAGACACGTTAGTTCAAACCATACCATTTATTTTATTACCATCATTTAAATTCAACAGAACTTTATTCCACTTTACGTCCTCGTTGGGCGTGGGAAAACAGGTAAAAGAAATTTTACCAGACAGCTTTGTATCTCGCTACAACAATAGTAATTTCTTTCCTATTTTATGCCTCTGCGTTTCCATCAAACAGTTCCATGATATTTTCCTTTTTTAGCAAACTACTCTTATCTGTTTAGTATCTTTGAGGTTTTAGTAAGAAGTCGACGATTAAACTTGCGTTTGAGACTATCTTGTATACAACAGGCTCTTTTCTCAGTATCTCACTTCCAAGAGACCTGGATAGTGGGATTACCGATATAAAACTCAGAACTGTTTAATTAAAATTCTTTCACTGATTGAATATGTTACAGCAAAGTATATAAGAATAATAGCAAACACAACAGGTGCGAGGGAGAAATTATTTTATTTTAGCACAAAAGTACAAAAGGAATGTTATTTTTTAAATTTTAAAAAAATAATGATATTCTTGATATCCGGCTAAAATCAAAGAGACTAGTCCTGTTTCCGTTTCGATTCCTGGTCTTTTGGATTCCTAATTATTCATCAAATCCTCCCTCTTTATGATCATGGTGGATGTAGATAGGAACAGGGTAGGACTTCTTCACGTAAACGTAAGCTGGCTTTGGCACTGGAACAATGTAAGGCTTGGGGACTTCTACAGGAACTGGATGAGGAACTGGGTAAGGAATTTTCTTCTCGATCTCGACAGGAACTTTCTTCTCTACAACTACTTTATAGGGTTTTGGTACCGGAACAGGGTAGTGCTTAACAACTGGAACCGGTACGTGATGTGTCACTGGAACTGGATAGTGTTTGGTGACTTCGTAAGGTACGTGATGTGGAACCTCTACTGGAACGTGTTTCACGATTTTCTGAACGTGATATTCCTTATGTTGATGATGCCCTGAACCTCCAGATCCTCCAAAGCCGCCAACTCCTCCTTCACTTCCTGAACCAAATCCTCCTTCAAAACTGAATCCACCGCCTTCTGAACCATATCCAAAATGTTCGATTCCTCTCTTTTGAGGACTCCTTTCTTCGTAGCTTTCGTCTACGTCTTCATCACTCTCCTCTTCTTCAGCAAAGGTTGCAGAGACGCAGAGAACGAACAGAGTTAAGTGAAACTGAAAGAAATGAAAAATGGAGCAAATAATTATCTAAACAGTTTTATAAACACCATATTTATATATAGTCTTATTTATATATAGTATTATTATATGTAAATGAATATACAAAGTGTTATACATAAACGAACATGCCTATGTCGATAATAATGATAGAAGTACTATAATAGCGCTCAGTGGCGGATCTTTTGATTAGTATAAGTTTCCCAATTGCGGCAGAAAGTCGTCTTTTATTGATTTACCCACACTGTTCCCTACATATAGAACACGAAGCAAATCTTTATTAAAAATGTTTTGTAAAAATTGTGTTTATTTTATGAATTTTAAAAACTCTATTTAGAAGCAGTGGGACATTTTAGACGATATTTTACAATTAGAACATTATAATATTTACCGTACGTAAACGTTTGGACTTAAAAATACGGAATTTGGTACTGTGGCATCTCTCGCTTAGCATAATAGAAAGGATTTGTCATTCATTTTACGAATTCAATATAAAGTACTCACAGAAAGGGGCGCAAAATATTGTCTTAGTTTACACAAAAGGATCAAGCGAAATAGAAAATACTATGAAACAATTTGTCTTTTCTTAGAGTTATTGGTAATAACAACTTTGAAAATAATATATTTGTTGATTGAGAAATTAGAATGGAGGTCATTTCTAGTTAAGTATATTTTAAAACACACTATAACACATTAGTTGAGTGTGTTTCATTGGTTTCGTAAAATTATTGCCTAAATATAAAATGCTGTTTCTCTTTAAATCTTTAATCTATAAAATTAACTACTCCTTTTGAAACATGTTGACTCAGTATCACAGCGCTCACCTCACGTGCGAGGGCTTCTACGTTTGATCCCAAGCCATATGGTTTGTACCCTAACAGCACAAGATGTCTAGGCATGTACCATTTAGGTGTCCGAACTACTTTTAGGTATTCGACACTTGGCACATACGATATTCATGTGCTAAGTATGTACTTCAGCTTCTTACAGTTTAAGGTACTTGTTAAACCTAAATGATATTTGCAACTGTGTACCACAAATATAGCATTTATATACCTGGCTCAGTTTCGCACTCTAACAGTCATTTGTTTTTATGTCGTCACTTGGGACATATATCTGTCATGTTCTAGGTACGTCTTTTAGGTACATATTGTTTCAGATACCCTAACAGTACAAGATGTGGCAAGTATGCGCCATTTAGGTGTTCTAAATTCATCTTTCACATTTGATGCATTTGTTGCTTCTTTTTGTGTGATTGTGTACTAGAAGCAACAAACGTATCACCTTTATTAGATGGCAACTATCGCCTTTCATTTGAAAGTGAATATGAAAAAAATTAAATAAACACTCGTCGTTTTGTTATAAAATTACGTGTCGAGCAGATTTTATCTGATCCCAAACGGTTATCGTCGAATATACGCAGTTAAAGGAGCACCCTGATTAGCCAAATTCAAAATACCTCAACAATTTATCTCTCTACAAGCGACAGTCTCTTCATCGCCTCCGTGGCCAAGTCTAAAGAGCACGTGGCTAGTAATCAGAAGGTTGGTGGTTACTGCCCACCCTGGGGGATACTTTTCATTACTTGATTAAAGTGTTTTTAGACTTACCTTATTGTAAACACATTACACATATAGGCAATTTAACATATTTTGGGGGAGTAATTTTGTGGTTCATTGACGCTTACGGCATGGGAATCATACCTAGAACATCATAAGCACGTTTCCCAGGTACATGTCAGGCATGTGCCTAAGGGTGGGCATAGACTGTGACTATCACTTGCCATCCATGTAATTTCTCTCTCAGAGGTACATAAGGCACATACTGGACACATTCCTATGTACCTGAGGCAACATGATAGGCATATGCCTGCTATGTAATTGTGCTATTCGGGTAGTGGACAACACTATATCCACGAGTTTTCTCGAGGTTCCTTCCAAGTTCTCATTTTATCTTTTATTACATAATCATTCGTTTTCAGCAAACATCTGTCTCGTTAATCTTGGAGTATTACATTTAAATTTTCATTTTCTTTTAAGTTATATTTTTCCGCGCTAAATCCGAAAACAATTGTCTCTGTTTATAAATACAAAGCTCACACTGAATTATGTATAGAAAAAATATCAAAATTAAACGATATTTCCTCTAACATATTATATAAATTTATCTACATTACTATATTTTCTGGTGCTTCAAGTTACAATGATTTTAAAAATAACATCTGCCAATATATTTGGCAAAATTCGATGTAATTTTACTGAAACATTTTACAGTATACTTAGATGAATAACGTCAGAACCGGATTTGGGTTTGATGAAGTCCTAAGATAATGACATTTTATATTACCAACTGTTCCCTGGCAGTGACAAATCATTCCTTCTTTGAGTGTTGAATATATGCTGCCTGGTAACTGAATGAGTAACAAGAATCAGTAAACTAGTGACATTTTAGAGAGCAGGCTAGCAAGGGAACCTCATTAATTATATCGCACGAGCCTGTACAATACTGAACACTGTTGCTGTATGAAGGTTTTAATATTTTTTTTAAATCTTTGTACATTTTGAAAATATACAACCAATTTTATTTCCTTTAAAATGTTTTGGAAGTCTTGAAGAGAGTGGGGACTTAAGCTGTAGCTTGTTTAGCTTCTACGTGAATCCGACACTGAATAGTATATACAATACTATGTGGGTAGAGTGTGTTCACCATTCGTACTAGTAGTTGCACTATAACAACATCACTGTGATATACAGTGATTCATTGTAACTCTACTAAATAAGCGTAAATTTTAAGGCGTTGTTTGAAATTACATCGAATCACTGTTAAATATATTGCAGGAAAAGTATCATTAAACTAAGTATTAGGAACAGAAATGCAAATGACATTCAATGAGTTGATTTGAGTAGATTTTGAGTTTAACGTCCTTTCCAACAGCGAGGCTATATGAGACGTGAACCTACTGATTAGTGTGGAATCCGAAGCACACAAGCTCCTGCTGAGAATCGAACCCAGGTCTTCTACGCCAAAGACGCGCACGCTAACTGCTTAACTACGGATGAATTCAAATGACATTTAAATAATAATAATTGATAACCGATAATAATCTTCATCGACCACTCTTTATTTTAATATCGGCCCTATTATTTTAGTTTATGATCATGATTATTTATGGAAACACTACAGTTTGTTTTCTTACAGTAAAATTTTTGCGTCAAATAGTAATGTTGTTTCCCACAAGAATAAATCCTGTAACAAGGAAGAAAGTTTTGGATTGATTAATCGATTAATCAGGATTTAATGTTTTTTTCTTCTACATCGAGATTATACGAGATAAGGGTTACTGGTAAAATGGGATTAAAAACACTACTTGACGAAAATATAAACTTAATATTTGTTCATTTTTGTTTATAACAGTGATGCCCAAATTGCGGTACTTATAATTATTATCCGCAAATTATTATAAGTATATATTATTTCTTTCTCTCTTGAACTTCGTGTGTAACAAGGAGAATATAACGTAACTTGCCACGTAAAGACTTGACTCTGAAAATTTTTTCAATGAATTTTTGATTCTCTATTTCTTCTGCAAGTTATGGCAGTCTGTATCAAGTTATTTATTTTTTTATAAAAAAAGAAAGAAATGCAGATTGCATGTAGTTACTTTTAAATGTTTATAACTTTGGGTCTAATTGCCTTAGGCACATTAATTAAGAAGAAAATACGCAGAATAGAATAAAGATTCAGAAAATATGTTATTTATGACTATTCGGTGAATTGTTGCCTCAGGGGAAGATTTGAACTGACCACCAAGCATGGTTCTTGTTTTGTCCTGACACACATTGCATTAAATTTTTGCTATTACTCTTCTCATCAAAATATGTATTTCTGTGTTGACTCTCCTAATAACTAATGTTGACTCTCCTAATACGTGTGCTTCAGTATATTCTCCAGCTGAATCCACCTATTCTTCTTGCATATTAATGCAATGTAATAATCTTTTGACATTAAGATCAATTGATAGCAAGCAAATTCTTAAAATGAAGTTATTGTATACCACATAAATTGTTAACAAAATATTTCACTTAAAAGCAAAAAAGAAAGGAAAATAAAAGTAAAAAAGGAAAGGCACAAATTCTTTCATCTCCTACTGACAGCTTCAATGGAGTTTCCCTTGCTTAACGAAATGTTTGACTTTCTATTTTTCATATTGATTTATACTTGACGCTTTGTCTTAATTTAATGTATTGTGGGACTGTTACACATAGCAAATACATTAGTGTTGTTTGGATTGTTTTCTGGCCAATGAACGTTGGCTCGAAATATGAAAGTTTTACATCAAAATAAAATAAAGTATATTTTATGAAGTATATGTGGACAAATATATATCTGGTCTCCTAAAACAATTTGATTCTACTTCAGGCTAACTAGGTGGCTCAGTGGTAGAATCCTTACCTCTCATGCGTGGGGTGGCTAGTTCGATCCCGGCCAAGTAAGTTTAGGTAGAGAACATCGTGCCCGTTGGTTTTCTCAGCGCACTCCCGTTTCCTTCAACATTCTCATTCTATCAACTATATCATCATTCATTTTCCTTAATCATCCATCGCCCTTAGCATGAAGAGCATAATAGTGGGACTTTAAACTGAAATATTTCATTTTCTTTTAATTCGATTTCAACCAACTCTTTGTTTACAGGTAGTAGAAAGCTTAGAAAAGTGACCATTATTATCAAAGTTTATTGAAGTACATGTAACCAATGGTGTTATTCAGCCGGTTCGTCTGAATTAGTCGTTAAATTTTTAGCAGGTTTCTGGAACCGATCTCTAGATCTAGTACCTACGATAAAAATAGTAATGCTTATCTAATATTAATACTATTTGAGAATCTAGTATATTGTACCTTTTCATTTCTAATGAGATAATTAAGACATGATATAGTTGATGTATGACACTTCAATTTTTTACCCCACTTCAATCAATGCAAATCTAATTATCCCATATGCAGATGCAGTTATTTTCTGTAAATTTGTGATTAATTCCCTGGTAAAAAAAAAAAAAAAAAACGTCTATTATACGTTGCACGGAAGCAAGCGAACATTGGATATCTTATTGTCAGCTCACTGTCATCATCTAGTTTAGGATGATCTTAATTCTTAATTCTTTTCCTATCTCAACACTTCATTAGTTTTATCAACAAAGTGTCAATATAAGCATTTTGCATGCTTGATGTTACTCACTGTTACTAGTATCGTTGGGTTAAATAATAATATAAGATGTCCATAATAATATAATAATATACTAATAATACTAATATTAATATATTGGTCAAATAAATAGTTATTATATGATTTGAATGACACCACTGTACATATATCGTCTATCGTTAAGAGAAATAGCTCGATCATTTTTTTCCTTATATTGGAAAGTAAGTAATTCATGTAGTTTCATTGTGTATATGATTTGAATATACCATAATTGCGGCCAGCGACAATTGCAATTATGTGGAAACAACGACAATTGCAATTATTTTCTTTTGAAGCTCATTTAAAAAGTACGAGTTGTGATAATTGCGACCACGTTGTTAATCATCTCATAAGTTTTGTTCAAATGTAGAATTAACATTTTATTTCGAGGTTAAAAACTAGCCGAAGACTGCTGAGTGAGAAAATTACTTCGCTAAGAGGATTACAACAGGATGAAACCGAAGGACTAAATCTGAGTTTTGAAGCTGCTAATCGGTGGGCAATTGGATGGCAGTATTTGTTAATCCTCGATTAGAAAACGCGATGATTCTCGACTCAATGGTATTTCACCCCCTTGGATTTAACAGGTGTATACTGTATATGCTTGTAAAGTGAAGCATTAATGTTTTTTTTATTTTTATTTTTGTCTTGGTTTAATACAATATTTTCTCTGTAGTACTCTGGAACTCAAATTCACGACGTTATTTGAATATAATTTTGCTAATGGAAAAGTCGTATATTTACAGGAAGTAAGTGTGAATCTGTTACCAGAAATTAATTTACAATACATACACTCTAGTACTTACATTGTATATTTCTTATATGCTTTCTGCTACATAACACTGCATATTTCTCATATGCACTCTGCAATTTAACTCTGCATGTTTCTCATATGCACTCTGCACGTAATGCTGTATATTTCTCATACACACACTGTCACTAAATACTGCATATTTCTCAGATATATTCTGCTACTTAATACTGCATATTTCTCAGATATACTCTGCTATTTTACACTGCATATTTCTCAGATACACACTGCATCTAAACACTACAAATTTCAGAGATACACTCTGCTACTTAACATTGCTTATTTCTCATATACAGTACATAAATAAATAAATAATATTTTTGAGTGAAATTACAATATTTTTCAGTGGAGCCGTGGTGGCTCAGTGTCAGAGCTTTTACCTCTGGTGCATGGGGTCCTGGGTTCGATCCCAGCTCCCGCCAAGCGAATTTTGTGGTGGACAAACACCGTGTGCGTGGGATTTCTTGGGGTTCTCCCGTTTCCTCCCATTTTCCTCATTCCAGCATTTCATTAATATCTCTCATTACCGTCTCCTTTAGCCTAGCTGGCATAACCGTGGGACATAAAACTAAACGATTTCATTTCATTTCGAAGTCTCGAAAAAAAATCGAAAATCCATTATGGATCGCTGAACAAGTATCCTCACCCCTTTTCCTCCCATCTCGGTCAAACATCAAAAAACGTCTTTAATAATTTTTAAGTGAAGACTTTAAATACTAAATTTTGATGTATTTAAACTTATAGGAGTTAGAGATTTGAACATTTTAATTGGAAGGATTAGAACCCACCATTTCATCTCTACCAAATTGAATTTCCATTCTAGTTTTCTTTCCTCTTAGGCCAAATATTTAAAAAAAAGTAAAGCATCGAAACGCGCTTTTAATTATTTTAAGTGGAAAATCCAAGTACGTACCAAGTTTCACATCTCTAGCCTTAAAGGAGTCGTAGATACGGACAAATTATTATAGTAATTGCAAATTCACATTGTAAATAATTACGGTCACATTTACTGACCGATTAAAATCAATGTTGGCTTCCAACCGATTACCCTAAAATTTACGGTATTAGTGTTAAAGTTATGTTAATAGGGCATAAATACGGCCTTTTTATGGTCTATAAACATCAATTTTACAGTAATACCATAAACTTTAGAGTAATCGGTTGGCAGCCAGAATTGACGGTAATCGGTCAGTAAATATAAGCGTAATTATTTACAGCGCACACATTACATCTTCCACATTGAATTCCTCACCCCCCTCCAAAAAAAAAAAATCTTACTGATACCTTACGACCGGTACTATTATATGTACTATACTATTCAATATATATAGTAAGAACTATAGCAACGATTACAATTATAGTAACATCGAATAGCAGTAACGATTACTATGCTATTCGATAAATTGTGTGTACTGTACGCATTTCAAGTTCTTAGCTTAAGTAATTTTACTTAGATGTTGATCAGTATATCACTTACTGATACCTTAATATATATCTTACGTACTATACTATTCGATAAACCATAGTAACGATTACTGTAAATAGTAACGATTACTGTAAATAGTAACGATTACTATACTATTCGATAAATTCTATGTATTATACACATTTCAAGATCCTAACTTAACTAATTTTACTTAGATGTTGATCAGTCAGCCAGGCAGAACTTCTTTTATATAGATTTTTCCAACACACTGTTGACTCCTATAAGACTGGGCTACTAAGATGCTCATATTTGTACGTATCTTAAATGTGAAACAAATTCTAAGTTATAACTAAATAATCAAAACAATAGAAAAATAGCTTAAAATATATTTTATATAAAACGATTATACATACCAGGAACTTCATCTCTTATTGTATAATAAGTTGGAAAAAGGCTGGATATCGTAGAGAAGAGGAGAGCGAAGTGTGTGTTATGAGCTTCAGTTCTGTTCTTTTATATATATGTGTAGCGTTTCTTGCTTCACTTAGCATAACGGTTGGTACTGAGTTCGAACAAAACACTAGAACGCTTTTCATTTCACCTTTCGGTTGTTCAACTGATTGGGGGAGGGGGTGGAGGATGAGGAGGGAAAAGAAGATGGTCAGTATAGTCGTCGTGTTACTTCAAACGAAACAATGAAAAAAGGTAAATACGTTGTTGATTGTATCTCTTGTTCTTTTTCCTCCTTTCATTTTTGTTAATTTCTGTTGCTTATCAGATTTAATTGGTTAAATTAATTAGCGAGGTAATTAACCTTTTTCCTTTCTTTCTTCAAATCCTTCTTCCTTACGTTCACGGATTCATGTCATTTCATAAGCTTGTAATTGACGTTAAAATAGAATAAGGCGTAATATCTACCTCTCAAGTGTTCGTTTTCTTCGATATTATATTATCACTCAACCTGAGTAACTCTCTGCAGCTCCTGTTAGCAAAGCTATATTTTGCAAATAAAGCTTGTATCGTCTAGGCAGAATTTACAATAATTCTTTTAACGAACTGGCACTCAAGAAGTTAATTAGTACAAATATGTTATCTATAATAGTAAGTACTATCATCAATAAAATAGACCAAGACGTAGCTTTCATACATGTGGCAGTACTAGTAACTGGCAACATTAAAAACGGGTAACTTCGCATTTTATGCAAAACTTAGTAAGTAGAATATATAAAGACCTGGCAAAAGTAAACAAAATAGTAAATGGAAATGTCACAAATTTAAAAGGAAAAACGACCATCTTCTGAGCTGCGGCTATTGTTCTTGAAAGCAAGATGACATAATTGGAGTAGATAAATCCAAAACATCTTTCAGCATTTCTACAAAACTCAATAGTTCTGGACACCTTTCATATGGTCAGGAAGTTCTTTGAAGAAGAAGAAAAAAAAAACACTTCCAATAATCTGCATTTCATAGAGAAGACTGTCAGAATTTTAAGTTAGACGTGTTGAAACTGAGGTATATCTGGGATTACGGTGGCTCAGTGGTAGAACGTTCATCTCTGGTGCGTGGGATCCCTGGTTCGTTTCCCGGCGAAGTAAGTTTGTTGTGAACAACATTGTATCCGTGAGATTTCTCAGAGTACCCCCATTTCCTTCCACATTATACCAATTATTTGATCTTTATTTACTTGCTTTAATCACCTGTGGCTTTTTAGGCTAAGAGGCATAATCGTGGGGAGTTAAATGGAAATATTTTATTTCATTTTTCCAACAAAATGTGATAATAATAATAATAATAATAATAATAATAATAATAATAATAATAATAATAATAATAATAATAATAATAATAATAATAGGAAGTGTTTTCGTATAGAGTTCTGAGATCGAGTGACAGTTTAGAATTCTTTCCCGCAGATTACTAACTTTGATATGCCTACTCAAGTGGTTCGTTGTGATGTCTTTGGTGAAACTTCAACTCCAGTTTGAAATTTACCGGGCCGGCAGAATCATTTTGACGTATGATTAGTGTCATGATAAAGACCTAACTACTGCAGGAAACATATGTTAGTCGAACTCTTTAGTATGGACCTAATCACACGTGAGAATGACTCTGCATAAGGCCCACGAAGTTTAAATCCTATGCTAAATTAGACTATATATACACCTTCATTTCTCGGTTTTACGAATTCCATTTAACAGACTCTGGAACGGTGTATATTTATTGTATTATAATGTATACTGTATTACAGCGTATATCTACAGTTTGAAAGTGTACCAAGTATTTTGCTCTGTCATATTCAATATAATGATTGATTCAAAGCACAGTATTCCTGTTTCTTCCCTAAGAGGCTTTCATCCAGATTTTTTTTCCGTGTGTGCAAAATGAGAATGCCAGGAGGCTGCAATGGGACACTACTATTTGCTAAAGAACAATAGTAACATTTAATAGCACTTTTTTAAGTCCTACCTAAGGGGAAAGGGGGAAGCGCTTGTACTGTACAACTTAGGAGAAGAGATAAACGTGCACGGAAGTATGCTTGGAAGAAACACTGTTACATAATTTAATTAGGTATGTTAGCCACCGGACTTAGTGTTGGAATTTACAAATAATCGGAAAATTTCCTACCAATTTTTTCCCCTCTTTACTCATTAAAACAATAGATGAATGTATTAAATCTTTTATGTCTAATAAACTCTTAGCCAAGATTTGAAACTTTAGTTAATAATAATAATAATAATAATAATAATAATAATAATAATAATAATAATAATAATAATAATAATAGGAGGTAATTATCCTAACTATATATAAAACTAAATGTACTGACACGAAGTAGAGGTACTTCAAG
Source organism: Thermobia domestica (assembly GCF_964235325.1). Lineage (NCBI taxonomy): Eukaryota > Metazoa > Arthropoda > Insecta > Zygentoma > Lepismatidae > Thermobia > Thermobia domestica. The sequence goes on along the minus strand of NC_137462.1, from coordinate 132,930,980 downwards.
CTGACGTAGAAACTTGAAATTTGACATGATTCTTCGGGCAACTTTCCGGGACTAACCGACAGTAATGAAGAATTTCCTTATGTTATTTAAATGAGCCTTTTTTTGGACCTATAATCTCATGTTTTAGGTACTTGGAATTAGAATAAAAACTTCTAATTCGGTATGTTTGTACGTTTCCGTTAGCTTTACCTAAGAAAATCAGTAAAAATAAAAATTTCCAACTTTAGAGTTATTTCATAGGGAGCTAAAAAATCTTTCCCATGTTATTTATAAGGAACACCTTTTACACCCGAAAATTATTGGGCATTTCCTGTAAAGCTACAATGATTAAATTTGACATATTTGTAGCTTTTCAGGACTAACCGACAGAAAACTTTCAAAAGTGAATATTTTTAATTTTTAGATGTTCTAAAGGAGAGATAAAGACATTTCCTATATTATTTAAATGGGCCTTTATTGGACCTATAATCTCATATTTTAGGTACATGAAATTGGAATACAAACTTGAAATTCAGTATGCTTGTACGTTTTTGTTAGTGTTACCTCAGAAAAACTAGTAAAAATAAAAATTTCCAAATTAGAGTGGTTTTATGGAGAACTGAAAAATCTTTCCAATGTTATTTACATGGAACACCTTTTACACCCCAAAATGTTTAGGCACTTCCGGCAGGATTAGAATGATGAAATTTGGCATGATTGTAGCCTTCCTGGACTAGCTGACAGGAAAATTGATAAGAGTGACTATTTTTAATTTTAGAGGGTCTAAAGGGGGATCAAGAAATTCCCATGTTATTTAAATGGGCGTTTTCTTGATATACAAAATCTTATCTTTTAGATAGTTGAAATAGGAAGAGAAACTTGAAATTCTGTAGAATTGTGGGTGTTCGTGGACTGTATTATTTTGAACACAAAGTTCGTTGTACAATATACTATTTATTATATTGTAAACACACAACTAAAATCAGGGAATTCGTGTTACTATTCGGTTCAAAATCTCTTGTCGTCGCGAATTCTGTCGAGGAATTTGAAACTTAAAATATACAAAACGATAATCATGCCTGTAGTTCTGTATGGCTGCGAAACATGGTCACTTACTCTGAGGGAAGAACATATACTGAAAGTATTTGAGAACAAGATCCTGAGACGAATATTCAGACCCAAGAGGAACGGGAATGGGGAATGGCGGAAACTTCATAACGAGGAACAACATAATTTATATGGTTTACCCAACATTGTTAGGATCGTCAAGTCTAGGAGGCTTAGATGGGCGGGTCATGTAGCTAGAATGGAAGAAAGTAGAGACGCTTTCAAAGTCTTGACTGGAAGACCGATCGGAAAACGACCATTAGGAAGACCTAGGCGCAGATGGGAGGACAATATTAAGATGGATCTCGCAGAGATTGGAATACGGAGTGGAAGCTGGATGCAGTTGGCTAAGGATAGAAGTCAGTGGAGAGCTTTTGTGAACGCGGCATTGAACCTCCGGGATCCATAGGCCATAGAGCTAGTTAGTTAGTTTAAACACACAACTAAATACACTAATTGCTATGCATAAGCAACTACACAGTATGCAGTCACACACGCCACGTTGACACTTATAAAAAAAGCTATCAATCCTCCAGTGTTGCCAAATACAAAATAAAAGAATAATGAAGTGCGGCCGAACATACCGCCCACCTTGAAATATTATTTTAACATTACATATTATTTTGCACATTACTCTACACTACACATTTTAAATATTATTTTTTTTTAAATGGAAGAGGAGACATTTTTACAATTGGTCGTTTGAAGACACCTTTGCTAGTTTTAATAGTAACAGTTTTAACAATATTATCTACACCAGGATGAACAGCAACTACTCTTGCTAAATTCCAATGTTGAGGAGATGTTTTAATTTTTTTATTAATTCTAAATCATTGACCTTGATATTAGCATGTTTACACCACCATTTTGGCCTTTGTTGCAGCCGAGACAAATATTCTGTTTGCCAACGGTTCCAAAAATGTTGGACTAATCTTTGAGTTAATTGCCAGCGTGACAAATGATTGATTTTTAATTCACACAAATTTGGTTCAGGTATTGCTACTAGTGCATCGTGAATTAAGAAATGACCAGGAGTTAATACCTGATAGTCATTGGGATTAGAAGATAGAGCAGTTAATGGTCTAGAATTTAAACATGCTTCAATCTGACACAAAACTGTATACATTTCTTCAAATGTAAGTATAGTGTTACCAACTACACGTCTCAAATGGTACTTGACAGACTTTACACCAGCTTCCCATATGCTTCTAAAGTGAGGTGAGGATGGTGGATTAAAATGCCAATTTATAGATTGCATACTAAGGTAATTACATACAGACTTTTTTGAATCACCATTGGTTACAAGTTTTAGTAAGGATTTTAATTCTCTGTTTGCACCTATGAAATTTGAACCACAGTTACTGTAAATATCAGTAGGTTTTTCCCTTTTAGCTATAAAACGTTTTAAAGCTGCAATAAATGACTCTGTTGAAGCATCACTTACCAATTTTAAATGGATTGCTTTGACACTGAAACAAATGAAGAGTGCTACGTAACCTTTGAACAATTTTGAATTTCGACTTTTCATATTTTTTAACATTAGTGGACCAGCATAATCTAAACCGCAAGGCAAAAATGGACGAGTTAGTGTTACTGTACCAACAGGAAGTTGACCCATTAATTGAGAGGCTGTTACACTTGACTGTTTGTGACACATTACATAACTTTTTACAATTTTTCTTACAAAGTTACGACCACCAATAATCTAAAACGTTTGTTGCAAAACAGATAAAAGTAACTGTGCACCTGCATGAAGATGCTTTATATGTTCAGATTTTACAAGAAGTTCTGTAATTCTAGCATGTTTTGGAAGTAAGATAGGATATTTGAAATCATATGTTACACTAGCATTTTGCAAGCCACCTCCAACTTTCATGATATTATTTTTATTAAGAAATGGATTTAAACACAATAGTTTGCTATTATAAGGCAAAGGTTTTTTTATACGTAAGTCTTTTATTTTAAGTGGATATTCTGATTCTTGAGCTTGTTTTATTCAATGCATTAATGCATTTGACAACTCCTTTGTAGTTAATGGTTCATTACATTTTAACTTCTGTTTACTTTTACTATTCCTAATAAATTTTTTACACCAAGCAGTAACACGAACTAACTTAGATAATGAAGAAAATTTATCTACTATTGTACAGTTAACCTTAATGTGCATGTTAACAGTTGAAGACTTTTACTCACATTGAACAGGATTTATATTTTTGCAATTAATATTTACAATAGGTAACTGATTCTATCAACCACTTTGGCCCATTTTACCATAGTGAATAAGACTTTAATTGTGACGGATTTAAACCACGAGAACTACAATCATCTGAGTTTTTTTGCTCGATGTGTGCGCCCATTTAATAAAAATTGATTGTTGGATCTTAGATACCCGGTTAGCCACAAATGTTTTCCATTTACTCGGACATGAAGAAAGCCATGCTAACACAATAGTAGAATCTGTGTAACACACAACCTGTTCAAACTTGATTAACATTGCCTTTATGACCGTATTGACTAATCTACATAACAATACTGCAGCACACAATTCTAACCTAGGTATTGATATTTGCTTTATAGGGGCAACTTTGGTCTTTGCAGCAATCAGGTATACTTGCACATTTCCAGATGTATCTATACAAGTACATATGCTACTGCAGCATACGCCTTTTTACTAGCATCTGAGAACCCAATTAGATCATATTTCACAATATTTTTAGAAGAAATATACCTTTTGATCTTAATTTGTTTTAACAATGGCAATTTTTGACAATATACTTCCCACGAGCGAGTAATATCATTTGGAAGTACGTTATTTTAATTTTTAATTTCCATAATGATTGTAGCAACAATTTTGCAACAATGGATACTGGAGATAACCAACCAAGCGGATTATACAATTTTGCAATATCAGATAGTAATATTCGTTTTGTCATTACTGACTTATAAGTGGGAACAACAATAGATAATGAAAATGAATCACTTGATGGATTCCACTGTATATCTAAAGCTTTTATATTTTCATTTTTATTAAAACAAATTAACGACTGAGTTTCTCTTAAGTGAGAAGGTATACTATTTAGCACATTTATGTCGTTAGTAGACCATATTTTTAAATTCGAAACCACCTTTGTGTAATAATGCTGTTAATTCTGAGTACAATACCATTGCCTCACTACTATTAGCTGCACCTGAAACTAAATTATCAACAAAGAAATCATTCATGACTAATTTTGCAGCTCTGGGATAACAATGACCTTCATTTACAACTAACTGTTGCAAACACTTTACAGCCAGATATGGAGCCGAACTGGTTCCATAAGTAACTGTTAACAATCTAAAATTACTAATAGGTTGGTCAACTGTTTTTTTTCACACTATTTTTTGGTAATCAGAATCAGTTTGATCTATCTTAACTTGTCTGTACATTTTTGCTATATCAGCACACAATGCAATTGGATGAGTTTTGAACCTTAATATTAACGGGATAATATTATCTTGTAATTTTGGACCTACCATTAAGTTGTCATTGAGAGATACTTCACTGCTAGTTTTAGCACTACCATCAAATACAACCCGCCATTTAGTGGTAGAACTACTTTCATTTAAGACACAATGATGCGGCAGATAATAAGATTTAGATACAAGCTTATTAAGTTTTACATCAGGAATTTTTTCCATGTAACCTAAGTTTAAGTGCTCCTTCATGAAATTACAATATTGTTTACATAAATCAGGATCTTTTTGTAACTTACGTTCCATCTGGCATAATCGCTTTACTGCTGTGTCCCTTGACACACCTAGAGGTTCAACATTTTCTTTAAAAAGCAATTTTACAATATATTTGCCATCAACACCACGTTTGTAAGTTTCAGCAAAATACTGCTCACATGTTTTGCTCTTCAACGGATAAATGTTGTACAGTTGGCAACTCTTCTACTTCCCACAATCTTTGCAATGTTTTATTGAGATCAACAGAAACAAAATATGACTGAACACTTGATGTGTTATTCGTTAAGTTAATCTGACCACACAATATCCAACCTAACACTGTTTCAATAGCAGACGGAGCTCCATTCGTACCTACGTGTTTCCCACTGAGCAACAATAATGGGAAAACATCAGCACCTAACAACACATCAATAGGTCCGCTTTTATTAAACTGTTGATTTGCTAAGTTTACTTGTTTTACAATTTCCCAATTACCTATATTTTGAATGGTTACTCTGGGTAAATTACTTGTGGTTCTTGGGACTACTATTGCTTTAGTATGAATATTATTATTACTGTACAATGACTGAAAACACAAATCAACTGTTGCATGAGAATTTCCAACGTTAGAACCAGTAACACCTGATATGCTAATTTTATTTTCTCTTTGTTTATGCGTAATTTTTGGACGCAACGTTTAGTTACAAACGATAATTTACTGCCACAGTCGATAAGAGCACGAAACTGTATCAACTTATTTGCATTATTTTTGATATTTATGACAGCGGTGGACAACAAAACCTGACGAATTAGTTTTTGATTTATAGAATGAGAACAATTTACATTATTTACTTTATTCTTCTTTTCAAAATGCAATAAAATATGATGTTTTTTGTTGCAAGTGTGGCAACCCTGCTTCACATTACACTTATTTACGGAACAATTTAAGGTCAAACAATTCAAACAAAGCGAATTCTTTTTCACAAAACTATGCCTATCATTTACTGACATATTTATGAACTTTTGACACTTATATAGCTTGTGGTTATTTTTACACATGATACACGACACAATTGGACTTGAATGATGCACTAACGTGTTGCCTTTTTTGTTTGTTTTTAAAGCAGACGTGTCTGCCGGTGACCTTGCACTCACTGCAGCTAACGCTTTGGCACGTTGTAATATGAACTCTTTCAGCTGATCGAAAGTTGGTTGTTCGTTTTTCTTTAATGAAAGCTCCCATTGTTTTCTGGTGTTCTTATTTAGCTTCTCACCCACATGGTAAATTAAGATCACATCCCAATGTTCCACTGGGAGGCCCAAGGATTTAAGTTTACACACACACTGAACACTATTGTCAACCAATCTTCGTAACTCACCTGATGACTCATTCTTCACAGCTGTTTGAGTAATGAACTTGCTCAAAATATGATTTGCTAGCTCCCTCACATCTTCATATCTTGATTTAAGTAACTTCCATGCTACTTTATAGTTATCATCAGATATGGAAATAGACTGCAACAATACAGCAGGCTCCCCTGATACAGCTGTCTTCAAATACTGCAACTTTTGAGCATTTTCTAACCGATTGTTATTATGAACAGCAGCAACAAATAAATCACGAAACGATAGCCAATCCTGCACTCTACCACAAAATGTAGGAAGTTCTAAGTCTGGCAACTTCACATCTGTACACTGTTTATTAGATGTATTTACCTGTTCAGTATTAGGTGACTGCATATTGTACAAAATTTCTAAGACAGAGTCCAACTTATTTTGCACTACATTAAATTCTCCGTCATATTTTGCAAACTCACTTTCACCACCCACAGAAATGAACTTTGTAATGAACTCTGTGCAATTGCCATGTAATTGCGTAGCACGTTCAATGTATAGCTTAATACTGAAGTTAGGCTTGTCTTTATTCTCGTTCACTTTATGTGTTAACCTAGTCACTTCACGTTTTAGGACAGTTTTCTTACCTATGAGCTCTTCCATTGTTATAATTTTGCACCACTTTGACAATGCACTACAAAATGAAGATACTGCGCCACAAGTTTGCAAACCACACACATCACATGCACAACTGGAACAAAATCCGGCCCGGAGGACCAATTTAATGTTCGTGGACTGTATTATTTTGAACACAAAGTTTGTTGTACAATATACTATTTATTATATTGTAAACACACAACTAAATACACTAATTGCTATGCATAAGCAACTACACAGTATGCAGTCACACGCGCCACGTTGACACTTATAAAAAAAACTATCAATCCTCCAGTGTTGCCAAATACAAAATAAAAAAATAATAAAGTGCGGCCGAACAGTGGGCTTAGGCTGAAACATAAGAGTTGCGAATCCGTAGGCCGAGCAAATATGAAGATCTGGAGGCGAAGCCCCACCTAGCCAAAGGCTAGTTTTAATATAGAATATTTTGACTCAGTGACTGAGAGTAGAATTCTTTCCATAGAACGTTGGTGAGTGGTTAGTGTCGTTTTAATTTTAGGTTGTAGTTCACTTGGTTAAATCCTACATTAAACTGTATTTATAAATCTTCTGACAGCCATAATCCTTATTGGACTAGGTATGCAAAAATTTCAAATTTGAAGCGAAACGATCCACCTTTGATTATTCATTGAATTTTTTTAGTGCATAAATTGTTTTCGCGAACGAACACGACATGTAAATAGATGAATTTGGCATATCAACAAAAATGCTAATGGATTAGCAAAATTGTATTCGCAGAACAAAACGAAAAGGTCTTCGTCCTATTTCTAATGCTCAAATTTCTATTTTCCATTGTTTACAATGAGAATTCGTGCGTCAAATGCCATTTCAAGGTTAAGTTTAATGGCATCCTTTTTTCGGTGATTATTCCTTAATGGTGTGCCTCATTAGGGCATGCAATGAGCCTTACGACACTCAACGCGCACTCTTGAATCCGCATGTCAAATTCGGTGAAGACCGGTTCAGACATCTCGGACGAGTGTCCAAACAAAGGAACGCCTAAATCGAGTATAGCGAAGCTTGTGTTTGCAGAAACGAAAAGGGCTTCACCCTATTTCTAATGCTGAAAATTCTATTTTCCATTGTTTACAATGACAATTCCCAATTCAAATGCTATTTGAAAGTTAAGTCTATGGCCATCCCGTTTCTCGGTGATTATTTCTCAATAATATGTTCAATCGGGACATGTGACCCTGTAGGACACTCAGCGGGCTCTCTACAATCATAATATCAGATTTGATGAAGAATGATTCAGGGATCACTGAGAAGAATCTGGATAAGCGAACACCTAAGTTGAATAAAGAAGAGCTTTGCTCCAATAATTAAGCTTCAATGCTAAAGGTGAAATCAAAATAAAGAAATGAGATTGGTTGGGGTTGAGCGTTCATTTATCAACACCGAGACTATCTGAGACGTGGACCTATAGTTTCAGGTGAAATTACGAACCACCGTAAGGTATTCAAGTGTCAATTGTCTCCCACTGTAAATTGAACTTTCGATCTGGTATCCCAAAGAGAGGCCCACTAGATCAGCGAGGAGTACTATATATATACGAGGATCATTCAATAAGTAAAGAGACAAAGTCTATATTTTTAACACTAATCTTTTTTTGTTTGTTTGTTTGTTTCAGGGGTGTTAGCTGCCAACCTTGGGATATGCTCTGATCTGCTGTTTCGTAATTTTATGTCAACATAACTTCAAAGATATCAATTCATCATGGCAAGTCCTCTAGAAGATTGCACCTTAGAAGAACAGCGCTCAGTCATTAGGTTTTTAGTCGCAGAAGGTGTAAAACCAAGTGAAATTTTTTCTCGAATGTTGAGACAGTACGGTAACAGTTGTATGAACCGTGCGAATGTGTACAAGTGGGTTGATCGGTTTAAAAGTGGCCGAACAAGTGTAGGTGATGAACCCCGATGTGGGCGTCCAGTGGAAGTTTCTGGTTCTTCGTTGGAATCGAGGATTGACGGACTTATTCGTGATAACAGAAGAATTACTGTTGAAATGATAGCTGAGGAAGTTCAAGTAAGTGTTGGAACTGTTCACAATGTCACCACTCAAAGACGCCCTACGTGGAAAAAGATTTGCTAACAATGAGGAAGTTAAGGCAGGGGGGCAAAGGTGGCTTCGGGGTAAATCGAAAGATTTCTTCGCCAAGGGAATTAGGAAGCTGCAAGAAAGATGGGACAAATGCATAACTGTAAAGGGTGATTATATTGAGAAACAGCCTTAGTTTTGAAAGATTGAAATAAATCTTTATTGAGCTATAGCAATCTGTCTCTTTACTTATTGAATGCCCCTCGTATATATATATATATATATATATATATATATATATATATATATATATATATATATATATATATATATATATTTACATCTGCTTATGCTTGTGACATCAAATATGATACGAAGCTTTCTGGCATCCAGTGGAAAGCTTGGAGTATATTAATATTTGTTTGCATATATTGTTATTGTAGACTGTTCCCATAATGACCATCGACTTCGATTTTATAAAATTTGAGAGAGAAATTTAACTTTTTATTTTGTGGTCAATTTGAAGGCATTTTATTACACTGTCATTAAGAAACCCATATACATCATCTTACGAATCAATCATTATGGAAGAATTGCATATGTAGGTTGCAGCAGTGGTACCAATCTTTGAAAGTTTCATTAACAACTATTCTTTTTTTCTTTTTTTAATTGATGTTCTGAGTAATTGCGCGTTCTGTGTAAAGGTGCAATAAGATTCTCTCTCTCTTTCTGTTTCCAGCTACCGGCATAGGCATATGGGAACTACCAGATATACTTTCGCGTGTACATAAGTTAGTGTGTGTGTGTGGCGGGGTCGGGAGTATGAATTATTTATTACGATCACTTAGTGGAACTTACCGCAACATTCCGCACGATAACTTTTGAACGAATGCGAATTTTTTAATTCTGTTTTTTGAAATAGATAAATAGAGTAATTATCTCGAGGAAGTTTGTTAACGAAGATTATTTAGTCAACAGAAAGTGGTGCAAATGAGCCATTTCCGGTTTCAACGTTGATCACTGTAGAGCACATACTGTAATAGATAGCGACAAACGGTTTTCGGCAATGGATTAAACGTTTCAAGGACAACTCCCATATTCATTCTCAACACTATAGTAAAACCGGAAGTGGTATAAATGAGTCAATTCCGGTTTTATTATTGATAACTATAGAGCAAAAACGGTAAAAGATAGCAAGAAGCAATTTTCGGCAATCGATAAAGCGTCTCAAGGATAACTTTCATTTTCATCATTAACATCCTAGTAAAAGCGGAAGCAGTAGAAATTAACTATAATTTCCGACTTCAAATTAATCTACATAGGGAGATAGGAAGAAGCTGTTTTGGGAAATCAGTTTAGCGTTATGGGAATAAGTATCGTTTCCTCTCTTAAACTTCTAAATAAACCAGGAGTGGCAAAACCCAACTACTTCCGGTTTTAGTGTTGATCACAATAGATTAGAAACCGTAATAAATAGCGAGAAACGGTTTTCAGTAATCAATATATTAAGTGTTCCAAGAATTTTCTAATTCGACTTTAATTTTTCTACTCAAACCGGAAGTGACAGAAACCAATCACTTCCAGTCTAAGCATTGATTGTTATAGAATATATAGCGAAAAGGGAATAGAATGGAAAATTTATTAAGTGCCCAAGAGTGTATTCCATCTTGACAGTAATCACTCTACTCAACTAGGAAGTGAAAAAAAAATATACTACAACTTCTGATTTCCAAATCAATTGAGAAAATATTACGTAAATCTTTACTGTTTTTACTATTAGGATTACGTAGTGAAACTTGTAACATCATAATGTTTGTACATACGTCCGTCCGTTACTCCGTACGATGACATTTGGACGGATGCGAATTTTAAAATTGTTTTTGCAATAGAAAGATACAATGATTATTTTGAGGGAGTTCTTTAATAGAGAAGATTCACCAACCGGAAGTGGTAGAAATATGTCATTTCCGGTTTTAATGTTGATCATTATATAACAAAAACGGTAATAGATAGGGAAAAGCGGTTCTTGGCAATCGATCACACGTTTCATAGCCAACTCTCATCTTCATTCTTAATAGTCTAATAAAACCGGAAGAGGTACGAATGAGCCATCGAGAATGGACAATCGAAAAAGCGTTTCAAGATTAATCTACTTCACCCTTAGCACTCTAGTAAAACATGAACTGGTACAAATGAACCATTTCCGGTTTTAACGTTGATCACTATAGAGAGAAAAGGGTAATAGATAGTAAGAGGCAGTTTTCGGCAATCGATAAATAGTTTCAAGAATAACCTTCTTCTTCATAATTAACACCTTAGTGAAAAAGATGTGGCAGAAATTACCTATAACTTCCGGTTTCAATTTAATCTATATAGTGCAAAAATTATAAGTTATAGAAACTGTTTTTGGGAACTAATTTAGCGTTGTAGGAACAGGTATAATCTCTATTAAACTTCTAATCGAACCGGAAGTAGCAAAACCCAACTACTTCCGGTTTTAGTGTTGATTGCTATAGATTAGAAACTAACTAGCGATAAGCTGTTTTCTGTAATCAATTAAGTGTCCTAAGAATATGTTCTATCTCGACTCTAATCTTTCTACTAAAACTTGAAGTGGTAGAAATCAATCGCTTCCGGTTATAACATTGAGCGTTATAGAATGGATAGCGAGAAGGCTTTTTTTGGTAATTCATTAAATGCTCCAAGAGTATATTCCATCCCGGCAGTGATCCCTTTACTCAAATCGGAAGTGAACTAAATATACTAGAGCTTCTGGTTCCCAAACCACTACACAAAATATAACATGATCCTCTTTAAGATTTTATTATTATTAGGATCACGTAGTGGAACTTGTAATATCGTAATGTTAGTACGTACGTACATACAATACATACGTCCGTTACTTCGAAAGATAACATTTGAAAGGATGCGAATTTTCTATTATTATTATTAATTTCAATAAGTAGATAGTGTGATTTTCTCGAGAGAGTTCATTAATAGAGGTGATTCGACAAACAAAATGGTAGAAATGATTTATTTCAGGTTTTAACGTTGATCAATAAAAAACAAAAACGATAATGGATAGCGAAAAGCGGTTCTGGGCAATCGATTATACGTTTCAAGGGAATCTCTATTCTTATTCTTAACATTCTAGTAGAACTGGAAATGGTAGAAATGAGCTATTTCCGGTTTTAACACTCATTACTATAGAGCAAAAACGATAATAGATAACGAGAAGATGTTTCTGGCAATCAATTAAACTTTTCAAGGATAACCTTCTTCACATTTAACAAGCTAGTAAATTCTGAAAGTAACAGAATTGAGCCATTTCCTGTTTCAACGTTGATCACTATAGAGCGAAAACGATAATATATAGTAACAAGCAGTTTTCGGCAATCTATAAAGCGTTTCAGGAGTAACTTTCAACTTTGTACTTAACACCCTAGTAAAAAGGAAGTGTAGAAATCACCTATAACTTCCGGTTTCAATTTAATTTACATAGAGCATAAACTATAAGATATAGGGAGAAGCAGTTTTATGGAATCAATTTAACGTTGTGGAACAGGTAAGTTATTATCTCTCTTAAACTCCAAACCGGAAGTAGCAAAATCCAACTACTTCCGGTTTTAGTGTTGATCGCAATAGATTAGAAAAGATAACAGATAAGGAGAAGCGGTTTTCTATAATCATTTAGTGTCCCAAGAATATGTTCTATCTCGACTCTAACCTTTATACTAAAAGCAGAAGTGGCATATATCAATCACTTCCGGTTATAGATTGGAGAGCTAGAAGGGATTTTATGTAATTCATTAAGTACCGCAAGAGTGTATTCCATCTCGACAGTAATCTCTGTATTAATACCAGAACTGAAAGAAATACGATACAAATTCCGGTATCCATATTAATTGAGAACATATTACATAAAATCCTCTTTACGGTTTTTACTAGAGTTTATTTTTAAATTTAATACTAGCCGGATGTTCACTAAATTTTGTGAGCTACTAGCCCATTCCCTAAGGAATAAGTACTGGCATATTCTGTGGTCAAACACGGCCAAGAACGGTGGACGCGGGTTGCATTTCATACCTTATTTCTCGATAACTACTTAATTAGCCAGCAGCATTTTCTTGATAACTATTGGCTGAATCGGAACAAAATTCGGTGGTGGGCAGCCCTCAACCTAATTAAGATCTCTACATTTGCTGGTCGAGTTTGGCCAAGTTTTGGGCTTGATTTGCGCGTGGTAATTTATTTCTCGGTAAACTCTTGTCAGATCCAATCTGAAGGATTTGCCATTACAGAAAGCCGCTCGTAACTATTTATCGATTTTGCTTTATAGTGTTCAACGTAAAACCGGAAATGCTTTATTTCTACCACTTTCGGTTGGTAACGAAAGGAGATGAAAAATATTCTTGAAACGCTTAATCGATTGCCGAAAACCGTTTTTGTTTTATAGTGGTCAACGTTAAAACTTGGAAAAGGTTGATTTCTACCACTTTCGGTTTATGGATCACTTCAATTAACTAGCTCCTCCGAAATAATTACTCTACCCATAGTTTGCAAAAAAAAAATAAATAAATAAATAAATAAATAAATAAATAAAATAAAATAAAAATTTGCTTTTTTCAAGAGCTATAGTGCGCAGTAACTTAGTCGCAGCAGCTATCGTTGTCTATTATTATTATTATTATTATTATTATTATTATTATTATTATTATTATTATTATTATTATTATTATTATTATTATTATTATTATTATTATTATTATTGAGTATTCTACCTGCTGGCAGGTACTGGGACTAATGGGAGATGTAAGTGTGACTGTGTGTTTTCTTAGGTTCTGGTCTGGAAATTCTTCTTTCACCTTTCTCGGTCTTCAGCTTCCTCTTTTTATTCCCAATATTTGATACCATTTTTCAAATCATCGACCAACTCCATTCTTCTTCTTACTATTCCTTTCTTACCTTTCATCTCTTACTTTCAACTTTTCTCTTCCTCAGTGGGTTGAGAAAAGCTAATACGTTTTAATCTTGTTCCTTATAATTATTACCAGACTGCAGTTTCCTCTATCTATTTTTGAATACTATTTTTAAGAAATTGAATTATTATTATTATTATTATTATTATTATTATTATTATTATTATTATTATTATTATTATTATTATTATTATTATTATTATTATTATTATTATTATTATTATTATTATTATTATTATCGCGTCTATGTTCTGTTATTCTTTTAACTGTTAGAGGAAAGGTTCATTTTTTCTACAGTCTCACTTTATCTATAATGCTACTTCGGTATTATACTTAATGTTTAGTTAACTCAAGAAAAAGCGGATCTAGTTGTGTGAATCCTCCATTTCATGTTAGCCTTCGGTGATCATTTCAGTACTGTTCAGCGAGGTAATTTAACAGAAGTACAATGTTCTTATAGAGTATTCGTTGTAGTGTTATAAGGTAGGAAATGATACAAGACGCTGTGTTTTCTAAATTAAAGTTTTGGGATCTTCTAGGGCAATTGTTCCAACATTTTTAACAAGCGCCCACATTCTTAAACCCTACACACTTCACGCCTACATCATTCGCGATGTCTTTGACCGTTTCTGCAATTTTATTTGCAGCATTGTATTCTCAAATCATCAGTAATAGCAACAAAAATAATAACAATAATAATAACCTATACTGTATATATAGGACAGCATAAGTGAGTTACTCATTATCGACCAAGCCATAATGCTATAATTAGCAAGAATACTTTTTTTGACGAAAGCAAGGGATAAAGAAGGATTTTTGGAAATATGTATCCTTAGAGGCGTAAATAGATAGTGTATCTTGCTAATCCCTGAGGTAAGGAAGATAAAACTAGGCATATAAACTAACCATTAAAAATAACTGAACATGTTTCTTACAGTTTCTGAAAATTCCGCATCTAAACAAGAAAGGAGTAATTCGTATAACATTAATTTTTCAACTGTATTTTATTTCATTTATTTTAGAAAATGATAAATGTCATCATCATAGGTATTCTGCCTTTATTGGCAGGTCACTTGCCGCAGCTGAGAAGCTTCCATGCTCCACGATCCTCCGCTAACCTCTTCGTCTTCGCGTATGATCCTTCTGTTTTTATATAATCCATTAATTGTAGTCTCCTTCGCCCCCTCCCTCTCTTTCCCGCCACAATACCCTCTAGAACGTCCCTCATGATACAATCTCTTCTTAGGCAATGTCCCAACCAGTTTCTCTTCCTCTTCGTAATAATATCTAAAAGTGTTCTTTTCTCACCCACCATTTCTAACACTCTCTCATTCGTTTTCCGCTCTACCCAACTAATTCTTTCCATTCTTCTCCACACCCACATTTCGACGGCTTCCAGTCGATTTTCGTCACGTTTACGTAATGTCCACGTTTCCGCCCCAAACAGTAGAACACTCCACACGAAGTATTTTATGAGTCTTTTTCTCAACTCTTTATTCAAGTTCCCACAAAACAGACTTTTCTTCCTCCTAAAGGCTTCTTTCGCCATTCCTATCCTTGCTTTTATTTCACGTTCGCACTTCATGTCATTACTAAGAATACTACCCAGGTATCGAAAACTATTCACTTGCTCTATTTTCTCCCCTCCTACTTTTATATTTGACACAGACCCCTTCGTTCCAATCACCATGGCTTTTGTCTTTCTAGCATTTATTTTCATCCCATATTCTTCAAATCCCTTTCTCATTTTTTCTAACATTTTATTGATTTTATTTTCAGATTCTACAACAAGCGCCATATCGTCTGCAAATCTTATGCATTTAATCATTCTACCTCCTACCGAAATGCCATCATCATCATGTAAACTCTTTTTCACTATCTCTTCTAGATAGACATTAAATAGTGTTGACAAGAGGCAGCATCTTTGTCAAACTCCCCTTCCAATTGCACTCTCTTCCGTCAGTTCTTCCCCTATCCTAACACTTACTTGTTGGTTCATGTATAAGTTTCTTGTTAGTCTTCTATCTTTCCATTCCAACCCTATCTTCGTTAGAACTCCCAACAACAATTCCCAATTCACGCGGTCAAAAGCCTTTTCTAGATCAATAAATATAACATACACCTCTTTCCCTTTTTCTATAAATCTTTCACCGATCGCCCTTAATAATCCAATTGCATCTCTTGTGCCCTGCCTCTTCTGAACCCGAACTGCTCCACCTCAACTTCTTTATTCGTTCTTTCATATAACCTTCTGTTCAGTATTCGGAGCAGAATTTTAGCTGCATGAGATATGAGACTAATAGTTCTATAATCCTCACATCTCTTTGGGTTCGATTTCTTAGCCATCGGTATCATGATCGTTTTCAGAAAGTCTTTTGGCCATTCTCCTGTTTCATATATTTCATTGCATAATCCGAACAATTCTTTCTTTCCCTTGTCTTCTATATTTTTAATGAATTCGATTGGTATGTTATCTATTCCAGTTGCCTTTCCATTTCTAATCTCGGATATAGCCTTTTCAAACTCATCCCTAAGAATACTAAATCCTTTATCATCCTCGCCTACTTCATTTTCTACTTCAGCATTTAGGCTACACGGTCTATTCCTACTCTCATATAAGTCTTCAACTTATTCTTTCCACCTTCCTATGACCTCATTTCTCTCGCTGACTACCTCCCCATTCTTATTTTCTACTGCCATCATAATACCCTCTTGATAAATGTAAGAATTCTTTATATTGGAGACGTGAAATTTCAAAATTAAACTCAATTAGAAACGAACCAATACATATTTAGGTTTTCCGAAAATTCTGTCCTAAGATGAGAATGGAGGATAGTGTCTACCTATTAAAATTTCTGCATTTGCTTACGTTTGAGGTGTGAAATTTGGCTTTGATTTCTTAACTATAAATAATTGAACGTATGTTTCCGGAAATTCCCCTCTTAAAGATGGAGAAAAGAGACGATTTCTATAATAATAACATTTACCACTATTTATTCAGAAAATATCATGAAATGTGAAATTCGTTTAAATTCGTAATGTGAAATTTCGTAAACCAACTCTGAACTAAAAGGAATGGAATACGTATTTCAGAGTTTTCAAAATTCTCCTTTTAAGCAGAAGGAGGGAGGAATTAATTTACTTATTTCTCGACATTCAAATCGGCGTTTGCTGTCTCATCATCATAAAATGTTCGAGGAGAATTACTGAACATATTTAGAACTACTCTAGAGTATGGTTTCATCATATCGTTTTCACTGAAATGCGTATCCTAAGGGGAGGGGTCAAGGTCTAAAATATTTGCTAAAAATACAGTATCTTTCAAATCTCTCATGTATGAAGATGAAATTTAATATAAAAACCAAGTAGACACGCAACCCAGCGTTCTAGGAAATTCCACTTCCGTCTCATCTGATGAAAAATGATTGAGAATTTTAGAACATAGTTAGCACTTGGCTGAAGCCATTTCTTAACCATGTCAGTTTCATTAAAATTCGTATCCTAAGAGGGTTGAGGAGTTAATATATACGGCGAAAATTAAATATCTTCCAAGCCAAGGAGATGAAACTAGGTATATAACTTTTTACTTAACGAGGTCATTATGTGGACATGCCCCAGCATTTTCGAAAATTCTGCTTCCAAAAGAGGTTACAGTGTGTCAAAGTGTTTGAAACGTCTGAAATGAATTTTTAAACATATTTAGCATGTGGGACATTTCTATTTTATCAACTCACTTCGAAATAAAAGAATCGTAAAAGCAAAAGAGAATTTAGATTTCTTGCAAAGAATAAATACTGCATCGTATAAAACACATTTTTGAACATGGTCGAGCTAGGGGTTTTATTTCACTTTTGTTCAAACAAGTTACGTAATGGGGAAAGAGTGATCAAATATAACTTTCAAATATTTCCCATAAACCTATTCTACCCGTACGAAGAACGGGTTTGCATATAATAATAGTAAATAATAATAGCCATATTCTCACAAATTTATATTTATTTCCAGCAAGATTCCTGCATAGCATTGTAGTGCAGTGGAATATTATATTTTACCAGTTTTGTCAATGAAACCACAGTTCTTACAGAATAGTTATTTCGTGTTTAAATATTTCATTTAATGTTTTTTACAACATTCGTAATATTTGTAATTTTAAATTCAGTTCTGTCAGAGACTCGCACCCATAGATTAGGAGCCACTGCTCTAAGGACTACCTAGAAACTTTGAATTTACACCTACATAGGATTTGTGACGTGGGGTGCCAGTAAGAAAAATTTTTGAAAATTCACGAAAAGAGGAGGAATTGTGGTGAGAGTTATTTTAATAAGATACCCTCATCTCCGAAACGTATAGGACTGTGAACTTAAAATTTGGTATTTGGATTTCTAATTTAAAATAATTTAACACATGTTTCACCATTTCTTTTATATCTTAGTAATAAAGGAGAAAGAAAAGGTGAGAATAGGAATTATTACTCATATAATAGCATATCGGTGTCTCAGAATCTCTGAAAGTTACAAACATGAAATTTGGCTTTAGGACTTCTCATTTAAAACAAAATCACTTAAAGACAGTAAACAGGACCACCCAATATTTTTCAATTAAAATTGAAACCAGAAGTTGTAGTAGATATCTACCGCTTAGTGTTATTTACAAGTGATTATAGTGGAGATGGAATATATTCTACGGGCGCTTAATCGAATGCAAAAACCGTGCCTATCTATTGCCGTTTGTCATATAGTCTTGTTCAAGAAAACTTTGCCATTCATCTCTCTTTGAAAAGGCCTGTGGTCTTACCTATAGTTAGAATTAAATCAAATAAATGTGAATTTTGCTTGGTCGATTAAGAAGTTTATTTAGAGCCACAGCATTGTAATTTCCTTTTGCGGTTGCAAGAATATCATCTTTCATAGCAGGGTGAGTGGTCAAGATTTCTTGAACAAGATTGTACAACGATGAACGACGTCGGAAGTGGTTGATTTCTAATAATTATGTTTGATTACAGGGTAAAAGAAGAGATGGTATTTTAAGAACGCTAACTCATTAAAAAAAAAAAAAAAACTCTTCTCGCTGTCTCTTATAGGTCATGTTCTATGTATATTACATTGAACCTGGAAGTCATACTGGATTACCAGGGTGTCTATCGGTCACGAAAAGGATTAAAGAAAGTCACGAAATCAGAAAATGGTCATGAAAGTCAAGAAATTTTGCTTTTGGTTCAGGATTTATTTTATCTGTACAAATATAAGTACATAGCCTACTTGTAAATGTTGTTCTATAAAGTGTCAAAATTCACCACCAAAAACGCATATAGTTTTAGACGCTACCAAATCACAAGTAAAGCACGCTTCTATCACGTGCGTGAAAATTGGCCCAAGTCGCACTAAAATTCGCTTTTGAGAATGTTACTAAATTTAATGGTTTGTTAAAGAAAAGGTCATGAAATTTCATTTTGGAATTTTAGTAGACATCCTGTCATTTCTGATTTTATTAGAGTGTTATGAAAAGACAAAATGTATTCTTGGGATGCTCCGTCGATTGTCGAAAACAGCTTCTCGCTATCTATTACAGCTTTTGCTCCACAGTAATGAAAAGTAAACCGAAAATTGTTGATTTCTACCGCTTCTAGTTTTATCAAAGTGTTAAGGATAGAAATGAAAGGTGTTCTTGGAATCTTTTAGTCGATTTCCCAAAACTGCTTCTCTCTATATATTACAGTTTTTCCTCATTCAACGTTAAAGCGGGAACTTGTTTATTTCTGCCACTTTCTATTTCAATACAGTATTAAGGATGGAGTTGAAAGGTATTCTTGGGATGCTAAATCGACTGCCGGAAACCATTTCTTGCTATCTATTACCCTTTTTGGTTTACAGGATCAACGTTAAAAGCAAAAATGGTTGATTTCTACCACTCCTGGTTTCTGATCCATAACCTCCTGGTTTATGATCCCCTACTAACGAACTCTTTCGAGATAATTACTTTAGCTATCAATTGCAAAAAACAGAAGTCAAATTCAGTTTCGTTCAAGAGTTTCGTGCGGAGTAACGGACGGGATGGACCAAAGTACTAACTGTACAATATTATTATAAATCTTACTCTGTAATCCCAATAATTAGATACATATTTCAGCGTTTTTGATTATGACCTAAAAAGAAAGAAAAGGGTTTGGAAGAGAATAAAGGTGGATGTTACAATTATTATTATACTAAGATGTTTATATCTCGGGATCCCGTAAAGTTGAAGACATGAAACGTGGTATTTGAACTGAAATTGGTATGCTTCCTGATATATAAAGAGCAAGGCAGGGACGGCGCTAAGGGTGGGCGGGGGTGGGCAACCGCCCACCCGATGGATGGCCTCGCCCACCCATCCGCCCACCCCAACAGAACAGGGGTGTCATTAAAGGGGGACAGGAGGGGGCAATTGCCCCCCGCAAGATTTTGAGGAATACATATACTTTATCGATTGTCTACTAATATACTAGTGCAAACTATGAAAGTCTTATGTTGTTGGTGTTCTTGCCCCCTCAAGCGAAGTCTGAAATGACACCCCTGCAACAGAAGAAGAAGAATAAAGGTGACCAGTGCCGGATTTCGGTTTGATGGGGCCCTAAGCTATTGAAGATAATGGGGCCAATTTATTTCTAGCATTCTTTTTCAGCGACAAAATTTCGCCTTTTCTGTTTGAATATATGCTATATGGTAATTTATGGACCTAATACATATCTATTAAGTAAATACGTTTTCGTGTATATTTCGTTAACTTAACTTACTGTTTTGAATACATTACAGAAAAACTGTAAAATTTGTAAAATTAGCGGTAGTTTAATTTGGTACCAATAAAGTCCCTTGCCGATCTTTCTGCACCAACTATGATCCACGCTCCACGCCATGCTTCTACAATATGTGGAGACCACATCATTTCTCATTTCAAGTTGTTTCTATTCGGTTTGGTAAAGTTTGAAACGTTTCCAGGGATCCGTGTAAGTAAATACAGTCTAAATATCATCCAGGGTTGGTAATTACTGCCTGAAGCTCAACTAATCGTGTGAGCTTTTTCCAGGTCAGTTTACTGGAGTAACTCAAAATGGAATGCAACCCTCGAAGATTACTCAAGGTGTAATACGACACAAATTCGCTGGAACCAGAGGCGAACTTAGAAGGTTTAAACTGGAGAAGGGGCAACTAAAACCCAGATTATGATAGATATATCGTGAGTTTACTCTAAACTTTCAAAAATATGTAAGTAATGGCTTCAATTATTTTTGTCACTCAAAAAACTGGGATCGTAGACCTCTCCGCACCTGGATCCGCCCCTGCCTTTAGTGATCCATTATCGCACTCTATAGATCACTATATGAGCTCCTCCGTGGCTAAGCGGTTAGCGTACGCACCTTTGGCGTGGGAGACCCGGGTTCGATTCCCGGTGGGAGCTCATGTGGTTTGGATTCCACGTTAATCAGTAGGTCCCGTCTCATGTAGCCTCGCTGCTGAAAGGGACGTTAAACTCAAAATCAACTCAACTCTATAGATCATTATGAAAATCAGTGCCAAGTTCTGAAAGTTATGAAAATACTTCTGCAAACTACTGTTCATACTTACGTACAGCGAAATATAATAGCTATAATTTCGCGATGTAAAGATTATTGCCGCTTAGGGCTGTAATTCCTTTATATTTTACTATTATTTCGCGAGCTTGTCGTTTTATGCCTTCTTCTTAAGCATCCACTGTTACCAGACTCAATTTCTTGTCGAATTCCAAATAGTACAAGAAAGGGTAGCACTAGAGTTCTATCCGCATACAAGATACTGTATCACTTATGCTGTGAAGTCTTATTAAAGTAGCTAAGTGTAATGGCTGGAAAACAGGGTCCCGATTACAAATGGGGCTCTGAAACAAAATCCCCATTACAAGCGGAGCTGGGAAACGAGGGTTCCATTATAAGCGGGACTGGGCAACAGAAATCCCATTGCAGGCGCGTTGGAAAACAGGGCCCTATTACTTGCTTCATGAGAGCTTAATACATAACAGTACAGAACACCGTTGTTGTATGTGCGTTTTATCTTATTTGCTTTTTCTTATTATTTGGAAATGACATTACAGCCACTTTTTCTTTAAAATTTTTGGGGCCCCCAAGAGAGCTATAGCTTGTTTAGCTTATACGCAAATCCGGCACTGAAGGTGACATCCTGTACTTCACAAGCAATAGGTATTACTTTCGATTGTAATGTAATAGGTTCTATGACTCTGTTTAACTCTGCAATGGACAATGATTTTAAGACAGATACTTGTAGTAATATAATGGATGAATGCATTTTATTTATGAACATACAATATTTGGCATAATTTGAATTCAATTTGTCTTAAAATCCTCATGCATGCCTTCTGCATCTGAATGCCCCCCCCCCCCCAAAATTTACAGAGAAATCGGCGCCCTTGCTTTGGGTTGGCGCGATAGCTTCTTATAAGAGGGTTCCAACTTGCAATTGTTTACAGCAATGTACCACATGTCTTATCCGTGTGGCATTAAACAGATTTGTAAAAACCCTTATTATAGCATTGTTGAGTTGATCTCTGTTGCGTTCAGAAGTCTTGGCGGTCGGTGCTTGTTCAGCTAATATGTCGAAAAAATTTAGCGATTTCTTCTCAGGCTCGGTGTCTTTCTCGTGTTCAAAGAAACGCGATTTTCAATCCGTTGATGTTAGTGATAATCCTTGTTCTTCAATGGGGAAAAAGACAAAAAATACAAATACATGTGACAACCAGGATTCGCAATTTGAAGTGTTCGATTTCGAGGAAAGTGAAAATGAACTAGATGTTGGAGAGAGCGAAGACGACAGCATTGCTTCTGAAGTTACTCATTTATATTTTTTGCCTCTTGCTTTCTTGTAATAAATACTTCAAAGATAAAAATGTTTGCAGCAGCCTATTTTATCCTTGTTTTACTTTACCTACTTATTGCGTATTTTATGTTATTAACGAAAAGTAGAGTATTATCTGTTAGTCTGCGTTGTTTGAACCTTCTTTTATTTCTATGCATTCATGTGCATTCTTGGAGGGAGAGGAGTTAAAGCAGTCTTGAACTTCTTCGACTACACAGAACACACCGTTATTATTATTTAAAAAGCTGAAAGTAGAGGTAGTGTGTGTGCCACGCGGAATTCGGTAGGTCGAGCATATTGCCACGAACTCCCGCAGCCCATCCTAAGTCCTGCATTTCTTCAGTCTTGCCAGGTGAATGCTGGAATGGCACCTTCTATAAGGCCAACACAGATGTTCCACATCCTTGTTTCTCCCATATTTCGGTCTGAGCCTTAGCTAACTAAAGAGTATAAAAATTGAAATTTAATTATTGTCAAAAAATGTCTACATTGCCCAATTCTCATTTTCGTTGTCCGCCCACCCAGCAACTAGGTCCGCCTCTTTCCGCCCACCCCATCAAGCGTTCCTGGCGCCGTCCCTGGTGCAAGACCATAGGCCGAACAAACACGGTGGCCTGGGAGCAAAGCACCCAGGTATTTCAACTGAAATTCAGTATACTTGCAGGTATGTGAGGTGCGAGGCCGTAAGCCTAGCAAACACTGATGATTGCAGGTTTGAGATGCAAAGCGTTAGACCGAACAAATTTGTGAGTCTGAGGGCAAAGCCTTCAACAAGACGAAGGCTCGTATTGAATAAACTCTGATGAAGACACTAAGGAGGCTCACACAATATTTTCTTAATTAATAATGAAATAGGAAGTGATAGTAGATTTATACCACTCCCAGTGTTAGTAGAGGGATTGGATTGGTGACACAATTATATTCTTGGGGTGCTTAATTGATTGCAGAAAACTGCGTCTTTCTACCTACTTCCATATAGAGGTTGATATCTACCAGTTCCAGTTTTAGTAGAGGATAAAAGATGAAGATGAAGTGTATTCTTAGTCCATTGTAGAAAACCGGGTTACGGTTTCTGCTCTGCAGTGATCAACGTTAAAACCGGAAAGGGTTGATGTCTACCACCTCCGGTTTTAGTATAGGGTTAAGGATGGAGATGAGAACGGATGGTTAATCGATTACGGAAAACAGCGTTTTGTTATCTATTACAGTTTTTCTTCCATAGCAATCAACGTTAAAAACAGGAAATAGTTAATCGCTACCACTTCCTGTTTTACTTGTAGGTTAAGAACAGAGATAATATGCATTCTTAGGACGCTTAATCGATTTTCAGAAACAGCTTCTAGTTTTCTACTAACGTCTTTTGCTCTACAGTGATCAATCTTAAACCAGAAATCGTTGATCTCTGCCACTTCCAGTTCAAGAGTCACCTCCATTAATTTTAAAACATTTTTTCCTACATATTTATGTAACACTTTATTTAATTCCAACTAAACTTGATATGTCTTACAATCTGGAAAGAAATACGCGGGAGGGTAAAGAACCCCTAGCATCCCAAGGCGTGGGGATGGGAGAGCTGACATTTTAAAATAATTGTAATGATCGATATTCGTGTTGAATCCATAGTTTTCGGGTGAGTCGCTGATATGGATAATGACTGTTTCCATGCCGTTCAAGTTCGTCTATGAAGAACCGGGAAGAGTGACATTTTAAAAGTAATCGAAAATGACGGATATTAAAGGCGAATCCATAGTTCTCATTAGTGCTAAGACGAATAGTGGTACTTTTCATACAGTTTAAAAAGAAGTTAGAATGCAACTTTTGAATTTAATTAATGTAAACTTATGCATTAAGAAAAACTAGACTATTTGCCATCCAATAATGTAGGTGCGACTGTAGAGTTTATTATTATTATTATTATTATTAAAGTATATTCTACTTTTAAATAGCACCACGACATGGGAGGGAAAGAGATTGAGAAATTTTTGGCCTTTTCGACATATTCTTAAACGTTTATAAAGATTTTCTTGTAATTTTAATTTATGTTTGTTTCTTATAATGCAAGTACATACAACTTGTAAGATGTCAATACAACTTAATTTTGAAGAGCCTAAAAAATGGTGACGCCATTTCCGGTGTTCTAGTAGCTAGCACGCGCGCCTTTCGTGCACGCGCGCCTTTCGATTCCCAGTGGGAGTCTCTTACAAAATTTGGACGATTACTGTGTTTGAGTTTCATCATAATCTTTGAGTCTACGTCTCATATAATCTCGATGCAGAAATGGAATTCTAAACTGAAATAATCAACTAACTCGAAACCGATGAGAGTTCAAAACTCAAGGTTTCGGCAGAAATCTAGCACAAAACTTTGGAATAGAAAAAGTATCAAGTATCCAGTTGGAGGGGGAGGGAAAGGATGGGAACACGGCATAAGACCATAAAACACATTATTGAAATGTCAGTCAACGATGATTATAGAGGTGGCTCTTGGTCCTAGAGCTTCGAAATTCCCTCTAGGGCATTTCCCGAGCGTGCTCAATCTGAGTTACCAGAATTTTTACAGTACTGTATTCACCCATCGTTTATTCAATCCCCCCGCACTGGAAAATCTGAAATGAACATTGTCTCCTATCGTGCTCAATATGAATTACATGTATTTTTTTTCCAATGCTGGCGATTAGCCAGCAACCGTGAGAAGGTTGCGCCTTCTGTGCGGTACTAGATTTAAACGTATTATTAGAGGTCTATATTTTCGATGGGCTAAGGGATGTTCGGAGAGCTGGAGTAGAAGTGTCTAGTTTGATTGCATTAATAGGGATTTCGGCATTACATGTATTTTTGCAGTACTGCTTTTCACCTATAGTGTAAGTAAATTCTTCCACGAGAAAATCTGTAATCAATACTCAGGCACGTAGCCAGGAGGGTCCGGACTCCCCTTCGAGACCAGAAATGAAAAAAAAATAGGAAGGAAAAAACAAAATGAAATGACAAAAAGAAGGATCAGCGTTAAAAATTAAAAAGGAAACTACAGGAAGCTTTTGCTTACACTTTCTTATGAGGAGATTTGTATTACTTGCAATATGGTGGCGAGGTAAGCGAGGTATTCTGGAAGAGTCAGAGAATTTGGAAAATCAAGAAAAGTTACGGAATTCTCAGAATTCCTGCTACTAGTCAGGGAGATTTCAAGCTTTCGAAAACGTAAGTGCCGTTGTGTAACAGCGTGGACATTTTTAATCATAAATTTTCGTCATCGCATCCTTGCAGTATCAAATATGTCATTTCAAGGACAATTTTCTGTTCCTCCTTTAACCTGTCATTTGGAACCGACAGTAGTAAATAATAAAAACAAAAAGTTCTGTTGAAAGAAAGTTCTGCTAGCATTTGATTCAACACAGAAAGAAACGCATATATTGTAAAACTAGTTGAATATACACATGCTTCGCACAGGGGCTGTATTTGGAAGTCAACGCCTGTGGGAGTATCACCATTGATCTCAGCGACCGCGAAAACTATGGATTTAATACTAATATCGGTCATTTTGGGATATGTTTTACATGCCTCGGTATCCACCCCCGCTGACTCCCGGCCCGCATACTTGCAAGTCATCGCCAATGGAAGTGTCACCATTGATTTCAGCGACCGCGAAAACTATGGATTTGACACTAATATCGGTCATTTTGGATTACTTTTATATGTCTTGGTATCTCACCCCCCTCCGGTGATCCCCGGCCCGGAGCCGAATAGCGTGAATTTGGAAGTTAATGCGACTGGAGTTTCACCATTGATTTCAGCGACCGCGAAAATAAGAATTCGACATTAATAGCTCAAGTGGTAGAGCGTTGGCTTCGCATTCGGGAGGTCGTGGCTTCGAATCCCGCTCCCTACCATCCTGACTGAAGTTTTCCAGGGTTTCCCTCAGTCCTACCAGGCAAATGCAGGGATGGCACCTACTTAACTGGCCCTGGGCGATACCTTCCCAAATCCTTTCCATTGTTTATGTTGTTGGATATTCAATGCAAAATGGCCTCTGAGCTGTATCTGGTGATTGTTAAATAAATAAATAGTAAAATATCGGTCATTTTCTACTACTTTTACATGTCCCGGTTCGAATTTCGAAAAAAACGTTTACTCTGGTCTGGAGCATTGACCAAGGTATTCGTGACTATAATTTGGTAACGCTCGGTCAATTTGTCTGGTTCCCAAGTCGGTTCCGGTAAAAGACCCCTGAGACCCCACTGCTTCGAAATTTAAAAAAATCGCTGCGTCTTGATCTGGGGCCTGGGCCCTGACCAAAATTTGGTAACTCTCGGTCCACTCGTCTGTTCCCCAGGCCGCACACAGACAGACAGAGACAAACACACAAACAAACTCTTTATTTTATTTATATTAGAAGATAGTTTACAAGACAGTATTCAGTATGTACTTTTTTATAATAATTGAGGTCATAACGAAAGGAAAATTGTTATATTTGAATAAACAGGAGAAGAACGTAAATATTGCAAAATCTTTTCCAATACTTTTTCTATTATTTTGCTCGAGATTTCTTCATAGTTTGTTATTAAAATACTTGCCAACATATCCTCATTTTATTGTCCTAACAAACCAATATATGTTGATAGTAAAATAGTTAGATTGATCGAGGTACTGGGTCTTCAGAATTTCATGTCACTCCCCCTCACCGTTACGAAATGTTGGCTAAATGAACCAATATATGTTCCAGTAAAATAGTTTAGAGTGATCGAGCCCCTCTTAAGATGACCACAGTATTTCATGTCACGGACCCCCCCCCCTTCACGAAACCCTGGCTACGTGCCTGCAACACTGTCAGTAGCTACGTCCTCGACTAATATACATTTACAAGTACAGCTTTATTTTCGTATTTTTTTCAACAGTTAACGAATTTAAAACCGTATTATAATTCAAAGTACTTATCATATTTTTATCGCAAAACAAGAATATGTAGTTAACTTCTTAAATACTTCGCTCCGCAGGAACTCATTCAGCGCGTGCAACAAGCAAAAACAACATGCTTGGCGTCTCACAAATGACAAAGGACAAAAAAGAAAAGCAAAAGCAGCACAGCAGGGCCTTATCGCAGTCAGAGCTGACAACATAGTTTCGGTCGTCACTAACGCGAATAGACCTACTATAGTGCGTGCAGTAAGAGAACGTCTCTGACAGCTCGCAGTGACATTGCCACTACTCGCGTGTCAAGGATTTTTTCGGTGCAACAGTAGTGGCAATTTAATTAATGGTATAAGACAGAGTGATCGTGCTTGGTAACACTGGTATCAAAATAGGGGCTGCAATGTCCCACCGCATGTGGTAAGAAACGTCAGAGACCATCTCTTGTTGGCCGTGCTATAGCGGTGTACAAGAGTTATACAGTTACCATATACGTTGTGCCACAGTAGCGCTACAGGCGGAATGTGCACGAACTACAAATGAATATGCTTCTTACAAGTATCAATCACTGTTGAACCCTCTTTACATTCTACACATCAATTTTTCTCCCACTTTTTGACCTTGACAAGCAGAAGTACCAGGCTTTCCGAGTTCACAACTATAATCTGTTTGTGTACAGAGTACGTTTTCAGTTCTTCGAATGACTCTGCGCGCGAAGAACAGGGGTGATGATCGGGCTACCGAATACGGCAGTCAGAGACACCCGGTTGCCACTTTAAATGTAAAATACAAATATAGAGCCTTGACAATGCCGTGAGGATGAATATATATATATATATATATATATATATATATATATATATATATATATATATATATATATATATATATATATATATATAAAAGTAAATTTGCTAGATCGAGTCCTATCATCACCGTGTGAATAATTTATTGAACAAATAGCGTATGCTATTCTTTTCTCGGAATATTGTTATTTGATTTTCCATAACTTATTCGCTTCTGATTTTACTTTATTATCTTCATGTTTAGTTTACAAGTATTGTTGCATGTCCTAAGTATAACATAATTGATAGTTGATGGTATTATTCGTATAGTAATCATTTAGTAATAAAGCAGTGATTTCAGGTAAGAAGGATGGCTCGTTCAAGCTCATGTTGTCTGAGTTAGCTATTGGATTTTTTCACCAATAATTAATGTGCAGTTATCTTTGTCTTCTTTAGCCTACAGCACATAACTGCGAATTTTTTAATTTAAAAAAATATTTTTGTTGTTGTTGTTGTTTTTTGTATTTCAATTTTATCAACTTATCATATAAGCCGATATATGGATTGTGTTAACAATACTAAATACGGTGTTTGGTCAGGATAAAGCCCTGATGTGCAGTCGGCTGGGCTTGAGAATGTGACTTACAAAAAATATTCAAATGCAACTAGTTTCAATATTTAATAATTTCATTATTTTTCTCTGTTTCGTAAACAAAGAGTAAGCACAGATCTACAATCGAAAAATAATAAATAGTGATACATTACCCGCGTTTTCTATGCAGAAGTTGTCGATTAGAACCACCTTCGTCATCCATGGCCACTGATTCCGTCAGGGATTTTTCCAAGATTTTGATTCCAGGGGAGTGTAGACTTTTCCTGAGGGGTATCCTGACCTGACTTCTGTATGTTAGGCTTCTACTATATATCTTTTATCATATACAGTGGCGGCGGTTGGACGTTAAAAGTGAGGGGGCAAGACATGGTCTGAATATTTGTATATAAATGTTATTTTTCCTGGTTGTTTCTAACATTTTGTTTGACGAAAGGTTGTATAACTAATAGGACACTATATTTTCAGTTAAAATACTGTATATCGTATATAATAGTTTATTAAGTAAATTGAGAAGAACAACGCAAGTAGATACCGGTACTAGCCCTTTGTACTCTTAAACAACGAAAGTGTAAGAAGAGATTTGATTCTTTGCTCATGAACATCTTAAAATTCTGTCTGGAAAATTGTGTGATCAGATTATTTAATAAATTTGCAAAACAAATAAATAGAAAGGATAATATTAATCATAGTAATGAATAATGATGCTTGTTTTGCAAAAGTTATATTGAAACTGAGGATTAATGAAAAACTTAATATTTAATTCCACACATGCTATTAAATGTATGTTATTACTCTTAGAAAATGAAAGGCAGTAAATACTACAAGCATATGCTACGACATTTAAAGAAATATTTACTTTTGCAACTTCTTGAAATATGTTCGTTGCCATTAGGTGCAGTTTTCACTTTCTTGGAACACATCAAAACACAACAATACTTAGAATCAATCCACACTTCAGTTATACAAAATAAACTTAAAACCTAGAATTATGTTCAATTTACTAAATTTTATTGTATATACACTCGTACATCCTTAAACACAACACTTCACTCGTATATTACACTACAAAACAATGGAAAGGTAGAAGTTGTTTCTTATCACGCTCTTTTTAATCGATATTCCTTACTTTAGAAAGAAGAAAAGACATTTTAGGAACTGTCAATTTTTGTGCAATTAAAGAATAACTTGTGAAATAGGCCCTACTTTTTTGCATGATGTTCTTTCGATTAGCTTCAAAGCGGCTCACTAACATATCGAGCCCTTGTAAGAAGAAATGAAAGTATGCTGAAATTGTGCTCCAATAGGTTATTTTTTGGGGTTATTTTCTGTGGCGATTAAAACGCAATTACTGTAGCTTTCTTTACTCCACGGGAAGACAACCGATACGTATTCACGCAACAGCAAATATTATATGGCAGCATTTTTTCCTATTAATCAGTAAGAATACAAAATCGTTACATTTCCAAATGAAACTATATACATTAATTGGTTACTTCAAAAAGTGCGGGGGCAACTGCCCCCCCTAATCGCCGCCCATGATCATATACATACCTTTTACCTTATATTAAACTTAAGCTATCTCGTATCTTTTACCATAAAATGACACTAATTCAGCTTCGATATTCACCAGAAAGTCTCAAAAACATGTATTTGCCGAATTGAAGCCTAAATAGATGTTTCTTTTGCTTTTCTTTCAAAACAACATACACTTAACTTGTATATATAATTAATTATAATACTATAGAAACCGCGTAAAATATCTTGCCCACTCGCAAATACTGGGCTAATTCCTTGTCAGCATTCGGAAAATTCTGCGTATAACAATGCAACAAAAAAGGTATATATATCGCAAACTAAACAGCTAATTTTGCGTTCCCTTGGCACAAACCGTTAAAACATGACCCCGTCTGTCTGGTCTTTCATATTTCTTCTCCCCTTTGGAGTTTACCCTTGTTAATAAAAATAACATGGTATACTTAAGGGAGGGAATAAGAAACACACAGGTGGCAATCGTATTCATCAATTAGAAGCACTATGTTCTATACAGCACACAATTGATTCAAAATGCTGTAATTCAGTGATGGGTAAACTGGCTTACAGGCGAGATAAGAGACCCTTAAAGGCTCTCTCCCATCTACGACATGATGCCTAGTCTTAAGAATGAAAAGAAGAATTGGGTTTCTTCGAATAGAGCTTAGTATTACAGGAATTGCCAAAAGTGCCCCTCTTATTAATATATATATATATATATATATATATATATATATATATATATATATATATATACCGGGTGTTCAGAAGGCAACTATGCAGTGTCATGTTGTGGTGTGCTAAGTCATGACTGAATGATTACAATTAGTAATACAGCATTTTCCATTGTATAACATATTTGAACCATATTTGAACACTATTTGACCAGGTATTTGTATTTGTTCACAGGTCCAATTTGAGGAGCATGCGTTCCGCAATGGAGACAAGTTTACCTCAGCGGTAGAAGCTGCATTTGCACTTCTTGCCTCCACCGGATTACTTTCTATGGGGTACGTTGAAGGGAAAGGCCTATGAAGATAATCCGCACACCATACAAGAACTCCAAGCTGCACTGACACGTCAAGTTGGAAACATCACCCCCGATGTTCTGCACAACGTCTTCAAGAACATGCAGAAACGTGTGCAACTGTGTCTTCAAGTGCAAGGGGATTACTTCCAGCATCTCTTGTAACTTCCATGACATTAAAGTTTGGTTTGAGTTAATTTCAGTTGTTTAAAGTGGTTTGTGGAAAATAAAATACGGCAAGTTTTCTGAATATCCGGTATATTGGGCTGATTAAGATTTTTTTTCTTTGGCCCTCTTCTAAGAAAGATGACCCATCACAGTCCTAGTTCGTTCTGTTTGGAAAACGAAGTGCAATAATCAACACAAGGGAAGTCCTAGTTTGTCTCACATCGTACGTTCGAGTGATGACGTCATGAAAACATAGATTATTCCCGATTTATGCTCAGTGACATTCACATAATGATTCGCGTTCCTTTCATTTATATTTTGACAATCGCCCAGTAAGTAACATCAAACTTTTTAAAAAAGAAAAGCAATGCAAGAATTCGCCAGTTTTGACGCCAAGACATTTTAAAAGTCGCAAAAAAAAAAAAAAAAAAAAAAAAAGTAGTTAGTCGCTTTTCTAAAAATTTTGTCGCTACCTGCCACTCGGAACCTGTTAGATTTAGCGACTTGTCGCTAATATTGGCAACACTGGTTAAGCACCGAATTACAACATATAGTGTTGCCAGTCAAAAAACGCGAATGTTCAATAAGTTTTAACAATGTTCCTTGATAAATAACAGACAAGAGAATACTCTCCATTATCTACGCTAAATGAGAATATATCTATAGAATAGAAACGAGAAATTAGAACAGTAGAAGGAGCGAAACACAGCTGCGCATCGTCAGAACAAAGCAGCTTGTCGGGCTTGGGGTCCTTCTTGGAGCGTGGACGTGGTTGAGCCAGTGTTCGTAGGTTTCCTTAAGAAAATTTCCCTCGAAAGACACGAAATTTTCCCTTTCCTTATCAAATATTCCCTGGTTTGTTAAGTGTTCAATAACTTTGACAGAAGTTATGTGATAAGATTAATTTAGTTATATTAAAACGAAGTGCCAACCACATTTTTTTCATTGATTTTTTCTTCTATTACTTTTTAACAAAAAATGCAAAAAATATAATCAGTGGGGGACCGTGGCCAAGTGGTAGAGAGCTTACCTCTGGTGCGTGAGGTTCTTGGTTCGATCCTCGGCCATATAAGTTTGTGGTGGATAACATTGTGTCCGTGAGTTTTCTTGGGTACTCTGTTTCCTTCCACTTTTATGTTCTACCAATTCTTCCATCATTATCATTTTCTTTAGCCTAACAGGCATCATGGTGGGACGTTAAACTGAAAGATTTCTTTTGAAATATATCCAGCTAACAACGGGTGCAAATCATTCTACTTGGACCACACACCAGCCCCGTAGCCAGCCCGAAAATGTAGGGGGGCCCGGTGGAAGTTAGGGGGGGCCGATCCAAAAATATTATATTTCATCACCATATTATAGTTCATTTGCAAGCCTACAGTGAAAATTTTAGAGGGGGCCAGTAAAAATGTAGGGGTCCAGGCCCCCTAGACCCCCTGGATACGGGCCTGCCACACACACGCAAAATATTGATATTGTATTGGTTTATTTCTGAAGAACGAAGAAAAATATAAGCTTTTATATTGGTCAATCAGTCATCGCGAGAATTTCCCTGGATTTTCATATTTTATCGGAAAAATTCCCTTTTTACCTCTTTGGTAAATTTACTCATGAAATTTCCCTAGATTAGGGAAATTTTTCTCAAACTACAAACTGTGGGTTGAGCAAGTGAGGCAAGGCAGTGTTAGAAGGAAGGTTGTCTCGCAAGCCTTGTCTCCCTTGCTCAACGGCGCATCTAGATGGAGTCACTCGCTGTGTTGATATGTACTACTATGAGCAAAATAAATGACGCGTCTCTTTATTTTGAAGTTTTTTGAAAATATCTCCGTTTTCTTTATATGTTCGAAATTTCGGAAGGTTTCCCCAGCAGGACAGGTTAATAACAAACCCGTTTTTAATATTTGTGTTAGATATTAGCTTAAAATAAAGAAATTAGAAGCAAAAAACGTTAAATCGACAGAAATCTCGAGAATTACCAACTCTGCTAAAGTGGGAAATTTTCAAGAACGCGAGGGAATTCTGCAGTTCAACACGAAGCAGCGACATCTATGTCATTGAGAGAAGCGTGGATTAGATCTACAAACGAAAATTTTAACGAAATATTTCTAGTATGTCTTATTATATGCATTATCAGCGAACTCCAAATATATGAATCTATGCTAAGTATTAACGTATAGATAGTGCAAATAGTGGAAATTATCTATGGAAAAAGACGAATTGTTAGCCCAATCGTAATGAAAAATCGTCTTTACTGTAGAACAGGTGCAGCTTACGTAAGAAAGCAAATAGCTCAGTTAGATAAAGCAACGAGTTTGTATACCGAAGGTAGACGGTTCGAATCCCGTGGAAGTGCTGTTGTCATTTTTATCACTAAGGTTATTTTATTTATTTTTTATTTGGGAAAGAATCAAAATGTAACATATGTGTAAAACTCATGACGATACCAAAAAAAAAAGTTTGGATATTTTGATAACAGATTTCCCTATTAAATGTTTAATTTTCTCTATAAATATTTGTCTTAAATTGAAATTGTTTTGAATTTACTACATAAGCAAAGTTGCCCGAAGGAGGAGAGCTCAAGTAATATATATTCTACGTAAAAGCAACCTATTGTAGAATGATGATGCTTCTTACCTTCAGCACATAATCTTAACGTTAGAGAGTCAGACAGAGAAAAATCCTGTTTTTCCTCCCCTATGACCACTCATCTTAAAGCTCTATCTATAATGATTCGTGTCACATAATTTCGGCTCTCCAAAGACATTCATATTTTTTATTATTATTATTATTATTATTATTATTATTATTATTATTATTATTATTATTATTATTATTATTATTCCTGAATATGAGCCAGAGCCCACTCTGAAAAATTGCATCTGGCGTTCTGAGTGAAAGTTCTATGGGACTATTAGAAAAATATATTCCCGTTTCCTCGCTGATGGTAGAATTTCTTAAACAGTTATTGAATTACGTTCGAAAGGTAGGCGTAAATAGCGCCCCCGCAACAATGTGGCGTGGGGACCGCACAAGCTGCAAGGCCAAAAAATATACAGAAAGTACGCCGGGGCGGAGCAGGCCAAATTTTCACACGGGCAAAGTGACTTTTTGGCGCCCTTCCCCTAGTAGTAGCCTATATTTTACATTTTATCATAGTGTTTTTAATAGTTTAAACCAGGAGCGTCATTTCAGATTTTGCTTTAGGGGGGGGGCAAGACCTCTTGATATAAGTAAAATTTCGCGTTTTTCACTGATTTACTACTATTCTAATGATAAAATCTATATACATCTCAAACTCAGGGGGGGGGCAAATGCCCCTCCCTGCCCTCCCTAAATGACGCCCCTGTTTTAAACCCATTTTCAAAAAGAAATCCATTACCTAGGAAAACTTCACAAAGAATATGGCCCGCTATAAACAATACCAACTCCACCCCCTCTGGTCTAGTGGCTAGCACGCCTGCCCTCTTGGTACCGGGTCCAATTCCCGGTGGATTACTGTTGAACGATAAAAGTGGTTCGGATTCCACTATAATTAGTATCCACATCTCCCTTGCCCATTAAGGCATAACCGTGGAACGCTAAACTCAAGCAAACAAACAAACAATACTTAATTCCCGGCACTCTTTATTCTACATGCCATCTCTCAATTTTTCGATACAGCCCCCTTAGTACTATGAAACTCTCTTCTTCCATAGTGAAATGGAAAAAGATCATATAATTGCCACTACTTTACAATAATATAAACCAAAAACGTCAGTAGAAAGCACATTATAAAATTTACTTTTTGAGGCTCGTTTTGGTGCTCCTCTTTCTCTGGCACCCCGGACAGTCGCCCGGCCCTTAGTCCGCCCTTGAAAGTACGGACGCATAACTAAGGACTGCGGAGGAGAGGTTAACCTTCATGTTATGCCACTGGTTTGACGTGTTTGAAATGTTCAGTAAGTGATCGGTTAGTGAAATAATTTCGACGGTTACTGATGTTTAAACTTTAGGTAAGACAAAGCTACCTAATCAAATACATTTGATATCGCGATGTCACAATTTGATTTTTCCTCACATAAAAAAAATAAAAACAATAGTAATAAAAACCCTTACTCGTACTGGGCTCCTAACTAACTAACAACCTAATTCTTACAGACTAGTTGCTCTGACCAACTGAGTTTCGATTTCTTACGCGAAAGAAGTCTGTTATATTAAGAGGCATGCTTTTCATTATCAAAACTGTTCGAAGTAATACGAACATGGCTTAAGAACAGAGACGGAACTGAATTACCACTCGATTGACCTTGAGGGCAAATCACCAAAGCGTAGCTATAAACGTAAGTTCCAGCATGCATTTCTCTGGAGTTGTGTTCAGTATTCTTATCTGCCAGTCATGCTTGTTCGTAGGAGTAATGTGTTACAAATCTAACCTTTCGATAGAGCACAATGACAGAGAATCAGAGGAAAGAAACTCTTGTCATTGTGAACGTGGGATACCACACTGTGCAATAAAACTGACGCGTCTCCTTGAAGTGATATTTCATCGAAAATAACTCGTTTTCCTTTATATAGTCTATCCGAAGTTTTTGAGAGTTTCAAAATGAGGAAATGTTACTGACAAACAAGAACGCATTTATGGGTGGGTCTAGGGGGTCCGGACCCCCTCTGGAACCCCAACTTTTCTGTAAATTTAGCCTAATTTTGGGGATTATCTTTTAAAATTTTATTATAATTTATCCTAATATTGAAGTCGGACCCCTCCCGAAATAAATTACTGCATACGTGTCTCTGACAATTTTCAATATATTCGTTAAATAATAAAGTAAAATAACTAAACTAGGAGCAAAAAGCTTTAACACGGGCTAACTTTTGTCTACTGCCAATATTGCTAGAAGGGATATTAATAGCAAAAACTGCTAGTCAATGCTAAACCTTGGAACGTCATCCCGAACAACAAGTCTATTATTGAGAACTACATATGAAACATGTTATTAAAACTTATCCAGCTTTTATCTGGCATGAAATTATTATATACACCAAAATTCACTCTCCTAAAATGTGTATCTAAACAATGCACGAAGCAATGAAAATTTTTTATCGAAATATTTGGGCAGGAAACTCTAACAGCCAGCCATTTTATTTAAATCGTAATAAACCCTGTAACCGTACGTTAACGTGAGGACAAAGCTTGGTCCATTGGTAAATTGTTTGAAGAATAGAAACTCAATGTTCGTAGGTTCGAATCTATCCAGTCACCACAACATTTTATTCTTATGTGTAACGATGAAATAAGAAAAAAATGTATAACCGTTAAGACAAAACTTCAACCAAGTCTGAAGAGAACAATACTAAAATAGTAACACAATGACGTCAACCAAAAATTATTTCATGTAGCGTTTGGACGAAATTACAGCTGTTAACAATTGCAGAAATAAAAACAGGCTGATAGCTGTAATGCAATGTAGACTTCTGAATGCATTTACTTCCTGAAAACTTCCGTCTCGTCATTGGTATGCCGTTAATCATTGTAAAACCTTTCAATTGGAAGTGAAATGACACAAACTAAAAAAGTTTTAAATCAATAAATAATGTCTATGTGTAAAAGTAGGTGTCTTTTATCTGTAGTTCTGAGTTCCTTTTACTTTGAAGTGACAAATGAGAGAAGAAAGTATGGTGTTCGAAAAAAAAAAATCAAATGTGAGATTTCAACGAATTTATACGTATTATAGCCCCTAACACCGAAAAAGTTATTTTTCGATACATGTCTATCTGTTCGTCCGTCCGTTCGCTACACTTTTCTGTGCACTCGCCTAGAGGCCATACCGTTCAACTTATCTGCACCAAATTTTAGTTTAAGATTTTCATAGTATTTCCTATAGTTTTTTTATTTCCCTCCTACTCCCAAAACAAGGGTAGTTTCCTGTACGATGAAAATAGAAAAAAGATATTTTCTCATATCTGGCTCTAACGATCTTGTTTTCTTTCTTTTTTTATAAATCAATATTTAATTAGCAACCCTATTTTGTGGTATAAGGCATTTATCTGAGAAAAATCTACAAGGGGTAGTTTATACTAAGGGGGTGAATTTTTTCTCAGTGATTTTCTCAAAATGGACTCAAATGTTTTCGTTCATATTTCATAAATAAAGATTTCATTAATAACTTACCAATATGGCATAACTCGTTTGTCCTAAAAAAATGCGAGGGGTAGTTTATTCTTGGTGGAGTGTTGTCTGGGCGATTTTCTCAAAAACGACTCAAAAGAGTTTATTCATATTTCAAAAATAAATATTTCGTTAATAACCGAACAATATGGCAAAACTCGTTTGTCCTGAAAAATATGCGAGGGGTAGTTTACTCTTGGGGGTGTTTTTCTCCACGGTTTTCTCAAAAATGAGTCAAGCAATTTTGTTCGTACTCAGAAATAAATATTTCATTAAAAACCTAGTAATATGGAATAACTCGCTTACCCTGAAAGAATCCTCAAGAGATAGTTTATTCGGGGAGTTATTTTTCCCTCACGATTTTCTCAAAAATTACTCGGACAATTTTATTGATGATTCATAAATAAGTATTTCATTAATAACCCTATATTTTAGTATAAGTCATTTCTATGAAAAACAATTACAACGGATAGTTTATTTTTGGGGCCAAGGTTATTTCCCCGACAATTTTCTCGAACGACAGGCGATTTTGTTCAAATTTCGCAAATAAATATTTCATTAATAACCAAAAGTATATCTTAACTCATTGTTCGAAACAATTCACAAGAGGTAGGTTACTCTTGACGTGTTCTTTTTGAACGACTTTCCCAAAGTGACTTATTTGATTTTTTTCATATTTCATAAACAATGATTGCATTAATTGGTCTATTATATGTCTAATGAAAATGTGCTCAAAGTGTGAGTTAGTTTTGTAGTGTGGATTTTCTTCAATCGAAGTTTTTTATTCGATAATCTGACATTCGATGTATTTGAATAATACGATAATTTTATTCGTATTATCCAAATACACACTTCAGTAACAACTGCGGCCTAACACAGTTAAGAAATTGAATTTAAAAAGTTTAGTGCGGTGGCCCTGTAATTGAATATTTTTTGAGAAACTCCCTAGCTTTTTGTGGTAAACTTAGGCGTTTCTTTTTCGAGCGACAAAAGAGAGAAGAAAATATAGTGATTGTGAAAATAATATCAAATTCAGATTTCAACGGATTTACATGTTTCGTGACGTCTACATACCGAAAATGTGACTTTTCGACACCCGTCCTTCCGGTCCGTCCGTTCGGCACACTTTTATATGCACTCGCCTAGAGGCCATACCGTTCAACTTATCTACACCAAATTTTAAACTTAGGGTTTACTTAGTATTCTTACAGGAGCTTTTCCATTTTTTCCTACCACCTAAAATAAGTGTGGTTTACAAACAGCCGAAAATCGAAAAACGCTATTTTCTCAAAAATGGTTTTAACAATTTTGTTTATTTTTCATTAATCAATATTTAATTAACAACCCTATATTGCAGTATCAGTCTTAGAAAAATTTACAAGGGGTAGTTTATTCTTGGAGGTGACTTTTTCTCGACGATTTTCTCAGAAAAGACCCTGGCGAATTTTGTACACACTTCATAAATAAATATTTGACCTTACAACATGGTATAAGTCAATTGACCTGAAAAATATATGAGTAGTAGTTTATTCTTGGACTTGAATTTATTCTCAGTGAGTTTCTCAAACACGACCAGTTGGCAACCCTGTATCTCGACAACGAAGCTAAATTCGAAAACTGCAAGAGGACCATTTGTCTCCTTTTGATGTCACGAATCACCTCCCGAAGTTTGTGGACATCTTTCAGGTTCACCCTTAATGAAGCTTCTTTTCGAAAAGTTAACTATTAACTTTAGGCATTGTTTATCTTTTTTTAAATCACAAATGTCGTTATTAATTTTAAGGCAGAGAACTACTTCTGAGAGAATAGATCTTGAAAGATAATATTAAAACTTAGACTTTTGTTTTCGAGACATTCCAGACAAGACGAGACATTTTACAAGCTATCTCGTGTCCAAAACATTTGCCTCGTATTATCTTGGATGTCACAAAGCGCGTCTTGTCTCTTTCTCGAGACATGTCTTATCTCGTGCGCATTCGTTAACACTTGGAAAGGATTATCTTTCTACTCAAAGCATTGTTTTTATAATGGTTGCATATTTATGATAATTGCTGTCCACATAAATTACAGTCCTTTCAGTTGAATTAATTTTTATTATTATTATTATTGAAATTGCAATATCTAGTTTAACGTTGGTCGATTATGCACCTACGCTAAGGGAGAATGATGATGAATGAAATGGTGAAATGAAGAAAGTGGGAGGAAAATGGAAAATCTCAAGAAAACACATACCCATGCACACGGTATTTGTCCACCTCAAATTTCACTTGGCGGGAAGTGGAATCGAGCCACGGACCTCATGCACCAAAGGTGAATGCTCTATTATTATTATTATTATTATTATTATTATTAATAATAATAATAATAATAATAATAATAATAATAATAATAATAATAATAATTGTAGCGAGCTCAACGGGTTTCAACCGTTCGACTTAACCAACGTTTGGGTGCCTATTCGTTCGTCGGCTCCATGAGAACTTCTCATAAAAGACATTTCATTTTAATGAAACTAGTAAGTGCCTTCTTTTAGCTCTGCGAAGTAACTATTGCTTGGAATATGAATCTGCAAAACATACGAGGTAAAATTAACCAAATGGTGCAAGTTTCCACTTATATATACAAAACAATTTTGCAATATCAACTACGTGAATCTTGTCCCATAAAGAAGCCGAAACCCCTACACCGAAGAGCCCTCCGAGATTTGATCATTGTCCACACGGACTGAAATTGTCATTTGAAGCCAAGGCTTTAATATGAAGCCAATAATTTCTTTAAAATAGACGGAAAATTCGGAAGTTATAAGCATTTTCATATTTTTGCCTTTTCTTATAAGGGAGCCGTAGCCCCCTATACTGAAGAGCCCCCCCTCCCCGGAGATTTGATCATTGTCCACTCGGACTGAATTTGTCATTTGGAACCAACACTTTAATACGAAGCAAAATATTTCTTTAAAATAGACGAAAAATTCGAAAGTTATAAACATGTTAATAATTTTACCTTTTCTCATA
Organism: Thermobia domestica; assembly: GCF_964235325.1. Classification (NCBI taxonomy): domain Eukaryota; kingdom Metazoa; phylum Arthropoda; class Insecta; order Zygentoma; family Lepismatidae; genus Thermobia; species Thermobia domestica. The sequence goes on along the minus strand of NC_137462.1, from coordinate 132,890,098 downwards.
AGGGGGCCGTATTAGCCTACACTGAAGAGCCCCACAAGATTTGATGATTGACCACTTGGACTGAAATTCTCATTTGAAACCACAACTTTTAATATGAAGCCAAAAATTAAACTTTTACATCAATTTAAACTGACTGGGTTCCGGTTCCCCCCACTATTGTTTAGTTTAGTTAAGTGGTAATTTGTGACAGCTTCACATCATCAAAAGAATGTTTCACTTCAACTCCCCTCCCCCAGGAGTTCGTGCTGGATCCACCACTGGAATCAATAGACACTCTTCCTATTCTTTTTGTCACCCTTGATTGTGTAGGGGCTCCCTCGTACAAATAAAGAAGCGGTAATATTACAATCAAGGGGCGCTATATATTAGGTATTATTTTAGTTACCTACCCCTAACCGCACAGGGCCATCTTTCGTAGAATAAAAAATATTACGTGATATTCCAATCATGAAAGGGGAGAGGATGCTGTAAATATATTTCTTATTCATTTTGTCTGTCCTGCTTATCAAAAATTACTTTCTGTTGGAAGGGTACTGAAATGAGAGGGGCAAAATAAAAAGTCGTACCCCCTCCTACAAGGTTGCTCAAATAAGTACTAAAGAAAGCATTTTAAACTAAGATATTTAAGATTTAAACTAGGAAACTAAGATATCCTTACATTATGTAAGGATGACATATTCAGGATGATGATGATGATGATGATGATGATTATTATTATTATTATTATTATTATTATTATTATTATTATTATTATTATTATTATTATTATTATTATTTGAATGTTTTTGGAGCACCGAAATTTTGTGAGACGAACAATGATATGTAGAGGTTTAAGATGGGTGGTCATAGAGGAGGAAAAACAGGATTTTTCTCTCTCTGACTCTCTAACGTAAAGATTATGTGCTGAAGGTAAGAAGCATCATCATTCTACAATAGGTTGCTTTTACGTAGAATATCAATTACTTGAGTTCTCCTCCTTCGGTCTACTTACCTTATGTAGTAAATTCAAAACAATTTCAATTCAATACAAATACATTGTAAAACTTTTCCGTAATTAAACATCTAGGGAAAATTAAACATTTAATAGGGACATCTGTTATCAAAATATCCAAACACGTAGATAGAAGAGTATCTAGTGAGAAATATTGTGAAACTTTATAAAATTCTCCAAATTAGAATTAACATTTACTGGGAAACATTCGTTATGCGCGAGCGAGCATATGGTGAGCAGTGAGCACAGGGGAAATAATTACGAAACTGTTTGCAAACAAAATTAGGGACGCTAATGCAAGTGCGACAACGGCATATTTTCTTTTTTTGATATCTTCATGAGTTTTACACATACGTTACAATTTAATTCTTTCCCACATAAAAAAATAAATAAAATAACCGTAGTGTAGAGATAAAAATGACAACGGCACTTCCATGGGATCGAACCCGCTACCTTCAGCATACAGACTCATTGTTTTAACTAACTGAACTATTTGTTTTTTTACGTGAACTGAGCCTGTTCCGGTAAAGACGATATTTCATTACGATCGTCCTACCAATTCGTCCTTTTCCATAGATAATTTCCACTATTTGCTCTATCTTTATGTTAATACTTAGCATATATTCATATATTTGGAGTTTGCAGATAATGAATATAATAAGACATACTAGAAATATTCGTTAAAAGTTTAGTTTGTAGATTTAATCCACATTTCTCTCAATGACATAGATGTCGCTGCTTCGTGTTGAACTGCAGAATTCCCTCGCGTTCTTGAAAATTTCCCACTTTAGCAGAGTTGGTAATTCTCGAGATTTCTGTCGATTTAATGTTTTTTGCTTCTAATTTCTTTATTTTAAGCTAATATCTAACACAAATATTAAAAACGGGTTTGTTATTAACCTGTCCTGCTGGGGAAACCTTCCGAAATTTCGAACATATAAAGAAAACGGAGATATTTTCAAAAAACTTCAAAATAAAGAGACGCGTCATTTATTTTGCTCATGGTAGTACACTCATGTCCAAAATTATTGCCGCATGTCTATAAATATGTTGTTGTAGGAATATACTTTGATAACGAATTCGCCCGGTATTTCTTATAATGTTAGTATGTGTATAATTGGCAAAGACATGTATGTGGCAAATTTCATGTCAAAAGAGCAGTAAGTAAAAACAATAAAACGAAAATAAAATTTTCTTGTCCATTTAGCAACATTTTGTTTTACTCATTCTAATTTTCGTATTTATAATCCTTTTCCTGTGAAATTTAGTACAAATATACATGTCCCAAATACACACACAGTATCAGTATTAAAAGTACCCTGCAAAATCATTATCAAATTATATTCTTAGTTATAGATATGTGACAATCATTTTGGACATGAGTGTACCTTACTTTTTTCTTTAGTAGGCATAATACAAATTGTGTACACAGGTCTGCTAACCCACTCTATCCTATCCTAGCACCCAACTGTACTAACGTAACCTAAGTAACTGTATCCTATATTAGCACACGTTGATGTTTTTCGCATAAATTTTGAAATATTCATACAGTCAGTTACTGGAATGTTACCAATCTGTACAGTTATTTGCACAAAAAGAAACAAGATAATAATAAGAACATTATTAAAAGGAAGGTAAATGATATAAAAGGGGTTATTTTATAAAGTGGCCCCTAAATTCTTAATATCACACTTCGAACAATACATCGCTTCTCATACAACCTTCTCGGTACTTAAAATGGATATCAAAACTACATGTAAATTCAACTATGAAATCAAATCTAATTCAAATATTAAATGAAATTTAACGTCACTTTACCGAGCATTGTCATATTTTACTAAACTTTGAAAGCATATAACGAGTAGAAAAAGTAATAAAACTTGCAAGAGAAAAGAAAACTTAAATTATAACTTAACACGCAATTTTTTTTCTTTTATTTCAATGTATAGATCTTGGTGCAACTAACAAAATTATGTTTTATGTGACTGATAAGTTTGTGTAACAAACTTGACAATGTAGACAATTTCTTTTACTGTTCAACTACCGTAACTCACATCTATGAGAAAATAGTCGCGTCATTTCATATTTTGCAATTAGGTTTGAGGGGGACAAGATTTTTCCATCGACATGAGTTCCACGTATTTTATTAGTTTATTAGTGTTTCAAAAAAGCACGTGTTTCTCAAATTCAGGGAGGTGATTGCTCCTTTACTCTCCCCAAACTAATACCTCTGTGAGAGACATGTAATTAATCGTAAGCTTAGTAAGGAACATATGCAGGAACCTCCCCGAATTCCCAACTTTCTGTGATTTTAGCCTAATTTTATTGGTTATTTTACGAATTTGAAAATAATTTACTCTAGTATTGACTTCGGATCTCCCGAAATAAATTCCTTGTACTTCCCTGACTGTAGTTGTAATGTATTTATTTTTATATAGTATACTAGCAGAAGTGCCCGTTTCATCACGGATTGACCAGTATGCAACCTGTAACGCATTGGAGTAGTTCGAGTTGTCTAACTTCATATACTTCCGAGATGTTATATAATTTTTGAACCTGCAGAACGTGTGATGACCCCAATTTCCTTGAAGTTCAAAGTTGGAAAACGACTTCGTACGCGATTATATGTGGTGAAGATTTGTGTAAAAAATGTGTGCCTCTAGATGACTTCTTTTCTTTGTGAAACTCTGATGATAGACATACAACACAGACGAAAATTGATGACAGGCACACACACACACACACGTTTTTCTTTTACTAATTTTAAGTAAATTAGTAAAGATGTATTTTAGATTCATCACCTTAGACCCCCTATATCTCTCAACATCATATTCCAATATTGCGTCTCACTCAGCGCGTTAAAAAAAAAATCACTTTTTCGCTCATAATTACGTATAGTATAACCCTAATTTAACGAATTTCTGGGGAACTTTGCTTTTCCTTAATTATTGGTTTTTAAGTGCGGATTATACAGAAAATTTCAGGAAGATGAATGAAACGTTTTCTGGGGGGAGATGTTTTTTTGTTCGTTTTTAGATTAGTAGATCTGAATGATTTTGATTTGCACTAATAACTATTGCTTATTTATTAATAAAAATACGACACACTAGATTCCAAAATTTCAAATTGTGATACTATAAAATTAAAATATATAAATAAGCATGAGAAATGTATTGCCTCAAACAGGTTGTTACATGGCAAACCGATAAATATACTTTCCTTTTTTAATATTTAAAGTATATTATCAGAGTTGTCCAAAGACTGAAAAATACCGTGCTTAAAACTGGAAGAGGTTACGCCATGTTTCAGAAATAGATAACCTATATACAGAGTGGCTCATACAGAGTAGGTAAGCAGGTATTGGTTGATTGGTTGAATTGCAGTTTAGCTTTCTTTCAGTATCAAGACAATATGAGGTATGGTGGGGTAGATAGGTTAACCTCCAATAGACCCCACCAGCACTAAATGAAACTATTATTTTCAGAAAGTGCAAACATCCGTGAATCAGATTTAAGATTAAAAAAAAAAAAAAAAAATAGTGTTCCGAAGAGTGAAAATTCAAGATCACAACATCCTTTACGTATTTCATAACTGTTCTCTTTAAAATTTTACAAAATGAAATTTAACAACAGTAAAACTAGAAAACCTGTTATGTTTGATATAGAACATGCAATAAAGAACATATATTATTGTTTCCACATTTGTTTAGGTTTAGAAGAAAAAGAAGAAGAAATATCAGAAATATACATTTTTCTCATTCCTTTGAATTTCTCTTTTCGTTTACAGAGACATCATAGTTATTTGGAAGTCAAATTTATTACCAAAATATTCTATCATGTATCCTCCGACAAAATACCAAAATCTGTGAGTTACACTTTATTAGGTACAGAAAAAAAAAAAAACTTGTATGAAGTAAAGCAAATCCTGGGGAAGCCCTCAAATTTACAAAAACTTTTTTTATATAAAAAACAGTTCGTTTATCTTTATTTTAAGATTAAACATTTATGATTGAACCATACAAGGTACTGAAATTTCTAAAAGAATTTTTTCCTTCTCAAGGTAGCTTCTTTCTTAGTATTTGATTCATAGTTGTAAACAGGGGTAAAAATGGATCTGATAAGGTAGGGGGCACGCATAACGTCACGCCGTCCCACGTGCCTGTCTTTGCCTATTCTATTTTTTTTTTTTTAGAAAATGGGAAATGCTACATATTATTTCTGGAAGTGGTGGGAACCCTAACAGCACAATCACATAGCAGGCATGTGCCTATCATGTTCCCTCAGGTACATGAGAATATGTCCAGTATGTGCCTTATGTACCTCTGAGAGAGAAATCACATGATTGGCAAGTGATGGTCACAGTCTATGTCCGCCCCTAGGCACATGCCTGACATGTACCTGGGGAACGTGCCTAGCATGTTCTAGTTATGTTCCCATGCCTAAGCGTCAATGAACCACAAAATTAATCTCCCCAAAATATGTTAAATCGTCTATATGCGTAATGTGTTTACATTAAGGTGAGTCTAAAAAAAATACTTTAAACAAATAAAGAAAGAAAGTGTAGGGCTACCCAGGGTGGGCGCCAACCACCAACCTTCAGATTACTAGTTGCGTGCTCTACCGACTTGGCCACGGAAGCGATGAAGACAATATCGCTTCTAGAGGGATAAATTATTGAGGTCTTTTGAAATTGGCTTTAATTGCGTATATTCGACGATAACCGTTTGAGATCAGGTAAAATCTACTCGCCATGTAATTTTATAACAAAATTACGAGTGTCTATTTACTTTATTTCATGATTCTTCCATATTTACTTTCAAATGATCGTCGATAGTTGCCATCTAATAAAGTTGATGCTTTGTTGCTTCTAGTACACAATCGCTTAGAAAAAGAAGCGACAAATGCATCAAACGGAGAGATGAATTTAGAACATCTAAATGGCGAATGCCTAGCATATCTTGGGCTGTTAGGGTATCTGAAACAGTATGTACCTAAAGGACGTACCTAGAACATGACAGATAAATGTCCCGAGTGACGACTTAAAAACAAATGACTGTTAGAGTGCGAAACTGAGCCAGGTATATAAATGCTATATTTCTGGTACATGGTTGCAAATATCAATTAGGTGTATCAAGTATCTAAAACTGTAATTAGCTGAAGTACACACTTAGCACATTAATATCATTTCTTCCAAGTGTCGGGTACCTTAAAAGCAGCTGGGATACCTAACGGCACATGCCTAACACATCGTGTGCTGTTAGGGAAGGCGTCCCTCGCGTTCCCCTCACGTTTACCCCTGGTTCTAAGACAAAGTTAAAATAATAATAATAATAATGCTATTTTACATTATATAGGCATTTCGATAATATGGACATATAATATCTTCACAATATTAATGAGATGTAAATTAGGCAACAATGAAACTTGGTAGTTCGTAACATTCCCTAACAGCACAATTACATACGAGGCATACGCCAATCATGTTTCCTCGAGTACATAGAAATGTGTCCAGTATGTGCCTTATATACTTCTAAGAAAGAAATCACATGGATGGCAAGTGATAGTCACAGTCTATGTCCGCCCCTAGGCACATGCCCGACATGTACCTGAGGAATGTGCCTAGTATGTTCTAGGTATGTTCCCCATGTCGTAAGCGTCAATGAACCACAGAATTACTCCCCCAAAATATGTTAAATCGGGTATATGTGTAATGTGTTTACATAAAAGTGAGTCTAAACAACACTTTAAACAAGTAAAAAAAAATGTACGGCTATCTTAGAGTGTGAGCGAACCACCAACCTTTGAATTACTACCCAGACAGCACAATGCACGTACAGTATCCGTATAGTACATGTACAATTGCACGGATGCAACATGTGCATCATCTGTATAAATGCACGCCTGTACACGTGATGCACATATACATGCCAGGTCCTATTCAACATCTTCACGTGCACAGAACATGTGCAATGCACACATACACGTCCTGCACATGATTTACACCTACCGCGCAGGTGATTTACAAGTAGCAATATTTGATTTACATGTAGTTCACAGGTGATTTACATGTAGGACAGTTTTGATTTACACGTAGCACACAGGTGATTTACATGTAGCACACAGGTGATTTACACGCAGTAACCAGGTGATTTACATGTACGACAGAGATGATTTACACGTAATACACAGGTGATTTACACGCAATACCCATGTGATTTACATGTAGGACAGAGATGATTTACACGTAACACACAGGTGATTTACACGCAGTACTCAGGTGATTAACATGTAGGACAGAGGTGATTTACACGTAGCACATTGGTGATTTACACGTAGTACCCAGATGATTTACATGTAGGACAGAGATGATTTACACGTAGCACACAGGTGATTTACATGTAGGACAGAGGTGATTTACACGCCGTACCCAGATGATTTACATGTACGATAGAGGTGATTTGAAGCAGTACCCAGATGACTTACATGTAGTGCACAGGTGATTTCCTCGTAGTACAGAGGTGATGTAAAAGCAAATTTGAGATGCAACGAAAAACAGGAGTTTATATATTTAGTGTCTTACGCATCTATAACTGCGAAGATTTTTTTTCTTACAATGCAAGAACCCGTAGAAGGGAATACCTTCTCTTGGGAGTGGAGTTATGCGTAAGGGGAACAAAGGATAAATTGGATGGACAAAGAGGTTTAATTTCATTTATTTATTTATTGTTTTTATTCATTCATAATTGGGATTTTTATTCATCAATTGATCAGGAATCGTTATTTATTGTACGTACAATATCTATCGAAATGTATGTGTAATGAGATGAAAGATGAGGTGCAAGTTAGACGCCACAACACAGTGATATTGTTAGTTAGACAGGTGAAGGGTTATCTTCTTGTGTCGGGGCGACTCGACACATGATGAGAGACATAATGATGCCCTTGTTAGTGCGAATTAAAGTGCAAAAGATGGATAAATGTTTGGTGATAAGTCTGGTGGTTGATATGCTAATAGAAATTCGTCCATTTGTTCGTCAGGATGTGTGAGAAGGTACAGTGTAACTAAGTGCTGAAGTGGTGTAGATTGTAGACGGGGTGGAACATCTTGATCTGCATCGATGCGTATACAACTGCGAAGGATTGGATGGCCTTGAGTCCAACGGGTAGTGATGTACCTGGTACGCAGTTTTTCTAGATGAAGAAGAAGATGTGGAAATGGAATACGCTCATAGAGTAGCCGGGTAGGGCTAGGCAGTTTGATACGATATGCAAGGCGTAGTGCATGTCTTTCAATGATCTGGAGGCGAGTGTAGAATTTGTTACTGGCATTAAGCCATGCGATGTGTCCATGGAGTATGGATGGTCGCAAGAAGACTTTGTAAGTATTTAACACAGTCTCTTGATGAAGGCCCCAGGAAGTTCCGACTAATCTCTTCAAAAGGTTTAGTTTATTTTGCGCTAGACTTATAAGATGCTGAAGGTGTCCACGCCATGAAAGATGGTCATCAAAGATAACACCCAAATATCTCGCTGTACGGGTGACGGAAATGCGTGTGCCAGCTATAGTAAGATGTAAGAGAGATCTATTGCGTCGGACCCTACTGGTACGTCCTGATGGTATGATGACAAGTGCCTGTGTTTTAGTGGAGTTGATTCGGAGTCGCCAAGTATCACACCAGTCACAGAACTTATTTATTGCCTCTTGAAGTATAATATTGATATGCTGAATATATTTTCCACAGGCAAGATAAGCAGTATCATCTGCAAAGGTAAAGGTGTAGATAGGATCAGGAGGAACAGGCAAATCTCGAACATATAGTATATATAGCAGTGGAGATAACGCTGACCCTTGAGGTACACCACTAAGCGGAAAAATAGGAAATGATAAAGATGAATTAATGCAGACATATGCTATGCGATTGGTGAGGTAGTGATAAATTAGTCTGATATATGCGAATGGTAATCGTAGAAGATGAAGTTTGTAAAGTAACCCATCGTGCCAAACTGAATCGAAAGCCTTCTCTAAGTCAAATAATAATAAACAGGAAGGTTGGATGCTATTGAAGTGGTTGGTAAGAATAGTGGTAAGTTTAAGTAGATTATCATTGAGACTGCATTTAGGACGAAACCCAGTTTGGTGTAGAGGAATTTGATTATGGAAGAAGTGAGTATGTAGACGCCGAACTAAGATGCGTTCGAGGATCTTTCCCAGAGTAGACGTGAGTTGTATTGGACGGTATGACTCTGCCTTGGTGTTATCTTTATGCGGTTTCAGAAACATTAAGACTTTTGAAGTTTTCGAGGAAGCCGGATAATCACCTGTTCGAAGTATAAGGTTATAAATAGCGGACAGTAGTAGCAGAACCACCAGTGGAGCCTCTTTAATATGGCGGTAAGTGACACCGTCAAACCCTGGAGCTGTATTCTTCTTATTGGCTAAGACTGCGGTAATCTCCAAAGGTGTAATTGGACGAGTAAGAGGATTATTCGAGTCTAATTCGTGACTAGAACTAATACGAAGTTGTGATTGATGCGGATCTGTTATGTTGCTTATTCTAGTGCATAAACGTTCAGGAGTATAGGTGATGAGTGGTGGCGTAAAAATGCTTTGAAGTGATTGAGCAAACACATTAGCCTTCTCTGTATCAGTTTGTACTGAGGTCTGGTTGACGATGAGAGGGTAAGAGAGAGAAGAGCGTGTCCCACAGAGTCTATGAAAGGCATTCCAGAATTTGGTAGGATTATGTTCTTGATCAAGATGGTTAACTGTTTGGATCCACTTGCGTCTTTTATAGGCGATGATATAATTATGAACTTGCCGTAAATATTGGCGCTGTAGTTGTAAAAGCCCTGGATCACGTGTGCGAAGATATTCATGGTATGCCTGCCGTGCAAGAGCAACTAGTGTGCGATATTGAGGAGGAAGTGCGGGTCGAACATAATTAGATTTAATCGTGGGTATATGCTGATGGCTACTATGTTGTATAGCAGTAGTAAGTCTATCAAGCGTGTTATGTAAGTCAGAGTGATGTACTGGAGTAGGCACGTTAGATAAGGTAGTAGTCAAATCTTCTCGATATTTGTTCCAGTCGGCACGGTCATAACAGAGAACGGTACGTGGTGGAGTGTCAGGAGCTTGACGGTGGTTTGGAAAATGTAATGTCAATTTAACTGGGTCATGGTCACTACCGATGGAAGATAGAACATCACAATTTACGAATGGTTGTATTGTAGAGGAAACAATGACTGCGTCAGGTGTTGTATTTGAGGAAGGTCGGGTATGTCTTGGTAATGCGCATAGCTCGGCATTTATGTGCAGCATAAGAAATTGATAGAAGTTCCGTTGTTGCGTAAGAGTGCGACTGGATAGATTGAGATCAGTCATAATAATATAATGACGAAACGAGGTGTCCATGTATTGGAAGAATGTCAAGGGAATTTGAACATTGGGTCTAACATATATAGTAGCAAAGGCAATAGTACGTGAAGGAAAATAGAACAGAGTGATGTTGTGTTCCGGAAGAGGGGCCTGAAAGTGATGCGTGATCGTGCGTTGAGGTAGTCTGCTTCGAATTCCTATTAAAGTTCCGCCATTTGCTCGATCTCCAGGTGGGCCATCGCAACGAGAAATAGTATATGGCTGATAATGTACATGTTGGTGCGGCAAAAGATATGTTTCGTTCAAGGCAAAGGCGTGTATATTTTCTTCCAACAGTAGAGTGTGGAGTAGTACCTTGCGAGTGTTGAAGGAACGAATGTTCAAAAACAGAAATGATAAATCCATGATGATATGTATAATTTTAGACAGGTGTTGAAACGGGATGGAGTTGAAAGTGAACATGTTGACCAGAATATGTAGCATAAAGTTGAATGTTGTATAGTTGCTTAGTTGTAAGTATGACTTGGTTAAGAATATGAGTACGCAGAAAGGGATGAATGTTTTGGGTTGTTACTGTAAAGAAACGTATCATATCTTCAATTGTAACAGGGTGAGTTAATGAGTTATTTGGTGGCGTTGGACGATCAGACGTTCTGATTGGTACAGTAAGCTCTGGTTGAGTAGGATCAACTGAAGGTTTGGCCTTACACTTTGAACTGTAAGTAGGATGTTGTGCAGAGCATGTGTTGCACTTGGGATTGGTATTTCCATTGAGACAGTCCCGAGTAGCATGGGCTTGTGTGCAGTAGCCACAAATCAAAGAGTTTTTACAATCTTTGGTCAAATGCTGATTGTATGTTTGGCACCGTTCACAACGTATAGGCTGTGGTGCAGGAGTTTTTGAAGGTTCAACCTTGTGTCTTCGTCTGTAAATGTACGCTCCTGTAAGAAGCAGGTGATTGACAACAGGTTGTTCAGGAGTTAATACACGTACTAGGTAGGTGGGTCCCCTGTCATTCCGGATTCGAATGCACTTATGTACTTGAACTTGTTCCGCTTTCAGCTCTTCCTCAATTTCAGTGTCTGTATATTCAGGGTCAACGCCCTTGATGACTACTGATAGCATAGGAGGCTTTCGAGGAGTCGGAGGTTGTTTGTTTTGTCTTGGTTGGAGTTGCGTTATAGTGGCGTCTTTGCCAAAACTTTCAAAAGTTGCTTTGTTCCTGACATGGCGATGGAAATCTGGGTTAAAGGATTTCAAAATAACTCCATTATTTCGGAAGATAATCTCACTGATTTCTACCCGTGGAACATATTTTATAAGTTACTGGAAGATGTGTTTTGGAGTCTTGAATTTAGTGTCGAAATTAGTTAGCAGAAAGTTATAAAGAGTTGGCTGTTGAGGATTGACAGAGGCAGACGGAGTAGCAGAAGTTTCTGTTGCAGTGTAATCCATAGATGTGTCATGAAGATCAGTTTTAGATGGGATTCGTAATGGTGAGCGTGAGCGAGAACGTGCAGCTTTAGGAGTAGCAGTCTCTTTGGTACTCGATGTTCTAGATCGTTTTGGTGAGCGAGAACGGGATGAAGGTGAAGAGACATTTTTGGAAGATTTAGCAGAAGTAGATGAACGTTGAGATACTGTCCGAGGAAGTCCGTTATGCATGGCCTAAGTCGTATGCAAAGTTCGAGATCCAAAAAGAGCAACCTGTGTCGCAAAGCGACAAGAAGTTGGTCAGAGTATAAAAACAATGACCTTCAAAATCGTAACTTAATACCCTCCAGAAGATGAAAACCTTCTGTCAGACTCCTAAGTAGGGTATCTGTACTGGTCTCACAAGTACGTTTGCTATACTTGATCACAGCATAGTACAGTAACTGCTACAAGAGGAGCTAGGTTCGACGAAAGATCGCTGAACTGCGAAGACATCACCTTCAAAGTATATAACAAGTAACTAATAATTGTCAGTGAGAATTTTAGTTTTGGAGTTTATTATTTGCAACAAGCAAAGCTTTAGGTAGTATCTTTGACATGTTTGCCAAGTAACAAGTAACATATTTTGCTGCAATAGGTCACGAAAATAATTTTGTAAACCTATGAACTGTCTGACTGTAGTTACATCAGTACAATGCTGCCACCTGTTGAAATTGTATCCTAGCTCAGTGGACGTTATGGAGTTTTTACAATCATTCAGCTGTTATTCGTCGAAAAATCTCTATAACACCGCCTGGAGGAAAAATGACACCTACCAAAAATGTAGGTTACTTTCTGTTGATGAGAATGAGAGTAAAATAAAGAAAGTAAAATTATATTAAATACACTTGCACGGTAATAAGGACGTCTCATACACACGTGCAATAGCCGTGCAAATACCCATGTGCACACAAAGGCTTAAGCACCGGTAATTTAAATATGCTTCATCCACACAAATGCACATGAGCAAATGCACGGCTCAAGCATGGGTTATGTATATGCACTGCATTCACGCAAAAGCACATGTGTACATAACGGCTACAGCACGGGTTATATAAATGTGTGCTTCATCCATGCAAATGCACATGTGCACATAACGCCTTAAGCACGGGTTACGTACGTGCGCTGTATCCGTGCAAATGCACATGCGTACATAACGGCTTAAGCACGGGTTATATAAATATGTGCTTCATCCATGCAAATGTATATGTGCACATAACGGCTTAAGCACGGGTTACGTACCTGCGCTGCATCCATGCAAATGCACATGTGTACATAACGGCTTAAGCACGGGTTATATAAATGTGTGCTTCATCCATGCAAATGCACATGTGCACATAACGGCTTAAGTACTGGTTCTGTACGTGCGCTGCATCCACGCAAATGCACATGTGTACATAACGGCTTAAGCACGGGTTACGTGCGTGCGCTACATCCACACAAATGCACATGTGTATATAACGGCTACAGCACGAGTTACATAAATGTGTACTTCATCCATGCAAATGCACATGTGCATATAGCGGCTTTAAGCACGGGTTCTGTACTTGTGCTTCATCCACGCAAATGCACATGTGTACGTAACGGCTTAGTCACTGATTATGTACGTGTGTATAACCCACGTAAATGCACATGTGCACATACACGGGTTATGTATATGTGCTTCATCCACGCAAATTCACGTGTACGGCTTACGCACGGGTTATGTATGTGTTCATCATCCAAACAAATGCCAATGTGCAAATGTACGGCTTATGCATGGATAGTGCACATGTGTCGTACACGTACGTGTTGTCTGGGTAGCCGCGTGATCTTTCGACTTGGCCACAGAGGCGATGAAAAGAATGTTGTTTGTAGAGGAATAAATTATTGAGGTCTTTTGCATTCGGCTAATCAGAGTGTTCCTTTAACCGCATATATTCGACCATAACCACTGAGAATCAGATAAAATCTGCTCGCCATGTACTTTTATAACAAATTGACGAGTTTCTATTTAGTTTACTTCATGGTTCTTCCATATTCACTTTCAGATGATCGTCGATAGTTGCCATCTAATAAAGTTGATGCGTTTGTTGCTTCTAGTACACAATCTCTTAGAAAAAGAAGCAACAAATGCATCAAATATGGGAGATGAATTTAGAACACCTAAATGGCAAATGCCTAGCACATCTTGTGCTATTAAGGTATATGAAACAGTATGTCCCTAAAGGACGTACCTAGAACATGACATATATGTTCGAAGTGACGACATAAAAACAAATGACTGTTAGAGTACGAAATTGAGCCAGGTATATAAATGCTATATTTGTGGTACATAGTTGCGAATATCAATTAGGTGTACCAAGTACCTAAAACTGTAGGTATCTGAAGTACATACTTAGCACATGAATATCATACGTGCCAAGTGTCGGGTACCTAAAAAGTAGCTGGGACACCTAAATGGCACATGCCTAGTACATCTTGTGCTGCTAGGGATTGTGTGGAGTATTTAAAAGCAGCAAGAAGATTACAAGAACCTGGAGCAGCAATTTTGTGCTATTTTCGAGGGTGTACGGTAAGTAGACCCCTAGGTGTGTTAATTTAAAACATCGCCTCTACTCACAGAGAAACCATTTAGGTCACTACTAAAGTCTCGTTTCACTCAGAATAGAACACCATTCATCAAATTCTCAGTGGTTTACACAAAAAGACTATATTCAACACTGCCTGTGATATAATGTTACAAGAAACATCGAAAGTAAATGATCCAGGAATACAGTACATGTGGATCCATTTACCCTAATAGCACAATTACATAGCAGGCATGTACCTATCATGTTCCCTCAGGTACATGGGAATGTGTCCAGTATGTACCTTATATACTGCTGAGAAAGAAATCACATGAATGGCAAGTAATAGTCACAGTGTATCTCTGACATGTACCTGGGGAACGTGCCTAGTATGTTCTTTTTATGTTCCCCATGCCGTAAGCGTCAATGAACCACAAAATTACTCCCCTAAAATATGTTAAATCGTCTATATGCGTAATGTGTGTACCTTAATGTGAGTCTAAACAACTAAAAAATGTAAGATGAGTTTAAACAAATAAAAAATGTAGAGCTACCCTACCATGGGTGTGAACCATCAACCTTTGGATTACTAGTCGCGTGCTCTTACGATTTGGCCACAGAGGCGATGAAGAGAACGTCGCTTGTAGAGGGATAAATTGTTGAGGTCTTTTGCATTCGACTAATCAGAGTGCTCCTTTAACCGCATATATTCGACTATAACCATTTGGGATCAGATAAAATCTGCTCGCCATGTAATTTTATAACAAATTAACGAGTGTCTATTTACTTTATTTCATAGTTCTTCCATATTCACTTTCAAATGATCGGCGATAGTTGCCATCTAATAAAGTTGATGCGTTTATTGCTTCTAGCACGCAATTGCTTAGGAAAAAAAGCAACAAATGCTTCAAATGTGGGAGATGAATTTAGAACAACTAAATGGGGAATGCCTAGCACATCTTTTGCTGTTAGGGTATCTAAAACAGTATGTACCTAAAGGACGTACCTAGAACATGACAGATGATGGCCGAAGTGACGACATAAAACAAATGACTGTTAGAGTGCAAAACTGAGCCAGGTATATAAATGCTATATTTGTGGTACATAGTTGCGAATATCAATTAGATGTAACAAGTACCTACAACCGTAGGTAGCTGAAGTACACACTTAGCACATGCATATCATATGTGCCAAGTGTAGGGTACCTAAAAAGTAGCTGGGACACCTAAATGACACATGCCTAGTACATCATCTTGTGCTATTAGAGTAGTTGCAGTGCGACATCTTCAAATTTGAATGTTTAGTAGCTCAGAATTTCGTCCAATTTTTGTCCAATTTGAGGAATAATATTGTTCCTCATGTACGGGAAAGAAAATAATTGAGTCATTGAGTTCGTAAAAAAAAGTAATAATCGAAACTATTTACAGGAGACACAAAGAAACTAAATTAGTCAATATGCATCTAACATAGGGCTGGTTTCATTTTTTGACCGTAGATTATGGCTGTTTTCATAATATTCCACCAATTTTATGTAATTATAACTCGTTTTGTTATTAAAAATCAAAATTAAAAATTGGAGATGACTTATTTTCGTACTAAACAGGAAAATACGATTTACATTATGTTAAACAAATAAAAGTATTTTTCATTCTTCATTTACAGCTTGAAATAAATGTGTTATACATGCTACAGATTACATGCATATGGTTATGTCTGTCATTGTAATAGTATTAACAGTTCACGGAAAGCTAAATAAGTCTATAAGGTCAGATATCCTTTTGGATCATGGTTATAACAGGTAGCAAACTAAGAGTGTAGATTTAGAATTAAGCATTTTCTTAATGTCTGCAATTTTCTTCTCCTTTTTGGCTACGTTTCCAGAATATGCTTCCTTTACTGGTAGTGGTGCTACTTTCAGGGTATTTTTTGAAAACAGAGTCAACGTGAATGTGCAAAAACCACCAATGAAATGAGGTACTTCAACATCACCAGCAGTCAAGCTTTTGTAACTAAAACTGCTGTAATTAGGCACCTGAAATTGCTGTTTCTCATTTCTTACTTTTTCTCAGGAGATTGTTGATAATACAGTTTGTTATAATACTCCGTCCACCAGCTTTTGAAATCAAGTGTCATATTTGTTCTCTCTCCTATACAGTGAACTTCTGTGACGTGATTGAAACTTCTATCAGTGTGGCATATTGTTGAGAAATGTATACACGGTCTTCCCTTTGAATTTTTCTCTTCACAACCCCAACAACACGGTCACAAGGGTTGAATGAATGCCCACGTAGTGGGAGAAAGTGGTGAATGGCATCAAAACGACTAATCAGAGACATTAAAAATCTCACTACTGTATGATTTTGATTCCGTCGAGCTGTGGTGAAACCTGGTGGCAAATTTCCAAGTTTAGTTCGAGAACAAGTCATTTCCAGGCTGTGGTATGTTTTCAAACTAAATGAAAATTCCAATGTACAATATTTTCTATAACCAGTTGGGCGGGAGGGAGGGAAGATGCCATGTTTTCAGCCTAAATGTGTGTCTATATAGGTTGATTTGGAAAGTGCAATAATCTCAATTTGGTAAAAATGTGGAGATGACTGGCTTTCGAAATCATCGATTCAATTATAACAATGCAGTGGTTTGAAGAACGATAGTGACATATTTTACTTTACTACGCACAAATGTTGCATCCCTTCCTAGTAGACTTCTAAATATTTCCTATATTACAAGGAAATTTGGCCAAGGTTTCTGGGATTGCATTGCTTCACTGGTGAAGATTGGATAAAAGGTAAAGTGATGCTTTTGAAGAAAATGGAGAAGAACAAATAATTTTAAGACACTTTTGCTGTTTTAGAAAACCAATGAGAGGTTTCTGAAGCAATAACAGTCCAATTAAATTAATTTACTTTCTTGATGCATGGACACTCTCGCTTGAAACACGTTGAGGAAGTTCTTCCAAAATGGATCTCTCCAAGTTGCCACCATGGAAACGTTCGCAACTTTCACTTTTCAAACGTGTAAATTACAGATGTGTATGGAATCAAGCACACATACCAAATCCAGACATTCCAAGCCCAATTCTACATGGTTGGCAAATTTGTGATATTTTTTTGGAACCGGTGTGGTTAGAGGGCTCCGTTTTCCCTGAAAATATAGTGAACATTTTGGTTGCGGATGGAAGTACTCATACTTTAGTTGAGGATGATAAAAGCGAAGCTAATATTGATCTCCGATCAGTAGGTAGTTTATCAGATATTTCAGGTGATTCAGATGAGTGTGAAGTTTGATAGGCCGTATTGCCATCGTAATTCTTAAACAAATATCATTACCTAAAGTCCAAAACTAGTTGAACGTTACAAATATGTGTAAACTAACGTCTTTAAATTCTTATGTGTATAGTTGCAAGGCAACATGCCATAGTTAGAAATAGATCTAACAACATTCACACAATATTCAATATTTTGGAAATGTTTCGAAATATGTTTATTTAACTACTTGATATGGTAGTATAATTTATTTTCGTCATTGTATGATCGAATCATTATATTAGTTATGTATCATTTACCATGTATCTCTCCACGTTTCCTTTGTGTAAATGTTATATCAATTGTAATTCAAGCAATGTATTATTTTCATGTCCAATTTTATAACTAAATATTAGTTTCGGTAGTAGTTAGGAATCTTCAATAGCTCCAATCCAATTAACAAATTCTTGTCCACAATAAAATGTAACCTAATTAATCAATGTAAAGATAGGATAACACAGAATATTTTGAATATCTTAATACCTTCGTAATACATCATTATCCGTTTTCATACCTGAAAAATTTGTAACAATTTTAATGTTAAAAAACAGATATAAAGCATGTGATTTGTAAACTTTCAAGTGGTCTTGGGAAGAGACCGTTCTTTTAGAAATTGGATTATATTTTAATTATTTATGTATTGTCTTATACCTAAGATAAACGAACTTTTTATATAAAATTATTTTTTTTTCTGTAAATTCAGAAGTTGATCTTGCGAAGCAAACCACTGATTTAGAAATTTAAATAACTAACTAACTAACTCTATGGCTTATGGAATCCGGAGGTTCAATGCCGCGTTCACAAAAGTTCTCCACTGACTTCTATCCTTAGCTAACTGCATCCAGTTTCTACTTTGTATTTCTATCTCTGTGAGATCCATCTTAATATTGACCTCCCATCTGCGCCTAGGTCTTCCAAATGGTCGTTTTCCGATTGGTCTTCCAGTCAAGACTTTGAAAACGTTTCTACTTTCTTCCATTCTAGCTACATGACCCGCCCACTCTAAGCCTCCTAGACTTGACGACCCTAACAATGTTGGGTGAACCATATAAATTATGTAATTCCTCGTTATGAAGTTTCCGCCATTCCCCATTCCCGTTCCTCTTGGGTCCGAATATTCGTCTCAGGATCTTGTTCTCAAATACTTTCAGTCTATGTTCTTCCCTCAGAGTAAGTGACCATGTTTCGCAGCCATACAGAACAACAGGCATGATTATATTTTTGTATATTTTAAGCTTCAAATTCCTCGACAGAATTCGCGACGACAAGAGATTTTGAACCGAATAGTAACACGAATTCCCTGCTTTTAGTCGACATTTAATTTATTCGTGGATATGATTTTCCTGTGTTAATATTGATCCTAGATATTTGAAACTATCCACTTTATCAAAGGTATTATTTAATATTTTAACGCATCCATAATTTGCTGTATTAAGGTCCCGACGCACTTCCATGTATTTAGTTTTGTCTGCATTTACTTCTAAACCCATGTCCCTGCAAGCATTTAATAAGACCTCTGCATTTCTTTCTATTGTTCTCCTATCACCCCCTATTACATTTACATCATCAGCATATGCCATAATCTGGTGAATACCGTTCAACTCTAGGTCCTGGTTGCTATCTTTTATTTTCCTTATAGCGTATTCCAGAACGAAGTTAAATAATAATGGCGACAACGCATCTCCTTGTTTCAGGCCATTTTCGACGTGAAAGCTCGTGGACAAAAATTTTACTTTGGGATTCATTTAAACATATCTTAATTAATCTAACTAACTTTCTCGGTGTTCCAAGTTCTGTAAGAACGTTGTATAATGTTTCTCTCCTAACCGAGTCGTACGCCTTTCTAAAATCTTAGAAATTTAAATATGATTGAATAATGTATATATTGTCTTACAATTAAGATAAACAAACATTTTTGTAAGATTTTTTTTTTCTGTGAGTTCAAAAGAAGAATTATTTCTTTGGAAAATTCAATATGTTTCAATCACGTATTAATTATTGTTTTAAAAAGAAGGTGAACGAACTGTTTTCATAAAATATTTTTTCTGTAAATTCAAGGGAATCGCCAGTATGATATTTGCTTTACTTCGTATAAGTTTATTTTTCTCTGTAGCTAATCAAGTGTTACTCACAGATTTTGGTACGTTGTCGGAGGATACATGATAGAATATATTGGTAATAAATTTGACTTCCAAGTAACTGTGGTGTGTCTGTAAGCGAAAAGAGAAATTCAAAGGAAAGGAAAAAATGTACATTTCTTCTTCTTCTTCTAAACCTAAATAAATATGGCGACAACATTATATGTTCTCAATTGCCTGTTAGATACTAAACAAAACAAGGTATGTTTTGTAATTGTACTGTTGTTAGTTTTTGCTTTGTAAAGTTTTGAAGAAAACAGTTATTTTATACGTAAAGTATGTCCGGCATCTTGAATTTTCAATCTTCGGAACACTTTTCTTCTGCTCCTTCTGAAAATACTAGTTTCATTTAGTCCTGGGGGTGTCCATTGGGGCTATTCTAGCTCTTCCTCTAATATGGATCTACTGTGTTTATGATAAAATCCAAACCACCGTAATGCATTAAAATTTCAGTTTTCACACAGGGACCCCATGTACCAACTACGCGCGTAGCCTCGCGAGACCTATTGGAAGAGCTAGACAACTATACAATTTGTTGTGATTGGATGACACTAACCTACAGATATTCCCATTAAGTAGTTAAACATTTAACTAAAGACATTAAACCGTATTTAATAATTTAGGTATTCGAAGTGTCTTCCATATAACTTATGTCATATGTCTAACCTTCACGCGACACTTTCTCACATAGTTTGACGAAAATTGAGGTCTGCATCAGTGTCCAATGTCTATAACATGTGTACTAAAGCTACGGACGAGAAAAGTAACTTCAATGTCAACACTGTAAAGTTAATATCAATATGTTTGTTAAAACGTATAACATGTATTTGGGCTCAGACTCGAAACTTGGCGCAGAACAATGAAATTTGGACGCATTATGGTTTGTACACTGTTGTTTCACGTCTCATATAACCTCGGTGTGGAAAAGGGATGATAAACTTTAATTTTAAAAAATGTTCAGAAATGTTAAGATAGTATTGGATCTAAGACAGATTCATTGAGAGAAGTTAGCGAAAAATATATGGTAACTACATTATAAATATATATATACACAAAAATTCTCATTTCCTAAAATTTGAAAATGTGGTAATCTTAGTCGAGCTTTAAATACATGACTTTTGGATGCCATCGTCTTGGTCACATGAAGCGTAATATGGACGTAATAGTTAAGGCTACTGGATCGAAAAGCATTACGTGATTCTTCAATATCTCTGTAAGTAACTCACTAAAGTCCTTTTTACCCACATACTTCTCGTGGGCATGATTGAGAGACTCTGCGTGTCGTAATAGTTGTAATAAATATGAATCGCAATAGAAACATGTGGGTAGAGCTTGACTGTGAAGCAGAGACGCAAATTAAAAACCAAATGGAGGACAGCGTGGTATGAAAGGACTGAGGAATTTAAAGACCTTCTAAGCAACTGCACTGCTCATCAGCATCATCGATATTAGTTATAAATAATACCAATATATCACAACCTAACATCCCTTAACATAACCTATACTAGAAAAAATTGAAGGCTCATATCCCAACTTGTGATGAATAATAATTGCTCATCATCATCATCGATATTAGTTATAAATAATAAAAATATATCACAACCTAACATCCCTTAACATAACCTATACTAGAAAAATTTGAAGGCTCACATCCCAACTTGTGATGATTAATATTTGCTCATCATCATCATCGATATTAGTTATAAATAATACCAATATATCACAAACTAACATCCCTTAACATAACCTATACTAGAAAAATTTGAAGGCTCACATCCCAACTTGTCATGATTAATAATTGCTCATCATCATCATCGATATTAGTTATAAATAATTCCAATAAATCACAACCTAACATCCCTTAACATAACCTATACTAGAAAAATTTGGAGGCTCACATCCCAACTTGTGCTGATTAATAATTGCTCATCATCATCATCGATATTAGTTATAAATAATACCAATATATCACAAACTAACATCCCTTAACATAACCTATACTAGAAAAAATTGAAGGCTCACATCCCAACTTGTGATGATTAATAATTACTCATCATCATCATCGATATTAGTTATAAATAATTCCAATAAATCACAACCTAACATCCCTTAACATAACCTATACTAGAAAAATTTGGAGGCTCACATCCCAACTTGTGCTGATTAATAATTGCTCATCATCATCATCGATATTAGTTATAAATAATACCAATATATCACAACCTAACATCCCTTAACATAACCTATACTAGAAAAAATTGAAGGCTCACATCCCAACTTGTGATGATTAATAATTACTCATCATCATCATCGATATTAGTTATAAATAATACCAATATATCACAACCTAACATCCCTTAACATAGCCTATACTAGAAAAATTTGAAGGTTTACATCCCAACCTGTGATTATTAATAATTGCTCATCATCATCATCGATATTAGTTATAAATAATACCAATATATCACAACCTAACATCCCTTAACATAACCTATACTAGAAAAATTTGAAGGTTTACATCCCAACTTGTGATGATTAATGCACGGTTATAAAGCGCCTACCACACAATTTAAGGTAACAACAACATTTGTCCTTCGAGGTTAAATTAAAAAGCTTCTGAAGCTTCAACTTAAAATGTGAATAATTTGTAATAAAAATATTACATTTTAACAAGAATGTTTGATTTTCTATATACTCATGAAAATATGAGTTATCACTTTTTCAGTATAGAATTCTGTTACTTTGTAATTATATTTTGGCAGGTGCTGCTATGCAGCAAAAATAGTTGTGTGCAAACTAGAGATTACTTGTGTCAAGTATTTTGTCCAATTGGAATAATTCATGTTTTGAGTGCTATCCTAATATAACTTTTATTACAATGACCTTAGATGCCAATTCTACAGGTTGTTTATAATTTGTGTCAAAAGTCTAGATTAACAAGAGAAATCTCAGTATATAAACTTCTCATTAAAAATGAGCGGAAAAATGCTCCAGCGTTTTCAGGAATTTCATTTTTAAAGATAAAAGTCAATTCCTATTGTTTCCCTTCACATTCAAATCAATTTTGCTGTTTATTCATCACGGGTAAACGGATAAACCACTTGAATTAAAGTTTTCGTCTATTGTATACTCTACTCGTTAAATGTTTAAATCTGCTAGATACATTTAAATGGCAATAGTTCCTTTCCGTTTGGAAGTAGTTACTAAAATATTGGGGAGCAAGAAGATTGTAAGATCAGCAAGATTGTACTTGTAAGATTGTCAGATTAGCAAGATTGAAAGACTGTAAAACAAAAGCTCTTACATATAACAATCAGGGACTCCATGGTTCGAACCCATACATGTGAGTTCATTATTTGGTAAATCATAATCATTAAAAACTATGAGGTTTCCATATATTTCATTTCTTTACTCATATAATAAGGGGCGTCATTTAGGGGTAGCAGGAAGGGGCAATTGCCCCCCTGAGTTTGAGATTTATATAGATTTTATCAATAGAATAGTAGTAAGTCAGTGAAAAACGAGAAGTTTTACTTATATCAACGAATCTTTCCCTCCCCCCCCCCCAAGCCAAATCTGAAATGACGCTACTGCATATAATCTGTTTCCTTTAGAAACTGCAGCGAGTAACTTTAAAAAATCGATCAGAATAAATGAAGTGTAAATTTTAGCTTAACGTCTCTCGATTATGTCCTTTTAGGCTAAGGGAGACGGATGATCAAGGTAAGTGAATGATTATGGAAGGATTTGTAGAATGAGAATGTAGGAGGAAACTGAAATGCTTCTAGGAAAGCCATGGACACAATGTTATCCACTACAAGCTCATTTGACCGAGGAACGAATCAGCGACTCCATACAGCAGAGATAAGCGCACAACCATTGAACCGCCGTACCGGGTTACATGCACAGGACCGACACGGCGTAGGATCGACACGGCGTAGGATCGACACGGCATAGGATCGACACGGCATAGGATCGACACGGCACAGAACCGAAACGGCACAGGATCGACACGGCATAGGATCGACAGCAGAACTTTCATACGATCGAAATAATAAAAAATACATTATTTTATAATTACGCAATATTAAGTAACAATTATTTTCTCAAGGATATATAGGAGAGAACCGTCATACGATCGAAACGGCATAGGAACGAAACGGCGTAGGATCGACACGGCATAGGACCGAAACGGCACAGGGAAGACACGGCATAGGACCGAAACGGCACAGGATCGACACGGCACAGGACCGAAACGGCATAGGATCGACACGGCACAGGATCGACACGGCACAGGATCGACATTCTGTAGGGTGGTCAACACTTTCTGAAAATATCAATATCGCATATCCCTCACCTTGAATTTGTGGATATAAAAAATTGTAAGGATAAATAATTCTAAATGGTCTATTTTTAAAAAAATTATATATATTTAAATATATATATATATATATATATATATATATATATATATATATATATATATATATATATATATATACAAATTGTATAAAAATATTGTGCGTAATATATCCATGCCGTAATAAATACACCTTCAATTTTGTGATATTAAAAAAAAATACGCTAAATAACTCCAATAGTTGATTCGAGGTTTTCAATACCGAATAAATAATATTATTTGTCTGATATTTTTATAATGCTGTAATTTTTTATGTATACTAAGTTGAAGTATGTACATGTAACTGCAATTTTAAAACTGTAGGCTTAGAATTTGCGTTTGGATTTTTTTTTTTTAAGCGAAGCAATGCACCTATGTTAAGTTGCCTCCTTTCAAATGTCGAATTGAAATCGGAAGCCAATCGTTTGTTTTTCGTTTGTTATTGACTTTTTTGAAGAAAAATAGTAAAAATCGTATCTTTCTTAAAACATAAAGAGATGTTTACAAAATAAAGTTGGTATATGGTCAAATTTACCCTTGTTCCTCCACTTAAAATTTTGATTGAAAATCAAAATCAATTATTTGATATGCGTATGCTACTAATTATTTTGAAAAAGAATAGTCTGTTTCGAAAAACATAAAGAGTCTTTTCAAGAGAAATGGGTGATGGAATTTCATATTGGCTCCACTTTAAAGTCTCGAATCAAAACCGAAGCCAAGCGTTTCTTATTGGTTGTTTTTAAGAGCAAATCGCTTGTTTCGAAAAAATAGAGAAAGAGATTTACAAAATAAATTTAGAATGTGATCAAATTCAATCTGATTCCTTTACTTACAAATTTCGATTCAAGACCAAAATCAATCGTTTGATATGGATTTGTTGTTGCTTGTTTGGAAGAAAAATAATTTGATTCGAAAAACATAAGAATATAATTAAGAAATAATGTTGATGAAGGTGATTTGTTTCAGGGCGGTTTGCTTATTTTGAAGAAAAAATCACTTGTTTCAAAACAACCAGTAAAATATATCTATTTCCAGGATACATTTGGTGGTCAACTTCATACTGTTTTTTCTGCTTTTAAATATCGATTCAATACTCAAGCTAATAACATGTTTCCCTTTCTTATTGATTGGTTTGAAGAGGAAATAGTTTGTTTTGAAAATTATTAAGAGTCATTTACAAAATAAGGTTGGGTGGGCCAACTTTTTGGTGGTATTTCAAATTTCGATTTAAAATCAAACTCAATCATTTATTTTTCGTTCGTTATTGATTGTTTTGAAGAAAAACTAAGAACCATTAAAGAAATTTTTATAGTAAAGGTGGTCACCTTCACAGGGTTCCTGCACTTCAAATTTCATTCAAAGCATAAAACGGTTAAAATAATAAGAGAAACACAATCAGTACTCTACGCAAATGTTTAGGGGGTTCAGGGGCTTTAGGAACACAAGTTTATATAATATCAAGTGTTTATATATATAAACGTGCTAATATGATAAACGTGCTTAATTTTGCATAATACCTTGCTCAAGGGGGGTTTCAAAGTCCTTAATCCCTTTACTTCAGTACGCCACTAAACATCAATTATAAGTCATTCGTTATCCAAATTGTACTTCTTGTACTGATTCAATCCTTAATTTTAAAGTTCAAAATTATATGAGCACTTATTATGCTATTGGAAAAGAGCACATATTTTATGACAGTGCAAGGTAGTTTCTTGTTTTAACAATTGAAAGAAAGGAAAACACCAATAAAAGTAATAATAATACCTGACACGAATTCCGATAGTAAATCATATTTTATTATCTTATTTGAAACTTTGAGAAAATTGAAGCTCTACACCGAATACAAATTGGATAATAAGCAATGCTTTATGATTGCTTGATAAATTTCAAATTGAGAACAAAGAGAGTGATACTGTTTAAAAGAAAGATTGGATAAAAACAAGAATTTTAGGAATGATCTAAAAAATGGATCAAAGTATTATGATCTTGGCTAATATTAATTTTTGGATCAGTTACCATAAAATATTCGAACGGTCTCTAAATCGAGTTTTCTCCAGATATGTAGTTCTCCAGGTATAAGGAGTACAAGAAAAATTTCGATTAATTAAATATTTTGGATTTTTTTTATAACGGGCCACAAAATTTTTGGACGGACTAAATCGACTTTTCATATTTTTTACGCAATAAGCATATCACACTGAGTTAAGTGATATCTTGGGTTGGGTTACACTATATGTAGTTCTCCATATATAAGACATACAATAAAATTATTGATTGAATGAAATATATTGGACTTTTTGGATCAGGGGCTACAAACGTTTGGACGGTCCCTAAATCAAGGTTTCGTATTACTTTCGGAATAAGCACATCATGCTAAGTTAAGTGATAGTTTTGGTTTGGCTGCACTATATGTAGTTCTTCAGATATAAGACGTACAAGATTTTTTTTTATTGAATGAAATATATTAGATTTTTTGGATCAAGGGCAACAGAATTTTTGAATGGCCCCTAAATCGAGCTTTCGTTTTATTCAGGCACTAAGCACATCATACTGAGTTCAGTCATAGTTTAGGTTTGGGTACACTATATGTTGTTCTCCAGATATAAAGCCTACAAGAAATTTATTGTCTGAAATATATTGGATCTTTTGATCCAATAATAGTCCTTCATCCTCCATTTATACTATAACGACTCTATAGAAAAGCGTCGTCAACCTGGTTCGTATAACGAAATACTTTAGTTTGCATAATATTTACCTGTACCGTGGGCAAAAAGTGTTCATAAATATGTAATATACTTAGTAGAATGTTCATTTTAAATTAACAGAAAAGAAGAATGTTTTTAATTTCTGTAAGAGAGATTATTATGGGATAGTTGTGACTACGTACATGTTATGTGTTGACCTAGTCAAGTGAATTTATGTATTTTACGGTCTTAAAAAGAATATTAAGACATATCAAGCAATAAAGGTGAGACTAATAATCTTTAAATATCTGAGTTGATTTTTGCATTGAGAAAAGTAATTATCGCTTCGTAATTTATATGTTACAAAACGAACCAGGTTGACGACGCTTTTCTATAGAGTCGTTATAAAAATTTGGTTTACCAAACCCGGGACTTTTGAAAATTCAGTTCCCGAAGAAGGAAAGTAGGGCTGAATTTACTTGGATATTACCATTTATGAATACGAACTTAACCGTATTACGAAGCGGTAAGGTCATCAAAAGAAAAATGGATAGTGAAATAGTGCAACAGGAATCTAATACCAGTAATCCAGATGAAATTAGTGCAACGCCAAGTTTGTCATCTGAGGATCGACTTTTGTTAGCTGTGCAGCGACAAATTATGCAAATGACGACTGAGATAAAACAAACCATGGAACAGAAGCTCAATGAATCTAACGCAAACATGGAACAAAAGTTCTATGAAGCTAACCAGACCATGGAACAGAAGTTCTATGAAGCTAACCAGACCATGGAACAGAAGTTCTATGAAGCTAACCAGACCATGGAACAGAAGATAGAATTGAAATTCAACGAAGCTAGCAAGCAGTATGAAGAATTAAGTAAACGAATAGAACGGATAGAACTGAAATCTGACGATACGAAACAAACAATCGTCCAGGTGATGAACGACATATCCTCGCAGTTTGAAGAGAAGTTAAAAAGGTTAGCCGATGAATGTCAAGAAAAGCACGATCATCAAAATCATGAAATCTGTGCTGTAAAAAAGGATTTAACGTCAATAGAATCTTCCGTTAAGCATCAAAAGATCCAGTTGGCTACTATGCAGGAAGAAATTAAAATGTTACAGGCGAGAGATAACATTTATCGCAATAATCTGGGCAGTGATCGCTTCGAGTTTCCCCGATCACCGGATATAAATACGCCTTCGCCGGAATCTGAGGAGGATATTATATTAGAGGAAAATTGCCCGAAGATCACTGATGAACGAAATATAAATGGTATCATGACACAGCACGCTACGGACCGGAACAATCACACCACAAGAACAAGGAGTGAGAAAAGAAAGGTTAAGTTAAGTGTCAAGATGAGCGAAATCAAAGCCATGAGTAAATTTAGTGGTAAGTGCAATGAAAATGCTAGTTCTTTCTTAGAGAAGTTCCAAGACGAATGTAATATAATGTCTATCGACCGATCACAATACATGAAATTAATACCCCATGTATTACTCCCACCTTGTTCCTTATGGTTTAAGGCAATACGTGATCATATTAGTACATATGAGGAATTTAAAGCGGCATTGATCGCGAATTACGAAAATGACTTTTTGCTGGCAAACAGAGATGCCACTCTTAGAAATCAACTCAGATATTTAAAGATTATTAGTCTCACCTTTATTGCTTGATATGTCTTAATATTCTTTTTAAGACCGTAAAATACATAAATTCACTTGACTAGGTCAACACATAACATGTACGTAGTCACAACTATCCCATAATAATCTCTCTTACAGAAATTAAAAACATTCTTCTTTTCTGTTAATTTAAAATGAACATTCTACTAAGTATATTACATATTTATGAACACTTTTTGCCCACGGTACAGGTAAATATTATGCAAACTAAAGTATTTCGTTATAATACATTAAGCAAGTAACAGTATAACGTGTACATTACGTGATACACTTTGTATTTTATGGTGTGATGTTTAATAATAAATTATTAACAGAATACCCGTTCTTTGCACGGGGAGAATAGTTTCATTTTGAGCATAAAGGGCAATGGAATCTGAGTATGGATTTAAACTGCATCGGGAGTGTTACTGTTCGTCTGAGTGACTCCAAATACTATTTCATCGACACTAATATCGGTATTATTTTTTATCATTATATATATAGTGTGTAACTTCATTAATGTAATGAACGTCTGGAGGTGATTCCTGGACTCGGAAGAAGAATTTAAATGAAACGAAGTCTTAAGCTTATCATAATTATAACTTCTATGCCAATGGTAACGGATGATCAATCAACAGCTTCCTGTTCAACTTAAGAGTGTGTAAAAATGAGAAAAAAAATAACTTTGATCCAGAGTAGGTTTATAACGACTGTGCATAAGACAGTCAGGGGCAAAAGATCATGTACGATGAACTAGAGTATAAGGGATTCTTCACATAACAACAGTGATTCCCACAAATTATGTGAATATAATTTGAGCCAAAGTAAGCTAGATTAAAAGATTTCCTCCCCGTAATGCGTAAATCCGTGGAAGGTAATAACTACGAGTACAGAAGGAATGAAATTCGACGATACTCAAGGTGTTGCGCGTGTTGCACAAGGAAAGAAAGAAATACAATTTCAAATTATCGATTTATTCTGTTTCGTACAAGGTAGGATAACTGTGAAATACTCAGAGGTACCTTGTACAGTATTTGCGCAATGCAGTATGTGTACACGAGACAGCTATGAAGAATAACAGTTCACAGTCTGATATTGTCGACCGTTGACCGCATTGCAAAGATGACATCGGCGAAGCAAATTTTTCCGCCTGTGATCAAGCACATCTGAAATTTCGTAGATGACTGCCGCAGCTATATTACATCGAGCTACAAGTTCTTCGACTGTCGTGGCCGGAGTTTCATACGTATCCCCGAAATAAAAAATCAAGCAGCGTGAGGTAGAATGAACGAGGTTGTCATAACACAGGTTTTTCTCTCCCAATCTGGGAATGTTTCATTTAGGTAAGTCTGCATATTCCTGTCAAAATGTGCAGGTGTACTATCATACTGAAATCACATCTGCTGTCTTATGTTCAAGGGCACATGTTCTATCAATTTTGGGAGACAATTACGTAAAAATAAAAGATACGTACTCCCACACAGGCAGACCGATAATAAATAAGATCCTACCACAAAATTATCCACCACACCACACCAAATTTCTGCTGCTGATCGTTTACTAGAGTTGCATGTGGGTTTTTACGCCATACACATGATAGTTTCAAGACGGTTTTGATCATTCGACGTACGCTGTCTTCAAGTTCAGCTGTCCATATGGGGCTATTTCCTCCGATTTCACGTACGAGAAACCGAAGGGACCCCTCTCTCGAAGTCGAATATGGAGGCGTGGAAAAATACAAGGAAAGTTACTCTCTTTTGAGGGCGACGGTCACGATGTAAACGCCTCACTTCTGGGCTATTGCCCTTTGCTACTCCATAAATGAGTTGCATACCTGCCAGCTCGTGGACAGGGTAATCTTCCATCGTGCAGGCGTGTACAGGTTAACACAATCAATTTTACTTAAACACCAACGTCTACACTTTTACACGACCTTAAATACCTGGACACAACCCTCTACCGTTGAACACAACATTTCCCATCCTGTTATACAGCAATTACACGTGTAACAGTAGAGCATCTGACTATGTATATCACTCACAAGTTGCGTAGATGCTTATTACAACTCAGCCATGCTAACTGAAGCCATTCCACAATAAAACTTCAAGACAGCCTTCTGTAAGCCACTCGCAATTGGCACACAAGGGACGATAGTTCCGTAGGTATTCCTCCGTGTAGGTATTCCATACAGCTCTAAGGTATGTACATTAGAATGTCGAAAAAAGACTATCCTTTTTTTAAAATGTACTTTCAACGAGCTTCCTTTGAGAAAATTTCTCCGGCAATGATAAAATCAAAATGTAAGTGGTCTACACTAGGATAGTATTTTGGTATATTCACAATAGCAATGAAGTTTTTCATAGCTCAGGGAAAAGTTGAGGTTTGCCAACTCGAAGGAAGGGGAAAACGCCATCAAAAGTATTCCTGGGAGAAGATTCATCTAACGGATAAATCAAGTATACTATTCCAGCGCACTTCTTGGTATCGTTATGCAACGTGTACAACATCCCTTGTTTCCCCACTTTTGTTGCTTCTGTGAACAGAAGTACCATATTCCACGGAATTACATATTACGAGGAAGAAACCGTTTAATGCAGCTTACTTTTGCCCCATATCTATTCACACAATATTTGGAATCCCTGGGTCATGTGGAGAATTCCTTGTACACTCGTTCATCACATATGATCTTTGCATTTTTCGATGTTATATTTATTTACATGCCGCCTGACTGTCCTATGCACAGTCGTTTTAAACCTAATCTGGATCAAAGTTATTTTTCCTTTTTCACACACTCTTGGACAGGAAGCCGTTCATTTATCATCCGTTACCATTAGCCTAGAAGATATAAGTGTGATACGTTAAAGACTTCGTTCCATTTAAAATCTTCTTCCGAGACGTCATTATGTACTGAGACAAAATAGATGAATCACACATGTGTATCTCTCTTTCTTTCGAATTCTGAGTGTTCTTCTAACTTGAACGATGCACTATTATTTTTTAATGTTAAATCTTGTACTTGATTGATCATTTCTTCATTCAACGTTTGATAAAATACTCAAAGGAATACTCCAGTTTCTTTGGAAGTCATCCTTGCATAGTCACTGTACACTAATCGAATCTACGACTAAAAACAATGGGCATTCTTTTGCCCGACTTCAATCCGACGTTTTGTTCATGAGTTATGGCGGTTTATACATTTTTCCGACAAATTTTCGGGTGTTACACCCAGGTTGTTGTATAGTTTTTGTTTTATTTCGGTGTCAGGAATCACCTAACGACGTTTGTTATATTAATTAAGTTACACCCTATATATATACGGGCGCCATTTTATGTATTAAAAAACCAAATTTGTTTAGTAACGTAAATAGCTAAACTATGAAAACGTATTTACTAGAGAAACACTTTTTAGTTCTTGTAATAATTTTCTCTCAAACAAACTGAAGGTAAATATATACCAATAAATCAATACAGCTATATTTTAGAAAATGAAATGAAATCTTTGAGTTTTACGTCCCACGATTATGCCGGTTAGGCTGAAGGAGACGGTGATTATGAGAAATGAATGAAATGGTGGAATGAAGAAAGTGGGATGAAACGGGAGAACCCCGAGAATATCCACGCACACCGCGTTTATCGACCACAAAGTTCACTTGGCGGGAGCAGGGTTTGAGCCCGAGACCCCATGCACCAGGGGTTAACGCTCTACCACTGACCCACCGCGGCTCCAGCTATATTTTAGAAATACAATAGGCACTGATTTTTCGAAGACTGCTCTAATACATAGGAACAATCAAATTTGTAAATAGAGAGTTTTCTTTTTAAATAAAACAAACTGAATTGCTTAAACTGCGCTATATCGATTGGTTTCAGCATCTGATTTTTTAAAAATAAATAATTAGCAGCACGAAAAATTCCTATATTATCTTCGAAAATAGATCTACATGTTAATTGCTTTACTGGCTTTATACATTTTTTTTTTTGAAAAAGTGATTGTAGGGGAAGATGGGGCTAGTTGCAACAATTTTCAGGTCTGTTTTTTTACTCGAAAATTATTATAGATATAAAAACTATATTGAGTGTACTAAAAGGTACATGCCTTAACTACATACCAAAAAAAGAGAAGTGCAAAACATCGAGCGGCAGTTTTGATAGCATCCACTTTTTGAACTAAGTCCGACTGTTGACACTTGCCCCACCCATGGGGTAAATTGCAACATCATCTGGGGTAAGTTGCAACAATCGGACTTGATTCAGAAATTTGATGCTATCAAATCTACAGCTTGAACATCGCTTCACTCATTTTCACTGTGGCAGTCAATGTCTATAATCTATACAGATGTAGTACGGATTTCTCTCGGAACACGACCAATGAGACCACTTCTCACAACATAAACACTGTACCCAGTCTTCTTCTGTATCCTGTTCTTCGTACGGTTCTTCAGAAACCAAACAGACGACTTGAGAATAAATTCTTCTCAGCTGATGATTTTACGTTTTCGGTTGCTTTTAGATGCTTCTTTTTCATTTCGAAAGTACTTTTTTCTAGAGTGTCTGTAAGAATAGCACATCTCTTCCTTTTCCGAGCTGTCAGTTTTCTAGTTCCAGATTTTGGATAGAACCATACATGTTCAGGAGATCATCTGAAGGATTCTACACTATCTTCTTAGATGCATTTGCAGGTGATCCATGAAGCTCACTTTGACCTGCAGTCTGAAGTTCTAACTGAGAAGATGAAAGGAAACAACTACTACTAGGCACTGCAAGCAATAAGCCATCACTGTTGTCCTATAATAATAATAATAATAATAATAATAATAATAATAATAATAATAATAATAATAATAATGGAATAATAATAATACGCTTAGTTTTATTACCAACAACAATTGTTCATATAACAATGCTTAACCGCAAAAATTTCTATTTCAATGGCATGCGGCATGTTGCAACAGATGTTGCAAGTTACCCCATCGAAATATTTATATATAAAAGCTTTCCTCCCCACTAAATAGCAGGTAACATGGGAACAGAAATATAATGTCATTGTACTTCAACTGTTATACTATTTGGGTACTACATCTTACTTATTGTTATTACATATATGTAAGGAGTAGTTAGTGCTCTCAAATGGGTCAGGTCGGGTCGGGTCAACTCGCGTCGGGTTGTCGTGTCGGGTCAGTCGGGTCAGCTCAAGTCGGGTTGTCGTGTCGGGTCAGCTCGGGTCGGGTTGTCGGATCGGGGTCAATCGGGTCAGCTCGGGTCGGTTTGTCGGGTCGGGTCAATCGTGTCAGCTCGGGTCGGGTTGTCGGGTCAGGCCAATCGGGTCGGGTTATCGGGACTGGTCAATAGGGTCAGCTCGGGTCGGGTTGTCGGGTCGGGTTAGTCGGGTCGAGTTGTAGAGTCGGGTCAATCGGGTCAGCTCGGGTCGGGTTGTCGGGTCAGGTCAATCGGATCGGATCACTGGTCGGGTCACTCGGGTCGGGTCGGGTCAGTCAATTCTAGTCACGGGTCGGGTCGGGTCGGTCTTGAACCCGACCCGACCCGTTGAGAGCACTAGGTATAGTAAAGAAAGAAATGGTACCAGGTTATGCGTACGCTGATGATGTAAATTTAATAGGGGATGATGGGAGAACAATAGAAAGAAATGCAAAGGTCTTATTAAACGCTTGCAGGACAAGGGTTTAGAAGTAAATGCAGAGAAAACTAAATACATGGAAGTGGGTTGGGAACGTAATACGGCCAATTATGAATGCGTTAAAATATTAAATAATACTTCTGATAAAGTGGATACTTTCAAATATCTAGGATAACGAAAATCATTTTCACGAAGAAATTAAATGTCAACTAAAACAGGGAATTAGTGTTATTATTCAGTTCAAAATCTCTTGTCGTCGCGAATTCAGTCGAGGAGTTTGAGGCTTAAAATATATAAAACAGTAATCATACCTGTTGTTCTGTGTGGTTTCGAAACATGGTCGCTTACTCTGAGGGAAGAACATAGATTGAAAGTATTTGAGAACAAGATGCTCAGACGAATATTCGGACCCAAGAGGAATGGCGGAAACTTCATAACGAGGAACTACATAAATTATACGGCTTACCAAACATTGTTAGGATCATTAACTCTAGGAGGCTTAGGTGGGCAGGACATATAGCCAGGCAGGGGTGAATTCAGGGGGTGGCCCGGGGGAATCTCCCCCCGAAGAAAATTCACCCCCCCGGAGAAATTTTAAAAAAATCAGTCACAAAATGTAGAAATTTGCTTTTCTTTTCGTGCACGTGCAGACAAAATCCGATCTCTCAATATACATATAAATGACGCAGACCCATTCTATATAAGTATTAAGCATATAACATGTAAGATAGAATACCAAATAGCAGCGGCGGCTGGTACTAATGTTGCATGGTTGTGCAACCGGACATTTTTTTAATATTTAAAATATTTTTAAGTATTAAAGTAGTGTATCAGTGAAAAATAAACCTTTGATCTTGAGCGCAAAACAGTATTGATGCATTTCTGAAAAAAGTCAATTAAAAAACGGAAAGAAAGAGATGATTTACATTTCCAGTGGCAGCCAACGCTGTCACTGGAAGCAGTAACATTGAGCATATGGCAGCGAGCTCCTATTTCTTAACATGGAGAAGTGGATTTATTC
The DNA here is from genome assembly GCF_964235325.1 of Thermobia domestica. Taxonomy (NCBI): domain Eukaryota; kingdom Metazoa; phylum Arthropoda; class Insecta; order Zygentoma; family Lepismatidae; genus Thermobia; species Thermobia domestica. Next base: position 132,854,853 of record NC_137462.1, on the reverse strand, counting down.
TTGCATCGCTCCTATCTTCCCGTATTGCTCTCTTGCGATTGCATTTTCTCCCGCAACTGGTCAGCTTCTGTAATAGTTACGAATTCCTCCGCTTAGCAGCGCTTGACTCAATTGATAGGGTGAGAGAGATACAGAGAATCTTTATTAAGCCTATTACTAATATTACATATTAATATTAGCAATAATAATAATGATAACTAAATTCATGGCGCAACAGCCTTTAGAAGGCATGGACTTATGGCACTCATTTCTGTGGGGTAATGTGTTTATAGGTCTGCACGGGCTCGGGCTACTATGATAACCGTAATGGGGCTAGCCATACTGAGAGCTTTATACAGTTCTACCTGAGTTAGAGCGGCAACGCCGGAATCTGGTTACAATGAAGGATTTATGGTAGGGACAAGTAAACCCTTAGATAGATAGATAGATAGATATCGAGTGTTGCAAAATAAGTGTTACAACTCTTGAGAGGTGACTCCTGCCACTGAGACAAGAAAAAAAGTTCTCTTGAACTTTCGGCTATCGGACATATTTTCGGATCTACAAAGCGTGGAAAAATGAGTTTCGGACGCCAATAGTTCGGAAACTAACCAACATAAAGAGGGCGGGTAAAAAATTCACTGAAGAAGTCATACCTGCTCCATTGAATTTTGCATGTTTCACAATCCTACCATGCACGCGCAAGGGTTCCCCAAAGGAACGTAGGGAGTCCCGGATAATCTTCCAAGTGAAACTTGGTCTAAATGGATATGAATTGATATGGTTTCTACCAGGTAACAATAATTCGTTTGTATTAAGTCGATATTTGGAACAAATACAAAATGGCGGACATCTTCATATCCGTTGCATAATTGCCAGGTACGGATGATGGCCAACAATGACCTTCTGAGTATTAAGTGTCGCGAATTTGTACTCAGATGCTCTAGAAAGACATCTGGAGTGTCGGTAGAGCATAACAGTGAAGCAGGGTGATTCAAATGTGTGGAAACACTTTACGAAAAATCTCCAGAATGCACTCATACTCAGTAAACGTGAGTTCAAATCGTCGGAAATGTAAGGATTAGCGTCAAGAACATGAAAGCCATTGCCAATTCATCAATAATATTCCCTCAAACTGATGCCATGTGATGTGCACGGTTGCATACCAATAAGGATGCGATAACTGAAGCCAAGTTACTTTACATATATATGATTGTTATTAGTAAGAAGATAAATAAGAAAATAATCAGGCAGTATATTATAAGGAAAGATCATTAATGATCATAACGAAGGATTAGGTATAGAATGCACGATACGTATGATATAGTAATGGGCGTGAATGATGTGGCGAGATGCATACACAGGACAACACGTGGGTGATATTAGTTAGACAAATGAGCTTATCTTTAGCCTAGAGGCTGCTCTATTCAATGATGAAAATGAATGAGTCCCATGTTAGTAAATAATAGTAATCACTGTGCTGGAAATGATGGGTGAATGAGAGGAAGATGTTCATGAATGGCGTAATCGGCGATGATAAGTAAAGAGGGATCTAACGGTGGTAGATTATAGGAGCGAAAGTGGAGAATGATAGTAACAGTGAGGTGTTGGGTGAAATGCTAAATAACGCATTGTATCCTGAAGTAAAGGATGTCGGTTTTCCAAACGTCTGGTGATATATGTTAGCCGAAGTTTTCCAAGAAAGTATTGTAAGGTCGGAAAGGTAATTTGGCGGAGTGTGCAATTAAAACAGTTATCGTGGAATATGAAAAGAACACGAGAAGCTGACTTCCAATACGAGGCCGAAACGTGTAAGTAGCCAGTAATGAAATTTAATGCATAAATGATATATTTACTCATAAAACAATTCTAAGCGATATAGCCCAAGGCTTATCCTATGTCTGGTGTGTTATTTCAAATCATTTTGCTAATATGATAATCTTTGTAAGTCAAACAAAATATCTATTATTATTTTAAACTCTGTTAAACTAACCTTTGTGACACACAGAGTTTGACCCTGGTTTAGCAGATACACAGGAGTGACCAACAGATTCCCTTTTGTTGTATGTATACCTTATGTAAATAAACTATCATCATCATTATATATTTTCTCTCTTATTCCATTTTGCAATTGTTAAATAAGATTAACAAAAGGTTGTAAGAACTAATAGCGTTATATTAACAAAGGTTCACCAAGTAGTTTATAAAATAATATCGTCCTTATTTGTAATGGAATTGCAGGGGCTTATCGCCCAGCCTTGTTAGGAAGAAGAAGCATATACAGTTTATTGCATTGCAGATAGCATACCCTACAGGGAAATAAAATCATAGGTCACACTCTATCACTGTACTACCAAACCAAACTAGTAATATTCCAAGACAAGAACCATTGTCTTGTTCTAAAAATAACACTAGACTAGTAAGTGATAACACAATACGTGTACAGAAACCAATACATAGTCATTCAGGGTATAGCCAGCAAGTTTTTCTAGAGGGCCTTCATTTTTACAAACTAAAAACAAATCAAAAGTTTCTTTCAAGATTATGAAAGAATTAATAACACATAGATACATATGTATTTCAGAAGTACATATTATTATTATTATTATTATTATTATATTATTATTATTATTATTATTATTATTAATATTTAGTAGTAGTAGTAGTAGTAGTAGTATAGTAGTAGTAGTAGAAGTAGTATATTTCATATATGCTACATTTCTGAGACTTGAGTCTTGATAGCACGTGAAGTTTAAATCAAAGGTTATGTTACGGACGGCAAATGATGGCTTAACACCAAAAACATATTCTGGCCGGGACCGGAGGTTAATCTGTTTTATGTTTATTAAACGTGTTTAATAATTACAGCAAATGAAATATGTTTATAATAGAATGTGAAAGAATACAGTTTTAAAAGAATTAAACTACGTCAACATGTTGAAATAATTAAAAGAACCTAATTAATCAGCCACTTTGTACTCTCGTTTGCTTAACTGGATGAACCGAGGCCTAAAGGAAAAAGAGTTTTCTGCCCAAATCTCATAAGCAGTGGGATATTTTAATATTATAGAAACTGACCCTCCTTTCGCTTAGAAGTGTAATTTTCAAGACGCTGAAACATATAATATTTTATTACTTTTAGTTAAAAGTTCAAATGCCGAGTTTCACGCATCTAGCTTAAACAAATCCTTCCTTAATTTATTTACATATTTTCTGAGTAAGTAATGGGGAAATCGAACATAAAAAAATGTGCTCCCTTTGCTCTTTCCCTTTTATGTGTTCAATTTTCAATTTTCAGTTTTTTTTTTTTTTAATAGGAAAGCTTAAATGCCAAGTTTTATTTTACTAGCTTTAGAAACTTGCGAGATACACTACCCTTTAAAAAAATCTTACCCCACCCTTTTTACGATACTTATTTCCAAAAATTCTTTCTTATGCACTGCTTTCATAAGAAAATTATATTTTATAACTAAAATTTATCGACTCTACTTGTAGTAGTATGCCCAAAAATCACTCATCTTTACTCTTTTATATAAGAGTACAGAAGATAAATACAGTCAAACAAATGGACTTCCATGAACAGTTTCCGATTTCTTATAACTAACTTATTCGTACATTTCCCACAAGCTGTGGTTTTAAATTTACGCTCTGTCAAGGTCCAGGTTTCAAAAAGGAAGTAACTGGAAATACAATAATATTATGTATTTATGTACATGTGTAATATGTATAAATTTATTGTCTTATTGAAGCTTTTGTAATCTGAAAATAAACTTTTGATTTGCTTTTAATATATAAAAATCAAGCTCCCCTAGAAAAAATTGCAGGCTACACCCCTAAATGACTATGTAGTAATTTCTGCAAAAATGGCACAGGACCTAAAATTTAGGTCTAGTGCCTATATTTTTAGGACTTGTGCCGTTTAGAACTTATGAATGTCACCCAATGTATTGCATAGTAAATGTTCTTTGTTCAATTTTAAATCTACTGCGTTCTTTATGTATACCGTTGGTATTTAATGTTCACTCGTGAAATGTCTAGTGAGCTTTTGTCTTAATTAAGTAAACTTTGGTGGATTTTTGTCTTACTCTTAATAAAATTCGCTCCACACAGTATATATTGAAATTCTGAATGTTTTCTTGCTTTCAGAAGTCTGGTAAAATATGCTTTTTAAACATTTTTTCAATTTTTTATTTATTTATTTTTGTTTTAGGAATTTGTCTTAGGATTCTCGTATCTCCATTCGAAAGAAACGAATTTCTTAACTAATTATGTAATTAATTCTTAGAATGAAATAAGTTGTATTATGTAATTCACGTATAAGTGCAGAACAGATAGTGATAATAATAATCTTAGTAGTACAAATATAGTTGTTATTGTTGGAATTAGCTACGTTCGTGACATTATTGCCAAATAGTTGCTGCATCGTCGCAATTTCGTGGGGTGGTGGCGAATTTCAGAACTAAAGCAAGTGAATAAAAAAGGCACAAGACCTAAACGGCACAAGTCCTAAAAGGCAGAAGTCCTAAACGCCAGAAGTCCTAAAAATCATATCGCGGCACAAGTCCTAAACGGCAGAAATCCTAAAAATCATACCGTGCCACAAGTCCTAAACTGCAGAAGTACTAAAATTCAGGTCTAGTGCCTATATTTTTAGGAGTTCTGCCGTTTAGGACTTCTGGATGACACCCAACACATCATGCTGCCTCAGTGATGGTTTGGTGGGGAGTGAGTTACTCAAGCACAACCCAGCTGTATTTTTGCGAACAAGGTGTTAAAACATCTGCCAAGGTATACCAGAACACAGTGCTAACACCTATAGTGTAACCACTATCTGCTACCATGTTCCCTGGAGAAAGGTGGACCTTCCAACAGGATTCCGCTCCAGGCCACACAGCGAAACCAACTTAGGACTGGCTGGCGCGGAACGTCCCTCACTTCATTTCTACCATTGATTGGCCTTCTAGCAGCCCGGATCTTAACCCGTTGGACTACAAACTTTGGGCAGTACTTCAGGCAAAGGTCTGCCATAAACGGCATCCATCTGTCGACAGTCAGAAACAATCTTGGCCCGAGCAGTGAACAATTTTCCCATGGACAGTTTTGGGTAAGTTACATGTAAAAATGTAACGCGTTACAAGTTACTTTACTTTTTCCTAAAATGTAACGCGTTACTTGCCCCCAAAAAGTAACTGTTACTTTACTTCGAAAGTAACGCGTTACTTTTAGGTCTGAAACTTAGAATGTGTGAACAAATGTTATCACTTCAATTTTCAGTACTACTATTACTATCGCTTTTATTATTATTATTATTATTATTATTATTATTATTATTATTATTATTATTATTATTATTATTATTATTATTATTATTATTATTATTATTATTGCCCTTTCTGAATTGCTTTATGTAAATGCAAGGACACATTTTTACTTGACAGCTAAATTATGAATATTTTCATATAAGGTAACATTGGCTAAAATGACATACTGCGTTACTCGTACGGATGGGCTAGGGTAACCAGACGTACTGATTTTCGCAGTACAGTACTGTTTTTCAAAGAGCTGTCCTGCGTGTTGCGAAGATGTCTAGGAAATCGAGAAATATTCTTCTTCTTTAAAATGTCCTGCGAAATGTCCAGAGTTAATTTATTTGCAATATCTTAATGTTTCATTCTTTATTCACAATATTTTGAATCAAACACACTCTTTTCCTGAATGATGAACCGCTGTGTTTTTTAACACTCCTCAGAAGACTAGGGATGGAGAACAATCAACAAACCATTTTTTTACAATACATCGCTTTTACTGAGAAGGCCTTGTTGAGATATCGGTAAAGTAGGAAAGGTTTCTTATTGAACTTATGACAGTGATGCTAACCAAGTTAAATAGAAGTTCCTTTGTGCCGGTCTAAATTTTCTTTCATTTCTTAAAATAATACCACGCTTCGAAATTTATTATTATTATTATTATTATTATTATTATTATTATTATTATTATTATTATTATTATTATTATTATTATTTAGCCCAACACGAACTTTGACTGTACGTTCATAAAATAAACCAATTTGTTATTCATCAAAGCATTTGGAGTTGTGTTTAATTCCTTTAATAATTTTGTTCAGTGCTTCTTCTTAACAAAAATGTTCATTAACTTAAGGTTAACATTAATTGAAATAATGATATGCGTATTGCCGACGCAGTAAGATATCATATACAGTACTATTATACTTGTGTCCTACTTTTCGAATGTTAGAATGTGGTCATCCTACGATGGGCACGAGTGAGTACGAGCGAGTATTCTTTGAAACTCGATTCGACTAAAAACAGACATCTTTGAACGCGATTCGAAAAATTTCCTCCAACTCGACTCGAATTCGGGTCGAGTCGAACCAAATCTGGTTTGTAGTTTCGAGTATTCTCTTCAAGTATCTTGCATAGACAATATAGGTTATCAATGATACTAGTACTACTACTAGTACAACTTTTATTATTATTATTAATAATAATAAATAATAATTATAATTATAATTATAACAACACTGTGTTTAAACATGAAAGAAACGCGGTCTGTGTTTGAATACTAAAAAACTAGTTGATTGCTAACCTCGGTAGTCGTGAATTCTAGGAGTCAAGGATATTGTTCACGAGCTTGTGAATTTGGGTTGAGGGTTTAGGTTGAGTATTCGGGCTCGAGCCAAACATTGTTAAAAGTTATAGGGCACTGGCCAAATATCTTCAAAACTGTTCGGCCCGGGTTTACAATTGTAAACAACTTGAGCAGCTGGGCTCACAGCTCACTCACTATGGACCCGAACCGAGAAGTGAGCCGAGCCAACAGCTCACCGAACCGTGTCAGCAAGAGCCTTCGGCCCAGATGAGCCGAACCGAGCAGATGGTTCATCCAACCAAGCCAGCTCGAGCCGATGGTTCACCCCAAGCGAACCGGCTCGAGCCATCGGCTCAGTTATTACTTCCCAACTGAGCTTCTTATTAAAAAAAAGTCTCTTGTGGTCTCGATATCGAGACGAGAAGACATGCGAGCATGTTTCCTCTAGTGAGCAACATTAAAAGTATTCCATATTACTACTTAGCTTACATTTCTCATGGCTTTCGCTTTCTAGTGGAATCAGGCCATGATTTCAAAACGAGTTAAAACGTAATAATAATAATAATAATAATAATAATAATAATAATAATAATAATAATAATAATAATAATAATAATAATAATAATAATAATAATAATAAATATAAGTATTCCATACATATAGAAATGCTTTTGACCAAGCACACAAGAAATTATATTTTGTCCATTTAGCACTATCATTCTTTTGTCACTCACAATTATTAATATTCATATAGTAAATATCTTATAATTCTTATATTTTAAAATCAATTGACAGGTCTCTGATTGCTTTTATGAGAAATAAATATTTGGTTTTATAGATACTACGCAGTGGGGATGATCGTGCGTCGTTTCGGTCCTATGCCGTTTCGGTCCTGCGCCGTGTCGATCCTGTGCCGTGTCGATTCTGTGCCGTGTCGATCCTGTGCCGTTTCGTTCCTATGCCGTGTCGATCCTGTGCCGTGTCGATCCTGTGCCGTGTCGATCCGGTGCCGTTTCGTTCCTATGCCGTGTCGGCTCTATGCCGTTTCGATCGTACGTATTCTATGCATATAACTTGCACAGGCATAGAATCGACAGGAGTTTATAATTTGTAAGAGCAAAGATTAAACAGATAATAAAAATATTATTTTTTTAGGCACATGATTAAAAGTTAAATTATTTCAGAGCAGCGGCGTGAGAGCAAAACGGCACAGGATCGACACGGCATAGGATCGACACGGCATAGGACCGAAACGGCACAGGATCGACACGGCACAGGACCGAAACAGGTTTCTGAGCTGAATTGTCGGTCGTATGCCGTGTTGATCCTGTGCCGTGTCGATCCTGTGCCGCATCCCCGCCGTACCACCCCCCTAATATTGGTTAGACAAGTTGCATTCAGATAATTGAACGGCTCGGAGAAGATAATGATCAGTGGGTAAACTAGAAAAGGAAGTTCAACTTTCCCATGCAATGGAATGCAATGAAATACCAAATAGTTTGCCAGTAAAAATTTAGTTTAGTTATTAGCTATAATTTTGGCCAGTTCTATTATAGTAATTGCCAATTCTAGATATTTACTTTCAGCAATAATTGAACAATTTTGTTAATCAAAACTTCTATAAAAGCAAGGGCCCATCCATGAGGAGGGGTGCGATTGCTCCCCCCAGAAGAGGGAACTTTCTTATTTTATACATAAATAAAAACCATCCCGGAGTTTGGAGCTCTTAAAAGTAGCTCTAAGTGGCACTATTACAACCACCCCAGAAGTTCGTCCTGGCTCCGCCCCTGTATAAAAGAAGTGAATAATACTAAAATAAAAGGTTACTTCTAGTTACATCCTTTACCTTACTTGTGTCATTCTTACTTATTTGCAACAGTGTAAGAGTAAATCGTGATTTCGGGTATTTCGCCATCCAACAACTAATTTCCAACACGTACTTAAATTATATATTAGTATTTTGTGGGTATTTTGGTTAGGAGTTTTAGTGTTCTTAAATTGATAGTTCACCGATATATAACCAGCAAAAACAAACCTTGAGAACCTGAAAAAATACAAAGGATATTTAGTATATCTATTCCAGGGATGCAAATAAGCAACAAAATTTTACTAACCCAAGGAAAAAGCTACTAGCTCACATCCCATAATGGAAATAATTTACTTACTTATGATATTAAATACTGACCCGCCCGGGCGAGTGGTTATTTGCATTCCTGGTCTAATCAATGTTGCAAGCAAAGCGTTCTGTAAATACTTTAAACAGGAATTAAGAAGTGAAATTCTTAAGTTTTACGTCCCACGCTTATGCTGGTTAGGCTAAAGGAGACGGTGATGATGAGAAATGAATGAAATGTTGGAATGAAGAAAGTGGGAGGAAACGGGACAACCCAGAAGAAACCCACGCACATGGTGTTTGTCCACCACAAAGTTCACCTTGGCGGGAGCAGGTTTTGAACAAGGGACCCCATGCACCAGAAATGAACGCTCTACCACTGAGCCACTGCGGCCCCTAACAGGGATTAAGGGTAGAAGTGTTTGATTTGGAAATGTCAGGACAAATATTACGATATACTTTATATAACTTATGTACAGTAAAGCTATGAAATGTATTGCTTTTTCATTAAATTGAGGACACAGTGTCCCAGTGGTAGAGCAGTTACCTCTGTTGTGTGGAGTTACAGGTCTCCGGCCAAGTATATTTGTAGTTGGCAACATTGTGTGGGTTTTCTTGGTGTACTATCGTTTTTTCCCACATTCTTATTCCACTAATTTTCCATCATTATTCACTTGCTTTAATCATCATATCTCTTAGCCTACAGGCATAATTGTAGGACGTTAAACTGGAAGATTTTATTTCATTTTTTCATTAAATTGTGATAACCAGAAATTTAGCAATAATTTTAGAGGAAATTAGCCACTTTTTTGTTACATTTTATCTCATTTAGCTACTTAGTGCTGGCAACATTGCTCACATGTATTCTTTTACTCAATAGCATAACTTAAATACTGAAACAGCAGCAACTTTACAAGACGAATGCAGAAACTTGTTAGCAGGGGACGTTTCTTAAATGTATGCATGTCGATATAAGTTATAGTTATTAGTGAATAGTCTGTATAGTAAACAAGAAGTGGTTCATGAGATTTAACAGCACATATGCCGTAAGGACATTGAATAACATAAAATAAAATTTCATCATTAGTGCCGGATCGCCGGACCACTTTGAAAACTAAATAATAAAAAAAAAGCACCAAAATGTACTGCATTCGGTTATATTCTGTTGGATTACATTAAGTTACGTTAGATGACGTTACTTTACGTTAGGGGCATATAAACTAGTCCAAAACCACAAACCAACCTGTGCTAGGTGGCCACTAAAAGCACGAATGCTATCTAACCGAGTAAGGGTAGGAGCACAGCAGGGGGACGCAGGAGGGGCGAGGGGGTGCGTCCGAAGGAAGCAGGCGCGATAGCGACGGTGAGTATACGCGTAAGAGAGGATAGTAACGACATGTGGGTTTTGGCGGTCATAAAAATTTCAATAGCACTTGTCATGGTTTCATACTTGCAACGCTTCACTTGTTAACATACAATACGGCTTCAGTGCATGTGCCGAAATAAACTCCCGTCCACTTAGAAGTGAACTGAGGCTTGTAAACTTTTTCAATTTCAGGAAGAAAGTAGTGTACAACAATTTTCTATAGTTTCTTTTCCTTAAATAAATACTCCGCTAAATAGCCCTCTAAATGCTGGCCCTTCTTCAACAACGCTATACCTTTCGTGCTACTACATCTTAAGAAATGTACCTCTCTGCGAAATAGTCCTTCCGACTCCACATACAGTGCTGCTTACATCAAAAACAACCAACAAAAACAACAACTTTCTTTACTTTTACTATTTCACTTATCTCACTTTCACTCATTCCTCCTCACAAACTTAAATAAATTCTCCAATTGACGCGGTAAAGTTGGTCCAGCGATACGGCACTTAACCCAAAATTTTAAATATATTATGCAGAACAGAGATATTGTTAGGTTAAGAAAGAATTAAAAAAAAAAAAAAAGATTCACAAGTGATTAATTGTTCTTTTATGTGATGTGTATTCGTATGTTTCGATTTGTTGAGATGCACTATTTCGAATAATCATTTATATTTATAATCGTGACTGTAACTATCCCATAAAGTATCCAATCAGTCTATTGATTATTTATTTTAAAGTAACGGAACAGATTGGGTACGTAGTAATTTTTCCATTTGTAAAAGTTTATGATTTTGCAGAAAATTTATGATATTGCAGTCTGAGTTACCAGCCATAAATCAGGCTGCAAAACCAAATACCTTTCGCACTACTTTTGGTAGTAGTTTGATTTGATGTCTTAATACTATAATTAAAAGCCAAAAACAGATGTCTAAGGATTTGTAAATGTAAGTGAATGTGCACAAACAGGTGGCCTAACAAGTGTGACGACAGTATGTCTAGTTTTTAGAATTAACTCAAAGTAGAGATTAGTTCTAGCAATTGAATAAAGTGTTAAGCCTAACCATTGAAACGAATCAAGACTTGATTTATTCAAGATAAAAGGTCTGTTGATCTAGAACAGTGGGATCAAAATATGAAATCCAATAATGATGCAGATACTCACTGTATTTATATTGATGGTGTATGACGAGTGAGATGAGAAAATCTTAGATAATTTATTACGGCGTTAATTTATTGTTAAAACTGATTTCAATATGCTCTAATAGGATATGAAACTAGGACTTCTCAAAAGCTACCACCAGGAATGGAACAATAGGTCCTTCCATTATGTTAATACTTAGTGACATTAGGGACCTTAAATATGTTACATTCCCAAATGAGCTTGATCTATTCTCACTCATGAAAAGAAACTAGATGATCCATCTAAATTTATAGAGGCACATACAAGAGTCCTATTCTATCATAACTAATTTAAAAATTGCGAAATTCCCATAACTTGAGAGTGAGCCCATATAGCCCTCCTAAAGTTCTAGAGAGGTATGTTAATGTATTCCCTGTCCTATGAAAGACAATAAGGATATATACTCATCCATATCGTAATAAACCTTCATTAAAGACAATTCATGAGGTGAATAACCTTCCAAATTTATATTTTTGGTGTTTTTTACTCATGAAAGGAAATAAGATACATCGCCCAAATTAATAATAGTACATAACATGGTTCTACGTTACTATATCAAATTTTAAACTTTGACAAATTCCGAAGCTTAACTATACATCCCCTCCTGAAATTTCAGAGGAGAGGCGTTAATATGCCCATATCCTATTAAAGACAATAGACCGCTTTACTCAGCAATAACGTGATAAAATCTCGTCAATGGGGATACATTAGATCAGAAACGTCCAAATTTTTATTTGTCGGTAATTTTATACCCATAAAAGGCAACAAAATGGATCTCCAAACATCTAGAGGTACATATTCTGTTGCTATACATCTCAGCGGTGTGGGCCAACATACTAATTCAAATTTTAGAGGAAGTGGTCTTATATACCCCTGAGCCAGGGACCTAGGGTCACAAAGCTTTCCTCAAGTTATGCTAGTACTACTCTTACACTAAAATATGGCAAAATAAGAACATGCATTGTAACACATTGCAAACAAATGAAATATCAAAATTACATTTTTAGCAGATGAAATGTTCCATCCTAAAAACATATATTTCATTCTGTAACTATAAGAGAAGAACCAGATAGCTGGTTCGCTACACCATTGCATTTAGTACTTGTTCTTTAGGGCTAAAAGTCTCCCCCATTTGAAAAATCATTCATGAAATCCCATGCCTTATGAATGGCAACAAGACCTATTAGTAAGATAGGATATGGAAAGAACTCGGAAAAGTTGACCCCAAAGGTTACAAATAAAGCTTAAAAGGAGTTGTCATTCTATTTCACACATCTACGCATTTTAGCTCTGTTTCCATTAACATACAAAAACTTTCACAGTCGACATCATAACATTTGAACGGCATTATAACATCATAAATTGCTGAGCAATCCACCTCTTACTGAGAATGGGATAACTTCTTATGACTACCTTGTTGTAGCCTGTCATAAAAACATTAGTGAGAAATCATGGTCGCTAGTACTAGTGTTAATTATTAGCTCATGTCTCTATTTATGTAATACCTTAACTATGACAAGGACTCATTTTTAAATTATACTAATTTTAAATACTCACTATCAAATAGAGAACATTTTCTTCTTGCTTTTTTTATCCGACCTGTTGGATTTAGCAAATCGTTTAGAATTAATCTAAAGGTATTGTCGGAACAATTCAACTTGTCTTTTAAATACAGTAAATAAGAATTAACTTTGGTAGATTATTTTAACAACAATTTGACGTTTAACGGATGGTCCTCTTTTGCATTAGAAACGGGCAAAATTATTTTGTTACATTTACATAGTTCATATTTGCAAATATTTTTGGTTGAAAATTCTTTGTATCCAATTCCAACACTTCTTTCTTTCAAAACCTTACGAAAAACTAAAAATGTAAATAAAATTTCGAAAAGCACTACTATCATAGTCGGATTCCTTCCTACTACCTGCACTTGTTTTTGAAAATACTTTCAATTTGAAGTTTCATGTATTTCATTTTGACATCGTCAAAGAAAGAAATGGTTTCTTTTATCCTAAATTTTTCTACATTGCAAACTTGCTTATTAATTTTATACTCATCAGGTGCACTTTGAATTTCTTCTTCAATATTCTGAATTTGATTTCCATAAAAATATGTAAGAAATCTGTTACCACAGCTTAATTTAAACTTAAATTGTTCTGATTGTTTTAGCCTGATTTTTATCCCCGAATGATGCGTTTTATTACGTTCAGACAAGCTTCTCATCCACTCACGTGTCTTTTGTTTGCTCAACTTACGAATTACTAAACAATTTTGAATAGCAACATCGCTTTTTTCGGATTCACTAATCACTTGAAAAATCTAAACTATTTGCTATTACATGTTTCACGTTATTCGGATGTAAATTAGTTTTGTCATAACTTTATTTTGACAATATTCTATCATTACTTCCTCTTTCGTTATAAAAAAGATTTCTGCCAAGTCTGCGATAACGTTCTCTCATGGATACCTTATAGACATTAGCGTGCTGACCTGTCTCCAAAATTCAATTTCACATTTGTTTGTGAGAATCATTACCTACCAAGAACAACAATTAAGGTCACTGACAACAATAAACATCATATGCCATAGGCTCAATTTTAACATAGAGGTAGCTTGCAAATGTCCGTACAATAATTAGGTAATGCAAAACGTGTTCCTTCATAATTTTGGTATTAATTTCAGCAGTTGCACTAGCGTCGTTTGCACCGTTTGTACCTAAAGAGTTTTGTTTGTACCCTGATAGTTTTCGAGAAACAGGGGATGATATTTGAGGGGCTATCTTGGCGCCAAGATAGCCCCACCGTATCACAGCACAAAAAATTGAAATACACTATTCGAAAGCAAATCGTTTGTACCGTTTGTGCCGAAAAAAGTTTGGTTTGTACCCTGATAGTTTTCGAGAAACACGGGATGACATTTGGGAGGCTATCTTGGCGCCAAGATAGCCCCGCCCCCGTATCACAGCACAAAAAATTGAAATACACTATTTGAAAGCAAATCGTTTGTACCGTTTGTACCGAAAAAAGTTTGGTTTGTACCCTGATAGTTTTCGAGAAACACGGGATGACATTTGGGGGCTATCTTGTACGCAAAATAGGCCCCCTAATGTGTACTTTTTCCATGCCCATTAATAAGTATTATGTGTTTATTCATATGAATTGATTAGTATTTAGAATTCTGGTTGTGAATATCTAAATAAGAAAAAAAAAGAATTTTTCGGAAATAACTCAACGTTAGAATTGAATCGGCGAGTCCAAAGTAAGCTATTTTGAAGTAAAGGCAAAAATATCACTAAAGATGTAGAACTACAAGTTGTAATGAAGAGCAGTGCAATTTGCAAGACCTCGCACGTTATAACAGAATGCTATAATGGCGACTGTACATTTGTGGCATTAACAAACGAAAGTTATTTTTTTTTCAAATATCTCAAAATGCGTTTTGTGGATTAGTAGTGTTTTTCCACTCACCGATTCAATTAAATTTTCTCTATAAGTCCACAAAACGCATTTTGAGATATTTGAAGAAAGAACTTACGTTTGTTAATGCCACAAATGTACAGTCGACATTACAGCATTCTCTTATAACGTGCGAGGTCTTCCAAATTGTACTGCTCTTCATTACAACTTGTAGTTCTACATCTTTAGTGTTATTTTCTCCTTTACTTCAAAATGGCTTATTTTGAACTCACACTGTTTTCCCACTCGCCGATTCAATTTTAACGTTGAGTTATTCCCAACAAGTTCTTTTTTTTTATTTGGATATGTACAACAAGAGTTCTAAATACACCTAAATTCACATGAATAGACACATAATACTTATTAATGGGCATGGAAAAAGTACACATTAGGGGACCTATCTTGCGTACAAGATAGCCCCCCAAATGCCATCCACTCTTTCTCGAAAATTATCAGGGCACAAACAAAACTTTCTTCTATTCAAACGGCACAAACGATTTGCTTTCGAATGGTGTATTTCAATTTTTTGGGCTGTGATACGGGGAGGCTATCTTGGCGCCAAGATAGTCCCCCCCCCCCTCAAGTTGACCTGTCAAGTAACCCTATAAGGAAAATGCTACAAACGAAAATATTTTCGGTACAAACGTAGTACAAACGAATGACCTAGTCATTGTTTCAATTTTCTAAAGTGGGGAGGGATATCTTGCCATACGTGATATTTCCATCTCACTAGTCCACATTAATCATATTCTTATCTATCTGACAAACTAGATTGAGTGCATTGCTAGATTTAGCACACGTCTTACCTTGCTCCCTACCACACCCACTCACCACGCAGGGGAAAATTATTTTTGGTTTGAAACCGTAATGACTGATTAGTGTTATCTTCTGAATCATTAACGAGCGTAAATAGTGGAGGCCTAAATCAAGTTGCGTTAACAAAATTTTCATAAATTTGATAACTTATATATACCCTGTCCGCTATGGGAAGACGAACCAACTTGGACTATTATTAGCTGATCTATTACGTACATTAGTCACACAGTTTGCTTGATTTATGATTTGCATCTTTTAAAATTATTATTTGATTCATGAGTACAATTGCAAAGTTATTCTTCCTGCCTATCAAAGTTATTGTCATTATTCCGATTCCTATTCGAATGGAATAGACCATTTCTTTCTCTGTTAGATGTGTTAACGTTAGAGATTCCAATAGGTTCATTTTGATATTTTTTTCCAACTGTCGTTACCCCTTTTAATTATTATTTATAGTGGTATATGATATTTTAAATAGATTAATATTATATTATAATGACTAAATTTAGGAGGAATGGCCTGTGCTACCTTTTTCAGTATAGACTTGATTAATTATCAAATATCTCTTATTGTAGTTGTTCCCGTTATCTTACCTTAGGAATTGCTTCCAATTTCTAGATGACTACCAAAACGGAAGACTAATTGAGCGTCGACAATGTAGTAAGTGGACGTCTAAAATAGTGTGGTATCAAATTTAAGGTCATGCTTATGGCCTGAAACTACTTAATATCAAGAGTTTGTTTCCTGAATTTTATTACACCCACATGATACAAATTATATACGCTCCCGTCAGGTTTGAGATCATATAGTTTGTATTGTAGCATCATTATTCTGTACATTCTAACCTGTGTATTTCCAAATTATATTGAATAAGGCTACAAACTTATTTAAAGGGAGGGTTCTTAATGAAGCATGTTTGTGCTGGTTTTGCTATACAAAAACCTTCATAATACCTAAATATTGACGACTGAGTAAAAATATAAGTGAAGCTAGATCTAAAAACTTACTAAAAGAATAGTTTTCGTTAGTTCGTTCTCGTGTCCCAAAAACTTTTCAAAAGAATCTAATTCACGCAATCGTACTGTTACGTTCCTTTTTCTTTCGTCAACCCGATTGTAATGTGAATGACAAGTTTGAACGTTAACAGATTCATTTTTCTTTGCGTTAGTCTCTAAATTACAATCTAAAAATAGATTTAAAGATTTGGTTTCATTTCTTTCAAATCCTTTGTTGATTGATTTCAGACTCCGGTGAAATACAATCTTCGTACAGAAAAGTTTTGATATCATTTTCAATTACAGTTTCTGTCAAACTTTTAATTTCTTGTTTGATTTCTTCCACTTTTTTTACTTCTAGATTATTCTTGGCATCTTCAACTAATTTCTGAGATCAATTAGTAACTTCATAAGCGATGACCCCCATTTCGATAGTTTCCAGTATATCTTGGTCTAACCGGTTATAATTTTCTTCCTGTTCTTTTAAATTACCCTGTATAAACACAACATTATTATTGAAAAGTTCGACACATGTGTTCAATTTTTGAATTGCTGTTCCATAAAGCGCCTGGTTTTGTCTTGCTTACTGCATGCTAGTTTCTAAACAGTTAAGATTGGCATCAAGAGCTTGACGCTTAGTTACATTACTACCTACAATATTTTTCATATGTTCTAGCCCATTGTCTTATTTGTCGACTTGTCTCTGAAACTGTAAAGAAAACTTTTCGAAATTGTCTAAACAAGTGCAATGTGCTTTATTCACTTCTTGATGGATCTTACCCAGCGGCGCAAATCTATCTTCAACATTAGGGGGACGGGTAGGACTGTTAATATATATATATATATATATATATATATATATATATATATATATATATATATATATATATATAGAGAGAGAGAGAGAGAGAGAGAGAGAGAGAGAGAGAGATGAGAACGGTCATATATATTTTAACTGATGTTCAAAATATTTTTGAAAAGCAATGCTGTAGAGAATCAGGGGAGCAGATTTTTCTTCAACATTGGAAGGTGGGCAGATTTGAGGCTTATTTTGGGAGGACATCAATTTTATCTTACTTTTCTTTGTGGCAATCGACTATAAATCCTCGCATTTTTCCCCGGAAAACACATTTCAAATTGGAGTATTGGGTGGACATTCCCCCAGTTCCAAGATTAGAAGGGAAGTGTTCCTCTCATCCCGCCGGGATTTGCGCCAGTGATCTTACCGTTAATTTGTTTCAACAATGTTTAAATCATTCTTAAAATTTCTTACTAAGCTCAATAGTTCGCGCTTTCAGACCTTCTAAGACTACCTGTAATTTAACGGAAATTTGTTTTCTAATCTATCAAAATATTGTTAAATAAAGTTCAAACTTTTTCTGGTTGTTTAAGGCAATTGAGTGTAGAAACTTTTAGACTCGTTGTTTGTTTTAAGCAGTGTCTGGGAACTCAAGTTTCCATTATCAGACGCGAGGACCCACAATAAAAAAGAACAGCACAATGGAGTATACTTAATATGTATAATGTCCTTAAGTTGTAGGGAATATCAGTACTAAATTTCAAATTGCAGATATAATTAAGATCCAGAGGATACTAGTACAATTGTTGACCGGGTACTTCAGTTTATTTTTTGTATCTGGAGTTGCTCACGCTCTCTCAGCATTCTTAGTTTGTTGTTACTGTTTCATCGCTGCTAAATGTTTATATCTTCTTTGAGCTTTTATTATTTTTTTCTATATAGACTATATTGTTTTTGATATATATTTTACCTTATTTATTATTTTGGCTTTTTTTAGCAGCTCTTTCGTTTTAGCCTTTAACTCTTTTAATTTTGCAGTCCAGAGCAACGTTCTTAATCGTGACGGGGACATATAGCCTCGTTGCTGACGTCCCCATTACCCCCCCCTACTCATACTCATACTCTAATTAAGATCCAGTCCAGTTTCGATTATTCCACCTGCCAGAAATCATTCATTATTGATTTATTATTATTACTGACTGGTCCCTGTTCTTCGGGTTAAGTTATATATTACAGTTATTTAACTATTCGGAAAGACAGGTATTACAGTGCTTAGTAGGTTCCATGAATCCTCATCACCACCTCCAAACACATCAGAATTGTCAGCTAAATTCTGCCCAGCACCACGCTCCAACCAAATCTAGAAATGTTCCGTATTTGGATGTTGAAGCGATGAGGTAACTGAAGCAGAACTGACTCCACAAGTGTGTGCATTTATGAAAGGGAAACCACTCAACGACATAGGTCCAAGCAGGGGCGTCATTTAGGGGGGGCAGGGAGGGGCAATTGCCCCCCCCCCTGAGTTTGAGATTTATATAGGTTTTATCAAAAGAATAGTAGTAAATCAGTGAAAAACGAGAAATTTTACTTAAATCAAGGGGTCTTGCCCCCCCCAAGCAAAATCTGAAATGACGCTCCTGGGTCCAAGACACGGCAAATCAAACAATCAACACTTAGCATAACCAGTATAGAGATAAGATGAGGTAAAGTGTACTTAGGTCGTCTTTTCTTTGTACCAGCATCTTCTATTATGTCATATAATGCAACATATATCAAACCTATGATGTTCGGCAAATAGCCTTACTGGATTAAAAACAAAAATGTTTTTGATCAATTTATTAGTTAATAGATCTTTTGAAACATACAAACCTTCACGACACTCTTACAACACTTAAATCACAAATCGCCTTTGTAAATTGACCCATGATCACGGACATGTTTCAGTTCGAAATAAACGAAGAAAATATTCAATCACTACCAGTGGCGCATTTACGATTTTGTTTCGGTGTGGGTGCTTGCTAACAAATAGTCCTGGAAAAGTGAAAATTCTGCAATTTATTTCATTTACTTTAATATAAATAAAATTTCAGGGTGGGATTAAGCCCGGAATCCCACCTTAAATATACCACTGGTCACTACCCACATATTTTAAAGTAACTTTGTATTTTCCACAGCAAAGGCTTAGAATTTTACTACCTATTAGCGCTATTTTGCAATATTTAAAATTCTTCCAGGAACTGAGCCAAGTGCATGGTTCCTTTTGTTACGTATTATACCAATCCTTTTTTCCTATTTTTTTTTTTTTTAGAACTTTTAAATATTAAAATAATCTCATCTATTCCTAGCAAGAATTGTCAAATATTGTCATTTATCAATATTTGAGATAATTAAATTTTAACACAGTTATTTTTTTATATTTTATTTCACTTTCTGTAATGTAGTAACTATTATAAGAGAAAACTTTTGGTTTCAAGACTAATACACCTCCCGTACGAGGTAGTTCTTTAAATTGCAAGATTCGTGTAGTTTTTTCTTTTCCCTTTTTATCCATTACACACACATATTTATAGCAATTTTTAAAGTACTTTCTTTTTCTTCCTTTTCTGTTTTCCACCACCACGTATCAGATGGATAGAAAGAAGTTATTATCATTGGACGACTTGTCCAAAGATGTGTATAAAAATACAAATATCCCATACAACGTTACTATTAGAAAAACAAAAACAAACTGGAGATATTTTGAATGAATATAGACCTATCATTCATTACATTAAGGTAATAAAGCATCTAGTCTTTGACAATATTATTGCTTGCCTTATTTTATTTTTTAAAGTGAACAGATAGATGGGAGGATATTACATACTGTTCCAATTATTTTACTCTAGCCTTGTCCTTCTTCTTTTCCTTTTCAGCTTCTCACAATATCTTCACTATATATTTCTAAATTTAATTGTTGACATGCGTAATGTATTTTTCTTCCCCTTTTTTCAGTTTTCAGTAACATTCCAAACTTCACATTTTAATCCTTTCGACTCCTACATATTTTGCATATAGTTCTGAGAATCATTCCCTGATGTCAATCCGTAGGAAAACATCCATTTTGTGAGATTTATATGACATTAATTTCTCGAATGGGGATAAAGAGCATTTTCGTAGAAATTGGTAGAATATATGGAATTTTCCATAAACGCCAACAAAAAATTCTTAATGGGCGTGAAGTAAACTAATATGTTCACGATGAGAGTGAAACCAGTGCTAATTGTCAAATGTGTGCTAATGTAGAAGTGATATATGCAATGGCTTGAGAATCTCAAGAAGCAATTGTCAAGGAACGTAAATTGTAATCTGATGTTTAAAAAGGAAACAGAAAGAAAGTATTAAATGAGAAACAATCAACTTCCAAAACTTCAAATGACTTGAATGATGATTATCTAGTTCCATTACATTCCGTAGAAGACTACAGTTCAAAAGTGTGCTTAAAATATGAAGTTCTGACAACAACATAGCAATACTTGTATTCGTCAGCATTTTCAAATATTTCTTGCAGTTACGGAGAGTACTTTTCGTAAACTGTTTGATAAACGTAGAAGATCGGAATTCGCGGATAATTCAAGTCATATATGGAAGTAAGTGAATGACATACAGTAGTTTCAGTTGTATTCTGCAAATTTTGAATTTTTATAATTAAGTTAGTACAGCGTGGTGAATTCAAGAGCAAAATGGGAATTTCTGTTTCTCGAGATGGGATTTTATAATATTTCAGGTTGGCATCACTGCTTATACGTTTCCAGTAACACTGGCGCAAATCCGGGGGATGAGGGGAACATGTCCCCCTCCAGTCTTGAATCTGGGGGAATGTCCTTCCCGAGAATCTGATTTAAAATATGTATTTGGGGAGAAATGTGATTATTTGTGTCCGATTGCAACAAAGCAAAGTGAGATGAAATTGATGTCCCGCCGACAATAAGCCTAAAATCTGCCTGCCTCCCAATGTTGAAGACAACTCTCCTCCCCTGATTCTCCACAGCATTGTTTTTCAACTTCATAAATATTTTGAGCTTCGCTAAAAACAGAAAACAAAAAACAACAACAAAAAAGTCCTTCAATGTTGAAGACAGATTTGCTCCGAAGTTATCAGTCATTTCTTGACTAAAGAACGTGACACTCCATGTAGATTTACAGTATCATATATTCTGAGTTATTCACTTGTTTTTTGGTGATATATCAGAATTAATTAAATGACAAATAAATACGTAACAAAGTGAGCGACCGAAAGTAGATATTCCTACCAGTCGAATTTCAGGTTATGTAAATTCTGGACTGTCCCGGTTATCTGAGAGCCTAAGTACAATAGAAATCATGAAAATTGACACATGGAGTCTTAATTCTGTATCACTATTTTTCCATTCCAGATGTGTTGATTCCAGAGTGTTCTGCGGTGCTCGAACAACGCCAGATTATTTATGAGAGTGATCAGCATCTACACAAAAAAGAAAGAAAAAATATATAGAAAAGGGAGGAAGAAAGACAAAGTAAAGACCTCAGTATACTTACTGGAAAACAGTATTCTACCAAAATTCTAACCGTTCTTGATTTTCTTTATATTGGTTACCCAGAATAGTCTAAGTTACAGAGAATTTTGAGAACATGGATAAGTTAACGCTTCCTCCAGATCACATTCCCATCGGTCATGCTGGGATTCTCTGGAAGATAAGTTGCATGAAGGAATTCATCACCTTGGGGTGTTCATGTCCTCAAGAAAGAACGGAACAATGTAGCCAGGCTCTCCTGACACTCTGATCGACAGATACCACGCAGGTGTGTAGGTGTGTAGGTGTGTAGGCAGGACAGTGACAGTTATATGTCTTACAGATGTTCTCAGATCTCCCTGTGCCGACAACTTCCATTTCATATTTTCTTTATTTGGTTTATCTTCGCATCCCAATTTTCGACAATGAAGCAGGTCTAATATATATTCTCAAATATCGATTACTTGATGCACCCGGAGATCAGTTCTCAAAAGTTAGGCTTATTCCTTAGGAATCGTCAAATAATATATACATAAGAGTTATGGTCTACATTTCATACGACCCGTATGAAATGAAGAATGAGCGTGGACAATAATATTACGAAATGAAGAGTTTGAGGTTACATCCTTAACTATTTAGGAACGGCTTCAGGGATACGATGTGAATGTATGTGTTAATTTGTTACGTCCGTCTAGAAATGGTTAACATGTACGTGTGTAATTTCTTCCAAATCTGGGAAAATGTTGCATTTTCTGCATATGACTTGAGAGACTTCCTTCGTTGTAATAGGTGAGGAAAGTAAAGTTCGGAATGGAAGTGTGTGCTTAGGACTTGATTGTAAGTCAAGGGTTGCTACATTAAAACGAAACGGAATTGAGTGACAATTGAATACGTGAAAGAGTTAAAAACCTTGTAAGCAATGACACTTATGTCCTTCCGAGATTACTATTAGTTACACCTAAGTACGGCTAATACAGAGTCTTCGTGAAAGAATGGTTGAGTTTTGTAGGACTACTTTGCAGGAGTGATTGCAAATAGGTGGTTGAATGGTACATTTCGTTTGACAATAAAAATATCTTATTCAGTGTCAAAGCAAACGCATAGATACTCATACCGGAATCCATTGTGACAAAATAATATATTATATTGCTTTCACATTTCAGTATGTTTCTGTTGGTGCACTATTCAGAATACGACATATGTCCAGGCTGTAATTAATTTCACCCCAGACTTTGTTGAGCATGTGAAGGTAGAAATGTTTAATACTTGATTCTTGCATTCGGGTGTTTTACATTATCTATTTTATCATGGTATGCAATATATTTGACAAAACCCCAGAAAACATTACTCCTTCATGGGGATTAAGGAATTGGTCCTTGATGTCCGATTTATTGATCTATAAAACCAACTTCAAAAGTACGTGAAACAATACGAACAATCGAGAGGATGTCGCATCATGCTGGAGGTAGTTTTAAAGATAGGTGTTATATGGGAGGGGGGGGGGAACAGATAAGACCGTTCCAGTAACTTTTTTTAAAAGCGATTTTCAAAATAATTATGAAGTTGAAAAATGTTTGCTGATGTTGCGGAGGATCAGGACAGATTTGAGGCTTATTCTGGGGGGACATCAAATTAACCTCACTTTCCTTTGTGGCAATCGGACACAGATCATCACATTTCTCCCCCAAAATTACATTTCAAATTGGATTATTGGAGAGACAGTCCCCCCAGTTCCAAGATTGGAGGGGACATGTTCTCCTCATTCCCCTCGGAACTTGCGCCAGTGGCCACAGTATAGTGGATTCTTGTAGCATTCCACTTATTTTTGCACTGAATACACTATTTGAGTGGCCCAACAAACGTTCTAACATTCAACTATCCAAATGTCCTATCCCCCAAGTAACATTCAACCAACCCTATCAATATCATTATTCATTTCTTCTCGACGATTATGTACGAATACTTTGAAATCAGCTCTAACAACGTAAGTTAGTTTTCGAACGACTGCAGCGGTAAGAATCATCAAGAATGTGTGAGTTAGATGGATTACAATCTGTACTACATAATAAATCCAAAGTCTATTTATTATTTCAGGGCGAAATCGAAGGATTTTGAAGCTTCAACTTTATTTCTTGAAATTATTTGCAATTTAATTATTGATGTGCAATAAGAATTCTAAGTTTTCTTTAGATTTGTGAAAATGCGTTTCATCATATTTACGACATACATTTCTAAGTATCTGTAAGTATGAAAAGGAAGGTTTAGCTATCTGGCGACACTAAGTGAGTGCAAACTTTTCTAAATTGCATTTGTGTTTTCCTTTTCTTGTGTAATATAATGTTTATGATTTCTAAATTTTGTTTGCTGTGTCTTGTTTTCTTTTGCATAATGTTACGTTTAGTATTTACTTATTGTTTTGTTAGTTATACCTTAGTTTCTTAGCGTAATGTCACTTTTGTGTGTTTCAAGTTTTATTTGCGGCACCTTGTTTCCATTGTAAATTAATATACTAATAGAGGGCAGTAATTGAAATCATAAAACAAATTGTAATATTTCCATTTTATTTAACAAATATATATGTAAAACAAGAACAAATTTGACCAAAATATAAGCACTTAACAACATTGAAATAATTTCGATATAAGTGTGCTGATCTAGGTACCAATGTCCATTTTGATTATTTTTTTATATACCCTGTTTACTTATGGAAAATAAATAATGCATTTGTGAATATTACATTTGATAAATTTGCAATTCTCTAGTTTATTCAACGTATGTGGATTATTAAGTTAACATTAAACTGAAAGACTAGAATTGTGTAAAATTATAATAATAATAAAGTACTATTAAACAAAAGTTTACATTAATTCTTTCTTGAATTGTACTTACTTCTTAGATTTATGCGTTATAAGCAAATTATATTATTCCTAATCAAGTACTCGTTCAGTACTTTGTAGCATTATTAAAGCAGTACAAAAAACACTTTGGCATTTAAGAATGAATTAAGAACAGCAAACCTACATATGTTTAACTATACTCGCTTGATTCCCCACTATATTGGTGAGGGTTATAATAAACGGGCACTGGATACTTTACTGGTTTCTTTACTTCTTTAACTACCGGCTCGTATTCATGAACTAAATAGGGCTTTGGTACTTCCACGATGTACGGCTTCTCTACAGGATAAGGAACTTTTTGTTCGACTTCTACAGGTACCTTCTTTTCCACAATCACTTTGTAAGGTTTAGGAACTGGAACAACGTATGGTTTTACAATTTCCACAGGAACGTATTGTTTCACTGGAACTGGGTACGGTTTAGTGACTTTGTACGGTACTGGATAGGGAACTTCTACTGGAACGTGTTTCACGAGTTTATGTAGTTTGTATTGTTTCTTTGGTGTCGTTCCAAAATCTCTGAGAGGAGGATGACCATATCCTAGTCCTTCTGAATGTCTGTATACATGTCTTACGATTCCTCTCTTTACTTTTCGTACTTCTTCACCACGTTCATCATTACTTGATGAAACAATCACAGCGAAGAAAGATAATATGATAGATGTATATAACTGAAAAGAAATGAAATATTTGTTAGACAAAAACAGACTGTTAACAAAATTCAATTGCAAATTTAAAACTACATAATTCAAAAGAATAAAATTTTAATTCTAACGTCATACGTTTGTGCTATGTAGACTAAAGAAGACGAATGGTTAAGGAATTGGAATGAAGATGTGGGAGGGAAAGATAAGATCTCGACAAAACCAACGGATCAGAAAAGCTGGGATCAAACCAGATACCTGTCGGACCGAATATAAGCCCTGTATCTCTCTGATCGTCTGCTCCTAATCCTGCAATAGTTTAAATAAGTATTATTCTGTTTCGCATTTAGTTTTGTGCAACTACACAAAAACTTTCTTGTAATGGAAAGGAAAAAAATGTTTACACGTTCAATTATTCATTATGGGAAAAAAATAAAAAAAATAGGTAGTCTTGTGGAAATGTTCCTTATCGATCTACATATAGATGCAAAACAATAGCTACATTACCTATTTTGACTACCTTACATGTAAAGTCACACCTGGATCAGAAACAAATTTTAATGTTGATTTATATATTCTGGACAAAAAATAAACAATTTCCATATTATCTTATAATTTACCATTACACATAGAGATTCCTGTTTCTATTGAAAACATAATTGAGACCTTTAACGCAGCCCTGTAATCTAGAAACGGTTTACATATTATCTTAAAATTTATAACACAAAACGATTCATGTTTATACTTAAAGAACTTGTTATGCAATCCTGGATAGGAAATTACTTTTACAGTAGTGGGTGGTCCTAGTTGTTAAATAATTGCCTACCATTAATATAAATAGTGGAAAACATATTTACTCTTTATTGTATCTTTTAGCGTTTATATATTTTTCAAAATTTTTGGGTAGGCCCGTGCTTACCCAGCCTACCCGCTAAAACTGACACTGGAGAAGAATTTATTTTATCTTGAAATTTAATATTTATATCGTTATTTGTATATATTATGCTATTACTATGTTGATGTGTATCAAGTTCACAAAAAATAAGAATAGCACTCGCTTTCAATAATTCAAAACCTGTTTTCATTAACTTTTATATTTTAACTACAAAAACCATTCACTTTTAAAAATAAATCACATAATACTAACTTCTTTTATCTTATAAAAATTCCATATTTAAATCTAGGAGTACAGAATAAACTTTGGTTGTTTTTTCACAGGTAGGCTATATAAAGTAGCAGTGCCTCCCCTTGAGTGGCACCAAGGATAGTGAGCTTGCCTCTCACCTCCGCGTGGGGCGCCTTTGCTAATTTGAAGAAGATGCATATACTTTACTATTAATAGTGAGTTTACTCAAACAACTTAAATTTTGACAATGTTCTATCCGTATTTACCTTTCGTGCTATACATCGTTTTTAATCTCTTCATTATGTCTTTGCAATAAGCTTTCAATAAGCCATTTTCCTATAGTACTTTTTGAGATTTGTGGATCAATTCAATTTTTTCATTGACTTTCCATTGACTTTAATGTATATGTTTAGTGATTTTTGACTATGTTCCATCCATTTAACTACTTATACAATTTCTTTTCCAAATGTAGAATCTACATGGTCTCTTCTATAAATATATTTCAGCTGAATTTCAGCCATCTCTGCTAAAGTCTGTTCACATCATTGTAACCGGATAAACCCTTTTAGTGCCATAAGAAGATCATTTTTAAAAAAATCGATTTTCGTGAAATCTATGTACGAGAATTCACTCTGAAGCAAGTCATTATGTTTAGCCAAATGCGATTTATCGGTCGATATATGTCTTATCTATGCCAGCAACTTAAATACGCTAGTTGGCGCCCGGGAGAAAAATACGCCTTAGCACCCCCCCCCCCAACCAAACAAACCCATACCCTCGACCAAATATTTGCTAATTTTGCTCCTTTTTGCGCCCTCCCAATCCGGGGCTCAAGGCACAAGTTCCGTTTGTCCCCCCTCCCAGTTACTTCACTGTTTATGCACAGTTTTATAGTTGAACAAAAATTAAAGTTTAAATGTTAACCACAATTTGAGATTATATCACCGTAACTATACTGTATACTGTAGTCTTTCTAGAATCATAATGAAACATTTGATTAATGTATATTTTTAGTATCAGTTTCGAGTTAATAGACGACGCGGTTATTGTACTGTATTAACTTAAATTCATAAAAATAAATAAATAAACATAAATAAAATAAAAATAAACATAAATAAAATAAATAAAATAAACATTGCGGTTTTTCTCCATTTTTCGCAAAACCAATCGTGAGTAGATGCGCACTCTGAAATTTTTGTTCAGAGGTGTTTAAATTTCTTTTTTAGCGGAAGGGGAGGAGGAGGTACAATATTAGAAGTTAATACGTCTATGTAGTATTGATTGGGTGTTATTCTTCACCCGAAAAGACGATAAGTAATTGTAAAATACTTCCATCTATTTTTCACTAAAAAATATATTTACATATAAATATAAAAATATAAATTTATATTCTCATTTTAAAAAATGATAAAACTAGATTGTTTTGTTATATAAGAGAAAGAGTACAGATGAAGTACAAGACTAAATTTTCATCCTATGTCAATAATTTCCCTGTTAAACACAGGTAATTTTATTGAAAAAGAGTACGAATGTATGTTGAGTTAGTAACTTTTGGGAAGATCCGGACCCCGTGGGTACGCCCCTGCTGGTGAGGAATTACATTCGCCAATTATTTTGTTCAACTGAGTAAACAACTATCGATTGGCGTATGTAGCGCTAATTTCTGAATAACTTTGAGGGAATATGTTTTTTTTAGAAATCCAAGCAATATCCAAATCCTATGGTGAAGTAACAAGAGAAATATTGCGCGGGCCCGGATCAGTTTGCCGCACTCCGTTCCCCCAGAGACGGATCTGGAAGATGAGAACTGAGAGAGGCAGCCAGAATACAGACTATGGTAGGTATATCATGAGTTTTCTATACACTTTCAAAAAATTATAAATAATAATCTAAAGTATCGTTTCACTAAAAAAAATAAATAAATAAATAAATAAAAATAAGGAAAGAAAAAGAAAAACTGAGGGAACCTAGTTCCCTTGATCAGGTTAGATGTGCCACTGCGTTCCCCCACACTTTCGGCCTCCGTAATTGTCTTCCCTTACATGTTAATAATATTGTAGAAATTTCTCTCCTCCATTAACTCAAAATGTAAGATTACATATACTATAAATACGCTCCCTAATAACGATGAAATATTTTACACAAACGTGTTTGTAAATTTTCCTGAGAAAGAAAACTTTCCCTTTTATGGCCCCAATACAGATAGAAATTAAAATGAAGACATATTCTCCTTATTTTTCCCCTTTTAAAATCAAATGGTGTAAGCTAGTGAAGTGAATAGTGAATAAAAGTGAATAAAAAAGTTAGTGAAGCTGGTACTTACAGTTGTCTTCATCGTGCTGTTCTTAAAACGCTACTGTGTACTTTTACATTACAACAGCATTATTTTATACTTTTAATATTTGTATCAATTGCCTGTCGATGTGCAATACCATGACATTTACTTCAATAGAATTATGTCATGACTCCCATTTTTGATTGATAAGTCACATCTTTTTTTTTTAAAAAAAAAAAAATGATTGTTCAATATCTTATAAAAAAGAAATTGTATTAATAGAAAATAAACAGAGACAATAGGTTGTATTATATTACTAAATTCGCAATTTACACATCAATACACAGACTGTAATGTATAAAATTGCATTTACAGCACACTTACCTTTTGTTAAAAGAAAAAAAAGCACGATATATACGAAAATAAACTTTCTACTTTGTTTCAGTTAATTGGTTCACTTTCAAGGTGGACAATGCAATGTAAATACTTCATACCTTAACCACAAACAATATTGATTGCCCTTTGTGTTCCATAGGAAACTCGTGTTTTTAAGAAATTTATATAATGCCATCGTACTTCAGAACAGCGACCAGATATACTGTGATCCGTCACAACAGTGGAAGTTTTAGGCTATATCTTCGCTCAAAAACGCGGCAGAACTAAATGGTTAGGTGGGATCGCTCTTTATGAAGAAGTCTGGGGTTCAAAAATTAAATAAAATTTTTGTTTTAAGTCCCACGTCCAGCTAGGCTAAAGGAGATGGTGATGATGAGAAATGAATTAAGAATGTGGGAGGAAATGGGAGAATTCCGAGGAAACATACACACAATGTTTGTCCACCACAAATTCACTTGGCGCGAGCTAGGATCGAACCAACGATCCCATGTACCAAAGGTGAACGCTCTACCATTGTGCCACCGTCGCCCCTTCTGGGGCTCAATTACAAGTGCTCTGCGGTGGTTCAGTGGTAGAGCGTTCATCTCTGGTGCATCGGGTCTCTGGTTCGATCCCACCAAGCGCCAAGTGAACTTTGTGGTGGACAAACACCGTGTGCGTGGGTTTCCTCGGGGCTGTCTCGTTTCCTCCCACTTTCTTCATTCCACCATTTCATTCATTTCTCATCACCACGGTCTCCTTTAGCCTAGCCGGCATTAATGTGGGACGTAAAACTCAAAGTTTTCATTTTTTCAAATTTCCCTATTAGATTAATTTACCATGTTTGTTGAAATACAAAGATTGATTAAATGGTTGAATTATGACGTCGTTCTTCAGCACAAAAGTAGACTACCGTTAAGAGTGGATTGACTTTTAAAGAGTTTGGTTTATACAAATTTCTGTTTCTAAGTCCGTCTGATCGCGAGAAAAAAAAATCTCAAAAAATTTGATGGGTGACCATAAATTTTTGCCAGGATATATAGAGTCAAAGGTTAGAAACCGTATTCGTTGATGGACGCAATCTATCCACTGGAAGTGGTAATAATGAATCATTTCTGGGTTTATGATTCATATCTATAGAGGAAAAACAGTAATAGATAGCGAGAAGCAATTTTCTACAATCGATAAGGCGTCCCAAGAACACATTTCATCTTCACTCTTAACTCTTTATTAATGTCAAAAGTCTTAAAAATTGAAGTTTTAGTTGAAATGCAACTTTCGTTTTCAATATTGATTTACATAGAGCAAAATGATAACAGATGGCGAGAAGTTATTTTCTTAAATCGATTCAGCAGGATTGTCTTCTCTTCCTACTCTGTGTTCAAATTGGAAGTGCCAGAAATTAACCAATTCCGGATTTAACGTTGATTAATATACAGGGTGGCCTAAAAGCAGCCATGTTCAAGAACGTAATTTTATTTTATTTAAATAATGAGTTTATTCTCTTCCGTCTATTCCGAGTCTAACGTATCAGTGAACATGTATTAGAAACAAATAACAAGGAAATTAAGTCAATCCATATAATAATAAGTAAATTATATAAAATGTTAAGGCCCGATCAGTATGGGACTGTATTCCTACTTTTGGACCACCCTGTAGAGTAAACCAGTAATAGATAGCAAGAAACAGTATTCCATATCCATACTAATCTCTCTACCAAAAGTGAAAGTCTTAAACATACACTACTAATTTGAATTTGAATATTAACTGAACAAATATGACACCATACAAAGCAAACTCCATCATGTGGTGTACACGTAACGCTTCTACTTGTTATATTGAATGATTTGTATTTATATCGTCTGTCAGCAAGGGCGTACCCAGGAATTTATTTCAAGGGTCGAAATGCAATATGGGGATAAATCATGTTAATTTTTTTAAACTACAGGAACAGCAAAATTTCGGGAGATGGGGTGTAAAGATCCCCAGAACCCATTTCCTACGTAAGTCTCTGTCTGTCGACGGTAAAATCATACGTTACTAGATCTATAATAAAGTACCGTATATGGTGTTGAATATCTTTCACCATCTTTCACTCTTTTAGCTTATTGATTTTTATCGGGATACACTTTTCGTCTTTTATTTGAAATAAATAGAGATTTTTGGATTTAATGATTTCTTCTACACAGCTAATCAAATGTCCCTTCCATTGTAAAATATTACATATACTAATTTCTATTTATAAATATTAAAATCATAGAATATATCATAAAATCATAGAATTCTATATCATAGAATTAGTTTTCATAAGGAAAGGAACTTTTAAATGATTTTTCTTAAAGGAGCAACTAATAAAACAAAAGTATTAAAAATTTCAGTTGATTTCAAAGAAGAAAGAATACTTTTCATAGTATAACGATACTTGTATTTTTAACATCTTTATTATATCTTTATTTGTATTTATGGGCAAAATGTACTTTTGAATTATGCACAAGCTGTTCAAGAAAGGAAGAAGAAGAATATGAAAAGAGAAATAGAAGTAATTTCTTTTCTGTTGTTGTGCGATGATATTTTGCTATGATAGTGATTCGACGATATGAGTTTAATTCTCATAGTAACAAGAAATAAATAGTATATAAATGAAGGATCCATCTTGTGAAGAATGTATATTTTTTTAAAGAGTGTAAATGATTAACTAGTTTCGTACTGCAATAAAAGGTAATTTTATAACGCAGTGTGTAAAATGGATTTTGATGAATCTGTAGCCTTAGATATATAAACCGAGGACCTTTTTACGTTATAAATTAATATATAAAGATGCCGAGGTGAACCAAATTCAAAAGCTACCGTTGTGCACAAAGCTGAGTAACACAGCTAGGCCAACCGAGTAGTGCTTGTCCCTAGCCAATCTCGGTCATAAAACTTTGCGATCTTTATTCCTCAGATGATGGGACTACTTCTTCACTTCATTTCTTTTAGATCGGGCCAGTATTTAACAAGAAATAAAGTACCACATTAGGGTCTGTACCAAGTCCGAGATCAAGACCGGACAAGTATCAGTATCGTCTCGAACATTTCGAGACGTTACCAGACCGAGATAAAAACGGGTGTTTATAGATCGAGAAGAGACCGAAATTCAATGTATCGAGACCAGTGGTGGATCTAGAAGGTAAAAACTGAAGGGGTCAGCAAAAAACCAGAATATGATATGTATATCTTGAGTTTACTATAAATTTTCAAAAATATATAAATTATAGCTTAAATTAGTTCTGTCATTCAAACAATTGGGGGCCTTGGCCATATCTGCACCGCCACGGATCACGACGAGACCAAGATGGAGACACACTCCTGTGATGCGAGACGACACCAAGCCCAGTCTCAAAAGTCCTCGTCTCGAATATAGACAAATGATTACTTAAACTTCCTCTACTCAAAATTTGTTGAGTTGTTAAGTTGTATGTAAAAAGTCCAACAGTTTTCCTTGGATGACTGCAGTCATGGCATATACAGAGAGAAAAAGAGGGAGCATATGTGAGTTCTGATCACTTGGTATATCACAAATGTTTTAAAAGGACACAATTTTGAGGTGGGATTCTATATATTTTATTTTCTTTCCATTTCTTTCACATATATATTCTAACAGCACGTTGCCAATGTTTAAACCTTCACGTGCACTTGCTATTTAAAAACGTATACGTATTGATAATAGTAATGTGGAATAGTTTATCTAAATTGGACCGCCATTTTAGGAGCTGAAAGGAGTGAAAGGTATAAAGGTAAGAACAAATTCAGTCTTACTTAAAGTAGAAAATAATATTTATTATTCTTTTGCAACCTCAATCTGAATTATCGTGAATTTGTGAAAATTTTATTTCGCGTAGAATAATATATTCCACGTTCGTCTTTGAATACTTGAGTAGCATACTGTTATTACAAATAAGAAAAAAATCATAACTTCTTATAATGGGAAATACATTGAAGAATTCTTATGAAATGACTATTACAATGCAAAGAAATTATCTAGCTAAGTACATAAATATATATATATATGGACATTTTCGAAAGGGAGAATACAATTTTTAAAAAAAAACATTTGTGACAGCTGATCGAAATTGATTTACAGTTTTCTTAATAGTTGTCCCTGTAATCGATTTTTAATAGTTACGCAATTCTTTTTTTTTTTTTTTTTTAATAAAATAAATTTCACATTTCCCTAAAAGATTGTGGTTACGTGTTTACATGCATAATTTATGAAATACAAAACCTTTATTTTTCGTACATACAATGTCAAGATACATATCAAATCAAAATTATGGTAATAGCTTTGCATGCTTTCTACACATTTTTATAACATATATTGCTAACTTGTTCTAATATTGGCGGCCTCTACATAAATTGGAACTACGTGCCATTCGTATTCTAATAACTCACATTTCATTACTTATAATTAAATACTAATTTTATCGAAACATAATTCAATCTACCACTAACCATTTATTTGTACTAGAATCAAAATAGGAAGGTAATTCGATCTAAATATTTCTCGGTATTAATTTTGGAAACCAGCAAAGAAGCATCCATTAAACTGTAATTGTTCCATTCTTATTAATTTGCTGTGATTATCTGTGCAGTAATGAGCAATATTCTACAGAGAAAATCTGGTTTAAATAATTTTGTCGTTATTATTATTATGAATTTAAAGTCATTGAACTAAAAACCAAAATTACGTTTTTAATAATTTAGCGAAGTAGTAAAATTATTGTGCTGTGTTCGGAAATACGGTTATTTTACTCTGTGAAAGAAGAGACAAAACAAAACTAGCCACAAAACCATGTTAGTTACCTTTTTCATTCTTACCAAACTTCTGCTAGTAAAGTAATTTGAATTTAAATATTAAAAACTTTCAAAACGTTATGTTCATATTTAATTTGAAAAAACTTCAAAACAGAATAAAGGTTCAGCTTACGTTAATGCTCAAGATTTGTTAATAAACAAGATGACAGAACAAGTTATGTCAATGAAAAATTTAGAGGTATTACTAAGATCATTTGTCTCACTTAAAATGTTTTGCATTTTTTTCCACATTCACTTAAATACTCCTTTTGAACTTTATTAGGTTTACTTCAAATATTAACATATCTTGGGGTATTTCTGATAGAATTTGCAAAACGGACATTAAACACAACTGGCTCCAATTTTCCGTTATCATCAACTAACTAATCTCAACCTCAGACGTTCCTCAAATCAGGGGTTCATACGTCTATTACTGTGGCAACGCTTACTTTAAACATATGGAAATGTATACATATAGAAGACTACGAATATAATCCGCCTATTTTCAATAATTATCTAATTTTCTGATTGAATAACTTTGAAAATATTTATTACAATTAAAGAAATCAAATATTTAATATATGATAATACTAAAATGATGTAAATTCAATTAATTTAGAAGAATTTTCCTAAATATATGTGTTTCAATGGGTAACAAAATTACCTAGGTAATCATTTTATCACTACGCCCACATATAAGCTAGTTAAATCAAGACCTGACTAACTAATTAACATAAACAAAAAAAATGATAAGGCTGAGTAAATATTATTTAATTCACAAAATTTGCAACAAATTATGGCAATATTATAAAAAGTAACACTGTAGGAAAAATTTTTAAAGAAATGAGATTCCTACACCAATATATTCTCAAACATAGTCTTGCAAAGCAAATACATAAGTTCCCAATTCTCGCCATGATATTTCTCCAGTGATGGTTTCAGGTGTCTTGTGGTCCTAAGCAATTTATATCTCTCACTCGCCACTACACTTTTTCCCGTGGTGATCTGTACACTAATGAAATCGTCCAGCATATTAACGTGTGCTACACATTTCAAACTGGAATGACTTAGTATTTTAGAAACTTTTTATGCTTGGAGGCAGAGCGTAGCTTATTTGAATTTTGTAACACCGTGTATTTAGGTAACTTAAGGATGAATTTTACTAATTTTCTTAGGATAAGTAATGAAATAATTATTTTTTGGATTTTTTTTAAAATCAAACTACAAGCTATCAGGCCTCGAAATGGTTTTAACTGTAAAGATTTACTAAATTGTAATGGCACAGAAAATTAACCATTATGGCTATTCAATATTGTAAATATATGTAATACTCACAGGTAAGTCGTCTTTGATAATTTTTTATTGATTTTTTTTTTTTTTTTTTTTTTGCTATGCTATTTTAACTTTCTAATTTACTTTTTGTACTCAAGCAGCACAACCCCTCTTTGGGATTTAGGTGCTATCTGGTTGTAGCGTAAAGCTTAGCTCAGGTTTCCTTATGAAATTCATTACTTTGTTATTTCCGTATAGGAAAACTTTCTATAATTGTGGTGTGAATCCTTCGTTATTTGTTTTTTTTTATTATTATTTTTTTAAACAAATAGTTTGAATATTGCTTCCCTGTTTTACAATAAACAAAATAAATTTACAAAATATATGTGCGGATTTTGTGTACTTTACAATATCATTAACAGTTTTACTTTATGGACAGACTGTTTTACAGTGCTTTTACTTTTTAGTACCTAAGGTACCTTTGGGGTCTCCAGTTTTGTAGATAAAGTCACGCTTTTGGATTTGGATTTGATTTGAGTTCAGCGTCCCTTTCAGTAGCGACACTACTAGAGATGCTGCACTACAGCTTAATATGGGACCTGAACCATATCAGATCACACCGGGAATCGAACCCGGGTCTTCAACCCCAAGGTAGGTACGCTAATCGCTTAGCCTCGAGGGAGCTCTACAAAGCTTCTGGTTAGTGTTGCGAATGAAGTAGGAAATCGCTCTGACTTAAAATTTAGATTTGTTATTTTAGATTAATGATGAATTTTACTCAATCGAATAAAACGTAAATCGTTATAATAATAATTTACGAAACAGAATTGTTCCAAATGTTAATTTTATTTCATTTGTGGTCCTTTTGAATTCTTCGGCTCCGGTCAGCTTGTCTTGTTTGCCTGGTTGGAAATCCGGCCCTGTATTTCCCCACAAAGTTCAGAAATGCTCCAGAGAAAGACATATAAAAAAATCCCGTTATTTTACTGCAACCGCTTGTATAAGAAAAGGTATTGACTTTTATTTGAAACTAAGGTAAAAACCTTCAGATTGAAATGGAATAAGAGTACCTAGGTATTCCGGAATGAGATAAGTCAAGATCATCAAAAAATGGAGAGCATCAGATTAAACTGGAGAATTGGTTAGAACCATTCGTAAATATGTAATGAACTATATTCAATAAAGATGTTCCTAAACAAAACAATAGAAGTGCTAAAAAGTATTGAAAAGTAAATGTTTATAGAAAAAGTTTAAAATTATTATTAAATAGACGTTTCTTTATTTATAAAGTTAGAAAAAGTATTCGTTATGTTTACTGTACAATATATTTAATGTCTATCTTTAATTCAGTAGCTACAGTTCAGAACATTAGTGTGAATAACTTACTTCATGAATTACATACTTGTAGTTCAGATCACATTCATCACGAAGATCTACATTTTATTAAATCAAAGGTATTGATATGCTTTCCATCCAGAGCAAGTAAAAATCAACATCGGGAGTGTGTAATGGTACGGTTTTCATGACCTCGGTATTGAGGAGGGCTGTCGTTGGTCAGCACTACAGTCTGGTCGGCTTATCCCCCAAGTATCCCCTTCATAGAGGTTAGGTAAACCCACGAGGCCCATTTGAACAAGATAAAATTGGTTTAAACTATCCCATCAAGGATCGAAACCGGGCTGTCTGTTAGTAAGTAGATGCCTTACCGACTAAACCGGAGCAATTGTAGTTTTATCAAGAAGTTACACCTTTTAGTTTTGCAAAAATGAACATTTTAAGGAACTGCACAGATTCGTTGCATATTGTAGGACTGGTTAACATGTTTCTTTTGGCCCAACATTTAAAGCAACGTAGTATTAACGTATAGGCCCTATATAATCCAGTATTTAAAATAACTTCTTCCGGTACAAGAAATAGGTAAAATTATTTAATCTGCTGCGGTAAAATTATTTAATCTTCTCGAATAGGCTAACCCGTATTCAGGTACGCACTGTTAAATCCATGGCTTTTCATATAATTTGAGATTAAGTGTGGTAAGGAAATGATGAAATAATATCGGGAAGTTATACAATATTTTATCCATGTGGCCTTAAGACAGAGAATCATGTCACGATTACAAATGAGGAAAGAACTAGCAAAACACATAACCAAAGTGAAATGCTGTAATGAACACTAGATTTTTGTAAAGCTCAGCACAAAAACAGTGAATATGGTGATAATACAAAATGTATATGCCAGTAATCGACCATTATTACAATTAAGTGGAAGTAATGTATGATGAGATAACTGACATATTTCACCCAGAGAGAAGAGATAATGTAAATGTCATAGTAATGGGAGATTATATCAAAAACGTGATGGGAGAAGGGATAACGTCGTGGGATCATATGCTTATCGACTTCTGTGAACAACATGATATGGTGATACGTAACGAATACATAGTTTAAGAAAAGGAAAACGAAACTATACACGTAAAAATGTCCAAGAGAGAACAAACGCTACCAAATCGATTATATTCTTGTTATGTAACGGTTCAAAAATAGTGTATAGGACGTAAAGACATTACCAGGAATACATTTTTTAAATTCAAACCACAATATTCTACTCGAGGAAGTGTAAACTTTGTAAAGTGAATCAAGGAAAACGTAAAGAGAAATCAAAAATGGAATTTAGAATGACTAAGATGTATGGGTAGCATTATGAAGAGAAAAGGAATAGAAGAAAAATTCTGTGCAATGGACGATATAGTAGGCAGTGCGGAGAATAACTGGGTAGAAGTTATGCAGGTTCTACTCAATGCTTTGAACAACAACATTGGTAAAATTGAAAGAGCACCAGGAAAACAGTGGGTAATTGAAGCGATGCTTAAGATGGAGGAACGCAGAAAGGCAAAAATCACGAACATCAAAGAACACAGAAGACTGAATAATGAATTAAGAAGAGGAACTAGAGTAAAGAACATAGAGGAGATATATGAAGAAATTAAGGAATTTTATCACCGGTGCGGTAGATACGATCTGATTTATAAGAAAGTACAATAATTCGAAGAGAAAACTAACAAAAGTAAACGAACGTTTGGAACCAAAGATCAGAGAGTTCACGTAGTAACTGATCAAAGAATTCTTAGAATCTGGGAGGATCTTTATGACCAGAATAAAAGCCCAAAAAAGAAGTTATTGCGATAGATGCATTGAAAGAGGTGAATGAGAAAGAAAAAGGACCGAATATATTGAAAAGTGAAGTAGTACACATGCAAAGGGAGAAGGCGACTGGCGATAACAACATTGCAGTGGGTTTACACAAAGAATTAGGAAACAGTGCAATGAAAGCACTGACTTCACTTATTAATTACATCTACCTGATGGGAGAAGGGCCAAAGAATTTTCTAAATGCTACAGTGGTTGCATTACCCAAGTAAATCAGACAAAGAAATGCAGTGATCACAGAACTATTAACCTAAATTCAAATTTTGGAAAGATTATTGCGCCTATACTGAGTAGATGGCTGAAAAGGAAAAGGCACCAAAAATGGTATTGGGTTGATAAGAATTATATCAAAATATTTTTTAAATGTAAGGGAAGTGTTGTCTCTGTGCTTCATCGACGAGCAGAAAGCTTTTTACCGGATTAACTGGACCACATAATCGATCGAGACGATACTTAAAGAAATCAAGAAATAAAGTATCAACTATAGGAATGGCTACTCAAATGCAACCTGTACACAGGATAAAGACTGAAGTTGTGCTTGAATCGAAGAGAAAACAATAGTGTTGAAATTAGGAGAGGAGTTAAAGAAGGATGTTGTATCTTATTCCAATTATTCAACATTTACAGTGAATGCTTACTAAAGGAAGCATTAATGAAAGTTCTAGATTTCGAGACTGAAAAGTAAAGGATTAACAAGGTGAGGTATGGGAATTATATAGCTTAGCTCACGAATCTCTGCCACCATTGACGCCAACGAAAATTACCTTCATCAGTCTTGGAGAAAATTCTTCATTGGCGTCAATAGCGGCAAGATATTCGTGAGCTAAAGTATACTCAGTTCTTCAATAGTATCTGTCTTGGAGGAAATTCTTCGTTGGCGTCAATCGCGCAGAGATTCGTCAGCTAAAGTCTAGCAAGAACCAAAGAAGAAAAACTAC
This sequence comes from Thermobia domestica, assembly GCF_964235325.1. Classification (NCBI taxonomy): domain Eukaryota; kingdom Metazoa; phylum Arthropoda; class Insecta; order Zygentoma; family Lepismatidae; genus Thermobia; species Thermobia domestica. Next base: position 132,815,447 of record NC_137462.1, on the reverse strand, counting down.
AGTGGATAATGGGTAACAAAGTTGGCACTAAGAAACAATATGGAATGGAAATCAACATCGAAAAGTCGAAAGTTGTGATAATATTCCGTGGGAACACGCCATTACGCAACAGAGTTGAACAAAGACAGATGGAAGAGGACCATTTCAAATATCGGGGAAGTGTTTTGACAAGAGACGCTTACTGCACCAAAAATATCACTTTAAGAATTGCCGTAGTCAAAGCAGGATTCAAGAAGAAAAGATCACTCCTAACTAACAGACTTAACATTGAACTAAGAAAGAAGCTGGACAAATGCTATATATGGAATATTGGACTGTATGGTTCAGAGACTTGGACATTACGGAAGAAATATTTAGAAAGCTTCGAAATGTGGTGTAGGAAGAAGATGGAGAAGATAAAATAGACAGAGAGAGTGACAAATAAAATGTTTTAAAACGGATAGAAGAGGAAGCTTTTAGCCAGCATCATTCGTAGGAAGGCCAATTAGATTGAACACATGTTATCAAGGAATTATCTTCTTCATAACACCATAGAGGGAAAAATGGAAGAAATACAAGAAGTAGGAATACGAAGAGTACAACTGATTGATGATTTTTAATTTATTTAAATTATTTTATGTAGCGTCCCTTTCACCAGCGTGGCTATATAAAACTTGGACTTATTGATTATAGTGGAATCTGAACCACAGGAGCTCCCTCTGGGAAACGAACCCGAGTCTTGCACGTCAAAGCGCGTACGCTAACCTTTTAGACACGGACGAGCTCATGGTTGATGATTTACAAAGTAGAAGAAAATATTGGGAATTAAAATAGAAAGCTTGAGAAATGTGAAAAAAGAATCCAGTCCCGAGACCGCGACAACTATTTTCGACTCGAGACGAGACGAAGACTGAGGCCGGTATTCATCGATCGAGACGATACCTAGATTGTATGCAGTTTCGTCTTGCCCCATGTCGATGCCATCATTATATCACATACAAGTCGAACCAAGCCGAATCTATCCATGGCCGAGTTTGGACACCAAATCTAGAACATGGGCCACCAAATATAGAACCATTCTATAGAACATGGGTTACTTGTCCACCAAATTTGTTTCAAATTCGCCCAGTTGTTACTGAGAAATAAACAAAGACAGGACAACTAAGCAACATCATTAAGATGGAATCTGTACTGTACGACGTTCGATGCTCCCTCACCGGGATCTGGCACATGAAAGACATACTTTAATGCCGCTAAACTAGAGAGTTGGAAGGTTGTTCAAATGGGATCCGAATCAACACTGGAGTTCGTATCGGAAGGAAATATCTCGCCAAAATTGAACCTGGCATCATATGCACATACATAAAACTGAACAATAACCACTTAGCTAGGAGTAGTCATTGAAGAAATAGAATAATGTTACTATCTTACCACATCGCTCAGCATTCTGTCAAATAAGTGTTTAAAGTTGAATATTAAATGGGGCATACGGAGGCTCAGTGCTGGAGCCCGTGGTTTGATTGAAGTTTGCGCCAGTTGAGCTTTCTGGTGAACAAATAATATGTGTATCGGTTAAGTCTGCCATATGTTCCATAAAAAAACGGGACAGTTCCAGTTTTCGACCCGAGTGTCTCCGCGTTCCCGTAAATTTAGTGGGGACAGGCAAATGTCCCGTATTTAGTCCCGTCCCGTTTATCCATCGACAGAATTAACCACAAATCAGAAAAAAAATCCTACCAGTTCTGGTTCAATATTTCTTACTAGAAAGTGGGGAACACTTAAAAGTTCTGGAATTTAGTAGCATTTGTGAATTTTTGAAAGTGTTAGGTTACAATAGCACAAGATGATTGGCACGGTTGTCGACTCTTGAAAGAACTGTTAGTTTATATCCAACTTCAAAATATTTTTTCTTTCTTTTTTTTTTTCTTTCTTTCTGAGTTAAGGTCTCCTAATGCTTTGAGATAATTTTATATTGGTGAAGAGTCAGAATTGTGGCTGTAGTTTTGTGAACAGTCAGCTGGATATTTTTGGGGCAAATATAGAAGAAATTGAAAAACAGCATGCATGTGTTGCTGATGCTTTAGCATGTTAAGATTTACTTATCGCAATGAAGGTGAAAAATAGGATATATATATATATATATATATATATATATATATATATATAATTTTTTTTAGTCTAAAAGTTAAATCTCCGTTGAAGGGTATGTATGAATCTGACTAACAAGCTCAGGATGGATTTTATAATGTTCGCACATTCCACAATGTATCGTATAATTATCCATTTCATGGTGAAAGCAATTTTCAGATCTTAGCACATTAACTTGGTGTACTTTGAATGGTCAAATATTGATGAAAGTATACTATTAATTCTCATTTAACTCTGGCACGCTATATCCAACTGCATAGAATGATCAAAATTTAATTCAGCCAGTTTCTATTTTAAAAGGAGACAGGATAGCTGCTGCTAATCCTTAGAAAAGACTTAAAAGGGAAATATATCTCACAGGTATTTGAAAATACTATAAAAATTACTAATTTTGTCATATAAGTTACCTCTTACAATAGTCCTTTTCAAAGTTTGAAGTAGTTATTCTACATTGACAAGTATGAGATGCAAAATAAAACCAGTTGAGAATGCCCTAAGAGCATTACCGGAACTAACTTAAATAGAATGGAGAGATGGAGCGGGAAAGATAAGTGTGATTGTTCCTACATGTAAAAGTAAATCTTTTTATCTGCACCTTCTATTTCTCGCAGAAATTCGCAAAATATCATCTCTCTATGACTTACGGTTCCCGACATATGGCTTCTTAAATCTCCCGAAATCAAACTTTTTTGGCCAATATCTGAGGTATAGTAGCCAGCTGGCAAGTTAGCCAGTGGACAATGGTTACTATTTTGTACCAAAATGTTTACGATCCTCTTAGGTATTTATCAACGCCAATATGATCTCTCTTATGACTTACGGTTTCCGATATATGATTCCTTGAATCTCCCGAAATCGGAATTATTTTTTGGCCAGTATCTCGGGAACGACAAGTCATAGAGAATGTATATTGGTGTTAATCAATACCTAAGAGAATGGTAAACATTTTGGTGCTAATATTAACTGGGGAGTGCCCATCGGTTACTATTCGGTACCAAAATATTCATCATTCTCTTAGGTATTGACCAACACCGATACCATCGATCTATAACTTATGATTCCTGAGATAGTATATGGCTCCTTAAATCTCCTGAAATGGGCTATTTATCAGCCAACATCTCAGGAATAGTAAAAATTCCATCGCTTTCTCAGATAGTTTTCGATGCTCTATCGAAAGGAAGGCTCAAAATTTAAAAAAATCACAAATAACAGACAGACACTCAGACATAGAGAATTCAGTAACGCACTTTTTAAGTTCGTTGAAAATCATTATGATCGTAATCACAAGTTTTTATAGAAATGAAAAATACAAACTTTCTTTTTTTTAGCGAGTATCTTTGTTATTTTGTTTAAAAAAGAAACTTCTGTCCTGCAATTTTCTACCAATTAAGTTACTCTGTGGTTCTATGAATTTCCAGCACATGGCAGAATTCAAAAATACAACGTGATATAGTTAGTTTTGTTCTCTGAATGTTTCATGTTTCAGTGTAATCAGTAACGACAATAGTTGTTATACGTTTCTGATCTTGTGGAAGAAAACATGTAGATGAATGCGTAATTAGGATTAATATGTGTCACGTAATTTACCAATCTTTCAGGACTGTTTATGTTAAAAAACTATACTTAGTATTTTCTGAAGCCCTGACTTATCGTTTCTAAAGTATTAAAACAGATTGCATTCAACGTTAGTAGTCTGATAAGTTTTTTCTTTAAAATATACAAAATGTTACATACGTTACTGTCACATAAGCTACCAAATGCCTCAGTAACTTACGTGACCATAGTAACTTATGTGACCTCTGACATAGAATAGGAATTATTTCATCAATAATTGTCATTCTATAGCACAATAATATAAATAAGAATCTCCAAAGTGATGAATAATTTTCTCTTTCAATCTAATGAAAAACGAATGCCGATCGATGAGTTTGCATCTGCAATAAAATTCATCGGATTGGCTTATTGTTTTTTTATAAACATAAAAATTGAATTTTCTGATTTCTTTGGCTGAACTACTACTGTGCTGAAATTAAATGCAATAGCGCATTTGTGGCAAAAGTTCGAATAAGTCTTTTTTTATGTTTTAAATTAAATGTTGGTCACATTCTTAAGGGTCTTCACTACAGCAAAATTAAACTACAGCTAATTTTAGAGTTTTTCTGCAATATCTTCAAAACACATAAAAATATTGGAAAAGCAGAAACGTAGTGAACTAGACAATACGATTTTCCATATGATACTTTTACCACAATTCACCTATCTGTTTTTGGTATACCGCTATTTACAGAACCCGCAAAAAATATGCTAACTCTATCTTCAGTTCCAAATCGAAAGCAGATAGGTGAGTTGTGATAACGGTATCACATGCAAAATAGTATTGTCTAGTTCAATACGTTTATGCTTTTCCAATATTTTTATTTGTTTTGAAGATATTGCAGAAAAACTCTAAAATTAGCGGTAGTTTAATTTCGCTGTAGAGAATACCCTTAAACATGATTTTCTTATGAACCATTTCATTATATAATCTATTTTTTTTAAATTCTTTTACAAATGTTTCAAGTTCATTGAAGATTATTTAAAATAAATATTATTATTATTACTATTAATTTATTATTAGTAGATTTATTATTATTAGAGACGGAAGAAAATCGAAAATTTTCATAGTGGAATCTGATAAGTTAACTTTTAGAAGTTAATCTTCTTCTCTTTCTTCTACTAAAATCTGAACTTTAGTATAGTATTTACACGTACATGTCACATATAATGTTTGTCACATATGTTACTTTCGTATATTGTATCAAATTTCCTTCATTAAAAGCCGTTAAAAAATATTTGTTTCACGCCAAAATGCATATCTTGTCTAGTTCTGGCAAACAAACCACTTTCACAAGCACAAAATAAGTCGTTTTAGTGAAGAAGCGCATACTGTAACGTAAGTTACATAAATTATGACATCTTTCTAAAAGCGTTAATTTTTCATAAAATGGAAGTTAAAAGTATATGCCGAAACATGGATTCCTTACTCAGAAGTTCGAAGGATCATAACAAAAATGCTCTTTTTTGAAAGTCATTTCTGACTTTTTTTTTTCTGAAAGATCTGCCGGAGTTAAATGAGAATGAACCCATACCATTAATTAAAAAATGTAGGTAATATGCAAATTTATAGCACAGCACTCTTTGACAGGTTTTTATTGTTAAAGATATTATAGCAGAAGAGTTAAATAACTGGAATACATCAAATATCAAAGCACATGATTGATTGATTCCTGTTAGTAAATTACATTGAAATATGGTATCACTGTATCAAGATTGTTACTGTTATATTTTTTGAGTGTTGTCATGAATATTTGGTACAAGATGTAACGTTCAGTGTTTAAGTGTTACATTATATGAGTAAAATTTCATGCACTAATTTTTTTTTGTGTGTGTGAAAACCCTATTGTTATTATTATTATTATTATTTGTATAAAGGTAACCAAAAAAGTTTTTTTTTTGAGTCTGTGCTCAATTGGCCCTCACACAGTGAGTTGAATGCGAATGGATATAAGAAGAAGTTCAGTTATTGGTGTGAGTATATCCAAAATGCTAATTTCAGGGTATATCCAACATGCCCTGGTTGTGGCAGTTCAGTTACACCGTGAACATGCGTAAGGACAGAGTGAACATGGTAACTCCACAGAGCGTCTATGTTGTACGAGTTCAAACTGAGGTCAAACGCCTATGCAGCGGGACGGAAGATATGTCAGACCTTTGGTGAGAGTATCGTGACTACGCAGACAGTGCAGAGGTGGTTTAATAAATTTAAGGACGGTGACGAAACACTCGAAGACGCATCACGTGCCGGAAGACCAACACATGTACACAATGAAAATCTTTAGGTAGTAATTGAGTCGAACAGTGGTCAGGCATGTGAGGAACTGGGTACAATTCAGTGTGAGTGGAGAAACCATTCGGCAGCACCTCCATCAGCTTGGGAAGCACTACAAGTTGGGTCGATGGGTCTCACATGATTTGACTTCGGGACAGAAGGCAACGCGAGCATAGACACCCGTGTTTCTTTCTCTCGTCTGAGGAAGGAGCCATTTCTGGACAGAGTGTTTATATGTGATGAGAAGCGGGTCTTGTACCAAGCTCCACGGCGCCGTCATCATTGGTTAGCATCCCATAAGCCAATTCCAAACCAGCCGAAACCAGTGCTGCATCAGAAGAAGGTCTTCCTGTGTGTTTGGTGGACTGCTCGTGGCATCGTGCATCGGGAACTACTTCCAGCTGGCCAGAACATCAATGCAACTGTGTATTGTAAACAGATGAGCCGTGTTCAAGGAAAACTCAAAACTCTAGATCCAGCACTTCTGAATCGCAAAGGGTTCTTCCTGTTACAGGACAACGCTAGGCTAGGATGACCCGGGACACCAATCTACGCCTTGGATGGGAAACACTATTGCTTCCGCCATACTCCGCGGACACTGCACCGACCGGTTATCACCTGTTCCATTCCTTAAACAATCACCTTAAAGGACGCCAGCTTACCAGAACGTTGACAGAAGATCGTCGATGTTGATGGGGACAATTTTTTATCTTCCAGGTACGTCTTAGTTTACATATCAATGTTCGAAGGTGGTAGGTGGAAGAGTGACAGAACTTTCTTCGTAACCTTTATAATAACAACATTTAATTTCTTGAATCATTTTAATATGCTCACTACTGTGTCTATATAGGACATTGTAGATGCATCGTTTTCTTTTGTCTGCTAGATTCTTAAATAATATATTATTTGGATAGCGTATTGAGATGAAGAAATCTCAAGTAAATTCAAAACACCTATAGGAGTTCTTGATTAACTGAATGATTCTAAGTTTAGGGTCCGTTTCAGCAGCAAGGCTATATGAGACGTGGATCTACTACTTAATGTGGAATCCGAACCACATGAGCTCCCGTTGGGAATTGAACCCGGGTCTCCCACGCCAAAGGTGCGTAGGCTAACTGCTTCCCATGAAGCTCTCATAGGAGTTCTCCAGAGACATAAAGTTTCCTGAGAACAGATTGTACTAGAGATTGTTCAAACAATGCAGTGAAAATGTTTCCAAAATATGTATTGTATTGGAAAGTTTGGATGGGGGGGGGAGGGGGGAGATCGAAAATGTCCTATATTCTAAAGTAAGAAATATGGCAGTCTTAGTGTTGGTTTTCACGAGGTTTTTGGCCTTCCTTCCACTTTTCTCATTCCATTAGTTCGTTCATTATCATCACATCATCTCTCTTAGCCTGGATACGTACACTCGTGGGACATTAAACTAATATATATATATATATATATATATATATATATATATATATATATATATATATATATATATATATATATATATATATATATATATATATATATATATATATATATATATATATGTATTACTGTACACGCTAAGATATAGGCTTAACCAGGGCTTTCGCAGCTTTTTATGTCAAAACTCTTAACTAAAGTAGCATGTCAACAACTAAAATAGCTTGCTTGTGCCCCAGAGAGAACAGAGAAAACAATCAAAGTGAAGGTGCTAAATATTAGGTTAAATTAAAGAACATTATTTAATTATTCTAATTGAGAAAAAAACTTCAATTTTAAAGTAACTTTACCAGTATCTCTGACTTACAAAATCGATATCGTCTTCGTTGCACTTCTGTGAAAGAAAGGTCTCAGTTGAAACGTGCTTTCAGCTGGAATTGCTTTGAAAGCATATAATTATATACTAACTTAATTTCCTCTTTCTCACTTTTCAAAGTAATTAGGAGCACGTTCACTAGAAGCGTTCCACATATAGTAAATCACGGAATCGGAACTAAAAATTTCCAATTAAAAATGTGTTAAAATTGAGAGACATGTATTTTAACTTTATTACCCCGCAATCCATGCCCTTACTATAAACACTTTAAGTTGTGTATGGACAAGGATGAGAATTTTTGTCACTTCCTTCTGTGCTTATTATATCTTGGAAAAGATTTCAGGTGTAAATGCACTAGAAATATACATATACATTCTTTTTTATGGGATTAGGTCACTTTCTATTCTTAATGCTGATCCGTTATATGGCGTGATCCGCTGAAGTTTAAACTAATACTTCTAAATATAATCGGAATAATTTCTTTGAATCCTCACAATACATACTGCTATGAAAGTTTTTAGTCATACGGACTTTAATAGAATACGTAAAAATACACCATACGATACTGTAGGTATCGTTCTTTAAACACAAGTTCTAAAAATGTTCCATAATAGTTCAAATATCTATAACCTTGCTAAATATAGATAGAGTATACGTCTTGTATTAGTTTTTTTAAAATCTTTTTTATGTTTTTTAATGTGCAATTTCATTCCCACTCAAAGATGGGTGGGCCGTACAATATACAGTGAAACCTGTCTATGTTGGCCACCATTGGTTCCATTGAAAAGTGGCCAACTTAGACAGGTGGCCAACTTACAGAAAATAAGTGTGATTTGTTTATTTTTAGAATAGGATTTCTAGTATTACTTGATTGTAAAATTTTAATAAGCACTGCCACGACAGCTACTTATAAATAATGTATATAGAGTAATCATAAAAGTATACAGTACTAGAAAATATTACTATAGTATGTTCAATATATGTGCATACCTTTCTCTTCCTGAGAACTAGTCTGGTACATTGGATTATTCGGATTGAAAACATAATAACACAAAGAACCATGAAATAGAAGCGTATGTACGCAGTTTTTTGAAGTTGATATTATAACACACTGAGTTATTCAGATTGAAAACTAGAAAAGCTAAGTTATAAATTGAGAAATTGATATGCAATTTATGTGACTTCTTTTCAGTTGTTACTAAATGGTGGTTCATTCTAGACGTATTTGTTTTATTCTTTTTGGCAGATATGCACATTCTAATATTGTAGTTAACTACCTCTTGTTAATGAGCTAAAAGTGTTTCCCTCGGAGCCAAAGATGTTTTGAGAAAATCTTGAAGGAATTGATATCTCAAACACTCCGCTATCTTTTGACAAGCCGACAGGTGCCAATAGTTGACAATTGAGATGGTTAGTTTTAACCTTGTGAATTTTCCGGAATTACTAAAGCTCCCCACTGATGAGAGGAATTGATATAGCTAATGGTTTTACCAAAACAGATAGGGTAAACAAATACGTACAACCATTTCCTGAATTCCTGTACGTGCTTTTTCTTATTCACACCTTCCTTCACCACCCCTTTATGAGGGTAGTGTTCTGACCATTGACCTCCAAGAACAAATCGTGCGAATCTATACTTCTTTGTGTACAGTCACAAATACAGATCATCTGCCTCTCATGTGGGAATAAGAAAGAGTTAAGAAAAATAACAAAACATATTTTGCGTGGCCAAGATACGCAGGTAAATTTATCATTACCATCATAAGATAAACATTGCTTCAGTGTGGCCAACTTCCAAGATAGGCAGGTGGCCAACTTATAGAGTAGTAAGTAACAAATGTCTTAAGGGAAAATGCAGGTTCAAGACGAACTAGGCCAAGATAAGCAGGTGGCCAACTTAGAGAGGTGGCCAAGATGACAGGTTTCACTGTAATGCCTTCTCTGGAGCCATGAACATTCATTTGTTGGTAGTATATTAGAAGATATGTATCAGGATTTATTTGTTTATTGATATATTTGCCTGGTTAGTCATATAGAAGAAGGTGACCTGAGCATGATATGTAATTTATATAATGAAGTGCAATAACAGAACAGTGCATCAGTACCAGTGTTACCACACTTGGTACAATTGTATCAAATTCAGCCCTTGTTGTCATTCGTCGGCCCGTTGGTACCACGTTGGCATTTTCAGCCCCTTTTGTGAAAAAGTTGGTACAATTCTACCCAATTCAGCACCATTTAACAAATACTTGTTACATTTTCAAAAGTGTCAGTAACACTTTTCCTACATCTCACGTTACCCATACTGCGTATTGGACACTTAAAAAATGCTGTTGTACATTCATTCTGTGACGTTGCATTGCATAACGCTACGAACGTTTTGTGGAATATTCGTAACTCAAACTATACTGGGAAACAAATGACGCTAGATGGGCTCATCCGCGCCGCGCATGGAGACGAGAAAGAAGCAGTGTGGTGGAAATTTTAACTTGAAATAAAACACACACACATATACACACACGTTGAATGTTCTGAAGAAGACCAGTGCGTGCTCAAGTAAGTCTGTAAGTTATGTGTCGTTGCAAATAATCTACAAGAAAACGGTTCTATACCGGGTCCTCCTATTTGGATGGTTTTAAAAAGTAATTTTTAAAAAGAACACTTTCTTGATTTGGACTCTTCGACGAGGGGGAGGAGTGTTATAGAACTTTACCCCTTTCAGTTTCGTGTTATAGAACCATGTATTACACTGGTATAAAATAATGATGAATTCAGCCCTTTTTGTTTCAATTTGGTACTATTTTTCAGCCCACTCCAGAGCTAGGACTGTGGCAACACTGATCAGTACAAAAATGTTGATGTAAATGATGAGGTGAAGTGCAATGAACAAAGTAAGAAGTTGGTTTACTTTAGAATCAGCATAACATGGTTAATGCTGGGATCAGCACGAGTAGTTTATAGAGAATTGGATGAATAATGCAATGGACATTAGTTCGCGAATTATTGTGTTGTAAGATCTCTTTATTTGTAACAAGGGTATTACGTCAGCTTGTTAACAGGGAAAGACACAAGGAGCTTTGTTGTATCAGCTTTGTCTCGAAAAATGATCAACTTTCTTCAGAAATTACCACCGAATTTTTTAAGTTCTATTTATATGTGGTTTTCTTCCTAAAATTTTCGTCATACAACGCTATTTTTGAGATATAAATTTAGTCGTCGTTTATACCCCATCTACAATTTGTTAATGATGGTATTGTCACAACTGATAGAACTTAATTCGGGATGAAAGATACTGCTATAGTCCGAGTCATTCGAATTGGCGTGTGGCAGCAGTCAATAAGCTCGCAGTGCCCTGATACTAAATTTTTATGGAGCAATCTAATCATAAATGATTTTCGTATTTGTGGACAATTAGAAATCTAATCATTCATAATTGATTTTCGTATTTGTGGACAATTAGGAATCTAATCATTCATAATTGATTTTCATATTTGTGGAAAATTATGAATGATTAGATTCCTCCGTGAAGGTTTAGCAACAGCGCATTGTGAGCTTATTGGCTGGTGCCACACGCCAATTCAGGTGACGCGGACTGTAATTATCTTCTAACTAGAATCTCCCGGAGAATTGGTTCCAATCGGAGGACAGGAAAGATCAACATATAATCGCAGTCGCGAATACGCAAACATCTTAACGCACGCATACCTGTTTATTTCACGTAAAGAAACAAATGTTTATGAATATCAAATATATTATAGGCTACTTGCTATTTAACACGCGTATGTATATTAAATACTACGTTAACGTTTGTGAAAATTGCAACAGCTGGAAAGATTGGCCCGAACGATACCAAACTTGGACGATGAATAGATCAGTGTACTAGCTACAAGTGATTAAATTTGTAAAATGACGACGAATACACAGACTAAGCAGTGCGTGGTAAAATGTAGGTAGGTTAAGTGGGACTCGATCAAAAATACTAGATTTCACTACTTAGCACGCCAGTGACAGTGTTTACGTGGCCATGTAGTCAGAGGCATTTGTCGTGACTGATACATGTCATCTGACGCAATGGCATACGTATCACCAGTCCAACCCTCAGCAAAAGACGTCGAACCGTCAAGGAAGACTGGCCCTCAACTGTTATATAGTGCTCCAACTTAGAGCTAACGCTGCGAAGGAAACTTATGGTCATGCGGACAAGGTGGCAGTTATCCCATGCTATGGTCAAATTGCGTGATCCAGTGCCCGCTCTCCGTTGCGTCTTCTATTTACTGTTTCCATAAATGCATCAATCTGATAGCAGCAAGCCTTGTACGATCCGAAATGTCATGGAATGGCATATTAGTTTCTCGCATACCGATAGTTCTGTCCTGTTCGAACCCACTCATGTGCTGGTATTAGCCCTTTAAGACTAGGGCTATTGACATTTACTTTCACGTTAGCACTTCATTTGACGGCCCTTCACTGATTAAGCGCGACTAACAATATCATAAGCAAGGGCACAATGCTAACACAAAAGGAAGCGCTGCTAGGGTTACGTAAACGCCATCTCTTCGCCATGTACTTACTTATTGCAACTATACTGTATGCTGTTATACTTACCCTCCAAGTGCAATGTTTTTAGGACTATACCTTCTGTATGTTGCAAATTTCACAAACGATAGTGTAAAATTTGTGAGTAATTCAATCTAATTTGTTTTGACTTGTATTGCCAGAAGATTAACTTCTTTTAGAAAATCCATTGCTCTTGAATTGCTGCTGTTGCAGCATCCTACGGGCGACCATGTTCTCATCTTTAGTTGCATTATTTCGTATCACACTGGAGCATGAACCCTACAGTTTAATATGTGATCCACAATATATAACCCCATCTCCTCTGCCTTCCACCCAGGGTTTGAAAAAACCCGGGCTTTTTTGAAAAAGCCCAACCCACCTGGGCCCATATGGGTTTTTCGGGTATTTTCGGGTTTAATTGTTTTTTTTTTCGGGTTTAATCGTTTTTTTAAAAATATTTCAATGTATTTGGGGTAAAAGTGTTAAAATGTGATTTATATTTCAAGATTGTCATTGTCACAACTTGCAACAATTTTCTACTTACTGCTGTTTTGAAAGAAATGGCCGCCATTTTGAAATTTTACATTCGATTGCCGAGAAAATCTATACAGCAAATTCAGCATATCTCATGCTTCCACTGTTAAAATTTCAACTTAAAGACTGAAATTTGCGCTTCGTAGCGTGGATACTCGCTGTTTTGAAAAAATGGCCGCCATTTTGATATTTAATGTTGGTATGCCGCCAAAATCTATACAGGAAATTTAGAGTGTCTCTTGCTTGTATTCTGAAAATTTTAACTTAAAAGGCCGAAAGTTGTACCCTGTAGTGTGTGGTAGAGGCCGACAAACGAGTTAATTTTGTTTAACGTCAATTTCAGCAGCGAGGCTATATGAGACGGGATCTACTGATTAACGTGGAATCCAAACCATATGACCTCCCTCCGGGGAGCAAACCCGGGTCCCACGCCGAAGACGCGTACACTAACCGCATAGCCATGAAGGAACTCGGCAGACAAACGAACAAATGTAGATTAAGTCATCCAGAAGCCTCACTGACGTTCGCCAAATATGAATACCAAAAGCGGTCTATTAATTTAAAACAAAGATACAGTTCATGTTGTATGAAATAAATAAATGTTTCAAAAAATCTTAGAGCGTAAATAAACCTGCCATATTTTCTCCGTGAGAATACGGGACACCTCAGATCCCCCCTACCTCAGCTCTGGGCCGGCGCGAGGGGGAGTCGAGCCGTGCCACCGCCCAGGGCGGCAAGTCTAATGGGCGGCAACAATTGAAAAAGGAAAGGCTTCACTCACATTCAGAAAATTACTCACTGAGGAAATTCACAACATTTTCCCTTATTTTCAATTATCAAACTACTTGCCATAAGCGACTGGTTCATTTCCCTTGCTGCTGCGTAGAAAAGATTTTCAGTTAGGGTGGGTATGATTATCAAGGTGTCTTTTATATTTTTTTCTATTCAGTAATATTCTAACGCTCGACTCAAAGCATGCAAAAAGATACATTCTCAATTGAGAGCGATGGGAGGACAAAATAAGATGTCCAAAATGAAATTATTCAGATTCTTAGTGAACAAATAGTTTTTTTTTTTTTTTTTTTTTTTGAGCTGCAAAATATTATAGTATAATACTAGACTGCACGCAAGATATTTCTAGTTCAGAGCAAATAAAAGTAATCGTTCGTTTTGTACAAATTACATACAGTAATAGAGAATGCCTTGTAAAAATTTGCGAATACTTTCTTGGTTTCGTAGCGGTAAGAGACAATCCTAGTCTAGGACTGACAGAAGTAATAAATAAACAGGTAAAGGAAATGAACATTCCTATCGAAGTCATAAGGGGTCAAGGATATGACAATGGTTCCAATATGAAAGGCAAACAGTCAGGTATTCAGAAGAGAATTTTACAAATAAATTCTTGAGCCTTCTACAAGGTCTGTATGATAAGTAATGAGACTCGCCGCGCCGCGGCGCGCGTGTCGCTGGAGCGGGTTTGTCGGTGATGGAGGATGTAGGGGGGGGGTCCGAGCAAAGCAACGCACCGCGCGTCAGTTGGCTCCGAGCCTTAGTGGAGCGCGGACAAGCCTTGGACAAAACCCTTGTGAACATTCTTGTCACGGCGGAAAATCAACAAACATGGAGGGTTCCATCGAACAGCGTTATGCGATCAAATTTTGCGTTCGCCTGGGGAAAACGGCTACTCAGACGCTTTCTCTCATCACGGAGGCCTACAAAGAGGAAGCCCTATCCAAAGCCCAGGTGTTTCGTTGGCACAGTGCGTTCCGGAACGGCCGGGAAAGCGTTGAGGATCTGGAGAGGGCTGGACGCCCGACAACAGTGACTACGGACGAAACTGTGGCAAAAGTGAGGGATCTCCTGAACTCAGACCGTCGATTATCGTTGAGATTGATTGCTGATGAACTCGATATGAACCACACAACAGTGCACAAGATTGTGACGGAACAATTGGGAATGAGAAAAATCTGTGCGAAACTGGTGCCGCGAGTGTTGACTGACGAACAAAAGCAACGACGTGTTGATTGTTGTCAGGAACTGTTGAACCTCATGAACAGTGACCCTAACTTTGAAGATGACGTCATAACAGGTGACGAGTCGTGGGTGTTCCAGTACGACCCTGAAACGAAACGTCAAAGCGCGGAGTGGCACACTCCTGCGTCCCCGCGCCCCAAGAAGGCCAGAATGTCGAAGTCAAAGGTGAAAACAATGTTGATTGTTTTTTTTGACAATGTGGGGGTGGTCCACAAGGAGTTTGTACCCCAAGGACAAGCCGTCAACGCCGCCTTCTACAAACAAGTCCTTGAGAGACTGCACAGGAGCGTCAAGCGGAAAAGACCGGCGATCGCTAGCCGGTGGAAGTTGCATCACGACAATGCCCCTGCCCACACCGCCTTCTTAGTGACCTCCTTTTTGACCCGGATTGGGGTGGAAGTCCTTCCACAACCACCCTACAGCCCAGATGTGAGCCCGGCCGACTTCTTCCTCTTCCCGAAGCTGAAGCCACGCTTGAAAGGAACCCGTTTTGCAGACGTCACAGCCATCCAAGCAGCCGTGACCACATTTCTAAAGGACATGCCGGCTGCTGACTTCCAGGGGGCGTTTGCAGCGTGGAAACATCGATTGCAGAAGTGCATCGACGCAAGAGGAGAGTACTTCGAAAGCTTTTAAGTCCCTGTACAGATCAGATCAATAAAACAATGTTTCCAGACCTGGTCTCATTACTTATCATACAAACCCTGTATGTTCCTTGCAGTAGTAATTCACTAAGCCTTGTCGATAACGATACAGCCACAGCATTTCAGTACGCCGTTCCATTTCTTTATTTCTTTTCTTATTCTTTTTTTTTTTTTTTTTTTTTTGTATAGTTAAAAAAGTTTGACTTCTTTCTGCATCGGCTTCAACATTGGGCCATACTAAAAAAACATATTAGCAGTCTTACTTGAAGAGCATTAAGCACCACAAAGTGGGAAAGCGGAATTGATGCTTTGACTCCATTTAGATATCAATAGGTTAGGTTTATGATGCCTTGCGTCAAATAAGTAATCACAGAGAACAGATAGAATGGTCGCCCACGATACTGTGTGTATATCAAACCAGTTGCATAACTTTACTTTGTTCACTCGTTATCTGGTATGAATTTTTACTCCACATAAACATAGTAAGAAAAAGTCTCCAAATTATTGATTCTCATGGGTTGGATCTAGTCAGGATTCTTGACAAATATTTTCTGTGTGCGCTGCTGTATATAACAGATATAACTCTATCCATCACTACAGATATACAGCAAAATCGAGCATACTGAATATTCTCATCTATGTAGTCGCTTAGATGTTACGTAAGCATTCGAGAGGTAGTTAATTTTTTTTTTTTGGTTTACTTTTCCGTTTCATACATGTTTTTAAATGGGGCATCCTACTTTTTCGTGACACCTGAACGTCTTCTGTCAAATTAAGGTTTGCGGATTAAAGGGGCGGCATGTGAAAGTACTGCCCAGGGCGGCAAAACTGCTAACGCCGGCCCTGCCTCAGCTTTCCAACACAATGCAATGAACTGTAGTCTGGTTATGAACAAAAATATAATAGACCGCGATGGCTCAGTGGTAGAGCGTTCACCTCTAGTGCATGGGGTTCCTAGTTCGATCCCAGCTCGCGCCAAGTGAGCTTTGTGGTGGACAAACACCTTGTGCGTGGGCTTTCTCGGGATTCTCACGTTTCCTTCCACTTTCTTCATTCCGTCATTTCATTCATTTCTCATCATCACCGTCACCTTGAGCATAGCAGACATAACCGTTTGACTAAAACTAAAAGATTTCATTTTATTTAATTTTAATTTTTTTTCAGTAATATAATAGGCAAAAGTTCACTAAGCAGCAGCTGCTTTTCTCTGTTCGTACCCTGCAATTAATTGTATAGACTGAAGATGCCTAAAAACTTAAGATGTGCTATAAAAATGCTTTACAGGAAAACAATATGCAAATTATTTAAATCGGTGGTACAATCTACTTTCAATATTTTTCGCGCGTTTAGCAATATTTATTTACATGGCTGTATCTGCCAAAATTACGTTCGTCAGTTTAATCTGATGAAAAGCTGATTTTTCTCCTTGTGTCGTGTATGTTCCGGAGAATATCCGAGTTTCCATCAAGTGCAATGGAAAAAGTAGCATTGCAAATTTCGCTCGCTATCAAGTCGAACAGGGTGGTGTTATAACTTCCTCGAAACTGTTACATGCAACAGCATACTGTTCATTCACTAATTAAAAGGATTCCCAGCCAATGTCAGAATTTTTTATTTTTCACTTTTCGAATAAGCTGATATTGATAGCAGAAATGGAACGGAGTTAAAATACGGAACATTTCCCTGTCCCGACTAAATTTACGGGGACGTGGGACACTCGGGCCCAAAAACGGGTTATTCCAGTTTTTTACGGGACGTACGGCAGGCTTAAGCGTAAAATAAATAGTTTTATTGTTGAAGTATTCATTTCCGATTCGGGAATTTCTCGAGCACTTCTTTCACAGCGTGTAATCAAAACTTCCACTAGTACGGAAATTTGAAGTCAGCACTTGAAATAGTAAGCGTTACATAGTCTTCGGAACCCCGAGCATTAAGCTTCTTAAATTTGACAAGAATTTTTACGCTATTAGCTGGTGTTGATTCTACAGAATGCTTATTTGAAGAGCAGCAACAAATGACTGAATTAAACTGTTATTGTTGGAAAACCAAATTTTAGTTGAAGAACCTTGTGTTTTACATCAAAGGTAAGAAATAATACTAGTAGTTTTACTAATGTATTTACATATGTACTATTAGTACCGGCACCTATGACCTTAAACCCATCAAACGTATGAGTGATAATGTCCCTCGGTGTCACCAAGTCGTCGAGCATACTATTCACGGAAAATATTTTCTAAAGTACAAAATTGCGTATTTTACTTCAAATAGGCTATAAGCATAATCCATATATTAATTTGTTCTATAACTATCTCAAGCTTTTTTTTTTAATTCATTTAGTGCATTCAGAACTTTATAAAGGTCTTATGTTGAATGTTGTTGTATACCTTAACGTGAAAGCCTGTAATTCGCCCAAGGAAAGTCTAAAATCTTATTAAAATCACTTACAATGTGATCACCTTAGTTGTATCAATAATATACTAACAAATAGGTCAAAAACCCAGGTGGGTTTTAAAGTTGTTTTTTTCAGGTGGGTCCAACCCGAAAAAATCCACCGGGTTTTTTTGGGCTGGGCCCACTTGGGCAAACCCTGCTTCCACCACACACAAGGAAAATACTATTGTATTCCAAATGTTCGTTACTATGTGCATATTTGCTATAAATATTGTTTTCACTTGTTGAAAGAAAGGAGCTTGACCTCTTTTTCCTAAAAATTACATATTCATTTACAATAAGGAAATATTGCTGATTGTATTAGATTTCATAAAAACAATCACAAAAAAACAATCACAAAAAAGAAAATGTATCTGACGGCATCTTACAACTTGGATATTGGTTCCCTGTCTTATTCTGTCAAATTTTAATAGCACATAATCAAACACATATTAGCATACATTGTATTCTCATTTCATTAAATTCATAATAACTAATTACTAACTAGAGAAAATTATTTTTAAAAAAGTACTTGTCATCAGAATCTAAAACGAAGTTCATGTAATGATAATCGCATACACCATTTACAATAGGTTAAGATAAATAATTTGATTTTTTTTTCTGCCAAACAGACGGTGTAGCTCAATGGAAAAAACTGTAGGAAAACATTGCATTAAATTTAATGTTTGATTGTATCTTCTTCCTCTCTCTCGTTCTCTTCTGTTAGCTGAACACTTGAGATTCATATATAAGGGCTGCTATATGTGTCGGTGGTTTTTGGAATAAATATTATATTTACAATAATTTACAATTATGCTCGTCAGCAGTGTTAGGAGAATATGTGTCATTATTAGGATAATAGAACAACAATAGAAAAAAATCTGCTACTTAACACAATAATATATTTCGTAAATAAATAAATAAATAAATAATGTCAACCAGCAGAATAAAAACTATGAATTGTATCAGAAATTTAATGGGGACGTTATCAGATTGACAACGAACGATGTACTTTATAACACCATACATGTTTTCCCAAAACCTACGCATGAGAATGTATTCTCAAGTATATTATTGTGTTCACTTGATACACCATACATTCCCGACATTTATTTCCTTAAGCCAGTCATGTTTAAAGATGACGTCCCTCGGCGAGCACAGTATCCGGAGAAGGAAGAATGACGAAACAAATGGGGAAGGAAGGAAGCGGCCCGGAACCTGTATGTTAGGTACCACCCCGGCATTTGCATGGTGTGAATTAGAAAAACCCAGATATATATATTACTCAGGATCGCTAGCCTGAAAAAAGCTTTTACGCCCTACCAAAAGTCTCGAACCCGAGACCGCTAGCCCAAAGTTATGTTCAGTTCCATGTTATTTACACTCCAGGGTGAAAAAGAAAACCAGCAAAGTTTGCATACATGTTCAGTCCTACACACATGAAAAAAAAAAATATCTGTCACTTCGGTAATAAACGCCTAATTACAGAGATGGAGTCAATTTAAAGTAATTAGTTGGAATTACTTTACTTGGAATTGGATGGATACAAGTGAATAAAACAATCTTCGTATATGTGCTCAGGGTTTCCATAAAAAAAAAAGAAGAAGAAAGAAAAAGAAAAAGAAAAAAAGTAGTTTCTTTGACTTTCGTCGTAAACCTATAATTATGGACCAAGATAGGACCAAGTTAAGATAATTAGTGGCATTTGTTGTAGCGTGGTTACCTCAAAATTGGTCCCATCACCATAATTAATCGTTTCCTGTTACAGTCGCAGATAAACACTTTCCTTGAATTTAAATCCTGAACATAGAAGAAACGGATAAGGAAGAAACTATATATTTGGTCGAGGTCTTAGACTTCGTTTAAGTTACAACGGCCAAATTGTCCTAAAAACTGGATTCAGTAGTCAGTTGTGACTACACAAAGTATCATTGTTCAATATACTTTTATATGGCAGATCTCCTCAAAATTTATTTATTTATATATTGAACAAATTCCCAGATACAGCATAGTTTTGCCATTTTACACAGGGAAATGTTAACAAGCAGGAAAAGAAAAAAAAAGAAATAAAAAACTAGTAAACCTTTTTAATCTGTAATGGAAGAAGGAACACATGGAGAATTTCTGGTGCTATAAATATTTTTTTCTTTTGTAATATATAAAAAGAGCAAGAGAAGACAAGATATGCCGTCCCTAGGCATCGGCTCCAGCAATGATGTAATGCTAGTATTGTGGTGGGTTTATATCGTCGTTTAAAATATATATAGTATATATAGTGCGTACTAATTCCCGTATACTAATTCCCGTACTTTCATAGATTTAAGTTGAGTATAGTATACGTTGGATAATAAAAATATTGGGTGGATATACGGCGCATACTAACGTTTACGCCCAATATGTTCTTGAATTGTAGCCTACTCAACCTAAATGTTAATCTGGGCCTTATCCATCTCCATACCAAGCGCGGTCAAGATCGGATGGATTTTGCAGAATGTGTACGAGAATATGGGATAAGTTTTGGAGAACGTGTACGATATATGGGATGAGTGTTGTAGAACGCATACGATATATGGGCAGATTTGCCACCTATTGGTAGACTTAAAGCGGGAAACATTTAACGAACATGTGCAGATTGATGGTTCCTCATATCCACATTTGTACGTACGTAAAACAATTTATTAAGAAAAATAAAAATAAATGTAAATTTTCATGAATAAAAGACGTAATAAAAATTTA
The DNA here is from genome assembly GCF_964235325.1 of Thermobia domestica. Lineage (NCBI taxonomy): Eukaryota > Metazoa > Arthropoda > Insecta > Zygentoma > Lepismatidae > Thermobia > Thermobia domestica. Next base: position 132,794,725 of record NC_137462.1, on the reverse strand, counting down.
AACCAGAAACACATGAAACAGAGAACTTGTAAAGTCGGCGTATTAGCAGTTAAAGATATACCACATTGACTTGATACCTATTCTTCCCTTCCAAGCGCAGCTATCGGCTGAAGGAATTCCACTCTCTTTCGCTAAGGCTTTCTCGCTTAGCAACAACTCAACCCTTATTGGCTCAATGAGTGGAGGTGAGCTTTAGTTCGCATTTTTGTTACGGCTCAAGACATTTTGGTAGCACTAGTTGTGAAACAGTGAACCGGCCACAAAATAACATAATTTAGCGGGTTTTTCACAGTTACCAATACGAAGCCATAAATACACACCATGGCTCGAAAGTTATTCTTCTAAGGTATTGATATTAAGGTTTGAAAGAGAAAATAAAAACCAAATACATATTTAGTCTTTAAATCGGTTTTATTGACAAAACGTCAACAAATTCAAAGATATATATTAACTTTGTTAAGGTAAAAATATTCACTTGTACTATACAGTGAACCAAATCACTTCACTTCTTTCTTTTTATACTTTATTCTGTGAAGCTATCTTCATGGTTGTCATGTTGAACATAAACAGGCACCGGATAACTCTTCTTAACATATACTGGATAAGGCTTAGGTACAGAAACTACATATGGCTTGGGGATTTCTACTGGGTAAGGTTTTGGAACTGGAACTGGTACTTGTTTCTCAATTTCAACTGGAACTTTCTTCTCAATTACCACTTTATAAGGTTTTGGAACTTCAACTGGGTAATGTTTCACAACGGGAACAGGAACTGGTTTCTTCACAATAACAGGATAATGTTTGGTGACTTCATACGGAATGAGCTTTGGAACTTCAACAGGAACATGCTTAATAATTTTCTTAACGTGAATTTCTTTGTGGTACTCCGATCCTTCAGATTCATCAAATCCACCGATAGCTCCACTATCCCCACTTATTCCACTACCTCCTGTCAAAATGATTGTTTTACCTCCTCTGATGATCCCACCACTTGAATAACTAAATGCTCCACCAGAGCCAAACTTTACATCTCCAGGTATATACCCTTCCCCGTCCAAACTATCAGAACTAATTCCAAATTCGGATGTTAGATCATCACTTCCAGAACCAAGTGAATAACTTCCAACAGAAAGAATTTTCCCATCACCTCCGGAGCTAAACTCTGCAACAGAACCATATCCATCATCTCCTCCAGTGCTTAATTCCAGCTTAGAGGACAATCTTAATCCTCCAGAAGTCAAGGAATGGATTCCAGAGCTAAAATCATTATTCTTTGTGTAATATTGTCCATATCCTAAATTTGTTAAGCCTCGCTTTTGAGGAGTGTTTTCTTGTGGCTTTTCCTTTTTATCCTCCTTCGAGGCTGAAGCGCAAAGTAAAAATAGGGAGAAAATAACCTGAAAAGAGAATAGAAAGATCAATTTTAGTATGAAGGTTTATAATTATTAACATAGTTGCAGATAGACTTAAAGTCATTTTTATGTCTGAAACATGAAAAGGGCTGTTAGAAGGAGTCTCTGAGGGCAGGTAGCGGAGGATGTATTTTAAATATCACTGCAATGTTCGATGCTAGGTCTACTGAAAATTCATGTGATGTACAGTAACAATGTCTATCAACGGGATCGAAACCGGGATCTATCAATTGTGAAACTAAAACACTAACTGATCATCGTAATGAGCAATTATTGCTCAACTTCAGTTTAAATATTATTTGTATACAAAACTTCTGCTTCGATGTTATTAAATATTAGTTACACGTAATATGTATAATCAGTGGCGTATTTAGGATTTTGTTTTGGGGAGGGCTATGCACAACACATGAATAAGCATTTACATTTTTCCTTTTGAGTACCGACGAATTTTAATGAAATTGTGCATATACGAAATTTATTTCGGGGGGAAGGGCTTGAGCCCGACAGCCACCCCTAAATACGCCACTGTATATATAATATATACAATAAGGCATAAGTGAATTTTAAAAATTTTGTATACGGATTTAAAGGTTCTACGACATTTCCCAGGCGAACAGCACAAAAAGCAATTACTAGGCTATTACTATTATACTAAATTATTCTTCTTAATTGAATATTGATAACAATGTAAGTTTGTTTTTGATATCGTACGAATGACATTATGTTTTGGAGAGAAACCGAAACATTTGGAGTTTTGAACATTTGGTGGTGGTGGTGGGGGGCACGGATGAAATAAATCCAGGACTGTTGTGACTAAACCTGCTATACATACAATTTACCCAAAATGAGTATTTTGGTAGATATTTTGCAGTTTCAGTTACGAATATTTGGATTTCCTCCTCGCTTATTTGAATCATCTCCAACAGGAGCACTAATTACACTAGTTAACAAATTTAAACTTTTTGTTTGTTACATGAGAAAAATCACCTGATCTTAAAGGAACGTTTTGCGCTGAATTCGAATATGCACTCGGTTTCTCTCCATCACGTACAGTTTTCCCGTAACAGAGGGATTTTCGGGAAATTCCCTCAAAAATTTCCCTTTTTCAGATATTTTATTCCTCTAGCTCCTGTCCCCTTTCATATAGTAACATAGAAATTATACCTAAGTATACCTTGATTTATATTTAATAAACCTTAAAAGTTTCGTAAAAATCGCTTTGTTCTTTCTAGAGAAATAAATATATTTGTATGTATACTGTTATGTGTGTGGACAGTTTGTAGTTAAAGGACAGTGTAGATCCATTACGCCATCGGTGAAACTAGCATATTATATATATTTCGGATGTCGTGTGGGAGATCAGGACAAAACTTGGGCACCCAACATAATTTGTGCGTCGTGCTACGTCACTTTACTTGCATGGGCCAAAGGGAAACGGAGGTTCATGAAATTTGCTGTACCAATGGTGTGGAGAGAACCCACCAACCATCTGGATGATTGTTATTTTTGTCTCACAGTAGTTAAGGGACATTCTAAAAAAAGCAAATACACAATAAGTTATCCCAACGTTAAATCCGCAATTAGACCTATTCCGCACGGGGATGAACTTCCACTTCCCGAGCCCCCTACCAACTGGGAAGAGATATGGCCAAAAGACTCTGATGATGATTATGACCTTGATGAACCATCGACATCAACATGTACATCCAAGGATCCAACGTTCATCCCTGACTGTGTTCGCGAGCCACATTTCATCCGGCAATGTGAACTTAATGACCTAGTCCGTGATTTGCACCTGACAAAACAAGAGGCGGAACTTCTGGGATCAAGGCTCCAGCAGTGGAACTTATTGGATGCAGAAACGAACATGTCAGTGTACAGGAAAAGGCATGTTCAATTTTCAAGCTATTTCTCAATGCAAGATAATGTGTGCGTATGTACGGATATAAATGGGTTGATGGCGGAGCTAGGAATTCCTCACGTTCCAGAAGAATGGAGGTTATTTATCGAAGCGTCAAAGGTCAGCCTTAAAGCTGTCCTTTTACATAATGGAAATAAAAAACCTTCTATACCACTTGCACACTCAGTGAAGATTAAGGAATCCTATGACACCATGTCAACTTTGCTAAATCTTATAAATTACAAGGACCATTGTTGGCAAATATGTTGTGATCTCAAGGTAGTTGGTATTTTATTAGGAATGCAGTGCGATTACACGAAGTACCAATGTTTTTTATGTTTATGGGATAGCCGAGCTGATGACAAACATTATGAAGTGAAGGAATGGGAACCTAGAGTGAATTACGTACCTGGAGAATGCAACGTCAATACGCTCCTTTGGTAGATCCTAATAACATATTACTACCGCCACTTCATATCAAGTTAGGACTTATGAAAAACTTTGTCAAAGCCATGGACACATCTGGTGAAGGTTTCAAGTATTTGCGAGATAAGTTCCCTAACCTGAGTGATGCTAAGATTTCAGCGGGAGTGTTTATTGGTCCCCAAATTAGGAAATTAATGCTTGATGATAGCTTTGACAGCAAGTAAAACAGTGCTGAGCTAGATGCCTGGACGGCATTTAAGTGTGTTGTGCGCAACTTTCTGGGCAATAACAAAGCTGAGAGTTACACAGAAATCGTACAGGACATGATACAGAAATACAAAGAGTTGGGTTGTAGGATGTCTTTAAAAATCCACTTTTTGCACTCCCACCTCAGATTCTTTCCTGCTAACCTAGGTGCTCTCAGCGACGAACAGGGGGAAAGATTCCACCAAGATATAATGGCAATGGAGAAAAGGTACCAGGGACGATGGGATCCTTCAATGATGGGGGACTATTGTTGGGGTCTTGTTAGAGAATGCAACATTTCTTACAAAAGAAGGAAGTAGTGTACGTTTTTGTAACCCAATGGAAGTTTCATATATTGTGATAGTTTTGATTGTCTTTCCATGACCTTTTGGTACATTTGTATTATTGTTTATTGTAAATTGTCACACTTGTAAATTATATTGTATTATATTTTATATATGTGTTTGTGGTAATAAAGCAAAACGTTTTACCTCAACTTAAGAGATCTGAAAGCATTACTATAAGGTGCAATAAACAGTACACACAGTATACATACAAACATATTTATTTCTCTAGAAAGAATAAAGCGATTATTACGAAACTTGGAGGGTTTGTTAAATATGAATCAAAGTATACTTAGGTATAATTTCTATGTTAGTATATGCAAGGGGACAAGATCTTGGGGTGTAAAATGAACAAAAAGGGAAATTTTTGAGGGATTTTCCCGAAAATCCCTCTGTTACGGAAAAATCGTACGTGATGGAGAAAAACCGAGTGCATATTCGAATTCAGCGCAAAAAGTTCCTTTAAGAACAGGTATTTCCTTTTATCTAACAAAACCTTTGTTAACTAGTGTTATCAATGAACAGACACTTTCTCTGTAGTAATTTAAAATTGGTTTTAATTTTGAATTTTGCGTGAGATGAGAAGTGGATCTACAGCTTAACGTGGAATCCAAACCACATGAGCTTCCGCCAGGAAACGAACCCGTGTCTTCCAAACCGCTAACTTCTAACCACATAGCATAGGCCCATATATATAAACTAACGCTGTATTGATTCCCTAGTTATCAATACTCACTATCAACTTTTTCTTTCCCACTAACTCTAACGGAAAGGTACCGGCCAATCAACATTGGAGCTGTTTACAAATTACACATATACAGATTGATAGGAATCACTGAAGAGGGGATGGGAAATTTCCCCACCTCTGAGTTTTTGAATCACATAACATTCGTACAGTAACTACTAATAAAAAGTGTGTATTCTCGTATAACGGATGGAACATTGTGCTCTCCCTTATAAGTAAAATTTAAAATGCGATTTCCATTATGTTTCTCTAGTAACACAAAATATAATTGAAATGAAATGAAATCTTTGAGTTTTACGTCCCACGCTTATGGTGGGTAGGTTAAAGGAGACGGTGATGATGAGCAATAAATGAAATGTTGGAATGAAGAAAGTGACACAAAGTGGGAGGACCCTGAGGAAACCCACGCACACGGTGTTTATCCAGCACAAAGTTCACTTGATGGGAGCTGGGATCGAACCCGGGACCTCATACACCAGAGGTGAACGCTCTACCACTGAGCCACCGCGGCCCCCAAAATATAATTGTTAATACTGTAGCTGAAATCTCTGTTCTTCGCATGTGCAGAATAAGTTTATATATTTGAATTCCTTTGCCTTCAGGGGTCGGGATGGTTCCGTGGTATAGCGTTCACCTCTGGTGCACGAGGTCCTTTGTTCGATCTCAGCTCGCATCAAGTGAGATTTATGGTGGACAAACACCGTGTGCGTGGGTTTTCTCGGGGTTTTCACTTTTCTTCCCACTTTCTTCATACCACCAATTTTCATTCATTTCTTATAACCACCGTCTCTTTTAGCCTAGCCGGCATAATCGTGACACGTAAAGCTTAAAGATTTCACTTCCTTTGCCTTCAATTAGAATATACATTTCAATATTTCAATGAAGATCTAAATATAAGACATTCTATTTCTCGCATAAATTTTGCACTTCTTTATTCACCTTAGCATACACCAAAGGTAAAAGTGGGGGAACGCGGGGAGACGCCGTCCCCACCTCCAAAAAATATTTACGGCTTTCCCCCAATTCCTAAAATATTACAATGGGCAAAGATAGGCAAGGAGACAGCAAGACGTCATGCCGCTACCTGCCGTACCCCTACCTTTTCAGATCCACTTTTACTCCTGGCATATACCCATTAATCAAAGGGGCATGATAAAAATCCAGTTTGACGTAGGCACTAACTATGTTTAAAATCCATTTTAAACAAGTAAGCCATTTTCCGTGATGCGATTCTAAACAATAGACAACGTTGTTTAGAATATAACGTTTTGAAAATTTTTTAATATGACAGTTCAAATAACTTACTGGTTGAAGTCCGAATTTTGAAATAATGGAAAAGGCAATTAACATGATTTATGGTTAGTTTTGTTTTAGTTCCGACTTCCATAGAGTGAAATGATTATATTTACGAGCACTGTACAATATTTTACTGCTTAACTGAATTATTAATGTTGAGAAATGTAATGTCAGTGTAAGAGTCTTGGTGAACAAAAATTTGATTTTAGTTTTTAATGAATGACTTTAAATTCATAGTACAGACAACATCCTTCAATCCAGTTTTGTTCTGTAGAACGTTACTTATTATCCGATTGATAGGTTCAGCAAATTATTATCAATGGAACAAGTACATGGTAACTATTATATCATTTGAAACGATTCTTTGCTGCTTTTTACAAAAATAATTATCTCAAATTGTCGTTTTTTTTTTAAAAAAAAATTGTGATTGTATTTTCTATTAGTAATAGCAGCAGGGCTTTAAGTGTTCAAAGATGATCGGGGAATATATCTTCTGAATTACAATTTTGATAGATTTACGGTAAGTCAGATTGCCGTTGCAAAAGAGTAATAAATATTAATTTTTATTTTAACTAAAATCTCGTTTTCTAGTATTTGTAGAGATATTCTTAAAAAGTGTGTAAATTGTGGCCCAATTTACATAAATTATTACGTATTATTATTATTATCCATACATATTAAATAGTAAATATACAAGTTGTAAGTAATAAATATAGTTTAAGTAATAAATATAGTTACAAGTTTAAGCACCAAAATTCACACCTCCATCTTAAACGAATCCTTACATTGTGAGTTTTCTGAATGAAAAATCTGAAAGTTTAGTGTTATAGATATTACAACCTTTTCCTCTTTCGCAAAATACTGAAATATGTATTTCTTTAGTTGTACTTGAAATCTTAAATACCAACTTAAGACAGTTCATGCAATGGGCTGAATAAATAATTAAATTTTATGAATAAATAATGAGAAATTTTAATACTATAAGAATTCCTACTTTTCTCCCTTAGGAAAAGAATTTTCGAAAATCTGACACCCGTTTTAATATTACTTTTGATTAACAGTTTATACACCCTGTTTCAAAAATAATATACGTATTACGAAGAATTATTTTGTCCAAACTATCGATTGCTGCGCCCCGGTTCGGCTAAACGAATACATAGTCTAGTTTATATAAATAGTCGCTAGATGACAGTTGTCTTCTGTTTTGCTTGGTAACCGTCAAATGTTTCAAATGGCTACTCCGCAGCAGAAATTATTTTGTGTTCTCGAGTTTGAAAGTGCAATTCCGTGATTACAGTGCAAAGACGTATCAGGTTGAGGTTCCAAATTGATCCTCCGAATGGATAGAACTTTCGCAGATGGTATCGAGTTTGTAGATAAAGGATGTATATGTAAAGGAAAGAGACCTGGCCGCCCTCGTGTTCCCGAAGAAAATGTTGCACGAATTCAAACTGCTTTCCAACGTAGTCCTTCAAAATCAACTCGTCGTGCCAGTCGGGAGTTACAAGTGCCGACAACAACAATTTGGCGTGTTTTGAGACGTCGGTCGGTTATGAAGCCGTACAAGTTACAGCTCTTACAAGCTCTGCGTCCTGATGACAAACACAAACGTGTGGCATTTTATAACGAGATTCTGGATGCTATTGACAATGATAACACTTTTGCACAACGCATCGTGTTCAGTGATGAAGTGACTTTCCGTGTTAGTGGTCAGGTAAACAAACAATGTGTTCGAATTTGGGGCCTACAGGACCCACATGCAGTCATTGAACATGTACGAGATTCGCCCAAAGTCAATGTGTTTTGCGCGATATCCCGATCATCTGTTTACGAACCATTCTTCTATAATGGAAACACGACTAACAGTCAGCAGTATCTCGCTATGTTACAAAACTGTTTGTTTCCGAGGCTGCACGAAGACAACTTCATTTTTCAACAAGACGGGGCACCCCTCACTGGAGTAGCCAAGTGCGTGAATAACTGAATGAAACTCTACCGAGCCGTTGGATTGGTCGTCAAGGAGCTGGCGACTTAGCATGTCTCAGCTGGCCTCCACGGTCACCTTGTGACTTCTTCCTGTGGGGTTTCGTTAAAGACAACGTTTATGTACCACCACTCCTACAGAGCGTGCAAGAGTTGAAGAACCGGATCCGTTCTACCATAACATCAGTGACGCAAGACATGCTTACCCGAGTATGGGAGGAATTTGAGTATCGATGTGATATTGTTCGTGTCGCTGATGGAGGACATATTGAACATCTGTAATTTGAACTTTGAATTGTAATTTGAACTTGAGAGGTTCGTAAATGTGTGTAAAATTTCATATTCGTATGTCTTAAAGTTTAATAAATATATGCATTCGAAATACGTATATTCTTTTTGAAACAGGGTGTATACAGATTTTCTCATCTCATCTTAAATTAATATCTAATTTTGGCATTTCGTAAATAAAGAAAATTAAATCAAAGTATAAAGGTAACCAAAAAGTTATGCTGCTTTTTGTGGAGGTCTGTGTTCAATTGGCCCTCACACCGTGAGTTGAATAAGAATGGAGATAAGGCGAATAAGAATGGATGGATGAATAAGAATGGCAGTTCAGTTACACCTTGAACTTGAGTAAGGACAGAGTGAATGTGGGACCTCCACAGAGTGTCATAAGGACGTGTATGCTGTACGAGTTCAAACTGGGGTCAAACGCCGCTGCAGTGGAGTGGAAGATATGCCAGGCCCTTGGTGGGGATATCGTGACTACGCGGACAGTGCAGCAGTGGTTTAAGAGCGGAAACACTCGAAGACGCACCACGTGCCGGAAGATCAACACATATACAAAATGAAGTTCTTCAGGCAGCAATTGAGGCGAACAGTGGCCAGACATGTGAGGAACTGGGACTACAAATCAGTGTGAGTGGGGAGGCACTACACGTTGTGTCGATGGGTCCCACATGATTTGATTCCGGGCCAGAAGGAAACGAGAGCAGACATATGTGCTTCTTTGCTGCCTCATCTGAGGAAGGAGCCATTTATGGACAGTGTGTTCACATTTAATGAGAAGTGAGTCCTGTACGAAGCTCCACTTAGCCGTCATCATTGGTTAGCATATCATGAACTGGTTCCAAAACAGCCGAAACCAGCACTGCGCCAGAAGGTTCTTCTGTGTGTTCTCCTGTGGGCTGCTCAAGGGATAGTGCATCTGGAACTGCTACCATCTGGTCAGAGTATCAATGCAACTGTGTACTGTCAGCAGTTGAGCCGTGTTCAAGAAAAGTTAAAAACTCTGGAGCCAGTACTTCTGAATCACAGAGGCATCCTCCTGTTACAGGACAACGCTAAGCCTCACGTGGCTAGAATGACCCGGGACACATTCTATGCCTTGGATGGGAAACACTATTGCATCCGCCAAACTTCCCGGACATTGTACCGTCAGATTATCATCAGATTACCGTCAGATTCTTTGGAGAATCACCTTAAATGACGCCAGTTCCAATCCCTAATACAGGTGGAAAATGCACTTGATATCTTCTTCGCTTCACGGCCCACCAAGTTCTACTGCGATGGATCCATGACCTTCAGAACGTTGGCAGAAGGTCGTCGATGCTGATGGAGACTATTTTTGATCTTTCAGGTACGTCTTAGGTGACGTGTCAATGTTCGAAGGTGGTGGTGAAAAAGCGACAGAACTTTCTCGGTTACCTTTATATTATAGAAATGACTCCTTTTTCCATCTTGGAAGCGAAATTTTCAGTAACTCTGGAATATGAATTTACGTAAATTTTTAAAAGTAAGCCTATATACTAAATTTTACATCTCAAACTTAAGCGAATCCTTAGATTCGTCTTTTCTGGCTATAGAAAGTGAAATTTTCATAACAGAAATAATCTCGATTTTTTTAAAATAGGGGGATATTCGTTAACGCTAAAGTTAGTTTTTCCTTATTCTTAATTAAAAGTGTATATGTAGTCAATAATTTTGTAAAAATATAATTAGTTTTTTTCATTACTTCTTAGCATTATTAAGCCACCATCGAGGAAAATTTAAAACTAAGACATGATACATAAATTCCTATATAACTAATGTTTCCTATGACTTTCCTATGAAGTGTAAAATATCCTTCGTGCCATATTTGGAACCATATCATAAATAAATAATATGTAGAAGTAACCATTCTTGACTAACAATTCAAACAAATTCGTAAACTCTATATTTTCGCACAAAAAAAAAAAAAAAAAAAAAAAAAAACGAAAAAAGTTTTAGAGTGGGTAAATAGAGAAAGGGTAAATACCCATTTTTATATACCTACGGAGTGGGTATTTACCGAGCTTACATCACTAGTTCAAATGCGCCGTCAAAATTAAAACAAGTAGCAAACCACAACACATTTCTGAACCATGTTGCTAAAATATGGCTGAGTTACTGAAATGGTGTTGATATGGAATATTTAGTTTTCGTAGAACCTCACATTGAAGGTCGGCACATCAATGCTGCGAAATACATAGAGACATAGGAAGATGGATCGGTATAACCTCCTATAAACACGCGAACTGACATGGGACACCATGTAATTAATGAATGACGTAACACACGAAGAATAATGCGAAGAAGTAAGGAAAAAAATAATTATATTTTTACAAAATTATTGACTATACATAGACTTTTAATTAAGAATAAGGAAAAACTAACTTTAGCGTTTACGAATATCCCCCTATTTAAAAAAATCGAGATTATTTCTATGTTATGCAAATTTCACTTTCTATAGTCAGAAAAGACGAATGTAAGGATTCGCTTAAGTTTGAGATGTAAAATTAAGTATATAGGCTTACTTTTAAAAACTTACGTAATACATTTTTCAGAGTTACTGTAGAAAATGCTGACTATTCTCTGGAAGAAGCAAACTGAGGTTCAAACTCTGCCATATCAAAGACAATCTCCAGACTTGAGTCCTATAGAAATTGTTCAGCATGCACTACAAGTAAAATTGCATAAACAGCAACAAAGACGCAAACAAATAAACGTTGTTCGAGCCATTCCATAACAAATTATCCCAATCATAGGTGTTTTAGTTGTACAACGCTCAACTTTGGTGCTAGGAGCCTCTGGTTCGATCTCAGACCATATAAGTTTGTGGTGGACAATATAATGACCGTAAGTTCCTTTGGGATCCTTTCAAATTTCCATTATACCAAATTATTTACAATAAAATCCATTTTCATTGATCACTGGTCTCCCTTAGTTCAAAGGATGAGACGCAACAGAGACGTAACACTAAATATTTAATTTTCTGTACTGATCATCGCAAGATGTGATCGATAACTTACTGGATGTCATGCAAATAGAATTGTAGCTTTACCTATTTCCCAAGGAGACTTAACTTAGTACTAACTCTAACATCAGAAATGGTCCTTTTTGTGCATTGATACGTACGTATAATGCCAACTGGATTATTTTTCGAATGTTTGTTTACATATATGTTACAGTAAAATATATTATTGACTTCTAAATTTAATTGTTAGTAACAATTTTCATGAATTTCTTACATCTTATGAACTGTAACTTTTATACCAGTAATCGTAATTGTTCCGAAAAAAAACGAGGGTGCGGATTGTGAGGGAAGCCACTTAGGTAAAGATTAGTTTTGTCCCTTCAATCTATGGGGAGAAAGTTACCTAATTGTCGAATTTTAATATACAGAAGTTGCAACATTAGGTAACTTTTCCTCCTTAGTTTGAAGCGATAAAATATTATTTTCCATCAAGGTATCTTCTTCAAAGAGTCGCCTCTGAAAGAACGCAAACTACAGTAATTATTATTTTTAAAAAAAATGTTTTATTTTCCCACGGTGGTGTAGGTTAATTGAGATCTACTAAATATTGACAATTTTACGGTTAAATTTGTTACTGTAAATGAAAGAAGAAAGAATGATCCTTGTCTTATCTGTTCAAGTTCATGAAGTTAAGAACAATAATGAAAAGATGATTCTTGGTCCAAAATAAAAATTGGCTGTGCTTTAAAAAGTAATAAAGTAATACATTCCTTAACTTAGATAAAAAATATAATTTATTTTTCAAAAATGTTTTAAACATGCTCTTTTTCATGAAAGACTTTTCTTTCCAGTAAATATGTTAAAGTTAATATTAACTAAATTTATCTAACCTAACCTACGATACACTACGCAGTTCTTATCTGATGTAATGAAACCTAATCTTAACTAAGCTAACGTAACTTGATTGCAAGTTAACATAAGCTACATTTATCAAAGCTAATCTGAGTTGAATGTGTTCACCTACAGTAAACCAACTTAAGCAACACTTACCTAAGCTAATATAAGTTTAATTACAATTCATAATGCCAATCTAACCAAAAAAGAATTTAAATTAAAATATATGCAGTTAAGGAAAGCTAGCGTCTGACAGATGGATTGAACATGTGCTTTGAAGACGCTGTTACTTTGTGACAATGACAACTCTGGCTACAGTCGTAATACATAATATGACAGAATATTTTGTAACGTATTATTTTGAATTAACAGCATATTAATGATTGATAGAACATTCAACCACCAGCTCCTGAGCAGTCAGCGACCTTGGTTGGACTAAAAACAGCGAGCAGTGATTTGGCAAAGAGATCTTTCCTTGGTTTTTATTCGTTTTATACAGAAGTGGCCCCGCGTAGCGTAGTAGCTAACACTGTCGCCTTCGATGGGGGCACTCGGTCGAAAAAGTGTAAAAAGCTTTTTCAGGCCAGCTACCCTGAGAGAGGTTTTTCCGGCTTTTCCTCATTCACACCAGGCAAATGCTGGGGTGGTACCTAACATATAAGTCCCAGGCCGCTTCTTCCCCAGTCCTTTCTTTCTTCCCTTTTCCCCGGATAGTGTGCTTGTCCACGGACGTCATTTCTCAAAGGTGAAGGGCTGATATGGCCATAGAAATCTAATTCCTATTTTTCCTATACAGTAAGTAAAGCAGGGCTACTTACGTACCCAAGTTATGCTGAAATGGATTATCTTAAGCTAGCATAAACCAAACTCGTATTACGAAGTAACATGCTAAAGAGGAGCAAGTTTGCTACAGTTGTTTAATTTAGGGTTCCGTGTCTTCTTTAGCACTGAGTTAAATGAAATGTGTAGCTGAAGTTTAATGTGGGATCCGAACAACATGAACTCCTACAGCGAATCGAATCCAGATCTCCTGTATCGAAGGTATATACATTAATCACATAGCCATGATGTAGTTCAAGTTTTTAATATATATATATTAACACCTTCCACAAACTTAAACCTAAACTTACGAATCTAAGATTCTTTATGAAATAAGACAGCTATTGGATTGGCGTGATTGAAATGTTCAGCGAGTGTCACTTTCAAAAGCCTAACCACTGGAAACTACTAATATTAGGCAAGTCTTCGGTTGGAGTCACATACTATTGCCATCACTCATCCAACAATTGGATTGCAGAAAAAACGGTCTGAAGTCTGCGAAGAAGTCCTCAACTGCACGTTGCACCGCCGTTTTCGTAGTAAGAAATGATGTAAAAAAAAAAAAAATGAAATGAAATCTTAAGAGTTTTACATCCCACGGATATGCCGGCTAGGCTAAAGGAGTCGGTGATGATGAGTAATGAATGAAATGGTGGAATGAAAAAAGTGGGAGGAAACGGGAGAACCCCTAGGAAACCCACGCACACGGTATTTGTCCACCACGAAGTTCACTTGGCGGGGACTGGGATCGAACCTGGGACCCCAAACACCAGAGGTAAACGCTCTACCACTGAGCCACCGCGCCCCTAAAAAATGATGGAGATATCGCAACAGGGATAATCAATGGCACAAACCTACAACAATACGGTGAGTGAGAAAAGTTCGAAACAGCAACTAATGAACAAACTGTACTGTGCTTTGAAAGATATATGAGCATGGCACCAAGAGCGTATAGTGCATTCATTCATCATTTTCGGCTAAAACACATTGCCTATGTTTTTCGCGGCTCGATGTGCGGGGATATTCCACTTTGAAGTCGCGAAGAAATTCACTTCTCACAATAGTGTGTTCTTCATGATGCTCTTTTACACGAACCTCTTCAACGGCACACTGGTTCCCGACTGACTGGGCACCACAGCCTGCTTCCTGGACATGTACAGAATTTTTGACGTCGTACGAGTGACCTCGTTAATTCATTATATTACAAAGAGTGGTTTCCAAAAAGATGTAGAATTGGGCACTTCGATCGCACGAACCCAATATTAAGAGCAGAGAATCACGGGTTATGCCAAGGAACAACACATTTACAATACTATTACGTTCACTGAAAGGGCTAAACCAAACCTGCAGTAATCGTTTGTGAAAATATTCTATACTTTCAAACAAAATGTGAAGGGATAACTGTAATTAACTAAAGCTACAAAAACAACACATAACCTCTCAAACTAAAAGAAGTAGTCGTACATACCGTTATCTGCATCTTCTTCATGATTAACAGTGATTCAACTAGTGGAAGTAAAATATGCTGTGCGAAATAATATATACTTTTTTTTATATATATTCATTGATTTTCTTTAAATTCCAGTAGATGGTGCAACCAAATGACGTGGAATTTCCTCATTATTTTTCATTTTAATCTTTTTTTTCAAACAAAAATTTGTATCAAGCCAAATGTGTGATATTATCTTTAACTTTGATTGTTCGTTATATAACGTTTGGGAACTTGAATGAATTTATATTTTATCGCATAGTATGAGTAGAAAACTTATTAACTTTCATCTTACTAATTAATGATATCTTCACGATTCTCTTACGATTCATTGAATATTAGAACTTCCTTGCTAAAACTTTCAATGATCATGCTTTTACATACCGCATTACATAATACAGTTTTATAGCATTTCTTACAAAGGGAAACACTGTCCAAAAGGTTTTTTGTTACATAAACATGCATTCATTCATTGTGCATTTCTCTGAAGTTGCAATAAATTATTCGTCTGTTAACTCTTTTGCTCTAACCACATGAAGACCAGAAAAAAAAATAAAAAAAATTATTGAATTTGTTCACATAAATTGTATAAATGTAATAGAATATCCGTAAGAATTTCGAGTATTATTATTATTATTATTATTATTATTATTATTATTATTAGTAGTAGTAGTAGTAGTAGTAGTAGTAGTAGTAGTAGTAGTAGTAGTAGTAGTAGTAATAGTAATAGTAGTATTAGTAGTAGTAGTAGCATTCTGCCAAAGTTACTTTATTAATAAAAGTCTGTACAGGCTGATCGAAGTTTTTATTTTGAAGTTTTGAACTGTCTGATTCAGTTGAGAGTTTTTACAATAGTATGTAACTCCTCTTTGGTGCCTGAGAGTCCTTGTCCAAGCATTGGTCGTGTGAGTTTGTGAAATTGATCCCAGACGTCCTGTTAGCCTGAACAGTCCTGGACTTGCTCTATCTATACCCCGTATCCCCAAAAATGTTCTAAAGTCCAAATGTTTCGGTTTTCTCCAAGTTAATGCCATTCTTGGTATAGAGTAAGCGGGGGTGAAACACCCGATTTTTCATATTTTATTTATTTGCGACTATGAATGGAAATGCACAGGAAAACAAACTATACGAAATGGAAGGTCATCCTTCGGTATTTCTACCTGAAGGCTACATAATGTAATGTTTGATGCTGTAGGAGATACACTGATATTTGTAAAGTAAAAGCAAAATGGGCATAGTACCCCATCGTCCGGGTGAAACGTCTTCATACATGGGTTAATATGTCCACCCACTCAACACCAAACTATATAAGGCGGAAATCCATAGCATATTAAAATCATATTAGCACAGGTGTTCTTACACTACAAGAAAGTATATTACGATATATTACGGCCCAATTTAGAAAAATCTATCTTATAAAGCATTATGTTACAGATATATTTCCTGAGCTTTGAAAATACAGAATCAAAAACACATATTTGAAAATTCTATATGGAAAAGCTTGTTTAGCTTCATTCTATGTGAAGTATAGGTGTCTTGATATAAGTAAAATATAAGTTTTGCACATCACAATATTAATAATATGAAACTGTTTTACGGGAATATATATATATATATATATATATATATATATATATATATATATATATATATATATATATATATATATATATATATATATATATATATATATATATATTAATATGACACTCATTGAAGGAAATGAACTGAATTTACATCTTTCTACTTTCCTGAGACACTGAGTAGCATTTAGGACACAGATTTAGAAACCGTGTACATACTTCATGGAGCCACATTTGACAACGACTACTCTTGATCCACTCACATTTAGACATAGATCCAGTATGTTTATAATAATGTCCACCACAGATTCCCAAATAGTCATCTTCATCCGTATTAGATGAGTCTGTACGGTTGCACTGATTTTCATGTGAAGCACTTAAAATTTTTCTCGATAGTTTAGTAGTATGCATAGGTATTTTAGAGTCACCTTGTATATGGAAATACGGATCATAAAATGAAGAAAACTGGAGCTATTACTTTGCATTACTTCCCTCGATCGCAGGCAACACCGTACACAAATATATTCTTTGTACGTATTCCACACAAAAATAAATAAATAAATGAAAATTAAAATTAAAAAACGTTCTTAATCATGTTCTTTGTTCTTCACTTCAATTCCTATCTGGAAGTTTAGCGTATAAAAAGCAAGAGTATTTTGTTCAAAATGAACTGGAACTACTTTTTGATCTTAACGCAAATAATAAACTACGTCATATTTACTGAACTTTCAGTGCAGTTACATAGCTTCAAAGAGTACAACTGTGTTTGCTAGCATGAGAATATAGGGTGCGTTCAGAAAGTTTCAAGACAGTGTTACCTGAGTACGGGCGCGCAAAAATGTATGCCAAACGTGTTCAAGAATTCTGACGGATTAACAGAAGGCATGGCGTCTGGCTGTTTGCGAAGAAATGCTTGAACGTTTGCAACACTATCCCCACTTTTTGGATAAAGTGGTTACTGTTGATAAGAGCTACGAGTACGATCCAGAAACGAAACTACAAAGTGACAGAGGCACATCCCGTTATTTCCAAAGCCCAAGGAAGCTCGCATGAGCAAGTGACGCGTGAAAAGCATGGTCATTATTTTCTTTTCTGCCAAAGTTTGTCCCTGCCAGACAGAGTGTGACAAGTCCGTTTCAAGCTGGGGTGTTCCGCCGCTTGAAGGATCGAGTCCGAACAGATACCAAAGCAAATTGGGTTCTTCACCACGATAATGCGACCTCACATGTCACTCGTCGTCGCAAAAATTTTGGCTCGATTCAACGTGGAAACACTGCCGCATCCACCCTACAGCCCCGACGTCGGTCCCAGCAACCTTTTTGTTCCCCAGAATCAAGAAAGACCTGAATGAGAAGTGATTCAACACCATTGCAGCGGTCCAGACGGCTTCGACGAGGTCCCTTCATAGCGTTGCGCGCGAAGACTTTAAGGGAGCGTACGAAAAATGGAAAACACGCTGATAATGGTGTGTTGATGTCCAGGGGTCATATTTTAAATACTTTTAGTTCACTTTACAAAAATGTGTAATACATTTGTTATTCTGAGACCATTGTTTTAGACTTTGTAAACGCACCCTGTGTGTGGGATAAAACGCCCACGGGCCATCCACCCCGACAACAAATGGGCTGATCACCCCGATGTCAAACATGATAGTTTCAGTTCATTAAACTTGCAACACTGCATAGAATGGCTGCAGGCAGCTATTGCATTAGAACAGCAGGACCCTAATTTGTGCCACTCACATGTATTGAAGTTCCCAATGCAGTAATGTAATAATTCTTTCTCCATAAATTTGAAACGTTCAAAAAACATTCCAAGTAAAAAAATATGTGACTACCACGTTTAAATCAGCCTGTAGACCTTCAATTTCTTCACGTAATGTCGTTTGGTGTCACCTTCGTCTTCCATAGAATTGTGCTTTCACACAATCGTATTGCTGTTGCCACTTCATACCTTCTTCTTTGGTTTTTAGGGGGCTGGGCATTTTCTCCCACTGGACTTTTCATATATGCCGAAAGCCCAAAAATCTAATTCCTAAATCCAAAATCTTCGATATAAGAACAATTTCTCATTTTTCATATTTTGATTAAACTGTACATATATGTACACACACACAGATATATATATATATACATATATATATATATATATATATATATATATATATATATATATATATATATATATATATATATATATATATATATATATATATATATATAAGATAGGTGCAGGTAAATACTCCATGTTAAGGGTGTTTGATTTTTTATGGCCTTAAGTTTCATGAAACACAAAGAACAAGACATGTGCGTTGTAGAGTAACCTTTTCCGCGTGTAGAAAAAGATGTGGCAATGATGCCACTCAATTCTATATTGTAACCAACGTAAATAAAAAATGTGTTCAAAGTTTTGTATTTACTAACATGTGCAGGTAATTGCGCCAAGTCTAGGATACTACTAGAAACCTACAATGAATTTTGCAACTGCTTACATCGTCTGTATTATGCGAGCTCAAATATTACTACACAACATGACTGAAGAAAAAAAAAAAAAAAAAAAGAAAAGAAAAGAAAAAAAGAAAAGGAATAACCAAAGTGCAAAATGAAGATAAAAAGATAAAATGTAAAGAAGATAATCTCCAAAGTTGAAATGAAGTTTCAAACATTAAAGTTGTAGTCCATAAGAAGATAAACAAACAGTGTCACTGTACTGTGACTTAAAAATACTACACCGATATCACATGGAACATGTAGGACAAATGAAAACATCTTTGTCTTCTACAGTCAGTCCTGCACAAGCCCTGGCGTATTTCGCTGCACCATGCTTGGTATTGATTTATTAGACATGGAATCATAAATACTGAAATTATACTTACAAAACAAAGTGTTCCTAGATGGACATGAAATAAGGCATACATTGCTGTAAGCAATCTTCAATGTTCTAAGCTAGCACGGTGAAAATAACGAATTCTTATCTATATTGAAATAATAAAGTCCTTCCACGGAACCTTCCCGAAGCAAATAACACTACACAGCGTGGCGGTCTCAGCGCTGTCTCCTGGAGTATTCGTCAAATCGGACTTGTCCAAGACCGTGGCAGATATTGGAGACAGATTCTAGTGGATTTCGTCGGATATCGGTACGTCCCAGCACTGAACACGTGGCGCATGTAACTGCATAGGCATATATACCTGCAGTTATCTTATATGTAAGATATTCTGGAGGTAGTTCTCACTGTGAAGCTCCAAATGACGTCACGGCCACTAATTATTAAATCAAGGTTTCTCAAACAATTTTATATCACAAACCCCTTCATCAGATTCTCTTTCCAGAGACACCCCATACTAATTTCTAGTTTGTAATAAGCTTTTAGATTATGGCTTCTTATTGCTTGTGAGGTCTAATGAAATCATACTAGACTCAGATTTCACACTAACTTTCCTTTTGAATTATATTTCGACATACAGTTATTCTTGTATTTCTATTTTTCTTTCTATTTCAATATACAGTTTTTGTTTACCATTTTCATTTCTCATTTGTTCCAACTGTTTTCTGAAATGATTGTTTATTTGTTTAAATTAGTGGTGGGCACAACAACCGGTTTTACAGTTTTCGGTTTTCTTCAAAAACCGGTTCGTTTTCCCCCCACCGAAACCGGTTTCGGTTTTCTTCAAAACCGATTCAGTTTTCATCGAAACCGGTTATCGGTTTTCTCCAAAACCGGTTCCGTTTTTTTTTCTAAAATTTGTTCTATTTCTGACGAGAATAGTGTTTCGTTATTCTCCGGAAACCGAATCCGTTTCCAGAGAAATAGTTTTATGTGTTTCCAAAAGTTTTCACCGAAACCAGTTTCAGTGAAAACCGAACCGGTTTTGAAGAAAACCGCAACCGGTTTCGTTTAAAAACCGGACCGGTTTTAGAAGAAAACCGAAACGGGTTTAGGTGAAAAATCAAACCGATTTTGGAGAAAACCGAAATGTCGGTTTTTCGGGTTTCAGTTTTTCTAGAAACCTGTTTGCGGTTTTTTACAAAAACCGGTTTTGCCCATCCCTAGTTTAAATATTCTTTCATTCATTTCACAATCTATCTAACTGTGAAAATATAAAAATAAATTATAAAATAATCTTTAAAAATATTTTTCGGTTAGTAGATCATAATTACAATTATCTTTAATCTCCTCCTTCCTTCAACCCAATATATTCCCCTCCCTTCACCCCGGTCGAGGATCTCCGTATTAAATAATTACACATGTTAATTAATCACATTTCATTTAGAATGAAACGCTAAACTAGGATTGCCTGATTTTGCAGAGAGAAAAACGGAAGATTTAATAAGTCTTAGGCAGAAAAACAATGATATATGATTTCCAAAATTTCCAAACAACAAAGCTATATATGGTTTCATATACTAGTGTAGAATAAACTGGAATTGAGGCAGTTTCATTAAAAATAATTATAACACACATAACACAAAAAAAAATATATGTCAATTTCAAGTAGGAGCTCGTGTGATTCGTATCCAATGTTCAGTCCTTGTCTGATATAGCCTCGGTTTTGAAAGGAACTCTATAACTTATAATTCAACCAACTATATTACACACACCTTTGTTGTGATTTAATTGTATTTTAATGAAGATTTAGCATCTTTTAACAGTCTTATATTCTACTGTACCTGCAACCATTAAGCACAATCTATAGAACTTGTAATATGATCGAGACTACGTTAACAGGTGGAGACTAAGATGCTAATTATTCTTAAACATGGCTAACATTATATAAGAAATAAAATTTTCTCTCTTAATACTTAGTTACGTAGTGTATAAGAAATCAGTTTCTCTAATTAAAAAAATATTTTTCTTGCACTTACTTATAACGTTATAAAAGTGCCCAGAAATATCCTTTCTTTCGTTTATTTAAAAAAAAAAAAAAAATGTAAAAATTCATTTTACATTGGCATAAAGCGTATAAAGTGTGTGAGAATTTAGTCTCTATTGAAAATTGTTTATAACATATTTAAACTTAACCAATTTTCATGTTCCGTACAATGGTAGAATTTATTACGAGATATCTCATTGCAGATATCAGTGAAGGATCATGGCGCAATGTCTAAACTTCAGCGAGTAGAATCAACTGGCATCTCGGTATAAAGTATAAGTACAAACATGGTAGCGAAGTGTAAAAGGATCTTGTGCCTCTATAGTTGCAAAGATCATAAGGAATTTCCATTCGAAACGAATGAACATAGATAATGTAGCAGATATTAGGAGACGCGGTCGCTCCTCAAGTTCCAGGACGGAGGAAAGTGCGGCCGCCCAAAGGTAAAAGCAAATATCTACATTTTGCTTGTTTTGAGAACGACAGCACAAAAGGAGGTTTTTGATAATTAACATTACCGTTAAAGACTTAGTTTTCTACTCGGCGTCAATGTACACTAAGTGTTCATTGATGCCGAAAAGAGTAATCACAAAGACATGCGTCTCACAAAAGTGGGTTAAACCGACACTAGTCTAGCAGCTAGGAGAGTCCTGTTGGAAGTTTGAGAGCCAGAAGGTTTGTTTTTTTTACCGAGTTCTACTATCTTTAGTGTTTTTTAAAAAATTGGTCACATGTTCTGAATCATGGTCATTATTGCGCAATGGCCGCCATCTTGAATATTCCTTTCGTATTCACTACATTTTTCTTAAATACATCTGGCTCAAGCTGTAATTGTCGCAAAGTTATCAGTTATACCTCGTTCGATTTGCAATAGTATATGCTTTTAGGTGACGTTATTCACTTGTCGGTAATACACACAAGAAGGAAGTAAAGGAGGGAAATTTTGAAAATTTCCCTCAAAATTTTCCCTTTTACCGATTTTTTGCTATTGTTATATGGCAACGCTGGGCTCTAGGCGAGAAGGAAAAATTATATACATTTCCTGTAATGTGATAAATATATGCTGAAAGTTTTGTCTTGATTAGTTCACTAGCAGAGGAGTAATAAAATATTTTGTATTTTAGGATTTTGGTGGCTCTAACAATTTTTGGATTTAATGAAATTACTTTTGTCACATAGAAAGACCTCCAGCTCAGACTGTAATTGCTGCAGAGGTAAAAATAATATTTCGTTTTATAATTTGTTTGATTAGAGTAATAAATGGTGTGGATTACAGTCCACAAATGTCTTATAAACTGACATCATCCCACATTTACACACATATTCTTCACTTTACATTTACAGAATGGACAACACGGTATTTATTTCACTCTGGAAGGACAAACATTAACTTTTGCAGATGTCTTGCACATACAAGGAGAGACAAATCCAGGAGGTCTGAAATATCCAGTCGTTTTTATTGGCTTAAGATATCCTGCCTCTTCTATGTAACCATACTCTAGTGGATTCAGTGGTTGGGCTTCATCCAGCACGGTCATCCATATGTAGCACTGAAGATATGCACGGTGTATATGAAAGACTATCGTTGATGATGGTGGACATAGTTGAGAAAAGTTGATAGGTTTTGCTTTGTGATATTGTTCAAATCGTACCATATCACAGTTTGTTTTTGATGAACCAAGTACTTTTGCGATAAAAAGCTCGGCATTTTGTATCATTCCTTCATCCAAAGGAGCAACCCCAAAATTGTTCAACAGAGTTCCTGATATCATTGCTGTTTTAAGTGCCATAATTTTTGTCCCAACCTTACTTCTAGTATCGCAACCAGTTAAATGTGAACAGCAGGAAGAACATATAAAAGTGTGTCGTCCATGTTCTCCGTCATTTTGTAAAGTGGTATGTACCTCATAGATGGTCGTGTGTCTTTGACAACCCACAGTTCTTTCAGTCCACATTTTTTATAACTCTTTTTGAAATGATATAGTGCGGAAATCGTAACATCTGTATCTACTAACGCAATCATAACTCTTTCAATGGAATCAGTTTCGACCATGTGTTGGATGTGTTTCATGATTCTATTATCAGCTTCCTCACATTCACAGTAAAGATCTGGTACCAAACTAACAGATCCTTTGGTTAATTTCACTCATAGCTTTGGATTATGTTTGTGACCTCCTCCCAAATGCAAAGATTTTATAGAATTTCCTTGGTCGACAATCCACTCAATGAAGAGTTCTTGCAAACGTGCTTTGTTCTGTTTGTGAAAAAAAAAAGTATCCATGTTGACAGGAAGAGGTGCATTTGAATTACTAGGAATCGCATCAATAGGATCTACATTTTTTTGTCGCCTCAGTCGCTCCCAGTTTTTGATACTTTTATCCTGATACAAGTCAAACACTATGTCAGTGCGCAAACAACCTTCGGAGAGTTTTAAAAATATTTTCCACAAATAGTCAAAGTAGTCTCCAAACGTCTTACACATAAGTCGTTTGACATAGACTTTTCGCGCGTACACCATAAAGTCAATCACCATTGCTGCTCTCGTTTCCTGCATTGGTAGATGACTAACTACATCATTCTTATTTAAAAAGTGCTTTTCAAGTTCTTTGCTGAGTTGTGCTTTATCTGCTTTCTTTAAGAACCCATCATCTGTTAGATAATACGATGTAGATGTAAGCTCGTATTTTGTACTGTCTCAATATCGAAATTTGTTGAACATGCTATTTCTATGAACCGAATAGCATTATTTGTTTCTTGGAGTGCCGTCTCGGTTGCAGATATGTGTTTCTTTGTCTTTGGAAATTGTTTATGTATAGGATCTAGAATACCTTTGGATTTGTCAATAATCCTTTCTTGAACGAAGTTTTTGTATCTAGTATCTCCTTTTCCTTGTATAGAGAGTAAGTACTCAGCTATTACTTGATCAATTTTTGTTCCACTTATTATGTTAGAAATTCCACAACTATCAACTTTCTATAAGGGATTTCCTTTCTCAAGCACAAGAGTTATCATCTCTGGAATATTTTGCTGCTCTTGAATTGTTAAAGACATCGAAAACTCATGATGAAGAGCATATTCATCGTCTTCATTAAGGCCACAAAACCGTCTCAAAAAGTATGTTATATTTTCTTTCTCATGTTTGATAAGATCGTGTTTTGTCACGGCTTCTATTCGTCTGGTTACTCCGATTATGCCTCCAGATCCCTTGGCTGGCTTATTGTAGTGTTCCTCTATTATTGATCCACTGCAACGCTGCTAAATCTATTGTTACTATGTTGAACTGTGAAATGACCGTTCTTAAACTCATTGTAGATCAGAGGATGTTCTTGTTCTAGTTTTAAGCAATCGTGGTAATATAGAGTACACCACCGTGCATAATTTATTCTGTCAAATGAGAAGAAAAGTGGCAAACACTCTCTTAGGCTGCACACATGCAAGTCCCAGTTATTTTCTCTGTCCGCTCGAATTAAGTCTCGGAGAAGAAGAGCAAGTGTGGAGACAAACTGATCCCAATAAGCAAACATTTCACTTTTTTGTGCTCCACTTGCTCTAAATTTCTCAAAGTCCATTCTGATGGCACTCAGGTTTTCGATAGCACATTTCTTTAGATAAACTTTGTTCTTCATACACTGATAACTATATGCGTTTTACTATTGAGAACAATTCGGAGTATTTAGTTATGTTAATCTGTTCCATGAACGCCTTCCACTCCAGTGTTTCCATTACTTGCACTCCAGTGTTCATAAAGCATTCCTATTGCTCTAACTTCCCTGCTATAGTGGTTTCCTTTTAAAGCGCTTTCAGCAGTGTGTGGACCCATGGTTTCAGTCTGAACAAGAATTTCCAAAGCTCCACTGCTCTTGAGGTATAGACCAATACATGCAAGCACGACTTTCTAAAGATGAAATCCTCCAAGGCCAAGAAAACTTTTCGGGTTGAAGAAGATGAATTTCTTTAACTATATGATATACGCCTTCGTCACACCACAATGAACTCTTTTCGACATTTAACTGGTGCAAGATACCTTGGAAATTACACATTGTTGTATAAATAGAGTCATACTGAGTAGCAGGATAGGGTAGTATTGGAGTATAACCCGTAATGGTCCTGTGAGATGGATGTTCAGACAGTGCACTCATAAAAGCGTTTCTAGAGGGAATCTCAACTTCCTGAGGGAAATCTAATTAAGGTAAGGTAGAGGGAGGCTCATTTTACTATTTCAGAGAGCCTTTTTAATCAAAATAATAAAAAAACAGCCAAGAAAACCATTTATTCTTCATTTAATGAATGTGAACCACAAACATCATCAAATCATTGCACTTTCATTGTTCCCAGTGTTGCTAACTGTGACATCAAAATTAACGAAACTTCGCTAACTTTAAAAGGCTGCAGTTAATCCATGAAGCATTGGTCGAGAATGATACTTGGTGTGTTTATTATTCAGGTAATGTTGAACCATCTGACAAAATTTCAGAATTTTAAAAAATGGTGTTTTCGAGAAAATGGCGCCCAAAAATGGCGATTTTTGAAAATTTTACAATTTCTCGAATTTTTTGCGACAAAACGGTTGACCACAGAAGCGATACAAAATTTTTTTCGGAAAGCGGGTAACTAGGTCTTACCAACCGTGAAAACAGAATTTTAAAATTCGAACCGGAAGTGCTCGAAAAAAATTCGCAAACTTCGACTTTTCAGATAAATTGACGTTCATTTGTTAATGTATGTACAAAAAGATACGCATGCGCAAACCAAACTATAATAAAATATAGTTTATTTATATCCCTATGTACATACCACAACAAGAATTATAACTCTACCTGTCTCCATAGCCGAATGGTGAGGCTCCGAAATTGACCATTTTCCATGTCTTCTACAATTCATAAATTGTACTCCCCGTCTTTGATGGCCCATTACTTGGCGGGAAAATTTTTTTCGACAAAACAAAAATATATGGGTCTCTTAAAAACATGTCTAGTTGCTATAAAAAAAAGTTTCAACAATATCTGAGATGGTGATGGTACAATTTTATATTTTTTTGCCTGAGTTGAAATGGAAGGCACCATTAGCAATTTTCAATAGGAAGCTAATACACGCAAACCCTGTATCACATAAAATATGTCAGAAAAAAGTAGAACTTAAGATCTGGTAACCCTACGTTACCCTAGATATTATTTCATTTCATTACTTATAGAGAGCTGGATCACAGAAATGATACAACGTTATTACTGAATCACAATAATGCCAGTGAAAAGAAAAAATACGTAGGAAAAACAATTTTCCTCAATTGGAGTTACAGAAGAAGATAGCAGTTTTCTGAAAGGGTTTAATATGAACTGTAGAGTTGCAAAAAATAGACAGTACTTAGAGTAAATAAGTTCATAACATATCTTGTAAGTAAAACCATAGTGCTGCTGTTTAATAATAATATATACCTGTATATAGCGTTGATTCACAAGAGTGGCGTTGAATGAAGTATATTCTCAATCTTCCACAATTAGGTAACATTTGGAACAAGAAGTAATTAGTTGTTAATAATTGTTTGTTTGCTTTTGGATGGAGCCTAGTCTCATGAGTTACGTGCCGTAAGTAACTGTTGTAGTCTTACATTAACCTTTCCGGATTATGTTCTTTAACTACAGATTGATGAAACAGGTAAAAGAATTAAAGGAATGAGAATATTGGAGGAAAACGAGACAACCTCTAGAGAATCAATTGTTCCATTTCCACCACGAATTCACTTGGTCTGTTATCAAACTAGAGTTTTATCAATAAAGAAACATAACACTTTGCATAAGTTGGCAATCTACCTATAGTTACAGACAGTTATGTTGTTCTTAATGCCAGAAGTCACTAGATTTTCAAAATAACCAGATTTTATTTTTTTAAAATAATACGTGGGCTGCAAAGGAAAAAGTGGCAACACTGTCCCATCCCCGTATAGGGAATTTTGAGCGAGCTGAAGTTGGTAACACTTGTAGCGGGTGGGTGGAGCTATACAACGCGGGTGGTGGCGCTAGTGTAGGCGCGGCAGTGATCATAAAGTGTGTTGAATGCAGGTTGGCAAAGCACACCGCTCTAAAGGTGATATTTTCCAAGTTAGAACAACGTTCATGGATAAAGATCGAAGTGGCCCGTGGTAAAAACGCCACGGAATGTCACTCCTTACTACGTGTAACATGCGGGAATGACACATTGCCGTATCGGATTGTGGCACGCTGGGTAGCAGCGTTTCGTGCAGGACGTGGCAGTGAGCAACAGGAACCAGGTGGAGGACGCCATTCGGTCGACAACCGAGTCATTGAATTGATGCAATCGTTGCTGCATGTGGACAGGAGATGGATTGCAAGGGAATTGTCGAACGAGGTAGGAACATCCCATACCACAGTGTTGAATGTGTTACACAATGTCCTTGGGTACCGAAAAATTGCATCCCGTTGGGTACCGCACCACCTTACAGACGTTCAGAAATGACTGAGATACGCCCTCGCAGGTGATTATTTGGCACGGTACAGACGGAAAGGTCGCGCGTTCCTGGGAAAGATTATTGCACTTGACGAAACATGGGCGTGCTCGTATGAACCAGAACTGAAGCGCCAATCAAATGAATGGCGCCATCCATCATGTCCTCGATCCAAGATGCTGCGTCAGGAACCTGGGAATGTAAGGTAATGCTGATAGTGGCATACGATGTACAGGGTGTCATTTTACGGCATGCAGTTCCTCCGAACCAGACCGTCAATGCAGTGTACTACCGCAGGTTTCTGGAAGAACATATTCGCCCTGCACTCCGCAGGAAACGACCCAACTTCATCACGGATCCACCAATTGTTTTGCATGACAAAGTCACAACGCAGGTATTGTGAGGAACCTGTTTGCACGATGGTGGTGGTGATATAGAGCACCCACCCTATTCACCGGACATGAGTCCATGTGACTTTCATCTGTTCTCTTTGTTGAAAAAGCCACTGCGAGGGATGCGTTTCCGCAGCAGAGATGCCATACTTCGAGCTATAGGGCGCTCTCTTGCAGACATCAACAAAGAGGGCACCGCTGCTGGTATCCTGTGACTTCCCTACATCTGGCAACGGGTGCAACATGCTGCAGGGGATTACATTTGAAGGCCTGTAGAAGTTTCATGATTGTCTAATAAAGGGTTTGTGAATGATTTGTCTGTTGCCACTTTTATCTTTCCAGCCCTCGTAATATATTAACATTTAACAGGAACCATGGATTGTCTCTTGAATGTCCTATTAATTTGTAATCGGAAGTTCTTGTTGAAAGTGTTGTCTTTCACTTCAAAACTCTGCAGAACTTGATACAGGAAATTACTATTACACTACAGAACCACGAGCAAAAAAGGAATCACTTCTCAGAGGTGGATCTAGAAAGTGAAAGTTCGGAGGGAGAGCAGTCAGAATCCAGACTATGATAAATATATCATGAGATTACAATAAAGTTCCAAAAATATATAAAATAGCTTCAATTATTTTTGTCACTAAAAAACTAGGGAGCGCGCGTGGGTCCTCAGCCCCGGACTACATCGGCCACTATCACTTCTTCTTCCTCTTCCTTTACTAAAAATTATATTTTGCGTCCCGTTTTCACTTTTATTGGGACCCTGGACGAGAATGTGCAAAAAAAGGGATAATCCCGTTAAAAATGGAATGTCTGGACACTCTAAGCTAGAGGACCTCTTGCTCAAGAAGTGAGCGCTCTCCCTTTAGCCACTGCGCCAACATAGTTCGAGTTTTATATCATTGGAAAACTAAAGTGACAATTAATATAAAGTTGAAAATAATCTAAAAGAATCAATTATTGGCGAATAACTTCAAAATATAGATATGAAAGTCACGGTTGAAATACTTATATCTAAAGAAAACTATACGGTGTAGGGTTAACAAATTGTGTGTGTAAAAGTGTAGATAATAAACAGTATATATATATATATATATAAATATATATATATATATATATATATATATATATATATATATATATATATATATATATATATATATATATATATATATATATATATATATATATATATATAAATTGCTGGCAGTACATATGATAAAGTTATAACCCTTTATTTTTTTGATATTCCGTTGTAAGTATACGCTTTAGAACAGGGTCGAGATTACAAACATTTCTAACAAAGTACGAGTTAGTTTTCATTTAAAATTTTAAGGTAGCAACCCGTTAAGCTTTCACCAAGGATACACAGTATTAGTGGCGGGTCTTGAGAGAAGTCATTGAGGTAAAATCAAAACTTTTATGCGTCCAAATAAAGGAATTAACAAATATATATATATATATATATATATATATATATATATATATATTTCATTCATTGCTCATCATCACCGTCTCCTTTAGCCTAACCGGCATAAGTGTGGGACGTAAAACTCAAAAATTTCATTTCATTTCACTTTTTCATATATATACGTATATATATATAGGACGTCAATCTTCTTCACGGGAGCTGGTAATTTTACAAGTAAAACCAAGCCATAATTCTGCTTGCAGAATGTTGCATAGAACGTTACACAGAACTCACCAACCATATTATTGTTATTATTATTATTATTATTATTATTATTATTATTATTATTATTATTATTATTATTATTATTATATTTTCATTAAGATGCCTTATTGAAGAGTGCGGGATTTTGAAAATTGTGGGCAACTAGAATCACACATTGTAGGAAATGTACTGTACGAACGAATTATTCATAAGGAAACAAAAATTGTTTATAAAAGTCGCTACAGATAAATAGACATAAATATGAAGTCTTCACGTAAAATAGCGTCAAAGTTTGGCGAAGGAAGGGGAAAAAGTAGACCAGAAGGAAAACCAGATAATATAGTATGTAACATAGCAAACATTTTTATTGTTAACTTTGTCCAGAATACTGTTAGAAACAACGTTTTGCAATTTTTTTTTTTTTTTTTTTTGTAACACGTATAATAATAATCTGACCGCAAAGCAAAAGCTGATATGATACATTTACCCAAAAAATCGTTATATCGTACGGAATGTTGTTCTCCATCTTGCAGTAAAATGAGAATGTCAACTTAATTTTTTCCTTACAGTCATCGATAATTTTAAGAGTATTTGACCACATTCTGCCTCAAGATGCGGAACCACTTGATACGAAAGTATTTGTTAAATGCTGCATGCGAGCATTTTCCTTGTGTCCGCTAAGAAAAAAAAAAAAAAAAAAAAAGAAAAGTAATAAATCCTAATCACTAAATATGTCATCCAGGTCATAAAAATTTCGAAATTGGACAACAGATTTCCTACCAAATAGCTTATATCTTCACAATAAGTATCAACAAGAAAATTTGGAGATTTGTTTCCTAAGACGAGAAAGGATGTAGTGAGTGCATTTGGAGATCGGAAATCGGAGATCGGCATATCGTCCGGAAATAATGCAAGATTAGGTCGAGTCTCATATAAATTAAAGGAGCGATCGCAGATTCTTGAGAAACCTCTTTGAGTAAAATAATTTTAGTAGTGTGATTAGTTACAAAGTCATAGATCAACCGGATGATAAAAATTAAAGCTTAGGCTAATTCCCAAATAGGTTTTCTAATTAGCCTCGCCTGATTAGCAAATGTTGCTGACAAGGCTTAAAGTTACCAGTAGGTTACCAATAGCTGAGGCCCCAATAGGTCAAAGTTATCAAGTAAGACAAATACGAATTATCATGTTTTGACAACGTATGTATAATAAGTTTACATAGACGGTTTGGAGTATGTTTAGTACAAGGGGTCCAGAAGCACGTAAAAACACAAAATGTACAGGAGAAATGAATGATGCAAGTACTTAGACGTAACATAACGTAACTAAATTAACCTAAGCTAACATAAACTAACCTAACCTAACCTGAACTAACCTAAACTAACTTAATATTAGTAGAAATAAGCGAAATTCTATCATTATTTGGAAAATTGTGCGGGACTCCTACACTAATATAACGTAAACTAAACTAACCTAACCTAACCAAAAGTAACCTAACCTACCCTAAACTAACCGAATGTGAACAGAAATTACCAAAATTGTAACATTTTTTAGAGAAAAGAGCTGGACCCCTTCTGCTAAACATAGGTCCACGGTTTGTTTCTATGCATCTAAACATCGTACACGAAACCTAATCTAATGCATATAAAATAGACCTGTAAATGGCGCACCAAAATCTAACTTATCTTCATAGAAAAATCAAACTATTGGCACATAATCTATTCACTTTTAGTTTGAAACCTTCTCATCTAGTGTTAAATGTTTATTTACTAGTTATAACATTCCCCTAATTACTTGGTAACTAACCTAAATCAACAGGCTTCCATTTTTAGCTATTTGTTTAGTTCAAAATCCATAATACATCATTGATTAGTAACAAACTTTCTTTCAAAAGATCATCGCCATTTTTTCTTTCACAACTCTTTCTCTTGCAAAGCTTTTTCTGCCCAAAACATTCTCCTCCCCTTCAAAAAGACATCTATTGTCCGTATCCCCATTTATCAGGCGGTCTTCTTATTCTTTGTGATTTTCTCCCATATCTTTGACCAATTGCCTCTCTTTGTTGCCCTGTACCTTCATTGTTTTTTTTTTTTTTTTTTTTTTTTTTTTTTTTTTTTTTTACTTTCATGAACAAACACAGGCTCTTGTGTCTCTGCTTCATTCTGAAATTTTGTCTCCAACTTTCGGTCTACTTCTGTACTAACTTTATTCTTGTGCTCGTTACTTCCTGATTTCACCTCGCACTTATTGTCTGAGACTCTTAACACTTCATTTTCTGCCCTTGATTTCCCATCTGCAATCCTTATCTAATGTTTGTGAACCCTTCTGATAGAACCATCTACTTGAATCTCCAAAACATTACTTCCGATGTATCGTACAAAATAAGCTTTAATAAATTTTGGTAAGACAGCCCTGTAATTTCTCATCCATATAGGTGTTCCTTTTTTCAAGCCTAGTTCTCTGCGCTTTATACAGTCTTGCTCTTTAGCTTTATTGACAATTACTGCTGGAGAAACATTGTACCAAGTACGACGCTTAAAAGAATACAAAAGGGAAGCAGGCGAACAATTGATGACTTTAGTAGGAGTGTGCAGAAGAGCATAATTAATCTCAGTTAACCAGTTAACCACACTTTGGGTGGAAGCTCTACAACCATTTTCTAAATATCTTTTCTTTAATAGTCTTTTTTAAAAGTCTGCACCTCTCTCTCTCTCCACTGCAATTACTTTCTGGAGACTATGGTGGAGTAAAAACTAACTTAATGCTTGTCCTCCTAGAATATTCTTGAAATTCATTAGTCCTAAATTGTGACCCATTGTCCGATACCAAAGTATTAGGAAACCTCACCAAACCGAACAGCTATTCCAGACAAGTTAAAGTGGTAGAAGCGTTCGTAGAATTTACTTTCCAAACCTTAATCAAGTGAATAAATGTATCTACCATAATAAGAAAGATGAAACCGAATATTTGACAGTAGTCTACATGAATTCTATCAAAAGGTTTTTCCGAATTGGGCTAAGAACTATAGTTAGTTTATTGCGTGCAATAAGCCATTACCAAACAAACTTCACAACTCATAAGGTAACTACGTAATTCATTATTCATATCGGGCCACCATACTCATTATTCGCCAATTCTAGTGTGACAATAACTCCCAGGTGGCCTAAATGTAATTTCTCCTTATAAGAAGCTCATAATTTTCTAGGGAGTACAATCTTTCCTTTTTCAAAATAAGCAATCATTACTCAACTCTAGTTGATATCTTCTCTTATACATATCCTGATATTCCTTAAAGCCAAGGCTAGCCGGTAGTCTCTTAGGCCAGCCGCGTAACATCCACTCTTTAACTTTTTTAATCATGGGATCCTTCTTAGATTCGTCTGCTACCTCTGATTTATCCAAAATACGCGACGAAATCTCACTTATATAATCAGGAGCTAGAAGCTCATCCTCACTAGATATCTCTAGGGGAAATCTGAACAAAAAAATCAGCCACCTTTACAGATTTGTTATAAACAATATCAAACTCATAATTGGCTAAAAGAAAAAAACATCTTTGAAGTCGAGGGAAGCTCCATCAGCAGGAGCCTTTAGACCAAAGGTCCACTCAACTGGTTGGGAATCCTTTATAACTTTGAAGTTTCTAGCGAATAACAACTTGTGAAATTTCCGAACAGAAAATACCACTGCTAAAGCTTCTCTTTCAAATTGAAAAATCTTTTCTCTGCTTCAGACAGGGTAGCCGAGGCACACACCACTGTTCTTAAGTGTCCACCTATATCATTATACAATACCGCTCCAACACCATCTGGCGAGGCATCAGTCACAAGTACTACTTTCGCTGTTTCATCAAAGGGTTGCAAAATTTGGGCTTTATGCAGCATGCCTTTAGCCAATACAAATTCTTTTTCTTGTTCACTGGTCCATTCCCAGGATACATCCTTTTTTAGTGACTTGTACAGCGCTGGAATACTTGACGGTAATGAAGGTAAATGCCTTCATAGATAGAAGATAGAAGTTGAGCATACCAAAAAAGGACTGTAGTTGTTATATATTTTTAGGAGGAGTCTCCAGTATAGGCTGCAGCTTGTCTTGTGCAGGGAGAATACCGTTGGGAGAAATATCATAACCTAGATATTTTATGGCATCGACAAAGAAAATACTTTTTTCTTTGTTCACATGTATGTTGAAATCAATGAATCTATTTAATACTTGCACAGTTCTTTGATAACATTCCTCAACTGAACTTCCCCAAATTAGTAAATCATTTAGATAGTATGCTACTCCTTGTAAAGCTTGTATAACATGGTCCATAAACTTTTGGAAAATTTGTGCTGAGCAATTAAGTCCAAAAGGCAGCCGATATTGCAAGTACAATCCCCAAGGTGTATTTATCACTAAATATTTCTGCGGCTCTTCCTGAACTTTCAATTGTAAATAGGCTTGTCTCAATTCTAAAAACACATACTGTTTTGCATGAGAAAACTTCTTAAGTATGTCCTCTATTTTAGGAAGAGGGTAGCTAACCCTCTCCGTGACTAAATTCAGCGTACGCTTGAAATCTAACATAATCTAACCGACCCATTCTTTTTTTAACTATCACCATTGGAGTAACCCAATCTGACTGTGAAATCTTCTTTAGCACACCAGCATTACAGAAAGTACTCAACTCTTTTTTGACTTGTTCCCGTAATGAATAAGGTACTTCGTATGCCTTTCTGTATATCGGTGTGACTTCTTATCTTACAGGAATTGATACTTTATAACCTTTAATAGAAACCTTTATAAATTCATCGAATACTTTCTTAAAGTGATGCAAAATCTTATCTCTTAATAAATTAGTCGACTGACTTTGAACAGATTGAATCTGTTTCAATTTACTTCTACTACCGAAAATAGAAGTCACTGACTTCTCCATTCCGTAACCATTAGATCTAGCCAACTTCTACCCAGAATTGGCTGAAACGACTCTTGGTGAACAACCATTATAGGCAAATACTCTTTATATTCTTGGTGTTGCACTTTAACTTTACACCTTCCCAATGTTTTAATTGGCGAACCATCAGCATTATTCAGTCAGCCTTTAAATGGTTCTAGCATGTTCTCTCTAATATTGAGTTAGTATAACCAATTGCTGAAACTGCTCCTCCCGTATCAATAAGAAATTTTACGATTTGCTCATTGCACTTTAATGAAATATACATAGGATCTTTGGACAGCATCATGGCCTGATTGACTAAAAGAAACGTGGTTCAAAATTACCTCTTGCGTCAACTGTTAAATGTTTATTTACTAGTTATAACATTTCCTTAATTACTTGGTAACTAACCCAAATCAACAGGCTTCCATTTTTATCTATTTGTTTACCTCAAAATCCATAATAGCTTAGTAACAAACCTTCTTTCAAAAGATCATCGCCATTTTTTTTATTTTATAACTCTTTCTCTTCTTTTTTAGATAAGTGCATGTGCACAAAACCATAACTTTTTCTGCCCTCAACACCTAGTAATGCAACTGCTTCGACTTGTGGAAAGTCTTTCAAGATTGTATCACTAGTAAATAATTCCAAATACTGGATTTGAAAAAGAAATTAAATCTTTTAGTTTTACGTCCCACGATTATGCCGGTTAGGCTAAAGGAGACGTTGATGATGAGAAATGAATGAAAAGGTGCAATGAAGAAAGTAGGAGGAAATGGGAGAACCCCGAGAAATCCCACGAGCACGATGTTTGTCTGCCACAAAGTTCACGGCGCGAACTGGGATTGAATAAACAACCCCAAGCACCGGAGGTGAACGCTCTACCACTGAGCCACCGCGCCCCCCTAAATACTGGATTTATCTCGAAATCTAACAATTAATATTTATATGGAACACCATAATTATTTTTGAATTCATACCTCTATCACTAGAAAACACTTTAAATTTAATGAATGTTAACTTTAATACTACTGCTACAAAACATAACCTAACTTATTCTATACAACCTAATCTTGTACTTTATTATATAAAAGTAAAATTGAAAAAAATACAAAATACTTACAGGATATCTGAAGGTAGAATGGACGTACTATGGTTAAAGTTCTTCTGACGTTGGATATCCTAAAATTTTGAGAGAACTCTCAAGAAAAGAAAGAATAGTGTTGTTAAAATATTTGTTGAGATTACGTATTACAAGATATCAACTCTTGTTAAATACAGTTATGATATAGTAATGAGCTTAAGTCACTTTATATTATGCATAATTTTGTTTGTTGCGATTAACTTTTCCGTGCAATGTTGCTTATAGACACTCTTCATATGAAACGTAGTATTTCAACGAACCACAAATTCATTGTTATTCGCGTTCATTTATCGCGAATGGCGACATTTGGGCTCTGTTATTTATGTTCCTGAAAGTTTCCAGATCTTCGAATAGCGAACCGGAAGTTATTAATAATCCATTGACTTGTTATTACATCTTGACTTGTTTAAACGCTCGTCTGGTATTAAGTTGTTCTGTTGAGCCGGATATTACGCCTGTAATGAAATATTGTAGGATGGCGAATTGATCTTTCAAGTCAGATGTAAGCGGAAGGCGCAGTTCAGTTAGCTGCTGGCATAAAAGTATCATTTTGATCAGTTTTGTGTTTTTTAGCTTACATATAAATGAGTACGAACAAATACCGAGAGAGAGGTAAACTTTTCTTGGTTGTAGGAGCGCAGTGGGCGACAAAGGTGGTCAATCGTTGTTATCTATGTAAACAAATATCCCCAAAGGCCCACCTACTCAATAGGTTAAAAACTAACAGTTTCCACAAGGTAACAGTTTGGCAAGATCTGCAGAAATCTTGCCAAGCACAATTTCTACAAGCTTTGAATAGGTAAGACAGAGGTGATCATAGTTTTCTGCGAATCTGCTTCATTTCTTAGAGAAGAATGGCTTTCTGATGAAATTGGTGTTTATTGACAACATAACATTTCCACACTTCTGGAAAAATCAATAAACAGAGCAGAATTTCTGGGATACTGAAAATACTATGCAAGTTTGGATTACAAATGTTATTTCCCCAAAACTAACATTATTTGCGCCATTTTCTTTCAAATTTTGTGGACCTTTCTCTTCCTATCTTTCATTCGTATTTCTTTTTCTCTTTTCTTTTTGAATATAATGTAATGGATAGATATTACGTACATACTTACTGTAGGTTTTCTATTCGTCCACCTCGAAAAAGAAAGCTGAGTTCACTTTCAGTACGACGTTGTACCAATGCCATTGCAATGTTCGAGGCTACATCATCGATGGATAGACTGTGCAACTACAGCTTCAAGAGATCAAGAACTGTGACAGTGACCACCGTAGTCTCTAGATATTATCCAATCTGATTACGCTTCATGGTGTTTGTGCAATCAGAACACCCAAAGCAAAAAAAAAGTATTCTACAATTCTAATGTGTAAGAACTTGAATGCATTGACACGCGTGGGGTGTCATTGAACCTTTGAGGTACGACAAAATAATGAAACAATTTTTTTTTTTTTTTCTTGTTGCGAGAGTGTGTTTAAATCATATTTACCTACGTTTGATTAAACTGTAACAATTATTAATAGAAATCAATTTAGATTGCTCTGTATTTTAGAAAATATTAATATTTTCTACATACGATGATTAGTTCGAATTTGTTAAGGTTAAGCAGTAGAGGTACATTAATTTCCTGACATATTATTTCCAAAGTTTCCTACTGCATCATTTCGCATGACTTTCAACTTGTTGACATCACGCACTTCCAAGAAGACAGATGAGTTTCGTAGGCCAAGGAAGAAAACAATTAGAATTCGTTGTTAGTAGCTATTTTTATACTTATCTATCATGAACATAAATCACTATATAGCTTAATAGGGGAATTTCTTACCGTAAATAATGGACACCCGCGAAGCGTTAAAATAATTTCATGAAAAGTTGGCTGAGAAGCACTTGTAGTTGTAAATATCTGCGTACTGGTAGTTATAAATAATATACATGTATCAAAGAAACAATTCATTTTTTGTTTGTTTACTTAATCACTGAAGTTACATCACGTTCAGTAATATAGGGATCACATTAACAAAATATGGTAATATTATCCTTCACTTCACTGAGTTTCTATATAGATCAAATCTAATTTGTTATTTCACATTTTCCTTACCTTACAAGAGTACATTAAATTAACGCACAGGAGATACAGTGGCTTAACAGTAAATAAACTTAAAGAGAGTTTCTACTTACAAGATACATTCGCGAAGTGCTCTCTCGGGATTCGAGTAAAATTGATTCAAATGCAAAGTTCTGCGCGGCCCAATGCGTATTGTACTAATTTTAGCGACCCATGCCGGTAATTTGCATACTTATGGACCTTCATATATCATACACTACTATATAACGCTTGGACACAAAATTGCTTTTAGATTCTTTACAGGTAACTGAACATATGCAAAACAAATGGGATCAAATACTGCTTCTCTGACACATGTTACCCACCTCGGATGCCATCTTGCATCCGCCATATTTGATTCAACTTTCGGTTTTTCAAATGTGAATAGGTGCAAGTGATACATCAAATTAATGTTCAATTTTTTCGGAAATTCATTGGTGTAGTGTGTTTTAACATACCTTGTACCGTTTGCAAGAAATTGCATGTTAAATATCAGGCACTTAATGAATATTGAACAAAATAGAAAGTTGCACAGAGCCTCGTTGTGTATACGTAATCTTTTACGTGATTTATTGTTGATGAAATATTCTCTGAACGTACAGACACACAGACCTTAATACGGAAATGGCAAGTCTTCACCCACATCTGGTCGTATCTACATTTAAACTAGGCGTTTTGACCGTAGTACAATACATCCTTGTTATAATAGAACATGGAAATAATAACAATCACTCAGAAAAATGTTATAGGATCATGACACCAATGTTGTAAAGGGTTTGTTCATACCTACAATATTTTTTCAGTTAGAAACTGTTTTGATTTTTCAGCATCAAAAACGGAAGTGTGACTGATATTACTCTGCAATGTCTATTCGTGAAGTGCCTCTAACAATTTAACATGCAATACCTTCCAAACGGTACAAGCTACAGTAAAATTTACACCATTGAATTTCCGAGAAAATTGTACCTGAATTTGATGTATCACTTGGACCTATTCCCATTTGAAAAACCAGAATTTGAAATAAATATGGCGGATACAAGATGGCGGTCGGGGTGGATAACATGTGTCATAGAAGCAGTATTTGATCCTATTTGTTTTGCATATGCCCACATTCATGTCCAGTTACATCTAAAGAAACTAAAAGCAGTTTTGTGTCTGAGCGTTATAAAAATGAATGATTGAATTCCTGCTATTTGAAGGCCCATAGATATGCAAATTACCGGCATGGGCTGCTAAAATTAGTACAACAGACATTCACTAATTTGCATTTGAATAAAATTAGTTAATATCATTGGCTGCAGAGAACTTTGCATTTGAATCAATTTTACACGAATTCCGAGCGGACACTTTGCGAACATACCTTGTTAGATCTCCAGTTACCGGTATATGATTTTGCCATGAAAAAGATCATGCCAATGAAACTTCTCGGTTCTCTTCCATTTATCCTCACTATTGTTATTAGAAGCACGTTCGAATCGTTATTTAAAACCCTCGAACGAAAACGAATTTTTGAATTTTGCTCTTTGTAATTAACAAGAATAGATCGATTATCTCGGTCGATTCCATTGATGTAGTCAGGTCATTGCCTCTGCACGAGTAACGTTGACTTTAACGGTGGCTATGAATATTTGATACAAGGAAACATGTGTTAAAGTTAGATTTCTTTTCTTTTTTAGGTTGAAAGGTATTTTACGATGTTAAAAGTTTCTATTTTAAAATTAAAAGTGTTTTCGAAAATGTTTGGTTAAACTTCAAGAAATATTGGTGAAATTAGGGCTATGAGAGAATATGTATAGTTTATGAATGTAATACATATAATATATGTATAGTTTATGAATGTAAAGTTTCGTGAGATCCTCTTTACTACATTTAACAGAGTATACCCAACCATTTTTTTAAATGATCGTTTACCTGTATTTATCATTTATTTCCTTTAACTTATTGAGCATAACCCTGGAATTAGAAATTAGAAATTTAACTTCATTTCAATAAGCGATCATTGAAAAGTTCAAAGTTTCCTGTAGTAGGCCTTCAACAGTAAGGGTTACAGTAGGACGTCAATAATCCGAACGTCAAAAATCCGAACACGGTTCGTAAGTGCTTTTTACATTTTGTTTTAGC
This sequence comes from Thermobia domestica, assembly GCF_964235325.1. NCBI lineage: Eukaryota > Metazoa > Arthropoda > Insecta > Zygentoma > Lepismatidae > Thermobia > Thermobia domestica. The sequence continues at coordinate 132,754,624 of NC_137462.1, read as the reverse complement.
GCTAGCGATAAACAAACAATAGGGTTGTCCGTCGGCATTGTGCGAAGCTAGTGTTTTTACAAAAGCTCATTCATATCTAATTGTTTGTCATACATATTTTTTATTTTTATTTTCTCTTAGGCCTATAAAAGTTAAGTTTTAAGTGTGAGTTACAAGAGCAGGGTAATTTAGTGTATGAGCAGTTTCTTCAGAAACATTAATTGTAAGTAGCCTTACGTATGGTATTGTAATTGCTACATGTACTGTATAACCACTGTATTGATAAAATAGCATACTGCACAGTATATTTAATCCTGAATGGTATTTTCTCGGTCATTCGAAAATCCGAACAATTTGAAAATCCGAACTACCTGTGGTCCCAATTAGTACGGATTTTCAACTTCCTACTGTATTTTAATAAATGAAAACTTAGAATAATGCTTACATTTAAAAATAAGCATTTCTGACAAAAAGTAGTGTTGCTCCAAAATTTTACTTTAAATGGTTGGGGAGTACGGTGGCTTAGTGGTAGAATACTTGCATCTGATGCATGAAGTTCTTTACTTCGATCCCCAACCAAGTAAGTTTGCAGTGGATAATATTGTGTTCGTGGATTTTCCCTGAGTAATCTCGTTTCCTCCCACAATTTCATTCCACTAATTCCTTCATTATCACTCATTTATTTTACTGATCTGTCTTCCTTAGCCTAAGGGGAATAATGGTAGGACGTTAATCTGAAATATTTCACTTTATAAAACTGGTTTCCTTAAACAGTGGCGCATGCAAGGGGCATTTTCGTGTTATAAGGTTCCACTTGAACAAAGTATTATGAAAAAATAAGAGTTTACCTATTAAGATATTCATATAAAAGCACTGAAACGAAATGAACTTGTGAGCTTAAAAACATTTTGATAAAGTTCTGTATACGTTACTGTCTTTAAATAGCAGTTTAAGTTAATATTGGCCTCAAATTTGAAAATCAAGTTAACAAACAAATCATTTGGTTGCCGATTGGTCTAACACCAAAATTGAAATTTTCAGGAGTGAAGTTTGCAGTTGTTAAGTATATCATGAACATGGGCGCCCAAAAAAGTTTTTCTGGGGGGGGAGGGATCTTCCTGATTGCTACATTACGTTTGGTATCTTTTATTTGTAGTAAGGAAATCTTAAGGAATTAAACGTATACATTATACATCCCCTGCCCCCATACTAACGAACAATTCATATGTCCGTTAAGTTGGCAACCAAAGCTATAACTTTATAGTTTATGTTCTATAATTTACTGTTTACAGAAATCTCTTTTAAAAAAATGAGTACATCTACAGAGGCGAATGAAAGTATTAGGCCCCTTTCTCATTGTTTGGATGAAAACTATCCTATACCTAAGCGATCACAATATTAAAATATACAATTTTCAGTTTACATTTTTTTTCACATCAGTGTTTACATGCATATTTCCTGTACTAATTACATATTTACTTGCAGCTCAACATCTCAAAAACTTAGTGACGCTAATTACAAAAATAAAATACCTGCTTTTTTTTTTTTTTTTTTTTTTTTTTTTTTTTAAGATGCTTCGCTGAAAGAATGGTTGTTCTATGATTCCGGCTTCAAAAAAGGGGAAAAAACGTGATATCCGCTGCAGAATATATGAAACACATATCGAAACTTCAATTTAGGTTTGCTTTCAATCCTATTACATTTTAACATAAGGATATTTTACTGCGTAATAAAATTTGTAATGAAATATGTATTTCCTGAGAACTTGCAACACTTTTAGTAAAAATGAATTATTTCCATGTCTACCTCTGTACAAAACATGAATAGGATGAATCACTTGCTTCTAAAAGTCAACAAAATACTTTCCAATATTTTTGCTTATTGTTGTCTGCTGATTTTGGTGTGTTTTTGATAAATTGCTCCTGGGCTTTGGATCCAAGGAAGGTCAGCAAATAAGGGCATACCATGGAAATATTCGAATTGACAGTGAAATTATTAACAACACACTTAAGACAGATAGATAGTCTTCGAAGTTTGTATTTATGATGTTACTTCCATATCTCTTCTTTAGATTATTTTTAGATTTAAAATATTAATCAACTATAAAATTTGCAACTTCAAAAATTTTCACAGTATTTTCCTGTACCGTACGTACCTACGTTTTGATCGTAAACCACGTAGCAGTAAAATTACGGTATGCATAATAGAGTAATTACTGCAAATTTCCAACCGTATCAGTGACAAAATTACAGGTAAAAGGAATCAGACATAAGGGAATTCGTAAGGATCTACTGTCATTTTTTCAGATTTATTCTCTGGAAGGCAGTCTAGGTTTCTGTGACTAGAAGTGTAGGCCTACCCATTCTTCGAACGCTAAATCGATTAAAGAAAACAGATTCTCGGATCTCTTTATATTTGTCTATGTAGGTCAATATCAAGATCAGAGGTTTTAATGATTTCTGTCACTTTCGGTTTTAGTAGACAGCTGAGGATGAAGATTCCGACTTTAGTTAACGTTAAAACCGGAAATGGTTTATTTTATTTTGTAATATTTAGTTTAAATACACATATTTTTAGGTAGCTGTAGGGAAGATACAGTAACAGTAGGGCCTACTTAGAGTTCTTGTCTATATGTACTAAAGGGGAGGAGGAGGATATAAAATTTATAGAGTACCTCAGAATTCCTCAAATTAGAGAAACCAAGCGAACCTAACATGTTCCAAGTTTGTTCCAGGAAACGGAAAAGAACGAAGAACGTATTACAGTATAGTCAGCCTTCTGGTTTTTTTTTTTTTTTTTTTTTTTTTTTTTTTTTTTTTTTTTTTTTTTTTTTAAGGTGAGTAGGCGCAAGTAATACTTTATTTCTTTATTCAGAAATTGAGGGGCATCAATTTATGGAAGAGCATTCTTTGTAATATACCAATCTAGTATCAAGGAGATTATTAAAAATCTGTCACTAGAGGGTTTCGCCCTCTCTCTTGGCTGGGGTTTGTGATCATCATTTTTTCTTTCTTTAATTTATAGGTGATCAATGAGCTGTGAAAGAAATATACATAAACAATAATAATGATAATAATAACATATTAAAGAAATGTTATAACAATATTATTAAACTAGTGAACAAAGGTGCACATACAAAACAATAACCTATGTGCAAAACAGTGATTATAAATAGTGCAGAATTAGCCTTCTGTTTAGTAAATGGTAATAATAAGAAAACATCTCAATCATGCAGCCATGAGCAAGAGGTAATTTTACGTTAAAAAAAGAAAAGAAAGAAAAGAAAAAGAAAAAACATAGTAGTTCCAATCTGCTGACTTCAGGTATGGGGGAAAATTTTCCAATATTGTTACCAGATTGCGCTAGTTACGCTCGGTTCTACTGCTTGTGAACTTATTTTTGTGCTGCCATCTCGTATTAAAGAAGTGTACCATATAATTGAGATTATAACGATTTTCACTTCATAAGTAAATTGCTTTTAATACAATACAAGACAACCACTGCGTGGTAAGATGTGGCGAAATGATCATATAAGACGCTTATCTACTTTTCAAGTCTATTACTAGGACTTATGTAACACATTTGACACGTGTTCATAGAGATTTAAGTTTTACGCTTTTACATTTACGATTTTTGTTCTACTTTTTAACTGAATTGTGCAAGAAATTTTGGTGACGAGGCATTAATTGAAAAGAAAAAGAAAATTTACTTACCTTCAGGGCCGGTCTTAGAAGATGCTGAACATAATTAGGATCAATTTTGGTGAGACCTAGATTCAAAGTCCAAGTTCCAATGTGTTATTCGTACCTGTACTTGAGAAACCGAGAATATAGCACAATGTAGCGCGGAACCCAAATGAGAGCAACCGGTCCTGTTCTGCTTATCTTCGTTACTGTTTTCCTGAAAATAGATTAATAAATTGGAATAATAATAATAAATATGTAGTGACATTAATAAATTGGAATTATAAATTTACTGCCATTAACTAATAATACACCAATGTATTACTTGTTTCAATTTGTATTACTTGCTTCCTACAAGGTGATTTAGGACATGTTACTCTCCCATTAGTTGTACTCTAAGTTCGAAAATATATGACAATTAACCGCCGAGAACCTAACTGTGGGTGTCATTCTGAATCAAATGCCCTACCACAGTGATACAGGCACTTCAATCAATTAATATTTGTTTCCAACAGGTCTTTACCCAGAGTAATTCTGGCAGCTGTATACGAAAAAAAAAAAAAAAAATCTGTGGTGTATAAAAAATATAGATTTGTTTTTCTTTATGCTTTAAACAATTATACCGTGCTCAACTAATAATGAAAAAAACGGAAATATTTGATTCTTTAATTTGATCTCTCCAACAGTTACACAGGCCGACGTTTTTAAACTTTTGAAAAGTTACAGAAAAAAAACTCACTGATTCTGACTAATTTTAGGTCCCTGAATATGAATATGATATCCACTTTACTACATTAGCTCGCAATTTCGTGTGACGCATTAGTTGCCAGATTTACTATAATAGGGAAAATGAGCTAGTATGATGTGTACCGGCCAATGAGCTGTTTGCGTCCCGAAAGGGAATCAACTTCATTTCGACAGTTGCTCAAGAACGACATTCAGTTTTAAAAATTCTTAAAATTAATTTATTGAATCAAACCAGTTAAAAACTACATATTCTGTTTGTGTATTAACACTTAAAACTATGTTAATGTAGATCTATTAGCATTCATATACACAGAGTAATTTATAAAGTCTAATGTTTAAAGCTGCAAATAACACCATCTGCTTTACTTTTTCTTTTATGAAATGTTAGGTCCTCTCTCTTCAGCGACAAACAATAGTCCCCCATTATTGCAGGGTCCCAACGTCCTTGATATCGAGTTTCCATTCGTTCTTATATCCTGGTGAAACCGGTCTCCCATTTCGTCGATGTCATCTGCAAGATTTGCTGGAAAGAAGTTGAGGTGGGAGTAGGGACGCACGCGAGACGAGACGAGACGAGAAATGGAAAAGTCTCGTCTCGTCTCGCAGCCTCAAATATTGGTCTCGTCTCGCGTCTCGTCTCGTATCGCAAATGTGAAGTCTCGTCTCGCGTCTCGCATAAACTTATGAGTCTCATCTCGCGTCTCGCGCGAGACTTTCTCGCATGGTCTCGCAGTCTCGCATATATTCTGGGGTCAAAATTTTGTAATGTGTTATTCTATGGCTGTTAATGAATGATGTGATATTCTGCCCGAAGGCAGGTATTTGACCTAAAAGTCCCTTGGCAAGGTGAATCCATGGTGGTTTGCCATTGCTTTTCATGGGATGAATGTTCATAACATCCTAAGGAGACGGAACCTAGAGTTCAACATGGTATCCGAACTTGTGTCCCCTCCGCTCCAAATCAAAAGAAAAGTTGTGCTGGAATTTGATTGCTGGACCACTAATTTTCGTCAAATTAATAGCATAATTTACAGGAAAACCAGCATAAATAGTTGCTGGATCCAACATTGTTTACTAGCTTAGAGGTCTCCAGCAATATTTGCTTTTCTAAAATATCGTCGCCACTATCAACATTTACACATTTTGGTCGTTTCCTTGAAGGGTGATTTTCCATTATAAAGATGTTTTTATACCACCAAAAGCGATTGTAAACAACAAAAGAACTCCTCACAACACAATACGGCCCAATTCTTTAGGTTCATTCGCGCTTGTAGCTATGTTGCATTATCGCATTTTATCAACTTTCCCTTTCAACTTATATAGTATTGCCAGATCTAGAAAATAAAATTACTGACAGATATAGGGTCATTCCTACCATCTCCCACCAAACCTATAGGGCCATCCTACCAAACCAGTATTTGAATTAAACTTCCGAACTAGAGGGGGATGTTTTTGATACATATATAGAAGGAAAATACTTATTCCATGTAAAAATATTATGTTATTTCTGCGAGCAGAAATGTCACATTTCGCAGCAATAGGGAGTCTTATTCGCTTTTCACACCAGAAACAGAAGTTCATGTATTCGTGCGCACCCGCGTGTATGTGTTTGTGCCGCAAAATAAAGTCCTAAATCGATGCTGTAATAAATTTCCAATTTACAAAGCTTTTCTTTTCTAATGATGTTTAGAAACTAAAGAAGGCTTTAATTCTGAAAATCAACCTTGAATAATAATAAATATCATAAAATGCCTATTGCCCCAATCACTTTTTTGTTCCTGGAGGCATTAACGCTCAACTTTAAAAAACTCAATAAATGTAAAATCACTAAATATACAATTAAATGTAATACATAAATGTTGCGAGACTGCGAGAAATTTCGCGAGACTTCTCGTGCGAGACTTAACCGAGTCTAGTCTAGCGTCTCGTCTCGCATGGTTTAGTCTCGTCTCCTGTCTCGCATAAAATTTTCACTCTCGTCTCGTGTCTCGTCTCGCAAATGCGTGCGATTTAAAATGAGTGCGAGATTCTCGTAAGTCTCTTTAATCGAAACAGAGTGTGCCACAGGAATAGACAGTAGCTTATTTCCATTATGAAGTAAAACTGCTTTCAGACTGTACTTAGACGAATCTATGAAAATACGCCACTCGGATGGATCATCTTGAATTTCTAATTCATTCATCAGACCATTGATGTCCGTGCATACGCAAAGGGAACCTTCCATTCCGTAGTATTCTGAAAAGGGCTCGTTCCTTTTCCTGTAGTGAGTGTAAGTAGCTCCAGAAACCAGTAAATTCCACTCTTTGAGTCTAGCACCCAAAAGTTGAGCTTTCTCTTTCGAAAGTTGTAAGTCTCTCACTAAACCATTCAACTCATGTTGTAGGATGAAGTGAGGCTCGTCTTTTACGTGGAAGGAACTGTCTCTCGGATCTTCATCTGCAGATATTGAGTTGGTGTCCTTATCGCTTCCTGTAGGCACTGTAATATCGATAGTTTCCCAAACTTTCGGAGGAGTAGGTACAGGTAAATTTTCTCCATGGGGCACTGGTCTGACCGCGGATTGCAAGTTTGGGTATTCGATGGCACGTTGTTTCTTCTTGTTACTTCCTGCTGTATTCGTCATACAGAAATAGCAATCATCATAATGATTCCGGGGTTCTCTCCATATCATCGGAACAGCAAAAGGCATCCTTGGTTTGGTTCCTTTAAGCCAGGCAATCAGAGTCGCATAACACATCAAACAAAAAAAAGATAAGGGGCCCATCTTTTATTTTGATTACCGATCTTGTAGCCAAAATAAAAATAATATGCTTTCCTAACGTCATCATTTATTAATCTAATCTGCGACTTAACCATAAATACGCCACAGATATAACAAAATCTGTCCGGTGAGTTTTTACATCCTCTGTGGGATGAACTTCACATTTTGCATAGGAAAGCGAAACAGAGCAACAGCACAACCACATATTCCATAAAATCACTAAAAGATATTGAAAACACAGGCAAACGATTCTAAAAATACGGTAAAATAAAACTAGTTACTGACCTAAAAATTTCAAGTCAATTCTCCCGATAAAATACTTATACACTTGAGAGATCACTTACTGCAATGCATAAAAACAAGACTGAGCCACGGAGTAACGGCGCATTCCGTGCTACTTCCGCGACAATTTTTGTAGGGGCTGTTTGGCTACGCGCATACAATTTGAAGTACTCCTAATTTATCCCCTTTGATGAGGTGTTATTACCTTATATAGTTATATGGGCGTATACAGGGGCTTATTCCCTTTCATAAGACATGGGTATATTAATGCACCCCTTGAAAAATTTGGGAGGGGTACCTTGGCCCACCCCTTAAATTTTGGAAAATGACCAATTTAACAATTGGGCTTTATAGTACAGGACCCTAATATGTATTATGATAAATTTGGGTGGTCCACCTCATTCCCTTTTAGGGGTACAAAACTGCAAAAATACAAACGTAAGCAATACGTTGTACCACGTGTTCGGTTTTCGACCTGAGCTCCTCCGTTGCTAAGCGGTTAGCGTACGCGCCTTTGGCGTGGGAGACCCGGGTTCGATTCGCGGCGGGAGCTCATGTGGTACGGATTCCACGTTAATCAGTAGGTCCACGTCTCATATAGCCTCGCTGCTGAAAGGGACGCTAAACTAAAATCAACTCAACTCGGTTTTCGACCTAATTTATCTGCTTGGATGAGGTCCTATTACCTTATATAGTTATATGGTCATTTATAGGGGTCCATTACCTATCATAAGACATAGGTATATTTGTGCACCCCTTTAAATTTTTGGGAGGGGTACCTTGGCCCACCCCTTCAATTTTTGGAAATTGTCCAATTTAAGCATAGGACAAGACCTCAATATGTTTCGGTGGTTCTATTGCCAAATTTTTTAGTACAACCACGTGTTCGTTTATTGACTCAATTTATCCTATTTGATAAGGTTATAAGGTATGGACAGGTATCCCCTTTCAATTTGGTAGGACCCTTCGGGTGTAGTACGGTCACGTGATTGATGATTTGGTTTTGATGCGCGACGAGGTCCCTGGTCAATGTTCTCTAGGAATTAGGTGGAAACTTTGAAAGGAAAGATTCATGGCATTTAACTTTTTTTTCAACTTTCAAACTAAAAAAATCAAACCAAAATTTTCATAACAAAAATTGAAACGAAAACTTTTAAACGAAAATCTTGAAACTAAAAAATTTTCAAAACAAAAATTTAAAAAACAAAAAAAATTGAAAATTTGTCAAAAAAATTTTTCAAAAAAATTTTCAAATAAAAAAATTTTGAAACGAAAAAAATTTGAAAACAAAAAAGTTGAAATCAATATTTTTGAAACGAAAAGAATTTTCAAACTAAAAATTTGAAACAAAAATTTTGAAACAAAACATTTTCAAACAAAATTTTTGAAACAAAAATTTCAAAACAAATTTCAAGCGAAAAATATTCAATTAGAATTTAAATTAAACAGTGAACAGCTCTCACGGTTAATCGTTAAACCGTATCCGGGTTTTAACTATTCGATTAACAAATAAACAGTTTTCAACTATTCGCTTAACAAATAAACGGTTTTCAACTATTCGATAACCAGATGAACAGTTTTCCGTTTCTCGCCAACATTTACAAGTGAGTGCAAGAATTAACAAACTAAAACAAAAAATTTTGTACTCGCTTTAAATACGCATCAATTTGAAACAAGGAGTTAGTGTTCATCATGGATACACAATGGAAACATCCGTTTATTTGTATTCTCGCAGGAACTAGTGGGTGTGGAAAAACGTATTTTGTGAAGCGATTACTGTCACATCTCCCAACCATGATCAATGCGAAATTTCGTAAGATATACTGGTATTATGCAGAATGGCAAGACGTGTATGCAACAATGCCGGTTCCACGAAGGACTTCCACGAATGAAAGATTTTCAGCCTCAAGATGGACCACATTTGATTACACTAGTTAACAAAGGTTTTCTTACATAAAAGGAAATACCTGTTCTTAAAGGAACTTTTTGCGCTGAATTCGAATATGCACTCGGTTTTTCTCCATCACGTACGATTTTCCCGTAACAGAGGGATTTTCGGGAAAATCCCTCAAAAATTTCCCTTTTCGTTTATTTTACACCCCAAGATCTTGTCCCCTTGCATATACTAACATAGAAATTATACCTAAGTATACTTTGATTCATATTTAACAAACCCTCCAAGTTTCGTAATAATCGCTTTATTCTTTCTAGAGAAATAAATATGTTTGTATGTATACTGTGTGTACTGTTTATTGCACCTTATAGTAATGCTTTCAGATCTCTTAAGTTGAGGTAAAACGTTTTGCTTTATTACCACAAACACATATATAAAATATAATACAATATAATTTACAAGTGTGACAATTTACAATAAACAATAATACAAATGTACCAAAAGGTCATGAAAAGGCAATCAAAACTATCACAATATATGAAACTTCCATTGGTTACAAAAACGTACACTACTTCCTTCTTTTGTAAGAAATGTTGCATTCTCTAACAAGACCCCAACAATAGTTCCCCATCATTGAAGGATCCCATCGTCCCTGGTACCTTTTCTCCATTGCCATTATATCTTGGTGGAATCTTTCCCCCTGTTCGTCGCTGAGAGCACCTAGGTTAGCAGGAAAGAAGCTGAGGTGGGAGTGCAAAAAGTGGATTTTTAAAGACATCCTACAACCCAACTCTTTGTATTTCTGTATCATGTCCTGTACGATTTCTGTGTAACTCTCAGCTTTGTTATTGCCCAGAAAGTTGCGCACAACACACTTAAATGCTGTCCAGGTAGCTAGCTCAGCATTGTTTAACTTGCTGTCAAAGCTATCATCAAGCATTAATTTCCTACTTTGGGGACCAATAAACACTCCCGCTGAAATCTTAGCATCACTCAGGTTAGGGAACTTATCTCGCAAATACTTGAAACCTTCATCAGATGTGTCCATGGCTTTGACAAAGTTTTTCATAAGTCCTAACTTGATATGAAGTGGCGGTAGTAATATCTTATTAGGATCTACCAAAGGAGCGTATTTGACGTTGCATTCTCCAGGTACGTAATTCACTCTAGGTTCCCATTCCTTCACTTCATAATGTTTGTCATCAGCTCGGCTATCCCATAAACATAAAAAAAACATTGGTACTTCGTGTAACCGCACTGCAGTCCTAATAAAATACCAACTACCTTGAGATCACAACATATTTGCCAACAATGGTCCTTGTAATTTATAAGATTTAGCAAAGTTGACATGGTGTCATAGGATTCCACTGAGTGCGCAAGTGGCATAGAAGGTTTTTTATTTCCATTATGTAAAAGGACAGCTTTAAGACTGACCTTTGACGCGTTGATAAATAACCTCCATTCTTCTGGAACGTAAGGAATTCCTAGCTCCGCCATCAACCCATTTATATCCGTACATACGCACACATTATCTTGCATTGAGAAATAGCTTGAAAATTGAACATGCCTTTTCCTGTACACTGATATGTTCGTTTCTGCATCCAATAAGTTCCACTGCTGGAGCCTTGATCCCAGAAGTTCCGCCTCTTGTTTTGTCAGGTGCAAATCACGGACTAGGTCATTAAGTTCACATTGCCGGATGAAATGTGGCTCGCGAACACAGTCAGGGATGAACGTTGGATCCTTGGATGTACATGTTGATGTCGATGGTTCATCAAGGTCATGATCATCATCAGAGTCTTTTGGCCATATCTCTTCCCAGTTGGTAGGGGGCTCGGGAAGTGGAAGTTCATCCCCGTGCGGAATAGGTCTAATTGCGGATTTAACGTTGGGATAACTTATTGTGTATTTGCTTTTTTTAGAATGTCCCTTAACTAGTGTGAGACAAAAATAACAATCATCCAGATGGTTGGTGGGTTCTCTCCACACCATTGGTACAGCAAATTTCATGAACCTCCGTTTCCCTTTGGCCCATGCAAGTAAAGTGACGTAGCACGACGCACAAATTATGTTGGGTGCCCAAGTTTTGTCCTGATCTCCCACACGACATCCGAAATATATATAATATGTTAGTTTCACCGATGGTGTAATGGATCTACACTGTCCTTTAACTACAAACTGGCCACACACATAACAAAAACTATTTGGTGAGTTAACATACAAACGCCGTCCTCTTGACGCCATTGTACTGATCACAAACTAAACTTCTGGTCTTAGTTGGGTATAATGCCGTTAAGATCAAACATGAAAGCACTCTTAGCAGCAAAGACAACTTTGAAAGTGAAGTAGTGTTAAACCACACGTCAATATAAAAATGTACAAAACTCCCTCACCAGGTGTCAAGAACACAAGAAAGAAAGAAGTGCGCGGGGGGAGGGGGGAAACGATACCGTAGTGGAAAATTCAGACTGCATTAGTTCATTGTTGTCAACAATGAGTCTGTATTCCATTCTTTCTTTCTTTTGCATTCTGTTACATTTGATAACAAATATTGATAACCATTTCATGAACAAAACGAAAAAACTTGGAGAATTGTATATATATGTATTAAGATATACATAGACTGTACGTTTAAAAAAATGTACGTTGGAAGTACATTCTATTTTTATACACGTTTCTAATTTACAGAGAGCAATACAAGTGTGTTGTTGACTATTGTAAATATTCATTTTTATGTCTGTGTTTGTAGTAATAAAGCAAATCGTTTTTACCCCAACTCAGGAGATCTGAAAGCATTACTATCAGGTGCAATAAACAGTGCACACAGTATACATACAAATATATTTATTTCTCTACAAAGAACAAAGCGATTTTTACGAAACTTTTAGGGTTTATTAAATATAAATCAAGGTATACTTAGGTATAATTTCTATGTTACTATATGTAAGGGGACAGGAGCTAGGGGAATAAAATATCTGAAAAGGGAAATTTTTGAGGGAATTTCCCGAAAATCCCTCTGTTACGGGAAAACTGTACGTGATGGAGAGAAACCGAGTGCATATTCGAATTCAGCGCAAAAAGTTCCTTTAAGATCAGGTGATTTTTCTCATGTAACAAACAAAATGTTTAAATTTGTTAACTAGTGTTATCATTGATGACCATATGCGAGAAGTGAATTGTGATATTGTTATGTTCACGAAAGGGTCGCATCATCGAAATATTAGTGTGATTTTTATAACACAAAATGTATTTCATCAAAGTAAAGCAAATAGAAATATGAGTTTAAATTGTTCGTATTTGGTGTTGTTTAAAAATCCACGTGACAAGTCACAAATCAAGCATATGAGTTATCAAATCATGCCTGAGCATCCACTGTTTCTACAAGAAAGTTATGCAGACGCAACAAGAAATCCACATGGCTATTTACTGATGGATCTTAAACAAGATATACCCGATGAAATGCGATTTGGTACAAATATTTTCCCCGACGATTTGCATCATTATGTTTACGTACCAACAAAACATGCTTAAATTATTGTGCATGTGAAAAGAATGACTTAGTTGTCACGATGTCTCCTACAGTGAAACACGCTGATCTGCTACGTGCTCTGCACAAAGCTAAACCAATATTGCGTAAAGCTATGATTGCCAATGCAGACGCTTCATTAATTCGTAGTATTTGTGAATATTGTTATAATGTCTTAAAAGGCAATGTTCCACTGACAAATGCGCAGAAGTCAAGATTAAAGCGTTACAAGAACACGCTCCGCTATCTCGTAGACAATACAAAATCATTGGATAAAAAGAAGAAACATTTAGCCGTACAACAAGGAGGATTCTTACCTGCATTACTTGCACCTATTGTAGGAAGTGTGTTATCCAGTATTTTGTTTAAACAATAAACATCATGGAACCAATCAAGAAGATGGTTTTAGTGTTACCAGAAATGCTTCAACGAATGCATGCATCATCATCCCGTGTGAATGAAAATCGAGAATCTAATCTCGATCGTGAAATGCAATCTATATTGAATACATCGTATCCAAGTGATGAAGAAAAATTTAATCAGTACAATAGAATATTACAGAAATATCTTTATGTGATACGTAAACAAGAAGAACCAATACCACTTACAATTACATCAATGAAACCTGATGGTGACGTCCCGAATGTTGACGATAGCACAAAACAAGAAATTTTAGCCGCAATACCATAAATGTATCGTAAGAAAGCCGAACTACTATTCCGTCGTTTAAAACAAGATGACGCAATTGCGTGGGATCATGAAGGAACAGTGTACATCAACAATAATAAACTACATGGATCCAATATTGTAGATTTATTGTGCGATGTGACTCGACCAAGGAAACATTCTAATCCTCAAGGCTGGGAATTCTTTTGCAACTACCTTGCATCGTCAAACACACCTCAAGAATTGATTGGTAATCCACGAAGATTAAACTATATTGTCAAGCATAATAGTAGAACAGCATCTGAAGGATCTGCACCACCAAAACCGACACCTGAATTATTTTCTTCCGGAGAAGAAGAAGAAGATGATGATGTTTTAGAAGTCCGACCAAAAAGAAAACGTATCATTCCACAATGGTCAACGTACAAACCATGAAAAAAAGTTTAAATCCAATTATTACAATCCAGCACACCCTGCATCCTTTTCTACTGCAAAAAAAATTATGGCAAGCCACAGGAAAATATATACCTTTAGCCAAAATAAAACATTGGTTAAACAAACAACCTACCTACACGTTACATCGTCCTGTACGTCGTCGTTTCCGTAGAGATTTTTATCTTGTCAACAATATTGATAATCAATGGGAATGTGATTTAAATGATTTAAATCACTTCAAAACTATAATGACAATTACCGCTATATTCTTGCAGTGATTGATGTGTTTAGTCGGTACGGGTGAGCTGTACCACTAAAATCAAAAAGTGCCGAGGATATAGTGAATGCATTTGAAATGATTTTCCAGGACAGGAAACCAATTGTGCTACGTAGTGATCAAGGAACTGAATTTACCAACACGACAGTAAAAAAGTTTCTCAGGAAACACAACGTGCAACATGTTTCAACAAAGGATCCAGATATTAAAGCCAGGATCGCAGAAAGATTTAATCAGACATTGAAACATCGTATGTGAAAATACTTTACCAAATATCAAACATACAATTACATCAAAGTATTGCCTTTACTTGTAAAAGCATACAATGAAAGTCGGCATTCCAGTATTAAAATGGCACCTGCAAACGTTTCTCAGGACAATTTACTGGAGGTGTGGCATAACTTATACGACAAAAAGCTACAACGTTCAAAACAAGATACGGATTTATCTGTTGGTGATACTGTTCGTATAAGTAAAACAAAATGTATCTTTGACAAGGGTTACCTCAAGAACTGGACTTGGGAAATATTTAGAGAAGAAGCCATTGTACCAAGAAACCCACCCGTGTACCGAGTAAAGGATTTAAATCATCAACTCATCGATGGTGTTTTCTACAGAGAAAAATTTCAACCAGTGCCGCTCCCTTCGACGTTCCTCATCGATATTACGTACAAGAACAAAAGGTCGCAGAAAGGAGTATCTCGTCCAGTGGAAAGGATATCCTTCCTCATTCAATTCGTGGATCCCTGCAACTTCATTGAAGAAGAAGAAGAAGAATGGAACCTGATCAAGATTTTTACGTTGCACTTCCCAGTAATAGTTCCATGGATTATTTTCCAGAAAATACATTGACTTCATATATTACGAAATTACAACGACGTGTAGAGTTTCGCCAGAAATGGGATGTGGCAATTGTAGAGATTCATTATCCACATTCTTTGCTGAACATTAACAGTAAAAACAATAAAATATATTACAAATAATCAAGTAGTAGTGATCAAGAACCGTGGAAGTTTGTAACGATCCCTGTACGCCATAACAATATAACAATATAAGGGATCTTATTCATGCAATTAATATACATCATAAAGAAACCAATTTATTTATATCTCATGACGCAGCTAATAATATATGCCTCATAAGACATCCCAATAAGGAAATCCATACTTCTGTACAAATTTCACCAAGTGTTAGTTTAATGCTTGGATTTGAACCGAAAAGTGATTTAAAAGATATGGAAAAGGGACAATATACACCGGATGTACGATTAGGCTTACCATCACAAATGTACGTCTACTGTGACATTATTGAATCTGTAATTGTTGGAGATACAATGGTACCCTTGCTACGAATTGTCAAAATGGATCCTGTGAATCATACTTTTGGAAGTCATGCAGTACGAATCTTTAATCCTGCACTTTACGTTCCGGTGGAAAAAATGAATTTTCAGCAAATACAAATCGATATAAGGGATAGCACAGGTCATCGTATGCCATTCACCTTTGGAACGGTGTGTACAAAACTACATTTCCGTCGTCGTCGTCATGACTGATACCAAAAACAAGCGTTGTCCGGTATCGGCAACGTCTATGTGGGAAGTCCTTATCAAGCAGGACATGGCATTGGAAGTTTCCTTGGTGGTTTATTTCGTTCAGTGTTACCACTTGTGAAGAAAGGAGCCAAAACTGTGGGAAAAGAATTATTAAAATCAGGTGCCAATATGATTAATGATGTTGTGATATCGAATCAACCGCTGGAAGAATCGTTTCATCAATTTGCAAGAGGCAAAAACAAATTTACAAGAAAAAGCTAAAAATAAGTTGAAAACTGCTGGGAAGTGGATATCATAGACGAAAATGGGATGACTGTTCTCAGTTTGAGGTTGACCTTCCAACGATCAACAACACCATCAATCCTACGAAGAGACGCAAATTATCACATAAGAAGAAGAAGAAGAGATCATTGGCATCGTCACCAGATATTTTTGATTAATTCAATGACGGCTTTCTTACATCATCAATCCTGTAAATGTGTAAGAAGTGAATTGGACATTTTTTCAACGTTACCCACGCAAACCACTGTTCTAGACAATCGTATTATTGGCTACAAACCAATTAGTTCAATAGCTGAAAATTCACCAATAGAATTTGTAGTGAGTGGTAGCAGTGATGAATATATTGATTTGCCACAAACCTTATTGTACATCCAAGCACATATTGTGAAACCAGATGGTTCCTCCTCCACCGAGACGGATAAAGCAATTGCACCTGTCAATGATTTTCTAAATGCTATGTTTAGTGAAGTACAATTCTACTTGAACAATAAACTGATTTCATTTCCGTCACATAATCATCCGTATCGTTCGTACCTGGAAAAACTGCTCAATTATAGTGATGGAGCAAAAAATACACATTTACAAACAGCAATGTGGTTTCAAGATACGGCTGGTCATATGAACGCAACCACCAGGGAGAACAAAGGATTTCAACAACGCTATGAACTGACAAAACAAAGTATGAAATTCGATATGATTGGACATCTTCATTGTGACATTTTAATCAAGATAAATTTTTAATTCATGGAGTGTTACGTGCTAAACTTATTCCTGCAAAACCAAACTTTTGTCTTATGGCCAGTGAAAGTGGTGTCAATGCAAAAATCAATATTCTAGATGCATCGTTGCAGGTGAAAAAAGTCAGCATCAACCCTAGTGTCAAATTGGCACACAATAAAATTTTACAATCTACACCGGCAAAGTATCCTCTGACAAGGGTTCAAATGAAATCATGTACCATCCCGAAGAATATACAATCCAAAACTATTGATAACCTGTTTATGGGAACATTGCCAAATCGTATTATTGTAGGATTTACATCGAATAAAGCATCCAGTGGAACTATTACCAGCAATCCATTTGAATTTCAACATCTAAACATTAATTTCTTTACATTGTAAAATACGTGGATGGAAAAGCGGTACCTTCAAAACCATTGCAACCCAACTTTGAAGAAAAACTCTTCATTTCATCGTACCGCACATTGTTCTCAGGCTCTGGCATACATTTTACCAATACTGGAAATACAATTTCAAAAGCCGACTACAAGAATGGATATACACTGTTTGTATTTGACCTAACTCCCGATTCTTCTGCTGGAGATTGTCACTATTGGAATTTACAACGACATGGAGCCATCCGCTAGGAAGTTCATTTTCAAGAGAAATTAGCAGCACCTGCAAACTTTATTGTGTATGGAGAGTTTTCCTCACTCCTAGAGATCGACCACCAGCGCAACATTATCCTGGACTTTTAAATTACAAGGTAAGTATACGTTATGTATCATTTCTATTCACGATGTTGAATACATTACAATTAGCTAGTGCTTTAAACGGTAGTCCATTATTCAGAAATCATTTTACCGGGGTATTTGAAAGCGATGAGTTGCCCTCACGGATTTCTCTCCCTCTGGCAATCATTGTAAATACAGATCCATCCACAAAACTAGGAAGCCATTGGATTGCAATTTATATTGATAATCGCAGTGTTGGAGAATATTTTGACAGCTATGGCCTTCCTCCTTATGTACCACAACATGTTGCATTCTTAAAACTTCATTGTATGTACTATAAATATAATAATAGTAAATTCAAAGTCTTGGTTCATCCGTATGTGGCTATTATGCTTATTTTTATTTGTGCTGTAAAGCCCAAGGAAAATCTCTGCGTGAAATTCAATACTTGTTCACAACACTGCCCACGGTTAATGATCGTAGACTACTGTAATATACCTTCCAGGTAATTTTATCATATTTATCATTGTAAGTGTATTTGTTTTATCATCATCTATTTCTATACTAATCATCTTTTTCCTCGTTCTTTTTACAGAATTCACAATACGAAGCTTTGCAAACGGGTGCTATGCTGCAAAACATGGAAACAAATCATCGCAATCAAGAGGAGGAGGCGGTCTAATGAAGAAACCCAACTCAATATACAAACATTGTCAATACCTTAGTGTAACAAAAAAGAAAAAGAAGAAACCAGAAAAAAGAATAAAATACAATTTATGCTTATCTATGTGTTTTTATTGTTCATTCCATCAATATGATACATACAACGTTATCAGATTCTCCTAAAGAACTGTGCGATATAAGACGAGAATCCTGGGCAAAGTTTCCACCTAATTCCTAAAGAACATTGACCAGGGACCTCGTCGCGCATCAAAACCAAATTATCGATCACGTGACCGTACTACACCCGAAGGGTCCTACCAAATTGAAAGGGGATACCTGTCCATACCTTATAAACTTATCAAATAGGATAAATTGAGTCAATAACCGAACACGTGGTTGTACTAAAAAATTTGGCAATAGGACCACCCAAAACATATTGAGGTCCTGTCCTATGCTTAAATTGGACAATTTCCAAAAATTGAAGGGGTGTACCCCTTGCCAAATTTTAAGAAGGGTGCAACAATATACCCATGTCTTATGATAGGAAATAGACCCCTGTAATCATATAAGGTAATAGGATCTCATCAAAGGGGATAAAATGGACCAAAAAACCAAACACGTGGTACAACGTATTGCTTACGTTTATATTTTGGAAATTTTTTGTACCCCTAAAAGGGAAGGAGATGGTCCACCCAAATTTATAATGATATATATTAAGGTCCAATACTATGATACCAAATGTTTAAATTAGGTAATTTCTACAATTTAAGGGGTGGGCCAAGGTGCCCTTCCCAAAAATGTTAATGGGTGCATCAATATACCCATGTCTTACGAAAGGGAATGGACACCTATACATGACCATATAACCATATAAGGTAATAGAACCTCATCAAAGGGGGATAAATTGGGCCAAAAACCAAACACGTGGTTGTACTAAAATTTGGCAAATTTGTACCCCTAAAAGGGAACGAGGTGAACCACCCAAATTTATAGTGATCTATATTAGGGTCCTATACTATAATACCAAATGTTTAAATTGGGTAATTTCCAAAATTAAAGGGGTGAGCCAAGGTACCCCTCCCAAAAATTTAAAGGGGTGCACAAATGTACCTATGTCTTATGATAGGTAATGGAGCCCTATACATGACCATATAACTATATAAGGTAATAGGACCTCATCCAAGCAGATAAATTAGGACGAAAACCGAACACGTGGTACAACGTATTGCTTACGTTTATATTTTTGGCAATTTTGTACCCCTAAAAGGGAATAAGGTGGACCACCCAAATTTATCATAATACATATTAGGATCCTGTAATATAAAGCCCAATGTTTAAATTGGTGAATTTCCAAAATTTAAGGGATGGGCCAAGGTACCCCTCCCAAATTTTTCAAGGGATGCATTAATATATCCATGTCTTATGAAAGGGAATGAGCCCCTGTATACGCCCATATAACTATATAAGGTAATAACACCTCATCAAAGGGGATAAATTAGGTCAAAAAACCCCCGAAATTTTAATTTTTGGCAATTTTTTGCCCATAAAAGGGAACGACATAGACACCCAATACTAATAGAGGTACATACTGTGGTCCTATGCTACCATACCAAATTTTTAGATTTGGCAATTTCTAAAATTTAAGGGGGGTGGTCCTATGTACCCCTGCCAAAATTTAGGGTGTGGGCCATGGTACCCCTGCCAAAATTTAGAGGGGGTGGTTCTAGGTACCCCTAGGTCATTGACTCCGGGCTAAGGTCATTGACCTTTGACCTATGACGTCACAAAGGTCGGGGTCAAAGTCCAAAGTTAGGTCAGGTCTCCCCATACGGGTAAGACTCCCTAACGCACCTAGGGAGAGTGAAAGGAAGTAACATAAAATTATCAAAATCGAACAATATTAGTGTAGATTCTATAGCTTTGAGATGAATAGCAAAACTTTGTATGCTGTTTAAGTTCAAGTCCCGCACTATTTGTAGGTCTGATAGGGGGCGAGAGAATGGAGACATGAAAAATTAATAAAAAACAACCGATAATAGTACGGAATTCATACTTGTGTGGTCCCTAAGTTGACTGTCGACACTTCATACATTTAAATATACGTTTAACTTCATTATACCCCTGGGATAGTGTGAAGCAATTCACATCTAAAGAGAATAAAAAAAAACGACCGATATTACTGTCGCATTCCTAGTTCTCGGTGTCGCAGAGATTAATTATTTTAATCCTGAAAGGTTAGTCCAAGTTGATGTCTCATCGGAATGGGTGAGCAAGGCTGATAAGTAAAATGTTCCAAATGACAGAGGCGAGTGTCGAATCTATTTCGTCAAGCTAATATATCACAATCTCGATGACACATAATTCGAAGTTTAAACGTAAACTAGATGTCAGCTAAATTGGGAATTTACGGGTGCAGCGCCTAAAGGAGCTGCTCACACAGATATAAATATTTGGATGTGCCTGTGCAAATGTAAATTCCCGAGTAATTCAGAAACGTCTCTAGTATCTTTAACCAAAATTAGCAAGCACTTTCAATCTGAAAAAATACTCTCCCAATTAGAAATATCTTCCCTTGTTTTGCTATTGAATAATCAATCTGGCACGATTTTTTCCTTGTTCAGCATTTACTTTTTCTGAGAACAATAATTGATGAAATTTCAACCTGATTTTCAAAGATTCATATTTTTCACCGTAGGCTTCCAGTAAATTTGGAATAATTCTGAAAATGTTCAGTCTCATAATTACGTTTTATATTTCTTGAGGACTGATTAATTGCAAATTTCACTATTCCTTTACTCTTATTAGTGGCGTCTCCTGACTTGGATGTTAGGGCGTTGACAAGAAAGGCAAAATATATTAATCCTCACACCATAGGCGAAACTACATGGGAACCCCGCTCCCCAGGAGCAAAGATTGGCCGATCCACATTTTTTTACTGATTGAAAATAATGTGATAAATTTACCTCAATTTACGCATAACTATTTTAGTGGCATTTGCATTCGACATACGAGTATTTAATAGTGAATATACTTTGTAGACCCATCGATTTCTTGAATATGGTCTGTGTTTGGAAGTTTTCGCAATTTTCGGAAGTAAGGAACAATGGCTGTCTCTCTTTAATGTCCTAGTTACGCCAACCTATAAATAGCAATTTTCTTCTAACAATTTAGTCTGCAAGTTATAAAAATAAATCAAGGAGAATGTTATTACATAAGGAAATCATTTAATTACAATAATTATATAAGTAAATATACCCTCAAAATATGAAACTGAAAATAAAAAATCAAACAATTATTTACTTACAATTACTTGAATTCCAGCTCGAGTCGTCTTTCCTTGCCTAGAAACCTATGGATTATTGCTTTAGAAACAGTAACAGGGGGATCGAAATTGTAAGTCTTGAGGATGACCCATTAACAAGAAAGTAAATGAAAATTAGGGAAAGAAAGACAGTATTGAAAACTGTTCTGCAGCTTAACGTCCAGGCTTTTTCTTTTTTGTCAACTGACTTTTCGAACGCAATTTTATTGGATCGAGAGAAAAATGATGATGTTTCTTTTCACCCTGTTCCTTACATGTATTTTACCAAGAAGTCAATTCCACCCTTAACTTATGAATTGAACAATATGTTTAACAATGAAAAAAGTGCGTAGATCATACCCTCCACCCCCCACCCCCCAAATGTATTCCGAATTGCTATACAATATCTGTACATCCACAGATAAATATACAGACTTGCAACGCTTGAAACAATCAAGAAAACTAAAGACGTTGACTTTCCAAACAACGCCTTCGATCACAGAAGCACGAGGTGAGAAACATGAAGCGCATGCGCAATATGGGTCTTCTAAAGCAGCCAAAGCGTCGCCAGCGACTTACTCACAGAGGTGCCTCCCCAAAACACGACGGAAATCGCGTAGCACTTATCTGTTATTCCGCACCTCAGAAGTTAATTCTGTCCCAATGAAAATATAAAGAACCTAGTTCTGACGATCCGTTTAATGAAATTAGAATACTCTTTTCTTCATTTTTCGTTAGGCGTTAACACACGACTTGCACATCCAGAGAAGGCGCTACTGGTTCTTATTACTTGACTTAATCACGTAATATTGATATCACCATTCTTTTTTAAACGTCCCACACTAACTGTCTATCTTTCATTTATTTTTCCATATTTATACAAATCCACACCAAAGGCAAGTATCTTCATATCAAAATAATATTAATAATTTGTATTACAAGCCGTGGTTCTAAATAAAAAATGCACGGGTTTCATCTACTCTCAATTAAACACACTGTATTTTTATTAAGAAACAATAATCACAAAACACTCTATTCGCACTATACATCGCTTTTCTGATCGTACGTAGTTCTCGCTTCGAACTCAAAGTTTGAAACCGTCCAACTCTTGTATGTCTCACGTATTTATACCGCACGTACTTTTTGTGTACAACATATTCGAAAACATTCGAAAGTAGTTAAATCTTCCAGAAAAAGCGATGACACAGTAAAACTTATCCAGAACATGATCTAGTTCTGCCACCTGCTACATTGTATATTTCGAATAACAAAGCATAAATCTCGGTTTGCGTAATTCCGCCGCTTAACACAAGATGTCATTTGTGCCATAGTGTGTTGGTATTATGAGCTAGCTAAGTCTTGGCCTTCGGACTTAGTGGAAAAGTTAGTGTGGCTTTTAGGCTAAAACGTTTAGCGATCCCTGTTGTATAGAATTTGAATGTACGAATATTCCGCTGACAAACTACTCACTCACTCTGCATGACAGTTTCCTATGCCTCTTGGAACCTCATTTTTAACTTTTTGATCACCT
The DNA here is from genome assembly GCF_964235325.1 of Thermobia domestica. Lineage (NCBI taxonomy): Eukaryota > Metazoa > Arthropoda > Insecta > Zygentoma > Lepismatidae > Thermobia > Thermobia domestica. Next base: position 132,731,592 of record NC_137462.1, on the reverse strand, counting down.
CCTTTCTGTTTTATATTAGCTTACAAACTACTGAGCTCAGATATTAGCTCAGATACTACTGAGTTTGCGGCGATTGATCTCTTAAAACTGTATAAATGCATTTTTTTTTTTTTGTACAAGTCACAATTTATTTTACGTCATAATGGCTTACTTCTATGAAGCGATTGAAGTTGAAGTGATCGTACGTAAGTGTTTTCATAGGAGGCTGAATATGCAATCCGGTTGAGTGTGGACCCTTACTATGTTCAAATTGTGTGTCAATGCAACAATTTGTTGCTCATTTTGTCACAGAATGGAAGTTTCAGTAAGTTGTAGAAGCAGAATCTCTATTTATTTCATACTGTGGACTGACTGTGTGGTCGTTAAATTAGTCCCTTTTAAAAGTATTTATTACAACCATTTAGATTGTTGTATCAGTGTCATGCTTTATGTTAGAAATAAAAAATGGTAAATACGAATCATTAAGAAATAAACGAAACCTTTTATGTTCATTTACCTTCTAATAAGTGACGGCTCTCGAGAGAAGTCATGTCTGTTAAAAACCAAATTTTAATTGCTAGGAACTAAAGGGAAACTTTTCCTAATATACACTAATTTCTGCATACAATACTCAAGTATTAGGTAGATTGCCTCACTTCGTTTATAGCTGTTAAATTTTAAATTTTACTAATGTACGAACAAACTTCTAATTTTAATACTTTTATTTTAATGGAATTCAAACCGACTCCGCTTTCATTCTTTTTTTTTTTTTTTTTTTTTTTAAACATGCACTTATCACTACCGGTACCATCAAACGGGGCAATGCTTATACACTTTTTAGGTAAAAAGGTGTGTAATTTGAAAATAATTACAGCTGGAATTACAAAGAAAATTATTTTATGTATATCCTTTCTAGATCTTCACATTAATACAAAAATTGGATTAATTTGTGTTAACATATTACAGAAATAGTAATAATTAGTACTGTATCAGCATTATCCCGAGGTCGGGACAATGCTGATACAGTTAGTTAAATTGCCATTATTTTGACGTAGATGCCTGTCAGAGCGACAATGCTGATACAGCAGAAAGATGCTCTTTCAGCTGAGCCTGTAGATATGTAACATGACACGCTTCTGGCAGATTTACTCCGTTTACATGCAGGTCACATAGAAAATGGAAATTGCGCAACATAGAACTTCTATTAGACGAATTGGGTAATAAAATAGTGTAACTGAACCAAAATACTTTCAGCATGAGACCTTAATGTACCAAGAAGCATGACAATTCTTCAAAAAATAAAACCAGACAAAAATTATACGTTGCAGAAAAACACTGAAAAACAGATAAAAATAAGTACAGGTATTCAGCTTCTGTGAATGCAGTATACAATTAATGAACTTTTGCTGCTAATCCGTTGTGTACAATACCTGTACCATAATTTAAAAATACAGGGTGCCCCACAAAATGCAGGAAATTTATTGTAGATTCTGTAATATGAGGTGGACACACATATTTTCATTTATATTTTACTGACACTGTCACTTGAATGTTCATAATCAATGCAAGTGCTCAAAATGATTCCCTTTGGCTTCCACACAGCGGCGTAGACGTTGTAACCAATTTCCGGTGGCATTCTGGATAGTTTGAAGTGTAACGTTAATCCAGGCGTCTGTCAGTACAGCTTTCAGGCCATCAATGTTTGTGATGTCTCTCCTGCGTTCTTAAACCTTCTGTAGCAGTATACCCCAAATGCAATAATCCATTACATTGAGATCTGGACTTTTAGACGACCAGTCGTTAGGTTCGATGAAGTCAGGAGTATTAATTCTTATCCATGTCACAGTATCGATTTGCTGTATGAGCCTTGGAACCGTCTTGTTGCCATGTCCATTCGTGATCACCCATAACTGTGTTAATGTCTTGGAACATTTGGGTGCACATACGTAATATACACAATTTAACAACACAAAACTATACAACTGCACATAACACACATTATTGCACATACAATCGCTCTTATTGTAGAAAATCCAAAGTTCCTGCTTTTTTGTGCGGCACGCTGTATATGCAGTTTTCACAGTAAGTGAAAGCATATTACTCTTGCTTGTAAAAAGTACGAATGCTTAACAGAAGTATAAATGAAACAAAATAAACTGATTTGCCACAAAAGCATTGGGCTACCTATCAAAAATAATATATTTACTGTATGAAAATCTATTTACTGCATGAACATATATATGAGGAGCGTTTTTCAAAACTCGATAGAGCACAAAACATCATTTTTACAGGAATTGCATTTTTGTTATTATTGTACATAACATTTCATCAAAGAAACGTATTATTGTAAGTAATACTAGTTATTATTCTAGGACAAGTACAGACAACGTGAATCTCCTAGAGAATACAAATATTTGACCTAGAATTGCATACTTACAAAATGCAGGTTTTTTCAAAACTCGATAGAGTACATGGACAGGAAACAAAGAAATGTGATTGAACCTGAATTTGCTGCTATTGTTATTGTTTTTATAGTGTTATACTGTTATATTACTATTGTGATTTTAGTTTTATATCGTTATGATATATTCGTTATTTAGTATTTATTAGTATTTTTTTTATTGAGTTAGTTTTTTGTATTACAGTGTAAAGGGCTACTTCTACATTGTTACACGAATGAGAAAATAATAAGCATAATGGAAAATTTCAAAAAGTAACACCAGAATGTAAGATTACAAAATGTTTACAATAGTTAGTAATGAAGCATATATTTCCGTTCTAGTTAGCAGTCTCTGAGGAAATCTTCATTTGATTCTTCCGGCATTTCGAAAAAGTGCAAGAGTTTCTTTACGTCCTTCTTCTCACTGGACACCATGTTAATCTTCTGTAGGCATGAGGATCTCAGCATTTCTTTGTAGTATGTTCTAATTCCAGATTTGAAAACAGAAACCTCCATAGGTAACCCAATGTAAGTATACTGCACACTTACGGTAACAGTACATACTTCTGTAGGATATGACACATTGCATCTCTATGTGAAATGGCAACTTTACTTTCAAAATCTTCTGAGAAGTCTCCTTCAGTGTTTTGATTTGCCAGTTCCCGTTAAGAACTTTGACAACTCCACGAGATTGCAGGATTCGGTAGTATTCAGCTATGTGCTGTATTGAGTTTTGAGAAATTGCTGTGCATGAGATATATCGAGTTCTGACAAACGCTCATGATTCATTATGCCATTCACACGACACATATCGAGATTTGAGAATTCTGATTTCACAGCTCGATTGGCAGCATAAAAAGCATACCTATCCCATACACCTCCGTTTCTCAAAATTTGTGCTCTATCGAGTTTTGAAAAAAACGCTTCTGATATTTATTTTACATTCAGACCCTCAAATGAAACTGAAAAGGACATAGTAATATCCTTCTGTCTAGCATTGGCTGAGGCAACAACAGGACCACATCATCAACGGAAACAGTATTCACCTCCATTTGTTCTGGTCAGTAAAAAATAGTACCATTCGTATTTTTGCTGACAAATCTGACATCGTAAAGAAAATCAACTACTTGGCCAACAAAATGTTTCACTGATTACTTTCCTAAGTATTTAACCAGTAACCACTGTCCAACTTTAATTGTAGTACGATTTTCACGTTCATCATAAAATAATATCAATAAATACCATTCCTGTCACCACGGCATGGCGCGTCCTCAGGTTGTGAATCAAGGAGAATGTAGAGGTTAGTTGCGAATATGCTGAATAAGCAGTCGCGGACAGACGACCAGGAGTGGTCCTCTAGCTCCCCCTCCCCCCCCAAAAAAAGCATTTGTTCAGAAATATTCACAAAAGCCTCGGACAAGGACTGATAACTTGGCACGACCTCAGCAAAAGAAAATGGACATGAGATTTGGAATGTTTAAATGAATCCCAAAGTAAAGTCTGGGTAGGAATATTTTTGTTCACGAGCTTTCACGTCGAAAATGGCCTGAAACAAGGAGATGCGTTGTCGCCATTATCATTTAACATCGTTCTGGAATACGCTATAAGGAAAATCAAAGATAGCAACCAGGGCCTAGAGTTGAACGGTATTCACCAGGTAATGGTATATGCTGATGATGTAAATTTAATAGGGGATGATAGGAGAACAATAGAAAGAAATGCAGAGATCTTATTAAACGCTTGCAGGGACATGGGTTTAGAAGTAAATGCAAAGAAAACTAAATACATGGAAGTGCGTTGGTACCGGAATACAGCAAGTTATGGATGCGTTAAAATATTAAATAATACTTTTGATAAAGTGGATATTTTCAAATATCTAGGATCTATATTAACAGACGAAAATCATATTTACGGAGAAATTAAATGTCGACTAAAAGCAGGGAATTCGTGTTACTATTCGGTTCAAAATCTCTTGTCGTCGCGAATTCTGTCGAGGAATTTGAAGCTTAAAATATATAAAACGATAATCATGCCTGTTGTTCTGTATGGTTGCGAAACATGGTCGCTTACACTGAGGGCAGAACATAGACTGTTCGGACCCAAGAGGAACAGGAATGGGGAATGGCGGAAACTTCATAACGATTAACTACATAATTTATACGGTTTATCCAACATTATTAGGTCTCAAGTCTAGGAGGCTTAGGTGGGCGGGTCATGTAGCTAGAATGGAAGAAAGTAGAAACGCGTTCAAAGTCTTGACTGGAAGAACAATCGGAAAACGACCATTAGGAGGACCCAGACGCAGATGGGAGGACAATATTAAGATGGATCTAACATAGATTGGAATACAAAGTAGAAACTGGATGTAGTTAGCTAAGGATAGAAGTCAGTGGAGAGCTTTTGTGAACACGGCATTGAACCTCCGGGTTCCATAGGCTATAGAGTTAGTTAGTTAGTTAAATACCATTTTCTATATGCATTGTTTTGAGTCATTATAAGGCACAAAATGGGGCAAATAAATTAACTAACTATGAATATATTGTTATTGTTCAGCATTGCCCCGCTGTTCAGCATTGCCCCATTTCGATAACATTTTTTCTCTCTTTGAATAAGGTCATTTTTATGTAATACAACTTTGGTGACCACTACAGTAATAGTTGCAAATAGCGACACCGATACATTTCCGACAATAATCTGCTTGGAAAATATTTCTAAATTTCATTTGTCAAAAAGTACAGGCCTCTTAAATTGACACACGAAAAATGGCGAAAATAGGCCCTGTACAAAACTTTTTCTTTTGCCAAAGTAGAGCTAAAAATACAAAATGTAAGAACTATAATACCTTGTTAAATATTTGCCGAACTGATGTACGTATATTTTTCATTTACAAATTTATTGCATATTTTACACGCAGGGTAAAAATGAAAACATTTTCCCATTTTGTTCAGGTTTACCCCTTGGGTTCAGCATTACCCCGATTGACGGTACTTAATGTACTGTAAATTCTGTATTAAGAACTTTCTTTTAATTATGATAGGTGTAATTTAACTTCTAGTAGATAGTGCTGAGAAACATTGAGCTTTGAATTATGAATAATGTTAGAGCTTTCAAAAATTGAATTGTGTGGCTTTATTTTTCAGAAGTCTGTTATATAAACTATTACTAACTAAAACTTTGCAAACATGTTAGTTATTAATTTTCTCCTTATCTCAGTTTTAATACGTAATAACTCATATTAAGAAATTGACAAAAAGTTCTTTAAAAAATTTCCAGTCATTCACAACAATAGGTAGGATAATAAAGGGTTGATATCTGAATTTTTTACATTGGAAACGGTGCAGTTTGGTACCTTAAAGGACCAGGTACCGTTTCTGATATGCTATAAACAAACTGTGTCAAAGCTTTTGATTATCAAGTGAGGAAGTTTGTGTTCTCCATTAAAATTTAGGGTAATGGCGTATGTATTTTACAATGGGAAGGATTGCATGTGGCGATTTGGTCTAAATGCAAGGTCTTACAAGTAGCATACAGTAAAGTCGAACATCAAATCTAGGTCTGTTTCAGATAATATAGAGAGTTAGAATACGTCGGTTCGGAAAGGTACATCCCTAATTTTTATAGTGTGTCAGTGGAAATATTTACGAAAAGATTGTTGGGTGAGATAGTATCAATTTGAGAAAGAGAGCAAGGAAAAAAGGTTAAGCCAGAACAAAAAAATTAGGGATATTTCGTGGATTGACCAACACAGATTCACCGATTGGTAGCTCTAGACAAATCTACATTTATGTATTCCTTTTGCATGTTTATGGCAGGCACATACTAATTACTGAAAGCGTCAGTGGTATCGGGACAGACCTATGACGAAATGAATCGACCTCATGTGTACGTTCGCACACTTCAGACAGGCATTTTGGTATGGAAACAATGCGTATGCTTTGCGATCATCCCTGGTCTTCAATAAGAGCATGACACTTTGTTATATTACCACGAAAAAAGTGCACGCACACAGCGAATTTTTCACATCCTTCAATGCAGTGAGGCTTCGTTTCTTGAGAACTAATTAAGGCGTTGTATACATGCTCTATTTTGTTTGAAAGATCTCAGTGTAAAAAAAAATGAATAGAATCATGCTTTTGCAACGAATGAGAAATCGGGAAGAAGACATCTATAAAGCAATTGATATCATGAGAAAGTTATAAAGTGATGTCATTTGACTAGACATACCAAAGAAAAATCAACTTGTTCAAACTTTCATTCCGTGACACAGGATACAGTATTTTATAAAATCTCTGGATATTTTACATTATTCGTTTCAGCGTTAAGTTCACTTTTGTTAGTGTTCAGTTTTAATGTCTCACCGAAACTTCATGAATATGAATATCACGTTGTACGGGATAATTTGACTCCTACCTTTGTTTCGCGAAAATGTTATACTATTATACCAATCATAAGATTCTAGCACGTAGTTGGAACGTCATACTCTGGAAACTCTCTGCTCAATTGTCGGCTTACAATTATTACAGCTGATAGCCAGGGTCAGTTGGTGCCAGGTTCTGGAATGATGACAAGTGCAACCTATATTCAATTACTAGAGAACACTGTCCAGCCATCCGCAAAGACATTTTCCGGGACAAGATGATTCATTTTCATGCACGATAATTGGGCTGTTCGTGCATCAAGACAGAATACGGAATGGCTCGATGATCACTCTGAACTGGTCTGCCTAGATTGACCTCCCAAATCTCCTAACCTTAACCCCATTGAACATTTTTGGGCTTCCATGGTTCAAGAGTATAAAATATGTCGACTGGACCGGGACAAGAAACTTTCTCAGGCTCAGGAATTTTGGGATCATTTCCAACTGTTTCTGACAATGTGTTCCAATCTGGTAGCCAACATGAGGAAATGATTGTCTGATGTTATTGTGGTAAATGGAGATTATACCAAGTTTTAATGTCTTCATGAGTAACACGATGTGATTTCTATACTTTTTTTCCTTTTTTGGGGTAGTCGTAGGGAGCATGATGGCTAAACGCTAGAGCGCGGATCCCTGGATCCAAGGATCCCGTTATGTGAATTTGTGGTGGACAACATCGTACTTCCGGAAACGAGTAATGGTGTTGAAATTCTTTATCTTAGCCAGAGTTGTAAATGGATGATAAAGACTATTGGGGCACATCCCACCTTTTTTCTTTTTTCTTGCCTCCATCCACCATCCAACATAGTGATGAATACGGGAATCTGTAATTCTGTTTAGTCAATCCCCCGGACTGAGCACAAATTGGATTATTGCCTTATTTTTTATTCTCTTCTTTTCCCTGCAACCTTAGCTGAGTATTCTATTGATTAGGATCATTTTTTTGCAGTTGTTTCTTTTGTCTTTTGAGTTTGTTGATTATTACGCGTATTTTGCCCTCCGTTTCTCTCTGCAGACCGTTTTGCATTATTATTCTTATTTTTATATTAATTTCTCTTTAAATGTCACCACGCGGTAGCACATCATAAATCCAAACGACAAATGACTACAGACAAATTTTGGGATGCATTCAATACATTTGTTAGGCCAATGTTATTTTATGGAGTCCTTCCATAACTTCTTTCCTTCCACCAGTGCCATATACTAAGTTACAAATATCCCGTCTCAAATATGGGAAATACCGGCATTAGGGATCTCAAGCAGATTATATGTAACGCTTTCCTCACTAATTGAATAATCAAATGAAACAGAAAAAATGAAAATTCATGAGCTTGTTTGCGAAATGGGAAAAGATGAAGAGAGTACCGTACATGCACAACCCAAGAGCGGACTTAAATCGGTTAATGAGTCAATTTACGTGATTATTTCCCTTCGGTAGGAAAGTTGTCTTTATGTTTCATATCGAGAGTAAAATTTTCTTCGCCTTATACCTCGCTTTCATTTTTTCTTCTATAGCGGTATAAAGAAAACAATTTTTTCGCAATATGTGTTTTCTCCCAATGCGATTGGCCACTCTGTTCAATGCAATTGGCCTTAAATTGTCCTCTTATCTCCTATCCGTTTTAAAACATCTTCGTATGTAACTCTCCGTCCATTTTTATTCAACACTACATTTCGAAGGTTTCTAAATATTTTTCTCTAACACCCGTAATGGACAGGTCTCCGAACCATACAGTCAAGTGCTCCATATATATAGATTTGACCAACTTCTTTCTTAGTCCAATATTAAGTTGCTAATTAAGAGTGTTTCTCTCTTGTTGAATACTTCTTTGGCTATGGCAATTCTTGACCTGATCTCTTTGGTGCAGTAAGCTTCTCTCGTCAGATGCTTGAAATTATCGACCTCTTTAAGTTCTCTTTGTTCTACTCTCACCGATAAGGGCGCATTTCCATGAGATATTGATGTCGATTTCTGTTCCATATAGTTTCTCTGTGTCAACTATTTTGTCAGTCATCTCCTGTAGTCTTTTCTCAGTTCCAGCTATAATAATCATATCATCTGCATACCTGACCTTGTTAATGATCTGCCCTCGAATTGAGAAATCTCTAATTCCCATACTATAAATGTTGAATAATTATATCGACATATTACTAGAACGAATAATAAAATCTATCTACTCTTAATCGATGTTCTATAGCCCTGATCCTTGGATATATATTTTGAGCCACACATATAAACAAAATTAATATGGTACTAAAATGTCGTTTATTATACCTTTTATGTTCATCGTGATCTCTCTGACGTTATTTATATTATACAGTAGCTAACAGTAACTTCGTTTCTATATCAACACTCAACATATCGTCATGATTACCAAAAACAAAAGAAATACGTACATGAAAACATTGATTTTTAAAATATAATTATTTTTGTCTTCTTCTTCTACCATAGAAATAGCTGACTAGTACATATTTACAGAAATATCACATATTGCCCAGAAAGAGTTTAAAAGAATACAACATATTGTTGTATTATATCCTTGTTTGACTTCTCTTCCAATTTCCACACTATTGGCTTCTCCTTTATCAAACACAACTTCAATCGTTGTCCTATGAACAGGTGCAAATGAGTCGTCGGCCTCACCAGATGAAGCACGAACACAACTCTTCCTTTACGTAGAGAACACTTTCTGACATAATTCTCATCAACCCAATAGCATTTCTGATACCTTTTCCTTTCCGGAATCCAAATTAACCTTCCTCCAACATCTCTTCTATCAGGTAGATTTTTCTAATAAGTGAAGTCAGTATTTTAATGCATTTTCTCCTAATTCCATTCTCAAATCAACTGTTATGTAGTCGTCTGTAGTGATCTTCATCAATCGCCTTTCTTTGAAGGCTTGTACTATACTTTACTTTTTAATGTATTAGGTTCTTCCTCTTCATCATTCACCTCTTCCTCTGCTTCGATCGCAATATGTTTAGGGTGGTTCTTCTAATCATACAGATCTTTAATTTTTTCCTCCCAAATTCTAAGGAGTCTTTCATGGTTAAAGACTACATGACCTTGTAGATCTTCTATTCCAAACGTGCGTACATTTTTGTTAACTTTCCCTCCTAGTTATTGACCTTTCTGATACATGTAGCGGTCAGCTATATGTTGGTACCTGATTTCCTGCAGCTTGGATTTGTGATGTAATTTGTCTGACAGAGGAAGACATAAAATAAAAATGAAAAATTAAAAATAAAAAGAATAGGAAATATACATTGTTAAATGGCTTATAAGGTAAAAATCAGAAAAAAAATATGTATATAATTTGGATTAGCAATGCTCGGTACAGTTACTTTTAAAAGCTGTAAAAGAAGGAAGGTAGAAATTGAAAGAAAGGCAATGAAGCAGAATATAGTTGTTGGTAACATTGATTTCGAGTCTTGATCCTTCAATTCCAAAGGAAGCATCATATCCTAATTGAAGGAAGGGAGGAACTAGTGGAGAGACTACATAAAATCACACTGGCCGAACGCTTCTATTGCAGAAAGAATACAGGCTGAAGTACAACAAAGCATACTTTAGGTAATAGCGCGAAAACGAGAAGAGATAGCCAAACGTTGTAAAGGAGCGAGTTGTCATGGCAATATAAGCATTTCAATAACACATAGCGCTTCCACGGGGATAACACACAACATCCCCAAATGGACCAATCAGGGAAGAAAAGCAGTCACAGAGCTTTATCTATTACGCGGAATCCAAATAACGTAGGTAAGAATAAACAATGATAAAGAATAAGTGATACGTGTTTTTTCGTTTTTGCAAGATGAGACAGAAAAACGTAAATAGATGCGTCGTTATCTCAATGTCGAAAGATTGGAGAACAGAGAATATGAAGATGTGAACGCCTGTATGAGAGGCAACCTGTCAATCATTGTTGTTGAACTGGTTGCAGACACGCCAGAAGAGAGACATTGGCTCAAGGACATTGTAGTGAAAAGAAGCAGAACCTGAAATGCGGCGAAAACTGGGTATTACCTGGGAGTGTATGTCTACGTCAAACATGGAAGCCGTAGAGTGTGGAAGTGGAGGCACAGTCGTGTTTTGAAACTAATAGACGACCGGTTGGTGGCGAACGTTTGTGCATCCTATACGTGGATATACGTGTGTTTGTGTGTATATGCCATATAATGATACCGGTAGAAGTCCTGAACACATGAACCCGTGTGTTGTGAAGTAGACAGCATGAGGTGTGTGTAAGTCGTATGCTATTGTTTGCAGTGTTGTGAAAATGACGTATGTAAATCCACACAATGTGCTGGATATGTTAATGGACGCATACAAAGAAACAAAACGTGTGAACACTGTAAAAACCAGATATGAAATGGAAATAAAGGATATACTTGTTGATGTCCTGCAAAGTTTCAGGAAAGGTTGTAATACCGAAGTGGACGTTACAGATGATTTGGTATTTAGTGATAATGACGTACATGACGTCGCTTCTTCACTCGGTAGTGAAGATGACACAGAAAGGAACGAAGACGAAGGATTATCAGAATACAATGTCGGTATTGCGGAGAAAGTGAGCACCAGCGAAGCTGTAGACACAGAATATAAAGTGAAGGCAGTGCAGTTTTGGAAAAGTGGAAAGAAGAGGCGTCTGTCGTTTGAAACTGTGAAACATAGGTTGAAGTTCGTCAAAAGTAGGAATGACCTCTATAAATGGGAAACACAGTTGCATGACGGTGGAACAAATTATGAAAAAGGGACGCATATTCATGCAATCGTATATGAGAAATTCCATACTGCTAAATGCAAAAATATTATAATTCATGACACAGACTTACGACGTTGGGCTATAGAAGATAGTCAAACTGTGGGATTCGACGAGTTTAAAGCGTCAAAGAAATGACTATGGCAGTTTAAAAGGCGTCATCACATCGTGTCACGGAAAATTACAAAATATGTCACGTACAATAGCTCAGAACAATCCAAAGATATGCATGATAATGCTAATAGGTTCGTGCAAATTGTTTGCTCATGTATAAATTCTCATGGCGCGGAGAATGTATGTAATACAGATCAGAGTGGATTCAATTTGGAATTTCATTCGGGTAGATGTCTGGCAATGCGTGGAGAAACAGGTCTACGCAAATGTGCAGTCTCTGTCTGCGACGACACACAGTTACATGATACAGCCAATCGTATCTGCCAATGGAAAGCTACTGTCGCCTATGCTTATCGTCTTAAAAGAACCTCAGGGAAAGTTCGGGCCACGGGTACAACAGACAATGCTTCGACCACAAAACTTGCTGATTTGTGCATCGACATCAGGCGAAGTAACCAAAGAAATGATCAAATTATGGTTTCAGTCTGCGTACCTTCCACAAGTTGGTGACCGGACCGTGCTATAAGTAGATTCCTGGACTGGGTATGATAAAGATGATTTGGCAGCTATCACAGATCCAACCAAAAAGTGTACAATTATAATCATACCTAAGCATACAACAGGCATAATCCAACCTCTGGATGTTTATGGTTTTAGAATACGGAAGAGTTATGTGCGTAAAATATCCGATGTAGTTACTCTTCAACAACTAAATATCAATCTCCATACAAGAGACAATATCATCAAACTTCAATCATTACTACATAATCAGTTATCTTCTCCAAGATATACACCTCTGTTCGCCTATGCACGGTTCCACTGCGGCTATGTTTCGGAAAGACCGATACATTTCACCAACCCAGTAGTTTTTGGTTTTCAGCAATTGCATTCATTGTTGTGCGACACCTGTAGACAACCATCCGTTGTCAGGTGTTCTTGGTGTCTAAAATACTTGTGTTTGGAGAATTTTTTGTGAAGTTCCACTTCTGCAATACATACAATGAATAGATTGGACAACAAATAAGATGTCATTTATAACAGACAAAGTGAATTCCGTTTCCCTTGTATATAGAGAGCATTTTGTTTCGTATTGTCCTTGTTATTGTTTCAACATAGCTATTTATTTTTTAATATCCGCACTGACATGCAACATTTTGCTGTGCAAGATGTACATAATGATACTACGTAACAGACGTGTTGCACGCAACATATTGCCAACACACCTATTGAATTATAAATTGCATCACTGGTTATGTTCTTCGGTTAGTTCTTCTTTAGTTATGCCCAGTTCTTTGTCAATGACACTAGAACTGCTTTCTAGAAGTTTGTGTTCGGAATGCTACGTTTAGTTTTATCTATTAATACAACAGAGGAATGATTTCCAATATTGACATGTGGCAAATTCAAACGCATTTAAATGGCCAAGAACGGTATTTATGTACTATTTTCGCAAATGTATATCAAACTGTTTTGATAGTTAGTTGTAGGACTTTTCATTTTCCTTTGACGTGCCATACTTTATACTGTTTACATTTGTATATTTCGAAACAAATACATGTAGCCCGAATCATTTAATATCGTTTTTATACTGCTTATGTCAAGGAAGTTCTATTAGGCTCATGTCCGATTACAATAAGAATCATTTGTATGACGAATATTTAATACAATTGCTTATATTCGTTCCATACAATATTCGACATTACTCTACATTCTATTAAATAGCAACCGGCTATGGTTCAACATACAGTATCTTACCGAAAATAGTGCTTATGTAACATATCCATGTGTTTTGGTTTAAATGCATGCTCATATGCATGTGACTATGAATTGTCTATTTTTGTCAACCTGTTCAATTGTGTTAAACATGTTGTTTAATATCCCGCAAAGGGCCTATTTATCCCTACAAAGGGGCTTGTTGCAAAACAATATCAATGTTTGTATTACTATCCTATACGGCCGATTCTTATAGGAAGGGCGTGATTTCGTTTACTGCTGGGTGGCTTTTAAATTACTGATCATGAGCATTGAAGTCTTCGCAATCACTAACTACTAATAGATATAACATATAAACCACTGAACAACAAGACCAGGTTTGGTATTTATCTCTCGAGCAGGATTCTACCTGTCACCTGCAACCAGTTCTACAAAACTGATTGGCAGGTTGCCTCTCATACAGCCATTCACATCTTTATTTTCCCAGTTCTCCAATCTTTCGACATTGAGATAACGATGCATCTATTTACGTTTTTTCTCTCATCTTGCAAAAATGAAAAAACACGTATCACTTATTCTTTATCATACTTTATTTGGATTCCGCGTAATAGATACAGCTCTGTGAACGCTTTTCATCTCTGATTGGTCCATTTGGGGATGTTGTGTGTTATTTCCGTGGAAGCGCTATATGTTATTGAAATGCTTATATTGCCATGACAACTTGCTCCTTTACAACGTTTGCCTATCTCTTCTCGTTTTCGCGCTATTACCTAAAGTATGCTTTGTTGTCCCAATTTGACAGCCCTATTATACCCCCTAAATATGATATAGGCCGCTATAAAAAAAAATTCATGTCGCTTAATTCTTGCTGTTCTACAAACCTGTGAAGTTTGATTAAAATCGGCGTGTATCAATTGGGAAACCTTACTTGTTAGCCATATACGTAGCTATTAGGGCTTTCATTGAAATATTTGTTGATGTTATAACATCAACATCACATGAGTGGTATTTTACCAAATTGTTCAAAACCAAACGGACCCTAAGATTAAAAATTACCCCTTCTGTATATTCTCATGGAAGTGATCAATGCAACATTATAAGAATAATAACGAAATATTTATGAAATATGATAAAAATCACCTGAGTCGTTCTTAAGAAAGTTGTTTGCAGAAAACATTCCCAAGAGTAATCAATCAACTGTGATTTTTTTTTCGCAACGAATAATTCACAAAATACTACAATGTTATTAATGAAATATTTACTTACGAAATATGATTAAAAAAACTTCAGTAATCATCCGAATCGCCCGAGAAAATCGTCCGAATAAACTTCACTTCCAAAAAGAAACTATTCCTCATATATTTTAAAGGACATGTGAATTATGCAATATTGTCAGGATATTACTGAAATATTTATTTATGAAAAATGACCAAAATCATCTGAGTAATTTCTGAGAAAATTGTCCGAAAAATCACGCTCAGGAGTAAACTAACTCTCGTAGATATTTTGAGGTCAACTGAGTTACGCCATAGTGTCAGATAAGTAATTAAATGAACATTTGTAAAATATAAACAAAATTGACAAAGTCGTTTTCGAGAAAATCATCCCGTCCGAAAAAACACACTCCCAAGAATAAATCACGTCTCTTACGCTTTTTAAAATCACAAATGAGTTATTAAATCTTGTCATATTATTAATTTTTTTAAAAAAAAATTATAAAGAATATGAGCAAACTCGTCTGAGTTGTTTTTGAGAAAATGGTCCGTAGAAACCACCAAGAATAAACAACTCCTCTTACATTTTTCCCGCAGAAATGAGTTATACTATATTGTCAGGTTAATAATGAAATATTTATTTTTGAAATATCAGGAAAATCCCATGAGTCGTTTGTAGGATAAATCACGACCTATTTTATTCAATCAAATTGTGAGTGAGCCGAGAAACAGTAAAGTCTACTTAAAAGTAATGAATGTAGAGCGGTACCAGCCTATCGAAAATGGTATGGATTCCTAGAATATGTGGTTTCTCTTAACATCGACTGGAGTCCCAGACACAAATAACCAAAGACGATATCCTCGCCTGAAGCTATATACGACCTTTAACAAGTATTGGAAGCATATTTTCTTTTTATTTTATGCTGTGCACTAGCTCTATCTCTTTAAATTAGTTCCATTCAAAAGTACTTAAACTTTTTTTTAGGTTGTCGTACTTTAATATTAGAAATAATAATAATAAATAAGAAATAAAGGGAACTTGCATTTTGATTTATCTTTTAATCAGCAGCGGCTCTTCACAGAAGTCGCATCGATTGAAACTTTGAATGCTACAACTACAAACTAAGGGGAAACTTCGCCTATTGTACACTGGTTCCTGTATGCATTACAAAAATAAGTAGATTTCGTCCCCTTAGTTTGTGGTGGTAAAATTTTAAGTTTTACTGACGAGACCTCCCTGAATAACCACCTCTACTTTTACTATGTAATACTTTTCTTATAAATATGGTAATTCTAACATATGTTCTAGTAAATGATGAATACTTTTCTAGTAATACAGAAGTAGGTCTACTTTCCAAAAAGGGAATATATGCTAATGATAAAAACAAAATTTTTATATCCTATTTTCTAAGATAGATAATCTTTTTCTTAAGTAATATTGTTGGTAGTAATAAGATATAAACTATAATTAATTTTGTTATTGAATCTACATATTAATAAGCACAACCAAGCATTATTAAGAGTTTTGTGTGTCTACTGTGAAATTTTCTTTTTATTGCTTATAATCTTTCTTATGCTACCATGACCTTGCATATGATCTCTTACGTGTGGTTCAAATATTATGCTGAATGGAGAATATAAAATACGTAGTGGATACTGGTACTTTCATTGCGCAAGTCCTTCTCACCACCTCTGTGAAATAAGTTGCTTCCAAATTACCCATTTACTTAATTATTTCCTTTTTCATTTTTCCAATATTAATTAACAATCCTTTGCAGCATCAATTATGTGTAAGACTGTACTTTGCTAAGCTCATTAAATATTTTTTGGTTTCGAGTGAATAATTTAAAACTACGAAGAATATCAAAAATGTGGAAACTGAAGCGGGTAGTATCTAGAAAATATGGAAGGTGAGCCAGCTAGTATCTAGAAAATATAGAAAGTGAGCCAGCAAGTATCTAGAAAATATTAAAATTGAGTAAGTAGTGTATAAAAAATATTGAAAGTGAATCAGATAATATTTAAAAAATATTGAAATTTAGCCAGGTAGTATCTAGAAAATTTGGAAATTGAACCGAGTAGTAAATGTTATGCTGGCTAGCGGGCACGTAGCCAGAATTTCGTGAAGGAGAGCTCCGTCACATGAAGTACTCTGGCCATCACACTAGGGGTTCGATCATTCTAAACTATTTTACTGGCAACATATATTGGTAGGTTTAGCCAGGATTTCGTATTTGGGGGGGGGGGTCGAGGAAATACTGTAGTTATCACACCAAGAGTACGATCAATATAAATATTTTACTGGCAATGTATATTGGTTTGTTAGGGCAATAAAATGAGGATATGTTAGTAAGTATTTAATAACTATGATAAAAAAGTATAAAAGGTATGATAAAAAATGTTCAAATGTTCACACTGTTACAGAATGGCACTATATTTTCGAAAGCTTGAAATTTCCCTCACTGGTGGCAGAAATTCTGAGAATTCCGTAAATTCTCAAGAAATTTCATATACCCTGACTTTTCCTTAATATCCCGCTCACTCGCCACCATATATTGCAAGTAATACAAATCTCGTAAGAAAGAGTAACGTAAAGCTTGCTGTAGCTTTCTATTTTTTAATCATCATGACTGAGTGGGTGCCTCAGGGTCAAACGGTGAATCAGACCTACTAGAAAGAAGTCGTAATCAAGCTCAGGGAAAGAATAAGGAAGAAGAGACCGGATTTGTAGAAGAATGATGCATGGATCCTCCACCAAGACAATGTGCCTGCCCGTAATGCCCTTTCTGTGAAGCAGTTTTTAACAGCCAAGCGTATTTCTGTGCTCGACCATCCTCCGTATTAACCAGGCCTGACTCCCTGTGACTTTTTTCTATTCCCAAAAGTGAAAAATGAATTGAAGGGAACACATTTTCAGTCTGTGGAAGATGTGAAACGAAAAACGGCAGAGTTGTTGAACAGTGTGACATCTGATGACCTAGAGCATTGCTTTGAACAATGGAAGGCACATATGCAGTAGCATATAGATAGGGCAGGGGAGAATATTGAACAGGATAACAGTCAATTGTAACTTTCTTTGCAATACATCACATGTATGACACTATTCTCGTTATTTAATTGCTATACCTCGTATGCTCTGTACAAGAGCGTGATACACCATACAAAATATTTCCTAATTAAAATATTTTCTAATTTACTCCTTCAATTGAAAAAAAAAAAATTGTATGACAATTTTCTTAAAACTTCAGTAAGGCATATAATATTTTAATTCAGTTTTAAATAGTGTTTATCAATGTTTATTCCTAAATAGTTTATATTTTCTTCATTTAGTTAGATCTTTACATTGATAATGTTAGTAATGTCACAGTTATACAATTTAAATGATTTATTCGTTAGTTATCCAACAGAGGGAGATGAGAATGCCAAATACGTAACAAGTTAGCATTAAAAGATTAAAACTACGGCTAACACCAATTTTCCGAGTTCTAATTCGGCTTTTAAGAAGGTTTTACCGCGTATCATGTCTCGGTAGCAACAATAAGGGAACTATCATCAGGAAAAATTGAAATATACCCATCTGTTTCCAAGATACATAAATCATTTATATATATTAAAAATGCGATTGGTCCTGCAATTGTAACGTCATATTTTATACTTTCAATTCGACTTCGAAAATTTCCCATTTGTACAGTTCTGTTATTTAAACAGTAAAGAAACCCAAAGTTAGCATAACAGAATTCTACGTGATATTGTACCAAATGCATTAGCTAGGTCTAAAATTACTGTAATTACTTTTTGATTATTATCCATATTTCAACTAATAAATTTTGTTAATTTTTATATAAAATCTAATAGTTCTCTACCACTTCGAAAACCATATTGATTCGTTGAAAAGTCATTCTTTTGTTCCATAAAAGCAATTATTCAATTCTTGATACATTTTTCTAGTAGTTTGTGATAACTATTAAGTAATGAAAGGTCTATGATGCTATTTACATAAGCGTTTGACCCACTTGTAAATACATACGTTAGTTTTATGAGTGAAATTTTGAACCCATCCTGAAATGTTTTCACTTCTATCCTTAGATTATGTAAGTATTACACTTGTTTCTTGCGCGGTTGAATTAATCAATATTTTCAAGCCTTTTCATAAATAGAACAGAAATTTGGTAGAGTTAAATGTCGCTATGTTTACTAGTCACTCATACTTTTACACTATACAAGAGGCCTTGAAAGCAATTAGTACTTCATGTAATAGCACTTAGCAAATACTCTCTGGCTCATTTGTTAAATTTTTGCTACTTTTTCATTTTCTTCAAGTAATTCACTAACATTTAAAAAAGCTGGGGGTGAAGATAATGAGTAACCTTGGCGAGATATTTTGAACAATAATATATCCACCGTGAACCAAATTTAGACCTCTAGCTTAAACGAGAAACAAAATAACTAGGATATCCTAAAAGTCAGTATGTGACAGTTTAGAGATAATTGAGGACTTAAAGAACATTCTATGTAGCAGAAAGCTAGCATCTATATAGTTTATTTCAACACCCATCTTGTAGTAGCACTATTTGGTTGAAAATTTAAATTTAGTAGGCTGCTAGATAGAAAACTAAGAGCAGCTCATTTGAAATATAGTCCAGTAAAATGTAAGAAAGTACTACCATGTTGTAGCGTCGGGAAAAATCCATTGTCAAAAATTGCACAATTTTTTGCTGCGATTCACGAAAATTAATTAATTAACGGCAATTAGCTTTGCTAATTACGACGTAGAACATTGTTTTCTCAAAATTCTAACACAGAAAAAATAGAAAGAACATATGGAAGTCAGATACCTACATCTTGGCTCACTCAGTTCCTTCGGGCTGCTTTATTTTTTCCTCTTAGTTGAAAGATTTGTTTTATTGTGTCTGCTCCCACTCTCCCTCCGAAAGTTGACTTCGTCAGGTGAGAATAGTTAACCTATCGTCCCTTCCATCTGGAGAAGATAAAATTTTCTTTTTCAATAATAGTGACGGTGTCACTATCGACGGTGTCACTCATGATTCTGAAGTTACTGCTTTAGTAATAAGCTATACAATGTGAATAAGGGAGTGAAATATACCGGCTTGTATAAGGAATCATTGACGATGACTGTTCCTCAAGACATTGATCAATCGTTTAATTTCTCTGTATCATGTGACAATGATGATGAAACGGGTGATGAGAGTTGTTCCGCGGACAGCTATGAGAATAAAAGAAATTTAACCGGTGAAGTGTTTTTCGTATTCTGGCAAACTTTACAGATGTTATTTCATTTTTGCCTCATATGTTACGTTCCTGTACATACCTTGAAGCACAAAATTATAGGGTCAGCGTTAAAAATTGCAACAAAACGTGAAAATGAACATACTTATGTTTGGGAATCGGAGGAACGATTAAAGAAAAGGTACTTAGGTGTTGCAGCAATCTCGTCCGCTATCTATTTACTTATTGGTTTCGATTTTTTTTTTTGAAACGCTGAACTCATGCTTTATAGGATACGTTTTATAATATTGTACAGCCCACCATCAGATATCATTTTCTACATGCAGATGATATTTGTAAGTCTTTGCAATCAGTTCTGGAAAAGGAAACCGCACTTAGAACGTGCCACCGCACCTCTCAAAACGAAATGCTTGGCACTGTGTAGTATGTAAGCCTGCTCTCGCTCTTTGCCCACCTATGACGTCATCACAAAATCTTTCTTCCTCTGTTACTCGCTAACGACTGAACGTATCGCGATCAAACAAACACCATTCCTTTCAAAATTTTCAACTCTACAAATGGAAATAAATTGTAAGAAATGCATTTCTAAGTCGAACTGCTCTTTAAAGTTCAACTACCCACTAATTATGTTTCTATATGGGAGTGGCAAAACATGATGTGTACTGTACATTTAAGCAGGCAACCAAATCTCAAACTTATCAATTAATTTTATAATACTTTAAGTTCAGTGGTGAAAACGATCTATATATATATATATATATATATATATATATATATATATATATATATATATACTGCTAAGCAGGCATGTAGAAGCAGGTCATTCTATTAAATTGTAGATCATCCGTTACAACAAATGTTATGAAAACTTGTGACTATGACAGTCTTACAAGGAATTCTTTTCCAAGAATTACAGAATTTTCGTGACCTTTCCACCCCTCTCGAGCCTCTATAGTTTGCTTCTGACAAAAAGAATGTGTTTTCCGCATGTAAGTAACTATTCCAAGAAACAAAGTATGTGATTCCAACGACTGCAAAAATGTTAATAACCTGTTTTAAGTCAGACATAAATGACATGTTTTTGTTTGGTTACATAAAATATGTTTTCTTTTCTAGCTATATGACCAATCGAAAAAAAATATTAGAGAGGGGAAAAATGAAAATGTTCTTCAGGGAGGGAGTTAAATTTTTGTCACACGGAGTATCCCTTTCACCATCCCCATTAATTCGTACACTGGACCAACTGATGTTTTGTGCCCTAATTACGTGACTCTGTTCCAACCAGGTTGCTACTCTATTTGGAAAATGAAATGAAATCTTTGAGTTTCACGTCCCACGATTATGCCGGTTAGGCTAAAGGAGACGGTGATGATGAGAAATGTGGAATGAAGAAAGTGGGAGGAAACGAGAGAACCCCGAGGAAACCCACGCACACGGTGATTGTCCACCACAAAGTTCACTTGGCGGTGTCTGGGAACGACCCCGGTACCCCAAGCACCAGAAGTGAACGCTCTACCACTGAGCCACAGTGGCACTACTCTATTTGAAGTTCGCAGGAAACTGCTATTTCAACCATTTCCCAAATAAATAACTTTCAAGCAAACATCCTTCAGGAATTCATTCTGGTGATGGGCATTTTCACTTAGCCTCACTCACCCTCACCCTCAATCAATTCCCTCACCATTACCGTCATTCATCCTCACCCTCAGTCGACTTCCTCACCCTCACACTCAGCCACCCTCACCCTCAAATGGCACCCACACAGTCACCCTCAGCCACCCTCATCCTCAGTCGACTCCCTTCCCCTCACCCTCAGCCACCCTCACCCTCAATCGACACCTTCACCTTCACCCTCAGGCACCCTCACCCTCAATCGGCTCCCTCACCCTCAGTTGACTCCCTCACCCTCACCCTCAGACATCCTCACCCTCAACCGACTCTCCCACCCTCACCTCAGACACCCTCACCCTCAATAGACTCTTTCACACTCACCCTCAGACACCCTCACCCTCATCTACCGAAATGAGGGTGATTGAGGGTGAGGGCGGTCCTCTTGAGGGCAAAAATGAGTGAGGGTGCCCATCTCTGCTAAAGGCTATGGAAATTTTAGTTAAAGCTTCCACACTGTACGCTTCTTTAATTATTAAGAAATATTATTAGAGTAAAATAAATTTACTCCACTCACTTCAATAGGGAGAAAAATCTTCTGTAAAAGTTTATGAGTAATTCAAGACAGCAGTGAGGATCAATTTTCAGCAGACTGACACGCACTACAGACAAGTGGTGCCAAACACTTACCCTTGTTGATACATGCTACAGATGCATGTAGAATAACTACTGCTCTCCAGCACCGGAATGCTAAAACTACTACTGTCCGGCACTGGGAACAGTCCGGTGCTGGGGTAAGTCCCCTATACATAGTAAGCTCAAATACATAAATAATAGTAATAAGGATAAAATAAATATACATAGTTCGGTAAGTAGCTCAATGATTACTACCCTCAATATTATGTGCATGTGAATTAGCGTAATTTTTCTCAAGTTTTCAAAGTTTAAAAAATAAATACAACAATAAAGCAAGAAATAAGACTAACATAATCGGGATTACAATCGAAAAAAAATATGTAAGTTATCAAAATGTAGCATATGCAAACTATCTTCATTAAGTTTAAGTGATTCTAATTCAGCACTGATTTGATCTAAAGATTTTATTGCGTACGTTATGTTTAGATCTGGAGCTGAGATATTAATTCAAAACTACGTTCTTGTTGACCACATTAATAGTTTGTCTCGAAGGGAATACAGTATGTTTTATAAAAATGTTTTCAAAGTTTCATACAAAATGAATTGTGTTTGGTTATTACCATAGACTAACGGTTCAGAATGAAGAACGTTATGAGATGTTC
Source organism: Thermobia domestica (assembly GCF_964235325.1). Taxonomy (NCBI): domain Eukaryota; kingdom Metazoa; phylum Arthropoda; class Insecta; order Zygentoma; family Lepismatidae; genus Thermobia; species Thermobia domestica. The sequence continues at coordinate 132,708,799 of NC_137462.1, read as the reverse complement.
CTTTTGTAATGTATCCTGGTATTAAAGAATTAACTAATAATCCTGCAGGAGTATAAAGATGACTATACCCAAGCTTATGTGGGATAGTTTGAACTTTACAATCAGTAAATGATTTATTAAAAATCATGTTCGTTAAACATTTCGATGGAGAAGTGACTCGCAAACTAGACGTCTCGCATAAAAATAAAAGTGAATGCCATTTACATAACATCTTATTGATTTCCATGAATTTATTGTCGCTTTCATATATCTGTTCTTGAATATTATACTTCACAATCTTATGAGAATTTAACATTCCCAAATTGGAAACTTTAAACAATTTTGAAATTTTGTTTGGTGTTACTACTGGTGTTTTCACAACTAAATCAACATCCAGTGTTTTAAACTTAACCAAAAATACAGATGAAATTGAATAAAATAAACCTATGTCATTGACACAAAGTGTCTTTTAAAATGGCATGGTTTCTAACTAAACTTAAAACTTGTTTTGAATTTAGAATCCGTGAGTCACTTTATTTTGAAGAATATCCTATATCATTTTCATAATCCTTTGCTGTGATTGATAGTACGTAAACATTGCAAGCAAATAGGTTTCTGTGCTGACTACTTTACAAAATCCATCTCGTATCTGTGATTTCATTTTCAGCATAGTGTGCTTGACTGTTAAAGCTACGTTCTGTATAATTTTAACTTCATGACTAAATGCTTTCTTAAGATACTTTTATTTTAACGGATTTCAGACTGGCACTGCTTTCATTCTTTTAAAAAGCATACATTTATCACTACTTGATATAAATTCCGTAATATCAATTTTCTTTTAAATATGGTAGTCCTAACTTAATGTCCACATAGTAGATGGTGCAGCGAAACAGTGAACTTTGGATGATAAAAAGTTTTTAAACCTTATATATATTTGTATTTTAATGTTTCCTCAGAAATTAATTATATAAGTTGTTTTGCAATAGAACTGTAAAAAATCTTGGTTATTGTTTTGCTCTTTACCTGAGCTTTAATACGTAAATACTCATACTAAGAAATGAACATTATACTTAAGATGTATAAAAGAAATGTTCAGCTATTGGAAGCTATAGTAAATTACAAGAAACATTTTTTGTTAATCAGAAAGGTGTAGTTCGCTAGCTTAGTGAACTAGGCACGTTTCTGGTGATGGCAGAAAGAAACTTTGCGTAAAGACTTCAATTATCGTGTAAGGAGGATTGAATTTTCCAATAAAATGTAGAGTAACAACGGCTGCATTTTACAATCGAGACGGTCGCATATGGTCTAAATGGGGTGCCTCTCAACAACCGAGCAGTCAAGTAAAACTTCAAATCCAGATGTCGTGTAGGTAATATCAATGGTTAGAACACTTCGGTGCGGAAGATACATTCCTAATTTTTATAATCTGTTTCTAGAAATATTTACGAAAAGATTGTTGGGCAAAATACTACCAATTTGAGAAAGGGGAGTAAAGGAAAAAGATGAGGAAAAACAAAAGAATTAGGGTCACTTTGTGGAGAAATGAACACAGATTGACCGATCAGTTGCTCGAGACAGATCTATGCTTATGCACTCCTTTTGCATGATTACAGCAGCCACAAACTAATTACCGAAAACATATGTTGTGTCCGAAAAGACCTATGAGGTAACGATTGGAGCGAATATATATATATATATATATATATATATATATATATATATATATATATATATATATATATATATATATATATATATTAGGGTGGAGCGAAATGGGGGGTCGATTATCAAAAGTTGTCCAATAAAATAGCACTAGGTGACAAAAGTTGCATAATGACTAGATTAACTACACTGTTTATGATTTTTATAATAATTTGCATCTTCATCCCCCGCAAGGGCTTGAAATTTTCGCTCCACCCTAATATATATATATATATATATATATATATATATATATATATATATATCTTTAGGGTAGTCCTTATTTATATGGGGAAAAATAAATTAAGAATTTTCTTCTACAACCCCCCTAAAATAGTTCCCAATGGACCAAATTAAGCCAGGAGAAATTTGAAATTGTGCCTCAAGTGACCTAAAATTTTGAATGCGTTTGTACCATATATGGTTAAAATCTGGAATAAACCCTTGTAATTAAGAAACGGCTTAAGGGAATGAGAAGATATCTTGGACAATGGAGCTAGAGGAAAAGACAAACATAATCTTCTATGGCGTTATCATGGCGGCCGTCTTGAAATTCATCATCTTGAATTCAAGTCAAAATTTTCAGATTGGAAGAGGATCATGTAACAAATTGTGTTGAAGTAGCATTTTACCAGAAGCACAAATCTGGCATTATTTTCAAGTTACCTATAATCATGTAAGAGTTATTACGTGTGAGAAACAAAATGCTTCGATATAATGTTACATTATTGTAGTTATGGATCATAGATTTGTAACAATTTTGGAAGTCCTTTTCATAAACTGAAACAAACTCCTAGAGAAAATTAAATCTTTTGTTTCCTACGAACTGCAAATAAATTTTTCCATCAAGATCATTCATAGACCATTATGAGCAAATAATAGTAATAATAATAATAATAATAATAATTATAATAATAATAATAATAATAATAATAATAATAATAATAATAATAATAATAATAATAAAATAACTTGGAAGAAATTGAAATATCCCTTATTTACGTAGTAGTAGCTTTATGGTAAGTTTTCAATTTTATTTGCTACAGAGTTCACCTTTGTCACATCTTGGAAAAGATTATCTGTGGGCCTTCATTATCTGCAAAAGAAACTGTTTCTGCTCCTATTTTTCGTGAAAATGTTGTTGTAATATTCTATTAGTTTCACTCTCCTTTCTTCTGCATCGTTTGTTACGTTGATGAATTTAACTGTTGTCTTTCCTTCAAGTCATTGTTATTTGATCATGAAATCAGATCACACTCAAGAAATCCTTTGGGTGTTTTAAATCTTCCGAGGAAAATTGTGTGATTGTTGTAACAAAAACCTGATTTCTCTTATCACAAGAATTATTATGTTATCACCTCTTGATTCAAGCCTCTTTGCTGCTTCAGGTTTCCCCTTACAGTTTTAATTCTCTCAACCAATTTTTTCCCTGCTATCCTAACTTCCACTCCAAAGAACCCCAATGCCTCATGTTACTCCGTCAAGTACCAGAGATGGTGGGAAAATTTAAAAAGAGTCACTTCAGATAATTCTGCATCTATTTGTCTATAACAGTAAAAACCTTTCAAAAATCACAGGTGTTGTAATGGTGAATGGGCTGTTTGATCACATTTAAAACAAAATTGAACATATAGTCGTATCAGAAAAATGCATACTCTCCAAAGACCCGTTTCTATTTGCTTCGTTAAACGTAACTGTTGGTGAAAGAGAAATATTTTTAAACAGTAGATTGTTTTTCCCATCCACCTTGCATGGTGAATTGCTCCAGCCAAACGAAAGAAAACTCCACTAGGAAGTATGCCACCAAGGGCGCTGATCCCGGGGGGCCGGTGATCCTGGGATCCCAAAGCTCATGTGGGAACCCCTATTGTATTTATGAATATACAATATTTGGCATAAGTTGAATGCAATCTGTCTTAAAATCCTCCTGCATATGAATGCCTCCTCAAATTTACAGAGAAATCGGCGCCCTTGTATGCCACCCAAGGATATGATTGTCAGTTCTAAAAATTCCATGTGGTATCCTGCTTCTACAAGTTTGACAGCAAAATTCAGCACGTCATTTTTTACATCGGAAATATTGTTCTTTATATCATCATCAATTCCTGGAATAGTTAGTGCAATCTATTTTAGACCACTCGTCCTGGAAACACTTCAATAGTGGAACGTCCTGATTTGCAAAATGCAGACGCCTTCTTTTTGCAATGTCTGTTAATTTTTGAAGCATCTACATTTTGTAAGGGAACATTTGCAGATCTTTTCACAGAATACGCCAACATGATGTGACGGATATTGCGTTTTCTGCTGACAAAGGTCGTAGAGATGTTTTAGTCAGGCTATTCACAACAGATGCTAGCACTACTGCAATACGCTATTCTCTACGCACAGTTGATTTGGATCCCCCCTCTTCGAAGTCCTGCAAGATTACCAGTCTTATTGAACTGATCAACATAATGCCATATGGATTTGGTGGATGGTGCCCATGCACAATTATTCTCCAGTCGGAATCTTCGTTGGACACCAACAAGGGAGCGTGATTCAATGAATCAAGGAACCAATGAGATCTAATGCAACGTAAATCTACGGTCCGCCATTATTATATTGGACTATGCAACCTAAAAAATCATTGTAAAAAAATTATCCTTTTTCGCTGTTTATTTACATATAAATATTACTATACTATTATTCAAATAAATTTTGTAGCTGCTAGAAAACACGGCTTTTTGAGTGAAACACCCTGTACTTACAGTTCGGAAGAGTACTGTCGGTGAAATACCCCTTAGCGCACCTATGGCGAATCTGAGGGGGATTATATATATATATATATATATATATATATATATATATATATATATATATATATAAATGACAGAAAACGATCGATATTAGTGTTAAATGCATATTTTCGGGGGCCGGGGTTCGATTACATAAATTCCGGCACTCCTTATGCCGTTTAACTCTCATTTGCACCAAATGACGTAGTGATGTTAAAATATCGAAATCAACCGATATTAGTGTCGAATCATTAGTTTCCAGAATCACTAGGTTGATTGGCAACAGTTCTGATGCCGTTTAAGTCGAAGTTGAACCTCCAATTGTAGCAAGAACCCCTTAATTCTCCAAGTTAAGATGGTTAAGGCAGACATTAAATTATAAGAAACAACCGATATTATTGTGGAATCCATTACTTTTGGGATTACTTAGATAACGAGTGATACTCTAAATCACGTTTAAGTTCCCTTCAGCCCTCATTAGCACCCTGAAGAGATGTGTGAAATTGTGACATATAATAATTGAAAAATGATCAATACTAATGCCGAATCCATAGCTTTTAGAATCCCCAAGTTTATTGTTAGAAGTTCTGATGACATTTTAGTTTAAGTTTAGCTTCCAATAGGAGCAAGACCTCCCAGCACACCAAGGAACAATGGAAGGGAGTAATGGGGGCCGCGATGGCTCAGTGGTAGAGCGTTCAACTCTGGTGCATTGGTTTTCTTGGTTCAATCGCAGCTCGCACCAAGTGAGATTTGTGGTTGACAAACACCGTGTGCGTAAGTGTCCTCGGGATCTGTCGTTTCCTCCCACTTTCTTCATTCCACCATTTCATTCATTTCTCACAATCATCATGTCCTTTGTCTTAGCCGGCATGACCGTGGGACCTAAAACTTAAGATTTCACTTTAATTTTCATTTGGAAGGAAACTTCCATTAGTATCCCTGGCTTGGTCGGAAGGTGTTGACATGTAAAAAAGAATAATAAAACTACCGATATTATTGTCTAATCTATAGTTATAGATGTCACGGAGATTAACAAATATAGACCTAACAACGATAGTGTTGAAGCCCAAACTTAACACCTTTCAGTATTGAAGGGGGGGGGGGGTGAAAAAGTGTGAAAAATAAAATGTCTGAAATAATTTAGATTAGCGTGTAATTCATAGGTTGTGTTAGTCAAGCTATTAGATCACAATCGCGATTATATTTAATCACAAATTTAGGCATGAGCGAGCATGTCAGCTAGATTGGAAATTTACAAGAGCACCACCGGAAGGCGTTTTTCACACAGCTATAAATATTTTTATGTATGTGTATTAATGTACATTATATTCTATTGTAACTCCGGAACATCTAGTAGACAGCACTTTCAATCTAATATATACGTATATACTTTCCCATTAGTAAATTTTTCCCGTGTTTCACTATTGAATAATCAACGCGGAAACTAGCATGAATTGGTGTTTCTTGTTCAACATATACTTTTCTAAACAGAAGTTGCTGAGATTTTAATTCGCTTTTCGAAGAAAAACACTGTATTTCTACTAAGAAACAATAGTCACAAAATACTGTAGTCGCACTATATTTCGCTTTTCAGCAGTGGCAAAAATCTGTTTTCTGTTAGGTTATGTCAGTTAAAGATGTTTGCTATTGAATAATCGGACGAGGAGTTAGGAAATTGTGAAAACAAATGAAGGGCATAACTGGTGTAACTATTTAATATAAATAATGTGTAAATGTGTTTAGGTTGAAATGGAGCCATAAGTGGCTGAAGTTATTTGTAGATTGGATATGAGCCATAGGTGGCTGAGTTTGTTATATAATTATCAAAGTTAGTTGAAGTGTAGTTATCTCTGAACCTTAGTGGTGGTAAACTGTATGTTAATTACCCAGAGATATACAGGTGTATTAAAGAGTTGAAGTAATCAGAAAGTTACTCTGACATTCATTGGGAATTACAGTAGTTTAGAAGGTTAATTAAAAATAAATAGCTTGCACTAATTTTTGACTAACAAATGGCGCAGTCTTGCGGGATGGAACCTACGTGTGAAAGTATGCTTCAAGGTATGGGATACCTAGGCGACAAGGAACTTCGTTTATGGATTTTAGAGGAATTTAGGAAGCGTGACCTTGTAATTTCTCAATTACAAGAAGAAGTTCAGCAACTGAAAACAAACCAAAAGAGAATGCAAGCAAAGATTTATTATAGTCATTATTGTACTGACTGTCTCAAGTGTAAATTGAAATCTCGATTAAGTAATGGTAAAGGTAACAATTGTTTCAAAACACACATGAAAAATAGATGTCCAGCCAAATATCGTAGATGCTTTGCTTGTATAGCCATTGGTCACTACTGTGTGAAGCCGAGTGCCCTCTGCGTCATCTGCATATCGAAATGCAGATGAGTGCACATTTCCATATCAATATGTTAATTTTGTGAATAAATTAATTGCCTTATAATTAGCTTTACCTTACATATTGTTTAATGTTTTAACCCAGAGCGAAATACGGTTAATATTCTTTTGATATTTATTTTTTTCATGTATATGTGCTTTTATCGTAGGTTTATTATGCATCTCATTAACGGGAAGTAGTATGTAAATAGCTACATGTATTATCGTATTTGAATATTATGCATACAAGAATATAGGAAGAAAATGATATAATATCAGTTACTTCGTATAACAAAGTCTTGGATTTCATGATACCGAGAGAGCAAGAACAGAGATTTTTTTTCTTGGCGACAGCGTTCTGCACTGAAAGTCTGGTGACTATTGTTTGCTACTATGAGGGAGAAGAAATGTCTAGGGTAACCATGGATAGGAAATGAATATGGTATAGGAAGTAGGCAGGAAACTTCCTCTGTAAAGAAACCCTAGCTGGAAACATTGAGCGAGCAACGCACTCTACTCTTTGTTTAAAATATCATAAAAATTTTAGCATCGCTATGCTGGATTTTTAATTTCTATACGTGTGCTTTTCACACCTTTCAAAAGAATGTCTCACCTCTCGGGCGTATAGCGTCAGTACCAAGCGACGGTTAGTCGTCAGCCAGCGAATCTTTTTCTACTTTTCCCGAGATGCATTGCTTGTTTGAAATTGTGTATTTTATTTTGACTATTTTCATGTATATTTTACTAATACTATCGTATTACGCTCCCAAGTTCTTGGAAAGTACGTTATAATTCATAGTTTGATTTTTAATCGTGTTTCCATTCTTCAAAGATGTTTAGATCTTTGGTTTGTTTTCAAAATTGGTTAGCATAAAGAGATTTTCCTTCTTTCTCCTTCTGGGAGAAATGGCAGCCGAAATTAGCAGAAGAGAATAGGTATGCCATGGAAAAATGAAGCCCAACGCTATTATTATTGAGTGTCATCTGAATATCTATGTAAAATTAGGTTCTGTTTTACTTTTCGTATCTTTATATATGTCTAATCATGTTTTTCTATGTTGTAAATAGTGGTTATTAACTAAATATGTGTTTGTTTACATGAGTTGCTGCAATGAACCACTGTTTGTTCAAAAACTTTCGAAACTGCCGTTAGGTGCAGTGAGGACAGCACCTATCAAGTGTGTGTGGTGAAGAGCTGTGCAGTTTTGCCGTTTCTGGCCCTTGTGTCTGCACAGACCACCCAGGTTTTAGCCTCCGGCTACAAATATTTCCAGCAACAATTCCGAGAAGAGTGAGTCTCTTGCTTTTCAGGAAGAAACAGCACTATGCAGGGAAAAAGTAACAAACCAAGAGTTAGTTGTGTTTAGAACCCGGAAGAGTCAGTAAGTAAATAGAGGGGTGATAGTGTATTGTATAGTCTAAGACCCATATCAACAGCTCCCTATCACTCCATTCTAACCGGAGTTATGCGTATTTTAACCCAACGACTTCCGAACGTGACCAAGTCACGTGATCAAAACACAAAATGGTGTCCATAAAATTAATGATAACACAATTTGATGTGAAATACTGCGCAAGGTGTTCGTATATACAATATTCTACCGAACTGTGGCGTCAAATCTTAGATGTAACGTGAAATTGTGGTATCATTAACTTTATGGGCGTTATTTTGGGACGTGATCACGTGACTTGGGTCACGTTCGAGATTTATTTGCTTCAAGTATAGTAGAACATTTTATTGTCTTTTATCTGGTGCCAAAATTATTTAAATCGCTTCATTCTAACCGGAATTTACACATTTTAAACCAACGACTCCCGAACGTCACCGAAGTCACGTGATCAAAACACAAAATGGCGTACATAAAATTAATGATAACACAATTTGACGTGATGCATTACCCAGATTGTTCATATATACTACATCGTACCAAACTGTAGCGTCAAACCTTAGCTGTAACGTTAAATTGTGGTATCATTAACTTTAATGGCGCAAATTTGGGTCGGGACCACGTGACTTCGGTCACGTTCGGGACCTGTTTTCTTTAAATGTAGTAGAGCATATCATTGTCTTTCATTTGGTGCTAAAATTATTTAAATCGCTCCATTCTAACTGGAATTATGCACATTTTAAGCAACGACTCCGAATGTGACTGAAATCACGTGATAAAGACACAAAATGGCATCCAAAAAATTAATGATATTACAATTTGACGTGACACATTACCTAGGTTGTTTATATATAACCCATTCTACCAAACTGTGGTGTCAAACCTAAGATATAATGTCGGTTGAGCGAAACACTTTCTTTTAGATATTAGCTCCTTGACTAATTCTTATATCCTTTATTTTAAGATAAATCAATTTGTTCTTAAGTAATATTGTTAGTAGTAATAAGAGATAACCATAGTCAATTTCGTTATTGAATCTGGAAGCACTCCTAAGCTATTTAGATTTTCTTTTCTGTGTCTTCTATGATTTTTGTCCTGTTTCTTATGATCTTTTTTTAATGCTACCTTGATCTTGCTTATTACCTTTTAAGTTTGGTTCAAATATTATAATATTATAATGATTATGCTGAATTCAGAAAGCAAAATACGTAGTGGATAGTGGCATTTTTATTGCGCAAATTCTTTTCAGTACTGTCTGTGAAATAGGTTATTTCAAAATCATTCGCTCATATATTTATTTCCTTTCTTTCTTTTCTTCAATATTAATTAAAAATCCTTTGTAGCATCAATTATGTGTAGGACGGATCTTTGCTAAGCTCACAACCTGTTTTTGATTTTAAGTGAATAATTCAAGACTACAAAGAATATCGAAAATATGCAAAGTGAGCCGGATAGTATGTAGAAAATATTGAATATGAGCCAGGCAATATTTATAAAATATTGAAAATGAGAGAGGTAATATGTAGAAAATATTAAAAGTAAGACAGGTAATATGTAGAAAATATTGAAGGTGAGCCACACAATATACAGAAACTATTGAAAGTCAGCCAGCTAGCATCCAGAAAATATTGGAAGTGAGACAGATAATATCTTAAAAAATTTGAAAGTAAGCCAGGTAGCATCTAGAAAATTTGGAAATTGAACCAAGTAGTAAATCCTGACGAATTATTTAAAGAAAGAAAGAAAAGAAAAATACAATATAATAAATATTATGATTTGCGATAGTGCGTTGAAAATTCCAAATCTACAAACATTGAAAAGGATAAAATGAAATCTTTATGTTTTACTTCCCACAGTAAGTTGGCTAAGCTAAATGATACGGTGATGATGAGAAATGAATCAAACGCTGAAACGAAGAAAGTGAGAGGAAACGGGAAAACCCCGAGAAAAGTCTCATACACGGTGTTTGTCCATCACAAAATTGACTACAAATATACAAAATTAGAGAATTGTATGAATTATAAAATAACAGTATATTTATACAAAAATATATTTAGAGAATACAAAAGGAAAAATAAAGAAAGCAAAAAAAAAAAAAAAAGTTGAAATTGAAAATAGTAATAATCCAAATTTCTTCTATTAAGATTGTCGAGTTCATCATTGTATAAAGGAAATCGGAGTTCTAGATCTCCAACATTAATACTGCTTGAAATATTCGAAATTCTAATAACAGAGTTTCGGAATTCAAGAAGCCCCATATTCCGGACCTGGACAGTATTACTTTACAGATATTAATTAAAATATTTGTTGTCCATAATGAGATAAAGGCTCACATAAGATGCCTGTGTGTAAGTGAATTCCTATCCTTATACTATTTGATCAATACATTAATTTACGCTGGACGTTCCTTCTGTAATACTGTTTTAATATGTTTATTTGTCATAATTTCTACCATTATCCAATTAAACGTTTATAGATTTTCATATTACTTTCATCTTTTATCTGTAACAAGCATGTATAATAATAATAATAATAATAATAATAATAATAATAATAATAATAATAATAATAATAATAATAATAATAATAATAATTATTATTATTATTATTATTATTATTATTATTAGTAGTAGTAGTAGTAGTAGTAGTAGTAGTAGTAGTAGTAGTAGTAGTAGTAGTAGTATCTTATACTTTTATGCACATGCTTAATTACTAGCCACTCATCTACGTTATTTTTCAAGTAAATTAAAAGATCTCATATACAAGTTTTTAATAGAGAAAACTGAAAATTCTTCATATAGAGTTTCTAAATTTACGTTTTCACTTAATGAAGATGTATTCTCAAAATATTGTTTCCATGTATAACTATTGGTTTTAATGTGTAGAATAAGTAGCACTTTAACTTAATATATCATAATTCAATATGCTCTTCACATGAGCAGGATACACCCTACGAAATATTTCCAAGTTAACAATCATTCTCAGTTAAACAAGTTTATACGACAATTTCCTTAAAAGTTCAGTAAGGCATATAATATTTTAATTCAGTTTTGAATAATATTTATTCCAAAATATTTTATATTTTCGTCATTACTAATATCTTTACATTGATAATGGTAGTAATGTCACAATTATGCAATTTAAATGATTTATTCGTTAGTTGTCCAACAGAGGCAGATAGAGTGTCAAGTACTTAAGAAGTTAGCACTAAAAGATTATAACAAAACCTAACCCCAATTTTCCGAGTTCTAACTCGGCTTTTAAGAATGTTTTAGCTCATGTCACGCAAGCAACAGTAAGGGAAGTATCATCAAGAAAAAATTGAAAATCCCCATCTGTTTCCAGGTTGCATAAATCATTAATGCATATTAAAAATGCAGCTGGTCATATAACTACAAAGTCATTTTTAATATAATATCAAATTTGTGAATATTCCATTTGTATGGTTCTGTTATTTAATGTTATCAAACCTAGATATGCTACCTCTCGTATTTCACATTTTACAGTGCAATTAGGTTTGAGCTCGGACATTCCCCCCCCCCAAAAAAAAAAAACGAATCCTTTTTTAAAATGATCATGATACTCTATTCGGTAATTCATAGAAAGTCCCAAAAAATTCCGCGTCGCGTGTCGTCACTATGGTCACCATAGTTAATAGCCTATTTCCAATGACAAAAGTATTCGTGGAAGCCAAAGCATTCAATTCAACTGACTAAAATACAGGTTGTAAACACAGCTGAGATATAAACTATACCTCATTGGAAAGATACTTAATTAGTTGTTCTTATTGTGTAAAAATTGAGGAAATGTACATTTTGCCGAAAGAGAAAAACGGGAAATTCTATAAAATTTCTTAGAACAGAAGTGAAAAATTGAGTTGTGGGATTTTTATTTCAACATTGTAGGGAGAAGAAACAAAAAACAACCCGAAACCTTTTCTAAAATGATCATGAAACTTTAATCAGTAACTCCGAGAAAGTCCGAAAAAATCCCGCGTCGGGTTTCGACACTATGGCTGCCATATTGAATATCCTATTTCCAATGCCAAAAATATTCGTGGAGACCATAGCATTCAATTTAACTGACTATAATACAGGTTGTAAACACTGCACAGTTATAAACCATACCTCATTGAAAAGATATTTAATTAGTTGTTCTTCTTGTGAAAAAAAATTGAGGAATTTTCACTTTTAATAGAGGGAAAAAAGGGAAATTGCACAACCTTTCTCAGAACAGAAGTGAAAAAATTTGTATTTTGATCCTTATTACAATATAGTAAGAAGAAACATAAAATATGTGCAAGTTGTTGGCTAAGCCTTTCTCAGTATAAGGTTAAAAATACACAATATTAACACCTTCTAAAGCTGGGATTTTAACTTAGATTCACGTAATGCGTTAAATTCCCTCATGTCCAAATATTGTAAAACTATCACCTGTGTATCCATAAGTTTTGAATGAAGTTATCAATGGATAAGCATTTGAAAAGGCTTCAATATCTCTTACAAACGAAGATGTTGACTTTTGGGTAAGGGAAAAAGGAAAAATCCCAAATTTTGAGAGATTTTTTTAAAAAAAAAGGCTTTATTTTTAGCAATCCAGATTAGTCGGAGGAATTTGACATGTATACAATATTGTTGAAAAAAGTCATGTTTAGTAACGGATAAAAATTCGTAATATTTAAGCTACAAAGAAGCCTAAAAAGTTATTCTTAGGTTTCTAACTTAGATAATTTTGATTTGAAAGTAACTTACGTTTACTTGAATATATTCCAGACGAGGATGTTTGGCATCTTGGAATGTCTCTTCTTCGATATCCTTTTCGGGAATTAGCAAATTTCCATCCACTTCCTCTTCATCTTCTATGTTCCTCTTGGTACATCCATGCCATACGCAGTACACACACACATGATTGAGCATTTTAACATACCTCTCCGGCACTCAGAACTTATTTCACAGTCGTCGGTGCACGAAGTAGTAAGTGTACATTAGCAGCGGACTTCGAAGTTGTATAGGACATAACCATTGACTATCTTCAAACTCTAACGTAAAGTGTCCATGTTAACACCACGCCATTGCTTTACTTGATAAAAGACTCGAAGTGAATGCTCACGAGCGGCTTCTGTTGTAGGAGGAAGTACAGCTAAGTTAAACTGCAAATGTATAGGCTGTTTGGCAATTGTCTTCTCATATAGTTGGTGACATAAAATGTCCAAGTTCCCGATATCTTTTGACCCATACAGTGACAGAAAGAAAGATCCACCAGCTTAAGCCACAGCTTAAGCTGAAACTCGAGAATTATTGAAAATACTTAGCTTCTCTCTAGGTTCCTTATCACTCTAACTTTTTGTAAGCAGAGTTTAAAACAGCAGAGTAGGACCGATAAATTGACCAAACTGAATCGCATTCTGTGAAGCTATGTACAATTAGAAGTAAGTCCTTCCTATCATCTATATCATCTTGAATAGTTCCCATATGGTGAATCTTGTCTGGGCAAGTCTTCGTTCCTGGCATCATCATTTCCAAAGATGTGTCTGGTGGAGCAAGTTCAACTAGAAGAACTAATAAATCTTTGTCTTCGCCAATCAAAATAACTCTAAGGCCTTTCTTGGCCTCTGTAATGGCCATGGTTGCAATCAGCATATCAACTTCTGCCTTGGGCTGAAGTACTTTGTATCGTGATTTCTGGAGATACTCCAAATATGGCTGAATCTCATTTTGTTGCTGTGATTTAGGAGAAATTCAGTCTGCCCTACAGTAACAGTAATATTATCTTCTAATTCTGTGTCTACGTGGCAAGTCTTTCCTGCACATCGCAGATACCCCTCATCTTTTGCCCTTATACCTTCGTTATTTTCATCAAAACCGAGGAGAGTTTTTCCGTAGTGTGTAACAACGTATGCAGTATATTGCTGACATTTCTTTGAACGCGGCTGGAAGCTGCCATAAGACATGATGCAAGAAATGCCCACCATCAGATATGTGGGATACACCCTATTTTGCGGCACTAGTTGTTTTCTGGATCGAAGTTCAGGACAAAATGGATATTGTCGATGATTTTGTGCCTTTTCTCATTAGACCTCCTTCAACAAATAAGGAGGGAGAATACGCAGATAGTTCATATTTGAAGATCTCAGATAACTATTCTTCAGAGCTAACTGTGCATACCATGCAGTGCAGAAGCTAGTTTGGGTTTACACAGAGTACTTCATTACGCACAGTTACTGATCTTGTTAAGCTGCGCCAAAGACTTCACACTTGATTTGCGTTTCAGATGAATTTCACTGAATTGCTTTCCTTCAATCTTCTTCATCACAGCAAGTCTAACTTCTATTGCTTAAATGCAATTTTCATTTTCATCAGCTAGCAAATCAATAGATATTGATGTAAGTTGGGATTATCTTTCGTATGGTTTATGTTCTCAGAGCCAGTTGATGAAACAGAGATATCTTCGGCGTCACGAGTTTGACGAGACCCTGGCACTGCATTACCAGCTTTCGAGCCGGTGTAGGAGAGTATCGAGAATATAACAAGTAGCACAGAAAGAAATATCACAGATACCCAATTCATAAAATCTCCCGTTAGTAGGATATATATTATGAACAACATTGTACCAAAAAGATTGCATGGCATGTTGTGGTATGAAAATTGTAGTCTATAGTATCTGTTATGCGACGTTGCCAAGTTACGCCAACGATTTTGACGATCATAAGGGGAATCGCAGACAAATACACGTGTTGTTCAGCCGGATTTATACACATCAGGCGTGACTTTTGTTTATTGAGAATAGCACCTGAAACGCACTCATAGTTCGATATGAGAATTTCAACACGTGACAGTTCCTGTGGACTGTTAATAAAACAATGTATATCGTCTTTAAATGCTTGTAATTTTAAGGATGTTGTACCAATGTTTATACCTTGAATGTGTTGTTCCAGTGTTAAAGAAAGGGAACAAGAACCAAGCTATATAGAATGGAAGACAGGGGGTAACCTTGTTCAATACCTCGACGTACATTGATAGGATATGTAAATGCACCATTAACCTTTAATCTTACATATCGTTGAGTATAAAGAAATGTAATCAAATTAAGAAAACTGTCTCCGAAACCATATTTTTCAAGTACCTGAAACATGTAATCATGTGACAATCTGTCAAATGCCTTATGAAAATCAAGAGCCAATAAAGCGACCTACGTAGAACTAGTTTTCTGACACCAATGAATACCTTCTCGTATATTACCTAATGCTAAAAACATAGGTTTTGTATGTTTTAAGCCATACTAATCATTGTGTAAGATTTGATTTATAAACGGTTCTAAACGAGAGGCAAGGCAACGAGATAAAGTTTTCTGGTCAACATTAAGGAGGGTAATCGGTCTAAAATTATCTAAGTCATGCGCACCTGCATGTTTAGGTACAAGTACCATATTTCCAGCGGTAAAGGAAGAGATGCACGTGGGAGTGGGTAGGAGTTTGTTACGCCTGTGAGAAAAGGCGTAAGAATGCTGTGAAATTGGCGGCAAAATTCTAGTGTAAGACCATCGGGTCCCAGAGGTTTATTTAACTTCCCCTCAAAAATAACTTTCTTGAATTGTCTTTCTGCAAAGGGCGCATTGAAGATGTTACGAGCCTCCGAGGTGAAAGTACCGGTTGGACGCTCGACGCAAGGATCAGAGGATTGGGTTGGAGCGGGGGAATATTTGTCCTGGTTTGCATCGTACAAAGCTGGGAGTACCTGATCATGTTCGTGAACTACACCGTTAGGAAAGGTGACCTTGGAAATAAGGTTTTGTTTATCTCTTCGCCTTTCACAGATAACTGTATGTAAAGAGGAAGCTTCATGCTGAAGCATCGTTCGTTTGCCTCTCGTGAAAAAACCTTGATTTTTTTAACGTTGTAAAGTGAGTAGGAGTGCCTTAATTTCCTTAATACGAGGGAGTACGTCTACTCCTTGAGCAAGTTCTTTATAGTAGTCACATAATAAGTCAAGGTAATAACTATATTGCTCTTTAAGAAGAGAGGATCTGTCTTTACAGTGCTGTTTACAGATAATGACGGATTAATGTGATGTTACCACCAGGAAAAAACTTTTCTTGTGAGATTTAAAGTGCATTAAATAGTTCCATCTATTGGTAATAAGCAACTGTAGATCCTCGTCAGTTAAAATGCTGTTATTGAGTGACCAAACAAAGGATGACTTTAAGTACTTACAGATGGGTAGATCAATGGTGCAAACCACAGCACAGTGATCAGAAAAACACCGGTTGAACGTTTATGGAGCGCACAAAATTAATTAAAGTGGTACTGACATATATCCTATCCAAACGTGAGGATCCATTTCGTCGAAAAAAGTGTGCCCTGGGGCGTTACTTTTATAATGACGCCATACGTCAACTAACTTAAAGTCTTGAATCGATTCACGTAATGTAGGAGAAGTATTGTAACCAAAACTTGAGTCTATAGGATCTAACACTGCGTTGTAGTCTCCCACACAAATCAAATCTCTGGCACCAGAATGTAACCCCGTTGGAACTTCGGTGAGATAGAAGGAGTTTCGCTCAGCACGTTTGTTATTCCCGGACGGCGAATATAAATTACAAAAGTGTATGCTTTCATAATTGGCTGTGGCAATACGACCTGACGGAAATTTTGAGAATGCGGTTAATGAGATATCTTTGTGATATATAATAGCTGTTCCAGAACCAGTTTCGGAAGAATTGACTTCCCACAAATGATTAAAAAGAAAGGAGAAATTGTCAATTTTGTATTCTTGAAGGAAAATTATATCCAGACGATTTGTTGATGTAATCGGCTAGCGCTTTTTGCTTGGTAAGACTAGAAATGCTGTTGACATTAAGAGTGGCTATACGCGTGACAAACATATTTAATGGCCACAGAAAAATAAAAAGACACTAAAAAAGCACGACACAAGGAAATGGCACAATACACTTGAAAAAACAAAGACGGGTGAAAACACTCGCACACATTCCCATTCTATACTGGGAGGTGATATGATCACTTGTCCGAAGAGACAGCACTATCATTTGCCTTAGCACTTGTTTCACTATGACGGGGATGTACTCGTGACCTCGTGAAACCAGACTCACAATTGTTTACGGGGGGAACAGTCTTAGTTTTCTGAAGTTTATTGGCTCTACTGGATTTATCTCGAGGTGAAGACTGAGATCGACCTTTGTGACGCCTCTTCTCGGGTACAGAGGGAAACTGGGATGCTTCTGTAGATGGTGAATCTATATCACTCACTTCCTGGTGAGAGTCATCAATGCCCACTAACGGTGGAGTACTTACCGTTATTTCAGGTAGCGTATCCATCTCCGATGCTAAAGATGCTGAAACAGTAATACTCTATTGTGGAAAATCCGAACTATTAGGCGCTATGGTAATGGAACTGGATGAGTCACTCTACGTTGTATTGGAAGCAATGGTCTGCTGGGCGGCAATAGCAGGGCAACTGGTGTGAGATACAGCTGTAGAACTAAGGGGAACATCAAGCGGACAAATGGCTTCAGTTTCATTGACTGCCTTAGCAAAAGTACTTGCAGAAGTTGCAGTTGGAGGTGGAAGGTTCTCCTGTAAAGTTGGAGGACGTTTCTCACTTAATACAGGAAAATTAGTAAACGAATGAACGTTCGGTAAAGTATCCACTTTTTTTAAATTGCCGGGCATGGGCGGGGCTCTGGATGGTGGAACACTGGATACTGAAGCTGGTACGGCTGGAGGGATACGGCGCTTTGTACATTCCATCAGAAAATGATTTGGTGAGTCACAAATGGCGCAGGTTTTAACTTGACCTCCATACGTTAACCACAAACGAAAACCAGAGATAGTCACATACGAAGGTATGGGGCGCTTAATGCTCATACGTATTATCTTTCTCCCAGTTCTTACTTCATCGATGTTTCCAGTAGAATACATTTCGTCTGCAATTGATTTAATTTCACCGTACTGAGATAGCACACGAAAAATATGACGATCTTCCAACTCGGTGTGTACCAAACGTAAACGGACAGTCATAATATTGGAACTGGCAGAATCGATTAAAATGTTATAAGTACCAAGATCATCTGAATAACTAACCTTTCCATTCACTCGAAACAGAATTTGTTCACAAAGCACTTGCGAGATTAACTTAAGATATAACTGTTTGCGACTATAATCAAACTCAATACTGACAACTTGATCAGGAAGCAGATGAAAAGTATTGCGGATTCATTTATGCAAGACTAATGTATTAGGCTTGTTCACAACATCTTGAAATGACAAACGTAAAGTATTCACTTGGATAACAGACATAATGCACTTAGTAGATAAACCTGTACTTCACACTAGACAATATGATGAAAAGAGTAAATAGAACACGAATTACTTGTAGTAGAAAATATTCCACTTGACAATGCAGGTTGAGTTGTAGCAAGTTAACACACTCACTACTTCCACTCGAATACCTACCGGAACAACGAGGTGAACGGCACGGCGTCAGCCGAGCAACTGACCACTGAGCCACCGCGGCCCCCATCTAACAATAAAATACATCGACTTTTCTAAGTGCGCTTTAAATAAGGAACATTTCTTTACAAAAGTACTTACTGCAGAAACCCTTATATCAGAAATTCAGTAAAAATTTTATATAATGTTTCTGTTTGTCACTCCCTAGCACACATTTTATTTAGCTAGCAAGATCCTATGATAAATTTCGAAATGGCGGAATTTGGAACTTTTCATATATTCGTAATTTTCGAAATTCTTAACCTATTCCGCAATTATTAACTAAACGAAAATTATCATAAAGATGGATATATATAATGTCTCAGTTGTGCGTTAAAATCACCATAACCCTACAAAATCTTTTAATATGGTAGCTGTTTTTTTTAAAGAAATATACTTTTTCTATTGTAGCTTCATTGTGTTAAAATGTTTAAGTAAAATTAACGGAAATATCTACAGTAGTTCTTTATTTCCACCCGACAAATTGGTACAGAATCTTTTAACAGCCAAAATCAAAGTACTTACTATCAACAACAAAATATCCAAAATTCGTCAAAATCCGTCAAGGATAACGGCACTTTTGCTGCTAATAAATTTATTTTTATTCAAGATTCACATTGAAGAAAACTATTTATTTGCACATCAGTAATAACATTTGTATGTTCATCGTCACTGATAATTTCTTTACAGTCAATTTTATCACAATAAGCGCTGTTGTACAACAAATGTACGTTGTTGAATCGTTGACACTCGTTGTTTATATTCTTTTCTTTCTTCTTTTTCTTTAACATTTATTTATCTATGAAGGCTGAAGAAGAAAATATCGATTAACAAAAGAAAGATTGATAACTTAATATAACATGTAGGACAAAAAGCAAAAGACAGGCAAAGTTCTACCGAACTTCAGTTGAGTCCTCCAGATGTTCACCATTTTCTTGAACTTGCGGAAATTCAGTATTCTTTCATCCTTTAACGTTACAATGACTACAAACCACAACACATTTTAGGCCATACTTACGACATGAGCAAGCACTTGTTCCACGTGGCCTCTTGGAGGACATCTTGCATTTAGAACTTATCGCTTTTAGCAGGTCATCAGGAGCAGGTGCTTGGTCAGTCATAATGGATGTCAGCTTCCCATTCTCGAACTTCCAGCTCGATTCAAGAGGACAGTGAAAGTTGCTTCCACGAAACAACATGAAGGTCCACTCACAGGCAGTGAAAATACGTTGCTCTTTCTGTGGGTGTCAGTCTCAGGTTGAGGTAGAGAACCAACGGTTGGAACTATCTTCATGTATTGTTTAAAACGCGGAGCACTGATTGAGTTTGAGGTGCTACAACCATATAATTTAACAAGAAATTGGAGGCCTCTGAATACAACAGTTTCTTGGGTAGAGATAACTTTGCCATTCTGTTCACTGAGAATTTGAGGATCCTTTAATGCTGTGAGCATTTTTTACACAACTTTCTTTTCCATATCCAAAGTGAGTGGATGTGGTATCACACCCAGTCATTGCATAGATGAACTACAGATGCGGCTGAAGATTTTCTCCCACATTCTGCAACATATGACGCACACTAATATGTTTAGTTGCAACTTTCCGCCTAGTTTCAGACATTAACCATTTCCGATTTTAGATGGTATAGTAGCATAATGAGAATATCTGTATCATCAGCAACTACGGTCACTTCATGACCTTCTAAAGCTATCTGAAGTGAGACTGCAACGACTTGTGTGTCCGCGTTACCAGAAGATTGGATCACCTTGTGGCCATCGTCTGAAAGATGCTTGCATAGTATAGAAATGAACTGTCTTTTGTTGTATGGATTTACGAGGAAAGCATTTTGGTTTCTGTCGATTTTCGTTTCTTCAGTAACTTTTACGTTGGCTGACACAACTTTAGCAGAGCGACGTTGATGTTTATAATTTTAATGGAAGACTGCTCACCATAGCCATCAAATACTACTATAATTTGATTGGACCTTCCATATTTGCAAAAAAAAAAAAAAATGATACTGTTGGCAGATGTCTAAGTAGGTTCCAGTTGTAGGCCATTGAATGTGATGAACAAGAACTCCATCATCTAAAACATATCTGTCACACACTTTTGGTTGTGGAGCATCAGGCATGTCCTTCATAAATGTTATTGGATTAGCCTTATCGGCTTTCTCATGTAGCCGTCTTTGAACAATGCTGCAGACTGCAGTAAGCTTATATTTGAGTTGCTCTGCCATATTTCGATTTCGTTCGGCAATGGTAATATGTCGCACAAACAGTACGGACGGATCAATGTGGAGCACTGTGTGGCCAACATTGATTTCTTTCTGCAAAGTTATTAGCGTTTGAACTTGGTCTGGTTTTCGAATTGATGCTTTGCACACTTCCTTGTTGTTCAACGTCTTTTGTATCCTTGTGCCAATCCTTGTACCTGATGACTAATTTCGAAGTGAATCGTCACTGATGTCAAATGAATTGTGAATTTCAAATCACTCAGATACCTGATTTAGATCTGCTACATCACTGTTCCTTCTAGTCGTTCTCATTTCAATGTGTTGTTCTCCGGAAATGTGACAATTTACAGTTAGCGAAGTCATAGTTTCGTGGACAGCGGGGCACGTATGCATATTATGGACTCAAAGCAATCTTAAATTGTCAGAGTTCCCCTTCCTTGAGTCAGACCGCCTCTTAATTAGCATTTGTTCAATGACAAGGTCTGGCCATAAACAAGCCCATTCGCAACTCGATCGACACATTGTACAGTCATTTAATATGAACTGTTCATATAGCCACCGATGAAATGTTGGAAGTTTGTACATGAATTGCAAGTAAAAGCGAGCACACTTTGCGTATTCAATGTGTCCAGTTGCTGCGAAGACACTGAGTATACGATTGACAGAAGACAAGTGCAAATGTCAATCACCAATACGTTCAGCATGAACAAATAATTTCACAGTTTCCACATACTCGGGATACTGTAATCACAGACGTGATATCCGGGAATTTTCTGCAAGAAATTCTGGTATTTCTGAAGTTGTGGGTCTACTACAAGTACTTTACTTAAGTCATATTCGCTTAATATTTTAAACGAGAAAATACACCTTACACGATAAAGCACGTTATATCTGTGCCATCTTAACGCATACAGTACTGGTACTGGGCTCGTTTGAATGTTCATGATATATTCAAATCCTGATATAAATGTATTTGCGCATAAATAAGAATTTTAAAGATATTTTCCATTAAATACTGTAATACACAGTATAAAAGTCGATTTCTTTTATTGTTAGATACCATATTTTAAAATGGCGTCAATGTATGCATGGTATTTTTCACATAAATTCTTCTCTGATGTACTTTCTAAGAAACGAACCGAAAATTTAACTTTTCTATTGAACGGTAGAGGCTTTATGCACTTTTCAATGTACTGGGGCAAAATTCACTGGCGGCCATATTGATGACGTCATATCTTGATATTCCCGAGGGAGATTTTAGTGGATTTTGGTTATGTTGAAGTACAAACATGAGTCTTTCAAACAAGGCATAAATCATTTTTGTGCCAATTTTTTTCGGGTTCACCTAGATGAAGGGTTCTGCTATTGTACTATAAGTTCAAGTTCAGCATTGCAACTTGAGGGAAGGGGGAGAGAAGATATATATACAGGGTGTCCTATTAATACGTACAAAAAAATTAAGAGTAAATAGCTGATGTCAAACCAAGAAAAAAATTCTCTGCAACTTTGGCCAAATGTCCAAAGTATCGGATATATAGGGTGCCGAAAGCATGAGAAAATTAATCACTATTCTAAACGATAGAGCAAAGGCGATATGGTCAAGTCAAAGACATCGAATGTGCTCTATCCAAAAATGCTTACGCCGCAATAATGAAACCCTGTGCGAAAGGAATTCCCCAAAGGAAGTGGGGAATCTTCGTCAATTCTCTTGAGAAAGAGAGGTCTAAATTAGGGTGGTTCGAAAACTATAAAAACAGCAAACAGTATTTCGCTGTCGACATCGTGATATCTTCAAAGAATTCAACATGGCGCGGGAATTTTGTAATTAGCTGTGTGTGGTTGCATAACTGCAACATCAGTAAGTGTAAAAACATATGCTCTAGTTACCATAAACGAGAGAGGCTGGCCATTCGAGGTGAATAGCAGCAGCACAGTGTGTGTATACCTGCAATAGGAATTGGCGTGGGAACATGAATGAAAAGAGGATGCAGTAACCAAAAACATAGGGAATAAGAGAAAATACTAAAAAGAACATGCACATGAGTAAAAAGTGCATACTAATCAGCATGCAAGTTGTACAGCAGGGGTGTGCAACTTGGTACAGTGGACGGGTCAATCATAGAGCACTAAATGGCGTTGCGGGCCTCACTGTAGGTATATCATTTTCACGACAATTGAATAGTATAGTATTAAATGATGGAACATGTTCATTGTAATTTACATTACAATAACACAAAAGAACTGTTATACTGGTAAATAAAATATTTACTTACTAAAGAGGAGCAGAATAATGTATTTAGAACTTTGACGGTACATCTAGGAATCCGTATACCAAGGGAAATTTCCCCCAAGTACCTGCGCTTGCCAAGCACGTGTCTTCAGGGCGTTACCACGTTTCGGACTGTGTGATGGATGGAAAATTTCCAGTTCACTCTTAAGAAGTTTTGTAAAAAAGAAAACATTATAATAATCATTGTTTTCAATAACTGGCCAGCGGGCCGGAAGACAGGGTTAGGCGGGCTCTTGTACAGATGAACAAAAATAACGTTAAACTGTGTTAGATGTAACTAATGGGTGAATGGAATTAAAAAGGAAGCTTGCTTTGTTCGTATGTAGAGAGAGAAATCGTCCAGGAAACCCAGAAAATAGTGACACCAAAATACTAATTGATTTCGCTCGAAGAAAAAGAAAGCAAGAAAAGCAATCATTGATATGAGAACACCTTTCCTAAAACACTCATTTGCTTGGAATGTAGTTTTACGTGGTACTGAAACAAAATTTGCTGGGAAAGGCAACGAAACAAACGAAATTGTGAAATAATAATAATAATAATAATAATAATAATAATAATAATAATAATAATAATAATAATAATAATAATAATATTATTATTATTATTAATAATAATAATAATAATAATAATAACAATAACAATAAGAATATGAATAAGAATAAGAATAAATCGCAGCTTGTTTTTGCTTACTACCATTACATACAGCCTTATACACACACAGAGAGCGTCTGTTCCATCCAAGATTCGAATATGGGGCTCTGTGATTGAAAGTCTAGTGACGTAAACCTTCCAATCACACAGACTAATACTCAACCACGCGGGAGTCTCACAAACGTATAGTCTTGTTTAATTGGGTAGTGTCTTAGGCCTTTTTTCACTTTTGTTGGATTTAAGTACACAAGCAGTTAACCTATGATGTGCAACTTAAAAGAACACCTAGATGTCAGAATGTGTTCTGAAAGAAACAGATTGCAATTGTCGTATACTGTTGTTACACGCGCCTAGAACATAAGCTCTGTATGTCTGTAAGACATTAGTGAAACAGATTATCTTTAACAACACGAAACAGAAAATGTGCCCGACAGTAACTGAATCATGTGCTCCTATAGTAAAATAATAATAATAATAATAATAATAATAATAATAATAATAATAATAATAATAATAATAATAATAATAATAATAATAATAATAACAATAAGAATATGAATAAGAATAAGAATAAATCGCAGCTTGTTTTTCCTTACTACCATTACATACAGCCTTATACACACACAGAGAGCGTCTGTTCCATCCAAGATTCGAATATGGGGCTCTGTGATTGAAAGTCTAGTGACGTAAACCTTCCAATCACACAGACTAATACTCAACCACGCGGGAGTCTCACAAACGTATAGTCTTGTTTAATTGGGGTAGTGTCTTAGGCCTTTTTTCACTTTTGTCGGATTCAAGTACACAAGCAGTTAACCTATGATGTGCAACTTAAAAGAACACCTAGATGTCAGAATGTGTTCTGAAAGAAACAGATTGCAATTGTCGTATACTGTTGTTACACGCGCCTAGAACATAAGCTCTGTATGTCTGTAAGACATTAGTGAAACAGATTATCTTTAACAACACGAAACAGAAAATGTGCCCGACAGTAACTGAATCATGTGCTCCTATAGTAAGTAACATTGTAGCCCGATTATAGTGCAGTGCTGTGGTTTTCATTGTGTGTGTGGTACACTATTTAAATTCGAACGAAAGGGTAGTGACGTATTCAGTGCTACAAGTTGAATGAGTACTCATTTAGTGTGCTAGCCGAATGCATCTAATTTATGGACGTGCTGAAGGTAATTCATTGACAGTACTACGCTTATACCGTGAGACGTTCCCAAACCGTCGGGTTCCATTCATAGACGTCTAAGGGAAACAGGTAGTTTCCGTGAAAACGCAGATCGTAGAAGACCATGTGAAGTGATTCGACCTGCCAACGAGGAAATGATTCTTAACCAAGTAGCACAGCAGCCATAAATCAGCACACGTCAAGCAACCACAACAGAAGTCGTATCCTACAATACTATTTGGCGTTTGTTATATCCATGGCACATACAACGTGTACATGCTCTTGAAATGAGAGACTATTCCCCACCACGAAGATTTTGTCGGTGGATACTGAGGAAGTGAACAAGCAACCCAATGTTTCTATCCTTCATTCTTTTCACAGATGAAGCTGACTTTACGAGAGATGGCGTCGTAAACCTACACAATCGCCATTTCTGGGCCGAGGAAAATCCGATTCAAATTGTCGTAGGCCGCCACCGGAAACAATTTAGCGTAAACGTATGGTCAGGCATAATCGAAAAACCAGCTTTAAGGGCCATATTGTAAAGATATGTGTATTTGGACACATGGCAAAGTATCTTATTTTGAACAATGGGACATTTTATTTTAGAAAGTACATTACAGTGAAAAGAATAACTATTCATTTTAAGTTAAATCACCTTTCGACTTTTTTTCTAAGTGCAATTGCCTTTGCTGTCTGTCATTTACTTCTTACGTTTGTAATTTTTCAATTAATAAAATAACAGATTGCTTTCCCGTCCGCATTCCTACCATCACCTTACCTTGGTTAATCTACGAGCACGCACTTTTTCATCGAGACGCAAATCAGAGTGAATAACCGAGGATATGAACCCGGAAGGAACGCGATACAAAATCGATTGAGAAACTTCTGAGGGGGACAGTCGACATTTAGTTAGAGACGAGTTAACATGTAGACCGCGAGCTTTATTTTGAAATTTACGACTGACATAGCCTTGCTTTGTCCCATAGAGCACCTTTGTTTCAGCTAACGTCCGATAGCTGTTAACGACAATGTATTGTTTTTTTGAGAAGAAAGTTTTACCTGTAACTAAAATTGCGGTCTTCGTAAAGTTGGTTTCTCAGTCCGGGTTTCGCCGACCTTCAATTACTTGGATGACCAGCCAGCCAAAGAGAGGGATGAACGGACGTCGGCCCGCTGGAGGAATCGTCGAGAAGGCAACCATCAGACCCGCAAGTAAATGCAAGTAGGTTAACGTATCCTGAAAGTTACTCCCTTCTTACCCCTTTTCCATCCCCTTTTACATCACAGTCTGTTTCTTTTGTACGTGTTGCATTTTATTTAGATGCAACCCAGATTAGATCCCGTACCTCACGTTTTGTTAAGCTCAATGTATACAAAATCCTGGGCGCAACTTGTCGGTTCTGACATCCCCTATTACGTTACTTATGAGTGTGTTATCTGAGCTCCCAGACCGACAAGGGGCGACTGCACATGGCGGAGATGTGGTTTTAACTTGTGTGGATGCACACATATCTGTGATCCTCGATTTTCCCTTTTAGCCGATCATAATTAAGATTTATTTTGCATTAGTTTGCTCGCCGCCCACCGTTAGAATTTGACGAAATTCTATTTGTTTTACCACCCTCCCTCCACCCTCTCAATTTGTTGTGTTATTTTGTTTTATGTGCATTTTTAGCCATACTATTTAAAGATATTTAGAGAAAATGGTGAATACTAACATTATGCTACAAGCTCGACTTACGTCTCTAGATTCGATTGTGCGCCCAACATTTTTTCACAGCAGGTATCGGAAAGACGTTATTCGTTCTTTTTGAGTATTTCGAATCTTACTGCGTCATTTATGAGTTCAATGCATTAAAGAAGCGTCATTTGCTTCCATATCTGTTACAGGACGGAGCCTTAGCGTGGTTTTAGCTTTAACTAGGACAGACGAATTTGTGAACTTGTCGTTTGTAGGCATAGAGACGTACGATTACATTATTTGGAGGTTTTGTAGTTAAGAAGGTTACGGAACACACCATTCGTTCTAGAGATCAAAAAGAAGGGGAACCTATTATGACATATGTTTATGAGAAGTTAGATCTCATACTTAGTTTTGATAAAGCCATGCCTATACAACAATAAATTACTTTCCTAATTGAAGGGTTATTGCCTCAGTACTTTAAGCTTACATGCAACAAATCGTTTTCATCCGTTGATGCGTTGTGTGAATTTCTATTACAAGAACAGTCAGCTGAGTTAATTCTGAATTATAAGACGGTTATTAAAGCTAATTCGAAATAACAAGTCTTGCAGTATAGTACTCCGAAATTTATCGCTAAGATAGCTGACGTTTCATTACGCGATAATTCTCATGTGTCATTTCCTCTCGAAGAACAACAGACGAGAAAAGAAATGCTTGCACGTTTGCATTATGATATCTCATCCGCTGGGAAAGAATGCGGTAATCAACAGTGTGTAGATTCTATCCCGCCACATCAACAGAAATGTAACTCTTTTTTCAAGTTCCTCTGAATGTAAGAGTGCTAAGAATAATAATGATATGCATGATAGAATGGGTTCTGCGACGAAGAGTTCTGTTATTGCTAAGAACGAACAGAACGAGCGCAAACAGAATCATAGTACGTCTCACGTGAATAATAAAATACACTTTCCGGCTAAAGTATTAGAGTGCAACATGGCACAATTCAAGGGAAGTAATAATTTTAATGTTTTACATAGCGGAAATAGTCCAGGGAATGGTGAGAGACCTTCTTTTAAGACCCACACGATAACTACGCCTATTGTTAGGGATAGGATTCTGCCTTGTATCAAAATTACTATTGGAAACAAAGAGTATAAAGCGTTGTTGGACTCTGGTAGTCAAATTTCAATTTGCACTAGGGAGCTTCTTCCTCCAAACACTAGACTTGTTAAAAGACGTACTATTATCCGTGGCATCTCTTGTAAAGGACTTGAAATTAACACGTTAGCTGTATTGAAGTTCAAAATTGACGGCTATTCATTTACGCATACTTTTAGAGTAGTTGACAAATTTGCATCTTCTGTTTTGTTGGGGAACGATTGGTTACTTCCTCAACATGTTACTATTAACCAGGATATTTCACGTAGTTCATATAGTTAGGTTTGGGAAGCCTACTGATCACGCGCTACCTGAAAGTCATGCTATAGGCACAGTTTCCGAACAAAGAGCGAACTTAATGCAAGCGTATTTTATAACGGCGAAATCTGTTACTTTGCCACCAAATTCCAGTGTTTCAGTACCTCTTCGTAAAATTAATGATTTAGTGGGAGTTAAAAATAATTTGCAACCCAATGAGAAAATGTGTTCTAAAGCCGAAATTTTTGTTAGTGAGTCTAGAGTGGACCCTGTTAATCCTGTTATTAGAGCAGTCAACCCAACCAACAAAAAGTTGTGTTTAGAGAAAAATCTTCATTTAAGTGCAGCTATTGACATTAGGCCAGGTGCACATTACCCAAATGATACAGATACTGTTCAAAATCGTGGTTTAGGCAGTAAAGAAGACAATAACTTTCCTGTTGGTTTTGATGTCAAGCGTGTGGACATTAACCCTCAACTTTCTGACGACCAGAAGCAAATGTATTATTCTGTTATAGAGGAGTATAAGGATTGTTTATCTTGGTCAGAGGGTGACTTTGGAGTGGCCAAGGACTACGTACATGAAATTAAAATGCTAGATAACGTCCCAGTTCGCACCAATCAGTTTCCTATCCCCTTCCACTTAAGAGAAGAAGTTAAAAAACAGATTGATACTTTGCTCAAACAAAAGGTTATTAGGAGGTGTATATCAAGTTTCAACTCGCCTATTCTTCTCGTGAAAAAGAAGTCTGGATCCTTCAGATTTATTTTGGACGCCAGAGGTCTTAACCTACACATTGCACCAGACAGCTTTCCTGTACCGTCGATAGAAGACATTCTTTCGCGTCTTAGTTAGTGTCGCTACCTGTGCTGCTCTGACTTGCTCAGTGGTTTCTTTCAAGTGAAAATCGATGAGAAATACCAACATGTCACTGCCTTCTCAATCCCAGGAGTTGGTTCATTTTGTTTTACATACCTCCCACAGGGTTTTATTACTAGTTCCGCTGGTTTAAACAAATTAGTGAAAATGACACTAGAAGGATTAGAATCTGAACAAATTTTCGGGTAGCTTGATGAGTTTTTTGGGGTGGGAACACTTTTGAGAATGTTATCAAAATCACCAAGAAGTTATTTCAACGAAATAGAGAACGTGATCTTAAACTTGCACCAGAAAAGACGATATTGTCTTATTTTTCATTAACGTTTTGGGACACGATATTTAGTAGGATGGCTTGCGAATTTCCAAGAAAATAACTGACTCTATTAGTAATTATGAACGTCCGAAGACTGAAAAACATGTGAAAAGTTTTCTAGGATTAGCTAGTTTTGTAAGACGATTCTTACCTAATTTTTCTGAAATTGCGGAGCCTTTGAACTCGCTTCTCAGAAAGGATGTACCGTTTAAGTGGACACAAAAACAACAAGATGCTTTTGAGAAAATTAAAGACCTTATCATAAAATCGCCATATTTGATGCATTATAATCCGAAACACCCTGTATACTTGTTCTGTGATGCTTCAACTCGCCGTCTTGCTGCCGTGCTCAAACAACCCATATGTTCCACAGATGACCCAGAGTTAGCACCCATTGCTTATTGTAGCCGTAGCTTAAGTAAAAGTGAAAAATCTAGACATCCTTATGAACTTGAACTTTTGAGCATCATATATGCCTAGAGATCCTTTCGTTATTTTTTACCAGGACGTCACTTTTTTTGAAAACCGATTGTAAGAGTCTTTTGTTCTTGAAACAGACAAAAATGTAGGCAAATTTGCTAGGTGGGTTAGTTTTATTGAACAATATAACTTTACTGTGACACACATATCTGGGGTGTCTAACATAGAAGCTGATGCTCTTTCACGTTTTTCTCGTGCCCCCAGGGACATTTCTGATGAACAACAAAATGAGGAAGACCCTCGAGTATTTTCTTCCACTGTTACTGAGTGTCACAATATGCTAAATGACGAGCCTTCTCTCAGTGATAAACAAATGAAGGACACGTTTTATCAGGATATTTTTGATTGGTTAGAAAACAAGGAAAAGAAAAATCCCAAAATTGAAAGACGGTCATTTTATTTCACGGTTAAAGAAGGAATTTTGTATAGAAAACAAAAAACATGTAGTGGTATGAACTTTTTAGTTGCTGTACCTGCTTCATTACGCTATAAAGTTTTTGATGCGGCTCATACTTTTGCCATTGGTTCAAGTCACGGATACTTTTCTAAAACATGTGATCTTTTAGTGAAATCTTTGTATTTCCCTAATATGAAACAATATACCTATCAGAAATGTAAGGAATGTTTAACACGTCAGTCAAGCAAAAATAAACCAGGTTCTGCCTATGGTACATTGCAAACATATCCTCAAGTGCCGCCCTTCTATCACATTTTCGTAGACATTGGAGGGGTGTACTCCTCGAGTAATATTTTGAGACACAAGTATTTGATTGTCGTTGTCAATGCTGCTACTCGTTATACTATTTGTGGTTCATTAGCAGATATAACAGCGTCCTCTGTAAGTAGTTTTCGTTATGAAAATGTAATTTTGAAATAAAGTATTTTTAAAGAATTAGTCACAGACAAAGGTCCATGTTTTACAAGTAACCTATCCAAGGAATTGTGTGCAATGATTGGAGCTAAGATTCGATTTGTAAATGTTCAAGCTCATTACGCTAACGGGACTGCTGAGATAGCTATCCGAAACATTGAACAGAGACTGAAATCTGCGTTGTGTAATAAAGATCAAGGGAAATGAGTCGAACTGCTGCCATCTGTTGTGTTAGCTCACAACTTATCCTCTGGATACAGCCCCTTTGAACTTTTGCATGGATTCAGGTGTAGGATGCTACATGAAGCAATTTTGGACATCCTTTGTCAATTTGAGGACAATGCTGAACGCTTACAGCAACTTGGAGAAATATGAGAAAAAGCCCATGATAAATTGTTCCAGAGACATAAGACGGCAACAAAATTTTATGACAAACGTCATTCGAAACCAATTTTTAAGTCGGAGACAAGGTATGGATTTTAGACAGCACCATGAAGAAAGGATCCACCAGAGCTTTCAGTGGACGTTATTTTGGTCCAGGAATCATTCAAGATATTGACCACCCAAATTCCTATTTTGTTAAGTTCAGGACTGCGCGAGGAAGATTCAAGGTTTATTCGATCGCAGTACAAAGATTGAAGAAGTACTACGAGAAACAGGAGAAGGAAAACGAGGAAGAGGGAGAAGATGACGTTAACTTGGATATACAAGACGTTGTTGAGGATGCTACTGCGAATGCCAGCTGTGCCGAAAAGCAGGGAGAGAAACAGAAGAAAGAAAAAGAAGAACATTGTGAAATTATTTTTAATCCCGCAGTGAACATGATAGAAATAGAAGAAGATATTCCATCTGTGAATCTTCGTGAAGTTGTGATTGCCAACCAATTACCCACTTGGGCTAAAACAAGGAAGAGTTGTTCCGATTTGAAACCGAAGTATGGTGCCAATTCTGCAATCAACAAGAAAATCAGCGTTTTTCGTGGAGATATCGCTATGATTAAAGCTGACGCTGTTGTCAACCCCACGAATGAATTACTTATTCCATTAGGAGGAGCAGATAGAAGTATTCAAGAAGCGGCAGGAGAAGAATTTCGTGAAGATTACGAGAAAATACGTTCTTTGAAACCAGGACAAGTGAAGATTGCGCCATGTTATAATCTCCCCGCTGATCATGTATTATTGACGTGTGGTTCCAGAGATGCGAACAAGAAGACTTTTGAGAATTGTTATAACAATTGTTTTGATTTTGTGTTGAAAAATCAGTTTTCAACTGTGGCTTTTCCTTGCATCGCTGCTGCTGCATTTCATTTCCCTAAGGAACCTGCTGCGAGAATTGCATTGTTAAATACACGAAAATTTTTAGAGGATCATGTGGACAACGTAGACCGTATTGTATTGTGTATTTTCAAGAAGGAGAATTGGGATCTCTATCAGCGTCTTTTACCTGTGTATTTTCCCTTGGAAGAAGGAAAAGAAGTGGAAGCTGTTTCTCTGCAATGAAGCTTTTTTTATAAAAAAAGAGGAAAAAAGAAGACGGTTCTCAAAGGAAGATTTGATGGATTAGGAACATCTGTGAAGTTGGTAACGAGTTTTGTTCTGACACTGGCCATGTCATTATGGAATTTGCTTTGGTTTGTTTGTGTTTCTAAGTATTGCCGGCAATAACAATTACAACGAAGAGAAGGAGAAAAAGGAGTACTCATAGACATCATTGTTTCTTCAGTTACTTAGAACTGTCGGTTAACTTTGTAGAACACGTTCTTTTTCCTGGTTATCTTATCAACAGCTTATGAACTGAATAAATTAGTATCTAGGCGCCAGATCAACATCTTATTGATACATTACGTTTAGCAGAGGAAAACTAGGGAGATAGATGCGACTGTGAATTGATATTTGTATACTATGTTATGATAGTAATGAAGAAGGAATTCCTACGTTTTTTTGCATTTTTTCAAGATGCATTTTATGACCCAAATGTAGATGTAAAGAAGAATGAAGTTTTTCTTTCCCTGGATTTTTTATTCGATCCTACGATTTGTTATTAGTTATTGGAAACATATTCAATCAATGTATTCTTTTCGAAGGAATATACACTGTTATAACCTCATATGTGATTTTAGTCATCTTTTCGAATGATCAATTTTTCATTGTCTGCAGCGTATATAGTAAACTTGTGTATTTCATCATGAAGATGACTTGGGATTCATGTATGACGAAGATTTTGCTTATCTGATACATATTTCTGTATGTTTGAAGAATTGATTTTATTCCACATTTGCCTGTGGGTACATGTACTTTTACTTTTGTATAAGAAGAAAGAAGTTTTTTCTCTTTTAGCGCATATTTAGTTAGGGATTTAGGAATGTGTTTGGTGTTTGGTGAATTATGTCATGTTGATTTCTTTTAAGGTTTTAATAGCCAGTGCAGAGGGCTATAACTCTGCCAATACGTCGGACATTGTGGAACTAAATTCTCCACAATTCGTTTTTCTAAAACCTGAAATCAACATTCTTTTGTGTTGTTTTATGTTTTTTCTATGGGTAGCTAGATTAATTTTTCTTCTACCGCGTAATGATTATTTTGATTATAGAGTTACAATTTTATTGGACTTGGAGTTTTTATTTACTATATATAGATATATACGTATGGATTATGGTTTAGTTATTACTTTTGCATCTTTCCCCCGGATTTTTCAACAATTTCATTCATTCCTTTATTTTATCCAATTATTGTCCCTATTCTCATATCTTACGTGTTTTGGGCAGTCATTGACTGTATCCCCTAAATTTTGTGATGTTACTATTACATACCTGCTTACCCTACTCCTATAATATACTTGTACTGAATGAAGTTTCCAGTCATGTGATGTGTAAGGACATTGTACCTCTGATTTCCAGACCTACATTTTGTGCTAAGCGATACTGTGTTTACAACATCGACGTTGCTGTGCTTACGTCATTTGACATTGACTGTTATGCTATCAACTGTGTTAGGGTGTGAAAATTATGCTGTACTCATCATTTCTTATCATGTGATTCTTTCCAGACTATATTTGCTGCTGTGTTTTTTTCATGAAGGCTGAATGGACCTACAAAAAGATGCTTTTTCATTAGAAAAATTAAAAAGTGATTTTTTTGTTTGTCTCCGAAATGTTTCCATTCGGGTTTTTGATTTCAGGGGGGATGTGAAGATATGTGTATTTGGACTCATGGCAAAGTATCTTATTTTGAACAATGGGACATTTTATTTTAGAAAGAACATTACAGTAAAAAGAATAACTATTCATTTTAAGTTAAATCACCTTTCGACTTTTTTTCTAAGTTCATTTGCCTTTGCTGTCTGTCATTTACTTCTTACGTTTGTAATTTTTCAATTAATAAAATAACAGATTGCTTCCCCGTCCGCATTCCTACCATCACCTTACCTTGGTTAATCTACGAGCACGCACTTTTTCATCGAGACGCAAATCAGAGTGAATAACCGAGGATATGAACCCGGAAGGAACGCGATACAAAATCGATTGAGAGACTTTTGAGGGGGACAATCGACATTTAGTTAGAGACGAGTTAAGATGTAGACCGCGAGCTTTATTTTGAAATTTACGACTGACATAGCCTTGCTTTGTCCCATAGAGCACCTTTGTTTCAGCTAACGTCCAATAGCTGTTAACGACAATGTATTGTTTTTTTGTTTTTTTTTTGAGAAGAAGTTTTACCTCTAACTAAAATTGCGGTCTTCGTAAAGTTGGTTTCTCAGTCCGGGTTTCGACAACTCTTAACCTTCAATTACTTGGATTACCAGCCAGCCAAACAGAGGGATGAACGGACGTCGGCCCGCTGGAGGAATTGTCGAGAAGGCAACCATCAGACCCGCAAGTAAATGCAAGTAGGTTAACGTATCCTGAAAGTTACTCCCTTCTTACCCCTTTTCCATCCCCTTTTACATCACAGTCTGTTTCTTTTGTACGTGTTGCATTTTATTTAGATGCAACCCAGATTAGATCCCGTACCTCACATTTTGTTAAGCTCAATGTATACAAAATCCTGGGCGCAACTTGTCGGTTCTGACATCCCCTATTACGTTACTTATGAGTGTGTTATCTGAGCTCCCAGACCGACAACGGGCGACTGCACATGGGATTTTGTATCGAGTTCCTTCCGGGTTCATATCCTCGGTTATTCACTCTGATTTGCGCCTCGATGAAAACGTGCGTGCTCGTAGATTAACCAAGGCAAGGTGATGGTAGGAATGCGGACGGGGAAGCAATCTGTTATTTTATTAATTGAAAAATTACAAACGTAAGAAGTAAATGACAGACAACAAAAGCAAATGAATTTAGAAAAAAGTCGAAAGGTGATTTAACTTAAAATGAATAGTTATTCTTTTCACTGTAATGTTCTTTCTAAAATATAATGTCCCATTTTTCAAAATAAGATACTTTGCCATGTGTCCAAATACACATATCTTCACAATATTTCTTCCCAGATCGTTTAACTGGCGAGCTGTATCTCAATTTTCTACAACATGAACTTCCACAACTTCTAGAGGATGTACGTCTGAAAGTTAAACGTTTCATATGGTTCATACACGATGGGGCTCCTCCTCATTTTCAGAGGCGGCAAGTTAGCGAACATCTTGAGGTTGCGTTTCCAAACAGATGAATAGGAAGGGGTAGTCGATATGCATGACGTGCTCGTTCTCCCGATTTAAATTCATTGGATTTTTATTTGTGGGGACATGTTAAGGAAGTAGTTTACTCAAATGAAATTCATGATATAGACGATCTGAAACAACGTATCCAGGTTACTTTCCAGTCGATTAATGATACACCCGAAGTACTCGATAATGTTCGTCAGTCATTGCTGCGTTGTGCCCATGCTTGTGAGCGGGTTGGTGGAGGACATATTGAGAACATACCACGAGTACACAGGAACGACTAAGGCGGGTATTGAAAACATGAAACAGCAATTTGGCAAATAGAACATGCTTATGGTGAGTAAAATGCAGCTATAGTCTATCCCAATTTCTTTCGTTTATTTTCTCACATACTGGATACATATTTCTTTTCATTTTTGTATTTACCACGGTGTTCATGTGCATGTTCTTTTTAGTAGTTTCTCATATTCCCTATGTTTTTGGTTACTGCATCCTCTTTTCATTCATGTTCCCATGCCAATTCCTATTGCAAGTATACACACACTGTGCTGGTGCTATTCACCTGGAATAGCCCGCCTCTCTCCTTAATGGTATCTAAGGCATATGTTTTCGCATCTTACTGATGTTGTAGTTATGCAACCACACATAGCTAATTACAAAATTCTCGCACCATTTTGAATTCGTTGAAGACATCACATTGCCGACAACGAATTGCTGTTTACTGTTTTTATAGTCTACGACCCAACGCTAATTTAGACATCTTTTTCTCAAGAGAATTTACGAGAATTCTCCACTTCCTTTGGGGAATCCCTTGCGCACGGGTTTCGCGATTGCGGCGTAAGCATTTTTGGATAGAGCACATTCGATGTCTTTGACTTGACCATACCGCCTTTTCTCTATCGTTTAGGATAGTGAAGATATAGATCTCTAAAATTCAATTTCTCACGCTTTCGACACCCTATATCTCCGAAACTATGGACTTTTGGTCAAGGTTGCACAGGACTTTTTTTCTTGGTTTGACCAGCTATCTACCCTTAAATTTTTTGTATGCTTTAATATGACACCCTGTATAAAAATTATCGAAAATAACTTATATTAGTGTTGAATCCATAGTTTATGGGATCACTGAGATGAACAGTGACATTTTCGATGCCGTTTAAATCCAAATTCAGCCCCCATTAGTACTCCTAAAGGGGAAGGGTGACATGTAAAAGTAATTGAAAATGACTGATACTTGGTGTCGAATTCATAGTTCTGGGATCCCTAAGTTCATTGGTGACAGTTTTGGTGCGCTTTATACCAAAAATGAAACGTATTCTCCCCGTGCGAGGAACAGGTATTCTGCTAGTCTTTAATAATAACGAACGAAAGTTTCACATGTTAAATTCTTTAATATACAGCGTGGTCCGGAAGTGGTCGTACCCCTAATTGGTGCGTTCTGACGGTTTCAGGTTTTACCCACATTTGCTTGGTAATATTGCTTGGCACTGTCTGGCAACATTACTATCCATGTTCATATGTTTTATACTGTTGTCTGCTTGGTAACAGTTATTTACAGTGAAGTTAGAGTGGATTGGAACAGGTTGTATATCTTTACCAGTTCCCTTTGCAGGGCCGGATTTAGCATTTTGGCGCCCCTAGGCCCAATAATTTTTTCCGCCCCCTAGTCTGGTTAAAGATACTTTCCTAAAAACCTTTATTAAAAAATTATATCAGGCCTATATGTTAATTGCTTCAACACCCTCCACGATGCAATTTTATAATTGCAAGTTTTTTTTTGAGGAATTTACTTGGTTCTGGGCTTAACAAAATACCGTTAATGTATTAACAAAAGATTAGTGAACTTTACCAACAATTATTTGTTCCAATGAACTTCAAAATCAGAATGCTTTATTAGCCTGATCTTTTAAAATCAATTCAAAAAATATGTTAAGTTATGGCTATTTATTTTTATTTCTAGATATTTTTTAATTTTTTTTCTCTCGCCCGTGCGCCCTACCGGGCCTATTGGGAAATCCGGCCCTGACCATTTGCCTGGCCTCCAAGAAGTCCCGATCTGACGACACCAGACAATGCTCTCTGGTGTTTCATAAAGCAACAAGTAAGAAACATCGATATCAGACAACGCAGGAATTATGAGCAGATATGGAACACGCCTTCACCCTCGTGACTCCGGAGTATCTCCGCAAAACATCTGAGAGAACTTAGCGCAGAATTCAGGTGTGTTATGACATGGATGGTGATCATACCGATGTTTATCACTCTTAAGACTCTTAAGACTTCAAGGTAGCTGTGTACAGACATTGTACTATAACTAACACTATACTGTTGAAACGAAAGGGAGGTACGTCCACTTCCGGACCACCCTGTATTTGTCGCTGCTCAAATTTATACACTTGTATGGGGTATGCGAGTATATGTAAATAAGATCATCTCTCTTTTTGAGTAGTTCGAAAAATATGTAAATTTAATAAAGAGGGATTTTTATCAGAAATGAGAAAACTAAAAAGTAAAATTAAAACCTGCTGCTGTAAGTATCTTTCCTGTTAGCGAAATACGTTGTATATATGCTGTAGATACGTTACAGCAAATTAGATTAGCATCCTCGAAGAAATAAGTTTTAAAATTATATTTTCCGGGTTTTGCCAATATTTCGAAACAAAAGATTTTTCTAATGGGTTCAAAATTTCCGGAAATTTTACATAGCACAAGGAAGAAACGTATCTCCATAGAATATATATTTGATTTTAACATATTGGTATTAACTGAAATGACTCTGGCCCTATTATTTTAACACTTCCCTGCCATGAAACGGGAACTTTATAAGATTGCTTAAGATAATTTAAATGCATCTATATTAATTAATGTAACTAGGATTATACTTTAGTATTTTTGTAGCCATAACTCTATTCTATCACGGCTCAAACTTTAAAAGAGTGGTGCAAATATATTTGTTGCCACAAAATTTCGCTATTTTAATACAAGAAACTTAAGTACTCATTGATATTAATTGTAAACTAGTAAATATAAAATAGTTTTTATTTTAAAAGTATAATGTAGTAAAGTATTCGAAAATTTCAATTTTTCACAAATTTTCCGTTTCAACCACTCTCGGGAAAAAACGGTATAAAACTGTTTTTTCTAAACACAAAATTTCCGTTTTTTTCCCTGGTCTTTACAATACTAGTCGAGTCAGGTACAAATCTAGATATATTAAATCTAAATGGATAGAAATCCATTAGCATGGAGCATTCTGGCAAGAAGAGTTTGACAACAATATTATGAAAATTATTAGCACAGATTACCATTTCCAGCTTCATATGATAAAACTTGAGGTATGAGGGAACGCTTTGTCTGTGTGGATGTGTACCGTACCTGCTGCTTGGTGGCTCTGTACAAATGAGTCACGATCTTTTTCAGGGTTACGATGGACTTTTGGAAGTAGAAAGCGTTCACCTTCACGTTTTCGTCCATTTTACATACCTCCAAATTCCAGTCGTAATCGTATCCGGACAAAATTACAGTTACAGTTCCTGCACTGACGATGAAACTCGATACGTCTTTTACCGTTGGTATTTGTTACGGCACCTACTAATCGCTCAAATATTACTATTTAGCATAAGAGGAATGTAGACCTCATCCAATGTCTCCTCCGTCATTCATTTAGCTACCTCTCCCAAAACTATATCTTTCTTTTAGCAATGTGCCCCTGGAGAAGGTTGTGAACACATGAAGTTTGTGGCTGACAATGGACTGTGACAGATTTAAACACTGAACCATATCATGTTGAGATGATGGATTCTCCTAGACACACAGTTGACACATTCCACACAAGGCTCTCAGACATTTCCGCTGACAACGTCAATCAGTATACTTTTGTAGGCGAAGATTTCTTCTAGAGCCACATTTGTATTTTCGTGACAGCGATATCTTTAACTGTACTCACCCCAATGGTTACATATTTTCTAGCTAAATTGTTTCTTTATTCGGTTGTACGAAAAATATATGAAGAAAAGAGCAATTATGTACCCTTCCCAATTACAGTTCAGTTTCGACGACATGTACTAACACAAACACGATACTGCTACAATCATGGGCGGATTTCATAGGGGTGAAAGGTGTTACAAAACCACAGTGAGATAGAAAATTGAGAACCTTTCACTGCTACACCCCCACACGATTCCGTCGTGGATCCGATCCAGTATAGCAGTAGAGACATGCTAGTAGTAGAGACATGCAAGTTAAAACATCATTTTAAACACGAAGCAAGTTCATGTTTGTAATGCAACTACACAAATGACAGTGGCGTTATCAAATCGTTCGGATATAAACTGAAGAAAATTCAGTTCCACATTTTTATGCTTCCAAACTGTGATTTAAATAGTATGTATGGAAATATCTTGTTAATGATACTGCCAGTCTCAAGAATCGATTACCCTTCTATTGGAAGCAGGAATTGTAAAAATGTACCACTGCCGATTAAAATAATATCCTTAGAGCAACGTAGTGCGATATAGAACGTTCTTTTTAGATTGATTCAA
This sequence comes from Thermobia domestica, assembly GCF_964235325.1. Lineage (NCBI taxonomy): Eukaryota > Metazoa > Arthropoda > Insecta > Zygentoma > Lepismatidae > Thermobia > Thermobia domestica. Next base: position 132,668,864 of record NC_137462.1, on the reverse strand, counting down.
ACGAGGTCTCTTCTCCGATCTTATCACTCTATTGGAACCTGAATTAGTAGATTTATCTCCTTCACTTTAATTGTTGGATCACTATAAAAAGTATACTAATTTGTAAGTCTATCGTTCGTTACCAAATACAACTCTCTTAGTTTTGTAATTTTGACAGAATTGATGAAATGATGGTGCTTCAGAATATCAAAGATGTTTTCATTTATTACAATAAACAATAGTTATGTGCATTAGGTACAAAAAAGTCACTAATATACATTGTATATACTTATGATAATGGAAAAATGTTACAAGTACATATTTGTTTAATCGATATCCACTGATAAATAAAGAGAAAGAGTCCGCTTCTACACAACAGTATTAAATTGGTTTAATTCAGCTTATTCATTAAGACCACCCCCACCTTCATGATGGTGACCGTGATGGATATAGACAGGGACTGGGTAGGTCTTCTTAACGTAAACATGAACTGGCTTCGGGACGTGGACTACGTAAGGCTTGGGGACTTCTACTGGAACTGGATGAGGAACGGGATACGGAACTTTCTTTTCGATTTCAACTGGAACTTTCTTCTCGACAACCACTTTGTAAGGCTTAGGAACAGGTACTGGGTAATGTTTGACTACCTCGTATGGAACGTGATGAGGAACAGGTACTGGATAATGTTTGATTACCTCGTATGGAACGTGATGTGGAACTTCTACTGGAACATGCTTTATAATTTTGTGAACGTGATGTTCATGGTGATGTCCCGAACCCTCAGATCCTCCTCCAAAACCTCCGCCAAATCCTCCTCCAAGTCCGCCTCCAGATTCAAGACCACCTCCTCCCCCTCCTCCTCCTGATCCTCCAAATCCTCCTCCATATCCAAATCCAATTAATCCTCTCTTTTGAGGATTGCTGTCCTCTTCAATCTCCTCTTCATTCTCAGATTCTTCTTTGGTCTCTTCAGTGGCAGTAGCACACAGTACCAACAGCGATATAAGAAACTGTAAGAACAAAGAAGTTTGGAATGTAATATAATTAGCATGCACTGTATCTTTTGAAAACCAGAATGAAATTTTACATAATGATTGACTAAAACAGCTTCTCACTATCTAGTAGTTAAAGTAAAAAGTCATATTATTTTCATGAATAATCACTATTAGTGAAGTATTTGTTTTGTTGAGATTCAGAACAGCCCAACTTATAATAAATACCAGCTGATAGTACGTTGAAAAATACTATTACGTATTTTTAGTAAAATTTCAGATTTAAGTGCCGAAAGTCTTATGCATTTTTCGTTCTTATAGACTCAAGAACATTTATGTATAGGGTAATTATGATTTCAGATAATGTGTAGTTCATGGCACGGACACTAGCGGATCCAGAACGATCGTTTGCAGAAGGCTGATTGCCTTGTAAACGATTACTGTAAGCTTGAAATACAGAATTTTACATCAAATCAGAATAAAGTTGTAGCCTATAATTTTTAATATACAGATCTATATATAAAAAAATAGCCTTAAAGTAAGGGGTTGGATCCGTCAGTGATATCTCAAAATATCTACTTTATGCTAATCTTAGTAGCAGAAATATGTTGCAACATTATTAGCAACACGTTTAGAGAAAGTTTTAAATTTAATTTAGGGTACATAATTTGTTGCAGATCTCAAAAGATCTTCGCTCCTGTCTTGTTTTGTTTTCCTTATATATCTACAGCATAGCTATGAAATTCTATGTAAGTTGAGCTATATATCTAACAATAAGTTATGCTGACGAACTCTTAGTTGCGACGATTTTCCTACTTTCTCATTAAACTATTGAGATAGCAAGTGAATCCTACTAATAACATTAAAAGGAAAAACATTTACTTGAATCTTATTAGTAATTATCATTTTCTTCGTTATTAAAAAACTTTGCACTAGCCTTCATTACTTGTCTTTACAATCAATGATAAGGGGTACATTTTCCTTTCTACTGTACCAAAATTTCTACTGGAATTCTTGGTTAGATTAAATGATCTTTCGATTATATGTCAAGTATTTTTTACCTTTTCCCTTAAAAAAAAATGTTGTAACAATTTTTAAAGTCCGAGCGCAGTGACTACTTACTTCTTCATAAATGAAGGGTACACGGAAAGAAGAGGCTAATCGATCTTTTACATTTTTTTTTTTTTTTTTTTTTTTAGAAGAAGCAATTTAAAATATTGATGGTCAACTTCTTCCCCTATATGGCTTTTTTTCTTGTGTAAGTTTCTCTGCAACGAGTCATTTTTTCACAATATTCGTAGTTCATTTACTCGCTTAATACAGTGAGTCTAACTTAAAGAATTTGTCAATCATTTTAAACTTTTAAATTGCCAATATAGGAAAACGCTATTCCTTATGCTATGATTTGGTACTTTAAAACCTATGTTTTTTTATGCAATATTCACTAATATACATGCACACAGTGTATTATCTAGTAGCTTTTGCATATATATTTTGTCAAAAAAAAAAACTTCTATTCGTAAAACTCTCCAAATTCCACTAACCATTCCAATATTCGTAGCTATGTGAATAGTATGGCTCAATTTTCATTTTAAATCATAACAAGCGAAGAAAACATTTTTGCATAAATTCTTTGTCAAAGTTTTAGAAAAGTTCTTATATATTACTGATTTAAGTTTTAGGTTTGATCTTACAAGTAATTTATAAATATAAATAAATTTTCTTTCTTTGTAATACTGTTTAAAACCTACTATCCTTCTGTGTCATATACAATAGAATCTTTATAATAAGAAAACTGACTGCTAAATGTAATACCTAGATCACCAATATTATTTATTTAGTCTATTTTTACACTATTAACTTCGTATTTACTGACATACAGGGTTTTATTTGTTTTCCTACCAATAACTTTTAATAAACTGTTTCTACACTACGTACTGTATTTATTACATCTAAATCTTGCTGTAGTAAATAAGTATGATGCTTCCTTTTGAGAATCTGAAAAACTTTATATCGTCAGCATATAACATAATGATAAGAGTATTTATCTCGGGAAATTATTTAAAAATAAATAAAATAAGAAAGGCCCCAAGGGGAACCCTGACAGTATCTTATTTTTTACATCCTACACGAGAATGTATCTGCTCAATTTTAACTTTGTATAGCCTATATTCTATTTGACAGTTTTCAAACCAGTGAATGTATTTTATAAAAGGGTGATAAGCCAATATTCCATAACTTGTTAGTAAGCTATTGATTACTGATAGAATCAAAAGTTTTTGAAATATCTATGTATACTACTGTACTTTGACTTGCAATTTATTCTTGAATGCGTGCTAGATAAAGTCTGTAAAATAGATTAAATTGATTACAATTGACTTGCACATATAAAAAGCATGCTGAAACTAATTTAAGATACTTCTTACAATAAAATATGTGTGTTTGTGTAAAATTGATTCAAATATATTTTTAACAACTTTTCCTAAATTTGAGTATCTCTGATACCATATAACATAATTTATTCTTTGCGGGGGCCGCGGGGGCTCAGTGGTAGAGCGTTTACCTCTGGTGCTTGGGGTCCTGGGTTCGATCCCAGCCCCCGTCAAGTGAACTTTGTGGTGGACAAACACCATGTGCGTGGGCTTCCTCGGGGCTCTCTTATTTCCTCCCACTTTCTTCATTCCACCATTTCATTCATTTCTCATCTTCACCGTCTCCTTTAGCCTAACCGGCATAACCGTGGGACGTAAAACTCAACTACTACATTTCATTTAATTTTTAATTCTTTGGGGTTTGAAAATTTAATGAACAGTATTTTGAATTCTCGCGTTACCCATGGGTCCGTATATTTTAGTTTGTAATCAATTGACTTCTTAGGTGCTGTTCGTTTAATACAGACTATATTGAATTTTACAAATAACCATTAGCTTCGTTGACACTGTTACAACAATCATTTATTACGGTAATTTTCCTAATGCCGTTGTTGTTTGAAACAATAAGTACCATAATGAGGAATGGGATTATATTTGCCACTATCTATAATTTTCTGTTCAAATATAAATGTGGGATGAAAGCGGTCAACTTTAGTTAATGGTGAAATATCAAAATACATAAAGCTCTTATCAATCTACATTTGGCAGCAACAAATTTAATATCCTTCCCAGGCTACTATGATCTTAGGGATACTATATAATAGTAAATGCTAGTTTTTGATGATATTCTCAAGTAGAGTTTAAACTCCGAAAACATTTCTTTGTGTATGCCATTGTCTGAATCTAGTATTCCCACCGGAGATCAAACCCAAGGTAATGAGCAATGAAAATACATGTCTAGACCATTTCTTTCTTTTGTTCATTTTCTTTGTTCTAGTTCTTCTTTAAATATTGAATGTACTTAGAGTTCAACTGAGTTTTTATTATTTTTAATTTATTTTCTTTATAAATCTTCTAGAGGATATGGTTGCTCAGTGGAGGAGGTGTGTTGCAGTCGAGCGGTTTGACGCGTTAAGGTAATGATCGTGAAGGGAAACCCATTATGAGTTCCAGTCTACATGAAGTATATGTGCGATTTTGACTGTCCTTGATGTTTCTGCGTTAGTGTCTCCTGTTGAGCTGGTAACTCAAGTATGCTCATAGTTAAGTTTTAATAAAGAAGGAAATCACAGTGCTCAAATTTGATGGAAGGGATTCCTGGTTCAATTCCAGGGCCAAGTGAGTTTGTGATGGACAGCATCGTGTTCATACGTTTTCTTGAGTATTTTCTAAAACCGATCGAATTATTATTATTATTATTATTATTATTATTATTATTATTATTATTATTATTATTATTATTATTATTATTAATATTGGGTCTATAATTCTGAGTCCAGTAATCGAAACCCATGCGACTACCACCCTAATGCCCTGGAAACTTAAATTTGTTCAAAAATGGATAAAACTAGATAGCCTTCACGATGTGCTACGAATTTGTCTAACTTGGACCAAATAAATAGTATATCTAAACTTTTGGGTCCATGGTTAGATTCCAGCTCACATGAAGAGAAATTTGTGGTGCATAAATACCGTATGCGTGGACTTTCTCCGAATTCTCTTGTTTCTCCCCACTTTAGTCATTCTACCATTATCATACATCCCATTATTACCGTCTCCCTTAGCCTCGGCGCACGAACATAAAACGTTAAAGTAAAGAAAAAATCACACTTTTGTCCCAAATTCCAAACTCTCGCTGCTCTTCTAAGATCTTCCGTTTTGGGGAATCCACGAACTTCTTAGAAATCACTAATTACAGTGTAAAGTTTAATTCAGATCTTGTTATGCAAGACCTTACAATGTCTATTGTTGAAAGAACACCTTCTAGAATTGTGGCATGATGTTTACGTTACCTCTTTTATCTCCATAAACAACTAAAAATACCGAAAGATGGAAGGAAAGCGAGAAGCTGGAGGTTTTGCATTGATAGAGGGAATAGGTATGAAGGGAAAGCGTGTATTGGTATACAAGTTTTTCCCTCATATCTATTCCATCTATTAGTACAAAATTTGTTATACACATTTCTTATCCCCTATACTATTTTTTGAGATACATTTGAATTCTGTGTTTTTAACCAGGGTCATTCCAAAAGGGTCCAAAGTTGATGGGAGAGATTTCTGGAGGGAATTTTCCCGGCAATCTCCCAGTTTTCCCTGTTCAAGTACGTTAGGGGCCCAATACATAGCACCTCTGGAAAGCTTATTGCATGCTGAAGAGAATGAACTATAAACCATGACTTTCCAATGAACAGTGTTGATGCAGTAGCTCTTTGACTGTGAGTCTACGATTTTCTTTATACTAACAGGGTCAATGGGACCCAGAGACTTACTTCGTTGTCCATGGCACCTAATTTTTCTGTACGAACATATCTTTGTTATGTTTATCGAATGGACTAAGTTTGATTAGGAAATCCCGTTGACAGGTTCGTGTCCTTTCCTTGTGAGTACAATTAACACTGTCCGAAAACCTCAAGAGTAATATGTACAATATTGTATCAAATGAAAACAAGTTTTACTAGTTATTGTTTAGTGCTTTAATATTATTACTATTAAATTTGGATGAGAAAGTTAAAATCACACTCTCATTTGCCCTTTATTATTGACCAGTGGCGTATTTACGATTTTGTTTCGGGAGGGGCTTTGCTAACTTTCGGGGGGGGAGGGCTTTGCCTGGAAATGTGAAAATTCTGCAAGATATTTCATTTACTTTACTATACTAAGTAATATTTCGGGGGGGGGGGCTTAAGCCCGGAAGCCACCCTCCTAAATACGCCACTGTTATTGACTTATTTTATCTGCGAACACTAAGGATTGTGAGAATGCGACAAAGGACATACTCATAATATTGTATCAAAATCAAATATATTTTTCGGAACTTACAGCGAAACTCTTTTTTAAAAATTCGTGAGTGGAAAAAAGATAAACAAAGCGTATGATCCTTGACTGATTATACCTCCATGTTGTGAGTTTGATTCAGAAACCTAAAGGATAACATGCATCATATTAAAGCAAAATCATATATCGTCGTCTGAAATTCAACATTGCGTATCTCTAATTTTGTCGAATTTGAGTTTTTAAATTGAGTTTCAGTATATGGTGGCGTACAATCTAGTTAAGTATTTCACCTATAACATGACAAATGGTTCTGTTGTTCCCTCAAAGTAATGTCGCGTATATTGTGGCTGAAGCTAATTTTTAAACGTTTTTTTTTTTGTCCTCTCCTGTAAAATTGGTGAAATGTTACTTACGCGGTATTGAATCTCAGACGACGCTTGTGCTTTTTGTGAAAATTAACATGCGATGTATTTATTTATTTGTTTTTAAGTGGAAAAGAAGGCATTTTTTTTCGCACATACATGACAGATTTCACCTCCAAGAAGTGTGGAAGATTTCTCAAGGAAAGCAAAACAAATGCTATATTGCGTAAATTATAGTGAAAGATAAGTTCCTTATAATTAAAAGGAAACCTTCGATTTGCTAATACGTATACTTTTTGTTCTGTGCCAGGGCTGTAACTTGTGGGGGGGGGAGCAGGAAGCAACTGCCCTTCCCCCAGGGAAGCTTCCCGCTGCTCGAGGGGGCCCCATTTTAAGACAAAATTTTCTTACTATATATGCGATACGAAGGTGAAATTATAAATGAAGCATCAAATAGGTTCACTACACTACGTAAACAAAGTACACACCTCAAAGTTGTCATTTACCCACTTCTTTGATTCCCCAAATTTTTAATATATATATATATACGGTACAATATATATTAATCGTTGAAAGCATATTCCGGACAACGTATAATTTATATAATTTTTTAACGATTGCTTAGAATAACCGAAGTTCTACTATGTCATTTCCTTTTTTCTTTCATTATTTTAGACAGTTTAAGCTACTTAATGTTATGTTTGTCACTACAAGAGATATTTTCATTTATACTCCGTAATTGTTTCTTGACTTAAATTAAAATCTAGTTGAGATATTCTAAGAAAAAACTTTTTTAAGGTATATCTCTTTCCGTTATTGGAAGTAGCGTCAATACTAAAATCCAGTAATACGTCAGAGAAAAATGAAAAAAAAAAAACTGAATAAATCGAATTTGCCTCACAGATGTCAGTCTAACAGTCAATTTATTTAGTAATATATTTTAAAAACATATTTACATCACTATCACATAATGTTCTTTCCCTAAATTTCTATGATTTAAAACAGTGGATACCACAATACCTTGTCAAAATCAATATACTTGGTGACATTTTTAAACTTAAAGTATCTAGTTTGTCCTGAATATTTGTATTTTAGTTCTTAAGTTATGTTAGTTGTTAGTTTTAATTATTACGAATTTCTCATTTATGCAAGGTGAATATAGTGAAATAAAACAATATTAACGACAAAAACATTAGGAAAAATTTTAAAAAAAAAATATATTATATATGTTATCTGATACGTACAGTATATTTTTGCAACAAGGATTTTGACGTGTTACTCTTGGTTTCTATTATTTTCATTAGGTTGCGATAGTATGAAATGCTTACAATGGTTCTTACAACCTGCACGCACAGCCTCTTTTAATATCTCCTGCAGTTTCTTAACCCTTTTAGGATGTTTGGTAACTTTCGTTATCATGGTGTAGTATCGTCTTTGACCGTTTATTTAGGTCTATAACAGGTATTTAAGCCAGGCTTTTTTATTAGTCAAGTCAAGGATGAACCAAAGAACATCTCAGACATGTTTCGGAACTGGATGGACAACTTGGCGGTGGCAAGTGAGGGCGGACAGGTGTGACTTTTTTTTTATTTTTTTCTTAAGGCAAATTTCAATTTTTTTTTACGCCTTTAGTTTTCATAATATCAGAGTGGAATTTTTCATACGGATTGTGTGTATCTTTGGGTATTTCTCAATTTTTTCTGAGATCCCTAAGTGAAACCATGACCGAGGGCACAAGTGTTTCGAGGACGTGATTTTTTCAGAAAAAAATCCTATTTTTCCGGTTCAGGTATATAATACAGACATATGAGTGCTACCTTTTGAACGTGCTTGTTATACTGAAGAAAATGGCGTTTGCACCATGACTAGGCCAAATAAGAATGACATATTAAATTTTTATAATATGTATATACATACGTGTGTACATAGAGAGAGCCTAAATTCAGACTTTCAACAAAATCCCCTCCCCTTTGTTTTCAAGATAAAATATTGAAATTTTGCACACGTATTATGTACATAACATATTTTTAGAAGAACATTCAGATTTCTACGTCAACCTAAGCCCGGGCAAGAAGAGCAAAGTGTTTTGGTGGGATTTAAAAAACAAATTACGGGTTTTCCCCTAATTTTCCGGTTCATGTGTGTGATATGGACATGTGAGTGGTACCGTTGGCAAGGGCTCGTTACACTGAAGAAAATGGCATTTACACCATGACTCTAGATCAAACAGGAATGACGCAGTAATTTTTTTCATATATATATATATATATATATATATATATATATATATATATATATATATATATATATATATATATGAAAAAATGGATCACCTTTCGACTTTCAAAAATTTTCTCCCGACTTCAGTGTTCAAGATACAAGAATGAAATTTTGTACACATATTATGTACATTACTACGTATTTTTTTTTTTTTTTTTGGAATAAATTCAGATCCCTACGTGAAACCAGGGCCGGACCAGAGGGGCACAAAAATTTCGAGAAAAATGTTTTTCGGAAAATCTCCCGGTTTTTTCGATATTACCGTTTCTGGTGTATAATACGGACAAGCGAGTGGTACCGTTGGAAGATATGACCTATCCAGAAAAAAAAAAAAAAAAAACGATGTATGAGCCATGATTCTACGATAAATAGTAAGGAAGCAGTAGCTGTTTGAGTGAAAGTCTAAAGTTTACTTCAAAAAGTGGAAATCCTAAAAGAGTTAATGATAGTTAGTCATTCGATGTATTTTGTATTGGATTAGTTTCAGGTGAGTTTCCTGATAAGTGAAGCACTGATATATATATATATACAGGTAATTATCACTTAACTTTTTAAAACTATTCACAAATCTAACTAGACCTCAATGATTGCACAAGGTGTAGTACAACGCCTAAATATTTGCTTCTCTTCATTGTGGAGGTACTGTACCTGTAATCCTGGAGATAAAAATCGTTTACACTAACTGGATATTTGGCTTTCACTGCGATTTTTTTTTTTTTTTTTTTTTTTTTTTTTTTTTTTTGTACACGCTTTGGGGAGACAGTTCTAAATTCTGAAACTCATGTTGAATCGTCGTTTTGAGACATCCCTAAGCAACTCTTTTTTTCCTTTTCTCCTTTTCTTTTTTCTCTTTTTTTTTTAAATCTATGATCGTTATTTATGGATCAAACATTACTTCACGTTTCAGTTTTATACGTATCTTTACTCGGCCTACCTGAGCCAACAATTAATTGATGTTGGTGTTACAAAACTGATCTTGTCTGTCTATTTCTTTTCCAGAAGATAAATATTCTTACATTAACCCTTGTTTTTCTAAAGTTATAAGAATTACGGAAGTCCCTTCACATTTTACCAAATAATTGGAACTTCTCTACTTCAGATTTTCTTTCACGCTATTATTCTATGAAATTTCACTGTATGTTTCATCTATATATACACACATAAGAAACTTGAATACAGCCCTTTTGCTTTTGCCTATTTAACGTTTGTTAAAACATTTTATTTTAATTCGAACTTCAGTACAACCAATTAAGATTTTGTCTTTTTGCCTATATATTTTTTTTATCATTTAAAAATATAATCTTTCTTATTTTTAAAAAATATATAATAGAAATTCATTCTTTCGTAATTTGTTTTTTTTTCTGGTTAATTTGTTTTATGTGAGATATACCGTACATTCAGATGGTGTGGTAGCCATTGTTCATACATGTGTTGGGTCGATCAAGAAGGATAGCAACCCAGCATGGATATTTATTCAATTCGTAACTAAGCTTTGTACACCTACCATTATCAATGCTAGATATAAGGAACTAACCCTGTTTATGTGCTATGATAGAAGAATTTTTTAATGTATAAAATATTTAAAAAATGACTATCATTCTTAAAACTTTGTTTTAATTAGTTATATGCTCATTTTAACGAAACATTTACCCATATTAAATGTTTCAAAACATATCTCAATTTAATACACACACAGGTGCAGCATGAATGGATGAATAAATGCTGATGAACTATATTTCATGATGTTATACTTACACGTCTTCACGGTTTAACTACCCCTTTCGCATATTTTGTCTGTATATTCGTGTTGAAGTAATGCAGATCATTTAAGTATAACAACACATGAGTTATGGAAACGACTTATTTCCAGTATTAATAAAATTCCTTTCATAACAAATTGCTTACGAAAGTCTCCAATATTTCGTTACATTTCGTTTTATTTAATGTATAAGAATGAATGCTTTAAGTTAAATATTTTTCGCTCATTCAATGGCGGCTCTTCAAGGAAGAGGCACTGTAAAAATTAAAATGTTATCACTGTAAGTTAAGGGAAAAGGATGTAAACTGTGGCTGTACATACTTAGTATGTGTACCTTACACGCTTGAGATGGGAGCAGATTCGCGGCAGGGGTTTATGTATTTCGGATCCCACGTTAAGTTGTAGGTCCATGTATCATGTAGCCTCGATACTGAAATAGGCATTAAACCCGAAATCAACCAACCTAGTAAGCAAAAAACATTTAACAAATGTCCTAATTCTTGTATTCCTATTTCGTTTATACCAATGTGACTACCCTTAAGGTCCTTCACTGAGCTAATTAGTTAATTAATTATTAATATTGTTATTAGTATTAATAATATAAAATTATAATATGAACTATCAGTAAATATGCATTTATCTTCTTTTATACATACCAGAACCCTCATCTCTTAACAGGTATGTGTGGATATCTTATAGCACAGTGTGGAAAGACACTGATATCACAGCTTCCCGTAAAATTGATTATATACTGCAGACAACTTCGTGGTTCAGTTCCCATATCACTTGGTACGGTGATTATTTTTTTTCTTCTTTCTTCATCTCTTTTCTCCTCTGACATGTATGGGAATCGCCTTTCTCTTGTTGTTAAACATGTTATCATAGCGGTAGTGATTGTTAAAAGAGACGAAAGAAAGAAAGAAAAAATCATTTTGAACATGAGATAATATCTCCACCTTTTCTTTGTTAAGTTTGGCCAGTAATTTTTATGTTCAAGTTGGTTTAACATTGAATTCTCCATCTCATAACCCATGTGGCACGGTGTTAAGGAAGTCATTTATCCGACTGTGTCCAAAGGAAGTTTTTTTTTTCTTTAACATTGTTTTGTGTTCTTTGAACAACAGATTAAGAAAGGAAAACATTATCTGATATGATTGTGTTTTAATATAAGTAATTAAGAGTATATAAAGAGGAAGAAAGGATATACAGTATATAAATGTGTTTAAGAATTAAAGAAAATGAGGACAGGAAAGAAATTTTCAGTTTCAGTAATGACTATTATTATTATTATTATTATTATTATTATTATTATTATTATTATTATTATTATTATTATTATTATTATTATTATTATTATTATTATTATTATTACGCCATTCGATACTAAATGCACGTGCTAAGTGAGCTCGTGTCGACGGATTCTAGTGTAACTCCAACTCTACTCCGAGATATGTTGTATTATAGTATAGATTAAATAACATAAAACTGTTTTTTGGTATAAAAGAATATAGTTACACCGCTAAAATTATCTGGGCCCATCCGTGTCTCCCTCAAAAAATTAAAGCTGGCGTCATCATTGGCCCGAAACGCATCTCATTCAGGCTGCGAAATCATAGTCGAACGAGAGAGCTGGGCTGCGGTGACTCAGTGGTAGAGCGTTTACCTCTGGCGCGTAGGTTTCCTGGTTCGATCCCAGTTCACGTCAAGTGAAATTTGTATTGGACAAACACAGTGTACGTGAGTTTTCTCAGGGTTCTCTTGTTTCCTCCTACTTTATTCATTCCGTCATTTCATTCATTTTTCATCATCACCGTCTCCTTTAGACTAGCCGGCATAACCGTGGGACGTAAAACTGGAAGGTTTCATTTTCATTTCAACTGAGGGAGAGAACGTAGGCCTATAAAGAACCTCTTTGCCACTGGAATACTTCAACATAGAAATTTGGTTGGTTACCGATGAATTTAATGTCCACTCCACTGAGACAGTAAACCTACAGCTTAAGGTGGTTTCTGAACTACACGAGCACACGCTGGGAATCAAACTCGGGTCTCCCACACTGAAGGTGAGTACGGTAACCATATAGTAACGAGGGAACTCTTTCAACAGGGGAGAGCTCGCATAATTATATGAAAAAGTACAAGTACAATTGAAGCGCTTAGGGGATAAAGCTGTTCTGTAACAAATTGAATATAACAGGAAAATCGATTTTCACAATTTTGTCCGTTAACATACCGCCTTCATCGTTTCTAAATCTCTTCACTCGGACGAGGACTTACTAATTAATGTGTTACTAGCATTATTATCACATAACACGTGCATGAACCACCAGAATGCAACGTTTCAAAAGATGTAACATACCACCTTTATCCTCTAAGCACTTCAATTACTAATTGGTTCTTCCAAGACTTCACATTGCCGTACAGTATTGCTTAAACTGCCAGAGTGAAATCTGGTAAGGTGCATTGTGGGGCCACTGGAGAAATATATGTATCAAAATGATCAAATAATTTCTAGGAAAATCTATCAGAAACCGGAAACCAAGGATGCCGAACATCTTTCTGAGGCCGTAGAATTTTTTTCGGCATTTAAAACTTATGTGCTTGTGCATCATCGGTGATTCACACGGCTTCAAAAACAAAGATGCAATGCCTGTAAATCACATATGATGCACATGCCTCCGCAAAGTACACCCACTGTGAATCACCGGTGATACACATGACGGTCAACGTGTTAAAATCATCAATAAATACAAGTTATAATTATTTATGTTTAACTTTTTCTCTTAATCTTTCCCACCAATTAAATATGGTTACGTCCCTTGTTTTAATAATAAAAATAAAAAGCAAATCACATTTATGTTCAGCATCAGAACTATACATGTTCAAATATTTATAGTGAAAGAATGCAGTTTAAGATGTAATTAAATTGTCACAATATATATTGTTTAGAAACAATGGCGGATCTGGAATGAGGCCGTGAGGTCTAGGCTCTCCCAGTTTTTGAATGACAAAAATAATTGAACGTATTATTTATATATTTTGAAAGTTTATAGTGAACTCACGATGTACCTATCATAGCCCAGGATCTGGCTACCCCCCCCCCCCGTTTTTATCTTCTAGCTCCGCCACTGTTTAGGAAAATGCAAATACCATGGTTAAGTCTAAGTATCGTTACGGTTTCGTCTCATTTTAAAATGCTTACATTGAAACAATACAGTTTTTAAGTTGTACTCAACAATTACGTCTCTTCAGTCACGATCTCACGAAAACTTTCAAAACAATCAAAACGTTAATATTTTTAAAACAGCTAACTGCCTAACGCTGGCTTCATCTGTTTTCATCAGGCAGACAGCGTGTGTAGGGGAGCGGTGAGTGTTAACTATTAGGAGTTATCGTTACTCATAGACTGAGACAATTTCCTTTTATATTTCTTAACCTTTTCGGGATTTATGGTATATTGTTTTAAAACGCTCATTTACCATCTATTACTGCTAGATTGATTTATTGTTCAGTCGTACATGCATTGCAAAACAGGTCATATGTGTTTTGAGATGGAGCTCATCAAGTTGGTGGGGGTCATGACGTCATCTGTTTGAACTTCAGGAGTACAACGCAAGAAACTTATTTTGTTCTCTGTCTGAAAAGTTTTATGGGATCTAATAACACATATATGTCGTCGACATGACTATCAGACAGAGTATACATGTTATGTCTTCTTTCCTCCTTCTCTCTTCTCCCCCTCTACAATTTCCTCATTATTGTTTACTTTGAGCTAAAAGTCACTAGTCTTCAGTTTCAAATCAACTCTCTATATAAACAAAAACTTATAGAAAGGAATAGGATTAATCCGAATGTATTTGGAATGAAGCAGTTTCTGTTGGTGATAAAATGTAAAAGATGAAGAATTAGCTTACAAGCAAAAAATCCTAGGATAAATAGCGATGATGCAGTTGCTGCTTGACAACAAGTCTAAACTGTACCTTGAAAATCCCAAAATCCCAAAAGGGTTACACTACAATATATAGGATTAGGGACACTGTTAATTACAGAATAAATATATGTCAATTATATATGAATTACGGTAATTAGTTTGCAATCTTCCAGCAATAATGTCATTTTATTAACCCTTAGTGACTATCCAGCATACCTCACCCTGATCTCATTTAATATTGGTGATAAGAATATTAACACCATCCAATTATTCAAGCAAACCTACATTTATTTGACGCGTGTCAAGTTAGACCAACCACCAACACCAAAAAGACCGGAACATATCTCAGAATTATGGGCTATTTATGGGCTAATTAGTTGCTCTAATCCCAATTTTTGGGCTCCTACTGTTTAGCGGGACATCGGATTCAAAGTGGGCGAGTCCAGCTTGATATCAAGCTAGAACCCCCTTATGGTTAGAATGGTCCGATCGAAAAAATTCAAACGCCAGAATTATGGGCTATGTATGGGCTAATTAGTTGCTCTAATACCAATTTTTGGGCTCCTACCTTTTAGTGGGAAATCGTAATCAGATTCCGCAAACGCGATCATAATTCTGGCGTTTGAATTTTTTCGATCGGACCATTCTAACCGTGACCGAATGCGAGGTTCTGGCTTGATATCAAGCTAGACTTGCCCATTTTGAATCTGATTTCCCGCTAAACAGTAGGAGCCTAAAAATTGGGATTAAAGCAACTAATTAGCCCATAAATAGCTCATACATCTGGCGTTTGAATTTTTTCGATCGGATCATTTTAACCGTATGAGGGGTTCTAGCTTGGTATCAAGCTAGACTCGCCCAATTTTGAATCCGATTTCCCGCTAAACAGTAGGAGCCAAAAAATTGGGAGAAGAGCAACTAATTAGCCCATTAATAGCCCATAATTATGGCGTTTGAATTTTTTTGATCGGACCATTCTAACCGTAACCATATTGGGGGTTCTAGCTTGATATCAAGTTAGACTCGCCCATTTTAAATCTGATTTTCTACTCAACAATAGCAGCCCAAAAATTTTGATTAAAGTAAGTAAGTAGTCTATAAATAGCCCATAATTCTGGCGTTTGAATTTTTTCGAGGTAACCGTAGGAGGTTGTAGCTTCATATCAAGCTAGACTCGCCTATTTTGAATCCGATTTCCCGCTAAACAGTAGGAGCCCAAAAACTGGGATTAAAATTGGGATTAGGGCAATTAATTAGCCCATAAATAGCCCATGATTCTGGTGTTTGAATTATTTCGATCGGATCATTCTAACCGTAACCGTATGGGAGGTTCTAGCTTGATATGAAGCTAGACTCGCTCATTTTGAATCCGATTTGCCGCTAAACAGTAGGAGCCCAAAAATTGGGATTAGAGCAACTAATTAGCCCATAAATAGTCCATAATTCTGGCGTTTGAATTTTTTCGATCGGTCCATTCTAAGAATATGGGGGGTTCTAGCTTGATATCAAGCTGGACTCGCCCACTTTGAATCCGATTTCCCGCTAAACAGTAAGAGTCCAAAAATTGGGATTAGAGCAACTAATTAGCCCATAAATAGCCCATAATTGTGAGATATGTTCCGCTCGTTTTGGTGTTGGTGGTTGGTCTAACTTGACACGCGTATTTATTTGTCTCTAGCCAATCATGAAAAATTTCAAAATAATATATCCTATTTGACTAGGGTACTTAGATTTTTAGACTAAAAACTATATGGAACTTTAAAGTTAAAATCCCTGACAATCTACGAAAATTTACAGTTAGTAAATTATGTAGTTAGTAATTTATGCACTTACATTTTGCTGAAATATCATAATTGACTGAATAAATAGGAAAACTTTCACGAAAAGTGACGGTTTGAGTGTAGATTATACGTATTGATTGTGCATAAGAGATAATAAAGAGGTATTTTATTTTAATCCTCAACTGCTGTAGTGAATTTTTACTGCATAGTTAGTGCCTTGAGGTCCCTGGAACCCTTTATTAATTATTAAATATAAAAAAGGAGCACAATTACTTTTGAAAGACAAACTTGTTTTAATTTTACATTGTAGCTATAGGACATAACGCACCATAGATATAATAAATAAATATACTAATTGCCATGAATATAACATGCTCAAACCAGTCAGGTATAAGTTTTCTAATGTAAATAAAGATAGCTTTAAATCGTTGGACTGACACTGATATGCAAATTATAACAAACAAACTCCTCAAAATAATTGTCAATGGAAGGCAAGACATTTGCAAATTTGTGAAATTTTTAAAGTATATATTAGTTTCGTCGATTTTGCAAAGGTCTGTTGTATCTTACTTCTCACTGCATAATTTTCACTTTGTGACATGAAACATATAACATGTAATTAACATTTTTTTTTCTGTAAATTCAGAATCATAGTTGGGCCACAATAGATGGGCCAGGTTTGTCAACCATATTGTAAGTGAAAAACTCAATAAAAAGTTTTCCAAATGTATAAAATTTGAACACTACAGAGTTCCTTCGTGGTTAAGCGGTTAGTGTACGCGCCATTGGAATGGGAGACCCAGGTTCGATTCCCGGCGGGAGCACATATAGTTCGAATTCCACGTTGATCAGTAGTTCCCGTCCTATATGGTCTCGCTGCTGAAAGGGACGTTAAAACTCAAAATCAACTCAAGTCATGAACACTATCCTCTAACAAAATAGTAACACAATTAGTGACGTATAGTCCCTGGGACTCCAGTAACTGCAGGGAAATGTAACAGTGACGCTTAGACATCCGAACTCTACAACTACTTGTAACCAATTGTGAGAGAGAAAGGAACTAGTAGTAGCACGTATTCAAGGTCAATCGTCTGCTAGAAGGAGAAGAAAAAAAAGGGTTATCGGTGTCTGTGGGACCTCACATCACCAATTAAGGGTTAAAATATTGCACAAATGATGATTGGAAGAAAACTCAAGCTAACTAAAGTTTCAAACTTTTTCTGTGGAGAATGGGATAGTTTATGTAAATCCTGGACTATCCTAATTAAACCAGGACGTCTGAGAGACTTATCTTTGGCTAAATGTGCTATGCACTTTTTTTAGGTTTCTCAAACACTGCTAGAGTTGAGAAGAACTGAATAAATTAGATTTGGCTTAATTGCAACTCTGACTCTTAAAAAGTTTGTGCAGGTATATTTTTCCTATATAATCTGATAAAAAAAATATTACACGATAAATTTCAAAACAGTATTCATATTGATGAAATATTTCCTTTGAAGTGTATCAATGATTTTTGTTACTTGAATCTACTTCATTAACACCTTGATTGCCACCATAATTGTTGACCGTTATCACCTGTGCTCCACGGACAACAGTCCGCCAAAAATACTTTGTTTTCGCCTTTGCTCTAGCCCAATGAATGTATAGGGTAAGGGTGAGACAGTTGGCGCACTTTTTAAAACAAAGGGGAAAATTAAATATGTATGCTTTTATGCACTTCAAGAACAGAGTATATGTAAATTCAATCATTAATGAACAATGGAAACGCACGTGAACTTTGTTATTGACAGTCACTTAACATCATTAAGCATTCAAAAAAAAGTGAAGATTTTTTAGCCATCTGTCCCATCCGCGTGGGACAAATGGCGCACATGTGTGGGTAAGATGTCAAACAAAAAAAAAAATGTCAAACAAAGAAAAAGTTTGTTACCTGACATATTCTTCGTGCCAGCCCGTAGTTTCTTGTTTTGTATTCATCCACAACAGCGGCGGATCTGTTTAAGGGGCACTCGGTCACGTGCCCTGCCATTCATGATCTAAATAGAACTGCAATTATTAAATCAGTACTAATACATTAACAGAAGCTTTTTTCTTTCTTTCTTTTCCTTTTGTAATGTTTGGATTTGTTCCGCCACAGCCGTGTTTGCGAGTGAAGGAGGCTGTGGTTATGCGCTCTCGTAAGATAGACCAAACTTGGCAACACAGCGACGGCTGTTTCTTGGCTGCGGACTTACAATCTTATGCTTTGACAGTAGCCCTATCATCAGAGGTGGCAGGGGATGTTATGGCAATGTCCATTGGAAATGGGCACAGTAATGTTGAGACCTGTCGCATGAGGCGCTGTGCTGTCTTATGGAACATACAGCGGTAAGAATGTCATGACAAGGAAACTCAACTCTGTACAGAGGGGAACGGTAGGAGGGGAAAGGAGGAAGAAGGGTCAAGCCATTTTCAGAATTTGGTGATGGAAAAGGTTTATGCTTGGCCTTTCCGGGTGTAGCGAATGACATATTAAGGGTTGCCACCATGATGAAGTTAATTTACAATACATTGACCTTCTAAAATTTACACGCATAAGTTACCAATCGGCGCGGCGTCTGCAATCGTATTTTCAAATAGTGAGCTACACTATACGTAGATAATGTTTCCCAGAAAAGTAATTAAGAAACCACGCACAATTGAAGGAAATGGACATACAGTAGTTGAAACAAATTGTTGTTGAAAACAAATAAATAATTCGTTACACAAAATATCAATCAGAGGCGTTTTTACACATGGGCCAACATGGGTCATGGCCTGGGATGACGAGTTTTCTTAGACATTTTTTTTAAATACCAGCTTTGGAAATTTCAGGTATTTATTTATTATGCATAGTTATGGTATGACACGGGATTATTGCATTTGTAAATATAGAATCTGCTTGGCAAGAAATAAATAATTAACATTTTAGTTTTTAATTTACATCAATTATTTCCTCTCTCGTATTGCTGACATCTTATTCTTTTATCGTAATTTCAAAACATTTCCATTGTTGATTAACTTCCAGAATTACCTACAGTTTTCAAACATATCAACCGAGCCACCAACACAAGAAATTTGAATATTTCAATGTTGTATTACTATTCTTGAACTTGGCTGACCACATCAACTTGGTTTCATAATCAACAGTCACAATTTCTATACTGGTATTTAATTTATTGTTACTGACGGAGCGGCATTTTTATAATGGCTCGAAGGCGGCAAAAATGTTAAATGCGTCCCTGAATATCACGCTACGATGGCAGGATTCAAGAGAAGGGTCACTCCGTTTTCTGTTAGAAATTTAGTAGTCGTTTACTGTTGCAGTAGGTTTTTTTTTTTTTTTTTTCGTTTCTTTTCCCCCCATCTTAACAATTGTTCATAACATGGCAACCCTTAACCTGCCTTGAAATGTGTTCGCGATGGCTTGCACCCGACCGAATGAAACTGCCACCCCTTTAACAATGAAATAGACGGCGCGGACACTGGCGAGCGGGCTTTTTTTTTTTTTTTTTTTAACTAGGGTCTTATTAGCACTTATTCCGGCCTAGTCAGTGTCAGTGTAGTGTGCTTATTTAGTGTAGTGTCATAATTCATGTGAGATGAAACAGGTAAGATACTTACGAACTAAAAACCTAGATTATCAAGATCGTCTTTTAGCAAAAGAATTAGGCCCACCAAGACCAGAGCTATCCATAAACCAAGTGTTCAAAGACAAAAATAGAACGTACAATAGACGTTTCAGTAAAAGCGTGTACGAAAAGTGGGAATGGATGTGTGGGTGTCCTGTAGCTAATGCGCTCTTTTGCTTTCCGTGCATTTTGTTCGGTAGAGCAGATATGTGGACTAAAATTGGTGTACGGGACTTGAAACATTTGCCTGAAAAAAGCAAAAAACAGCTTGTCAAAATGTCATTTGGATAACGAAATGAGTTTCGCTGTGTTGGGAAAAACGGATATCAGAGTACAGTTTGATGATGGTTACAGGGTGTCTATACGCAGACACAACGAACTTGTTAGTAAAAATAGATACATTTTGTCACGCATTATTGATGCAATTAAATTTTGTGGGGAATTTGAATTGGCTTTGCGTGGACATGATGAAACAGAAAACTCAAATAACCCAGGTGTTTTTCAAGGACTCATTAATTATACTGCAGCCCTTGACAATGTTTTGAAAGATCATTTAGAAAGTTCAAGTGTCTTTAAAGGTACATCAAAGACTATTCAGAATGAACTTCTGGATGCGATTTTATCTGTTTGTAAAAAGTACATTATATCTGAAATCTCCGAGGTTGACTTTCTATCCCTCCAGGCTGACGAAACAACAGATAATTCTTGTAAAACTCAGCTGTCATTAGTTTTGAGATATCAAATTGAGGGGAAGGTATTTGAAAAGTTTTGGGGTTATTTTGAAATTTTCGACAGAACTGCTGGCGGCTTAGCAGCAACGATTTTAGGCCAGTTAAGTGAAATGGGAATAGAAAAATCTCCCGAGAAGCTAATATGTCAAACATATGATGGAGCTTCCGTTATGAGTGGACAGAAGGGTGGGGTGCAGTGCTTGATCAAAGATAAGTATCCGCAAGCAAACTTCATTCATTGTTACGCACATCAAGGAAATCTTATTCTTCAAAGCGCGACATCGTCTTGCTCTCATAGTAGAATATTTTTTCAAGATTTGCAAGGCATAGGGACATTCTTTTCCAGGTCTCCGAAAAGAATGAATTATCTAATAGAATATGCTCAAAAGAAGCTAGGTAGTGTACCGCCAACAAGATGGTATTTTCAACACCGTACAGTTAATACTGTTTTTGAGCAAAGAGATAATTTGCTTAAATGTTTCGAACATATACGAAACACCGAAATGAATGACAGAAAATCCTCTGCTGAAGCAACGGGGTTTGTACGAACATTGCAGGATCCTCAGTTCCTTTATTGGCTAACGTTTTATCACAAAATCATGCCACACGTCGCTATTTTCTTTGATTGCATTCAGAAGAAAGACACAGATGCTGTTAAAATCAGTGGATCTGTCAAACATTTCGTTAGTGCAATAAGTAGTGTTCGAAAACAATACGAAAATGACAGTAATGACGTAAATGGCACTAATGAGCCACTGAAGAAACGACAATGCGTTCAATATAGTAATACTAACAGCAATAGATTGGCAGCTCTGGAAGTTTGCGATATGATTACAAGCAGCATTAGTGATAGATTCCAGTTTTCCGATCATTTGTGTGCCTCTAAGCTATTCTTGACTAACAAATTTCCCCAGTACTTAAATGATTTCCCCGAGAGTGACTTTCAAACAACTTTGAAAGTCTATTCTAGAATAAATGGTCCGAAATTGCGAACTGAATTGGAAGTATTGTACAGTCGTAAAGATATACACCCTCCATTCCAAAAGAAACCGAACTTTTGAAAACAAATAGTACCACTAGTGCCATCTGTTGTAATATTTTACCGGTAGATGGCGTAGTCCCTCATTGACAACTGGTATAAGTGTCATGACATTTGGATGCACGGCAACAAAGTTATTGCGTTTCAACTGTCAGTGTGTTGTGTACATCGGTCGGAAAATGAGTTTCAAACAACGAGCTGCAATTGAGTTTTGTGTTAAATTGGGTAAAACTTTTAGTGAAACGCACCAAATGCTACAAAATGCATATGGTGATGAGTGTCTATCCCGTACGCAAGTTTACGAGTGGTTCAGGCGATTCAAATCGGGTAGAGAGACGCTGGATGATGACGAAAATCAGGCCGTCCCAGAACCGGATTATCGGAAGAAAACATCGAAAAAGTGCGTGAATTCATCAAACATAACAAAAAATCGTCGGTGAAAGCTATTGAAATGGAATTAGACATTCCTCAAACAACCGCATACCGTATTTTGACCGAAGTTTTGGACCTTAAGAAGGTTAATTCGCGGTTTGTACCACACAAACTCACCGAAGACCAAAAAGTTGATCGAATTGCGCATTGCAAAGACATCGTTAAAAGTGCTCGGCAGGATCGAAACTTCTTGAAATCGATTGTAACTGGTGACGAGACGACGTGGTGTTTTGAATATGAGCCCGAAACAAAGCGGCAAAGTGCTGAATGGAGAGCGCCGGATGAAGGAACACCCAAAAAAAGTCGCTTGGTGAAGTCAAAAGTTAAGGTGATGGTGATTTGTTTTTACGATTCAAAAGGAATTATCCACAAAGAATTTGTTCAGCCCGGCCAGACAGTCACTGGAGAGTTTTACTTGGGCGTCATGAAGCGTTTCCTGGCAAGAATTCGTCGTATTCGGCCCGAGTATCGCGAAATCGGCAGTTGGACTCTTTTGGACGATAATGCACCATGACATCGTTCGCGACTTGTAACTGAATTTTTGGTCAAAAATCCCATTATTCGGTTGTATCATCCGCCCTATTCACCAGATCTCGCCCCGTGCGATTTCTATCTGTTCCCGAAACTGCATTTGGCGATGAAAGGAAAGTGGCACGCATCGATTGATGCCATTGAGAAGGCGACGACCGCCGTCCTAAAGACCATTCCAATAAAGGACATGGAGAAGTCGTTTGACAACTTGTTGGAGCGTGCAAATATGTGTATCGATGCAGAAGGGGAATACATTGATTAATAAAAATGATTTGTTCCAAAATGTACATTGCTTTTTTGTATTTTAAAAACCTTCGATTTCTTTTGGAATGGAGGGTGTACGTTGTGCCTCTGGTGCAACGCCCCTTCTACAATTTTTCTATGACAATGACATGTTGCGAACATTCTCCGAGTGTGTGCTAGTGTTAAAAATAACAGTGACGATTCCAATGACGACTGTGGAAACCGAACGATCCTTCTCTACCCTCAATAGACTAAAGACATTCTTGCGGAATTCCATGAATAACGAGAGATTGAACGCACTGGCCATGCTATCAATAGAGAAGAACATGGTAAACGCCATTCCGGACTTCAATAAGCGTGTGATAGAGGAGTTTTCTACAGCCAAAAATAGAAGACTGGAACTGATATACAAAAAATAAAGGTAAGCTTTGCTTTGTTTGGCCTTTAATGTTATCCTAGTATGTAGCAGTAGATTATTTCAGATTATGGTGGGGGGACAGGAGGCAAGACTATCCACCGACATAATTAAAGTTTTTTATTAGTATTTTACTATCGTAGATTATATATATATTTGGTCTAGGAATTAATTCGTGCGGGTGGACAAGAGATGGCGCAACGAACGCAGCGTCCCACAGTTCCGTGTATCCACACATGTGTTGCAAACCCCTGTCATCACGTATCGTTCGTAGTATAGGGCAGTGGATTAAAGCGTCAACAACACCAGTTTGTAGTTAAGTGAACATGGCGCAATTTGTGCCTGATAAAGTGTTTTTGCGGGGTGTCCTGCTGCATTACTTTAACATGCAGAAAAGTGCGACTGAAAGTCATCGTATTTTGGTGGAAGTGTATGGTGACCATGCTCTAGCTGAGCGAACGTGTCAGAAGTGGTTTGCACGGTTTAGAAGTGGTGATTTCGGTTTGGCAGACCAAGAGCGAGCTGGACAGCCAAAAAAAAATTCAAGACGAAGAATTGACAGCATTGCTCGAGCAGGATTCGTGTCAAACGCAGGAACAACTTGCAGCAGCATTAGGCGTTGATCAAACAACAGTCTCCAAACGCTTGAAAGCCATGGGAATGATTCAAAAGATGTCACATTGGGTTCCACATGAATTGAAAGGCAGAGACGTTGAAAGACGAAAAACCATTTTCGAATTGCTGCTTCAACGACAGAACAGAAAGGGGTTTCTGCATCGAATTATTACGGGTGATGAGAAGTGGATCCATTACGAGAACCCTAAACGAAAAAAGGCCTGGGTGAAACCAGGTGAACCAGGTCCATCACAACCAAAACGAGATACTCACTGTGCAAAGGTTATGCTGTGCATATGGTGGGATATGAAAGGTGTGGTGTACTATGAGCTGCTGCAACCGGGTGAAACTATGAATGGAGAACGTTATCGACGACAATTAATGCGTTTGAAGCAAGCTCTGGCCAGAACACGACCAGAATGGGAGAACAGACATGATAAACTTATTGTTCAACATGATAACGCTCGCCCACATGTCGCAAAACCGGTCAAAACCTATTTAGAAAATGTCGGATGGGAAGTTTTACCCCACCCGCCGTATTCACCAGACGTTGCTCCTTCGGACTACTACTTGTTCGATTGCATGAACAACGATTTGATTGGACAGCGGTTTACTTCTTCAGAAGATATCGAAACATGGGTCTCTGACTGGATCGCTTCCAAGGATGAGGACTTCTTTCGCCACGGAATCCGTACATTGTATGACAGATGGGCGAAAGTGGTGGCTAGCGATGGACAATATTTTTCTTAAGGTATTTATGTATTTTGTGTTTGTACTACAGCTTCGATGTGTGCGTACCAACCGCACGAATTAATTCCTAGACCAAATATATATATATATATATATATATATATATATATATATATATATATATATATATATATATACATGACACCCTAGTATGTAGGTATTTTGGATGTGCCCCACCACTTTTAAATTCCACGAGCCGCCACTGATCCACAAGTGGAACACTTATCTGAGAACACTGAGCATGTTTTATATAGCCACCTTGCGCACATAACACATTGTACTCAGCCTGAAGTGGATGTTGTTTCTGCATACAGTTTTAGGCACTCAACACATTAATTTTTGATGTCATCAATAGAATTGTCAGTCATACATCGCAAGCGAAGATGCGGACGATAAAGAACAAGAGGAAGAGATTCTTCGGCGTCTTGTGACGGTTGTCTGCTTGAAATGTTGTAAGTTCTTCTTCACAGCATCATACTTCAACTTCTTCGAATGAAATCTTTTTGGATGAGAACATTAGCTGTTTGTTTTCTTTTCGATGTCTTCGGTCTGGGTACACAAGAAATTGGAGAAATTAATTTAATCCCCTTGTTGAGAGTCATTGGAGCGATTATGTTTTTCCCTGAGGTATCACTGGAAGTGCCATGTTGTGTTGAAGGATGATTATCGGTATAGTATCACGGGATGTGCTCGGTTGTAGTATTGGAGAATGACCTGTAGATTTCGTACTAACCGGAGATGTGTTAGTATGTGATGTTGGAGCTTGGCTTGAATCTTGTACCTGTTGAATCGCAACTTCTGGTCGGAAATTGAAAACGCATGGTCGGGAATATCGGACTTATTTAGGGGAAATATTCCGGTAGCTTTAAAATCAGTAAGTCCATTGGCTTCAGCTACTGCGCGTTCCCACGCACGGCAAAGTAGTCCACCATACAAATAACGTGTGATTTTTCTTTTAGAATTCGTTAGCATCCAAGATTGACAAGCCTAATAGAAATAAGTCTTCAAAGGCTTAAAGAAAGAGCGGTCCAAAGGCTGAAAATAATGGATTGTATGACGTAGAATACAAAGGATAATAATATCATTATTAGGCCAAAGTCCCTTCCTAAAATGAGAGAGTTAAAGAAAATTTTGTATCTATACGCCTAATAATGCCTCTCTTTCACAGGAAATTTTGTTTCTATAATAATGCCTCTCCTACATTAGCTATCGTTTCGCTTATATTTTCCCCCTAAACATGTATTTTTTTTTCTCATTTGTTCCTTTAAACGCATGGTACTCTCCTCATTTTACAAAAGAAAGTGGCTACGAGCCTTTCTTTCATCGACTAAAGTACAGATACGAAAACAAACACTTACAAAAATGAAAAACACCAGAAAGTTTTCGAAATAGATTTTCGGTTTCCAGAAATCCAATCTAAAACACTGATGAACAGCAGCGCTGGGGCGAACTTTCCACCCAAACTGACCGAATCCGATTGAGAGCACAGGTTTTCTAGGGTTAAAGAACAATACAGATAGTTACTCTTATTGAACATACATATTTTTACATTATCTTTTGTATTTTTCACATATGATTGACATGTATCTATATAGCCCTAATGTATTTTTCAATATATAATTTTGTGGATTATAGGAGCTTAGAACAGCTAGAGAATTTAGTTTTAGAACTGAAATAGGGAATATCAGAGTATGGCAAGGTTTACGCGGAGTTACGACGATTAATAAAAAAACAAACAAGTGTGTCATCTGTCCCACCCTAAACTACGCCATCTTACCCCACTACATGGCAAAGAAAGTTTCTTCCCGATATCTTGCCAGTGGATAGCACCTACTTCATCGAACACAGCAACTACAAAAGAGTAGTCAACAAACTTCGTTAACATATGCTTGAAATTGTTTTAATTACTGAGTAAATAAGATTCATAAAGTACAGAAAATAGTAGTGATAAAAATATTTCTTGTACTTAACACGTATTTTCAATTTTAAAGGTGTGCTGTACCTCCAGTTTCTGAGCTACCTGGACGATATCTTCTCACTCTTCCTACTATCACGTCTTCTCTCTCACTGTGAAAGACTGGTGCCAACAGACTATTCCTTCTATGTTAGTCACGTAATGCGCTATCTGTTCGCCCCTCACCCTAATTTTCTTTGTATGTATGGTTTTGCTTATACGCGGTATGGACATTAAATTTCGACATCTATGCCAGATATATATAATTGCATACACACTTACAGAACGAACGCGACAAAAGTGCAATATAGTGTTTGTGTAAAAAAAAAAAAAAAAAAAAAAAAAAGTTTGTAGTGAGTTTCGGACTATATAATTTGTTCTACCTGTATTCTACCTATATCTGCATAAGCAGAGCTGTATATTTCTACGAATTCCGGTTAAACTAAACAATTTAAATTGAAGATGACTACTAAATTTGCGGTACTAAATCTACACCAGAAACTGCTTCTCGCTATCTATATTACCGTTTTCTCTCTAGCCGACCAGTGTTTAGCTCGGAACTGTCGATATGTTTAATTTAAATAGGAGGATAAAGGTTAACATGGAATTTTTTTTCTTGTATTGCTAAATCTATATAAAAGAAAGCCTTTCTTCGACTATCTCTTATCGTTTCTGCTATGAAGACATAGCACCTTAATACCGAAACTGAATGAAACAGTATATTTCTACTACTTCCAGTAAGCACTGAGGGTTGAGGTCGAAGATGAAACCTATTCTTGCATTCTTAAATCCATAACAGAAAACTACTTCTCCCTATTTATTATCAGTTTTTTCAATGTCGTGATGAGTGTAGAAATCAGTCCGATTTGAATTAAGAGACAAAGATTAAGTTAAAATCTTATTCTTGGGGCGCTGAATTCATATCAAGAAGCAATTTCTCTGCTTATCCCGTACTGATTCTTCCCTGAAACCGTACCAGTGATCAATTAGGGATCAGCCAAACTTTCGAACTTGATTTTTACCACTTCCGGTTTGAATAGAGAGTTAAAGGAAAATATGAAATCTATTGTTACTTGGGATGCTGATTCCACTCCAGAAAGCAGCTTCTTTCCGATCCATTACCGTTTATACTCTGATAGCTAAAGATAAAATTTGTCACAAACTTCGTTCGTCGTGACTCCAAAGACCCAGAGGATGTCATACACATGACCCACCAAACATGGTGACCCAGAGAGACACACGACGTGGAGTGTTCCGATGACTTGGATGGACCTGATATGTTCAAGATTAATTAATGAACCGTATTGACAAGATGACTCGATAGGACCTGGAATGAACGTCGTCATATGCGTGGGGAAATGTTTCAAGCTAATAACACAATTCTAACAAACATAGTTCTCTCCTCTCTAATTCCTATTTATTTATTTCTTGTTATTTGCTTCTCTGTGTCTCGGACATTGCACTGAAAGATAACTACAAAGTTTATCAGACTACAAATGCTTCAGAATGACAGAAAAGTTAAACTACATGGTTCTCATACGAGGAATCATCAAAGTTTAATCGACTTGTAAATCTTACCGCTAAACCTAAACAATGTTTTGTTAATTTCTTTTTGTTCAAAAAGTCTATGTTCAGAAACGACGTACGGGAAAATGAATAACCATGAAATTATGTTTGTGAAAATATGAAATATTCAAAACATGGTATCTTGATTAAGAAATGTGACATCAAGAATCAAGCAAATAAATGCTCGAGCTCGAGTAAATAGAAAACATCATTAATAAACTATTGATTAATGATGTTTCGACAGCAGTATTGCCGCAGAGATGATGTTTCGACTGTTTCTGTGTTGTCAGGTCCGTTCGGGTTCCCAGGTCACCGAGTCTGACTGGGTCACCAGGTTTGTCTGGATCACTGGGTCGTCGGTTAAATCTCGGTAACTAGATCTAACTGGTTCACCGGATCTGACTAGGTAACTGGGTCTGTCTAGATCATTGCTTCTAACTGAATCACCGGGCGGTCTGGATCTCCGGGTCTAACTTGGTCACCGAATCTATGTGGATCACTGGGTCACTAGGTCTGACTGAATCACCGGGTTTAACTGTAACATCGGGTCTAACTGGGTCACCGGTTCTCTCTGGATTACCAAGTCTAACTGGGTCACCGAGTCTGACTGGGTCAGAGGGTCTGAATTACAAAGTCTAACTGGATCACCGACTTTGACTAGGTCACAGGATCTGTCTGGATCACCAAGTCTAACTAAGTCACCGGGTTTGACTTGGTCATCGGTTCCATCTAGATTACCTGGTCTAACTGGATCATTTGGTCTAACTGGACTGGGTCTACCTGTGTTACCCGATCCGTCTGGATCACCATGTTTTCCCAGGTCACCATGTCATATCGAGACTGAGATATGAGACCTGGACTGAAGTCGTGACCAAGTGGCTATTGATTCATTTCATCAGTGGTGACGGTTGTGACGGACAGACGAACGAACGGATGTAACATTTATAGAATACTTCTAATATTTACGTGTAACATAGTTTGAAAGTCTTAAGGAAAGGGCGTTAATTTTTCTAGAAATAATACAATTTTTATGGCATGCGTTTTCCTTGAGATTCCCTAATAGTATACAAAATGGTCAATAATAAGGCCGTGAATTCACACTTACATTTAAGAAATCGTTTTTAATATGATAAGTTATTTTAGGACATGATATCCAATTTTCATGAAACATAACAATAGCTTCTATATGGTTTAAGAAGTATCTTTTGATTCTATAGCTTGGGGTTAAATTTCAGTTCTCATCTTAAAACATAGTATAATTGCCTCAACTGTGGAAGTATCAATGGTTAAACAAGAAAGGACGTAAGTGGCCCTCTTTTGAATTATTATCAGATATGTAATTGAAAATGTTCAACTGGCTAAATTAAAGTCAAATTATAATTATCAAAGATGAGTACCACATATATACACTGCATGACGTGATATTTTTCAATAAATATTGACACAGGGAGTGTTACTGAATTTCTTCAACTTCTGAACTTAGTAGATAGAATGAAGGGGAGATGGAATATATTTTGAGACACTTAATTGCTAGTAAGGAAACCCCTTCTTGCCATCTATTATTATTTTTACTCTATCAACGTTAAAATGGGAAGTTGTTGATCTTTGTTAATTACAGTTTGAGTGAAATATTAACAGAGAAGATAGTACTTAGAACAGTATATCGGTTATAAAAATAAATAAATAAAATAAAATAAAAAGAAAAGGAAAACGTTTCTTATGCTTTATGTCGATAAACATTGCAGCTGAAATCTGAGCGCCATTCATTGTCGCTTTATTTTAATATCAACTGCTCTGCTTTCACGAAAACTAAAATCTTACCACAGCAAAACATAAAAAAAAAAAAAAAAAAAACAGTTCTTCAGTTTCGGCAACGATTCATTGCCTTCATCAAACATATTATATTGAAACACTACTATTTTTAAAAATGATTAGCTTTGGTCAGATGTTATTTTAAAACTGAAAGTTGTAGTGGAATTATCACTTTCAATTTTAGCAAAGTTAATGCCTTGCACTGAAATGACAAGTCTAGCTCGTATTGGCCTCCCGGTGCCAAATCGCAAAACGACGAGCTACAATAGTCATAAAATGTAAACTATTGTAGCATCCCGTCATAATGATAAACCATCTATAATACACTTTTGTAGCTTATACTTCAATTATCAGAATTCAGAATTCAGAAAATAAATCGTAGTGGAAGGGGTTAAGGATGAAGATGTAAAGTATCCTTGGAACGTTTAATCGATTGCAGGAACCGTTTCTCGCTTTCTTTTACAGTTCTTGATCTGTACTAATGATCATTAAACCCAGAAATGGTTTACCTCAAACACTCCAGTTTGAATATAACTCCCATCTATAAAGTAGATTCTAAACTTTTGATGAGCCTCTCCCCCTAACCCAAAATTCGTGGTCAATTATCAACTACAGTTATTGAGATTTTTTTCTCTCGAATTGACAGATGGACACACGGACAGACAGAGAGAGAAACGTAAAGGAAGTTTAGTGAACCAATCACCTTAAAAATTACATCATTGCTGATAATAGTACCAATAGAGTAGTAGTATAAAGCAAGAGCCTACGAATGACGTAAATATATAAATCTATTTAACCCTCCTAGGATTTCCACGTTTTGAGGTGAATTTTAGACTTTCATTCAAGCAGCTAATGCTTCCTTACTATTTATCGTAGAGTCACTGCTTATACGTCGTTTTTTTTTAAAGATAGAGCATACTTTCAACGGTACCACTCGCTAGTTCGTATTATACACCAGAAATGAGCAAATCGGGAAAACCCGGGAGATTTTTCGATAAAAAATTTCGAAACATTTGTGTGATTCTGGCCCGAGCCTAGGTTCACGTAGGGGCCTGAGATTTATTTTAATACGTGTGCAAAATTTCAATCTTGTATCTTAGAAACTAAGGTCGGGAGAAATTTTTGAAAGTGTGAAGGTGACCCTTTTTTACACACACACACACACATATATATATATATATATATATATATATATATATATATATATATATATATATATATATATATATATATTATATGTTCAACAGCATCCGGACACCCCCCAAAACATATGTTTTTTATATTACGTGCATTTTGCTGCCACCTACTGCGAGGTACTCATTATCAGCGACCTCAGTAGTCGTTAGACATCGTGAGAAATCAGAATGGGGTGCTCCGCCGAACTCACGGTCTTCGGACATGGTCAGGTGATTGGGTGTCACTTGTGTCAGAAGTCTGTACATGAGATTTCCACACTCCTAAACATCCCACTATGTCTGATGTGATAGTGAACTGGAAACGTGAAGGGACACGTACAGCACAAAAGCGTACAGGCCGACCTCGTCTGTTGACTGACAGATTCCGCCGACAGTTGAAGAGGGTCGTTAGTGTAATAGGCAGACATCTATCCAGACCATCACACAGGAATTCCAAACTACATCAGGATCCACTCCAAGTACTATGACAGTTAGGCGTGAGGTGAGAAAACTTGGATTTCATGGTCGAGTGGCTGATCATAAGCCACACATCACGCAGGTAAATGTCAAACGACGTCTCGCTTGCTGTAAGGAGCGTAAACATTGGACGATTGAACAGTGGAAAAATGTTTTGTGAAGTGACGAATCACGTTACACAATGTGGCGATCCGATGGCAGGGTGTGGGTATGGCGAATGCGTGGTGAACGTCATCTGTCAGCGTTTGTAGTGCCAACAGTAAAATTCGGAGGTGATGGTATTATGGTATGGTCGTGTTTTTCTTTGAGAAAGCGCGCGACCCTTGTTGTTTTGTGTGGCACTCTCACAGCGCAGGCCTACATTAATGTTTTAAGCACCTTTTTGCTTCCCAGTGTTGAAGAGCAATTCGAGGATGGCGATTGCATCTTTCAACACGATCGAGCACCTGTTCATACTGCACGGCCTGTGGCGGAGTGGTTGCACGACCATAACATCCCTGTAATGGAGTGGCCTGCACAGAGTCCTCGTTTTAATTCCTATAGAACACCTTTGGGATGTTTTAGAAAGCCGAGTTCGTGCTAGGCCTCACCGACCTACATCGATACCTCACCTCAGTTCAGCACTCCGTGAAAAATGAGCTGCCATTCCCCAAGAAACCTTTCAGCACCTTATATATACTTCAAAAATGTACTGCATCACTATTATTTAATCTAGAGCCATTTTCTTCAGTATAACGAGCCCTTTCCAACGGTACCACTAACCTGTCCGTATCATGCACCTGAATCCTATAATTCGGCAAATCCTTAATATTTTTTAAAAATCCCCCCAATATATATATATATATATATATATATATATATATATATATATATATATATATATATATATATATATATATATAATATACTGTGTCATTACTACTTAGCCTAAAGTAATTATTCGAATGCCATTTTCTTTAGTATAACGAGTCCTTTCCAACGGTATCAGTCACATGTTCGTATCGTACAACTGAACTGGTAAAATCAGGAAGAATCGGAAATTTTGCTTTAAAAAAAAAAAAATGTCACCGTCCCGGAACACTTGCACCGCTTGGGCCCGGCCTCGGTTTCACGTAGGTATATCAAAATCATTTGAGTAGAGATGCAAAAAAGCCGGCTTTTTTGAATCGATGTTTTTTTTCACATAAAAATCCGGCTTTTTGGGAAAAAAACGAGGATTTTGGAAATTTTGGCTTTTTTCATTTTCATGATTGTTCTATCTAAATAGCTTTCTTATAGTATATTCTATAGTTAGATAAGAATTCCATGGCCTAAATGCCATATTTCGCTCTGAAATTCACCATCAAGATGGATGGAGCACATGCTTTACGAATTAAAGCTAACATGAAGAATGTAGTATTTGAGGGCAATTTTAGAGGCTATTTAACTTTATTTTAACTTTTGAGTTATCGACGTCCTTTTTCTTCTCTATATCATTTTAGTTTTTCATCCGTGTTTCATTTCTAAGAGCTTAGTACTCTAGCTTCTAGCACAAGAGTTAAACTTACGTTTTTCTATATATCCGTCAAAGCGTACGTTTTTCAATATGTTCGTCAAATCGTACTTCCACATTTCTGTTATACTGTAGTTGTGCAATGATTTAGCAATAATTTTCCGGATACAACCTTGAATACCAATTTATAGAAATAATCAGTAGCGGATTTAGAAAAGTACTTTGGGAGGGGTTTCTCTGAGTGTTTCGTTTTCTAAAAAGTGCTAATTTTATTTGGGAGATGCTTGAAGTTTATGAGTACAGGCATAACTAATATTTCGTTTCGTTTATATATTTAGCAATAATATTCCGGATACAACCTTGAAGATCATTTATACTGAGAATCAGTGGCGAATTTAGAAAAGTATTTTGGGAGGGTTTTTTCTTATTAATGTTTAGTTTTTCTAAACATTCGTAATTTTTATTTGACGGGAGCTTAAAGTTTATGAGTAAGATTCCGTGCATTTTCACACGGTGCTCATTATCGAGCAGTTTCACACGGTCCTGGTTATCGCATTAATCAGTCAGCACGTGTGGTGCATTTTCACACGGTCCATCTGCAATCACGTGATTCACCCTGAAACTCCTTTCACTACAAGGGGAGGGAGGACAGAACAAGTATGAACTTAGTAAGAACAGAGAAAGAGCAAATACAAGTTAAATATGAACAATTGCAATTAATACTAGAGAAGCTAGAAAAAAGAAAAAAATAACAAACACACGTTATAATAAAGAACATGACATGTTCTCGTAATACATGTTAGTTTCTTTTAATGAAGTAGGTTGGCTTATATTGTGGATTTAATACATTCTTAGTTTTCTTGGTGGTTGTTTTCATAAACTGGGTACCGATCGTCTAAGGCACTCGAAAATATGCAATAATGTATGATATCTTACTTTATGATATCTTACATGTATGATGGTAGTTTGAAAATTTCGTAACTTTTAATCTTTATCTGAATTACAAGAACAGTATCTGTATTACTTTTAATCTTTATCTGAGAGGACAGTATACTTGCTTCTCTAAAGCATAAATATTTTTTCACGTTGTTTTAGTACCTCTAATATAGTAAAGCCCCAATTATCCGCGGAATTTGGTAGCAAGGGCACCAGAGATGGCGAAAATCTCCGATAACCCAAAATTATTTCAGCATAAACACTGTTTTATTGTAGGAACAAGACATAATAAAACTTTTAAAATATGTACAATACAGCAGAAAATTGGAAATATTGATTTTTACAATGCAATTTATTTTTATGTATTAGAACATACAGTACATATCTGCGTACGGATTGTCATCCCGCAGCGACTCGAGTACTAATGAAAAATAATACTAGGCGGCTGCAGCAGGGCTTAAAAAAAAGTACTCGCCGATAATCGGAGCTTTACTGTGTCTAAAAATTAACTTTCTTTCATGTGATATTTTGCCTAAACAAATATCTACACATATATAATTGCGTAAAAGGAAGTAATAACACAAATTCGCATTTTTTTATGTTTCATTTTTTAAACAAAAGATACTTATGAATAATAATTTATTTTGTACATTTGTAACCGAGCAAACGCTTTTTTTATGTGCGTGTACGTATATGCGAAAACACATTTCAATTGTTTATTTCAGAAGCTGATGTTTTTTTATTATTATTATTTTAGTTATGCATCAACAGACAGAAGGTAAATTGCCATGGCAGGCTCAATCTGCCCAAGACAGAAGATAAAATAGGAAAGAGATCATCAGTGTGTACCTGATGTTGCAGTTTGCGAGATACGAAAGCGACTTTCAAATTGCAAGAAGAGAGCAAGAGACGAGATCCTTACACCAGTGTCTGTTATCTTCAAAGAAGAAATGGCTGTTCCAATTAATCAAGGTCTGGACCTAGTAACCTCCATACGATCGTATGATCAGAAGAAAGGGGGTTTAAATGGTGTTAGAAGGAAATCACTCGGCATACATCAAGGTGCACCGACTCCTAGAAATATCTTTTTTCCCGATTATATGATTCGGTTTGAAGATGGTACCTCGTTTTTACAGTACGACGCACTGGAAGGAGACGGACGAATTCTGTGTTTTGGTTACGAGGGTTTGAAACCAGCACTGAAGGAAAGCGAACAATGGTTTTTTGACGGAACGTTCAAGAGTTCCTGTAAGTATTTTTCCCAGTTATACACCATACATGTAGACATAGGAAGCACACATGATAAGACACTGGTTGTACCGGTCTTGTATGCATTGTTGCCAGATAAAACAGAGCGAACATACGAACAACTGTTTACATTTCTTAAAACGTGGTCTGGCCAGAACGAACCTCGAGTGTTAAAAATAGATTTTGAACTTGCTGCAATCAATGCGTTGCGTGCAGTGTTTCCCAATTCACAGGTTTCCGGCTGCCATTACCATTTCAACCAGAGTATCTGGCGGAAGATTCAGAGTATAGGTCTCGTCGAAGAATACCTCCACAATGAAGATGTACGCCATCATGTTCGCATGTGTAGTGCATTGGTATTAATACCAACAAGCAGGATCGATGAAGGTTGGCTCACCGTCATGGAGGACTGTCCATCTGGCCAGAAAATCGAAATGTTCAACGATTATTTCATTGAACAATGGATGGATAATCCAAATGTTCCAAGAGAAATATGGAACTGCAACGGTCAAAGGCACAGAACAAACAACCCAGTGGAGGGTTGGCACAATAAGTTAAATCGCACCATATCTAAGAGTACACCACATATCTTTGAGCTTGTGAGTGTATTAAAAGCAGATGCGACAGCTAGTTTTCATGCTTTCGCGAGACAGGGCTTAGACTGCAATTCGGAGAAGCGTAGAAAATTCACTTACATCCGTCTTGACGAACGATTGCAATTAGTCCTGGAGAAGCTAGAAAATGGCGCAGATCTTAAAAATTGCTTGAGAAGCTTGAGCTATCTCCAAAAGCTAAGATAATGGGCTATGAACTGTAAAAATGGGTTGACGACGTACAAAAGTAGAAGGTTCCATCTTAACGACGTGCTGTTCGCTCGGAAAATAACAAGATGACAAGGTTCTTCTTAGAACCGCCTTGGAGTATGGAGCTAATATTGTGTGTTTTACAAATCACAACGTTTTTCTATGCTCTAGGGCGGGCACATTTTTCTTCGATTGTTGAACTACCTGTCTGAATTCTCTGATGTGCTGCTTATTTTATTCTTTATTTATTTTAATATGTGATTATTCTATCTTCTGTCCCTAATTATTTTAATTTTTGATTATTCTTTATTTGTTCTTATTTTCATTTGCTGTTCTTTATGTATTAATATCAATTTCCGATAGTTTCTGTTATTTTTTTCATTTATTTCAATTTCTTATTGTATATGCTATTTTTCTCTTCTTCTTTACTATTGTTTTTATTTGCTGATTTCTTTGTTCTATCTTGTTCTTTGTTATTTTAATTTCTGCTTACTTTCTTCATTATTCTTTTTGTGAAAGTGAAACATTTTCTAAGCTCTCCTTCTCTGATATTAATAGCAATTGTTCGTATTTAACTTGTATTTGCTCTTTCTCTGTTCTTACTTAGTTCATAGTTGTTCTGTCCCCCCTCCCCTTGTAGTGAAAGAAGTTTCAGGGTGAATCACGTGATTGCAGATGGCCCGTGTGAAAATGCACCACACGTGCTGACTGATTAATGCGATAACCAGGACCGTGTGAAATTGCTCGATAATGAGCACCGTGCGAGATTGCACCGTGAGAAAATGCACGTCACCATGAGTAAAGGCATAACTAATAGATATTCCGTTTGTTTTAGACATTCCGCAACTTTGGAGAACAGGTTTCAGTCCGAAAGACCGACCCCCTAACCTTCGCAAAACCGTCACTGCTGGTAATTAGTAATAACATCGATTTAAAAACAATAAGAAAAGTAGTCGGCCAACTCACAGTACACGCACTATTTCTACATTCACACATAGAATGTAGAAAAGCTTTGTCAGAATGGTCGAATGCTGGGTTGAATCCCGGACTTCCCGATAGAAGCGCAAAAGCTAACCACTCAGTCATGTTTGTTGTGCAGTTGTATTTAGCTTAACTTAGATATATTCCGTAGTCCTTTTTTTGAGGGAGGGGGGAGTTCTGTAATGATATGTTGAATCCCTCTTGTTAAAAATTCGGAAAACTTCATAAAACTTAACTGTAGAACTTCAAGAATAAACAGAACCAAAAGTTCTAGATGTGCAGCCTTTAAGTGTATCATAAGTAAAAGTACTACATACAATTTTGCTAGTTATTTGTATATTTTTTTTTTAAAAGAAGTGTTTACTTTTAGGGGTGGCTCGTTTACACCAGCTGTTTTCTTATATAACTGGTTTAAACTAAAAAATTAAAAAGAACGAAAAATGCGAATCGTGTGAACTTCATGGTGAAGTTTCCACATTTCAAACCATCTGCAGTAGTCTTATTTCCATTTCACCTTTTAATCAAGGTGTCACATGTTCAATTCTCGGTCGAACCACAAACCTTCTTTCATGTGTAAACAAATAGCGGTTCCCATGTCACTTTAAGCGAAAGTCTTCTCCTTGATAACCTCGGCATTACGTAAGGATGTTAAGCCTAAACATACGAAACGAAACCAAATTGTATACTTCTGCATGCCTGAATGCCTGTTGTTTTATAAAAAAGCCAAGGTTGCTTAAATATATTGATAGAAATTGGCAAAATTTATCGATTGCCTACGTAGCTTCGAACATCAGCTTGAATTGGATTTTCAATATCTACATACTAAATTTGTAATTTAATACCTCACTTTTAGCGTACTGATTATGATACGTTGACTTTTAAATTTTACATGCAAAGCAATAACAGGATTTTTCCGTTATTGTTTTACATTTAAAGTAATGACGGGATTTTCACGATGGCTAGGGCTGGAGTTTCTCAATTTCAGAAATTTACTGACCGGACTTGTTTAAGCTTATGGGACCTCTTCCAGCATAACTCCGTTGTTGCATAATAACACCAAGGCGAAACAAACTTATTTCTGTGAATATGTAATATAAATACATAAAGCAAAATATCTAAATAAAAAAACTGGTTTAAACCCAAAAAAACGTTGCTTAAACTCCCCCCCCAAACAAACGGGTTTTAGGCATTTTCAAAAACAACCATGGCTCTTGCCAACTCTGCTTACTTTTGTATATAGGAGGTTAAAAAAAATTATTATATACATTGGTTAATCCTTTGGAATTCATAATGTAAATATGTTGAAGTAAAATTGTTTGAAATATCTTTTCGAAATTCATGGTTTATTTTCGAGGTTTTATATTATTATTGGCATCAACCACTAATTAAATGACTTTTTATGTTATAGAGAAGCGAAACAAAGTCTGCTTTATCAATTTAAAGCAGAATTTTGAAAAAAGCCCAAAATTTCCCAAGCAAAAAAGCGAAGCAGAAAAAAAACGAGTTTTTTTTCCAAAAAAGCCGTTTTTTTTTTTCGAGCCCTTGCATCTCTACATTTGAGAAATACTGTATGCAAAGTTTTAATCAAATATCTTGAAACCTACAGACGTGAAAAATGTTTAAAGTTTCCTTTAAGAAAAAAAAAAGTCACGCCCCTCCGCCCACACTTGACGCCGCCAAGTTGACCATCCGGTTCCAAATCGCATCTGGAGTGTTCTTTGGTCCATTCTCGACTTGACCAATAAAAACTAACGGGCTTAAATACCCGTTATAGAACCTGAATAAGCTGTCAAAGAAAATACTACGCCATGTAACAAAAGTTAACAAAAATCCTAAAAGGGTTAAAAGAAAATAAAACTGTTACCCTAATGATGTGACAACATATTTGCTATGGAGCAAATGTCATGTTAACCACACAAACAGTACTTCGTTTTAAAAGCCAAAGCAGATTTTAATACGTCCCAAATACGTCTCTTTAAGAGGTACCATTAGTGAAGAAAGTTTACAATGATTTAAAACAAATTAGATTACTTAAAGAAACAAGAGATTTCCCGAGAGAAAAATAAGGCGACAAGAATCTCCCCACAAGATGTGCTCTTGATTTATGATCACAAGTTTGTTTCGTATTCCTATAATAATAATAATAATAATAATAATAATAATAATAATAATAATAATAATAATAATAATAATAATAATAATAATAATAATAATAATAATAATAATAATAAGAAGAAGAAGAAGAAGAAGCTAAAATAGTGTTTTTGGTTTTCCAGAAGGAAACCAAAATTTTCCTTTCTTTCAGGCCTCAAAACACTAGCAGCAACACTTTTTCTTTTGGCTTTGTACATTGTAGCTGCCCCCCCTCAAAAACGACGGACCCCTCCTACACAAACCTCCTGGCTACACCCCTGGCTGCATGCAATATATATGGTTCTCTAATCGTCATGTATCTCTGGGTTTGATTTCTTAGCTATGGTCTTCTTCAATAAATCTTCTGGATACTTTACTATTTCATATATTTCATTACCAAGTCGGAAGAATTCTTTCTTCCGATCAGACATTTTCAGACCATACTCTTAATG
Source organism: Thermobia domestica (assembly GCF_964235325.1). Taxonomy (NCBI): domain Eukaryota; kingdom Metazoa; phylum Arthropoda; class Insecta; order Zygentoma; family Lepismatidae; genus Thermobia; species Thermobia domestica. The sequence continues at coordinate 132,628,981 of NC_137462.1, read as the reverse complement.
AATTTGATTGGTATATTATCTATCCTGGTTGCCTTTGCATTCCTATAATAAATTCGAATATAGCTTTTTCAAACTCATTGAAAGATATTAAATTCTTTGTCATCTTGACTTATTTCATTTTATATTTTGCAATATCTAGTTCACGCGATCTAAACCTACTTTCATATAAGTCTTTAACACATTCTTTGCATCTTCCTAACACTTCATTCATCGCACTGACTACCTGTCTAGTCTTATTTTGTACTGCCCTAGCAATACGTCTTGTTTCCTACTAAATTTCATAAATTTCACCATCTTGTACATTTCCTCGTCTTTACCAAATCTTTCTATTTCTTCTGTCCTTATATATATATATATATATATATATATATATATATATATATATATATATATATATATATATATACAGGGTGCGGAAAAAATCCCGGAACGGTTCAATATCTCGCGATATATACAGACCAATAAAACAAAAACATGTTAAATAGCTTTGCAAAAGCTATCCAGTGATACCAAACGCAACTTCCTATCCCCAACCCCTTCGGGGGTAACTTTAAAATTTTAAATGGAAACCCCCATATTTTTATTGCACATTTAGATTCTCCAAAAAAAGTGACAGTGATTTGACCCAAAATTGTAAACAGTGCCTTCATGGATGGCACTTGAATCGATACACAAAAAGGGTCCCGAAAACATTATGAAAAGTCCCCTCTAAGTATCGTACTTTGTGGCAATATGGTTAGCGTACTCGACTGCGGAATCAGAGGTCGTGAGTTCGATTCCCGCTCAGAATAACATTATTATGTGAATTTTTTCCAAATAATGAATCCATACATTTTAACTTCGGTAAAAATAATACATTTGTCCATATTTATTAATTTACAAGAAAATACAAATGGCGATAAAAATGGTTAGGTTAGGTAAAAATTGTAAAGTTTGTGTGCAAAACAATTATCGAAAGTACTAATTGAAGTTAAAACGCAAGGAATTTATTTGGGGAAATAAAAGAAAAGGTTGCCTTGAACGGGGATCGAACTCAAAAACTTTGCAATCCAATACGCTAATCGTACGGCCGCAGAGCACGAGACTAGCAATTATCATTTTCGTAACGTTTTGGTGTACCGCCTTTGTTTTGTGTGTCGATTCAAGCACCATCTGCGGAGACTGTTTTCAATTTTGAATTAAATCACTGTCACTTTTACGGATCTGTATATTTCGAGAGATATTGAACCATTCCGGGACATTTTGCGCACCCTGTATATATACGAAGGCTGACAATAAATGAGAATTGTTGTAAAAAAAAAAAAAAAAACTTTACTTACATTTTTAACCAACCACAATGTGATCACCCTCAAAGTACTCCTTTTCTGCCTGTACACACTTACTCCATCGGCGTTTCCATTGTTGGTAGCATCTCTGGAAGTTATCTTTTGGAATGCCTGCCAAAACCCGTGTTATAGCTGTTTGAATGTCTCTTCCTGCTTCAAAATGGTGTCCTTTAAGAACTGCTTTCACCTTTGGGAACAGAAAAAATCACACGAGGCGATGTCCGTTGAATAAGGAGGGTGGGGTAGCACTGTAATGGATATTGATGCCAAATACTGCCGAACAGACAATGCAGTATGGACTAGTGCATTATCGTGATGGAGGATCCAGGTGTCACCAATCTCTGGACGAACACGATGGACAAGTTTTCAAAGTCTTTTGAGAATTTCTATGTAGAAATGTTGATTTACTGTCTGCCCTGGAGGTACTCACTCTTTATAGACAATTCCCTTGGAGTCAGAAAAGCACACAAGCATGCGTTTCACCTTGGACTTCGACATGCCGGCTTTCTTTGGTCCTGGCGAATTTTTCGAACAACATTGCGCACTTTGACGTTTCGTTTCGAGGCATATTGAAAACACAAACTTTCATCATCAGTGATAATTCTGTTCAGTAAATCGGGGTTAGTTTCCACTTGGTCCAACAAATCAGCCGCCACAGTCCTTCGGTCATCTTTTTGTTGCTGTGTAAGATTTTCCGGAAGCAGTTTGACACACACTTTTTGCAATCCCAAATTTTCAATTAATATCAGACACACTGTTTCTCGATTCATGTTCAGTTCATTCGCAATCATTTTCACGGTTAATCGTCTATCCGCTCACAGAAGTTCCCTCACCCCGTCTGTGTTCTCTTCCGTTCGCCTTGTTGTGGGTCACCCACTGTGGTGTTCGTCTTCGATGTTTGTTCTGCCTTCCGCAAACATTTTGTGCCAACGATACACCTGTCCCATTGATAACACTTCATTTCCAAAGGCCTGCTGAAGCTTCCGGTACGTTACCGCGGCAGTCTCACCAAGTTTCACACAGATGGTGATTGTATAGTGCTGCTCAATATTACGTGCTTCCATTGCTGTGACGGGGGTCCAACACACGACGGCACTCTTCAACCTTTAACTCCACTATGAATCATGTTTCGTGAGTGTCACATGCTGTGCTAGTGGAGCAGACCCAAGGTGACACGCTGGCGGGATTTCAGTCTGCAGGGTTGCCAGCATCAGCTGAAAAAATTCTCATTACTTTGTTGTCGGACCTCGTATATATATATATATATTTGTAAAACTCTTTTTCCTTGCTCTTTGTGTTCGCCTCCGGAATGTTTTGTTTAATTTCTTATATATTTTTCTGCTCTTTTCTATACTAACCCTTTTCCACTTCTTTTTTTCCCTCATTTCTTGCAATGTATATCCTGTAACCCGTGGTTTCTTAGCGCGTTTTGTCTTTGCGGTGACCTATTACTTCCTCAGTAGCCCTCTGTACGTAACGCTTAACATGATCCATTGTTTGTAACTACCTGCACATATTCTTTTCTTCGTTTGTAACTACCTGCACATATTCTTTTCTTGTTGCCTACTTTCCTTTGGGCTACTCTCTTCAGCTGAATATCCACTTAGGCCAGCACAAGGTTATATGATCATCGTAAAGGTCTACCGCGGGAAGACTCTTCACATTCTTCAAGATATTTTGATACCTGTCTTTAATCATAGACAGGTATATTTGACATCTTCGACTGTTTATTGGAAAGTTCTGTGTATATCTTAGGCTCTTGTGCTGATTGAACAAAGTATTTCCAATTACTAATGAATTCTGTCTACAAAAATTAACTAGTTTCTCTTCCTTTTCATTTCTTACGACTAAACTATATTTACCTATGACTCTCCTATCCTCCCACAACTGCATTGGAATCACCTATGGTAGTTACACATGCACCACACTTCTCCTTGTCTATACTTTCTTTTATTTTCTCATAATTTTCCTCTACTTCTTCAGTTGTATTTGAAGTGGTCAGTAGATATGTCTGTATGTCTACTAGATTCTTCCAATTTCCTTTACACATTACAAGCATAACTGTTATCAACAAATTCTACTTTCACTGCCTTTTGTTTTAAAGGCTTACCCACAATTATTCCCTTACCACCCCATTCATTACGTGAGTTAAACATTCTATATTTGAATAGAAATATTCTATATTATTGTTCCGTTCCAAAAAACAAATAAACTCTGACATCACTTTTAGTTGCTTCCTCTCGGAGAAGAACAAAATGTTAGATTCAATGTTTTCAGTTGTCAGATGCTATTTGTACTAAGAGGACATAAGGTGACACTGTACTCAATTGAAATATTTATGTTAACTTTGACCAAACATTTATCCTATAAACCTTTATCAACCGCTATTAATTATTTTACTTTAATATATATAATATATTAAATGCTTTAGTATTACCAAAATATGAATTGTAATATTTCAAATTTCAGAAGTATAAAAGAAGAAGAAGTGAAGTAAGCAAGAATATGTAACAAAAATGTATACGTAAAAATAAACATGAGGAAATATTCATTTTTTTGATTCTTATTTAGCAAAAAGTTTCCTAGTAGTTCTAAAATGTTTCGCACAATCACACACATGGACGAGTAAGCTTCAAAGAATCTCAGCCATTCAATTCTCGCCATTGATTGTCCAGTTTCTCTGAGCTTAGAAACTTGTCAAACACAAAGTCTATGGGGGTGTTAATTTCATACTCTGAAATAACTATGCTTGATGATATCACAGTATCTTAATTGCTTAATTGTATTTATCAATGCTGAGGAGTAGGATGCCTGATTTGCAAGTAGTTTCACCTGTTACTCAGGTCGATGCTGTTTTGTTATTAGTCACGGTGATATTTAGATTACCAATCTGTAATTAAACCCAGGCAGGTGAAACGGAGGCCAGGCCAAAACCCAGGCCTGGAAGGGAAGCGGATCCAGGAAACAATCACCCTCCTTCCCAGAAGAGGAAACTTTCTTATTTTGTATATAAGTAAAACCAATCCTAGAGTTTGAAGCTTTTAAAAGTAGCTCTAAGTAGCAGTATTACAACCCACTGCCCACCCACCAGAAGTCCGGCCTGGATCCGTCTCTGAACCCAAGGCATGTTTAAATTACTTTTTTACATTCAAAGAAGTAGGTTCATTATTTTTCATTTCTGTTGTTTCCAAAATTAATAATAATGTGCATTTGATCATATTTAGTTGGCCCTAAATCACTTTTGTCTAAGTCAGTAGTTCGTAAAATTGTTCTAGTGACCTCCTCGAATTTCGAAATGATATACAAATAACACAATTTTTTTAAGTTTATAGAAGAAATAGTAAAAAAAAATATTTGTCAACGATTAAAAAGAACACACAGACAAGTGAGTGTTATTTTACAGTGTAAAACTAAGACTACGTGAATTCAATACTCAAAATTGAAGTAGTAAATGTGTTAAGTACTGGCTGCAGTAGAGTAATAAGATCAATGATAAGAACCTGTTCCTAGTGCACTTAATCTATATCAAAGAGCCATTACTCGCTATCACTCGCCATTACTCGCTCGACTTGCTTTTATTCTATGGTGGTAAAAGTTAAAACGAAAAATAGTTTATTTCAACCACTTCTGGTTTGAATGGAGAGTTGAGGAAGGAGATAGATGCCTACTTTTGGGAAACTGAATCTATTACAAAATCGATAGATCTGAATCGAAGTTTCTTGCCATTTTTACTCTACGCAAATAAGTATTTTAGCCACAATGAGTAGCAAATTTTCTACCACTTTCGGTTTTGGTAGAGCGTTGCGAATTGCGGTAAAATCTCTTGATACTCTGAGTCTATTGCTGACAACAGATTGTCGTTATTGGTCTATCTTACAATTGTTGTTTTATGGCGATAAATGTTGAAACTGGAAATCTTTAATTGTACCACTTTCGGTTTGAATACGAGAAAGATCGAAGCTATTCCTGGTAAGCGGAGTCGACTCCACACACACGACACACACACACACACACACACACACACACACACACACACAAAAGGATTTCGATATAACATTGACAACTTTTGGGTTTCCTGACACCAAGATAAGACGAAAAGTATAGACTAAGCTGGGTGCACAAATATTTCCTTTCGGAATTATAGGCTGCCGAAAACATGAAAAAATTAACTTTATAGGTCCATAACTCGAAAACTATGAGACTTACCATAGTCGCTTCAAGACTTTACTTAGGAACTAATATGTGTGCTAACCAAAAATACACGTTTCAGAATTCTGCGGTGCTTACGAAGCAATTTTTATAGAGTGAGTTTGGCTACAGGAATAGAATTTGAAGTACTCACTAAGTAACTCTATAAAATTGTTGCGTAAGTACCGCAGGATTCTGAAACATGAATATCTGGATAGGGCGCATACCAGTTCCTAAGTGAAGTCTTGATCCAACTACGGTAGGTCTCATAGTTGTGGGGCTATGGACCTTTAAAGTTTTTCATATTGTCAGCTGCCTATAACTCCGAAAGGAAGCATTTGTGCTCCCAGGTTGGTCTATACTTTTCGAATTATCTTGGTATCAAGAAACCCAAATGTTGTCAATGTTGTTTTGAAACACCCTGTAGATATCTTACTGAGTAACACTTTGTCCCTCTGGAATTTCACTATTCGAATTCTTTCTAAAGTACTGTATTATGATCTCTGTTGGTAAAATGTTGTTTCACGACCCTTCAAATCTAACGTAAATTAAAAATACATTTCTGAAATTTTAACATTATTTCAATGAAGATGAAGAAGAATGATACAATACAATACAATACAATTTATAACTTAAAAAATAAATCTAATGATTGAACATGTAGCTTTCACGGCATTTTGAATTTGAATTGGGAAGGTACAGGAAAAAGGACATGTCAGATTACAATGTTTCATGAAAATTTGAACCAAAATGACAAAATGATTTCTAAAAGGCATTTTTAGTGCGTGCTTTGTTGATTTTACGCATATTAACATGTCATCCGAGTCTAAAGACATATATTGCTTTTGGGTGAGAAACATGTAACAAGTACATATTCGTTGTGTTTGAGACTGAAACTGGATCAAATTCAAGGTTATTAACCACAAGGTAACTACACTTGTGTTGGCGTCATCACTTCTAGTTTATGCCTAATGATTCTGGGAAATTAAAGAATCACGCAACGATCTTCGAATGTGTTAGGTCAGTGAGTTCCCTTTCTTTACAATGCCAACATTGTTAGTAGATGTCTTTTCACAAAAATACAGCAGGAATTCCAGGAAAGAAAGTGATATGAAATTTACAAGTATGTTAACACTGTTGTCTTCTCACCAAGGTGTCTGCTGAAACATCTGTACCCTATTGCGGATAAATCGGAAAATTGACTGTTTCATTACCAAGAAAGTAGAACAGCTGACTACGTTTCAATACTTTGGTAGTATTGATAATGAAGATATACAGTAACGATCATGGATTAAAATCAAGAAGAGGAATAGTGAAAGAAGCATTTAGAAATACAGAGTTTCTGGATCTTTGAATAAAGAGTTACGAAATTTTCCCATAAAAATTTACTGTGGAAGTTGTACTCTTATGCTCATTTGCACCAACTAAGGATTAATCTGTAAATATGGATGAGTGAAAATAAGGTGTTATGACAACACTGATCTGAAGATTATTTTATACAAATAATCGGATTCAGATAAATAGTCGAAAACAGGAGATTAACCTGTGATCAGCATTGGTGTAGAGTTGCTTGCAGGAGATGATATAAATGATTTGGACGTTTATGTGGTATGTGGATATAGAAGATGTTATTGTGGTAATTTTCAATTGTCCTTAAAACAGGAAGGATGATGTTTGTATTAATAGTGTGTCATTACTACTACGAAACGATTAAAATACCGGATGACATTTACTATCTCCCCTAAATCCATAGACGGCCCCGGAGCCGTTATTGTGACTTATAGTGAGCCATTGTAAACGACCTCGTTCATGCTTATACTCACCTTCGCTGACGCGCTGCTACCTACGGACGCACTCTTTCGCTCCGCCACAGGCACCCCTGCTTTCCTGACTCGGTTAGATAGCATTAGTCCCTTTTAGTGGCCACCTACAACAAGTTGGTTCGTGTTTTATACACTGTAGTTTTTATGCCATATGTCTATACTGTATTTATACTCATCATAATTACAAATAACGAACCGTAATCACTATCAAGTGAGTCAGAGTCACTACCAAGTTATTTGGGGGAGAAACTAAATAATACCTAAAATACCAAATTTGCATAATTTATTACATTATTTATTTTATTTATTTATTTATTTGCTACTGTTTGTGAACTGAAGAAATTTCGTTTATAGTGACCTCCTAGTACAGGTGGACACAGTAGGTTAAATTTATGTCACAGTTAAATTGATTATGAGATTCTACCCTACTGCGTGTTATTTTCTTTAACGCAAATATTTTTTGCGCCATATATAGCTCCATTTGTTCATTTAACAGACCTGTTCCAGACCTGTTCCAAATCTACAATTGTTCCAAAACAACACCGACAACGTTTGGGATGTTACATTTAATACACTAGCAAAAGTCCTGCAATTAATGTTATCATTAATGAATACAAGAATCATTGCTAAATACATCAGGCCACAAACTTATCAACCGTTCCTCGTATAGAGGACTCCAGCGGCATGTTAAGTAGAGAAAATCTATTAGGATGTTGTTTTAAATGACATTTTCTTAAAAGTTTGTCATATAAAATGTGATTAGAACTTCGTCCAGTTCTTATCTATTACCTGGCTACTAAGAGAATTGAGAACTCCAAAATCTTATATTATCGGAATCATGTGCAATATAAATAAACATATACCTAAGTGAGAAATTTGACAATCTGGAATTAACATAAAACAACCTTTTCGAAGCATACTATTTTTTTAAAAATATTTAGAACTTCTGATATCCAGAGCAATCGAACGCTTTGAAGATGGAAACAAAGGTGATTATTTTAACGGCACTTTGATGATGAAAACATTTTCCAAGAAACTGAAGTAGATTTTTCATATAGGATATTGTCAGCACTGTATTATACACTGACCACCAAAAACGTTGTCAGTGCCAGCTACGTTTTGATCGAAGTCGTTGAACTGACTTAAGAAGCACGAGAAACAGCAGAATCACTCGCCCGATGATAGCAGAGATCTCATTCGATCGGTCAGTATGAAGCTTGTCGTAGAACGTGGAAGGCCGGTAATATACCAGATTTTTATAAGGACTAGATTGTGACGGTGAGACGTCTGGGAACAAGCACCTCGGAAACAGCGCAACTTGCGTGATTTGTGTCTTCCAAAGATGAGAGAAAGGCGGTTAAACCATCACCGAACCAAAAGACCAAGAAAGGCGCCCACACATTATTAAAGATATCGGACGTTCTAAAATGTCTCAATTAGCAGCAGATTTTAGAAAGATTTTAAGAATTGACAAAACACTAGTGTGTCTCAGCACACAATTCAGTGTACACTATTGAGTATGGGCCTCCACAGCCGATGCCGCACATCATTATCGATAGCGACTAGGATGTGTACATGCATACTGTCTTTGGACCGCAGAGCAATGATACGACGTTGCATGATCCGATGAGTCATGGCACTGTCGAAATTTGTCGATGCAGGTCGGAATTCTTCGTCTTGCAGAGAAACAGGTACTCGAGACGTGCACAGTATGATAATGGCTGGTGATGTCTCCACTATGATTTGGGAAATCTTTACATAATCATCAATGGGCCCTTTAGAGTCTGTGGGGTGCACCTTGACGTGTCCTAGCTATCGGCAGGTCATTGTTGATCACGTACAAGTATTCATGTCATTAATATTTCCAGCTAGGAACGATATTTTTCAGCAGGAATACAGTCGTGAATTGCAATAGTTTTAATGGTATCCAAAATGTATTAGTCTTAACCCAACTGAACTTCAGATTCGCGCTCATCTCCCTCTCCATTTAATTTACAAGGATTAATTGACTTGTATGTGCAAATGTAGTGCTCCATGCTTCCAGCGACCTACTAAGCTATTATTGCTTCCATGTCAAACCGCATTACTGAAGTTCTGCGAGCGAAATATGAACATACTAGATATTACGTAGGTGGGTCATAATGTTTTTGCTGGTGGGTCATAATTAACTTTCAACTTAATACAGATATACTGCACAATAAATACGGTTCGCGGTTCATTCTAACCAATTGTTGCGCTGAAAGGTTGGTCAGAGTTATATTGAACATCAATTAATATAGATTTGTGTTACAATGTTAACAGTGGAGTAACAATCGTTTCCCTTCCAACCTCTACTCTTTTTTTCTTGGATGAACACGAGTTTGGTACCGGTAATAAGTGCAGAGAACATATGAAAAACTCTTCACTGAAAAGTAGTAAAAACAGTATTCTATGAATAGCCAATATTTTCATCTTTAGGCGAAGGCTGGAGTTCTCGTGCACGTAAAACAATAAAATAAATATGCAATTTCCTATCTCATTGGCTGTAGACAAAGCATCGCTTTTTAAAGATCTCTATATAAAGCATCATCATCTATTTCTGTATCCTCTTCGATTTCTTCTTGACATGATATCTTACATCTTCCATTCCTAGTAACATAGAAGATAGTCGTACAGAATAAACAACACCCATGCAAACTAACAGAAGCAAAAGTGTTAGGCAAATAATTAACACACACAATTGTTCGTACTGTCCCTAGTTGAACCCGTGATTAAAGATACACTTCCAATACTGCTGTACTCTTGTTTCTAGAGAGCTGTTTGTGCACGCTATGGTCAGCCATCTACTACATTAATAAATTGCCATTCAGCTGAGGAGCTTACGTCAGACCAGAGAATAGTTCTGAGTCGTGAAACAAGAGGTGCTACTGTACTCATCATGTGGCTGGCCACGTGAAATTTCAAGTTTTTCGTTTGTATATTATCTGTGTAGTTACGTCATCCGTTTTGAGCGCATCCGTTATTTTTAGCGTTCCTTTATAGCACTTAGGTTGTGACACTGGGAATCGAACCCGTAGATCAGAGGCGCTAATTACTAGACCAGCGGGGAATATACATAGGCCTAACAGAAAATACGGAACTGTTGTGTTTCAGTACTTTTACTTTGCGTGTTACTTGTAAAATACTCTACACTAGCAGGGTTGAAAAGTTAGCTTGTTTTTTGTAATAAGTACCGATATCTGTACCTTTATACCGATTTCCGTTGCAGAACAACTTCAAAAAGCTGTATATAACAAATAGTAATTTAGTAAGCCTTTTTCCTTAGCTTGTAGGGATAAAATTTAACTTTTTTTATCTATGTGATTTCACTCAAGAACCGCCACTGAGTTTAGTGAAAATCACCAAGAAAAATATACTATTTCCCCCTCAGAAAGCTTTCATCCACGAATGAATTAACTTCTAGGCTGAATAAGCTGAACCCTAGGATGGCATGCAGCCTAGGATCTCTCTCTCTCTCTCTAGACTTATATATTACAGAACAAATTAATTTGTTGTACTAGAAGTTTCCCATATGGCCGTTTCTGCATTCCATATTACATGTTTTTTTTTCCTTTACGACTAAGATCCTTCTGTATAAACGTGTACATTGAACAATGAGACATTGTGTAATTGCAACCCAGTGCATCGGCAACAATTTGGGTGTTGTAGCTTGCAATGAAATCTAAAAAACATGTTCGAAATGTGCAGTGCGTTCAAAAAGTCGTTCTGCATGGGTGTAGATACTTGTTACAGTGAGAAAAGAACTGAAACACTTACTTTTCTCCTTGTGTATTATGTTATGTTATGTTACTTTATGGAAATGTCCAACACGGACTACAATAAAACTTTAACTTTCAACTTAATACGGATGTACTGCACAATAAATACAGTTCGCGGTTCATTCTAACCAATTGTTGTGCTGAAAGGTTGGTCAGAGTTATATTGAATATCAATTAATATAGATTTGTGTTATAATGTTAACAGTGGAGTAACAATCGTTTCCCTTCCAACCTCTACCCTTTTTTTCTTGGATGAACACGAGTTTCGTGCCGGTAACAAGTGCAGAGAACGTGTGAAAAACTCTTCATTGAAAATTGGTAAAAACAGTATTCTATGAACGTTGCCTGGATCGATCTAAAACTATTGTACTATGGACATTATCACTTATAAAGTACATACAATTTATCGAACACTAATCTTTACTAAGAATGTTCGCAAAAGTATATGAACATTGATATGTGTCTTAAAGCTAAGATAAACTATCTTCAACAGTAGTGCAATGTTCCTGTGTATCCCTTTGACATAATCCACTGCGGAGCCACTTTTTGAACACAGTGTACAATTTGCTTCATTATTATAACAGGATGGGCAACAGCACTCGAAAGCACCTTCAAACTTGGTAAGTACGAAAGTAAGTAAGTACTACATATAGGGTATACATTAAAATTATATTAGCTACGTTGGGAACTTCAGAAATGTAAAGCCTAGAGCGCAAAAAAATGTGTTATTTAGGCCCTAGTTTCATCACGATTATGAAGAAAGGGTTGCTGTTGTTTAGAACCATTTTATATACAAAAGTATTCATTTTTATTCCTTTTCCTCTATGTATATATTCATTTTTAGATACACCGTACAAATTTGATACCAGTATAATTTTATTTAAAATAAAATCCTTAAGTAGAATTAAAAGCTCTATGATTAACTTGTTGTTGCTTGTAGAGTACAGAGCATAAATACACCCATTTGAGCTCCTTCGTGGCTAAGCGATTAGCGTACGCGCCTTTGGCGTGGGCGACCCGGGTACGATTCCCGGCGGGAGCTCATGTGGTTCGGATATCACGTTAATCAGTAGGTCCACGACTCATATAGCCTCGCTGCTGAAAGGGACGCTAAACTAAAATGAACTCAATTCAACTTGAAGCACATTGGCAGAGGAAAATATTCAATCTTAAGTTCAGTGTCCTTTAAAAAAAAAGTAATATTTGTCTCTGGGAAGGAATATAATGTAGACCTGCAACTAGTGTCCGGTGTTCAATGTAAATAAGGATATGTTTGAGTTTTTTTAAATATTTTCTGATGCGGGGATTATTATTATTATTATTAGTAGTAGTAGTAGTAGTAGTAGTAGTAGTAGTAAAAGTAGTAGTAGTAGTAGTAGTAGTAGTAGTAGTAGTAGTAGTAGTAGTAGTAGTAGTAGTAGTAGTAGTAGTGAGATATAAGTAAGGTGTTATACTAGTAAAACGAAAATCGTTTTGTATTTGTTTCGTTGGTTCTGGCACTTTCATTGCCTCCAGATTCAACTTAGGCAACCAGTGAAACAAGTATCTTTCAGGTGCTTGATAAGCTGGTTAGGCAACAAAAACGACAACTGGGATGTGTGGGTTGCATAACGTTCACATGCTGATAACAACTGGAATGTCAGTAAGGAAATCAGATCCAGACTAAGTATAGGACTAAGAAGCTCTGGATGTTGTAAACGCACTTTTCCTAATTGTAGAATCTATTACAAGGAAACAAACGTGGTACTTGAACAAGAAAGTCATGAGCAGTAGAAGGATAATGTGAATTTTTTTTCCTAAAAATAAAACACAAGCTTTTTATTAGAATACTTCCATCCCCCCCACAAAAATACGGCTTTTTTACACGTCTAATGCCAAGTAAATTCGTTGTATTACAACATCATATCCATCATTGTTATTTTCCCGTTTCCTCTCACATGCTCATTCCAAATCTTATTTCATAATATTTCTCTGTCATTGTTCAGCTATATCATGTAGACTATTGGTGTACACAATGGGGGACTTGGGGTTTTAGGCCCAAATTTGGGCAAGATATTATGGAAAATTAAACACTTTTTATGTGAAGCTAGATACACAAATGTCACACGTGAGAGTATGAAATTGAAATTCTGTGTATCAGTGTTTAGACTTCAGGGCATAAATGAAGGATGTGAACTTGAATATTTCATTTCATTTCAAATCACGCACTCACACAAATTACCTATTGACTACGCCAGAGATTCTCAACTTTTTGCACTGGTGCACTTCGGATGAACAACCAATAGCGCTATAAGTTGAGAAACCCAGGTCTAGGGCTCAAACCATCTGCATCTATGTTACCTACAGTGGTCTTGGTTGATCGACTGCATGACAGCCGACATAAATCAAGCATGCTTTGGCCAGAGGTCGATGAAAATAAATTTTGTCGTATTTAAGATGGTATGATCTTGACCAATTAAAAGACTTTTATCACTCCATTGCTTGCTAGAAAGTAAAATAAATTCTATGTAGCAGCTATGCTGGAAACAATTCGTGTCAATAAACAATTTAGGTGACAAGTGAAGAGAAGAAATATCATTTGTATGAAATGTGATTGCTTTCCGAGGAATTGTCATAAAAAAAAAAGAAAGAAAGAAAATTAAGAAGAACGTGATAATCGTGTGATTTGTACTTTTCTTTGATATATTAATCTGAAGGTTTGCTACGCTTTCTGCGTATGTAGTCAACTACAATTGTTCCACGTGCTTTTTAATTTAAAAAAGACAGAACAAAAAAAAAAAAGAAGTTTGCAACTTGAAAATTTATATGTAAGTATACCGAAGCGCTGGAGCTGAAAGTGGTAATAAAGTAAATCGGTCTGAATATTATTTTATATATAGATTCATAAAACAGTGAAATTGTACAGAAATAGAAACTTGTCTTCCCAGCAACGTGTGCAATAAAACAACTGTCCGTAAATGTAATAACAAGAGAAAGGTTTGCTTTACTTACTGAATTAGAAGATTGGCAAGTATCGTATTGAAAATGGTTTGACAAATCTTTGCATTCTCTTGCCTTTCAGGCAAGATACACTTGCTCAATTTCTGGTAGAAATATAGATCTTTCTTTTTCTCTCTCTCTTGTTTTATAAGTGGTCATAACTATAGTGACCGTGACGACTCGTGAAGCTTGGTCTCTACACCAATCATAAAACTGGTTTGCTTCACATATGAAGCACCGGAAGAATTCGGTACGATTCGTGGAGCTGTTTTCCGAACGTACACTTGAGGAAACGTGAAACAGTGCAACTGCACTAGCAATGCGAACGACTGATATAAAACACTACTTAAAATAAAAGTATAACACGGCCACTAACTATGACTCAAATGAAACGGTAACTATAGTAATAGTAAAACTATAAAACTACGACAACAGAAATAAACAAAAATAAACTTAGCGACAACCCAACAACATAGTGTCCTCAGGAGATGTTCTCCGTATAGTACAAGAGAAGACTCTGGCAAAATTTCATAGATGAGGCTGCCCAATGTGATACACCTTTGCGTCCTATTGGGTGCTGAAATTGGGTCAAGTTTCAGGACTACTTGCGATCACTTTAAACTTGTGGAATATTTCGAGATATCGATAAATATTTTTAAATATCAAAGTATCTATATTTAAAATATCGCTCATCGATATATTGATATTTCAATTTTTCAATATTTCAACATTCAGATATTCCGGTATTTTATATATAAATTTTTATACTTTTCTAGATTCCAATATATTAGATATTTAATATTTCTATATTTTTATATTGATTTAATGTTGCTCGTATGGACAGAAATGTCCCGCATTCTCTCGAAACCGCGACGAGACCGAGAAATTTCTGGAGTCCCGTGGGTAACACTAATTAACTTGTCATAGATCTCTAACACTGTTTTAGTGTTACATTATTCGTGCTACAAAACTACAAATTGATAAAGTGATTTACGAACATAATGAAGAACTTTTATCAATGTTTAAAGACATGTATGGCATTAAATGTTATAATCTAATAATAAATAAGTTTAGATTATGTTATACCATAATCTTCATGAACCTCTGGTGACTCGAAAGGGTTCTGGTAACTTCTAAATGAAATTAAGAAAAAAATTATCAGAATATAAAGATTATACATAAATTTACGAGACGAGACGAGACACAATTCTTCGATAATCGAGACGAGACGATATTTCTACAAAAAAAAAAAAATGCGAGACAAGACGACGTAATTTTATTTCCCTTTTCGTCTAGTGTAGTGGGCACCACTATATTCAATGTTTCAATATTCTTTGTATTTAAAAATTTTTCGATATATCCATTAAATTTTGATATTGAATACCAGATATCGGAAGTCCAGATATTGCACAGCCTTAGCCACTTACTGTTGTACCTATTTATATCCATTGATTGAATTAAACAAATGTGAATCTACTTTTGACAAATGACGTTCTTATTTGAATACAAAATATCAAAATTTATTCTAATGGGTACAAAAATATCACATTTAGTGATAACTTATTTCTTCATTTTTGTAAAAGACTGTATTAAGCTCTAAACTATAACAGGAGTGGTCCCTTTATATTTTAGAACGGTCCGCAAACACTGTTTATGCTCCTAAATTTTGTATTGCTGTTGAATATATCAAGACGATTTATAGAATTGGAGCAACTGCTTTGTTACATTGAGTTAATCTATGATGGAAATGTAATTAGTAGTAGGTCTGAATTACATAAAATGTTGAACGATACTTGTTTATTTAATATATGATACAAATAACCTGTTAAGTATCTGGAGATAGGATATTGGAAGGTATATGCTAATTTGGTGGAAAATTACAATAAAGATAATTATTGAAAATAGAATTAATTGTATATGCATATGAATCATATTCATTTGTGGATAGTTAGTTATATATATTAATCAGTCTAGCAGCCCGAGATTTAGGTATTTTAAAAGTAACTAGGCAGCTAGTTATTACATTAGGGGGAATATTAAGTTTAAGATTCTTAGCTAAACTACAATAACGTTATTAAGTATATAATACAATTTTGGCATACAACATTAACTTGACCAAAATTTGTGCTGCTGGCTACGGGCCTACCAAGATTGTAACATGTTTTTCTGTTTAAAATTTTAGCTGTTCAGATATTTGGCTGATCCGGTTTTTGGTGAAGCAATAGCATCTGTTTCTGAAGAGTCTGCTTTTTTTTTTATCTTGCTTCATTAGACTATCTTGATGCGCAATATTTATGTACTTTTAACTATAATAATATGTTTTGTACTAAAGCTTCTGCATTAGACTGGCTCCTGGTATCAATGATTCAATTTCTCTTTCATAATAGAAAAATAACTAGAGTATTTTGTATTATGGACACATAATTTACCTGGATATTAGGCAATAAGAAAATATGACAGTTGTGTTTAAGCAGTAATCAAATTAAAAAAGATGTCGTGTAGCTAGAACGCAACTAGAATTTGCTTTAACCTAAACGTCTTCGAGTTTAACAAACGTTGTTTGCAAGTTGCAACCATAGAACGTACTATATAAACTTTACATCAGGAAGTTTGAATGATTATGCTTTAAAATGACGAGCATTAATCCTCCACCAGAAAACTCTTCAGACATATGGACGATTTTTTAATACAACGAAGAATTACTGTACAATATTCGAATTAATTACAAAATCGGAAAATTACTCTACGATATTATATTTAATAGTTTGAACTCAAGTGCCGTGTTTTTGAATATAATTCAAGAAAATAAAAAAATAAATATTTGCAAACGTAAAATCATCTTTAATATACCTTTGACTCTACTAAAATAACAACATTGTATCCATAGGTTTTCTATGGGTTCTCCTGTTCTCTCATACATTATACATTATCATACATTATCATCCATAATCACTTTCATTAATCATGCATCTCATTTAGCCTGAAAATTATAAGCGTGAAACGTAAAACTACAAATTTCATTTTCACTACTAAATTAATAAAAGTATTAATCATTGATAGGCCCTATATAAAAGCGACATAAGAAAGGTGAAGATCTAAAGTAATGCAGTTGGAAATCGTATTCTGGAGCTTTATTAATTTTTCCACTCAATATTTTCTACCTTAAATCAATATGAGATCAAATAAGTAGATTTGAACGTCTATTGATGTAAAGAAACAGATAGTATATATAGGGGTATGTCAAAATGAATTCTTTCACGAACTTGAATTCAATACTTATACAACAAGAATGGTAAAACTTGATTTATACGTTTGTACACGTAAACAAATTGCAACAATTTGAATTAGATCTGTACGTAGCTTGGTAAACATGATAGCATGATATATCACTTTTTGAGTGTTTTCTGACTTTTTGCTTAAGTATTTGGTCACACT
Organism: Thermobia domestica; assembly: GCF_964235325.1. Taxonomy (NCBI): domain Eukaryota; kingdom Metazoa; phylum Arthropoda; class Insecta; order Zygentoma; family Lepismatidae; genus Thermobia; species Thermobia domestica. The sequence goes on along the minus strand of NC_137462.1, from coordinate 132,611,434 downwards.
GAGATCTATATGAAGGGATATACATCACTGGTAAATTGAACGTATGTTAAATTTAATTCATAAGCTGCAATGTACATATCATGTTTCGTTATTCTCGTATAGATATATGAATATTTAATTCACGTTTGTATACCTGACATAATTCACTCGAATTCCTTTAAGCAGAAACGATGTTATTAATCGCTTGTATTCAGTTTAAACATACATACATTTAGGATGCAAAGCAAAACTCACTTTGAAGCATGTTTCAAAAAGCGTTCATTGCTGAAGTCACATTGATATGCTATTCTTCTGAAGGATCTCTAGCCTACTATACAAACTTTTCTAATAAATAAAGCTTACTTTCAATTGGTTGACTAATAAGCACTAAATAAATTATATAACAAATATTAACCATTTTATTTAAAACAATAATAATACTCGTAATAACAAATAACAAACATTAATATAACAAACATTAATTTACAAAGAGTATTAACAAGAAATGGTACGTCTTTTACGATGCCAATAAAAAGGGATGAAAATAGATGAATATAAATAGACAATTATATACTCAAATGACATGCAAAACAAATAAATTGTCACACACACACACACACACTCAATCTCATTTATGTCCACATATTTTAAACAACACAATCATACCATTATTATTATAATACAATCATTTACATTCATTTTTTGAGTATACTGTTCAGTGACTAGAAAAGTTATGAAAGTTTTACGAAATAAATATTACTATCTTCAATCAATTTTCTTATGTGTCTTCTGAATGTTGAGTCTATTGTTGTGCTAGAAAAATGAAAATTCTTCATACAGCTCCTGAAACGAGAATATATATATACATGTATAATAAATTATTATGATATATTTAACATCATTAATTAGCATTTGTATTACTGCGTTTTCACATTAGTTTCATGATACTGTAAGTTTTAGAGATCGTCAAATAAAGATTTTTAACCTTATTAAATATCAGTGATACTAGATACAAATACAAGATACATATGTAATTAACACTCTATTTAAAACTTCAATCATTATTTGGTTATACGTTTTCTCTGCATTTATCATGTTAGTTGATGGAGAGAAAAACATTCTAAACAGATATTGTAATAATTTGTTTAATTTTACAGATACAATTGCTTGTTCGGAATATTTTCAACTAACACTGTAAATATAAGAGGATGATATAGCCAAGAAAATGTTTCATACTTCTAGATATGTATCGTGTATCATGTAAGTATTTGTATCTAATAATACAGATGCCAAAAAGACATAGATTTGACATCATTATTGTTTATCTTATATCATCGATGAAGGGCGTATTGGCGTAACTCGAAAACGTGATTTGGAGTTGTGGCCATGATCTATTCTCTCTTAACCTACTCTATCAACATAAAATGTCGAAAGCTAGATTCCTTATATAGATGGAGATATGATTTTTTTTAAATGGCGTATCTTAAAATGATTAGCATGGTATAACATTAAACGAAACTTTGCAAATCGTTCTCCTGTGCAATCGTAGAAATCAAGATACGCCACTATACCCCCTTCACTAAAGATATAAAGTAAGAGATAATGATATCGAAACTGTGACAAACACCAACATTATTTTACATTCATAATGCAATATCATTAAATATTTCCGATAATAATATTTTCGTTTATAATATTTTCTAGATAGGATACAAATGTTACGTTTAAAAATGTTAAGTTTGGTAGTATTATTTTTGGATGTATATATTTTCAAGGTCATTAAAATTAAATAAGTAAAATTGAAAATTCTTAATATATTATGAGTTCCTGAAATATTAAATTGATATTAAGGTCGGTAGGAAAACGATACTGCCATACTGCCAATATACTACCAATATGACGTGTTTAGTACACAAGGAAATCAAATCTACTTTATTTCATTTTTGGACATACGTATCTCATCTTTGAGATCTCTATCTAAAGCTCCTTTCAGACCTTTACAACTTAGGTAATTAAACGTGGTTTTGTTGTGCTCTGAAAGCCCATATGTTTCGAAACAACTTTTCGTTGGAATAATCATGGCAGCTCTATAGCTGTTAATGAAGTAGAATGAAGTTTATTCATATATTAACATAATTGATTCACACTGAAGGGCACAGATGAAGAAATAATGTACGTTTTACACTATGCTACATAGTAACATAAATACAAGTATGAATAACATTAATAAACAAGGTTGCCTTTGAATGATAAACCAATCACTATGGAGCCTCGTTTAGTTTTCGTTAAGCTCCCTAGCATTTCTTTTAAAGATTCTACTTTATAACGTCAAATTCTAGAGGATAAACTTATAATAAAATCAAGAATATCTTGTAAATAAATCAGGCAGTAAGATAGGCGTTTAGAAATTGAGTCAAATTAACTAATAAAACTGTTTTCATATCTTCTGTTATTTTAAACTTGAGTACCCAGTTCATGGCATCAGATTTTTCCGATATTCAAATATGTTTGTTGCACAACAGGTTTGGAAAGTATAAATTAGTTTATTGAATAGCATTACGTAAATATAAAATGATCAACTTAAAATATACACTATATTTGTCGTAAATCGACTATTCACAAAAAGTAAGATTACTTGGTTGTTAGAGCAATGGAGACCTTTCACTACTTCAAACAAAATTTATGAACTACTTCAACCGTTTCATTTAAATATTTTGTTTGTTTTTGAATTTTAGTGTCCCATTGCAAAACTTAGACCACATGAAAAACGGTTCTACAGCTTAAGGCGGATTTTGAACTATCAGTCTGTGCTCTCCCAGTCGGAAATTGAACCCAGGACCATCTGCGCTAAAGACACATGCACAGTCCAGTGAAAAGAGCGAGCTCATTTCAATAATGTTTCATAACCTTTTAAATAGACAAAGAATCCTCAAATTATGTAAGTTCAACATACATAAATTCATACTTACGTAAGAAATTTCTGATAAGTAGGGAAAATTTATGTACTTTACTTACATTTACATTTGCAGAAGTCACACTTACAGTCTTGGACGTTGATGATCCTGTTCGTTTTGTGATTGACTATTACTGAACTATTTCAATTAGTTTTTTCAATAATCGGTGGAGTAAGAAAATAAGGTTCTGTACCCTATTTATAAAGCATATTATACCGTATAACTGATTTAATTTTAATTGTACTGTTATGAAACGTCCTTTTTTCGTATTTTGTTACGTCTTTACTACAAAAAGATTAAAGTAAAGTACTAGTTATTGTAACTACTAGCTATTGTAAAAAAATAACCTACGTAAATTTAAATTTGCGCAGCAGTCCTAGGACGATTATTTTATGCAAGAAGAAAACTACCTGTATCTACTCATATTAGATATAACTATTTTCTCACGACGAATAAAATACGAATGTCACTGGCAAAGCGAAGAAGGAACACTTTATTTTAAACGACGCTTAGCATCGGTAGCAGAGATCTTAACACTCGGATACGTTTCTCACGTTGAAAGGCTGGTCAGTCTCGAGACCAAGCACAGTCCCTTGAAGTTAACAGAAAAGGGCTTGGTCGCTGGAAATGGACTACCCTGGCCACAATTCGCACAAAGAGAAGCACTCATATTAGACCAAGTGCTGGTGTGCCCTAAGTGTTGACATTTAAAACTGCAGCGGACTGGGAATATAGGGATGGAACTTAAGTCGGTAAAAACCAACCTTCTCGTAGTCCGAAAGTGTAGATAAATGAAAGTAAGAATCAGTGAGTGAGTACCAACGAGTTCACCTGACTTTTGAAGCAAGCTGTCTCTGTAACATGTTGGTAAGCCTGCTCCATTTTAATCTCCTCCTCGGTGGAATTTAGGAGGTTCCAACATATCATACAGTGAGAGACGTTCAGTAAACGTTGGAGTTCTACAGACACATTTGCTAGTCGAATGGTGGTCAATTTGAGTAGCTTCGCTGTTTGCTTTTCGTTGGCTGTTCTCACCAATAAAGTGCACTTCGTAATTCCTTAATATTTTTAGCCTGTCCAACGTTATAAATAATAACTTTACTAATGAGGAGAGGGGACAAGCCCTTAATAGCACCCGTACGGTTATCTTCATCATAGGCACCATCAACAACTTTAATTACAAGATATTGCACTACAGGCATCGTGATACTTGTCTTTTCCACACTACCTACAACTTATATTTAAATGCAAAAAAGTAGACAATGGTAGAGTGCTTACTTCTGATGCCTGGGTTCGTACATATCCCATAACCAAGTATGTTTGTGGTGGACAACATCATGCCCGTCTGATTTCTTGGGATGCTCCCGTTTCCCCCCACGGTCTTTTCCAACAATTCTTCCATCATCGTTCATTGTCTTAATCATCCATCTTCCTTTGTCTAAAGGGCATAATAATGGAACGTTACACTGAAAGATTTCATTTCATTTGATTTTCATTTCATAAATTGATACAAAAAATAAAACAGTTTTAAAATATTTATGACTATCTGAAATATTTAAGAACTATCTGAATGGGGATTCTCTGTGTTTAAGAAAAAAGAAACTCTTCGTGAAAGAGATTATTTCATTTTAGCTTTGGCTAAATGAATGCTTGACATGAGACTTTATACTCAGTTTGCTTAAAATACCAAAATAATTTTAAATTCGTTTGTGAATAACAAGGTATTTAAAAAAATAAGATTTTACTATAGGTTATAAAATTGATTGTTCCTGGCCACATGAGTTTATGGTGGGCAACATCTTTTCGGTGGGTTTTCTCGGGGTTGTTTCATTTCTTGCCACATTCTTACTCCTATTCTTTCATATGCATTCATTTCCATCAATCATCCATCTGTTTACCCTAAATGATATACTGCGAGATGTTATATAAATCATTTATTTCAAGAGTAATTACTAAAGTTCCTACCTCCTATTTCATCAATCTATTAAAGCATCACTTCCTATCAGTGCGATGTGGAAGAAAATAAAAATATGTCTCTCGAAATATGTTTTCAAATAAGAAACTTCTGAAGGAAATTGTAATTTCGTACAGCAAATTTCTGGTATTTTGAACAATTTGCACAAAAATGTGAAATGTCTTAATGAAATTTATAACCAGCTTTACGAGAAATATCAGGATTAACATAAATGTTAATGTTAAAGTTAGTTGATCTTGGTTTAAATATGTTCAAAGAGAGAGATATAATGAAAAAAAAATATGTTAGTAAGAATTAATTAATCATTTTAGAAAGAGAATGATGTATCAATTTAAAATATTTAGATGTGAATATGATACATGCCTTCTTTAATGCAGACAGTATTGGGAAATTTCTCCTCAGAAATGTCAGACTGATGTACACGTATGTATAACACAAAAAAATAGTAAAAGTGGTAAACATTGTAATAAAAATGTACTGTGTTATATACAGATGGAAATTTCAAACGAAATTTTATCTGCAATGTCCAATACATTCCTTGTGGGTATAGTTATTATATATATATATATATATATATATATATATATATATATATATATATATATATATATATACACTTTTATAGAGAATTACATGGAAAATAATAGTTAAAAATGTTTCAGGTGTCTCATTTAAATAAATTATAGGCTATGCAGTAATTTCTAAATCTAGGCTGTATAAGACATATTTGCTTTAAAAAATGCAGAAAACAAATAATATTACAGAGGAACTTACCTGATATTACATACAGGAAGATCTGCATTAGTTTACCTTCAGAAGTGGAAATAATAGACATTCTTTCCTCGTATGAATTAAAACGTTATCAAAACTATTCACCTTTGAATTGTGCGTTTATATCACCATCTGGTCTCTTTGAACACTATTTTTTCACGATGTAATTTCACTAAGCTATATCTTCATAGTCAAATTCCTACTTTTAGACATAAAACTTGAATTTCTATATATAAATTTCTCGTCTCACTTCTCATAGTGAGTAAACTCTAACATGAAATAAAGAAGATTAATAATTATAAATATCGTTTCAACGAAGGCAAAAGCACCTTTGTGCTGCACAAAAAGAAGGGGAAAGAAACTTAACTAATTATTTCTTTTCCTCTTCTTCTTCTTCTTCTTCCTTCTCCTCCTCTTCCTTCTTCTCTTCCTCCTCTTCTTTCTCTTCCTCCTCAAACGGTCTTTTCACAATACGTATTTTACCCTTTCCCTGAAAGATTTCTTTAAGTATGCTGGGTGAACGAGAACCTCTAAGTGATTTCAAGACATGTGGTTTAATGTATTTTGGTACAACCATTATTGTGCTTCCTTTGTTTTTCTTGTACACATGGAAACCTTCTGCAGGTAATTTCTGAATAAATTCTGGGGAAAATTTCTGTAGGAGTTCTGGTGGAAACTTCTGGTGAACATCTGGTGGGAACTTCTGAAGAATTTCTTGAGGGAATTTGTGATTAACGTCTGGAGGGAATTTATATGATACTTCTCTTGAATCTTGTTCGTCTCCTTCTAATGGAAAGTTGTGAGGCCTTTCAAATCGTATTTTATGAGGAGCGTCTTCCATAAATTGATGGGGAATCTTATGATGAGTTTTATGGGGAATTTCTTCAAGGTATTTATGAGGCACTTTACGGGGCATTTCTTCAACATATTTATGAGGTACATTATGAGGAATTTCTTCTAGATATTTATGTGGAATTGTATGAGAAACTTCCTTTATGAACTTTTGTGGAAATTTGTGACCTTTTGATACTGGCGTAACAAATATAATTTTTTGGTCACCTTGCTCTTGAAGATCAGATTCACCATTCAATCTATTAAGTACATTAAATCTAAACCCACCGTGTAGTCCATAATATATTTTGGCTTTCGTATCGTCATTCGCTAGGTCAACACCATCGTCTTCGTATAAAGGTATTATGATTGGGAGCCCATGTTTTGCTGCTGATGGCTTTTGTTTCGGAATGTGTGTATTGATGGTAATGTGTTTTATATTGTCATGTTGGATTGCAGGTGCCTGAATGACAGGGGTCGGAGTTGGTTTGCTCTCTTGCTGAGCAGGTTGAATAGGTTTTTGATTCACAACAACAGGGTAGGGATGAGGAACTGCTACTGGGTAAGGCTTCACCACAGGTATATTAACTGGGTAAGGTCTATTTATAGGCACTGGGACGTGTTGAATTTCTTTCACAGGAATGTAATTGTTAATAACAGGAATAATTAGTGCTGGTTTGTTATTTTCTGTTTTTGGTTCTTGTTTGGTTTCACCGTCAAGTTTGACATCTTCAGGTATATTTGATTCATGGACGTTTTCACTAGAATAATCTATTGGATTTTGTAGTTTAAATCTGTGGAAATTATTATCAGGTTTTGTTGGGTGGATTCCTGTAAATCCAGATTGTTGCTCTTTAATAGATGGTGCTTGAAGGTGATGGAAATTAACAGGCTGTGAATGAGTAGAATGGAAGTGATTGTTAGGGTTTGATCCGGTGTTTTCTGATATTGCGCCAATATGATGAACAATTGTCTGACTTTGATCAGAATCTTTTAGTTGGCCCGAAGGTGAGATATTTCCTCCTCCATGTGCAAACGAGTTTGTATGTTGCGTAATGTGGCCTTGAGGTTGATCAAATTGATTTAGAGATTGTTGAACTAGACCAGTAGGCTGATGGAACTGATCTTGTGGATGTCTATTTTGATTTATAGGTTGTTGGAAGTGTCCTAAATGTTGTGTAAATTGATCTGATGGTTGTTTTAATTGACTAGTAGGTTGTGTAAATTGATCAGGTTGGTGTTGAAATTCTCCAGCGGGGTTTTGATTAATATGTCCTGATTGTTGAACATGCCGTGATGGTTCCAGAAATTGATTTTGAGGTTCATTGTATTGATGAATTGGCAGTTGGATTTGATGTGTTACTTGTTGAAATTGTCCAACGTGTTGTTGTGCTTGTCCAACAACTTGTTGATGTTGCACAGCGGGTGTTTGCAAATGTCCTATAGGCTGATTAATATGACCTCCAGATTGTTGGGTATTATCTGCAGGTTGATTTAATGGTTTATGAAATCCTTCTCCGGGTATCTTAAATTGGACTAAAGATTGCTGAAACTGGTCTGCAACTTGTTTAAATTCCTCTGCAGCTTGATTGAATTGATCAGAAGGTTGTTGAAGTTGTCCTTCTGGATTATGAAGTTGTCCTGCAAGATGCGGATGTTGATGCTGAACAAGAGGTTGTTGTAGATGAAGCACAGGTTGTTGAATGAGACTTAGAGGTTGTTGAAGTTGACCTATGGGTTGCGGAAGTTGGCCGACGTGTTGTGGGAGTTGGTTTAGCGGATGTTGGAAATGGCCTACGGATGGAGGAAGATGATGCGTTTCACTAATATGAGGATCTGAAGCAGGAACAAAATTGGGTGGATGTGGAATTATATTATTAGGTAGTTGGTTCGAATGAGGAATAGCATCAGGTATAGTTAGCGGTTGACTTGGAATGAAAGGACGATGTTGGTTCTCGAGTTGAAGGTTAGGAAATATATTTGGAGAGAGATGAAGACCAGGCTGCTGATTTGAAAGTAGATTCGTTGGATGGAATCTCAACTGATGGATATTTTGATGATTGATATGGTTATGTTCTGTAGCACCAGATAATTTATCAGATTCGTGTGCAGAATTTAGCGACGAGTCTATGTTTTTCATTGGTTTCATATTACACTGATGAGAATAACCGTATAAATGATAATGATCATGAATACTTAGTGGGGTGGGTTGCAAACGGTTCTGCGATGTTTCTTGTGGATTGGTATGAGAATTTATGTATGTGCTTGGAGCTTCATCGTAACGTATCTCTGAGTTATATTTCATATCTTCTATTGATTGAAGTGCTTCTGGCGGTTCTTCAAACGATACAGTAGCGGTACTACCGGCTTGCTTACTTTCTTGAGCCTCATTATCTTCCGCTGTGTATACTAATAACGCAACATAAGGCTTTTTCTTAACTTCACTGCTGTTTTCACCACCTTCAAAAAATTGCCTGTCGATAGGTTTCGACTCTCCACTTTCTTCTTGAGATTCTGGAATTTCTTCTGTACTAGTTTCTGTAGTAATATTCTCAGTTACATTATTCTCTTCCTCAACTTTAGGCTCTTCTGTATTAGTAATTGTTTCCTCTTCTTCTTTGGCACTATTTTCAACAGCTTCTTCGTTCTTTATGTCACTATCGTCAGTTTCTTCTTCGTCACTAATAAAGTTATTAAAGAATGTTACAGCAGTCCTTGCTTTTGTTCTCTTCCCATATTCACTATTATTAAGTTCATCAAATATGTTTGTATCTTGTCGCTCAGCAAATTTTGATTCCTCGTCGGCAACTAATACCAGTGGCAGCCTCTGTTCTTTGCGTAAAAAGAGCTCCTCTCCTAACGTAGCAACAACTAGGGTCAAGAGGATGAGATAAACCTTTAAAAGAGAAAAAAAAAATATTATTATAGCATTAACGTGAATGCATGAAGAAAATATTTTATTCATGTAGTATAAACAATTTTATTAATATTTTATGTACTTGGTAGCTAATGAATTGTAAGAAACAAGATCCGAATGGTTTCTTTTTTATACATAACTCTAAAGTTTAATAATGTTACGAAAAGGTAAACATTTTAGCGTTGTCCACAAGAGAAGAGTTGAGGCTATCTTGTCTCTACGTACAAAGTATCGTGAAAGTGATGTCAATTTTCAGAAAGTGTTTCTTTTTGTATTGAAAAATCTTCGTCTCGTTTCGTATCTAATAACGAAAATTATGTTTTATCTTGTGTTGTAGTCAGAACTATAATATATGTCATGTTCCAAAAGTCATCACAAACCTTTTATTCAATATATTGTCTTTAATTCTCGAATACGAGAGTCAAAGTATAAGCACATCAGGGAGCAAAATTATACTTTTGTCAATTTATCATAATTCGACGAGTATTAATGGTTTTCGTTTTCATTATCACCGTACATTCTAATTGTGGGAACACGCTTCCTCGTGACTACACAGTCATCGTACGAGCCTTTGGCGTGGGAAACCCGGATTCAGTTGTCAGTAGGAGTTTACCGTTGGTATTGTTCGGATATTATATTAAGCTGTAGGTCCACGTCTCATATAGCCTCGCAGCTGAAAGGAACGGTAACTCCATTCAATCATTCAACTGAGAAAAGTAAGAATAAGATGAATATCTAAACTTCAAGAAATTACAAGTGCTCTTGTTTGCATCGTTTCCTTTTCATTTATTGAAGTTAAACGTCTCTTTTGAACACCTAGGCTATATGAGAAGCGATCCTACAATTTGAAGTGGAATCTGAACCACCATAATAGTTCAATATTTTCCCAGCAGAAATCGAAACTAGGATCCCGTGCACCAAAAGCGTGCTCTCTCACGACTAGTCCAATCAGAATAGCTTATTGTTTTCATGTTTAATCATTTCTTTATTTTTGTTGATCTCCCTTTACCACGTTAGGGAATATTAATATGTTGTTAGCTGACTCAATACAGTATGTGTCATGACAACGAACATCTAAAAAACCAATGTTCACCACTAACTAATATGAAATGAAATTAAATATTTCAGTTTAAGGTCACACAATTATGTTCTTTAGATTAAAGGAGACGATGATTAATGCAAGTGAATGATGATGGAAGACTTGGTAGAATGTGGGAGGAAACGGGAGTGTTCCAAGAAAACCCACGGACAAGATGCCCATCATAAACTTACTTGGACAGGTATTGAACTTGGGATCCCACGCCCACGCACCAGAAGTGAGCGCTCTTACACTGATCCACCGCGCCCCAACCTAATTAGTGGTGATGGGACACGGTAGTTAAGTGGTAGAGCGCTTACCTCTGGTGCGTGAGGTCCCTGCATCGATCCCAGCTCCCACTAGACTTTGTGGTGGATAAACACTATGTACGTGAGTTTGCTCGGGGTTCTCCTGTTTGCTCTATCTTTCATCATTCCGCTATTATTATTTCATATCATCACCAATGTCTTCGTAGGACGTTAAAGTCAAAGAAAAAAAAGAAGAGGATTGAGTCAATTTCATTATCCAGAGGCCAGACGATGTTTCTTAAATCTGTCCTGTTCCCGTAATCCAAATAAGATTATCAGGCTTGTACCTCAAATGCTTACAGGGAATTTCCTTTCGTACTGATTTTTCTCTTGGCGGTTTGTTATAATGCTTCCAAGCTACTACTTCATTAATAAATTTTGTAAATTAGATTTGCATTATCTATTTGATAATAGTTCAGTCGTCATAAAATTTTAAAAAATGGTATAAAAGCATTCGCAATTACCCTCAAGGCTACAAATATAAACAACATTTTCAAGCATAGAGCCCATGTCTAACTTATCCTAGTAATTGTTCACAATATCTTTCACTTTTTAGGTTTTATAAGGTTAATTATTATTTTTGTGTTTCTTTCAAACAAACATAATAAGTTTTGTATACATTTCTACAATTGAAATCAAGCAATTTCTGCCAGTTACCCGGCATTCATCTTGGTTTGTTTTCAAATTTAAGTAATCCTCGTTGTCTGCACCGTAAGTGATGAGAGAAGTTTTAAACTTAATTTCACATGAGAGTGAATAACTTCATGGTTTATTTTCCTAGCTGGGGCCTTACTTTGAAACTACTGATAATAACGGTAAAATATATTTGAACAACTTGGGCAAACATAATGGTATGTCACATTTTCTAACTTTTCGAGTAAACTGCAAAAGAAGTTTGACCATTCTCATGCATTTCAATGCAACGACACACACTAAACAAGCTTCCCATGCCTTCTACAGGCAAAATTCTGAAATTAAACTATCTACATACTCTTCTGTGGTTCGTTTACAATCCATTCAACATAATAACACAATTTCACCGGGCGTGGCGCCTACCATTATGTTTGCCAAAGCCGCTAATTTATGATCAATTTCAAATCCTCTAAAAGCTATGAATCACCAATCCTCTATGATGTCATAACTCCCTGTTCGGCATGAACGTCATAGCACCATGACCGTAACCATGACCGTACACCTTTTTATTCCATTTACTATTCCCTTTATTATTCCATTGTTATATCTAATCGCCTTTCCTCCACCTTCTTTCCTGTCTTCTATCTTTCTCATTTTAAAGTCATTCTTCTACCTGATACATCGATCAGTTATAAATTACTAATCTAGAGATTAATAAACAGCATTCTCGACTTAGACTGTCAATGATGTTTCCAGGAAAGTATTTTTTTCTGTAGATTTGACTTACATATTTCGAAAAGGAAAAGAGAAACAGTAAATTCATAGAAAGACGTAAGATATGAAACTTTGAAAAAATGAAAATGAAATCTTTGAGTTTTATGTCCCACGGTTATGCCGGTTAGGCTAAAGGAGACGGTGATGATGAGTGATGAATCAAATGGTGGAATGAAGAAAGTGGGAGGAAACGGGAGAACCCCGAGAAAACCCACGCACACGGTGTTTGTCCACCACAAAGTTCACTTGGCGGGGGCTGGGATCGAACCCGGGACCCCGATATGAAACTTTGTGCATGACTTAAACAAAATAAAGAAATTACAGTAAGGCGTTAACAAAAAAAAAAAAAATTAATAATGGTATATACTTTATATGTACAGCGTTCAGAGACCTTCATTGGCACTTTCCCTTCTTCATTCGTCCAAAGAATTTTATCATAAAACGGTGGATTAATGGATGATCCATAATGGTGCACGGCTGGATTATAGAGAGTGTCCTTTATAATCAAAAAATGGCATCATATTTTGAATTAACGTTTTCGATTTGTTGTTCCTTTTCAATGTCAAGGGGATCAATATCAAGTGTATGTACTTTTTGTATAATCATTCGCTATTTGCAACAGTACCTGTACATCAGATTTCATATTTGTTAATAGAAGAATCAGCGACAAACGTCTTTAGATTTGTAATTATCACTATGGACTTACCGATATTTTAATGTTTTGAACTATATAGCAGTAATATTGCTAGTAATTTGTTTTAAGATGCTTGGACTGCACTTTAAAAGCGGAAAGCTCTGTCGGAAAAAAGTGCTTTAGGTTCAAAACCACTATCACCTATGTATCTTGCACTTTCCAGCTTGATGGTGGGTCTAAAGGCTTGTGAAGATGGTTATATACTTCTGTGTGTCAGTTTGGCTACTGTTAAGTGTCGAACGTGCTCTTTTATCCCATGTCAATTAAGAGATAAAACGGGTTATGATTGATGATTCCGATGATAATTGACCTTATTGGATGTATTTACAAGTTTATTAAATACAATACTTACGGTTTATAAGGTTCTTTATACATTTTAATATGCATGTCTTTCCATTAATCCCGAGTAATATTTAACTGAAATTAAATACATATTTGGGACGTATGTGCGTGGTTTGAATAATTTTTAAATACATGTTTTTGATGATTGGACATCTGTTGATCATCGGAATTGTTTGCAGTAGCCATTGATAGAAAGTCTTAAGCAATAACTTGAACGTAGATATGTTCGTTTTTATCTTTTGTTACTCGAACATTCCTAAAAGAAATTTTTAGTAAACCTGAATCAATTCTTTACTTCTATAACTTGACTTACTGTTTGGTTGGTCATATATTAGTGAATCCTTTACGATTTTCCTTACGGTTTGCAATTCACTTTCGTAAGACGATATTTCCAGGTCTTCAATACACCATCATTCTTCAACAGCTTCCTCAAATGCAACTCCATGCTATTTGATTTCATCACACCATTTTGTAGACTCCTTTAGTATACTCGTATCGTGCTCACCAATCACAATTTTTGTTTCAACATGTCTGACGAACTACAACTTCAGTGTCTTTATTTTCACGTTAATACATGCTACTTCTGCTAACTTTCTGGTCTATGTGATTACCTTCATTTCTTTGTGGTTTATTCGTAGAATAGCATACACCATTCCAAGATTTACTCTATAATCAACACATGGCAAATGTCTAATTTTGTGTTTACATATCCTGGATAGAATCAATTCAATGAATATTTTTCATTGATGATATGAAAGATATATGAATTTAGCATTCAGTACATGCGCGCCGACTACGTGGGTGTTCCAGGGCTCCGGAGCCCATACGAATAATCTAGCGGGTGGGACGCACCCACAAGAGTTTTAGTTTGGAGCCGGGTATGAACCCGTTTGTCTTGCGTTTAAGTCAGCCATGTTACCGATTGAGCTAGAGCAGCCCGAATTTATTTTTATAGTACCGGTATATTTTACTTTATCAAAGCACACCCCTTATGACAGTGTTCATAAAATATTTTAACTAAAAATAAATTAATCAAATATCAAGACTTCCCTGGAAACATATAGGCTAACACGCCCCACCATTGATAAATATATAAATTTTGTAAAGTAGGCTCCGTTGATTCAGTACATGAACTAGCACCTTTCAAATGGTCTCCAACATAGCTTCTTCCAAATGTTCATCAATCTAGCATCTTAGAGTTGCTCTTCTATTAGGCTTAGTACGTAATCTAATTCCTTCTTTAATTCTACTGTGCTAGATATGCGTAAGCATTCACTTATTTTAATTTAGAGTTTTCGTTTCGTTTCGTTGTTCTTGGCGGGTTTTTATTCTTGGAAGTAACGAGCGTGAGCTCTTGTCTTGCATTTGTGTTTGTTTGGCTGGCTTGTTTGTGTTTCATAGTCTTGTATCCAGTCAAACTCGACATTTTATTAAACTTGATTTCGTGTAATATCGAAAGTTAATTTACTACATCTAGTGATCAATCTTTAAATCATGATTTTCATCCGTGTTTTCGATTACTTAAGAAGATAATAAGTTAAGAAAAAAAAGATACAAGCTGATTTTTTTTTTAAACTTATTATCTTCTTAAGTAATCGGATGCTTTCCTCTCGAATATCATTTTCAAGTCAATTTCACTGGTTATTATTCTTTAAGATGATTACATAGTTAATCCTTTTATATTTCAATTACAGAGTACAACAGTAGCGAGTTTGTCTGAATATGAATTCATTTGCAAAACCTACAGCGTTTCGTTCATTACACTAACGCCATCTCTATGAAAACACATTATGAAAATCATGATTTAAAGATTGATCACTAGATGTAGTTTAAAAAAAAAAAACTATCAATTAACTTTCGATATTGCACGAAATCAAGTTTAATAAAATGTCGAGTTTGACTGGATAAGGAATTAGATTTCTGGGCTTTCGGCCTGGAACTACTGTGTTGGGTAGTAACCCTGGATTTGCCTGATGTGAATGAGTACAATGCAGGAAAAACCTCACTAGGAATGATTGACCTGAAAAGGCAGTTATATCTTTTGGTCCGAGTATCCCTACTGGGAATCTAACCCGGGTCTGCTTGCACCAAAGGTGCATGACTGGGCATGTAACTGGTGTGAACCAAATTAAATATTGAGTCTCATTTAAGAACCGCAAAAGGTTAAATTAGAAGAATTCTTCTAGATGTAACAAAATCTTAATAAAGTATTTGTCTATGAAACGGAAGCGCAAAATCAAAATTTTACTGTATAATCAACGCATATACACTATGATTTAATAGAAGAAGAACGTAAAAAGAATATTTGAACTATTGAGAGCTTTGTTAGTTTCTAACTTAGGAATAGCGGACTTGTTTAATACAAGTTATATGTTGGACTTAATTTATTATGAATGCAATCACTGTGCTCCCGTGTAAGGCATTGATGTACTAGATGCACTTTTTTAAATTTAAAAAAAAATATTTACTGAAGACTCTTCACGGTCAAGGCTAACATGTGTGTTCTGTGCTTATGGTGCAATGTTAGATTTCCGCAGGGAGTTTTCCCTCAGGTACAAACTCGAATACTAGCTCCGATTCCACTTTTAAGCATGACGTCGCATTTCATATAATATCGGTTATAAAGAAGATATGTGAAACTTCCAGGGAAAGTACAATGGATCAATGCTACAGCGCTAATTCTGGTGCGAGAAGTCTCTGGATCGATCCCAAGAAAGGTATATTTCCAATGGACGACACCGTGTAAATGAGTTTTCTCGAAGTTGTACCATGAGTTTTCCTCCAACTTTCTCATTCCACCAATTATTTCATTTACATCATTCACTGCCAATAATTATACGTCTCATTTATCGTAAAATTCATAATCGTGCTATGTAATACTGAAAATTTGATTTCATTTGTGAAACGTCTTGTCAATCAAATACGCAGTCGAAATGTCTATTATCCATCCTGATATTTGCACATAAATAATTGTTCCTTCAAAACACTGAATCACTGGTAAAAATAGAAGCTCCGTTGCCGGTTTTGAAATCACACACTGCACTTTCTAGATCTCATTGCAACTTAATCACTGTTTTATAAATAAATAAATAAATAAATAAATAAATAAAAATAAAGGTCCACATGGAATAAACATATACAATCGTGTATGTATGTTATTTACTTACAACGCTCTTCATTTCTTGTTATTTGCGAAACACATAAAGTCACATCCACCCACTGATCGTCACATACACTTTCATTAAACTAATCGCTTGAAAAGCTGTTGAAAACATTTTATACGTTGTCACGCGGGTTGGACGTTTACACGAGCAAAATGGCCGCTTTCTCTCTCGCTCTCCACAAGCTTGTGTGTGTGTGTTTTTTTTATGACATGCATCGATTTCATGCAACAAAGAAAATTGGTTACCGCATACAGTCAGGCAAATCCAATGTGTGCGTCCCTCTACTATCTTATTATTGTGATGTGCTAAATAACTACAAAGAAAAAAAAAAAGCATACAATAATTCCGCAATTACACGATAATTGGACAAAAAGCTACGGATAGTAGTATGTAATTTATGTTTTCTTCTTTTTTTTAACAAAAAAAAATCCCTTCATATCTTTGTATTCAGGGATGGCAAGGGAAAACTTTCGAAAAATTGTAAAAGTATGAAAATATTTTAATGATTCTTTATTTTTTTCTTGTTCATTTCCCTTTTTAATTTATTTATTAAATGATCAATTGCATATAAAGACACTAAAAAAAGAACATTGTTCCCTATTATAATTAACACTGAAACTATACAAGTTAAAAATGTGCTCCACACACGACATTATTCTCTACATTTAACAAAAAAGTAATAATAATAATGGATATTTCTTATGCAAGTAACACGTGCAAATGATTACAATTGGTGTCTGTCTCACGTATGAATATATTATGTTCCCTCTATTTACTTTTGTTGAACATGTATATTTACATATTTATTTATTTTGTATACAACAATTAATGTTATCTCCTGCCATCAGAAGTATTTTGTAATGATAATTAATTTTTAGCATAATAACCGGTAAATCATACTTAATTCTATATTTTTATATGAAAAAAAAATGTGCACGAGATCATCTATTTGTAACTTGTTTTTTTTTTAAAAAAAAAAGAATACTAAAATCACGTTTGAAAAAAATTAGCAAACCAAATAGAAAGCTATAAACCATAAACTTTTTAAGTCTTGACCATTTCATGGTAGTTTTCTCTCATTTGCTAGCGAACCAGTATATTTCGTTAAAAACAAGAGATCAGCAACGGAAATAATTTTCAAATTGCTGTTTAATAACGAAAATCCCTTAAACAACACTGTGTCATTAAACTATCTAGTGTAGATACGTCAGTAGGACTCTGACCATGTAATTCGGACTCGTCTGAAAGAATTGTTAAGTAATTACGTTAAGTTTTATTGAGAATTACTCTTTGGCACCGTGCATGAAACCCATAATCCACACAAAACAAGTTTACAGCTTGTAGTGATGATTGCATATATTGTACTGACGTGGAAGGACTGATGCAGTCATTACAAATATAGTATAAAGTCGATGAGTGGCGTTTATTCTTGGACTCGTCAAAAGCAAGGATGAAGTGTGTTCTCCTCCACAACGATAATATGTACCCTTCCATTCCAATGGGATATTCCGTTAATTTGAAGGAGACATATCAAAATATGAAACTCCTTTTCGACAAAGTGAGATATGCTGAGCATCAGTGGAACATATGTGGCGACTTGAAAGTGATTGGTTTGGTGTTAGAGTTACAGATGGGCTGTACAAAGTATTGTTGTTTTCTGTGTGAGTGGGGCAGTACAGCTAGGGATCTGCACTACACACAAAGAGAATGGGGCCTACTCGTACATCCCTCACTCCCGGAATTAAGAATGTGAAAGAGAAACCCCTTGTTCATTCCAAGAAATTTTTTCTGCCTCCCTTGTACATTAAGTTATTTCTTATGAAGGGGTTCGTAAAAGGGTTGGAAAAGAAAAGACAAATATTTAAGTATCTCCAGAAAAAGTTCCCAAAAATATCAGTAAAGGAAGATGTATTCATTGGAACCCAGATACGTCAATTGATGAAAGATGACATATTCGAATCAAAACTGACTCAGGTGGAGCGGAAAACCTAGCATTCTTTTAAAAGTATCTCAGAAAACTTTCTGGAAAATAACAAAAGTGCGAACTATGTGCAACTAGTGGAGGAGTTGTTGTCAAACCTGCACACAATGGGATGCACCATGTCATTGAAAGTGCATTTTCTACAGTCGCCTGTCTTTCTTTCCCGAAAACCTAGGAGCTGTGTCTGATGAGCACCGTGAGATGTTTCATCAATCCATTTCAGACCCTGGAGCAGCGGTACAAAGGAAGATCTGGTGTGTCAATGCTCGCAGATCTCTCCTGGAACTTGGCACCTGACACGCTCCGCACATTACACAAGCGGCAAAATTCATAAGTGTTTTTTTTTTTTTTTTTTTTTTATTTTATTTAAGTGGTAATGTATAAATGCAGTGATTTCAGCCGCGGCTTTGTCTTACTTAAACGTGGAAAGTTTGTAGTTTTCATTGTTAGGTGCATAGGAGTTTTTCGCAGTTTGGCATGCAAAATGTCGCATTCATTTTTACACATCTCACATTTTGTCGCATTTCGGGCTATACAATTGCGCATTTTGTCGCCAAGTAAATTAGTTTACGAGATTAAATATATAATATTATACAAACTCTAGTACAGTCTTAATATACCATACTTCATCAACTTGCGAAAAAAACCTTGCCCCTATTCATTATTTGTCAGTCTAATATGAATGGAAATGTCACAAAATACAAGGATATACATTTCGTCAGTGGCGTATTTACGATTTTGTTTCGGGAGGGGCTTTGCTAACTTTCAGGGGGGGTTTTGCCTGGAAATGTGAAAATTCTGCAAGATATTTCATTTACTTTACTATACTAAGTAAGATTTCGTGGGGGGCTTAAGCCCGGAAGCCACCCCCCTAAATACGCCACTGCATTTCGTGTACATTTCTGAGATCCAGATGTGCCACGTTTATATTTTTTCAACATCTCGTTTTTACATCAAAGTCACAATGTTTATTAAAATTCATACATTAAAAAAAGCCATTTAATCTTTATTTACAAATTTCTCAGCAACCAGACCCGATACAGTATATCTGACTTCAGATTCGTAATCAGAATGTTAAAAACTATCAATAATACCTACTTTCATTCAGGAAAGAGACAAAGTGAAAATTTGTAGGACAGTGTTATTCAGAAATAGCTAAAAGGTTAGGTTAGGTTAGAAGCTTTTTGCAGGACTCCCTAAACCCATATAAAAATGTTTACATGCTTTCTGGTGCCTACGATATCCTTCAAACATCCAACATGTGACGTAACAAAATGTTAATGTTATCATTTTCAAAAAAGAAGCAAACACAATAAAGAAAAGTTTCACAGGAAGTAAAAAATAGCTAAGTTATTTAACTTTTGCTGCAGAACAGTGACCAATCTTCTTCCGAATGTGATGTCACAATGGAAGTGTCAGAGTCTGCTTCTGTTATATGGAATCCTCTTGTCTTGCTACGAAGTGAGACTCTTTACAGTAGTACGTAAACGAGCATAAACATTGCGGTACCCTTCAGGAATAAATGTAATTAGTTTTTGTAAATCTGCTAGTTTCGATATTTGAATACCTCTCCTATGGTTATACAAGCGCGGTAGTTCTTTATAAATCGCATTATCTATATTTACTACTATAGGCACCTACTATTACCTATATTTTATATCTGACAATACTCTATCGGTGCTTGTATTAAATTGAAATAAACGTAAAGGACGTTTTATGAGTTGTGGGTTTCAAGCATGGAAACTTCTTCATTGAAGATTGCCAGCTAAGATATGTTGATCCCTGTTTTTCTTATATTACTACACATGCAACATAAACAATTTAAGGGATGATATGTTAAAGGTCTAATACTACAGGGTGCCATTATCTCCATTTTCAAAATTTTGTGGGTTATGAGTTTCATGCGCAGTGCTACTGAACTGATAGTAGACATAAATCATAATCACTCTTATATCTTCCGTTTGAAGCGAATTTCTTGAAATGTCAGCCGTTTAAAATATACGTATCTTCTGTCTACTGCAATGAATGTTAAAGCCAAAAACACATTTAAATATTACAGATTACGGAGTTTAATTTACAAACTCAAAAATGCCATTAAATGTCAAATACTATATAATCTCCAGTTTCCGAAACCAACTTAAAAGTATTATATGCTCTTGAGCGTAGAGTGCCAGGGGCTCTACGCTTCAATTTTACATTTTATACACGCAATTCTGGAGATCGCAGTAGCTCAGTAGTAGAGCGCTCACTTCTAGTGCATGGTATCCCCAGTTCGATCCCACCTCTGTCAAGTAGACTTTGTGGTGGATAACTACTGTGTGTGTGGGTTTTTCTTGGGATTTTCCAGTTTCCTCTCACTTCCTTCATTGCATCATTATCATCCACATCATTATCACCATCATTTGCCCTCAGTACATAATCGAGGGACGTCAAACTAAAAGGAAATATATAGTTCTGCTCGTGGGGTCTCCGGAAAACTGACCACCGGGTCTACATATTAAGACAGGCCTGTCAGACACACACACAAACACATACACTTTATTAACATATTGAGGCAGTTAGGAAAGCCACAAGTTTCCGCAAGAAAGGATTTACTGTTCGTCGAGCAAAATTAAGACTGTTAGTTGATTTAAATTCCGTTTGTGTGGGTCAAAAGTACATCCAGATTGACCTACACCATAACATTAGATCCAAACCACATAAACTCTCATTGGAAATTTAACATGAGTCTTCAGCGTAGAAGACGTATATGTTGGTCACATTCCCAGGAGACACAAATAACTATATATTTGTAAAGAAGGGACAAAATTTCTCACTTGCAGTCTCTGGATTCGATAGTTGATAAATTTTCTTTATTATTAACAATATCTTATTTTATCCTTTTATTTTCAAATAAAATATTGCATTACTATTAGTGATTAGTTTGTAAGTTTAAAATAGTTTTAGTTATGTAAACATCTTCAACCTATTCAAAAATGTTGTGAAGGTTAAAAAGTTTGTGATGACATGAGAATGGGAAATCAAAGGGAAAACTAATTTGACAACAACGTAACTGAGTTAGAATCGTTACTTGCTTAGGAACAATTTCTCAAATAATATTTCTTTGATAGAAATTCATCTTTAGTTTCATTATTCTATCGAAATACTTTATTTATAAAGTTATTTTTATAATGTTCCTGATACGTTTTTATATTTTGTACATGCATATCATATATCCTTTAGTTCGTACTGCTGGATGAAATTCTTCCAGTCTTGACATAGCCTTAATTGCTGTCGGCTTTAGTGTATGTATGAAATATTTTTCCTTTTTTTTAAAAAAAAAAAAACTTTAATTCCCGAATTATGAGCTATCCAAGTCAAATTATATTATATTTAATAGAAGTACTATTCAGAGCTAAAGTACATGAAACAAAGCTTTTATAAACGTTAATTTGAGACACAAAAAAAATTAAGTGACGAGGAGGTTAATTAGCTAATCTTTTGTTAATCATTAATTTGAGGTATAACAAAATAAGTGATGAGATGGTTAATAAGCTAAAACATTTAATCATTAATTTCAAGTGTTAGAAAATAAGTGATGAGATAGTTAATTAGTTAAACCTTTCACAAATCATTAATTTGAAGTATAAGAAAATTAGTGATAGGATGGTTAATTAGTTAAACCTTCATTAATCATCAATTTTAGGTACAACAAAGTAAGTGATGAGAAGGTTAATTAGTTAAACCTTTTATTAGTCATTCATTTGAAGCATAAGAAAATAAGTAATGAGGTGTTAATTAGCTAAACATTTTATTAATCATTAATTTGAGGCATAACAAAATAAGTAAGGAGACAGTTAATTAGCTAAATCTTTCATTAATCATTAATATGAGGTATAAGAAAATAAGTGATGAGGTGGTTAAATAGCTAAACCTTTTATCAATCATTAATTTAAGGTATAATAAAAGAACTGATGAGATGGTTAATGAGCTAAACATTTGATTAATCATTATTTGAGGTATAACAAAATAAGTGATGTGATGGTTAATTAGCTAAACCTTTTATTAATCATTAATTTGAGGTACAACAAAATAAATGATGAGATGGCTAATTAGCTAAACCTTTTATTAATCATTCATTTCAGAGATATATATAAAAATAAATAAAACTTAAAGGAGCAGTTCGAGTTAAAAACAAGTTTGGTGCAATGGAAAGAGTAACAAAAAATAACAGACCCGTATTTTTAAAAATCTTGATAGGCCTTCTCGATCAGTTTCTATAGGCATTTGTTTTCAATGAATCGCAAATGCTGACGTCACTCGTAGGTTACCCGAGGAACTCATGTGAGTCAGCAACTAGTCCCTTATACGCAGCTTATAAACCTTTAATAGTGCAGTGGATTTAATAGATTGTGTTTTGGGTTCGGTAGCAGTCTTGCTTTGTGTTGAATTCTTGAGGGACGTTTTTATAAGTTGTTTTTCCTACTGCATTAGTATAAAAAAAAGAGTAGAGAGAGAGCAGTAATTACGTAGTGTTCTGCGAAGCAATGTTTCTTCCAGACATATTTTTGGTGGTGGAACTGTCTCTCGGAGCTCTGAGAGTCCCCCGGAAGATACCAAAATAATACGTCTATAATACAATAAATATAATAGTACTGTGTGAAAATAATGTGCCCCTCCGAGGACCCCCTGGAACATTTTTTCTGAAAGAAACACTGGTGCGAAGTAGAAAACACGTGTTAGAACAGCTCGTGCTGTCTGTAAATTGAGGTAGAAATGCCTAACACGTGATGTTTTCAGTTATAATTCTCGTACGATTAAAGCTGAGAACATAAAGTACCTTCTTTTCTTACGGTTCCAAGTCATGAGAAATCACCAGATCGATATAAATTATGGCTCAAGAAAATCGATAGGAAAAATTTTGTGCCAAATGAAAACACTCGTGTTTGTTTCAAACATCTTGAAGATTCCGACTTTGAGTAGTCATGTTTACTAAAAAGGAAAGCTAATGCCAGGAGAATTAAAATTCGGAAAGAATGCTATTCCAGGTATATTATTGAAAGGTTTAGAATCAGAGCCATTGAATAAGCGTCGATCTATGTCTGACTCTTGAACCAACGTAAAAATATCGTACAAGACGAAATTGACGGTTGTAGTCGAGACGATGAATCAGAGGGTAATAGCAACGGTGTCACTCATGATTGAGATGCTACTGCTTTAGAAATAAATTTAAATACAACTGCTATACAATGTGATTTGGGAGTGAAATACGAGGGCTATCCAGAAAGTAGATTACGTTTTGGAATAAAAAATCAACAAAGTATAGGAAACAAATTTTATTATATACAAATGAAAGCCACACACAAATACTACTTTTCGACATAGTCACCATTCAAATTAAGGCATTTATCGTAGCGATGTACGAGCTTGGAAATTCCTTTGTCGAAAAATTCGGCCGCCTGCTACTTCAACCACTTCGTTACCTCTTCTTGCAGCTGTTCGTCGTCATCAAAACGCTGCATAGCCAGCCACTTCTTCATTGCTGGGAAATTTGTGGAAAACTCAAAGAAAGTTCCGTTATTGTGAACTTTCGATTTTCACGGACTTTAACATCGACTTTTTCGACAAGTTCGGCAGTCACTTTGCTGGGTCTCCCACTTCGATCTTCGTCGTGAACATTGGTTCGGCCATTTTAAAATCTTATGACCCACTGTCGCACTCCACCTTCAGTGATAATGTTGTCCCCATACACTTCACACAGCTGCCGATAGATTTCTATCGGTTTACAGTTTTTTGCTGTCAGAAACCTTATTACTGCACGCACCTCGCAGCTCGCGGGATTTTCAATTAACGCAGACATTTCAAACCGTCACAGTATCTTAACGGAGCACAGCACGAACCTCTCACTAGCACGGCTAGATGCCGACTGAGCTGCGCAACGCTCTGACCCCAAGATGGCCGCGCTAGCCCCGCCCCTAGCGGACACAGACGAAAACGTAATCTACTTTCTGGATAGCCCTCGTATACCGGTTCGAAGAAGGAATCAGTGACGATGACAGTGTTCCTTAGGACATTGATTTCGTTTAATTTTTCTGTATCAAGTGACAATGATGAAATGGGTGACGAGAGTTGTCCTGCGGAGATCGATGTGAATGAAACAAATTTAAACTGTAAAGTATTTTTCGTATTCTGACAAACTTTACAGATGTTATTTCATTTTCACCACATATGTTCCACTCCTGTACATACCTTGAAGCACAAAATTATAGGGTCAGCGTTAACAATTGCAACAAAACGTGAAAATGAACATACTTATGTTTGGGAATCGGAAGTATAATTAAAGAAAAGGTACTTAGGTGTTGTAGCAATCTCGTCCGCCATCTATTTACGTGGTATTGGTTTCGAAATTTTAGTTTCTTTTGTGAAACGCTGAACTTATGCTTTATAGGAACTTATGCTACATGCAGATGACATTCCTAAGTCTTTGCAATCAGTTCTGGGAAAGGAAATTGCACTCCAGAACGTGCCACCGCCTCTCTCACAAACGAAATGCTTGGCACAGTGTATGGAAACCTGCTCTCGCTGCTTGACCACCTATGACGTCATCAGAAAATGTTTTTTCCTCTGTTACTCGCTAACAACTGAACGTATCGCGATGAAACAAACACTATTCCTTTTATAATTTTCAAATCTACAAATGGAAATAATTTGTAAAAAATACATTTCTGAGTAAAACTACTAACTTAATAACTCTTGAACCGTACGACAGACCTCGATCAAATTTTCAACATAGATAAGGTTCGAGCCTGGGATGTTTTCATCATTTCACTTTGACGGAGCAACGTATGGGAGTGTGAGGATTGGGAGATATACAATATATATAAAAGTGACTATGTTCGTGAGTTAATAACTCTTGAACCACACGATCGATCTCAATCAAATATCCAGCATAGATGAAGTTCGAACCCGGCAAGTTTTTGTCATTTCACTTTGATGGTAGATCTTCGGGGAGGGGGGAGGAGGAGGGAAAATTATATGAAAATGTATAAAACTTGATAACTCTGAACCATCCGACCGATCTTAATCAAACCTTCGACATAGATAAGGCTCGGGCCTGGAATGTTTCCGTAATTTCACTTTTACGGTGCAACGCAAGGAAGGGGAGAAAGAGATATATGTTTAAAACAAATAAAAATAAAAGTGATTGTCCTTGTGACTTCTTCACACTTAAACCACCCGATCGATCTTAACCAAATTTTCAACATATATATGTTGACGGTAGAACCTTATGACGGTAGAATTTATATATGAAAACAAATAAAACAACTCTTGAACCATTCAACGATCTTGATCAAATTTTCAACATAGATGACGTTTGAGCCTGGGATAATTTTTAACCTTTAACTTGAAAGGTGTAATGTAGGGGAGAGGGAGGTATATGTAAAAATAAAAATGAAAGTGATTGTCTTTATGACTTCATCACTCTTGAACCACTAGACAGATCTCGGTCAAATGTTCAACATACATGAGGTTCGGTCCTGGGATGGCATTTGTCTATTCATTTTGATGATACAACTTAAAATGGGGAGGGAGGAGCTAAAAAATAAATAAAACTTAATAACTCTTGAACCCTCGGACTGATCTCGATCAAATTTACAACTTAGATGAAGTTTAAACCTGAGATGGTTTCTGTCATATCACTTTGACAGTGTAACGTAAAAGTGGGGGGAAGAGACATTTAAAATTGATCCAAAATGACCGACATTAGTGCCGAATCTATAATTTTTGGTGTCGCTGAAATGAACAGTGACACTTCTGATGCCGTTTAAATCCAAATGCAGCCCCGCAACTTGGGCGAGGGGGATATATATATACACTACCGGCCAAAAGTATTGCATCACCACCGATATCAGTAGAAAACGAAATGAATGCACATAATTATGAACACAAATAGAACAATATTATATTTGCGGGAAAAAACAACAAAGGGTAACACAAAACCAAAACAGAAGAGTCAGAATGTGAAACGAAATCATTCAAATTTGGTATTTATCAAAATATCCACCAATAGCTCTCAATACAGCAGCACACAACCTAGGCATCCTCGCGAGTAATTTCCGTAATGTTTGGGCTTTAAGTCCATTTAAACACGTTTGTAAATGTACCTACAACTGTGTTTTATTAACTGGTCGACGTTTTCGAACGTTTCTGTCTAACTTATCCCACAATAACTCGATCAGATTTAAGTCTGGGCTTTCCTGTGGCAATGTTTATCAATTCTTTTCGTCTTTCTTTCTTTGTTTCCTAGGTACGACTTACACAAATGAAATGTGTGTTTGGGATCATTGTCTTGTTGGAAAGTAAATCCCTGACCGACAAGCCTTTCGTCACTGTCTCTCCATAATACGATGATAATCTTTTTTCATTGTTCTCTCAATTTTCACTAAATCACCAACATTTTCACCCGCGATAGAACCCATACCATGACAGACCCACCACCATGTTTGACACTTGGAGTAATGCATTGTTCGAGCATGCTTTCTTCACGAAGTCGACGAACAAACTTTCTGCGTTTAGTTCCAAAAATTTCGAATTTACTTTCGTCACTAAAGAGCACTTTATACTACTGTTGTACTGACCAATTCTTATATTCTTTAGCCCATTACAATCGTTTACGTTTGTTTTGTTTACTAAAAAGTTTTTGTTGTTGTTGTTGTTGTTGTTGTTGTTGTTGCAATGCATCCCCTTGATGAACTATGTTTTCGAAGTCGGCATTTTAGGATTTTAACAGATACGATTGTTTCTCGGGTAGCATTAAGTTTTTCTCGAATTTCTGGGGCAGTTAGTGTTGGTTGACTTATGCTTCTGACCACAATAAACTGATCTTCATTCTTTGACGTTATTCGCGGTCTTTCAGGTCATCGACGATTAACATTTGACAGAGTTTCGTTGAAACGTTGAATAGTGCGAACAACTGTAGATTGATGTATGTTCACTCTTCTAGCGATCTGTCACGTAGGAAACTTTAACGTGTACAATTCCACAATAACAGCACCTTGTTCTTTACTAAGTTCACGAACTTGAGCCACACTGTACATATGTGTCGGACAAACAATCACTTATTTAGTATATTTTAGCTGACCACTCTTGATGACCAATGGTCCCTGAAAGGCAAACAGAAAAGAAAACTAGGCACAATTGCAGCTGGTTTCGTACTTACAATGACATTTTATGTTGTATGTAAACAAGTATTCATGTTAATAATTATACCAGCTAAAAGCATATTATCTTCCTACTTGTCAAGAACTTTTCTTTTTGCTGTGAGGGTGGGGTCTCGCCACATTTTGAACTAATTTTTGATCGTGAGAAGTTATTTTAATGGTGACAAATTTAGAAACGTTTCAGAATGGCTTAACGATAATTTATGTACAACATTCCAACATATTTTCATGAAAATCAGTACACCTTGTACGTATTTACAGCATTTCCATGGGTGATGCAATACTTTTGGCCAATAGTGTATATATTAAATGATCGAAATGACCAATATCATTGTCAAATTCATAATTTCCGGGATCGCTGAGATGAACAATGACATTTCCGATGCCGTGCGCCACATGATTGGGAGGGGTGAGAGATACATAAAAACAATCGAAAGTGACCGATATCAAAGAGCGCTTTAGTAATAGTAAAAAGTGACTGACTAACGGATCATATTACTATTTTTTCTTAATTTAACCCAGCGAAGCGGGTAACTGATGCTAGTACTTAGCTAACTGTTTTAACTGATAAATAAGATAATTTCAACCATTGTTAAGTAGTGTGTTTTGTTTCAGAACGACACGTTTTGCATGACTTCCTAGAAATCCATATGAATAAACACGTTTATTTTCAAAGTAAACACTTCAGCTCCAGAATGATGAATGAGAAACCAAAATATAGATGCGAAAGAAAAGAAAACAGGTTTACATTTAGAGTCATCATACGGTGGTTCAGTGTGCAGTACATTGGTTTGTCTGGAGAAGTAGTATTCTATTTTTAAAACATTTATATCAATTACTTTTGGGATATATAAACTGACCAACATTATGTATGATTTTTACCTTTAATTGTGTATTTATTCAACAGTAAGGAGATCGGCCCAGTGACTACAAGACAACATTTCTCAATGTGATTTTTGAATGTTGTGAGTTTTGTATTTAATGTCAGTCTATATTAAATGATGCGGTAGTGCTAAGCTATTTGACAATACATCATCACCATCATCGTAATCATCATCGTAAGTGCGGACGGTCACATCATTCATCACATATTAAGAAGTCTTACGTACTACAAGTCTGTGCTTGTTTCGACACAAGAAATGCCCTTACGAAATCGTCAATCATTTACGAACAACTTCCTGTCCCTCCTTCACATTCTGCTTTACCCTTCTTTCATATTCTTAAGAAGACAATTTCTTCTTAAAAAGTAAAAATGGTGTCGAGATGAGACGAGACGAAACTTTATAGTTTCTCAGACTCGTCTCCGTTGATAAATAGCCTTCTCGATCTCTGTCTCGTCTCGATCAACATATGCTTGTCTCGATCTTAATCGTATATTTCTAGTCCGAAATAAATTGTATAGAATTGAAGAAAAGTATTAAGTAGCATCATCTTAGTCGTTTCTTCTCTTTACTTTTCACTGTTTGACTTCAGAATTATTGTCACCGAGTACCTATTTCCCTCATTCTCTTGTGTATACATCTATAACTGCGGCCATCCAAAGGCAGTTCTTCCATCATCTTGTATTAACTAATAATGCACAAATTTTGAGTAAAGATAATTTCTAGTAATTTTTGTTAATATTCAAGACGAGAACATGACTTACAAGAGTGGGTTTAGTCTCGTTTCGAATCACAAGTGTCTGTTTCGACCTCGACCTTTTTACGCCTCGATGTATTGAGTTTTGGTCTCCTATCGATTTACCAATGTTCGTTTTAATCTTCAGTCTTGACACTATCTCTATTAAAAAGTGACCTAACCATTTTTTTTTTATTTCTTTAGAACTATCTCAATTTCATTCTTCTCTCTTTGTTCCATGTATTTACTTTTTTTTCCTTTATTTTATATCCATACTTTGAAACCTATCATCTATAGTACGCTTCGATCTGCTGTAATGATCACCTTTCTGCTCTATACAGTACAATCTTTAACTACTACGAATCATTTCCTTGAGAGTTAGTTTTTATGTTTGTTTCTTAGTTTATAACGATTTATTTAGCACCCTACAAAATATACTTTCATTTCCTTTTAAATGCGATTTTATTTTACCACTTCTTTCATTGTTTCTATTTTCCATTCACATTTTACATCATCTTTCCCAATTACGGTATATAGGTAGGTTAAAACTAGTAACGTAGTTTACTTTCATGTTTCCAACTTTCTTCACTCAAATTACCACAGCTCTCGTCTGTATTTTGCAATATTATTAGGGTTTAAGGAGAAACGCCAACATCGAAAGATTATATATATATATATATATATATATATATATATATATATATATATATATATATATATATATATAGATAGATAGATAGATAGATAGATAGATAGATAGATAGATAGATAGATATAGATATAGATATAGATATAGATAGATAGATCAAAAAATCAGTGGTGGTGAAAGCATGTTTCTCCTTGAGAATAACAATTGACAGTCTTTATTTCAATCGAAAATTTTTTATCTAATATAATATGTAGTGTAGGCCTCTTCCAAGCAAAATACACTCTTAACTAACAGAATATATTTAATGGTGTTTATCTTTTCCTTACGATGACATAAATGCCCTTACGCACAGACTATTTGTTACGACTTTCTTCAGATGCTTTGCTCCTCTTTTCAAAATTTCCTGCTAATTTTCACTTCATATTTCACTGTAAGAGTTACACCTTCTTAAAAAAAAAAAAAAAAAAAAAAAATCATTCCTCTAACTCGCTACCGATTTTTTTCCTTCACTGTATTGATCTAACAGCAAACTTAAACAAAAAATCGAAAAAGTTAGTCATATCATTTATTACTATATGTATTTTGCTATCAGTAACAAATAATTTATAATGAACTGTCTGTAAGCTTCACGTTGCACAATTTCTATCATATCCCTCTCACTGATGTATTTTCTGGTGGTTCTAAACAGCTTATATTGTCTTTTTAACTAGACCCTACTATAATTTTCCTTGCTTTTTGCTAACTATTATGATCTATTACTTCTTCCTTTCAACTATCTAGTATACTTTATTCTTACCTAATGTATTGTTTTGATGTCATATAGCAATTGGTCTTATTCATAAAGCAATAAAAAGTATATTTAATGAATATATTCTTAAATGTTTTCTTTAGGTTCGCAGAGTAACTTCTTTTTCCTAATGTTAGTTTCACTCTTCCTATATTTGCTTCTATCACATCAAATATGCATGGTGTTTCAAAACAACACCGACAACGTTTTGGAGATGTTTCCTAAAACCAAGATAAGACAAAAAAGTATAAACGAACCTGGATGCACAAATGCTTCCTTTCAGAGTTATACGCGGTCGAAAATATGATAAAATTGAACTTTAAGGGTCTTCAGTACAGCGAAATTAAACTACTGCTAATTTTAGTGTATTTCTGTAATATCCTCAAAACAAATACAAGTATTCGAAAAACAGAAACGTAGTGAGCTATACAATACGATTTTGCATATGATACCTTTACCACAATTCACCTATCTGCTTTTGGTATGCCGCTATTTACAGAACCCGCAAAAGACGCTTAATCTATCTACAGTTGCAAGTCGAAAGCAGATAGATAAGTTGTGATAACGGTATCACATACAAAATCGTATTGTCTAGTTCACTACGTTCCTGCTTTTCGA
The DNA here is from genome assembly GCF_964235325.1 of Thermobia domestica. NCBI lineage: Eukaryota > Metazoa > Arthropoda > Insecta > Zygentoma > Lepismatidae > Thermobia > Thermobia domestica. The sequence goes on along the minus strand of NC_137462.1, from coordinate 132,580,162 downwards.
ATATTTTTATTTTTTTTAAGATAATGCAGAAAAACTCGAAAATTAGCGGTAGTTTAATTTCGTTGTAGCGAAGACCCTTACAGGTCCATAGCTCCAAAACTATGGGACCTACCATAGTCGGGTCACGACTTCACTTAGGAAGTAGTATGTGCGCTATCCAAAAATACATGTTTCAGAATCCTAAGGTACTTACGCAACAATTTTTATAGAGGGAGTCTGGCAACGGGCATATAATTTGAAGTACTCACCAACTACCTCTATAAAAATTGTTGGGGAAGTACCGCAGGATTATGAAACTTGGATATTTGGATAGGGTAGATACTAGTTCTTAAGTGAAGTCTTGATCCGACTACGGTACCTCCTATAGATTTGGGATAATGAGCCTTTAAAGTTCATTTTTTCATATTTTAGGCAGCCTTTGCTGTCAGGAAATACTTCCCAACACCAGGTTATTGGTGTTGTTTTGAAACGCCCTGTATATAGATGCCAAGTTCGGTATTCCATTAATGTTTCTTGTTCCCTTGTGGCTTCATGCTCACCGTACGTGCCTTTGGAAGATTCCTGTTCAATTCGCGGTGGGAACTAACATGGTTCCGATCCCACATTAAGCTCCAGATCCATGACTCAAATCGCCTCCCTACTGAAAGGGACACTTTCAACCAACCTTTCATATTACCAAATTTCATTTTTATTCTGCATTCTAAAGGGAAAAAAATCTCTTAAACTTTTATATTGTTGAAGTATAATTCAATTTGTCTCTACTATCATTTGCAAAGAAAACAATTTATTCTTCTAATTTCTTCTTATTCATAAAATGCCTTGTTACATATTCATAGAATAAAACACAAACTCTTGTTATTCTATTTTCTCTAAAGAGATACGTATCAAACAAGGTTGGTGTTAACATTTATTATTATTATTATTATTATTATTATTATTATTATTATTATTATTATTATTATTATTATTATTATTATTATTATTATTATTATTATTATTATTCCTGATTTCTTCCCTCAATAATTATTTCATTATCGTTTTCTTATTTTGTATTTTCTAAACTTCAAAACATTTTTAATAATATTTTGTAATAGGATAATTTCTAGGTTATTCTCTTGTTATTTTATTACTATTATTAATAAAACTTTTTAGTTTTCATTGTAGGGTAAAAAGTAATAAAGTATAATTATTAAAACAAACAAAGAAGTGGAAAGTACAGTAAACTCTTTTTACTTTTACTCTGTGAACTTTTGTTTTACTCACTTCCTTATACGTTTCATTGACTATTAGAATGTATAGGTTTTTTATTACTCTTTCAATTTACTGCCATTTACAACAATATTGGTTATCTTGCCGCTATAAATACAGAGTCAACATGCAATTTTACACACCGTTACTTGGCAGATAGCATCTTGTTTTTCCTCGCCATGATGCACTTGAAATGTGACCACATAGCTTGACAAATATTCTAATGATTGTTTGAGAAATAAGCTTCCACGTGGAGCAGGAGTAGAGAGTATAACCATTGCTATTGCAGTTAACAATAGTTCGACAAAGCACATGGTGCATTGATGGCGCTGTTGCCAAAGACTCCGCAAACAGAGGCAGCAGCTCCGATTACACGTTAGAACATTTAACAAGTCATAATTTTATAATCGTTAGAGTATGACAGCAGGCCCGTAGCCAACCCAAAATTGTAAACGAGGGGGGGGGGCGATCCAATCATTTTATAGTGTCGTATTTTGTAAGTCTACCGTGAAAATTTTAGAGGCCAGAAAAATTTAGGAAGGGCCGGCCCCCTCTAGCCCCCCGTGCATACAGGCCAGTATGACAGAAACGTATGATTTCTAAATATTATCATTATTATTATTACTTTGAACAGTGACTGGATTTCCGGATTCATCCCCCTTTCACCAATATGGAAAAATAAATATAGCGTGTCTTGAGAGGATAATAAATTGGGTTTTCAATCTCCCCTTCCCTTGACGATTCTATAGAAAAACTAAAGAATATATCAATAAAATTGTTTTTGCATTGAGTTTACACAAAATTCGGAACTTCTGTCGTCTTAGTTGATATAAAACAGGAGATTATTCGATATGAAGCCCTCACACCTGCTTCCGTGTAACAAATCAATCTTTATCTTTTACCAATTGGGACAGGTTTTGTGCTTTTATTGTCAAGTCACTCTAGCATTTGCTATTTGAGTGATTAGTAGGGCAATCCAAAATCATAAAAAAACATAACAGCAATTTACACATATGGTTGGTACCTTGAATATGGTTATGGTTGTCTAAGGGTTCAGAAGAAACTAATTTTAAAAGCATAATAAAGCATAATTTTAGAAAATAAAGTGTAAAGCGTAATTTAAAATATATAGCACAATTCTTGGAAAATTCTGTTTAACTACAAGTTTAAGATACTGTATTTAATATTTTTCAAAACCAATATCTATAATGCAAAATCATTGAGAACATTTGCAACAGTGAAAGGCTTATTTTTATATCTGTAAACTTTTCGGTATATATAATCCTTTGATGTGGAGAAAAGAAAGAAAAAAAAAAAGGAAAAGAAGAAAACTTTCCGCCAACAATGAATAGTACTCAAGAACTCCACACTATATTGTTTTGTGTACCTCTTGAACTTGAGCACTTTTTGTATTTTTGGTGGCATCTTTTACTTTCCCTTTCTGTATATATGTACCTGTAAGGCGCACTCAAGTGATACAAAAAAACTGACTCGAGTAAAGCATACCTCTTTACAGTGCATTAAGTAGAAAATTCATTAAATATGAAAGAAAGTGGTTGCATTTAATAAATAGATCAAGATATTTAGAATATTTAATGTATAGTAAATATTATACGTTATACACGATTAATGTAAAACAATGATTGAGATTAACAATAAAGCATAATGAAGCATAATTTGGAAAAAATAAAGCATAATTAAGCAAAAAATAAAGCATAATGTGGGTTGCTCTAGTGATTAGCATTTCCCATATTTCGTCACACCACACTATCCTTTTAGGTTCGATATTGGACATCTCCCTCAAAAAACAACCGTATAACAGCGATATCGTCTCTCTCTTGCACAATTTTCCGCCCTAAAATTTCCTTATATCGAAACCGTATCATTTTAAAAGAAATTTGCGCAGAGTTGTCTTCTCTCTCCCGTAAGTGAATAAACTATCCCGTAAGGAATCAAGAAGAGAATTTAAAGTTCGATACTTCTTTTGTTGTACTGTCTATAAATGTAAAATCGAATTACATTCTTCGTACAGTCATCTACGGTTCATTTTAGACTTCCTCGTTACTGTTGGGAATGACACGGCTACGGACACACAACATTACGAAATGCTGGCACATGACTTTATATAGAATATTGGTTGTTAGGTTTGATGCTGTGCAAACAAAATCATGTTGGGTTGCAATCAAATCAAGACTGATTAGGTAATTTAGGACTTTTTGTACCGTATTTTCTCAGTAAGTGGAATGGCTATCTTTAATTATGTCAATATGATATTGTTAGAATCAGATGGATGTCCATTAGTAAAAAAAACTCTCATGAGGAATTGAAAGCATAATGCAATATATATCTCTGGAGTAAATTGTGTATTCATATTTGGTCTTGCAAGGTCATGGAAGCCTAATTAATAGCTAGGATCATATTCTCACAAACAGTAGCGTATTTAGGATTTTGCTTCGGGTGGGGCTACGCACAACACGTGAATAAGCAGTCATATTTTTCCTTTTAGATGCCGACAAATTTTAATGAAGTTATGCATATAACAAATTTAATTCGGGGGGCTTGAGCCCGATAGCCCTCCCCCTAAATATGTCACTGCTCAAAAATGAAGAGCTAACTTAGTTGTGTAAAATAATATTGATTAGTCGCACAGATGCAGTTTATGCGTTCCTTCTCCAAATCTAATATTGGCTTAGGTTCAATTTATGTAATCTATTCGAAAGTAATCTCCCTACAGGATTCGTCTCTCTATAACCAGGTATTGTAAGTAATACTGAAAAAACATCGTTAGTGTCTTCGAATTTTTCTACGATGGCGCTAATCATATATAATAGTTCATTCACTGATTTAAAAAAATCGAATTCCACTTGAGTATCTGTTCTACGGAAAAAAGGGAAGTCTTTCTTCATTTCAATTCTCGCCTTCAAAATAGCACTGTACGTTATATGTCATCCCCAATGACTGATTTCTGTATGTTGAACCATCTGTTTCATTCCTTGTTGTTCCAGCATTTCCAGTCGTCATATTTATCTTTCTTTTGTAAACACAGCACACCCAACAATTCACATCTAACAGCTATCAGTAATTCGGAAGAACACTTAAAACAGCAGATAATGAAGCACCTACATATTAAACAAACACTACTATGTTATAACAGAAATAACTATTGGCAGAACATTCAACCCTTAACTTCCGGCAAGCGGCAAGAGCGCGGTGAGTGACCCTGGTTTGTCTAAAACAGCGTGAAAGAATAGTGCAGTGATTAGTAAACTACCTTCCCTCTCGTTTCGTTTACAATACGGGTAGCGATTTGTCAGAGGCCAGCTTTCGTTAACTCCACTGTAATGTTGATGAATAACTTCATATAGGAATGTGTTATTCCTAAAATAGGCCTAATAACATCAGGATTATTTGTTGTTTATTGAAGAAGTTTAAGTCTCTTTTCAACACCGGTCTACATGAGACGTGGACTTACATATTAAGGTGTAATCCGAACAACCATAATGCGTTTATATTTCACCGGGAATCAAAGCCAGGTCTAACTATATACGTAGCAAACCAATGAGGCTCATGAACTTTGTTGAGGTAAGGCTACAGTAGGAATAGTACATTCTACGTAGTGTTGTAAATAGAAAAAAAAACGGTTCGTATTTTTTCAGAAATTTACGTTTTTTTAGAAAAAAAACATTGCCTCTCGTTTTTTTTCTAAATTTCGTTTTTTTTTTCAAATAGTCATTTGTAATGCATCTTACGTCAATTTAAGTATGAAATATTTTTATGTAGGTGTAATTACCGTAAAATGCAACATAAATTATACGATAGATACTGATACGCTACAAATATTTTACAATTTACATGAATATCATACCTATTAACAATTCGGGTTTCAGCAGTTTTCATCACTATCAACTAAGAAATAAAAGTTGAAATGAAATTTTGTTTTTTCGTGAAAGCAGGCCTTTAATAAGTACAAAAATAATGTCACGAACAGTATCCAATAACTTGTCTAAAGGTAAAAACTAATACTAATTTGCCTAATAGTATTTTTCTAAATGCCATATATAAATAATTTGTCGACTAGATATATATGATATGCAGAGCCGACTCTACCATATATGCAACACGTGCATTTGCGTGGAGCGGCAAGCTTGGATGGTCCGGCAAAATCTGTCATAAGTATATTGTAATATCCTATGTGATGTGGTAAACAAGCAATTCCACATCAATGTTTACAAACACCTCCACATAGTTCGGCAAGAGGATCTCCCACCAGAGGGACCTATAATCACATGCAGACGACGGCTTCTGGCCCCTCCCACGGAGCAGAAGACGACATCGGAGCAGCAGCGCCACCGCCACCCAAAGGACCCTATAAATTGGATGGACGAAGGCAACTCGATACCTATCATAACAGGCCATGACCGATATACGCGCAATCGTCAACTTTTAGAGGACTTAAACATATATCCTATCCGGGACGTGTTACATCAACACCATACTCGTTTTTGGGCCAACCTCCCCAGCCACGTCAACCCCGCTATAGCAGCCATTGGCACAGCGCATACACACCGACGGACTTACAGGACGCCACGGTTGTAGCATAACTCTTTACCCACACTTTCCCCCTCACTGCGACAGTTGCAGCTGAAGGTCACATAACGTCGTCGTATCTCATATTCTAACTCACCCCCACAGGTCTAATCATTTTCTTTTCTATAGCTGTCATCGAGTCAGGGACTTTTGTCAGTCACACAGGACACAAAACCACACTTTCAAGCTAAGCTAAGCTAAGCTAAGCTAACTCGATACCAGTTTTCTGGAGACCCTCCTTTAGTCTGCTACGGGATTCTTGGAGTAACCTAACCCCAGGCCTCTAGTCTGCTATGGGACTACGCCTATCCCATCTCCTGGCTTAGCCTGCTACGGGGCTCAGTTGGCCACTTAACCCGCCTCTGCTTGCTACGGAGCATTGGTTCCTTAAATCCACTCCTCTTAGCCTGCTACGGGGCTCTGTTGGAGATCCTGTCTGCGACCTTACGGTCAAAGACCACCTATAACTCACCTTGATTCTAGAGAGATCAATTTGTATAGTATTTTGTAAAAATACTTTTATAGAGGAAACTGGTAGTGGAGAGTCGATTCCGGACGCTCTTTTTATTAATTCCTCTACCCAAAGATCCTATATGAGACAAAGTTTTACAATATTATTTAAATTAAATATTTCTTGTTGGAAACAGATTTCATGAGGATGGTAGTTACATTTACTAAGCTAACCTTCTATTTGAATACTACATTCATAAATTAAGTTTAGGTTGCATTAGTTTAAGGCTACATGGACAATGCTAAAGCAAATGGCCGAATAAATCCGAGCACAAATTGCTTGATTGTTTCAAATGCAAGAATTCAATTCTCGAATAGTAGTGAATATCTGTTCCATGTAGTACGTTACCACAGTTTTGATATGAAACTAGTCTTGTTTTTGTCAGAAACAAGTTCCTTATCATTGAAGATAGAAACAAGTTTTTTTTAAATGTTAGAAGATATAGAAGAAAAATCAAGAAATAAAGATAAAATAGCTAGTTGCACTGGAATTTCAAACTTATACAATGAGATTGAAGCTCGATAGTGAATTCTATAAAAAGCATTACCATCTTTCCTCTGCAGGTGTGTTTGCTTTATCTTTCACTAACATAATAGATTAATATTTAAAAAAAATAAACAGACACGACGGGATTGCATTTTTAGTAAGTATTTAAGCCTTTCTGAGTGCGACTGCACTTACCCTCGCCTTTGTTGTTCATGCTGGAGTAGCATACTTAAAATCATGACTTTTAAGATTTGTTCTTTCTGGAGAAAGGGGGAGGCGGCAAATTATGGCATTGCACGAGGCGACAAATTGACTAGGACCGGCCCTGATGATATGTATATAAAAGACATGAATATAGGATGACTCAATTTGAAGTAATGCATGGTGTTTCAAAATTAATATTAGGGCTTTGAAACTTTGTAGTATCTATTACAATTAACTTACAATTATAAATATTATATCAAATGAAAGAGCAACTCAAACAGTTTTGTACTCACGCATGTACATGCATTGTTTCTTCTGTCTGCCGTTAGAAAGAGCAAGTAGCAAAGATGGAGACTAGAGAGCAGAAAGCTTTTTGTGTTTTAATAAAGACTGAATCTGTAGTTACAGTGCAACCGTTTGTGTGAAGAATATTAAGGAGACGCTTGCAACTACGTCCTTATCGTTTGCAGTTGCTACAGGTCTAAAGTCTACAGACTACGGTTTACGTGCCAATTTCGCAAGTGAAATATTCCTGCATAACAATGAAGATTTTCTGGATCGTGTCGTCTTCAGTGATAAATCGACCTTTCACCTAAGAGCTAATGTGAACACTCATAATGTTTGCTAGCTCCCTCGTGGCTAAGCGGTTAGCGTACGCGCCTTCGGCGTGGGAGACCCAGGTTCGATTCCCGGCGGGAGATCATGTGATTCGGATTCCACGTTAATCAGTAGGTCCACGTCTCATATAGCCTCGCTGCCGAACGGGACGCTAAACTAAAATCAACTCAACTCATAATGTTTGCATCTGGCCGTCAGCAAATCCTCAGGAGATAGTACAGTTGAAACGAGACTCCCCTAAATTGAATGTGTTTTGTGCCATATGGCAGAAACTTTATGGGCCTTTCTCGCCTATCGACTAGATGTGTGCCGTGTGACGAATGAATCTCACATCGAACACTTGTAGCAAAGACTGTTTGAGGTGCTCTTTTACTTAATGCATTGCTTATAATTGTACATAAAATGTAATAAGTACTACGAAGAATTAAAGCCCCAAAATTTATTTTGAAACACCCTGCATTTCTCACCAACAGTGTTGGAACTAAGATGTAAAAAGGAGAGAAAATTTTCCTTAAAGTTATTATTTACAACGATATTATTATTAGTCGAGACTATAACTACAAAACAACATGAGTTAGTAGTCAAAAAATGTAATCAAATGTATACTCGGTGGCCCAGGTGGCCAAAGTGGCACACACGGGTGTGTCACTTGTTTAATCCGCTCCTGTGTGGACACTAATTAAGATATCGGGATATTATTCTTGCAAAATATGGCTGGACTATATTTTATCATATTAATTTCTTTTCCTTCTGGTATCGAATTTCCTTTTCAAATTTCACCCCAGTCAAAAATTCGAGAATTTTCTAATTTCGAATTTCCTTTAGTCCTTTTCTCCCTGTAGCTTCCTTAGTTGTAGAAAGACATCCTTAAGACTTGCCAGGGAGATACCTCGGATGGATACCTAACTGTTGACATCAATTGGACGGGCCTGCGTGCAGTGTTGCCAATTAGGGAAATTTAAATTCTCCTATATTTGGGCAAAAAATTAGAAATTTTTGTTTATAAATCGGTATTTATACGTCCGAGTGCAAGTCAACTTACGCCAATCGAAAATTTGTCCTTACTTAACAAACGCAAGTACAGATCGTTACAATGGGGCAATTAGGGGGCATACGTAAAATTCGTATTTAGGTTCTAACCCTTGATTTTTCTAGTTTTTGCCTATTTTTCTGTTTACCGTAATATATTTTTGGTAATTAGAAATTTTATTCCTCAAATATCGCCATCATACTTGTAGGATATATTAGTGGTGAACCAATGTTTAATTTAAGATAATTTGCGTCTGTCTGGTAGCAGTGTTGCCAGCTACAGAAAATTTTAAATCCAGATTTTAGGGGGAAATTTTGGAAAAATTATATGTTTTGTCTCTATTACTTACCTCTTGTTGGCTATATCGGAACAAACGTACCAGTATCTGGAAGTCTCGTGTTTGCTCTACACAACGCACTATAGAAAGTTTCAATAGGATAATTAGGGGAAGTACAGTTGAGGTTTACAGTAGACCTTGTTCTCTAATTGGAAAGATAACTGATTTTTTTAAAGATAGAATGAGATATTTTTTATTGACATGCTTACTTTATTAGATATCGTCACAATACTTGTAGGGTATATTAGAGGGATACCAAAGCTTATTTTAAGATAGTTTGTGTGTGTCTGATTGTAGTGTTGCCAGCTACAGAAAATTTTAATTCCAGATTTTAAGGGCAAATTTTGGAAAAAAATCCCTTTTTATTTCTATTATTTCCTTCTTGTTGGCTACATTCAAACAAACGTACAAGTGTATAATAGCCCCATCCTTAGCCTACACAGCGCACTATAAAAAGTTTCACTAGTATAATTAGGGGAAGTACAGTTGAGGTTTATAATAAACCATTTTCTGGAAATGGTAAGAAAATGGTGAATTTGTGAGGTAGAATGAGATTTTTTTTTTTTAATTTCATGCTTACTTTGTTATATATCGCCATGATACTTGTAGGATATATTCTTGAAGTACTACGGTTTATTTCCAGATAGTTTTTGTCTGTTTGATGGCAGCGTTTCCAGCCAAAACAATTAATTCCCACTATTAGGTGAAAAATTCGAAAAAATTCCCTTTTCCCCTCTATTATTCCCCTCTTACTGGCTACATTGAAACAAACGTATCACTACCTGAAAGCTTCCTCTTTTCCCTACATAACGCACCATAAAAAGTTTCAATATGATAATTAGAGAAGCTGTAGCCTCGGCATATTTGATTTTTGCTTCTGAGGCCTAAAAAGTGTCAAAATTTCATGTGTATGACAGAATTTTTTTCCCCTCTTTGAATGGAAGCCAGCGACTTCAGGATTTCACTGTACCTTGTCAACACACCATAGATTTGTTTAGGTGACTTGAACTCATATAGCAGCAGTGGTGCTAGATACAAAAAATTTTGAAATTCGGCTAGGGAATTTTTTGTAAATTTTCACCCCTACATTTCCCTCAATAATTTCCCACCCGTTGGCAACAATGCAATGCAACTTACACCAAAAAATACCCACTTCTATTTTCTAAAAAACAAGACCTTAACCATATCAATCAAATGAATAGTTTTTGAGCAATAAGTCACTAACTGAAAATGTAGGAGAACGCCAAAAATGACCTGGGGCCGAAAGGAATAATCGCACAATTTTGCTCATATAGGTACAAAGAAACAAATGATTTGTAAGTTACGAGGGCTTCGACTCAAGTTCTGTTGATTATTTCAATAATCTGCCACATAAATCAATAAATAATAGTTGCCAGAAAAAAAACAGACTTTTAAAAAAAAACATGAAAAAGAACGATGTTTTTTATTGAAAAAAAACTTCACAGAAAAAAACCGTTTTTTTTACAACACTAATTCTACGCAGGTAATCAGATGAAGCACGTGTAGTGTACTTTCACCATTTATCCAATATTTAGATCTTAAGATATCGACTATTAATAATCATTGTAGCATCAATATCACATGAAATGCTGGGAATAATGACAAGTTGTTATAAACTGATACTGAATCAGCTAACCTTGACAACAAAATCACATTACTTGTTGTATCCTCTTCATTTTCATCTTGGCTCCTATACATTCTTTGTATACAAATGTTGCATTTTTTGTACAACCTAAATCATCTGTACAATTTATTAGACATATTTAAATTTACTCCTGCCCAATTGCTACTATAATAAACCATATTAGTAATAGGTATACTGTACTATTCGTGATAACCTCGTACGAACATTCTAAAAATTCTTCTTTATGGAACATCCAGGTGCATGACTGAGGTAATTTTTGCAGGACCAACTTGGGTTCACTGTATGTTCTTGATTGCTTACTTTTCTGGGCATTTGTCTAAAAACAGATATGAAAATTTCAGGGAGGCAAAAGTAGTTGCAAAGTAGGGTTGCCATACGTTCAAGAAAATCCGGGACCGTCACGGAATCGAGATCTGCGTCCCGAAAATATATCTTAAATGTACAGGATTTTAGCGAAGGAGAGAAAGGGAATACTATAGTTTGCTTTTTTCACAGGATTAAGTATATAATTAGTCAGAAAATACTTAGTGCCAGAAAATACTTAAAGACAAAAAGTTACTTCAACAAATTCACAATTCAAGAAAGTACTCCCACGTGCAGTCCTGGTTGGTCTGAACCAGTGACGTATTTACGATTTTGTTTTCGGGGGGGGGGGTTGTTAACTTTATTCTGGAAATGTGAAAATTCTGCAAGATATCTCATTTACTTTAGCATAGTAAATAACATTTTGGGGGCTTAAGCCCGGAAACCCCTCCTTAAATACGGCACTCTTCAGAACTAATGAGGAACTTCTCAATAAGATGAGTTTTTATTTATAATAATAGAGTAATAGACTTAAAACAGTATAGAATAAGTGCATTATTATTATTATTATTTTCAGTTTTATGTTATTTTATGTGTAATGCGTTCAGGGGCAGTTCAAGTATTACGTAAGCAGCCTAAGCGGGAATTGGATTCAGGTTTTTCTTATTTTTGCTGATAGTAGGGGAGGAGGTCAGTGAGGAAGAAAGTCATGAGAGTTATTGAGTTGTTAGTACGTTAAAAAATAACAGAAATAAAGTAAAAAATAAACGAAAAAAGTTCTTTGAGCATAACAAACGCCGCCAGAACATATTGCCAATGAATTAACCGTTCTAAGAAAAAGGATACAACACGAACAGACAAAACGTATGAAAGGAAACATCATACCTTGAATGAACCAAAACAGACTGCGAAAGCTACGAAACATAAGAGATCCTGAGAAATTAAAAAAAAAAATGATTACCAAGGGGAGAAGAGTAAATCATCTGCTTACATTTGTTTATGAAGAATGCCTACTAAAATGACTAAAACTGTGATTACGTAACACTTCACCAACTCTATCTAATGGAAGAAAGTAAATTAGTATATAACCCTTCTTTTCATTTTAAGCATTTCAAAGATTCTTCTAAATTAGTAGCGTCCCGGATTTTCATTTTTGAAATATGGTAACGGTGTTGCAAAGGGGCTGAACCCCCCTTGGCCATCCCTTAGCTACGGGTGTGAATTACCTCTGATGTCCTCTAATCTCAAGCCACATTATTTTATCAATTTTAAATTTGTATAGAACATATCTATATATATATAAAACCTACATATTATCTTATACTATCAGTTACTGAGTATTCTGACAAAATTTATCAACCCACTTTCAACTACTCCGGTTATTTTTTTATACTTCACTCACTGCTTCCACCGATGCGAACTAACATGCACGAAATTATGTAACCAGTTCACCACCCTCATTTTACCCCATGTTTCCCTATACATCCATATTACAGAGGCTTTTTATACCCGCATTAGAACGAGGTTAAAGCGAAAGATATGTTCCATTCTTTTTAACCGTTAAAGAGATCAGAAATTGGGCACAGCAAAAAGTTGTTCAAAAATCATGAATGAATAAAAAAATATATATATATTGAGCGCTGATTTGGTTTGGTTCATAATACAACACTCGTTCATAGAAAGAGGGCAGCAGAATACTTTTATTATTATTATTATTAATTAAGTGAAATTTTCATTCTTAATCATTGATATCTTCGTCGATGTGGAAAGCTTCTCCATGTAGTGGAGGCCGTGCACCTTTGCAAACCCGACGAAGGTGAAACTTTTGTTAAAATATGCAACTTTCGTCATAATTCATATTTAATTCTTGACAAAGCTTTTCCAGTGAGTGGCTGCAAATTTGACTTGCTAAATATAGGTTCTGTTTTAAGGGAGCATAACTATAATTACTTATATTTTTTTCTTTTGATTTTAGATGGAATGAGAACACCCTCTCAATTACTTCTATTGTAAATATTCCTGATCTACTAGTGATTCTCCAATTTTACTTGCTCTCCCTACTGGTCTAGTGACTATCACATGCCCCATCGATGCTCGGAGTCCCGTTTTTGATTATCCCGTATGAGAGCATTGAAGTTTGAACATAGGTCTATTACAGTGATTTGAATTTCACCTCAAACTATAGGTTTCACATGTCGATACAGCACGGGTATTGTGAGAGGCTGTAAACTCCAATGAAATAAAAACAAGCAATCCACTTTCATTAAAAAGAAATATCTTTACACGAGAGATGATTTGTGTTATGATGTACCGGGGAAAGTGAAGATTCATGATTGATATTGAGCGACTGCAGCCGAATACCACATATGGTTACGGCTTCGAAGGTGTAGGACAAGATATTTATCTTAAGTCACTGCCATGTGCATGATTCTTCATTCTCATTTTCTCTTGGGGAAGAAATTCTTTTATTTTCCTTTCGAAAAAAAAAAATATGTTTTCTTCCACGCTAGAATAAAATCACGTGTTACGTCAACTTTAAACTACTCAACTATATTAGCAGAGAAATCTTAAGACTTGAGATCGGTATATACATGCACGTGCGTATAATGTTGTCACAACACAAGGAAAATGTTTGTAATTTATCTCAGTTGATAGGTCTACTTTCAAACTTGGATGAAGTATGTTTCAACTAATTTGAATGTACTTCGGTTTTTAGTTCACTTCTCACTGAAAATATTGAATATTGTAAGGATTCCCACATCACAACAAAAGCACATGTTAACATGTGCTATTAATTATAAACAGCGTAGCAAACAAAAGGCCAAAAAGAACACCAAAAAACGCCCCCCAAAATCAGCTGAAGAACCCCCCCCCCCAAACAAATAAAAGCTCAACCATCGAATGATCTGGCATCAGTCGACCAACTGATCAACTAACCAACACCTGCCCTGAGGTCACATTAAACTAGAAGTACACCTATCCTTACCCGAGGTTGCATTAAACTAAAAATCCTTACTACAACCAAGCCTCGCAAAGCTGCCTTGGGCTAAGGGGGCTATCCTTCAAAACTCACCAAAACCAACAGGCACCTTAAAAACTGTATTAAAAAAAGGAACACCATATAAAACACCTATTTCCTCTCATCTATTCAATAACAAAGTAAACACTATTTTTACTCATTATAATCAAAAACTTTATATTTAACAAATTTTTATAATAAATTGGTAAAAAAAACTAGCTAAAACCGTTATTTAGCTTCTACCTATAAATCATTACAATATGGAGGTCTCGTTCGTTCTGAGTTGAACATACTTCCTGTAAAATATTCTAAATTTTGCACAAGTGTTCGAAATTAGTGTAACACTACTAGCATATGAATATTCCATTTAAAAAAAAACTGATGGTCTATCTTGAACCATTACTACTATTTGGCCTTCCACAAAAACTAGAACATTTGAAAAGTTTTGATAGAAATCGAGTTTTAGTGCTATATAAAGTAGTCAAAAGATATATTCTTTTCCATTAATTCGGACACGTTCAAAATATAGCTTTCCCTACTCGGATCTAACTGCTAGCGCACGAGCCTTTGGAGTCTTGGATTCCATTCCGTCGTAATTTGAACACATTACAATGATTTAGCTTCCATTTAAACTGTAGCTTCCTACGTTTTATATAGCCTCGGTTCAGAAACAGTAGTAAATGACGAGAAATTATTTCTTTGGTATGAATTTAGGGTTTCAAAAATAGATTTAATCTCAGTTTTAATCATTCTATTGGTACCGGAAATTGTTGAAATCTGATACGTCCTCTTTTAATGTAGAATTTTTCACGTAGAATACAAAGTAAGATATAGCGAGATGTTGGTGTTAAAAATATATTATCTAGTGCAATAGGAGTTTCAGTCTTCCTCTTTATCCGTCTATTGAATCCTGAACTGACAATGCCCATTTTACATCGAGGATACAATAACATCTTTTAAATATTTTTTTCTCTAAAGCATATAAAATAACTAAAATGTTGATTCTTTGATACATTTTAACCAGTGATATTCATTCTTTGATAAATTTTGATAAATATTTCCTCACTCCGTGTAATCGAAATATACTTTATTACATTAATGGTGTCAACTAGTTGGTTATTACGCTACGTGTTTATGTGTTCATTCCTTTTGATAATTTAAATAGCCATCAATACGCAACGGCTTTGATAAAGTCTATACTTTAATAAATGTTAACAACAAAATGGAAGTGTGTAACCCTCTGTGATTAATCAGTCATGGTTAGTTAACACATTAATGTTAATCATTTGCTTGGCTCCAGTTTCATCAAATGAATACGATGAAATGCCTCGTCAGAATATAGATATTAATCACAAAATAACTCCACATCATAGGGAAGCCATGCCTCCAATTCTTACTAAAAACGAATTACTACAACTTACAAACTCCCCCTTGCGCATGAACCATTCAGGGGAAGATTTCCCTCCCAGTCTTAGCGTTGTTGTAGATGTAAGAAGCTGTAGATAATAACTATTACAAATATAAAACCATAGGATAACCAGTCTACTGAACATTTAGAAGAATAAAGTTTTATCTTTAACGTTCTGCGGTCATGGACTTTAGGCTAAAAGAGACGTGGTAAACGAAATAGGATGCTAAAGAAATAATTAGTGGAATAAAAAGTGTGGCCGAAGAGTTAACAAAATTCTGGGAAAACCCATGCATGCAATGGAATCCACAATAGAAGCAAGATTTTAAATATTCAATTTTTCCAAGTATTTGTGCATTCTGTATACAATTTCATGGTTTTGTCTCCTGAGAGGCCAAACGCCTCTTCCACTACTATTTCAAGAAGCCATAATGTTCTCATTTCTTTAAATAATGGTCAATTAAAAATCGAAAGTAAAAGACTAAGACGCAGAGCTGACTCAAATGTTGGCAAAATTTTCACTTGGACTATTCTTGTTGTCAAATGTATATTTCATGCTCTGCATTGTATCAGAATAAATTTAACATTGCACATGATCAGACTTAATAACAAGTTTCAAAACAGAAGTAAAACATGATGTCATTGTATGAGAACAATAGATAGGTGTATAAATAATACATTTTATAGTGCCCTAAGACATGCATTACTTATTATTGATAAGATGAAAATTTACTACAAATCAGGATTAAGGAAAAATAATGTTGGAATATAAATTTTATACTTTTATAAAATAACACCTATTTAATAATAATAATAATAATAATAATAATAATAATAATAATAATAATAATAATAATAATAATAATAATAATAATAATAATAATAATAATAATAATAGTGTTTTCTATCACTCCCGTTTATTTATTTCCCTTGAACTGTGTTACCACCTACATTAACTCCTGTTCATTCCCCTCAAAAGCACACACAACACATTATTATTACGCATTCTCTCTACCTAAATTTCTTTTATTTTTAAGTAATTTCTTTCAATACAATTAAATAAATTGCCATTATTAGTTGAAAGGTGAAGGAAATAAAATATATATATTTTATAGATAGTAATTCTGCCTTAAACAATTTCTAATTTGCTATGAATTTAATAACATGAACCCCATATGGAATACATCTGGCGCCATCATCACTACTTAATGATAACACTTCAATCATATTACGATTTCTACGAATATACAGCAAATTCGGCTTTGAGTTCGTGCCACTGCTATACACTACTATTTGATACATATGTTATTTTATAACAAACTTAATGATGTAGTCAACTTGACCAAAATACTGTGACTGTGTGTGTATAAAATATCGTCTATAAAAAGTGGATTTTTTATGAAATAAGATAATGAATGTATATCATAATTTGCAAGGTAGTAAATACATTATATAACAATGATTACTTTGTCATACATTGTCAATATTGACATAAAAATGAATACATTCCTCGCTGTATTACATATAGTTACAATGTAAAATTATGTACAACATTCGCCTTAAATAAATAATTATTCCTGTGGGGTCGAATTTTGTTGTAGTACTTTGAATACATTTAGTCGCCTCCTTGTATTTCAGTTTTGCCAGCCAATACTTGTTAGTTTCTGTTCATTTTAAAGTGCATCAAAAAATGTCCAGATCGATGGATTGTGCGAAGGAAGATGGCATTCAAATGGCGTGTGCCTCGCTTCCGACGTTAGTGGTTCCAGATAATGATGGAAAACCTGAATATCTACATAAATACTGTAAAATAAGTAGTTTACAACACTATCACATAACGAAATTATATCACTTTCAAAGTTTAGAAATGTAACTGCTTTGTCATCTCTCCACAAATAATCTGTCTAAAAGTTAATAAAGAATCTGATCGATTTTGTTTTCATTGTATTGCTTAAATCACTAATAATATAAAATTTAATAATATATAAGCGCACCCAGTGGTCTTCCAAAATAATTATCTTCGAAAGAATCCAACATTGTCAATCTGTTTCGGTATATAACATCTCGAACCTTCTTGTTACCTCTAATATGGGTACAATGGCCAATGCAGGAATCATTCGTCAAACACTGGATGAGAACTCTACATATTTTGTAAACCTTCCGTTCATCTTTTGCTTCTGGTATTACATTGCTAGTAAATTTCATTTATTAATATATACATCAAGTTATCCTTATACCAAACTTTCCGTACTCCAATAATTCCTATACCAAATTTTCCTGCACAAAATGTTCTTATATCAAATTTTCCTCACCAAAAATTCCTGCTCCACGTTAAGGTATTAACTTTATGTAGTGCAAGTTTTATTTTTCTCTTCAGATGATTCGACACTTTGCAGACGCGGTGCTCTTTGTTGAGAGTAAATATATAGGGTGGCCCAAAAGTAGGTATACAGTACTGTATTGATCAGCTCGTTAATTTTTATATCATTTCTTATTCTTATCCATCAGGTAGACTTAGTTACTTCATTATTTGTTCCTAATGTGTTTACTTATATCTTAAGCTCGGAAGAACCGAAACAAATGGACCCATAAATAAGATTATACTTGATCAATGCAGGGGTGTATAAATACTTTTGGGCCACTCTGTACTTAATTATTAAGGTAAATATCCTTTCTTTTTTCTTCTTTTAACTTTTATTCTTTTATTGCAGTGTTAGAGAACTTGCTGTTACACAAACGTCAAGAAACGAAAAAATAATACTGAGTAGGGCTAAGTCGAACTAAATGAATTGAGATGAAACGAAATATAGGGAAATCTCTAATACAGCAGTATCGAAGAAAACAATTAATCACTCATTTTCATGAGATAAATTGCATTAATTTTATTAGAACTTAAGCAGCTTCTTAAACCAACTTATTAGTGAAAGTAAGAATTACTTTTACTTCTTCCTGAAAGAACTTGGTTATCCCAAAACAATAATTTCACCCTTCTAAATAGATGAGCGTATCGGCACATACTAAAACTGCATCTCCTTACAATTATCAAAAGCCGAACAGGTAAATGCGTAATACAGTGGCAGACTTCATTTATCCATAGTAACCATACGATATGATGTAGACGGTATCTTTCAGACACCCAGGTTTGTTAGGTTAAGGTAATAATTTTGTTACCGGTACTATTATTTCTTTTTCTCTTCGGGGGCCGCGGTGGTTCAGTAGTAGAGCGTTCACCTCTGGTGCTTGGGGTCCCGGGTTCTATCCCAGCCCCGCCAAATGAACTTTGTGATGGACAAACACCGTGTGCGTGGGTTTTCTCGGGGTTCTCCCGTTTCCTCCCACTTTCTTCATTCCACCATTTCATCTATTTCTCATAATCACTGTCTCCTTTAGCCTAACCGGCATAACCGTGGGACGTAAAACCAAGATTTCATTTCATTTTTTTTCTTTTTCTCTTCAGATGATTCGAAGAAACTTCACAGATCTCGGCGTTGCTCTTCAGTGAGGCTAAGTATATTTACTTATTAAGGTAAGTACCATTTCTTATTTTTCTTCTTAACTTATGTTTTATTTCTTCGTCACGCTTACCTATCTAGGTATATTACTATGCACCTTTATATGCATTTTGCATTTTTTCAAAAGATAAATAATTTTAATATAATTATTCTATATTCACAAATTATCTTCAAATGTGCTATAATTGTTTTTATTGCATTTACATTTAATTCAATTATTCTGTTTCGTTCCATACGTTTACACAGTCATGCTTATGTTCGTGGAAAAAGTATGTTCTTGACATATACAGTATCTTTCATTTAGTTTTAGTTTAATACGTAGTTACCGTTTACCATACGACCGAACATAACGTTATGAGAGTATGAGGTACATAGCACAGAATCCTTGAAGTTATTATATGTTCAATCGTACTTTAAAAGAAAAAATTTTTATGAACTTTAAAAAATAAATATAGATATCCGTTAAATGCTCTTCTGTAATTACTATAAATAATGCGTTGTTAATTTACCCCATAGCATGTACCATAGTTTCAAAATAAGATTCAAATTCTGAAAATTTTGAAGAACGCTCAAAAAGGAACTAACAGATATGAACCATGTAGTGCCTAAGAATATTCGGGGTTAGAAGATTCTTGAAATGACAAACTTCTTAGCAGCTACTTTTTTTATTTTTCAAAATTGCTATGCCAGTAATGAACCAACTTCTTCCTTAATATAATTTAGAGGATATCAGGCTTAGAGCCTATTTTGAATTCTCCCTGTATGTTGTTATTATTCTTCAAACAAGAAATTGTAATTATTAAATAATAAAGAAGAGACTTCCCTATGTTGTCACCTCATCCTAATACAAATTCATGCTTACCATTCTCTTCCTAGTTTCCGTAACTTCATCAAAGCAAACTCAGCCACGCCGTTTCAGCAATTAACAAACTTCCCTATTGACCAAGATAATTGTGATGAGCTAGTCACCTACGTGCGGAGCACCAGGAAGAAGCGAAAGCAAGGAAGTAGAACAAAACCAGGGGACACGGGACCCTCGAGGTGAGAAGTGTGACAGAAGCCGCCAGAAACACACTTTGGAGTGGACCGCTATTCAGAGGAGTCGTCCTAACAGCAATTGAGAGACCTATCCAACGGTCGGCACGCCTGGTCCCTCACCTCCACTGCATGACAGAGGTGTCATTCCGAAGAGGCCAGGACACTTGGAAGCTGTTGCCCTGAGGTCGAAAGGTTCTTCACTCTCGAACGTGAGGTCCGGGATCGACACCAGACGGAAACACTCAACGGATTGGAGGATAAGGCTTCACCCGATATTTGAAGAGGCTCATCATATCGAAATGGCTGAGGTACAGTGAAACCCTTTCCTTTCCTTTCCTAACCTTTGCGTCTCTGTGATCTCTTCTATTAGAAAACATGCATTTCATTTCATTCATCCCCAATTAGTTACTTCAGCGCTGTACTGCTCAGATCCCCACGTACTTTCTCTCTTGCCATGTGAAGTGCTATTCCCACGTTCTTTTAGTAAAAACTGATAATCGAGACAAATAACTGTGGTTGTAACCCCACAGTGCAGTACAGCAAGAATAAATTACTGGACTAGTTTTGCCTTACTGAAAGCTTTATTCAATCACGATCCTTGCCATTTAACATTGGCTATATTCCATGTAATTTCTTATTTTTTTAATCGAAGACTAGAAGCATATGTTTTGAAAGTTGTTTGTGCAACTTCTTTTTGTTTACCATCAGCCTCCAATTTATTGACATTTTTGTCAGTGATGAAGTTTTGCTCCCATGTAATCATATGGGTTTTATTTTGTAGATTAAGAATAGGTGTATTATTGTATAAGATACTGAGAAACATAACTAATAAATGAAATAATCAAAATTTGCAACATCTAACGTGTAAACTAGTGAAAAATTGGTCTATACTAGACAACGTAAATTGTGCGTTATTTGAATGCCAAGTGCTTATAGTATCTTTTAAACTTGCAACAAGAGAAGAAACTATAAGGGTTTTCTGAATTACATGTGTGCAAGCGCGTATTGTAAAAATTTGTATTGTTTTTCCAGTTTTCAGAGAACAATACAGTATGTTAAGGGAGAGTAGCAGTCTTATATGACTATATGTCTTATAAAAATGCTATCCTGTGAATGAATAATGAAAAACAAGTACTGTCTTTTCAGTATGTATATCTACCATAAGTTGGTAGCATATTTAGTATATCAAATGTAATTTTTACTGACAATCGAAGTACATAAATTAACCCTTAGCAGAAATTGTCAAGAGGAAGCCCAGAAATATTTCAGGAGTCAACATTTAAATGGACAGAGAATGAGAAAAGGTTTTCTCCTTTGTTAATTCTAGATAAGCTTATACAGGGGAGTACAAAAATAGGTATACAATTACAAGAGTTCGTGTTTTCTTTCTTAGTAATTATGTATTATATAATGAGTTCTTGATTATGGAAAACAATAACTTTTTGAGGTTCACAATCAGGATGATTTAGGAATTACAATTAAGTACAATTTCTGTGGTTCTCGAAGACCCAACCTTAAACGTTTACACATTCTTACAGTCTAGTTTCTACACTCAAGCACTCTTGGCATAGACGTTTTTATTGTTACTGATTTCTTGGCACGCTTCTCTATGAAATTAGTCATGTCATCAATAGTGCGTGCTTTCCCCGAAAATACTTTATCTTTGACAACTTCCTAAAAGAAAAGGCCCATTGGGGTGAGGTCTGGTGATAGTAATGGCCATTCAACTAGGCCTCGTCGACCTATCCAACGATTGGGTAATTAGTCGAGAAACTGGCGTATTGTTATAACATAATGGGGAGAATCTTCATCCTGCTGTAAATAGAAGTCATCTCTCCTATGTTGTCGACGTAATCACCATATATCGGAATAGCAATGTCCTGTAGCATGTTAAGATGCAAGTTGTAGGTAACAACTCCATTAAATAAACATAGCCCCCGTGACTCCTTGACATGAGAGGCTCGTCCAGTCTACAAGTTGATTCAATTGATGCTCAAGTGTACATGGACGTTTTATGCACTGTAATAGACACAATTATGCCTATTAACAATGCCTGAAAATTTCAAATTCCCTTTTTCTGACCAACACATTTTTTTTTCGAATGATGTCTTTCTTCGTTCAACATGACCTCGCAGAATTGTAATCGGCGATCTGGATCATCTAATAATCCATAAAGTAACCTTCAACAATACATCCTAAACATTGCACCACTATCTCATTAGAAGCTCTTCTCTTTGATTATTGTTGTCTTTGCAACTAATATTTCATTGTCCTGAGCTAGTAACACTGACTGGTCGACTACTCTTTGGCACATTATATATAGAGCAAGTTTTATCAAATTTATTGAGTAATTTGTAAATTGTTAGTCTACTTGGTGAAGGTGTATCAAATTCTGTAGCCCATTTTCAGTATTCTCTGTCTTCCAGTATCGTTTGATTTATCCACTTCCGTTGGTCGATGGTTAAATTATCATCAATGATTATCTGAAAAAAATAATAAATATAATAAACCTAATCAATTTAATATAATTGCCAATCATTATTTGAAAAATGCTAAATAATAATCTGTACACCTATTTTTGTAGTGTATTTAAGATGTATTAGCCAAAAATACATCTTAACTCAGCCCATATACAGAAAATTCTTGTAATTTCTTATTATCAACTGCGCTTATATTTCAACTGCTTGGATGCCTTACAAAGTATAGTAGCTCCAAAATTGCAGTTTTCCAGGTATGAAATTTGAAATCTTCATCTCATGAACAATTCGTGTTTACTTGTGTGTTACGTTGACAAACAAAACAATAACTATGAAATTTATTGTTTTATAATTTACTGTTTACAAATATCTTTTAATAAAATATATGCATCTATAGAAGTGAATGAAAGCGTTAGTCCATCTGTATTTCTATTTTTATTTATTTTAGTTAGTCCATTTGACATCCAAGCGGTCCTTTTGAGATCAATTTAATGAAAAATATGATTTTTTAGTTCTAGGTATGATGTCATATTTGAGAGAAAATTTAGTTGAAGTCAAACTGAAATTTTTCTCATTTCTCAGCTTTATTTGAGTGAAAAAAATGTTTGGAGTAATGAAACACTTTTTGAGATTGAGATTGGGATTTGAGATCAGATTAATGAAAAATATGATTTTTTAGTTCTAGGTATACTGTCATATTTGAGAGAAAATTTAGATGAAATCAAATTGAAATTTTTCTAATTTCTCAGCTTTATTTGAGTGAAAAATGTTTGTAGCAATGAGACATTTTTTTTTAAAAAAGAAATATTTTTTTGAGTTTAAAATCTACTTAGTGTATTAAAGATAGTATTGAGTCGGAATCAAATTAGGAAAACTATTCTTGATTTTTGAGTTAGTACATCTATATATATTTGTGCTAAAATTTGTGATTAGTTGAATACATTTCTCTTCTCATTTTAGTTTTAAGGTAACCTCTGATTTATACATACTTTTTTGTATTTATATTTGAGTCAAAAAATTTAGTAGGTGTCAAAGTAAAAAAAAAATTTCCTAAGTTATCAATGATATTTTTTTTTTCAATCCGCTGTAAATTAAATACTTAATAAGATACATTATGGGAATACTAGTTTTAACGTTTGTATTGGCACTCTTAGTTGGAGAAATTTCACTGAACGAAAACATGGTGGGTAGATACCTGAATACCATAAATTCTACTTCGAGAGTGACAGCATAGAGATAATAAAACAAATGTTTCAGGAATCACGAGAAAAGGAGATACAAGAATGTCTAAGAACTGAGTACGGGAGAATATGTTAGAACTGATTAGCTAAGGCTTCATGGCTTCTGGGAGCTAAATAACCTGCTGTGGATTCAAAGGAGACACTAGTTTGAACACGTATTATTCATGACACACACATCCGAGTAGACTGCTGTTTGCACTGTTTTATACATTACACCCTCTGTTATGCGCTTATAGGCAGTGTCATCTGAGGAGACAGTCAGCGGATAATATGAAGCCGTCGAAAGCGGAAGTCAATCGGACTCATGTTCGAGAGTTCGTGCTGAGAAATGCGGAACTCTCTGACGTTGAAGTTGTGAAGCACTTTCAAAAAGAAGGATTGAGTCGTGCAACTGTATACAGAATATTAAGAAAGATCAAAGATGGGATTTCAATGAAAAAAAAAGAGAAGGGGAGGAAAGAAAAATGATTATGACGAAAACAAATCAAAGAGAACATTGAGTCATTGATGGACATTAGTGACGAATATACCATTTCAAGTCCTGCACTTGCATTAAAAGCGAGTCATGATGTTGTGAGGAAGTGGCTACTGGAACTGGAGATCAAAATGAAGACAGAAAAGGATGCTCTATGTGCAGCTGTGAAACAAAAATTTCATTCTGAATAAAATTGCCAGGGACGAGTTTCGTGCCTCTAATGATGATAGGGACGTAATAATGGAGGATGAAACATATATTCATATGAATAGGTATGATTTTAGTGGAGACATGTCGTACTTTGAATCTGGTCACATTCCTGTTCCTTAATCAGTAAAATTTAAATTCAAAACTAAATTTCCACAGAAACTACTCATATCGATGGCAATAAGTAGTAGTCTCGGCCATATTTTCATAAACAATCAAGGGTACAAGTAATCAAAATATATATATAAAATGAATGCATTCTAAAGAAACTTATCCCATCTATCAAAGAAAACTATCCTAATGGTGATTACATCTCTTAGCCTGATTTAGTTTCTTCTTACTATGGAATAGGGACGCAGCAGCTGCTGGACCGGGAGGAAGTGAAGTTTTTGCTCAAAGAGCGCGACCCACCAAATGTTTCCCAAATCCGTCCCATTGACAAATTCTGGGCTCATTTAAAAGCAAAAATATTCCAGCCACCATATAAACCAAAAAAATATATCATGTTTGGGAAAACAAGCCCGAAAAATAATACGTCAATTCATTGTAAACCACTTCGAACAGCTGATGAGGAATGTGGGTCCAAAGATCAGAGTATTCTTTCTGTCATTAACTGATTTCATATGATTGTAGAATGTTTATTGTGTCATCGGTAGAAAAACTGAGACTTTTCATGTGCTAGTAAACAAAATACGGCAATTCAAAAAGGTGTCTCATTTGAGTCCACAGCAGGTTAGGTGCTAGTAAAGTGTTGTAAAATTATACGAAGAACTGATATAAATTGATGTTTGCTATTATGATCTTACAAGTTGCGAATGTCTATTAGTTATTGCATAATTATCTTATAAATGATGAAAAATGAAGTCACCCGCTTTTAACCAAGCAGGGGGGTAAAACGGAGTAGACATTAAATGTCATGTAAATAAGAAAACAACACTTAACGTACTTTTCTTTAATTAACGTACACTTGTATTGTAGTCTTATACCAGGCCTCATCCGATTGGTTATCGGTAAAAATGAAAACTTTTTTTCAGCACCATAGCTTCCGAGCTACTCCAACTAAAGAAATTGAAAATTAACGATAGAACATCCATACGTATAAGTTATGAGTCAATTTACGTGTTTTGTAAGAAAATTGATTTACATCTTCGGTTACATATGGCAACATTATGTGGTTTCTAGTGTATTTTAATTTTTGCTTCATCGCAGGCGATCGCTGTAATGCCCGCTTCTTTTTCTCCAGTAAGAGTAAATACAGACGTGTTCAAATTATTAGACTCAACATTCAGTTTCTGAATTTTTTACTTTTCTTATAACATCACGTGAGTAAACACGTTCGAACTTAGTACAAATATTGCTTTGTAACTCTGTACTAATTTCTAGTGGGTGTGGCGCATGCTTTTCAATATCAATAAAACAAATGCGTACATGAAATTCAAATCAATTACTATACAGTGTGTATATCCAAGTTGGAAATAAAAAATGAAATGGAATACTTACAAAAAAAAAATGATCTTTCACACAAATATTAATATTTTATATGAAATCCCTTATTCTTTATTAAGTCTTTTATCCTTTGTGGTATGATATGTATGAGTTTAGCACATTTTGCCTTCAATTCAGCATTATGATACCACAAATGATTGAACTCCTTGATCAATTGATGTTTGGTTGTGTGTTTCTTCTTTTCTTTCTTGGACTGCGTGCTTTTATGCCCTCAGCACACAAAATCCTTCGAACACTTTCTCGCGAAATGTTTGCACCATACTCAGCCATTTTTATGCTTAAGTCTCTAGAGTTTGTTTTTCAGCACGAATCTTTTTAGTTTTCTGATACCTCTCAGCGATAACTTTAATTTTCGCCCGAACTTCCCAACCCTATTTTGCAGATACATTTGCTTCATGCTCACTGCAACAGAGATTCTACTCAGATTTTTGCCCCATCTCAACTCTACTAGCAATTTGGAATTATGCATATCTTTCTTCCGCCAAAATTGTTATGATAACTTCCACTTTATGCGTAGACAGGTCTCTTGCTTTTCCCATTATGGCCCAATTACAGGACTTCACAATAAACGATTAATACACGAAACACTGCACGATCACTTTAAACTGGCCCATACGAATTGTTCAGCGGTTTGAATCGTGTAACTATATATGACTGTAACCACAACACTGCAAATTGTAATTTGTTAATAGAAACCATAATAGCTGGCTACAACTGAAACACTACTTCCAGAACTTCAACCCTTCACTAATGCCATTTGCTGTTCAACGGTGATATCACTACTTCTACAATAAACAAATGGAAGATCCTATATTGGTGGCTTAACCAATAAATTACAAGTTCTAGGATTATAAGTTATGACTGCAACATCAATTTTGCATTTTTCGAGTTTGAGTCTACTAATTTGAACACGTCTGTAACTCCCCCACCTACTGGGGGAGGAGAGAAGATAGTCAATTCACCTTAAAGAAGATTACCTGGTTTGGATCCGACTACCTGTTCTACCTCGTTTCCCCTATTTAGACGATGTAAAAATTGGGCAACTTTATCATGTCAAAGATATGGAGGATTTGTAAGACATAAAATTTATCATTTCATACTACCTACCAAAATACTGATATTGCAGTTACAATGAAAGATAACAGACAGTGAATAGCAAAAAGGCGAGTTAAGAATTCATTAACTACTGGAAATATAGCTCAAATGCAATACACTATTGTGATCCCCATACTTGAAATGTCCGACAAAAGATTTGCAGGTGCCAGAAGGTGAAGGCGTAGTATTCTCTTACTGGTTTATAAATAAAACTGAAAGTGATATTCTTTGTGACAGCATCACGGGAAAGTGCGTGGACAATTTCAAATGCATATTTGAACGTATGAGTTAGTATCTACCTAGAACTGAGCTTATTATCATGGCATTTAGAATGAAATCTTTATCCTATGAGAGTTTTGGGACTGTTCAAAATTTATTCCAAACATAGAGTATCTAGGGAACTCCTCGAGTTAGGAGGACGAAACTCGGTGTATGAGCTCTATATTAGAAATAATTGGTCAACTATCCCAGCATTTTCGAAATTTCTGTTTCTAAAGTGGGAGACAAGGCAATTTCTGTAACATACTAATTTTTCATTTTGTATTCTTAAGACAGCGTAAATAAGGATAAGGTTAAAGCATTGAAAATTAATTTTTAAAAGTAGTTACCACTTAGGTTGAGCTGTGCTTTTATAATTTTACCGTTAAATATGTATCCTAAATGTGGAGGATATTTAAATTTTTCACAAAGAATAACGATTGTGCATGGTTTTGAATTAATTTTCGAACATAGCATGTAGGGCCTAGCCACATTTTATCATTGAACTTCGATTCAAATGGAAGTAAATTTAAATATACTCGAGCGACGAATGGTCATTTCAGCTAGTAACTAACATCTATAGGGTGCAGTATAAATCTTGAAACCGGTGTCATACACAAGGGAGGTTCGGTGCTTTAATCTCCCATTGAACTAGGAATTATGGGAAAATAAGCATTTACTACATGTGTAATCCAGGATCCAGTGGCGTATTTACGATTTGGTTTCGGGGTGGGGGCTTTGCCTGAAAATGTGAAAATTCTGCAAGATATTTCATATACTTTACTATAGTAAGTAAGATTTCGGGGGGATTAAGACCGGAAGCCCCCCTAAATACGCCACTACAAGGAACGATAAAACTTGGGAGCTTGAACTCTCTCTCTCTCCATTCATCTTTGAAGAAATTCTGCATACGCTACTGTTTGCAACAAGGAAGTTACTCATTTTGTACATAAAAAAATGTATGCAACGATGCACACATATCTAAACATTAAGTATACTTTTCGCACGTTTTGATCAGTATTTTAAATCTCACACGTGGGATTAAATTCTTCATTTTTAAGAAATCCATAATAAAATATAATTATGTCGATTAAAATCTGTTAGAGATAGTATGAAAATATATATTTTTTTTTAAATTCCCATTCTCCCTTTTCTTACATTTACTTGCACATGCGTGAAATTTATAGAAAATGAAAGAAAGAAACGTGAAAGTTGGGACGAATGGATGGATGGCACGTGCCAACATTTGCAAATCAGTATTTGCAAACTTGTGTTTGTGCAATTCCTTGGCACAATGAAACTGAAAATTGATGAAGATTTTGTTTTCTTTTTGATCAACAATAAATATTGTATGTTTCTTCACTGATCCGCATCTTTGCTCCGATGCACATGCAAAAGGAGGAGTTTCAATTGTTACAACAAAATTAATCAGTTAAATTCACACGTGCAAAGTGAGAAGTGCGTCTTTTGAGAAAACTGCGTGGTATACTTATTCCTTTCCCAAGTGTCTGTGCTCTATAATTATCTTCAATGTCAGTACAAGTAATATATCACTTTTACAGTACGTGATGGACTGCAACATACGAGGCACAACCATTATAATTGGTACTCAACGGTAGTACAAAGACATTAAAAAAAAAAAAAAAAAAAAATAGGTACTCTAAGCAAGACCACACACGTACACGCGACAGCTATTTTCTGCTTTTGAATTGTCAAAACAATGTCATTTTTAAAAGAAAAAGGATTTATTTGTATGCGTGTTCTGCATATAAATTATTATTGAAATTTTATAAAATATACACGACTTTTTTCTCTTTTTCTGGTTTATTCAGTTATAACTGTGATTATACTTTCACCAGTCTATATTTGGAATAATTACTTGTGATACCAACCTGCGTTTTATAATAAGTGTCGTAAATTCATTATTTACTTTTATTCTGGCATTAGCACTTATATTTTGTTCATTGTGCAACACTAACTGGTCAATTATTAACATCTATCAATTAATTTGTTATTGGTTTATACATTTCCACGATGAAAGTTCCATTTTAATTTCTGCTGAATTTTTCTACACAACACACATGTACTTTTTATTGTATATATTGACACTTCACTGATGTTCTGGCGATCTTAAATGATTATAGGCCCTGCTAAGCTATCATAATATCTCAAACTTCTACAACAGACTACTAACGTCATTTCGGACATTGGTTCTGGCAAGTGGGTATGGACTCGATGTCAATATAAGAGTTTCACATTTCTCTACTCTATATTAGTGTAGAGTTCATTTAAATGTTTCTGAAACTCAGGCGGGTAATTAAACCCTGTCTCCGCAAATGACGCCAATGCAACAGACCCCTATTACTAATGTATAATGAATAAAACAAATCTCTCTCTGAGTTTTACGTCCCACGGTTATGCCGGTAAGGCTAAAGGAGACGGTGATGATCAGTAATGAATGAAATGGTGGAATGAAGAAAGTGGGGGGAAACGGGAGAACCCCGAGGAAACCCACGTACACGGTGTTTGTCCACCACAAAGTTTACTTGGCGGATGCTGGGATCGAACCCGGGACCCCAAGCACCAGAGGTGAACGCTCTACCACCGATTTCACATACAAATGGACGTATATAACAAACATTTAGGTGACGAAGGTAACATAAGTATATGCATGTGATATACGGAAAACTGTTAGATATTAGGCATCCTGCAACGGTATGATGTAATATCTAAGGGCAGTGCATATGTTGCATACGAATAACGTATGTTCCGTACTGATTTCTGTAGTAAATAAGAGGATACCGTATATTTGTACAATATACCGCTGTCCGGAGAACGGATTTTTCTCAGTGTATAACGTTTCGTGAGTTGAAATAACTTTTTATACAAGTAATTATAGCTTAAAAGCAAGAGCTGTTGAATGAAACGCAAATAAAATCTCTCAATTTTCTTTCTAATATATCATGTTTAACATGTGTTTGTGTCCAAGCACTTTTCTCTTCGAAACTAATGTGGCACCATCGCTGTACGATACACCATCTACTGAGAAATTTCTCATAAAAACAAGCAACAAGGCACGCTCATATTCATATGATTATTCCCCCTTTTTAAATAACTGCTAACTATTCAATGGTAAATTTGCTCACTGACTGGCAATTTTTTTGTATTGTAAATTGAGTGCTCTCCCTTAGTCTTCGGCGCGCAGTAAGCTATACGTTAATATTTAAATAAAATGTGAAACATAGCACATGACATGGTCGAACAATGTACCTATTTCATAATGAGATTATTCCTCTAGAATACTTTACACATACAAATAAACATTTCAGAAAACTGACAGATATAGTAAGATCTAAGCATGAGTGCTATCTTGAGTGTTTATTGTGAAAGGAATCAAGTTTTTCCTTTGTTGCCTTTCTTGATATTAGAATACTTAACTAAATGAATCAGTAAATTGTATTGTAGCCGAAATATAAATCTTTATTTTATAATGCAATTTTTACAATATGTAATGTTTCATTACGCAGTAGTTAAAAAACCTGTACTGACTTGCGGCTGATATAATCCACCTTAAAGGCGGGCAATCGAACGCAATTACAACGTAAAGTGAGATTCAATTCGTCTGAGTTCACATAAGAAATCAAATTCTGATGTTCTGAAAACG
Organism: Thermobia domestica; assembly: GCF_964235325.1. NCBI lineage: Eukaryota > Metazoa > Arthropoda > Insecta > Zygentoma > Lepismatidae > Thermobia > Thermobia domestica. The sequence continues at coordinate 132,549,272 of NC_137462.1, read as the reverse complement.
GTAGCAGAAATACGTAAACCTCACTATGGCTTCTCTTCTTGAATCTGTATCCAATGGTAAAATATAGTAAATCTCTACATTTTTGTCCGTGCATTCTTAGGTCTATTAGTTGTGTATCTGATAAGTACATGCAGATCATTGTGAAACTTAGGATAATAGATGAGTAAAATGTGCATTTTTGAATCTCCAACTTACAAATATTTATAATTTTGTACAAGAATGAAGGATTGAATTTCAAGTTGAAACAAAGGAAGAAAGCGACATCTATGAGGTAACTACCAACAAAGATCGAATAACTCATAACATGCTGGGTTAACAGTTGATACCCGTATGTTTTCCATTTGACGTTTCGATCTGCTACAGGCTAGGTATTGAAAGTACAATACAAGGATGACACCATTCGCAAAAATAAATAAAATTAAAAGCGCTGTGAGTAATGAAGATGCACTATAAAGAATATATTCTACTAACGAAAGCGAATACTAACTTACTAATAGTAACACAAAATATTTTGGGGGAACATTGTAAGCTTACCTCTTCTGCACACTTTTTTTTCTTCTGATAGAAACATTATTTTTTTAAAAAAAATTCTTAAAGCTCATTAATTAGGTTTACCACTTTTTCAAAACCAAATGTAGGAACAGTTCATGCAGCTAATGAAATTAAAGATATTTCATGTCGGATCCTTCCTCCGTAATAATGTCATACGAGTATAAATGTTTCTAGCGAAAAGCGAGACATAGTTATCTATTGCTGGCCCGCAACCAGCCACAGAGGTTTGGGGGGGCCATGAATATGTTAGGAGGGGGGCCAAGTCATTAAACATTGTCTTACCAATAGCTAAATTGTGTTTTTTGTATTAATAATAGAAGGTCTGGAGGGGCCACGAAAAGATATTTTTTTGGGGGCAGGCCCCCCTAACCCTCCTCTGTTTGCAGGCCTGATCTATTGATAAAAGGAAAGTAAAAAACTTTAAATCATAAAGGCTCCATATCATAATATACGATGTAATAAAAAAATGTGACCAATTTAAATTGTATGTAAACTATGTGTAGGACTATGTGTATTATTTATTTATTTATTTATTTCAGAAGCATTAATTCTACATGGGACGTTAGTGAAGTTTAACTGAGAAAGAGTATTACGTTTACTTCAACCCAATTTTTTCAATTGTTTCAAATTGCTTTTATTTTCTACCAACACTGCTTATAGGGTGAATAAATACTTTAAACGAAAAGTGATCATCACTTCATATATGAATTAAAATTCTTGCAATTATATTTAGTATTCCTTACCAAAGGGATTAGGTGAGCGGTCAGCGTTCTAATAGAATTCACAATTGAAAGGTCCGAGGATGGAATCCTGCATTAGACCATCCTGACGTGTTTCCTATTGGTTTCTCCTGAGCAAAGGAAGGCGCGAACGATTATATAAACCCTGTTTGTCTATCAACTTCTCATTCTTGTTTTGAGTACAAAATATATATATATATATATTTCATTCTCTTCTCGCGAGGCTGGATGGGTGGATTTGATTTCAGTGTCCCTTTCAGCAGCAAGGCTATACGAGACGTGGAATTCTGGTAGGAAGCGGCAGGTCTGCAATGGGATATATTTCCTAAAATATGTACCCTAAAGAAGAGGGACATATAATAATGGCAATTTTATTAGATTACGAAACTCTTTATGCCTAAGTGTCGGAAGTCTTATAGAACGACTATGCCTATACCTGCCTATGCCTGTGACTCTGTCGACAGGTGTCAGAGCAAAAATGGTAACAGATATCGAGATGTGTTCTTTTTTCATTCGATTCAGCGTCCCAAGAATAGGCACTATCTCCTCCATTAAGCCTATTCAAACTGAAAGTGGTTCAAATTAGTCATTTCCGGTTTCAACGTTTATCACCATAGAACGAAAGCAGTAACAGATAGGAAGAAACGGTTCTTTAGAAATGATTCAGCGTCTCAATGCAACGTACCATAACTATTCCGAACACCTTACCAAAACCGGAAGTAGTTACAACACTGGTTTCCACAGAGCAAAATCGGTAAGGAATATCAATTTGCGGGGTCTCTGCCCCAAAAATATGTTCCATTTCCTTCAATAGCCCTCTATTATAACCAGAAGACTTTAAATTAGACATTTCCTTTTCAAACACTTATCACCATAGAACAAAAATGGCAATAGATAGCGGAAAGTGGTTTCCTGCAATAGATTTTGTGTCTCAAGAAAGCGTATATTCACATTCAGCGATACACTACCAAAACCGGAAGTGGTTGAAATATGCTACTACTTTGAATTTCAATTCTGATGTTCTTAGAGCAAGAACGGTAAGATACATCGAGAAGCGGGTTTCTGCAATTGATTCAGCATCCCAAGAAACGGTTACGTCTCCTTCGTTAACTCTCTATTCAAAATTAAAAGACAAATTCTGACCAAAGCATAATGTGTCTGATGAAGGCAAAGTTAATTTGCCGAAACTGCAACACTATTATTTATTAGTTAATATATGCTTTGGTCAGAATTTGTCTTTTAATTTATACAAGAAGTGCCAAAGCTAGAGTGAGTGGTATTCTCTATTCAAATTTGAAATTGTTGGAATTTAGCATTTCCTGTTACAGCATTTATAGCCATAGAAAAAAAAAGCTATTATTAGATATCAACAAGCGGTTACCTGCAAACGATTCAGGATCTCAAGAGAATGTACCACCTCAATCCGCAACACTCCACCAAAACCAGAAGTGGCTGAAATTTACTACTACTTCCGGTTTCGATACTGGTTTCTTCAGAGCAAAAACTGTAAGAGATACCGAGATACATTTTCTTGCAATCAATTCTGCTTCCCAAGAGTAGGTTCTCTTCTATTAACCAGGGGCGTCATTTAGGGAGGGGGGGGCAGGAGGGGGCAATTGCCCCCCAAGAGATTGAGGAATACATATACTTTAATCGATTGCCTACTAATATACTAGTAAAGTCTTATGTCGGTGGTGCTCTTGCTCCTCCCCCCCCCAAGCGAAGTCCGCAATGACGTCCCTGCTATTAACCACTTATTCATTCCGGAAGTGGTGCAGATTAACGATTTCCTGTTTCAACCTTGATCAACATAGAACAAAAACAGTAGAGCTTAGCAAGTAGTGGCTTTCTGATAAAGATTCAGCGTCCGAGCAACGGGCTATATCTCTGATCATATTAATCTATTGCCACCAGTAGGGCCTAGTTATGTTTTGTATTGCACTTTCACCAATGAAGGAAAACATATTATTATTATTATTATTATTATTATTATTATTATTATTATTATTATTATTATTATTATTATTATTATTATTATTATTATTATTATAATTATTATTATTATTTCCATGAAATAATGGCCAGTTTTGTACCATAATCAAGTATCGAAAACATATTTAAATGTTATGAATGAAAAGTTTTAAATACAAAATTTCATTTTTAAAAACTTCCTATGAATTTCCATGTGCCGACGCGACGTCTCAATGAACCACCTCGACCAACTTTCTCTTATCTTCTAACGAAATTATGTCTGTAGCGATCTCGAGATATGGACATCTTTTATAATAATTGTTGTCCCGCCCCCCCTTTTTTTTTTTTTTTTTTTTGCAAAACAAATATCAATAAAAATAAAGTTTATGGGTCATCGCACTAAACTTTCTCTCTCTCCCACTTTCTAAATTGAATTAATGGTGTAGTTATTACTGAAACATTTATTTACGAAATATGAACAAAATTGAGGGAGACATTTTTGAGAAAATCGTCTGATAAGAACTCACCCTAAGATTAAACTACTCGTTGTGGATGTTTTAATGAGGAAAAAGTGAAAATCATTAAGTTTTACGTCCCACGATTATGGGAGCTAGGCTAAAGGAGACGGTGATGATGAGAAATGAATGAAATGGTGGAATGAAGAAAGTGGGAGGAAACGGGAGAACTTATAGGAAACCCACGAGCACGGTTCACTTGGCGCGAGCTGGGATGAACTCTTCACCAGAGGTGAACGCTCTACCACTGAGCCACCGCAGTAATGAGGAGAAAATGAAATGAAATGAAATCTTTGACTTAGACAACTCACGATTATGGCTTTTAGGCTAAGGGAGACGATGATTAAAGCAAGTGAATGATGATGGAAGAATTGTTGGAAACAGAAAGTGGGAGGAAATGGGAGTCCCGAGACAACCCACGAGCACGATGTTGTCCACCTGAAACTTACCTGGCCGGGCATCGAACCCAGACCCCAAGCACCAGACACCTAAGAGCACTATCTCTGAACTACCGTGCCCCTTAATGAAAAATTATTTATGCCATATTTTAGGTTTGTTAATAGAAATATTAAATATGAATGAAGTTGCCTGAGCCGTTTCTGAGAAAATCTTCTGTCAAAAACTTACTTGAAGTGTAAACTACTTTTTGTGGATTTTTAATGAGAAATTATTTATGTCATATTGAATATTTGTTAATGGAACAATTATTTATGAAATATGAACAAAATTACCTGAGTCTTCAGAGAAAATGATCCGAGAAAATGTTAGCGCCAAAAGCAAGCTACTCTTTGTGAATATTTTAATAGAAAATGATTTATATCGTGTTATAGGTTTGATAATTGAATATTTTATTTATGAAATACAAATACAATTGCCTGAGTCACTTTTAAGAAAATCATCCGAGAAAAACTCACTCCAAATGTAAACTACCCCTTTTTCCCAGAGAAATGGCTCATACAATAGATATTATAGGACAGTTAATGATAAATTGATTTATGAAAAATAAATTGTTAGAACCGTTCTAGAAAAAAAAACTTTTTCTTTTTTTTTAATTTTCATCCTTCAATAAAGTACCCTTGATTTTTGGGGTAGGAAAAAAATTCAAAAAATTACTTTGGAGAACCTCATAAAAACTTAAGATTAAAATTTGCACAGACATTAAAAATTCTTTTTTTTTTTTTTTTTTTTTCACACGTAAGAGACATGAAACGTGTACATTCATTGAAATCTCAATCTCTACCTTTTTTTTTCTTTCTTCGATCACCATATTTTTCTCTTTCCTACCGTATCTCGCAAGTTTAAAAAAAAAAAAAAAAAAAAAAACGCGGAAATACCTGTTTTATACTATTATTTTTAAATGAAGGGTTTCCATTCACCAAATTTCTGTCTCTAACCTTATGGAACAGACGAAAACCATATTCACGAAGAAATTAAATGTCGATTAAAAGCAGGGAATTCTTGTTATTATTAAGTTAAAAATCTTTTGTCGTCGCGAATTCTGTCGAGGAATTTGAAGCTTAAAATATACAAAACGATAATCATGCCTGTTGTTCTGTATGGTTGCGAAACATGGTCGTTTACTCTGAGGGAAGAACATAGTCTGGAAGTATTCGAGAATAAGATCCTGAGACGAATATTCGGACCCAAGAGAAACGGGAATAGGGAATAGTGGAAACTTCATAACGAGGTACTACATAATTTATACGGTTTACCAAAGATTGCTAGGGGCATCAAATCTAGGAGGCTCAGGTATGGGCAGGTCACGTAACCAGGATAGAAGAAGGTAGGAACACTGTAAAAGTCTTAACTAGAAGACCAATCCGAAAACGACATTTAGGAAGGCCTAGTCGCAGACAACATTAAGGTGGATCTAGCAGAAATAGAAATACGAAGAAACTGGATCCAGCTTGCTAAGGTTAGAAGTCAGTGGAGAGCTTTTACGAATGCGGCATTGAACCTCCGGGTTACATAGGCCATAGAGTTAGTTAGTTAGTTTTAGTTTACCTTATGGGATTTTGAAATATGAACACTTTATTATTATCATTGTTATACCCATTCTACGCCCTGCCTCTCGAATTCCCACCACCATCACCACCAAAAAAAAAAAAAAAAAGAAAAAAGCTCTTCTTTTGTGATACTTCGCATCAAAGATTCTATGCACTGTCCACGGTTATATAAGTTAGATAGATAAATACAATATGATTTGTAAATGTTTAGTATTCTTTACTGGAGATTAAACATTACAGAGGGGCCGCGGTGGCTCAGTGGTAGAGCGTTCACCTCTGGTGCGTGGGGTCCCTGGTTCGAACTTTGTGGTGGACAAACACCTTGTGCGTGAGTTCCATCGGGTTCTGCCGTTTCATCCCACTTTCTTCATTCCAACATTTCATTCATTTCTCATCATAACTATCTCCTTTAGCCTAGTCGGTATAATCGTGGGACGTAATACTCAGAGATTTCATTTCATTTTAAGCATTACAGTAAGATGGAAACTATATTGGCATGATCCACTACGAGTAACTCCACGCATGAGTAGCAGGGAGAATTTAGAAGTCCTTTCACTAGTGACATCTAGCTTTAGGCAGGGATTACCACTCATTAACGGATCTTTAATATCTTTAACTTTCTCCTCTACCTGTCGCAGATACTATCATGTTTTTGTGTCTTGAAAACCATTCTGTAGAAAAATAACTGTTTATAATAAATATTTAAAATAAAGCAAAATATTATATTTCTTTCTTTGTAGATTCAAGCGTAACATAAGACTTTTTTTGTCATGGTAATAATTTTTTGACACATTGTTCAATTTCTCTCGTAATTTAGTATTTTTACTTCAGACACACCCTTACAATAATGACATACCGGAAGTTCTTAATTAAAATTAAATAAGAACAATTATCCATTAATTTTGTGAGGAAGTTTCCGTAAAATTATGTTAGCTCTTTTGTAACCACTTACAAAATAATTTATTTGTTACATTAAGTCAGTAACTATGCGGAAACAAAACATGTTTAGTGATTATATAGTTTTCAAAACATACTATGTTAATAATCCGACAATTTCCAACGAAACAGTATTTAAAGGAAACAGGATTGGATAATGCTAAGTATGAATTAAGGGCTTTGATTTAGCGTTGGTTATTGCATGTCTCGTGTCTAAGAAGTTATTTGTGAAAAGTACTACAACTGTTCAATGTAAAAGTCATACACATTAATACAGTTCTATTTTATTTATTTTACTTTGTTTTTTTAAAAAAGGAAAATCAAACTAAGCACGAAAATGCATTTGGTGTAATACTATAAATAGTAGAATTGGAAATTCGTTACAAGTACTATGAAAACCGCGTACCGTTACAAGTGCCCTACTTTGTAACAATTTTTGACATTTTTTCCTCCGGTTAGTGTATTTATCAACCTAAGGTAATGAAAGTTAAAGTTATGGAGTCTAATTAGTTCTACTTAATAAAGGCATTAATACATCGGGGCTAATTTGGAACACTTGTTTTAAACCTCTATATGATCATGAAAACAATGTGTAGAGGTCATACTTATATTTGAAAGCTTTAGTGCATACATTTTAAAGCACGGGTTACAACGAATACTTTGGTGCAATTTTTATCGCTTTTACTTAACATTTGTGGAAATTATGTACACTTTTATCCAAGCACTGGCCCTTGGGGGGCGCAGTGGCTCAATGGTAGAGCGTTCACCGGTACCTGGTTCCATCCCAGCTCCCGCCGTGTGGACTTTGTGGTGGACAAACACCGTGCTCGTTGGTTTTCTCGGGGTTCTCCTGTTTCCTCCTACTTTCTTCATTCCACCATATCAGTCATTTCTCATCATGACAGTCTCCTTTAGCCTAACCGACATAACCGTGGGACGTAAAATTTAAAGATTTCATTTCAGTTTTTTCCAAGCACTCACCGGATTTTTTTTTTTTTTTTTTTTGTTTTTTTTGTTTTTAAGTTGACAGCTCAGTGAAATGAAGAAGTAAGATGGAAAATACCGAGTTTTGTATTTAAAAGACCTAAATTGAAAGAAAATTCGTGAACACTTGCAACTCTCTTCTTCGTAGTTCGGATAGAATCCATCTCCCTGCTCAGAAGTGGAGTTTGCGGTGGCCAATGGGGCAACCGCCCAAGGTCCCGCAGTTAGGGAGGCCCCGCGTTAAGAGCATATTTCGTCCAAGAAATAGATACAAAAGCACATCGTACGAACACGCAAACACACACATACACACACCAGCTATTTTTACCAATACTCTAGCCCCGCGGGGTCATTATTAACACTAGGCCCTGCGCGCACCTAAATTTTCCCGTATGATGATTCGGATTATCCGGAACTACTTTGAAACACTCGTTGTAAGACTGGATATGATCATGTCCACAATGTGCAGATATCATACATAAATTTGAAAGCTTTAGTGCGTATATTTAGAGCAGGGGTCTTAACGAATTCTATTGGTATTGCTTAACATTTGTGGAAATTACGTAGATTTTTATCCAATCACGCACCAGAATTTTTGAATTTTACAGATAGTTTTATTATTATTATTATTATTGTCAGCTCGGTGAAATGAAGACTTAGTAAGTTGGAAAATGCATAGTTTTGTATTTAAAGGAACTAAATTGAAAGAAAATCCGTAAACACTTGCAATCTTTCAGTAAAGTTTCTTGATCGTAGTTCGCATAGGACCTGGCCCTCTAATTTTCTTTAAATATGTCCTAACCATTTTAATGTAAGCAATCAATGGAGAAAATGTTTTAATTCTTATAAATTGAAACTGACTCCAATCTAGGATTTTCATTTCAATTTACACTCTACCAAGGGAATTCTGTTTATAGTATTCTATCTTTAATGCAGGCACACCTCTATCAATTACTACAGAATACTGTAGTCACTCTCTACAGCTTATCACTACCAAATACAATGCATGCTAGTGTATACCTGCACAATAAAAGACAATCATAAGTACTTCATAGAATGTCTTAGGGCAAAAATTGGAATCAAAAGTAAACCGAAACTATTATTCAAAGAAACCTTGGATTTGGCAGACTTTTGTAGTTTATTTTATAATCAGACTAATCAGAATCTAATGAAATTTCATATTTTTTTCTATCAAAAATATGATCAATGCATAGGTCATAAAATAAACTTTTTAAAAAAGTAAAAAAAAAAAAAGAAAATAATAATACAAGTTAAGTCGCAGACACAGAAGTTCTTATAACGTTTTTTTTTTTTAAAGGCAATAAATGTATTTGCATTTTTTATTCTTTATGCTTCTTATACATGAAATACACTAGTTTGGATCACTTTTCTAATAGAGAAGTTTTGGTAAGTCCAACGATATATAAAATGTCCATGTGAAACATTAAGATGTATTCTTTTATATAAATTATTAACCAAGGTTTTTAAAGTTTGTTTAAAGAAACCCCGAATTACGGTACACATTTTTTTATTTTGACTGTAGAGAAAAAAAAAATATTCAACCTGAAAGGAAGTCGTAAGTATCTGGTTCAGAAAAGTTTCAGCATACAGTAAACCTACAAACAAAACCAATTTGGTAGCAAGATTGAAAACTGTGAAAAGGGCATTAAAACCACATGTGTACTGACAATGAGCCAAGTGTGGTCATGATTACAAAGGAGCAGCTATAACCAGATTGTCTCCAGGAGTTCAAAGAAGATTGAATCTGTTCTTCGTTTAAATAATATCACCATAGACATTAAACTTCTAGGAAAAAGTTGGCTTTGTTCGGTTTGTTGTTCGAAAAAGTTGGGTTTGAAATATTCAATTATCCATTTCCAAGTTTGTATTTTGTGTTTTTCGTTAACAAGTTCAATATTTACTATTCAACTACAAAACAAAACAAATTCTTTCAACAAACCTGTAACGAAAATTCTTCTAAAAACCCGTTGAAAGCAGCTGTTCCGCTGGTTAAAACACATTTAAGAACACAGATGTATCCGACAGGATCGGTCCAGAGGGCCTGAAGATCTTTTTAAGCTCCAAATATACACAAAATAAAATTATTATACTTATGATACTTCACACACAAGATATTGCAATACCAAGGATCATTTATCTTATAACACCTTTCTAACTTTAAAATTCATTGATAAAAATCGATGAAATTTAGTAACATGCAAATACCAACCGGAGAACATTGTTTGGTATCCCCAGTAATACCAGCCGATTAATATTGTTGCCGAACTAATATGATGTTTTATTTTTATTAAATACATTGTGTTAGATTATTACCTATTTCAAATTATACGTGTCAAACAAAACTTACAATATCTCATTTATTTACTTAGTATTACAAACTAAGGATACTATAGTATCACAAAAATCCATACATACAGGGTTTGTCCGGAAAGTAATAGGACTGAGTCGATTTAAAAAATATTGAGCCAATCGTTGCAATTCTTTAAAAACTCTCAAAATAGACTCCTTCTGCGTCGATGCAGCGCTGCCACCGCGATTTCCAAGCATTGAAGGCGTCACGGAAATCATTCTCCGGAATAGCCTTGAGAGCTGCGGTGCAAGCTGCTTGGATCCCCTCTGTCGTCTCAAAATGTTTGCCTTTCATCGGGCGTTTCAGGCGAGGAATCAAAAAGAAGTCCGGGGGGCCACATCTGGGCTGTACGGCGGCTGCGAACCATCCAATTTTTGGTTGGATGTGCACCGGATTACTGAGAGGCCGCACTACTGAGGGCTTGACTAGCGAGAGTCTAATGTAATAACCTGTCGTAGTGTCATTTAGAAAATACAATTTATGTTGTGTTGTTAATCTTATGGTATTACAGAATATGTCAAACAATAAACCTCTTGTTGATATTTTTTTATTACGAAATTTTTATAAATTAGTGTAAAATTTATCAGAATGAGAGGTTTGCAAATTTCAACAACCTTGGGCAAGAAATTGCGAATAAAAATATTTACCATATTAAAATATGTGAAGAACCATCTGAAATTATATGAATTTGGAATTTTAATCGTCCTTCCTCCTTTATGAAATTCTGCATACCTACTGATAACGCCACAGTTCATGTTTTACAGAGAGCAGTAATTATTGTAATACGATTCAGCTTGTGTTTTAGGACTAGTTTTAAAGTTCTTCCCTAAAGTGAATTGCTTCTTAAGCTATTCAGAGTTATTAGTGCTACAAAATTTTAGTACTAGAACTGCGGGTAAATATAAAAATAAATTTAATCTGTTACACTTCACCACTTACAAGAACGTTAGTTTTAGATTAAGATACAATCGGGTTTCCCTTCATACCAATCTCACTGACCTGACTAATTAAGAAAAATAATCAAAAGAGGGCGCAAATGTAACCTAAAATGTACAGGGCAGTACTAAAATGCACCCATCTCCGTTTACGTTTGTTTCACTCTCAAGGTGTGAGTTTTCCTTCCATCCAGTATAGCTGACTTGGTCCTAAAGAGCTCAGTGGTCTTATTACAAGTTGATTAATTTTTTGTGACGGGACTCTTGGTAAAAGTTCTGTGGGAATCTGATGCACGTCAAAATTATTCCCAATTAGTTTCTACCTTCCAAGACCACCCAGCCTACATTTTTATTGAGGATGAAACCTATTCTGAAACTACCTAGCTAGGACAGCAAATACAGCAATTAGAACTCAGGATTTTAGATTTTTCTCTCACAATTTTTTCTTATCAAAATCCAGTTATATACAAATATAACCGAAATCACTATAAGTATGGTCCGTACACTAAAATAATCTTGTCCATAATATTTTGTTGGTGATTACAGTGGATGGTCCCAAGACCCAGGCAGCTAAGGTAACGATACTCCACAGCTTCAGACAAGTAAAGACAGTGTGGTCAAGTACTCATAGAGCTCCAGGCAAGCCAAATTGGCAAGGGACTTCAGAGCTCCAGAGATCTAACAGGCTTGGGTTAGGTAGATTTCTCATAGCTCTAGGCAAGCTAGGAGAGGGGAGTGAGCAGGCAGAACTGATACTATTGAAGGTATTGTGAACTTTTCTGTACTCCCTTATTGGGTGATGGTGAACCTTGCGTTCCTCTTCAGTCACGTGTCCCACCAATGATACTATACTGTGACGATGTGCAGATCTCTTTCTGTTTACTTAGCTCGTTAAATTCCACATTCATTAGAGAACTGTTCACGCTATAATTTAGCGGGTGTCACAAAAGTATTATAATTAAATTACACCATGATTTTCTTGGGAAAAAGTGGTTTAATCTAGGGGAATGACAACATTATTTATAAAAAGTAAGTTTCTTACATAATTAAAATGGTAATATACAACAACATTTAATTGAGTAATTCACAAGAGTTATTTGATATCTGATAGTTCATTTGATAGTTATATATCTTAATATAGATCGATTAACAGGCAAGTTATTCAGATATTTAAGTTATTGGAGATGGAAGATGATATTCGAATATGCGACAACAGTTCTTAACCTTGAAAGTTTTACGGTAGGTAGACAAATCATTTTATAGTACTGCATAATATCTCTAAACTTGAATTTTATGATGCAACAAGGGCTTATACATACCTTATGGTAGTATTCTTGTAACTCTTAGAAACTTTGACGATGATTCTGTCTGCTCACAACCGAAGTCTCGAATTTCTTGAACCTCTGCACCTCTGGACCTCGGAACTTCTGAACTTCTGAATAACCGTTTGAGACCTTGAGGTCCTTTTATATTATTTTCGAGGGACAAACCCAAGTCTCGTATCAGTCAGTTCATCCGTTTTATCATCTCCACAAATATGGAAACTTATTGCTCTTTTGCATTCTGATCGGCTCTTAGAGACTGCCGCACCCAGTATACGTGGCGTGACACACATGTATACACGTGTACTGTCATAGCCGGAAGAATTCAATAGCATGATTTCTAAACTTTTCCATGGATTCTTAACTATTTAACCAATTTCCGCACATTAATGCGGTGTCACGTTTTCAAAATTATGATTATATATCCTGTATGATGACTATGAGTAACCTTTGACAAGTAAACCTCCTACAAAATTGTGCAGCAAAAGCAACATTAGTCACCTTCAGAAAATTTTACGGATTTCCTTTCTCTGTTACTAGCTTGTGGCAAGTCAAAAGAGAAAAATGTCTTTTAAAATGCATATTAATTTAAAATGATCTTTTAAATTTCTTCGATAAAGAGAAATGTAACCATATTTTTGGATTCAGCGTCACATTCCCACTGCTTCATAATTTTCGACTTCGAAAACTACCAAGAAGCGAGCGTTAGAGCCGGAACGTGGGTAACTTACTTTCCAAGTGACCCTCGTAGAAGAAATTATATATATAAAAAACTTTTGCAAGTGAAGAATATTATAGGTCATGCACATAATTAGGAGTCTGTTGTCAGCATAGTCGCATTTCACCTTTTCTGTACAATAATACAGAGAACGTTTACAACAAGAATGGTGTCTCTGTTCCTTCAATAACACAGCTAAATGGAAGAACAAGTGATTATGAGTAACATCAAGTTAATAAGCATCTTAGTTGGTATAACAAATAGCTTACTGCGTTAAAGAAGTACTATATTAAAGTTAAAGGTCAACAACCTTTTGAACATGCTATAATTGCTAGTAATTACGTGAATGAAATACTACATTAACGTTGAAAAGTCAATAATAATTTCAACATGGTACATTTACAAGAAGTTACGTGAATGAATTACCACGCTAAAATTGAAAAGTCAAAACATTTTGAACATGTTACATTTGCAAATAGTTAACATTACAACAATCTATTAATGCCCTGGAAGTTCAGAATAGCTAACAGTTCTCATCTCCTCCAAAGATTCATTACAACAGAATCGTGCATAAAACACTGAATAACAGACACCCCTATATTATTGGAATTTTGTTATGTGCAAGGAGAGGGCATAGAGTGAAAATAACGACATATAGTAAATTAGACTACTTGAAAATAACAGAGAACCGTTCGGTTCATCATTCTAACGATAATTTTGTAATGTTCAGAACACTATCTCAGATTCGAACTCAGTTTTGTTAGTATACTTGAGTCACTATTGATAGAGTCTGAAATTATTATTAAGAGTAAGTATTGATATACAGTTACGTATGTTAAATGCTTACAATCTAGTGAGATGTGTACCATCTCATATTCAACGAGATAGGGTCCCATTAGAATTGAACAATACACAAGTAAGTAAGAATTAGTATTGCTATAATTAGTAACGAATGTTGTATACTCAGGAGCACAATTAGTTTGCATTATTCCATTACATTACATAGATTTTATTATCAATATTGTGCTTATGAAGTGATTGAATGAATGAAACATCAACAATTGGTTAAGAGATTGACGCATTTATGGCATCTAATTGAATGACACTAGCAAATAGAAGAGCAAAATCTATATATATAAAAGAGATCGTACAATTCTTTGTCCGCTCATCACGCTAATACGGCTGAACCAATTTCTTTCATTTTTGGGGGGTTATTAGGATTTGGACCCTAGATGGTTTTTATCATATCACTTTAATTTTTAATTACCAGTGTCTTGAGATAATTGACCATTCAAGTGTCCATAACGTACAAATCCTTTGTTATTAGTTCATCATAGGTAAAAATAAACGTATTTATATGCAACCCGCATGACCGTGTCACTCGGCGGGTTAACATAAATGACAGGCGATATACAGCGGAAAATAGCTTGAATCTTCTGTTTAAAATTTTTTAATTGATTTGCTTATTTTTACAGACACTTTTACAATATGCCAGCACCGGGATGACCGCAGCGAAGCGGGGCGGGTTAACATAAATGACAGGCGATATAATGTTAAGATTTACTGCAATCTTCTATGGTTTTTATCATATCACTTGAAAGCGAAAAAGTAAAAATTATCTAAGTAACAAAGTTTATTGCGTTCCGGGGTGACCGCAGCGAAGCGGGGTGAACGCTGCTAGTTTTAACATGAATGGAAAAGAAGAGATGCCAATACACAGGTGATGGTAGATTACGTTGCAAATCAGCCTTGTTACGTTGAGTGAATATTTATAATTTAGTCACCCTGAGTAATTGGTAAAAGCCAAAAATTAATGGGGTTTAGAAGTCAAGTTCTGTAGTAACATAGCAATGCAGAGATTTGTTTACATTCAGATTAGAGATATCTAAGAGGGGCTGACTTACTATTGTTGACTACCATTGATTTATTAGGTTTTTTTTAAACAATGAAATCCTAATATGTAAGATCATGAACAATCAAGGTGGGCTATTGTCACTGGATTTTGCAGGTTTTTAATACTACGATTTTGAATTTTTATTAACTATTCCATTTTATGTTATATTATTTCTGGCATGACAAAAACAACAAGAATAGAAGTTTAACATTGCCGCCGCCTTGAGTCTACATGTCGGTGAAACTATAATATTGGAACCCTGTTTCGTTATGAGTGCTCTCATTTTGAATCCAAAATAAGGGGTGATTTCCTCTTTTTCCTTTCTCCTCCTTTGTGCGATTTAAAAGTTTACAGGTGTATTCAAAAGGAGCGAGAAAGAAAAGGATCCTTTGTTATTAGTCGGGGACTTCGGAGAATCGAACCAATACTTAGTTAGATTTGGAACCTCCACACCTAGTGGTTCATACTTCCGCTCGTGAGCGAGTTACCAGGTATACCAAATTTAGCCAATTAGAGAATTTTAATCACTCACATTTTATTAACTTCTCGCTGGCATTCAAGTATATTGCCACAGGCGATTATTCGCAATCTTAGATATAGTTAAAACCGCAGGCATTTCCTGTTTATTGTCTATAATTTGCATAGACAGGAAGCGTGTGCCAATTCAGGTACGAAAACGTTTACAAAATTTCCAACTGAATAAGAAGTAATTCTATATTACTTTTTGTTTTTACTGATGCAATCCACAAGAATCAGGGGCTTAATTGTGAGTGTTACTGAGTTTTCAGAATTCAATAAAAAAAGTGTCGGGTTAGATACTCCTTATTTGAGTTAATGTTCAAAGCATGACACCATACATCATATAAGGAAGGTAATAGGTGTCTCAATTCTTTTTATTCTCTTAATACAGCAGATGGGCGGATGCCGGATATTTTGTATTATGCAAGGCTTGTGACCACGTAGTCAAACGTTGGTAATTCGCGGATCGACAGGCACATCGTAGTTACTCTTATTCTTGAGAGTCGCGAAGTGATCGTAATGTAGATGTTTGTGTGAGTGTTGTTTAAGTAAGAAATGCATATTGAATGCAAGTTCAACAATTCTTACTAAAATAAAAAAGTGTGTTTAATACTACGGGTAGTTAGGGATTTAAATCATTTTGGAAATATTATAATCGCATTGACGTGATTAACTTCAGCATCCTACCTATGGATTGCCATGGGAAAAATGTCCAGTGGTAGGTAGAAACTATATTCTGACATAGTATAATACCACATAGTATAACACTCGAACACTTGAATGTAATGCCACGTTTTGAATGAAATACGCCACTATACACCATTAAAGACAATTACTTCCTGAAGTTGTAGTCTGATGTCCGAAGTACAGTAAGGATTTCCAAATTATTTCCAAAAGGGGGGGGGATACAAATTTTACTCTTCTTAGGCATTCTTCCATTTTTCAAGGAACAGAACTCGCACTCAGAAGTCAATTAGATCCATGAAAATAGAATAAAACACGATTAGTTTATAATATACTATTTTCAATTAAAAGATTTAAATAACTAATAAATAAATAATAAGGTAATTCTCCATTTAACTAAAAGACTGATATGATACACCATAGTATAAACAGAATTTCCTAACGCAATGTTGATAAAAATTTATATAGATATAGCAAGTAGTAAAAACATGAACTTATAGTAAGAAAATAAAATTAAAAGAAAAATGTATTTAGAGTAAAGAAAAATAAAATTCTTTGCAATAGTAAATGGTAGTTACAACGATTAGAAAGTCTCACTAATATAAGGAGGGAGCATATCCAATATTGAGCGCACAAGAAATACGCACAGGAAGCTATGCAAGTGGTCGCAATGGAAGTAGTGGTATTAGAAGAAGGTATTCAAATAATACTTGTTATAGGGAGTAATACAATAATTGTTATTGTTATATACAATAATTGTTATAGGAAGAGTAATGAAGGCAATTGTTATGTAACATATACATTCTTCAATTGAACGTAACGAATTTAAGTAAGTGGGGATAGATGGTAATTTACACTGGGAATCGAAAACTGAATAGCTTATATATGCTCATTAGTATTATTATTTAACTTAGATGACAGTACAAATTATATGTATTTTATCATTATTATTATTATTAGTAGTAGTAGTAGTAGTATTAGTATTGCATGAAAACTTTTAGAGTAAGGCTGATGCTATTCAACTTGACCTAATTCCATGCACTTCATTTCATGCAAATTGTAGATAAAGTTTTTTGTGTTCTTGCTAAGAGTGTGTGTTGATAACAGTTAGTTGACTAAGGAAGTAGATAACTTACTTCCGGAATGCAGAAACTATGCATGAGAACACTATTACATAATAGCAAATAATACTGTTATGAAGTAAGATCGTTGAGAAAAGAAACAATATTTGATTTAACAAATATGAAGTATATAACAATATTTTATTTAATAATTATGAAATACATAACAAAACATATACTTGTTTGGAAAGAGACTTTTGAAAAACGTACAGAACGTTGCAGGATCAGATCGGAAATTGACCGCAAATAAAGAAAAGTAAAGGGGGAAGAAGGAATCCTGGCTTCAAAACAGAGTACATTGCCTACATTCATGCCAATCGAAAAAGAAAGGGGCGTACACAGATATTTCGGGGCTATCTATAGTGCTCACGCAAACGGTGAATTGTGAATTTTCATCCATCTGCAATATTTGTAATACAATAATGTATGTAACTATAATATCTTATATAGAATATACTATAATGTTGCATTGCATTAATACAAACAAAACAAGGCGTAATTACTTACGACCAATGACAATTAATAGAGGCATTATCTGTAAAAGGAAGCAAAACATGGTTATTCAAAATTAAGATTGTTGTCGCTTGCGTTCTTTTCTTGTCTTTGGTTTTGTTTTCAAATGACAACTTCTACGTTCTCACTGCTTCATTACAGCAAACAGCCAAAGGAAGGAAAATGAAAATAAAGAAATACAATGAATAGGATAAAAGAAAATAATTACCAAGGTTGGCTTACTTTTGGGTATTATTTATGGGTCCTGCCTTTTAAGTTTTATCCTCATTCATAATCTGCCTTCCACTATTAGTTACGGTTATTCACGATATCGCCCACTGTCTTTCACGGCTGGCCTCTTATTATTATACTGACCTTTTATACCACGGCCTTTATTATTATAAAATCATTGTTCTCCACGATTTTATGCTCTTTGTCGGTTGATTTTAACTTGGGTTGACTATAATCCACATAATGGAGCTCCAAGGGAGCACCAGAAAGGACACGTAAACCTGCTTGGACCTTAGCAATTCATACAATTTAAGTAGTTTCTCAACTTCATTTACACACGACCTGGCTCACGAGTAAAGATAACTTCCAATACACGGGGTCCAAACCATTTGTAATATGTAATATGTACTCATAATTAACTCTAGTTTGTTACATGCTCTTACGAGGAAACCTATCCAAGTGCAACTCTGACTTCGAGTCGAGACTGGCCGTTGGATACCTTGTCCCAAAAGAACATAACACGAAAAATCATACATCCTCGATCGCAACCGTTGCGGAGATATAAGCGTGAAAAGTTAGAAATTGAACTCCATATTATACATTACAAAATCAGATTGCGGGTCAGATTTTTCGGAAACGGTCGAGTAAGGAAACTCAGCGAATACATATCAAATTAGTGTGGAGAGCACAGCATCTTTTGAATGAAACATTTGTGTCCCCGGGGCACTCGCAGGGTCCCAGGCGGGGTCCAACTCAAAATTTGTCAATGGAAAAGGGATTCAAGTAGCATATTGTATGAAAGCTATTGTTAAATAAAAGAAGATAGAACAAATCTCCAGTCTCTACGATAACCCTGTTCAAACGGGCAACTGGTCAAAATGTCAATACAACCTATATCAAAAAAATCTATGGCCACGCTTCTAAATCCGTTAAGTTGCGACAATAACAAAACAGAAAAACATGTTTGAAAGTGCAAGGTATCACAGAGTCGCACAACGGATAAAAGACGAAAAGGAGTAATCTTGAAACTGTGAGGCAACTTGGCGAGGAGTGGGGTTGGAGAAAACTGGAATAATGGTGCAGAAATAAAATATATCGGAGGGTGCTTTTGAGAGAGAGACTCTGCAGCAATTTGCTGTACTTTAATACTTGCACTTTTAAACGTGTTTTTCTGTTTTGTTATTGTCGCAACTTAACGGATTTAGACGCGTGGCCATAGGTTTTCTGATGCAGGTTGTATTGACATTTTGACCAGTTGCCCGGTTAAACAGGGTTGTCGTAGAGAGTTGAGATTTGTTCTATCTTCTTTTGTTTAACAATAGCTTTCATACAATATGCTATTTGACCCCTGGTTCCATTGGCAAACTTTGAGTTGGACCCCGCCTGGGACTCTGCGAGTGCCCCGGGGACACAAATGTTTCATTCAAAAGGTGCTGTGCTCCTCACACTAACTTGATATGTATTCGCTGAGTTTCCTTACTCGATCGTTTCCGAAAAATCTGACCCGCAATCTGATTTTGTAATGTATAATATGGAGTTCAATTTCTAAATTTTCACGCTTATATCTCCGCAACGGTTGCGATCGAGGATGTATGATTTTTTGTGTTATGTTCTTTTGGGACAAGATATCCAACGGCCATAGTCTCGACTCGAAGTCAGAGTTGCACTTGGATAGGTTTCCTCGTTAGAACTGCATACCTAATTCGAAAACGTTCATGAAGTGTTTTATTCCGTCTTGCCAATAAGGCAATGGTTCACTAAGTTTAGCGGAGGCTGCAAAGGCAAAAGCCTATCTGGACCCATCAAATACGAAGGCGTATCCTATTTTTAATTCTTATTCTCTCTTATTCTCTCTTATTAATGCGATTTTCAATCCTTCCAGCGGAAGTTTTACTTTTAACAAATAAATAAAACTTTTTATTTTTCATTTCTCTATCCACTTCTCTCTTTTCTTTTCACTTGGTGTTTTTTGTTTTGTCTGTCTGTCTGTCTGTCTTTGGTCTGCTAGTCTACACCAGGAATGTATATCTACTTAAGGAAATCAATTTGTTTCCTTAGTTGTATATATTTTCATCTTGTTATCTTTTTTTCTTTGTAGCAGGGTTTCCGACCATGCATGGATTTCAAAACAATCCTGTACTCTTCTAAACAACTCTTTTCTCTATTTATTCTTCTAACACATAGATACATTTACTTAATTGATTGGGTACCCATTTACTTGTTTATTTATTTATTTATGTATTAATATAACATTTCGTTCAGAAAGCCTGCACCATCATTGAATTTCAAGTTAGAAGTTCCTACGCCTACCGCGATAACTTATTAAATTAACATATTTTAATTAGACCTTGCGTCTAAGATGATTGAACAAAATCGATTAGGTTTGGAACTAGGGAACTTGGATAATATAACTTCATTCTTTCAACATTAACTATGAGTTGGCTGATCTTCCTCGTTTACATTTAAGAAATAACCCCGGCTTAGTTAATAAATTTCTAATGAGGACTAAATCATTTTCTTTATACGTATGAGCTTTCCCATATTTATCAATTTTGGCTTTTTGTTTTTACTGCTGAATAATTAAGATCTTTTGGACTAGTTTTCTTATACGACTAAGATTCTTTTTCACGAGTTTCACATACGGGGTTCCACATGGTGTCTCGAGTTCGATACCTAATACGGCCTTTCTATCAAACACCGATTCAAAGGGAGAATAAGGATGGTGTTCGTGTCTCGCAGTAGATCTATTACTCTTTTACGATCTTCAGGGGAAAGATCAGGGGAAATGTCAATTTCCTTGCCAATATCGTGTTGTAGTTTAGATTTCGATTCTTCAACTTTCTCAGCGGGGAGTGAGCTGGCTTTAACCGTGTTCACTCTTACCTCTGGTGTAGGATCATATTTCTCTAAATGTCCTACGATTTGAGAGTCAGGTACAATCACATCCCATTTACTTAAATTGAATACAGGCAGTTTAGCAAACCCATTCTCTTCCACAAAAATAGTGGGTGGTATTAAACACGAGTAAGATCGATGTGTAAAACATCATTCGGTTCCACATAATAATCTCCAACTTTGGATAATTTGGCTTAATTTTTACTAAACCAACTTTTCCAGCAGGTATTTACATGCACTAGACTGTTTTGATTAAATTACGAGATGATTTGAGTTTCAATGATCCTCAAAATAGGACATTCATTTTCCGGTTGTGAATTTGGAAGAACATCTTCAGAAGAGGAACCTGAATCATTGAGCTCTAAACTATTTTGAGTCACTTCAGCGTTCGTACGCGGTACTGATGTTAAGCTAACATTTCTATTTGTCCGAGGGTTACCATTTTTGTTGTAAAACTAAACATTGACATATTTAATACTCTTTGTTCCTTACGGCTTAGCAAATACTGAACATGAAACTTCATGTTTGGCTGTCTTTGATTGCCGTTAATAGTTATAGACTGTAACCCTATACCGTATGTGTAACGCTGAATGAAATCTATTCCTAGAACCATTTTCTCGTCTAATTGAGACTGTTTAACTAATGCCACATTTAACCATAAACGACGCGATCTTCGACCATAGGTTCCTATTTGGAAACTTAACCGAACCACTGGCAGTGGTTGAGTTAACTTATCCCCTAATGTGCGCAAACGAATTGTGGCACGCATTCGCTTAGCAATTGGAAAATTTTGAGGAATCATTTCTTCAGCCAAAACAGAGATTTGTGAACCAGTGTCTAACAATGCATCTATTTTTCTATTAAAAATTCGAATGGGAATCGTGGGCAATTTGTGATCACACAATTTCGTTCGAGCTCTTTTCATTTCAATTGGCCTACCATCTCTCCCGATTTCACGCTTATACGTCCACATTCTTTTGATAAGTGAGTTGGTTTTATCGCCCATATAATGTTTTAAATGATGTGTTATTTTTAATTCTCTACATTTTCTCTTCATTTTCCGATGAGATTCAGTATAAATGTCAGCTAAATACAATAATCGCAGCACATGAATAGCTTGATCTATAGTTGATACTTCCTTTAAGACTAAGGTCTGGACATAATTTGAAGGCAATGCCTTATGTAGTAGGCGTAACAACTCTCTCTCTTCTGGTCTTACAAATTTCCAGTCTCGTATTAAAGTATACGCGAAGTTATCGGGGGGAAAACGAGGAGGGAGTCGTTTCCTCTTTAACTTTTGTTCAAGCTGACCTTTATACAAATCATCAGGAAAAGCTTGAGAAATCATTTGCTTCAATTCCCGAAACTGTAATTGTTAAATAGCTTCCTTACGACATAAAAACCAATCAACGGCCTAGTTTTCAAGACAGGCCACTAAGTAAATACATTGCTCCTGGTCAAGCCAATTGAGGGCACTAGCTATGATTTGATATTCATCAAGGAATCTAGTAACAGATTCTTTAGGGTTTCCTTTAAATTTCGGCAATTTCAATACCGGGACACTGGCTACTCGATCTTCTGTTTCTTCCCGTGCACTTAATTCATCAAGCTTTTGTCTATTTTCTAATTGGGGTCCTTTCGGAGGGGGTAAATTAACATTTATTGCCTTATTCTCGTCCAAGGGTAATGAATCCTCTGAGGGAGTTTTCACTTCGTGATTATCTAAAATTTCTTGCCTAATATTCTTATATAATAATAGTGCAAGTGCGTTATCAGCAGTGGGGGGAATATTTCACTTGAGGAGGGTGAGAAGCAATTTCCGGATATTTAGGAATACTTAAATTCTTAATACAAGGTTCTTCATTCATAAACTCCTTGAGTCTTCACCTGAGTCATATGAAAGAGGACTCGGAGTTAGCATTTCACGGGCAGTCTTTTCTTGATAGAGTTCCTTCTTCGCCAGTTGTTTAATTTCGTCATCCGAATCATATTTACTTCATTCTGGTGATGAATTTTCTAGGAGTTTACCTTTCAATGGTTCTCCCACGTGAAGAGGTATATCAAATGGAAAATAAACTTCTTCATTCTCGACCGCTTCTGAAGCAACTATTTGCTGCTGTTTTTCTTTTTTAAGGGTGTTGACACTAACTTGGGATCGAACTCAAAGTCACTCGTCATAATGCCAGGAGATTCTTCAGAGGAACTAACTGCACCTTCATTAGAAGGGTTAGTCAGTTGTTCTAGCTTAAGGAAAATTGTGCGTTTCGCGACCATTGGTTTATACTGTGTACTGTCCAAAGGAGTTAAGGATGGCATTTTATTACAAGTTTCTTCAAACAGTTAAATTTTCCTTATAACGTTGCGTTTGCGTTATCGGTTGCCTATCCACAGGATCCGGTAAACTATACTGCTGAGGATGGTCTATCCGTGGTTTAAGTAAGTTAAGCGACCTGGCAATTGACAAACTAGCCTGCTGCACTGGCAAATCTGTTACTTCCTATGCCATGGGACATAACTCGGAGCGCAAGGCCTTCGTGAGCGCGGTTTTCTGAGCAAGAGATGTCCTACAATACTTGCAACTTGCTTCACTCGATTTTGCAATATACCAAGCATGAAATTTTGGTGGAGATTTCTTAGGTTTGAGAAAGGGGAACCAATGGAAAGACATTTCGAATTACTTCATTAATTTTTTGTTTCCACTAAACAATAATAAACAAAAAAATTGGTTGGGGGGGGGTATTGCACTATGAACAGTATAATCAGATCACTAATTGTCATTAGAATCCTCAATAACACAATTTCGACAACTTACATAATTCACTTAAATTAACATGTACCATGAACATGACACTAAAACATAAACAAAAAAACACAAAACAAGAAAAGGAAAGATGTCATAGCAACACCACAAAATTTTTCGTCCCGAAAAAGAAAGAAAAGCTTTGGACGAGCCCCCATTTGTGACGATGGTAGGTCTCTTTCTGTTTACTTAGCTCGTTAAATTCCACATTCATTAGAGAACTGCTCACGCTATAACTTAGCGGGTGTCACAAAAGTATTATAATTAAATTACACCATGATTTTCTTGGGAAAAAGTGGTTTAATCTAGGGGAATGACAACATTATTTATAAAAAGTTAGTTTCTTACATAATTAAAATGGTAATATACAACAACATTTAATTGAGTAATTCACAAGAGTTATTTGATATCTGATAGTTCATTTGATATTTATATATCTTAATATAGATCGATTAACAGGCAAGTTATTCAGATATTTAAGTTATTGGAGATGGAAGATGATATTCGAATATGCGACAACAGTTCTTAACCTTGAAAGTTTTACGGTAGGTAGACAAATCATTTTATAGTACTGCATAATATCTCTAAACTTGAATTTTATGATGCAACAAGGGCTTATACATACCTTATGGTAGTATTCTTGTAACTCTTAGAAACTTTGACGATGATTCTCTCTGCTCACAACCGACGTCTCGAATTTCTTGAACCTCTGCACCTCTGGACCTCGGAACTTCTGAACTTCTGAATAACCGTTTGAGACCTTGAGGTCCTTTTATATTATTTTCGAGGGACACACCCAAGTCTCGTATCAGTCAGTTCATCCGTTTTATCACCTCCACAAATATGGAAACTTATTGCTCTTTTGCATTCTGATCGGCTCTTAGAGACTGCCGCACCCAGTATACGTGGCGTGACACACATGTACACACGTGTACTGTCATAGCCGGAAGAATTCAATAGCATGATTTCTAAACTTTTCCATAGATTCTTAACTATTTAACCAATTTCCGCACATTAATGCGGCGTCACGTTTTCAAAATCATGATTATATATCCTGTATGATGACTATGAGTAACCTTTGACAAGTAAACCTGCTACAAAATTGTGCAGCAAAAGCAACATTAGTCACCTTCAGAAAGTTTTACGTATTTTTTTTCTGTGTTACTAGCTTGTGCCAAGTCAAAAGAGAAAAATGTCTTTTAAAATGCATATTAATTTAAAATGATCTTTTTAATTCCTTCAATAAAGAGCAATGTAACCATATTTTTGGATTCAGCGTCACAATACGTCGTCTGCTTGCACTTATTAGTAGAAAGGAAGTGCGTGACTTTGTTTACAAATGTAAGTCATGTGAAGGATATAACAATATTCTCCATATAAACCCATTAACAATTTGATTATGTGCACAAATAGTTTCTCCTGTGTTACAGAAGTCGATCCACATTTATGTAACGAAGTGGAACGTCCGCCAGGACCGTTAGAATCTCACAGACAGTAAGCATAGCAGAACAATCAGAAACCAGTTGTGTGGAGAATTCGGTAGCAGGAAGTAAAGTGCTCCGAGTGTAAAATGTCTCCAAAAGTGACCACATTCTGGGAGGGGTACACTTTTCCGACATCGAATACAGCTACAGTGCAATTGTGAAACAGTGTTCATCCAAGGGTTTCACCATTTCCAGGAAGGTTATTGCCAATGTACTCAAACGCAACAAAAATGTACAGCCAGAGAAAGCGGGTGTGCGCACAGTGGCACATCCCCCTCCCAAATGCACAATGAATGTGGTTTGACAAGTGCAGAAATTGGTGACCCAGGAGAATCCGTCTCCACAAAGAAACATTGCCAAGAGTGTTGGAAGATCCAAATCAACTGTGCAGAGGATAATCAGCCAGGATTTACGCCTGCAAGTGAAGCATAAGCCAAGTGTTCAGACGCTCACAGCCAAACATCCGGGAACAAGGTCCATTGCAAACGGCTCTATGAATGGTATTTAGCGGGTGATAAATACAAATATGCGGTCACATTAGTCGAGGCCTGGATCTATTTCTCAAAACGCGCTTCTTACTATCATCAAAAGGATGCCAAGGACCATGCGAATTACGTCCACACGTGCCCCGAAATTTTTCCCCGTGGCTTCATGGTGGTTGCAGTTTTTTTTTTGTCATGATGGGAAACTTTCCCTGCATGGAGTTGCACGAAATGTGAAAATTAAAGCAGCATACTATCAACAACACGTTCTGGAGCCATTATACTGGCAGCATATTCCGTCGTTTCATGGTGTTGAAGTGTCGAAAGTCTTCATTCATCAGGACGAAGCAGCAAGCCACACGGCTCGAACAACTGTGGCATAAATGGCCTGCAAAGCGCTTGAAACTGAAATCCATGCTATCCCATATTCAGACATTCCTGTTATGTCTCCTGACGCTGCAACAGTAGACTTTTGTGCTTTCGAGTGTTTGAAGCGAGCGATTTCCTTACGCCGCCGTCGGGCTATAGTTTATAGTCAGCGTGGTTATAACCGCTGGTGGAAATACGGCTTTACGCCCTAGCGTAGGGGGCACAAAATCGTTTCCATAAATGTGGACCAACCTTCTGTAGATTTTGAGTAAATATTTGTTATTCAGTATACTTGCCTTTTTCAAGCAATTCATGAAAAGTAGATATTTGGAACATCTACACATCGTTTAGTTAACAATAATATGGGCATATGAAGTATAGCAGACAGTAAAACGTATAGGAAGGGGAGGTAATGCGTTATAAATGGACATGTTTGAGTGTTTATGAAACAAATACAGTCTTTGATTGTAACACAGCTTTTAGATGACAGAAGCAACTCGTAAATTATATAATTTTTATTCTTTTTAATCGTTTCCTTTCAGGACTAGATCTAAAGTATCCTTTTATTTCTTCATATCAAAATTCGAAACATTTCATAATTTTATAAATTGTTTAAACTTTTTCTTGACAAATTCCGTTGCGTCATTCTATATCACGCTAATTAAGTTAGAGATACTCATAGTCATATGCAAATGAAAATATACATGAGCAATGAAATTACAGTTTAGGATTGAATTAGAATAAGTCAATCGTTAATGATGAACATAAGTGAAAGCGAAAGACCTGTTAAATACAAAGACAAGAAAAATTTAGTTTTAGAATCCATGTCTGATAAATAAACGTAGTTTCCGTCTGACATCACTCATAATCTTTTGTACAGTATCTGGAGTGCATTTCCGAGATGTGGCAGACTAGTCATTTTGGATTGCAGCCATGTTTCGTTGTAGTTTTATCACCCCGTTTAACAGCATTGTTCACAATTGCACAGTCTGAACAATTCTTGCAATATCTTATACAGTGGCGAAGCATACTATGAGGCTCTGAGGCCGGGCCTACCCTGTTTTCTACAGTATATTTTCTTTATTTCGATTTCTTACAAAATAAAGTGAATGCTTCAACATTTCGGTTTTTCGGTTAAAAAAAATATCAGGTTGGAAACACATAATAGTTCCCTTTGTTTAGGGAATGCCCGTACGTATGCTACACGAGTACTTTTGGTCCAAATTTTTCCACTGACACACATTGGTTTAATTCACCCAAACTTTCATCTTTGTCTTTCATATATTGCGCCGCGGTGGCTCAGTGGTAGAGCGTTCACCTCTGGTGCTTGGGGTTCCGGGTTCGATCCCAGCCCCCGCCAAGTGAACTTTGTGGTGGACAAACACCGTGTGCGTGGGTTTTCTCGGGGTTCTCCCATTTCCTCCCACTTTCTTCATTCCACCATTTCATTCATTTGTCATAATCACCGTCTCCTTTAGCCTAACCGGCATAACCGTGGGACGTAAAACTCAAAGACTTGTCTTTCATATAATATTGCGAGCCAGGAAATGTTCTGGAGTTGTCTTTCAGGTACATTAAATGTGGAAATTCTCATTGTCCATCAAAGTACATTGCCACCTCTTTCTTACGATTTGTTCATATAATTTGCGAGCTCTTGATTGTACTCTCATTTTGTGAAGACAATTGTTTATTTTTATTTTTATTTATTTATTTTTTAAGTTTATTTTTTTTATTTTTCGCTTTCTATAGATTTTCGGATTGTGTCTACCTTTGATTCGTTGTATCACTGTGATTGTAGTACCTGCCTTTTAAGTCAAATCGCGAACAGACGATGATCAATATTGTTCGACTAACCTCATCACTTTCGGCCCACTTTCGTTAGGAGCACTTTTCTTTCGTCCTAATCTCGACAAATCTGCAAAACTATAGTGTTCACAATTTTTTAAAATAATAAATTTCACATTTGCATTAAACTCTTCCTGGTTTTGCTATCTTGTTGTAGGTCATTCCTTTCTTGGAACACCACATGCGAACAATATCGCACTTTACCTAATTCACCCCATTTGATATTCGACTCCTATCACAGTACTCGACACGCTGCAGCCGCTACGTAGGAATCGTCAACTGCAGCGACGCAACTATGCTAGTTATCGCGGTCGCCCGGGACAAGAACTCGCTTTAGCGCCCCGCTGACCAACCAAACCAAAACGCTTCTCCAAATATTTGCCCAATTTTGAGCCCTCCCAATCCGGCAGCTGTGGCACAAGCATCGTTTTCCCTTCCTCTAGCTACGTCGCTAGTCAACTGACAGGAGGACTGCATGCCTTTCCTTTCAGTTACCTGGAGCGTGCACTACAGCTCCAGCAATCTTGGTAATTATTTTTCGATACACTCCTTATTATGTTCGTAGTCTTTAAGTATAAGACTATCACAATCATTCTACCATCACTACAGTTTGTTCGTAAGGTAATGAGACTGGGTCTGATAAGAAGAATTTGTTGATCCAATCGGTACATATTGTTAAAAATTCTTCAAAATAGTCTCATAGTGCATCGATATCGCAGCCAATGCGTTTCCCGTGCCGCAAACGCTCCCTGGAAGTCAGCTACCGTAACCTTTTCAGAGATTCTGTGACAGCCTATTGGATGGCGGGAACATAGTCGAAACGGTGACCTTTCAGGCTTTTCTTGAGCTTTGAGAACAGAGAAAAGTCTGGTGGGCTCATATCGAGGCTGTAGGATGGCTGCGGTAAGGCTAGAACCGCTATCAGGGCCAAGTAGGAGGTCGCAACAAACGTAGTGTGCGCTGGAGAGTTGTCGTGGTGGAGTTTCCAGCGATTGACAATCTCCGGGTCATTTCCGTTTGACGACTCTATGCAGACGCCCAAGGACTTCTTTGTAGAAAAGTAGCGTAGATGGTTCTTTCTGGCCATGACAAAAACCCAAAACAACCTTTTGCGCCTCGCGTGATCCTCACTACGTTAGAATCCGAACGTAACTGCTGCCCGGTGCGTTGCTTAGCCTAGAGCCCCCACCACAAATTAGTAGGGGCGCAGTTGTAGGAAAAATCCCTTTCGTGTGCAATTCGATGATACAAACATACCGTTTGCGACATTCGATTATTCTCACGTTCCTGATCAACAGTTAACATGGTATCACTTTTTCCTGCCCTTAGGAAGCGTGTGGTGTCGTCTTCAATATGACCGCCACTTCAAGTTACTTAACACATAATATTTTGAGAACAACTTAACCATTTTTAATTTTGTTTGCGTTAAATAAAAGTTTTAGTCTAAAGCTAAAAACTATGTAAAGTTACATTTTTTTACACAAGCGATAATTAAAAAAGAATGAGGGACTTTAAATGTTTTCCGATTTTATTTATTTTTTCTTTGGCAAATTACAAAGAAACTATCATATTTACTAAACATGTTACAGGACAAAAATTTTAATGTAATTTAAGACCTTTATTTGCTGTAAAGAAAATCAAAATCGGCCTATTAAGACTCGAGGTATGGACGTAAGAACAAATAAGAAAAATCTTCGTAAATGCTCGTCACTACCCAGTTGCAGATGTTATGAAAAAGACTCTATGTTGAAGGTGGGCACATCATTACGATAACCAAAATAAAGATATACGTAGGTGCTGATACCATAACATTGCAATTAATTTTGTTACCTACAGTAGGTACTGCTTCTATACAGCCGTGGATGAGGCCGCCCGCGTGCGCCATTTCGCTCTTCCACAACGCTATCCACATCTTAAATTTCGGCTATTGTCCCATGACAATTCTTTCTCACAACCGACCCGCGAAGGGCGATCATCTCAAAGTGATCACCCGACCGTAACCGAAATGTAGTATTGAAAATATAATTTAAATGCCACAGATGACGGCAGTAAGGTCGAACGTTTCCAATACACCATCAAATATGATATACATACTGTGTGCATTCAAGATATCGTAAAAGATACGTATTTCTGAATTATAAAATTTACTTAAAATATCTATTGGATAATAACGCATGAATCAATAACAAATTAACTGTAAATAAACTTATATTTATTTTCATTTCAGCCCTCCATACAAACAATCAATTGAGTCATAAGAGCAGTTACTAGCGCTCTCACAGTCAGTTACACTTTATATATATATTTTGCACATAAAGAAAATATGTACTGTAATACAGAAATAACTTTTACTCTCCACCCCTGCTAACGAGGTATCTTTCTATTTTCGAAGGAATACTACCATTCAATTGTAAAACCACTACACACATTGCACATGGCCAACCTAAGGAACCAATCTTTATTTATTGATCAAACTCATCCCGCTATCAAAGTCATCTAGATATGAGGATTCACTCTTAAATTTCTTATAACAAAATAATTCATTTGCACTACATTCACACATTTCAGTACAAGGAAGTTTATTTGCTGAACATTTGCACGGAAGATTGCACTTATTTCTAGTTTATGAGCAACGTACTAACGTTAAAATAGAATCTGGCGCACAAGGTACGCAATTTGCAGTACATAGGCGTAATATCCCAATTGTCTTCACACAAACCATGGCCAACTAGCGAAGGTATACAAGGCTTAACTTTATCATCTTTGATTCCATACAATCATTTGGTAGTTTAGATGCTCTCTGAAGAGGGGGTATAAGTGAGTTTCGAGTTGGGGGTAGTTTCTCCCAATTTGTCTACATTTTGCTGAACATATTCCAATGAGGTTCTGCAAGAAAAGTGATTTTTGTTGCTGGTTGATTAAGGACCCCGCTCAGAGCTTATGGAAGTCCGGTTTCCGTTAAATTGGCTGGTATTGCAGTATGTTGTGTATTTTGGCCCCTGATGAAAAGTCTCAATGGGCACGAAGCCCGAAAACGCCACATTGTTGAGATATCCTCTGATGTATCTTCACTTAAAGGTATACGCTCCCACTTGGACTGAAAATAATAATTAGGTCGACATTTTATCTATGGAGTATGATCGAGTCTCGCTAGGGTATGCTAGGATTTTTGGGATCGTCGATTGGGAATCCGAGGTGGATTAACTTCTATCACGTCAGATTCAAAGTCATTTGAAGGTCAAATCGGAAGGTAACATTGCAAAAATCTGAACAAAAAGTTTATAAATGTTTATTGAGTCGCTGGATGCGATTATGCCACTTTCTTCAACTTCAAGGTCAATTCAAGGTCATTGCAGTTGTATTTCAAGGTCAAACTTGAAAAATCTGAAAAATTCATAAACAGGAGTTTAGGTTACCTGAAAAAAATTGCAAAGAATTGCAATCACTTGTACTACAAGGTTTTCAAATTACTGAATTTAAAAAACGCGCGCGCGTGTGTGTGTGTGTATGTATGTTTACATTAACATCAAGAACAAATCAAATAACCTAGTGGAGCTCTACTGGAACACATTCAAGATGCTAGCAGTAGTAATGTGAACAACGATGGAAATGAAGGTGAAACAGTGGAGGTTAAAGTGCAAGAATGATAAGATGTGAGATGCAGAACAAATCTTTGTTGGAGAACAAGACACTGCAAATGACTGACTGGAGAACTAAATGGACAATATTCATCTTAAATTCTGTTAACACCGACCTCGGATTCAAAACCAACTACCCCAAAATTCTATTTATGAATTTTTCAGATTTTTTCCGACGGTTTTTTAAGTTTGACCTTGAAATGATCCTGAATGACATTGAAATGACCTTGTCAGGTCAAGAAAATGACATAATCGGATCCAGTGACTCAATAAACATTTACAGTATATACTTTTTGTTCAGATTTTTGCAACGTTAACTTCTGATTTGACCTTCAAATGACCTTGAATCTGACGTGATGGAGGTTAACCTATCTCGAATTCGGAATCAGAGACCCCAAAAACCTTAGTATACCCTTGTGAGACTCGTTCATACTTCAAAGATAAAATGTTGACCTAATTATTATTTTCAGTTTACGAGGGAGCGTATACTTTTAAGTCAAGATAATAATCAGCGGATATCTCAAAACCGTGGTGTTTTCGGGCTTCCTGGCCCATTGAGACTTTCCATTAGGGACCAAACTACACAGCATATTGTAATACCAAGCAATTTAACGGAAACTGGATTTCCATAAGCTCTGAGCGGGATCCTTTGACAGATGAAAGTTTCAAGCTGATCTTTTAGTGTAGCAGAAAGTTCTTGTCTTCCAAGATTCCGTAATGCAAAGAGGGTCTCTTCATTAGAGTTTTCAAATGCCTTCCAATAATGTGTTTTTCCTTTGTCAAATAAACATATAGTACTGTCATATCCAGAGAGGTCATGGAACGCTGGAAGCTCAGATACCTTTGTAACACCTAGGATGTCGTAAATATCTGAAAAAGCTACATAATTTTGTGGAGACGATCTAAAGTAGCAGTTTGTGGGAAGTCTTGGATAATGCCTTAATGCTAAAACGAAGAAATCGGTGTATTGATCAAATATATAAAGCGTTGTAGCGTCTCTTTGTGTTGCATCTATAGAGTGAAGAATTATCTTGGTATCTGCTTCCTCCTGAGTGCTACTTAGGTATTCCAAATTGCAGTGAGTTGCAACTAAGGCCTGTGACAAACATTTTGGCATTTCAGCTAAACGAATAAAACGCAAGCTCTGGCATGACGTTGCCAAGTGGTAAAGGGGTGTGGCTATGGGTAAGCAGACAAACTACAACACGATCAGGTGACAGGGGATAGACGAGGATGTGTGAAAAATAAACATGGCAATATCACTGGCCTCTCATTTGCTAGCAGCATTTAAAGGGAACTTGGAGCGCCGCCTTCAAATGCTAAGATATTTGTCACGCCGTTTACTTTTTACGCCATGCAGGTACAAGGTTTTTTTCTGAGAGCATTAAGCATATGAAATTATTTTCTCTGATAAACAACGTATTAATTCCTCTTTAGTGCTTATGTGCGAAAGAAGTTTCTTCATGTGGATGTTTGCTGTCATTGTACTGTCTACAATCCTATATTAAACTGGAACTGGAACAATCCTATATTATATGCCTTGAAGTCTTTTCTGTCTCACTTGATTCTAAGTGGATTTGTGTACATACCTATCAAATATCAGATGAGTGTCGTGGAAGACCCAGTATTTTTTTAATAATTTTGTGAACTCTTCTAATGTATCCTGACAAGTCTTCACGTTTAGCCCTTTACATAGAGCCTGCAGCTCCTGCATTCCATCAACAAAAGCAACTGAGAAACCCCTTTCACATAGGATAGATTTTAGTTCTTTTCTTTGCTGAGTGTCGAGTCAGGAGGAACTTGCATTTCCCCTGGAGAAGTATCATGTTTTGGTAGAATCTTCAAACTTTCAGTTAACATGCTTTTGTTACTGCACAGATGCACCATTCTATCTAAATTAAATAGAGAACGTGACCCAACAGAAAACTTATTAACGTCCCAGTACATCACGTAAATCCGTCTGGCGCTGTTATGTTGCATTGTTATGGTATCAGCACATATGTATATCTTTGTTTTGGTTATCCTCATGATTAGACCATCTTCATGACATTCGCAAACTGGGTAGTGACGAGCATTTACGAAGGTTTTTTTACTTATACTTATCTACAGTAGCGTAGCTAGGATGTATGTTTGGTGGGGGGGCAAGTGCTATTATAGGTACATATAGAAAAATTACAAACAAAATTTTTGTAAACATAAAAATATATTTAAAAAATACGAACATCAAAGTACCAAAGTACATTGTCGGACCTCTTTGGGGGGGTTCGGCTCCTCTGGGCCCCCCGTTCCCTAGGCCACTGCTTATCTACATACCTCGTGACTTAATACGCCGATTTTGATTTTCTTTACAACAAATTAAAGGCCTTAAATTACACTAAAATTTATGTCCTGTAACATGTTTTCGTAAACGTGATAGTTTCTTTGTAATTTTCCAAAAATTTTAATTTTTGATTTCGGAAAATAGGGCCTACGTAAAGTCCCTCGTACATTTTTAATTATCGCTTGTATGAAGAAAATATCACTGAGCGTAATTTTTAGCTTTAAACTAGAATTTTTATTTGACGCAAACAAAATTAAAATTGGTTAAGTGGTTCTCAAGATAATACGTGTTAAGTAGTTTGAAGTGGCGACCATATAGATGATGTCACCACTTGCGTCCTATGGGAGGAAAAGATTGATGTCATAGTAATTATTCGTTAGGAGCAGGAAAATAATTGAATGACGTAAACGATACGTTTTTATCATCAACTAACATGCAAACTTTAAACTGCGCCCCTTCTAATTGACTTATTCTTATGTCCATACCTCGAGAACCAGTAGGCCGATTTTGATTTTCTTTACAGCAAATTAAAAGTCAATGGTACTAAAATTTATGTAAATTTATGCCCTGTAACATGTTTTGGTAATCCTGATAGTTTCTTGGTAATTTGCCAAAGAACACTGTTAAGGGCATCACTCTAGATAATCCCCATGTAAAGGGCTCTCTCATGTTCAGAGCTGGATGGTCGTCGTTAAGTGGTTACTTAAAGTCACCACAATGAATATACTCTCAAATTTCCCAGCACATGAGAGATGGGTGGAGGAGATTTTGACACCTGTAATGCACTTATCTAATAAGCTTAAAAGATTAACAAGGCTATAATTGGGATTTATACGAATTGAAACTATAAAATTAAGCCAAAATGATTTATGAAAATTAATTAAACTTTTTTTAGAAATTAATATCCCCCCTCCCACGTGTGTTCAAAGTTTATAGTCATCTTGCCCCTTAGACGACTTTCTCTGGTATGGCCTTTATAACTCACTTCCTTCTGCCATCTCTTTCCTTCTTCCTTCTACCGCACTTGATAAGCAGAACTAAACACAGCTTCCAACGAGAATGACTATATACCTTGAGTTGAACGGATCGGTGGTTAACTAAGAACTAACTGTTTACCCCTTGAGCTTCAGTATTTACTTCCGCTGGTTGTTTCTCAATATTTGTAGACTCTCTCTACCTTCATTGTTTTTGGGGTGGTTGACCTTTTCCCTTTGTGATGTGCCACCCTTATTTGAGACGGCGTCATTTTGACAAATTTGTAAATAATTTAAAATGTACATACTGTCACTCCATTTTCAGTATCTATAAGTAGACTTAGAGTTTATTCACACACAGCCCAGTATATCTTTTATACCAAACAATTATTACAATTTTATTAAATCACGATTTTATATCTTGTTTATTAGTCGTGCAGACCCGTTAGGAATCTCCAAGCAGACGTTTTGTGTCTTTGGTGTTTAGTGCACTGTAGTGGCAGGTTCTAAAATTACCTTCTTGCAGGCGGGAAATGGTGGACTTGTCTGCTT
This sequence comes from Thermobia domestica, assembly GCF_964235325.1. Lineage (NCBI taxonomy): Eukaryota > Metazoa > Arthropoda > Insecta > Zygentoma > Lepismatidae > Thermobia > Thermobia domestica. The sequence goes on along the minus strand of NC_137462.1, from coordinate 132,513,922 downwards.
CTGTTTTTCCTTTTAATTTTTTTTTCAAAATTGATTATAAAATGTTTACATACAACAAATAATAACCAACAAAAAAATCCCTCTCAGGAAGTGAATCGCCTGCTCATCCCTTGCCCAGACATACCACTCGATACCATCCAGGGGTGGCTGAGAAAAATCTTTTCGAGCGAATTGGAAGCATGCGAGAAACAAAATACGATGCATTAAATATTCTAGTTTGACGTTTTACTATTATGTAGTTTAGGCTAAGGGAAATATTATTAAGACAAGTGAGTAATGTAGAATGGAATTAGAATGTGGGAGGAAACCATAGTGTCTCGAAAAAATCTACGAACACAATGTTGTCTGCCACAAACTTTGCCTAGGCCTACTTGGCCGAAGATTGAAGCAGAAATCACAAGCACCAGAGATGAGCGTTCTAACACTGATTCACCTTGCCCTCCGTGGATCAATTAGAGAAAATTTTTAAGCATTAGTGTCCTTAGTAACACAGTTCGTCTTTACGTATGAGTTAATCCTCTTTCATATCATTTGTCATTTGTAATATTTTCTTCTTCTCTTTTATTGTCTTCCATTATTACCTTTACCATGTTTCTCACAATACAATTCCGAAACCAACTTTTGCTGGTTTGTTTTTCGTTTTCTTTTTACTACGTACAGTCCGCGGCATAAAATTTGTTACAAAAATTCTAAGTCCAAATGAATAACAAACTCTTGCCCAGTTTTCTTATGCATTCCCGCAATACATGTATCAATCGATTAGTTGCTTCTAGTATTTATTCCAACTCCTCCCCGTCCTCCACCTCTCCTTGTCTAAAGCAATGTGTGTGATGTAGTACACTCTTTCCATTCAGCTGAAAAAGAAACAGGAATCAAGTTTACAACGTTATAGCTTTAAAACAGTCTTTTCCATTCGTTTGTTTTGAAATATTTTTAAGAGCCTAAATTAAAGGAAAGTCACACAATCTTCCCAGAGCTTCATAAATGTCTTTAGTTTTATTCTTTTCTTCCTTTAAAGAGTGCAGCTAGTAAGATGCTTCCTAAGAAATCTATGGAAATTGCCAAGAGCTCTAAAATATCTACGGACAGAAACGAGTTTTATTCAATGATTCATTTAATTTCTTTTCAGTAAGTGCAAGCAAATGTTTCAGGGGCGTCATTTGGCCAGGACAGGAGGGTGTAATTCCCCCTCTCTTGAGCTTCATAATTACGTATTTTTTGATCAAATGTATAGTAATACACTAATAAAAAGTGAAAATCTTATGTCGCCAGAGAATCTCTTCCTCCCCCCCCCCCGAATAAAGTCTAAAAGACACTGGTTTTAACAACAAACAAATAGAGCTACGATAGCACATTGCTACAGAGTTTTCATTTTTTTTTCAAGAGTCGAAGGTTTGATCTCAAGCCCTATGACTTCCTGGGTGACATTGAGAGAGAGAGAGGGAGAGAGAGAGGGAGGGATTCAAGTATGGAGACAGAGAGGGATGATTTCTATACACAGATTTAGAATTGGGGAAAAAATGATTGGACAGCATTCGTATTATGACGAAAATTCTGATTTTGTGAAAGATAAGAAGGGAAGTTTTCGAACTGCGAGGATCACATTACGCAGTTGTCGAATTAATGTGGAGAACTCTTTTTAGAGCATCAGATGATTACAAAAGCAGAGAAAGATCTACAGAACTGAGGAATTAAGATTTTAAAAAATCTGGTTTCGGCGACAGGTTTCGAACCACGAACCTTGTGGTTATCGAACCATGACTTTATCCATTCTGCTACGGAGGATTCTATTACTCGTTCACATACGTTTCCCTTAGCTGCTTTGAAAGCTACCTTAAGGGTATATTCAAAAAGTTGACTCGGTAGATGCGCCGTTCAGTTAGGACGTAAATCTCTTGTAACTTAGTTACAATGTGCAAAATGAACTTCCTCTTCTTCAGGACACTTTTTAAAGCTTTAAAATTTGTTACTATTGTTTTAATTAAGTGACATTTGATAGAACCATCTGATAAAGTAGTGCCAAGCCCTGTGCGTCATTGTCTGTTAGGCGAATGGTTAATGTAAGTTACTTTTACGTGGATGGTCCGAGCTTCCAATCAAGACCATTCTTATTGATTATTTTATTTGAGCTACGCTCATGCTGTATATTCCACAAGTTCAAGCTTGAAGTAATGTAGTCACAGCTAGTTTAATTCGAAATAATTTTCCAATATTATATTTGTTACTAAATTTACATGGCACTCCTCACTTGTTTGTAGCTCTGCATATGTGCAAAATTGTTTTAAAAGTTTATTTTACTTTCAAGTATTATTGATTTTTTTAAAATTGTCCTTCAAATTTATTTTATAATTATTTTCTATTTCTTAATTATAACATATTTTCTATTTATATTGTATTCTATGTTACACGTTTATTATTTACATTTTAAGTCTTACCTTTGAAGAGGAGCTTTTGACAATTCAGAGCAGCAGGGACATACACAGGATGCAGGCCTTGGCAATCAAGAGCTTTTGCACCCACGAAATCACTACTTTTTTGTATATATATCTAATTTTATAGATGGTGATAGCAGGGGCGGATCCAGGGGAGTGTGTTTGGGGTGATCGCATCCCCCAGAATAGGGAACTTTTTATACTTTTTATTTTAAAAATAAAACATATCCTAAGTATTTTTCGTCTTTGTATTATAAACGTAAATTAAAACCTAAAGTAGATAAGCCTTACTTTCTTAAGAAAGTTAATTCTGCAGAAGAGTTACTTCTCCTTTTCTAAATTTGTTTTTTTTCTATTCTTTTCTTTCTTTCTTTCTTTTTCTTTTTCTTTTTCTTTGCAATCCCCTCTTACCTTGATTTGACTTCGAACGAGCACCCTCCCAAACAATCATCCTGGATCCGCCCCTGGATGATAGACATTTTAGTAAAATATGCCCTCAATCGCTGATATAAATTCCTGTCAAGCTTTCGATCGCTGAAATAAATTTCTGTCTACGGCCCTGCAAAACAGTGACGATTTTAGGGAGTGATCAGTTAGTAATGCCTCCCTGGAGCAACGACACTTCCCCAGAAGTCATATCTCCGACAATTCAGAATGTGATTTGTGCGTTATCACTTTTCACTCTCAGTGTCTTGAAACGCACCAAAAAGGAACTGTTCTGAAGTATTTACTGGTTCTCCCTATGACCCCATTTCAATATGGCCAACCTTGGACATATATATTCTACACATCTGAAATATATATCACCTTTTATGTCAGTGATCCCGAAAACTATCCATTCGACACAAATATAGGATATTTTCGATTCTTTATTCCTGTCCCCCTCCCATTGTCAACTCGAAGCCAACCAAGGCTTATTTTGGACTTACGCAGCATCCACAGTGTCACTTTTCATCTTTGCATAAGAATTCGACACTAATTTCGTTCGTATTTGACTACCTTTACATGTCACCTTCACCTCTTGGTAGAGATTTTTTCAGTATCTCGCCCTCACAACTATGGAGAAATTTCAACCAACTAAGTATAATTATAAATTATCATTTGAAACACAACAGTACGGGTGATCTTTTTCGCAGAGGAATTCGTTAACTACTGTTTTAATATCAATGTATTGGCTTTTTTGCTGTCCATGCTGAAGATTGCCAAAGGGCTAAACTTCATCTGCACTATTGTGCAATGAATATAGGTTTTAGTGGTTTAATTTACTGAATACTCGCTTAGATGTTGCTCTCGTCACAGAAAAAGTGATATACAGTTATAAAAGAAAAATGAAACGAAATATTTAAGTTTTACGTCCCACGATTATGCCGACTATATGTTAATTGAGAGAGTAATGGTGAGAAATAAATCAAATTGTTTAATGAAACAAGTGGGAGGAAACGGGAGAAACCCGAGGACACTCATGCACGCGATGTTTATCCATAATAAAGTTCATTCGGCGTGAGCTGGGATCGAACCAAGGACCCCATGCACCATAGGTAAAGTTATAAAAGAATAGGCGTCTAAACAAATACGGAACACTACTATCAATGAGAGTTATATAAGATTTGATTTTTAGTTATTTCATTCTAAGTTAAAATTTCAATCAATCTTGTTCTTCATTACTGTTCGAAAACTTAAAGTTGTTGCTGCAAGGACGTGATAAATCTTTTCAGTAGACTTCGCAGTCCCCTCCACAGCTTCTTTTTCATGTAAGGCTAAAGTAGTCTCATTTTAGACATCGCGGAAAAATAGTGGAATTACGAATTTTCAATGGGCCCCGTTTTACTCTGGGCTCCCTCAACGCACTGCCGTTAGTTACGTCACTGTTCAGGATGCATGATGCAGCTTCTGCTTTTAGGAATACTTTCTAAGGAAGTACGCGTTTTTTTAAACTGCTGTGTGAATTAAGTTGTATTTGCTAGAAGTGTCGGTTAAGAGAAATTAAAGATCCTACACTCAAACACAAATAATCTCTTTCGAAACTCTAATGGAAAAGGAAACGAATCGTCCTAAACATGTTACGCTTTTGAAGAGAAAAAGAGCAAAGCAGTAGTTGCACATACGCTTAATGGTGTTTCTTGGATACAAGTTTATAAATTACAAAAGTCATGTTCACGTCATGGTTTGATAGATAAAGGGTTAGTAAAAGGAATTCTTACGCTGGTAGTCGTGGGTTCGAATCTCTGCTCTTCTTGTTACTTTTTTCTCTTAGTTACACTCAGTTTGTGCATTCCAAACCTCGAAGTTGGTTTGGATTATTTATGAAAGCAGGTAGAGAATTAATTGTAGTCGAAATTAGTTTCAAATATGAGATTATAATTACATATTTTGTCTAACTTATTACGTATCAATTTTTATATCAAATTTTCCAGTCTTTATTTAATTCATCTTCCGGTGTAATACAATGAACATTTGCAGAGCGACGTCAGTCGGACGAAAGTACTATATTCCATTGTTACTCTAATATACCTAGGTATTTGTTCATATATTTATAAATTGTTTACTAAGTAAGAACTTATGGCGGTCCACATTATGTGTCATATAATAGACCGTACGAAGACGGACATAGCAGAAGGCGTATTGCAAATATCCCTGGTGATAAAAAGTAGGGATCTTCTTCACTAGATTCGAACCACTGTTACAGGCGGTTTTGGTTTACATAGCAAGCATAATACCACTCGGCCACCAAGTCTCGCACGTTAGCCTCTTTATTAATGCAGAACATACTGAGACACTTACATTCACTGGTGTCGCGTAATGTATTTCACAACATTTTGTTAATAAGTGGGTCGAATTAGGTAGCCCTCGAGAGGGCTGATGGTGTTGTGGGCGAGCATTTATTAATAGTGTGTATAGTCCCCGTGGGACTCGATTACAGCTGCTATACGCCGTGGCATTGAATCCACCAGGCGAGAGATATAGCGTTGGGTGCAACAGATCGACCAGGCATCTTCAACACGCTCCCAAAGATCATTAGATGTTCGTGGAGGATTGTTCGACCAGGTTTCCCGCAATGTTCTTGCAACAGAGGCCCACATATTTTCAATAGGGTTCAGATCTGCTCCATGAGGAACTCAGTCAACTATATCGACATCAGGTTGCCTCTGCAACCATGTCTGAACCACATTTGAATTATGTATCGAGCTATTGTCCTGTTGCAAATATAATATGCCGTCACCTACATGAGCTTTTATTTCCGGAAGCGTTTCATCCAGATGTTCCACATACTTGTGGGCCTTTAGGCGACCAGGAATCCTGTAGATTCCTCCGAAATTTGCAGCCTTGCATATCCATGCCCAACAGTGGACAGTTACATGTCCCATTCGATCAGAACGGGAAACGTATTCAGAGGCATACCTTTTTCCTGGGGGGCGGTAAACACGTTTCGGCCCGAAGTGTGCACTGGATTTTTTATTCGTCTGTGAAAACGACCTCGTCCCACACACGTGCAATATTTAACTGTGCAAACGCCAGACGGTCAACCATGTGGTCTTCTGTTAGTCGCTCCTTAACAGCTGCCCTGTATGATCTCAAACCAAAGGATTTGAGTCTACGATGGACAGTCGTAACATCGCCTGGGAAATTGGTTTCCTCTCGTAACTGTCGGGCAGACATGAAAGCGTGCTTACGTCATTGGGCAATTAAACTCTGGTCTTCTTCGGCAGAGGAAACTCTTTGTCGCCCACTTCCTCTTTTACGTCTTACATCTCCTGTTTCCTCATATCTCCTCCACCACCTCCGTGCTGTAGCACGGTTAACGCCATATCTCGCGCCTGCCTCGCTATAGTTCATGCCCGCATGCTCAATTAAAGCAATCACGCTGCTTTTAACAGAAGCTTCGTAGTGAGCCATTTTCACACCAGAAGCAAAATGATAGCTTTGCTTAGGTGTTTGAACGGAACGTGCTTCATATGACGTCACGTAACAAGGCGGAGTTTCCTCTCATTGCTGTAGACGATATCGTACGCCCTCTGCTGGGTGTTTCGTGACGCAAAAATTGCTTTTAAGCAGTTCATGGAGACCGCTTTGAAATCAAGTGTAAAGTATGAGAATTAAATTTGTCATATCTGTAGTTTGGTGTAGAGACAAAACAAAATTGGAAACCAAAGGTTTAAGAACAACTCAAATTATTAATATAAAACAAGTCATTGTATTATCATACAAGAAATGCGAGAATTTTGAAACAAAGACAAATAACTTAGAAATTTGCAACTGAAGACAAAAAAAAAATTAATTTAAACTCACTAAAGGGTATGAGTAGCTGGATTAATGGGGACGTCAGCAATGAGGCTATATGTCCCCGTCTCGATTAACGCGAGCGATGGATTTTACCATTTCACTTTGGCGGAATAACGTAGAGGATGGAGAGGAGGGGGAAGATACATAACAGCTATAAATAAAAATAAAAGTGACAATGGTCGGTGGTGAATAACTCTTGAACTACCCGATCGTTCTCAATCACAGTTTGAACATAGATGAAATTCGAACCTGGGAAGCTTTTTGTTATTTCATTTTGATATTAGAACTTGCGGAAGAGGAGGGGAGGGTAAATATATGAAAATGAATAAAACTTAATAACTCTTGAACAATCCGACTGATCCCAATCAATCAAACATTCAATATAGACCTAAGGTTCGGACCTGGGATGTTTTCATTTTTTGCCTTGACAGCACAATGTAGGGGAGGGGAAGGGGGGACTATGTAAAAAAATAAAAATAAAAATGCTGTCTTGGTGACTTCATCACGCTTAAACCACCGAACTGTTCTTAATCAAATTATCAACATAGATGAGGTTCGGACCTGGGGTGGTTTTTATCATATCCCTTTGATGGTAGAACGTAGGGTAGGAGGAGGGGAGGGGAGATATCTATAAAAATGAATAAAACTTAACAACTCTTAAACCACCTGACCGATCTCGATCTAATTTTCAACATAGACGACGTTCGGGCGTAGAAACTTGTGTTTTAATATTTTCACTTTGACGGTAGAACATAGGAGAGGATAAGAGAAGGGGAGATTAGTATATAAAAATAAATAGAACAACTGTTGAACCATCCAACAGATTTCGATAAAATTTTCAACGTACATGACATTCGGGCCTGGGATAATTTTTGTCATACCATGCCCCCAACACGGAGAGGGGAGACTGATACATAAAATAATCGAAAATGACCAATATCAAAGAGTGCTTTAGTAATAGTAAAACCATAACATATTACTATTTTTCTTTAATTTAGCCCAGCGAAATCGGGGTGCGACTTAGATTCGAGGACGTCTTAAGTTCGAGTAGTTATCGAGAAATAATTAAAGATATTAACGTGTTATTGAATTACTTTGCTAATAATAATAATAATAATAATAACTATTATTATTATTATTATTATTATTATTATTATTATTATTGTTATTGAAGATTTGATCATTCAAATATTGAAAGATCAAAATATTCAAATACCTTAAGACAATTAAACGTGTGTCATCGCCGACTAATGATCACCAAAACTTCTAAATTTAAACAAAATATTCACACATGGTTCCGACTTGAGAACCTCCAGATTATTAGCTAGCGCCTTGAGCACAGATCCACGCTCTATATGCGCTAAATGGTATGTTTTAGTATGTTTAAATTAGATTTCCTTGCCTCCAGTTACAAAATTCTAAGTTAGTATTTTTCGTTCTTTCAAAATTTCTTTCGATTTTTTTTTTTAAATCATATAAGTCAATAATCTTTGGCATAGTTTATATTAATAACGTGGTTGTTCTTAAACCTTTCGTTCGCTATTTGGTTTCTTCTCCACACCAAACTACAGATATAATACGTTTAATTCTCATACTTGTCATTTGGTTTCAAAGCAGTCACCATTATCTGGTAAAGCAATTTTGTTCGCCACGATTCATGAGTTTTGTAACAAAATACGTCAAAAAATGAGTTAAATGAAGGCTGCAAAGTTTATATCAAAGTTGAGTATTGTGAGCTAGTGACAAGCATGTAATAACGTCTCGTATTTGAAAATAATGTTAGCTACTTTTAATTCACTAATTGGTATTAGATTTAATTCAAGCTTAAAGAATTGGAATGAAGAAACTCAGTGTAGCTTAAAGAAAAAAAACGTAAGAAGAACGGACGAGATTCGAACCCTGGACCACCAGTACAAAACTCCTATTCACTAACCCCTCACCTAACAAGCCATCAACTTCTATAAGTTTTAAATTTGCAAGCAAATGATACCATTATACGTTTGTGCAATCAATATTTTGCTGTTTTCGTCTTCAAGAAAGTAACATGTTTACGACGATTCGTTCGTTTTCCATTAGAGCTTCTAGAGAGATGATTTGTGTTTGAGTATAGGATCTTTTGTTTCCTTTAACCGACAGTTCTAGCAAATACAACTCAATTGAAGCAGCTGTAAAAAGAAAAAAAACACTAGTACTATCTTAGAAAGTATTCCTAAAAGGGAGAAACTCCATTGTGCACCCTGAACAGTGACGGGAGTGCGTTGAGCGAGGCCAACAGCAAAATGGGTCCATTGAAGATTCGTAATTCCACTTTCAAGGGTTTTAATTAATTTCACACTTTTTCCTCAATGTCTAAAATGTAACTACTTAGCCTTAGATGAAAAGGAAGTTGTGAAGGAGCTATAGACTGTGAAGTCTACCGAAAAGATTTATCACGTCCTTGCAGCAACTATTTCCAGCAAAAGGGAATAAGTACATCAGACCTAAGTTTTCAGAAACGCTAAAAAACCTTCCCGAGGCGTATTTGTATTTGTTTCAACAAGTGTATAACTGATTAATTGTAGCAAAAGAACTGACAAACTCTAAGACAAGAAGAAGAATCTTGTATTGTAGCACTGCAATTGGTGAGAAAAGCGTAAAAGTGGAAACAATATTTTTATGTACTTATTCTCTTTTTCCAATCAGGGGTTCAATTATGAGCCTATATTTTTGAGGTGTTAAAAATAATAATAAGAAGAAGAAAACTTATTAACTGGTAGGTTACGCTGGACTCTTAATTGTGTATGGAATAATGGAACGTGAGGTTACACAGAGGATTTTGGATTTCTGTTGGCGATCAATTAATCTTTACCCTAGTAGGGAATACTCGTTGGTCCGGATTTCGAACAGTAATGAAGATCAAGATTGATTGAAATTTCAACTTAGAATGAAATAAATAAAAATCTAATCTTATACAACTTTCATTGATAGTAGTGTTCCGTATTTGTTTAGACGCCTATTCTTTTATAACTTTACCTATGGTGCATGGAGTTGTTGGTTAGATCCCAACTCGCGCTGAATGAACTTTATTATGGACAAACACCGTGTGCATGAGTTTTCTCGGGTTTCTCCAGTTTCCTCCCACTTTCTTCATTAAACGATTTCATTCGTTTCTCACCATCACTGTCTCCATTAGCGTAGTCGACATAATGTGGGACGTAAAACTTAAATATTTCGTTTCGTTTTTCTTTTATAACTGTATCTCACTTTTCCTGTGACGACAGCATCATCTAAGCGAGTATTCAGTGAATTAAACCACTATATTCATAGCACAATAGTACAGAATGAAGTTTAGCTCTTTAGCAATCTCCAGCATGCAGACCAAAAAAAGCCAATACATTCATATTGAAACAGTAGTTAACGAATTCCTCTGCGAAAAAGATCACCCGTACTGTTGTGTTTCAGATGATAATTTATAATTATGCTTAGTTGGTTGAAATTTCTCCATAGTTGTGGGGGCGAGATACTGAAAAAATCCCTACCAAGAGGTGAAGGCGACATGTAAAAGTAGTCAAATACGAACGAAATTAGTGTCGAATTCATATGCAAAGATGAAAAGTGACACTATGGATGCTGCGTAAGTCCAAAATAAGCCTTGGTTGGCTTCGAGTTGACAATGGGAGGGGGACAGGAATAAAGAATCGAAAATATCCTATATTTGTGTCGAATGGATAGTTTTCGGGATCACTGACATAAAAGGTGATATTTCAGATGTGTATATGTCCAAGGTTGGACATATTGAACTGGGATCATAAGGAGAACCAGTAAATACTTCAGAACAGTTCCTTTTTGGTGCGTTTCAAGACACTGAGAGTGAAAAGTGATAATGCACAAATCACATTCTGAATTATCGGAGATATGACTTCTGGGGAAGTGTCGTTGCTCCAGGGAGGCATTACTAACTGATCACTCCATAAAATCGTCACTGTTTTGCAGGGCCGTAGACAGAAATTTATTTCAGCGATCGAAAGCTTGACAGGAATTTATATCAGCGATTGAGGGCATATTTTACTAAAATGTCTATCATCCAGGGGCGGATCCAGGATGATTGTTTGGGAGGGGCGGTCGTTCGAAGTCAAATCAAGGTAAGAGCGGATTGCAAAAAAAAGAAAAAAAGAAAGAAAGAAAGAAAAGAAAAAAAAACAAATTTAGAAAAGGAGAAGTAGCTCTTCTGCAGAATTAACTTTCTTAAGAAAGTAAGGCCTATCTACTTTAGGTTTTAATTTACGTTTATAATACAAAGATGAAAAATACTTAGGATATGTTTTATTTTTAAAATAAAAAGTATAAAAAGTTCCCTATTCTGGGGGATGCGATCACCCCAAACACACTCCCCTGGATCCGCCCCTGCTATCACCATCTATAAAATTAGATATATATACAAAAAAAGTAGTGATTTCGTGGGTGCAAAAGCTCTTGATTGCCAAGGCCTGCATCCTGTGTATGTTCCTGCTGCTCTGAATTGTCAAAAGCTCCTCTTCAAAGGTAAGACATAAAATGTAAATAATAAACGTGTAACATAGAATACAATATAAATAGAAAATATGTTATAATTAAGAAATAGAAAATAATTATAAAATAAATTTGAAGGACAATTTTAAAAAAATCAATAATACTTGAAAGTAAAATAAACTTTTAAAACAATTTTGCATTTGTGCAGGGCTACAAACAAGTGAGGAGTGCCATGTAAATTTAGTAACAAATATAATATTGGAAAATTATTTCGAATTAAACTAGCTGTGACTACATTACTTCAAGCTTGAACTTGTGGAATATACAGCATGAGCGTAGCTCAAATAAAATAATCAATAAGAATGGTCTTGATTGGAAGCTCGGACCATCCACGTAAAAGTAACTTACATTAACCATTCGCCTAACAGACAATGACGCACAGGGCTTGGCACTACTTTATCAGATGGTTCTATCAAATGTCACTTAATTAAAACAATAGTAACAAATTTTAAAGCTTTAAAAAGTGTCCTGAAGAAGAGGAAGTTCATTTTGCACATTGTAACTAAGTTACAAGAGGTTTACGTCCTAACTGAATGGCGCATCTACCGAGTCAACGTTTTGAATATCCCCTTAAGGTAGTTTTCAAAGCAGCTAAGGGAAACGTATGTGAACGAGTAATAGAATCTTCCGTAACAGAACGGATAAAGTCGTGGTTCGAAACCCGTCGCCTAAACCAGATTTTTTAAAATCTTAATTCCTCAGTTCTGAAGATCTTTCTCTCCTTTCGTAATCATCTGATGCTCTAAAAAGAGTTCTCCACATTAATTCGACAACTGCCTAATGTGATCCTCGCAGTTCGAAAACTTCCCTTCTTATCTTTTTCAGAAAATCAGAATTTTCGTCATAATACGAATGCTGTCCAATCATTTTTTCCCCAATTCTAAATCTGTGTATACAAATCATCCCTCTCTGTCTCCATACTTGAATCCCCCCCTCTCTCTCTGTCTGTCTGTCTCTCTCTCTCTCTCTCTCTCTCTCAGTGTCACCCAGGAAGTCATATGGCTTGAGATCAAACCTTCGACTCTTGAAACCAAATATAAGCTCTTTAGCAATGTGCTATCGTAGCTCTATAGGTTTGTTGTTAAAACCAGTGTCTTTTAGACTTTATTCGGGGGGGGGGGGGAGGAAGAGATTCTCCGGCGACATAAGATTTTCACTTTTTATTAGTGTATTACTATACATTTGATCAAAAAATACGTATTTATGAAGCTCAAGAGAAGGGGAATTACACCCTCCTGTCCTGGCCAAATGACGCCCCTGAAACATTTGCTTGCACTTACTGAAAAGAAATTAAATGAATCATTGAATAAAACTCGTTTCTGTCCGTAGATATTTTAGAGCTCTTGGCAATTTCCATAGATTTCTTAGGAAGCATCTTACTAGCTTGCACTCTTTAAAGAAAGAAAAGAATGAAACTAAAGATATTTATGAAGCTCTGGGAAGATTGTGTGACTTTCCTTTAATTTAGGCTCTTAAAAATATTTCAAAACAAACGAATGGAAAAGACTGTTTTAAAGCTATAACGTTGTAAACTTGATTCCTGTTTCTTTTTCAACTGAATGGAAAGAGTGTACTACGTCACACACACTGCTTTAGACAAGGAGAGGTGGAGGACGGGGAGGAGTTGGAATAAATACTAGAAGCAACTAATCGATTGATACATGTATTGCGGGAAGAAAACTGGGCAATTCATTCAGACTAAGCCGTGTTCTGCATACTGTTAACGTCGATAATCGTTTTCTTCTCTAACTATTCACCCTACAAATATATTTGTTCTTCCTAAAGGCTTTCTTTCTACCTCTAATATAACCTACTTGCTCTTAATTGACGTTCGCTCTCCGTTTCGTAAAATCTTATTTTGAAGCCACAATATCTCTTCCTTTTAGCACATTTCTAGTTGTTTGGGACTGCTGTTATGAACCAATGAGAATAGAAACTCCCAGGTTACTCAGTGTTCTTTTTTTCCGGCCTAGTATTTTGAGAACACAATAACTGAATGAAAAAGTAATAATGAGGAAAAATGATGAAAGAAAATGCACCCATCCAAATATTAATTCGATTTAGTTCAAGAGTATGGCAAGTCAGTGGCGAAGGAACTCAAGCAGCACCTCCTACAGTCTGTGTCGACAATAACCCTCAACTGCGAGTTACATGCCATGGACATACAGAGTCGGATTGCACAGACAAACTGTGTTTAAAGGGACAAACTCTTTTAGCACGAGGCCATTGGTGCCACGAACATGCGGCATGGGTCGCCAATGATTGCAAACGTGTGATATGGTCGGATGAGTCATCTCCACCCAATATCAAACCCCATGGGTCGTGATTATGTATGGCGGACGTCCGAAAAAGCATATTATCAGTATTGTCCCCGCCCAACCGTGAAATATGCTGTGGACTGCAATATCCGATTTTTCAGTAGGTTCTGTGCCAATATTTACCGCTCGCGTCACTGCTCATGATTATCTCGCCATTTTACAGAATCACGTGCATCTTGTGACCTAATGTTTTCCGGGCAAGTACCTATATTCCGAATGATAACGCGCCCATTCACGCATCTGGAACTATTTCAACGTGGTTTGAGTAAGATCTTAATGAAGTTGAGAAACTCCCCTGGCTCTCTCAATCCCGGATCTAAACATAATTGAAAGTCTGTTTTTCGTTTTGGAGACACGAATCCGCCACAAGAAACTGCCTCCATGCTCTTTCACGGAACAGAGTGATGCGCTACACACAGAATGGGAGCTCATGTGGTTCGGATCCCTGCCACAAATAAGCTTTATGTCCACGCTCTATATAGCCTCGCTGCTGAAAGGGACAATAAGTTCAAATTAAATTCAGATGTAAGTACGGTTCTCGAATTTTACTTATATCGGAAATTTTTTATACACAACTTTCGCTTTACGTTATGTCGAAATTAGGTAAGTCGGTGACTATTTGTATTTGAAGTTAATGGTAGTACTACATTATGTACTATTATAGGCTTAAATTTAATTCTATAGTTACAAAAGTTGAGCTAAAATGTATAGTACTATTGGGAGCGCTCATGGATATTACTCTAACAGAAACGGTTAGTTTAGTTCCTATTTTCACTTTCAGGTGCCACTACAACTTTTAAATATCACAAATAGTTAACACGAGAACAGAAAACTACTTTTTCCCACAAATGTTTCGGTATTTAATTCATATTATAGCATGTTCTCACGGAATGTTTCTCCAATATGTGATTTATGTGGTACTTAGTACTTAATTTGCAGTTTACTAACCGTTGGCCCGGAAACAAATAAACATGTAATATTATGAAACTGCGAAATGTATGTCAAAAGAATTAAATTAAAGATATTAGTATACTTTTTGCTTTCGAGTGATCCTGAAAATATGATTTGAGATTTCAGAAGGTTTACGTGGAGATGCCAGGTTGATGTGATTCTCAAGAGGGGTTTGAATTATCTTCCCTCCATTAAAAATGAAGGTAGTTTATTAAAGGATGAAAATCAAAATTTGCTGTTTTGTGAAAAATGCCTTTAACAATTTTGTTTATATTTCATAAATCAATTTTTCAATAACCTCATACAACAGTGTGAGTCATTTCTCTGAGAACAATTAAGTAGTAGTTCACTCTTGCCCGTTTTTTTCTTTCGGACGATTTTCTCAAAAACCACTCAGGCAATTGTGTTCATAGTTTATAAATAAATATTTCGTTAATAACGTGATAATATGAGTTTATCCTGACAACCCCAGCCAGTGTTGAATTCAGACATTTTCACCCGGGGGGGAATGTCAACTCCTCGGGGGGGAGGGTTGTTTTTCTGTATTTTTGCAAGAAAGCAGCATATTTAACAATTCCATTGGCATACACATCTTACCTAATATTGAGACTAATTCCTGATA
The DNA here is from genome assembly GCF_964235325.1 of Thermobia domestica. Lineage (NCBI taxonomy): Eukaryota > Metazoa > Arthropoda > Insecta > Zygentoma > Lepismatidae > Thermobia > Thermobia domestica. The sequence goes on along the minus strand of NC_137462.1, from coordinate 132,498,770 downwards.
AATATTCAATGTCAAATTATAATTAAAAAAATAATCGTTTGATTTCATCTAAAGCATTAAATAAAGACTGGCAAAAATATTTTACACTAAACTTTAACTGCTATTTACAATAGCTATTTTGTTTATTATTTCCTATATTCAGTAGTTTCTGTTTGTTACTAATGTAGAAGTTTTTAAAAAGATTTAAATTAACTCAAATATTTTTTGTCCTAAAACACACACACACAGAAATATCTTAACAAAAGGTTATCATTCTTTCTCACACTTCTGATTCTAAATCAAGCATATTAGCCTTGGTTTCTTCACTGCATACACATCAATAGTTTAGTTTACGAAATCTTCAGTACGATTTACCTTTGGGGATCTCATGGTACTTTTTGTACCATGCGCGTTTTTCATGGTACATTGCGTTATTTCTCTTCTATTTGAGCTTTTTCGTCCGTTTTTTTTGTTTTTGTTTTTCAAGTCCAGAGACATTGTAGAAGACATTACGTATGGTTTCAGACCGTCCTGCGCCCAGACATAGGAGGTGATGACGTCATAATTTTGAAATATAAATTTTCCCTTATGAAGCCTATGTTCATTATTTTTTGGTGGGCTTATTTTTTCACGTAGAAGATTGAAATTTTGCACAAACATTCAGTCCATCGAGTAGTATTTACCAGATTTTTTGTTCCGATGTCAGTGGTAAAACAAGGGAGGAACCAGAGGGGCAAAAGGTTAAAAAAGGGATATTTTTACCCCAAAAATCCCGTTTTTCGTGATTTTCCCGCCAAACATACATGATGGAGACACGTGAGTCACACCGTCTGAAAGGCAGTTCCATTCTGAAGAGAATGACGGTCGAATTATTATTCTAGGGTAATTAGGACCGTCTCAGTGAATTTTTATCAAAATATATTTCTGTATACGGTAAAAATGGGGCATGGTCGGCACATTGTTTTTGGCGGGCCTATTTTTTCACGTGGAAGATTGAAATTTTGCACAAACATTCAATCCACCGAGTAGTATTTACCAGATTTTTTCCCGATTTCTGCGTGAAAGCAGGGGGTCAAGAGGGGCAAAAGTTGAAAAAAGGGATTTTTAGACCAAAAAATCATTTTCTTCGTGATTTTCCCGCCTTACATACATGATAGAGACACGTGATTCATACCGTGTGAAAGGTATTTCTATTCTGAAGAGAATGATGGGCGAAACATGACCCTAGGGTAATTAGGGATGTCTCAGGAAATTTTTTCCCTGAGATCATGGTGTTTTGCGGTAATTTTGGGCATTGTGGGAATTCCTGATAAAATTTCTCCCGCCCTTACTATTCAAGATAGAAACTTGAAATTTGGTACACGCATTTAGTTTACCAAGTACTATTTATCAGATTTTTTTGGAGGTCTCTACGTTCACACAGGGGGGGCCAGGGGGGCCCAAATTTGGACAAAAAAATTCCCCCTCAAAATTTTCCCTTCGACATCAATTTTCCCTCTCCTGGTATATGGTATGGGCATGCAAGTGATACCATTTGCAAGCCAGCTCTATTCTGAAGAGAATGAGGTATGACCCATGATCCTAGGATAAATAGTGACGATGCAGTAGCTGCTTGACTGAAAGTCTAAAAAAAAAAAAAAAAGCCATGATCCACAAAGGGATAGTGCCGTGTCGTGGAAAATCAGCCCTTGGCGCGAGAGTACACGACGGCACCCCCGTATATATGAGTGAGGTCGGCAGACCAGCCACGAAAGGTGAGAAAATTTTAAAAAGGAAATCATGCTTTTTCTTGATTTTGAGCACTTTTCATTACTTTTTTCCTTTCATTTTATATAATATGTGCACATGTGTTTTATTCCTCTGTTTTTCTTTCCTGCTTTTCTTTTCTTTTTCCCTCCCGAATTTTCACCCCTTACTTGCCCCTCCCCCATGGCACGGCTCTGAGCAGGATCTTCATCACCTTGAATAGCAATCTTTCACTTATACACTACTATCATATTGATAAATTCTATATGTCTCTAATCCAGGATGGATAATTGTTCCTCCCTGATCCCTCTAAATGACGCTCTCTGAATCTCTCCTTTTAACTGAATTATTTTTAATTCAAGAAAGGTGTGTTTACTTTAACAATCGTAAAACACATTTACGTCTGTTATTTCCGATGCGAGAAATGGGATTTAGGTGCCCTATTTCAAATAATGCAAGAACTGTACATTTTCAAGAACTGAAGTCTGTTGACATCAGAGATCACATGGAATGATCGAAAGATCTTCCCTATCTTTCCTTTCCTATCTCAGCATGTGCTAGTGCTACCTACTAATATACAATATAGTGCGAGAGTATAGTACCTACTAAAATACAAACCTTTCTTCAACAGTTGACAATTTCATGTTCTGCCAAACTCGGTCATAGCGTTAAGAAATACAAGTTTTATTGGCTATTTGGTATTCTATCTTAGATGTTACATGTTTAATATTTATATAGAATGGGTCTGCGTCATTTATATGTATATTGAGAGATTGGATTTCGTCTGCACGTGCACGGAAAGAAAGCAAATAATTATGTGAAGTAATTTCTACATTTTGTGACTGAAATTTTTTGAGTTTCTCCGGGGAAAAATCCGTTCTCCGGACAGCAGTATATTGTACAAATATACGGTATCCTCTGGTTTACTATAGAAATCAGTACGGAGCACACGTTATCCGTATGGTACATAGGCACTGCCCTTGGATGTTACATCATGCCGTTGCACGATGTCTGACATCTAACAGTTTTCCGTATTATCACATGCATATACTTATGTTATCTTCGTCAGCTATATGTTATATACGTCCACTTGTATGTGAGATCCTGACCGCCTACATTGTTTCATACGGAAAGTACGTGTAGATGGAACACTTATACAGAAAATGTTATAAAACATACGTTTTCAGTTATACGTGTGCTGTACGTTAAGTCCAAAAACTACAGGAATTATGAATGTAACCTATCTTTTTAAGTACGCCACCTAGAATTTTTTTTCTCAGTGTACAGTTGAACGACCAAAGTGTTTCGGATTCGACTATAATCAGTAGGTCCACGTCTCCTTTAGCCCAGCAGGCATAATCGTGGGACGTTAAACTAAATCAAACCAAACAAATCGTTTATCCTGAAAATTGTACGAGGAGTTGTTTATTCGTGGAGGTAAGATTTTTTTGGACTATATTCTTAAAAACAACTTAAGTAATATTGTTCTTATTACATAAATAAATAAATATTCCATTAATAACCTGACAATATGGCATAACTCACTTGTTCTGAACAAATGTACGAGGAACACTTTAATCTTGGACGTTAGTTGTTTTCGAACAATTTTCTCAAATACAACTTGGACGATATTATTCATACTTCATAAATAAGTATTTAATTAATAATTCCATAATGTTGCTTAAATTACTCCTACAAATAAATTCCCAGAAGTAAGTTTCTCTCCATTAATAACCCTAACATATGACATAAGTTATTTTCTTATGGAAAAATATTACAAGGGATAGTTTACTTCAGAGGATGAGTTTTTATTTGGGGACAAAAATCTCCGGAAATGCTTTATAATTTTGTATTTGACATCAAAATGTTTCATTATTAACTATAGTATAACACTATTTAGTTTTAAGGAATTGGAACGAGAAAATTTAGTGTGGTGACTCCTGCCTTTTATTACAGTTGGCAGTGCTATTGAACTTCAGCCAAACCGACTAATAGTATGTTATACGGACTTAGAAATCAAATCAAACAAGTCTCTTCGTGACGTAAATGCTGTAAACTCTATCTAAACCCAACCAAAGCATAACTATTACAGTATTTTATTCCCTATGACCCAGAGAGCTCTTTCGTGGGTAAGCAGTTAAGCGTAGGAGACCCAGTTTTTTTCCCAGCAGGAACGCATGTGGTTCGAACTCCACGGTAATCACTAGATTTACGTCTCATATAACCTTGCTGCTGAAAAGGATGCTAAGCTGAAATCAACTCAACAACAACCCTTCAAGATCCAGAAGGTATACAAGATTAAACACACACAAATTCTCAGTTAATATTCAATTTCTCTGTTAATATTAGTGATGAGCGCAAGTCTTGGTCTTGCAGTTTTTGCAAGTCATGCATGCAAGACCAAGACCAAGACTGGGAATCCCGATGCAGACCAAGACCAAGACCAGGGGGTGTAAGACCAAGACCAAGACCAAGACCATACCTGCAAGACCAAGACTCTTGCGCAAGTCTTGGACAAGTACCGGCTCAGTGGTAGAGCGTTCACCTTTGGTGCTGGGATTCCTGGTTCGATCCCAGCTTACACCATGTGAGCTTTTTTGGTGGATAGAGACCGTGTGCTAGGTTTTCTCGGGGTTTTCCCGTTTCCTCCTACTTTCTTCATTCCACCATTTCATTCATTCATTTCATTCTCATCATCACCATCTCTCTTAGCCTCGGTGCATAATCGTGGCACGTAAATTTAGATATTACATCATTTCAAAACTTACTACATTTTAGTGGTGTTCTTCTAAAACTAAAGAGAAATATAGTATTGAACATCAGTAATATCGTACACCATAGGTGTCGACTACATGGGTATGGCCTTGGCTCCGAGGCTCAAGCTTCCGTTGGAAATTTTTAATGTGTGCTCATAAAATTAATATCGAAATAACATTTTCATGACATTAACAAAAACTTGTGTATGTGACCGCAAGCTTGAATTCATGGTCGAGTGCTTATACCTTGAATAATTATTTATCAATATAACTTTTAGCCTCCTCAGGTATATAGCACACGAGGATTGAGCGATATAACATTAAATAATCAATATTCACAAATGAGGGTGATTTTGTACAGTTATTTCAAATAACTTGGAGTTTGATGCTGTGTTTTTGTATTTCTAATATAGGTCAAAAATATTTGTATTAGTTGAGTTACACAAAAGACATGAACAGTTGAGTCGTTTTCAGTTTGTACTCAAATTATACTAAATTATTAAGATGTTTGATTATCAGCGTTATTATTTTAACAGGGGTCCATGCTATTATTTATTTCTTTTATACATTGTAAAGTATAAGTAATGTGCGGGACTCCCTAAATTCGTTCCACAGAACCATATTCCTAGGAGTCCGAGGATCACTAATTGAGAAATATTGGTCTAAAGCATGCAAGATACATTTATGATATTAGACAGGGGATATACTTATGACAGTACTCAGCAAAATTGGTTGCAACGCATAATTACAAACAAAGAGGAGAATCTATATTTAAAAAATAACAATCAGACCCAGACTATACATACATATGGATAGATCAGTGACGCATTTAGGGGGGACTTCCGGGCTGAAGCCCCCGAAATTTTATTTTCTATATTAAAGTAAATGAAATATCTTGCAGAATTTTCAAATTTCCACTAATAAAGTTAGCAAAGCCCCCCCCCCCGTCGAAACAAAATCGTAAATACGCCACTGGGATAGATTATATTGTAATGTTTATTGGTAGAGTTCATAGTAGTCTGTGATTAGCCCTTTCACTAATTTTATTATAAATAATGGTTTATGAGTAATTATAAAGTTTTTTTTTTTTCTGCAAGGATATAAAATAAGTGTTTATTATTAATTCTCAGCATACGTAAAGTGGCATTGGTTGATGAAGGTTGAAATTAGGTTTGTCGGGTAACAGTTTTGCTCAATGCAGCCTCTAGAGCAGGGATGCAAATAAGCAACAAAATTTTACTAGCCTAAGAAAAACGCTACTAGCCCACACTCCACAATAGAAATCATTTACTTATCTTCGGTATCAGTAGCGTACCCAGGAATTTATTTCGGGGGGGGTTCAAACTAAATATGAAGCTATTTTATATTAAAATTGCTAAAATTGCCCCTAAAATTAGGCAAAATTTTTAAAAAGTCAAAATTTCGGGGGGGGTCCGGACCCCCGTGTCCCCCCCCTTCCGTACGTCCCTGTTCGGTATGATATGAAGTACTCACCCGTACCGATGAACCTCTCGCCCTAGGCGAGTGGGCAAGTGGTTATTTGCATCCCATCTCTAGAGTTTCATAAAGGAATCTCCACAACTATAGGAGACGGTTTATAGGGGATCCTCTGTTGCCCAAAGCAGCTCCCGGAGGTGAGTTGTGATTAGGAATCTCTTTCTCCCAATACAGCTATCGGATATTATGTAAGTAAAAAAAAAACTCCTTTGTCCAATGCAACTTTAGAAGCGGGTGTTGTAAGTTAAGTGAACAATGGTCAACTGATAATTTGGTCCTCTCCTGGTCTTCTTTTATAGATGAATTTAGGGGTGATTCATTCTTTTTTGGATATCACCACGTCGGTTTCGTGTCTCCCTAGTTTCTTCCGTATCGTCTGCTTTATATAAAATAGCACGTGTTTCACAATTATAATATCGTCGACAGCGTCACAAAGTGTCGTATCTAAAAAAAAAAAAAAAATCGAAAATTGAAATATTTTACTATGTAGTTGCATACACTGACTTCTACAATTTCCCAAAACGACACATCTTTAATGTGCGTTGTTTTGACGGTGGTGATGACGTCACTGTGTCGTATCTTAAGATAAAGCATAAAAACCATTTTCACAAACAATCGTATCTTGAGTTACGACAGTTTGTGAGCAACAAATCTTTTGCAACTGGACAGATACGCCTATATTCTAATCAATTTGTTTATATATACAAAGTGGCCCTAAAGTAGGTATACAGTCCCGTACTGATAAACTCATTGCTTCTTATATCATTTCTTATTGTTATCCATTAGGTAGACTTAGTTTCTTTATTATTTGTTCTTAATGTCTTTTTACTTATATCTTAAAGATCGAAACAGCCGAAGCAAATAAACCTATAAGCTAGAATGCTATACTTGATCAATGCGGGGCTGTATACATATATATTTACACGGCATGGGGCGTCCTCAGGTTGCGGATCGAGGAGAATGCCTTTAGAGATAGAGGTTGTTGCGATGATACTGAATAAGCAGTCGCGGACAGACAAGGAGTGGCCCTCCAGCTTGGGGGTTTGGGTGAGGCTAACAACATCATCCTGTAAATAATAATAACAATAATAATAATAATTCAGAAACATTCACAGAAGCTTCGGACCAGAACTGATAACTTGGCACAACCTCAGCAAAAGAAAATGGACATGAGATTTGGAACATGGAATATTATAAGTCTGTATAGGGCAGGCGTGTTAAAATCTGTAACGAATGAGTTAGAGAAATGCAGGATAGACGTAGTAGGAGTTCAGGTTGGTTGCTAAGATGGAGTATGCAGTGCAAACACGTAATAACATCAGAGAAATTTCTCTCCGATTCTTTGAATCTCGGCATGGGCAAAATGAGGGAGATTCAGTTCACAGTGCTATAAGCACATCTATTAAGCACTGTAGCAGTAATTTTGTACCCTCGCAACTTGAACCGATTGTTAACCTGACAAGGAAAAAGAACCCATATACCGTCCATTGTGTTGAGAGAAGCGATGTAAGACTAGATCTCTTTCCCAATGTCTTTGTATTCTGCCAGTTAGACTTGACGAAAATGGAGATCTAATCAATTGGATGGAAATGCGCCAAGTGAAAGTGAACAAAGTCCATCCAAACTACATTCAGTTTAAGACAAGTCATTTTGAGGACACTTACAGAACTATTTCCCTGAAAAGAACGCAGATTGAATCCACCAGATAGAAGTCCCTACTTTGCAGACTTGTCAAAAATTATCTCCAGAGAAGTACGAGGACTCATTATCATTGTGTCCGGGTCCAACTCCAATCATTCGAAACCCTGAACATGTTAAATTTTATAGAAACTTACCACATTAGCTATCCTTGTTAAGTGGAATATCAAAGCATGCAATTTGCAAATTACTTGTAAGATTTTATATTCTGGCAATGACAACTTGATAGCATTATTTTATGCTATTGTTAGTACGCTCTTGATGTTGTGTTTCTTGTGTGTTCTCAGGAATTTCGTTTTGCCCTCAAGAATCTCAGGAAGCGTTTGTTAAATTATTTTGTGTAATAAACAAGAAGTTTTTCAATAAAAATGCAATATATTCCGATTGCTCATCTATTAATGAAGTTTCCAGTATAAAAAATATGTGTCGTATCTTTCATACAAGAGAGGATTACCATCGTCATAAACTTTCGTATCTTTTTCCTTCCAAATTTTCCACAAGGTTTTACAGGCAAATTCCATAAAACTTTCTACACTGATTTCTTATGATTTAAGTTATAAATTGGTAAATTTTCACTCCTTTCGGTAAAATAGATTTTGAGTTATGGCTGTTCAAAGTTGTGTGAAACCTAAAAATCGCTCTCCTGAAAAGTTTAGAAAACTGAGATACGACAGTTTGTGACGCTCGTCTGCTTTATACGAGGGTAAGTCAACTGAAAACCATAAAAGTAGAAATAAAAATCCGCATATGGCGCCAGTGAGCTGTAAGTTGGCATGCTTGTTTACGATAGTATTTTTTTTTTTTTTTTTTGCTCAGGCCCGTCTTTCAGATCCGGTATCTGAAAAATTAAACCGGAACGGGTTATCATCATTGCCATTTTTTTCTTTTCTTTATTCATTATCCATTATATTTCTGGAAAAGGGAAAAGGAAAAAGGGAAAAAAGAAAACAACCACAGCACTCAACACACACACACACACACACACACAAAGAAAACAACAAACAAAAAACAATAATTTCCCTAAGTGCTATGTTTATTTGCATGTCTCTTAACAGCCTACCTTAGTTCCTAATTGTTTCCTATTCCTATTTTAATAGTTTATCAAAATTTATTAATGTTTATTATTTACTAAACTATCTTACCTAGTTAAGCCTAGCCTAACATGACTGTTATTTTTGCTAGTGTGTAAATATTCTATGGTTTTATTTATTAATATTTTTTAAAAAATTTTTTAGATTGTTTATGCATATTTATTTTTTTCTTTATTTATTTGTTGTTTCGCATTTATTTATTTATTTATTTATTTATAATATCAGTTATTTTTATTTAGTTTCCATTTCATTCCCTTCTTTTGTGTACTAGTTCTCCATATTTACTTCTTCCATTAATTATGTTATTATATATTATTTATTCATTTTGTTATTTATTTATTGTTTATTTGTTTTGGTCTCCTCTTCTTTCTTCGGTTTCTCCCTGTATGATTTTTGGTTAATCCCTGTATGGTTTTGGGCTTCTCTCCTGTGTTTCACTAGAAAATGCATTAATTTACTAATCGATTTTCACTTGGTTTTTCCCTGTGTGTCTTTTCTAGTTTCACCGTAAACACTGCTTAACACTAGAATAACAACACTAAGCACTACCACTGGCTACAATCACATACATTTTTGCACATATTCACTCTTCTCACTATTTCAACACATTCCAATATAGTTATAGTAACCGGCACGTAGCGTGGCTGTTCAAGGTCATAAGGTGCTGGCCGAAACGAGCTTCTACATTATTCTGTTGCAGAGTTGGCAGGGTAGTTAGCTACTTTGTACTGCAGAATGTATCTTGCAGTGCCCCAGAGTTAAGAGGTGTGCGTATCTGTATAAAACAACCACAATATTCTAGTAAATACACGAAAATATTGTACCTCACATACTGGAATTATGTTCATGTAACACACAATTGATTAATGTAAGGACGTGAAATTTTCGTTATTTTCTGCCCAAGGGAGATGTTCTTTACTACAAATTGGTGCTATTGTTCGTGTTAAACACAAGATATATATGATATTATTTATTTAAAATCGTGTTACTTTTCCGGATAATTGTATCAAATTAAAGAATATGATGCATTTTCCCGGATAGTTGTATCAAAGGTATGCATTTTATAGAGCTAATTCAATGTTTTAACATTTACTTTTCCTTCCTCAACTTTTCGATATTATAGTTAAAACGAAAAGTTTACGCCTTTCATTATTACTATGAACAAGTATTAAATAAACAGAGTACAAAATAAAAACTTATAATTACTAAATAATATTGAACACTCTTACCTTAGAAAATGTAGAAATTAAATGCAGCCATTTATCTCATAATCTTTTACAAGAGAAGTTTTACACTAAGACACACTACACAGTCACACACACGAAAATAGATATAGTTATTCCAAGTCACTGATGCCGCTGATGTCCAGATCACTATCACTGTCACTAATTTCACTCTCAGATGAAACGCGAATGATTAACTGCTCCATTGTGTTTCCATTAATCCATCCCGTTCATGATATTCGGCCCCAACTTTCTTCACATGAGCGCACTTCGAAATCCATTCTGCAGGTGACATGGATTCCATTTTCTGACGACACAACTGTTCTACATTATTTATATTAAATGTCGTGTTTCGTTCAGCGACCCATCTTTTGACATCCGCCCAAATAAGCTCAGTGGGATTAAGATCTGGGTGATACGGAGGAAGGCGAAGAGCGATATGACCATACTCTTTCAATACTTCGTCGATGACGAACTTTTTCTTCATAGGTTTGTGCCGTCTGATTAGTTCTAGCAGTTCTATCTTCAGCATATTTTCATCATACTGGATGTTCTTCGATCTCAACCACTGCTTCATATCGTCCTTCCTGGAATTTGTATTGGGGCACTTTTCCTGTTCCACATTATGATAAGATGCATTGTCTAGGACTACAACTGACTTTTCTGGTAAATTTGGAATTAGTTGTGTTTTAAGCCATTTTAGGAAATTCTCAGAATTCATGTCGCGGTGGTAATCACCTGAAACATTACCAGACTTCCACATGAGCAAGGCATGTGGGATGAATCCCATTTCTCCTCCGACATGAACAATTATTAGTCTTTGTCCCTTACTACTTGGTTTAAACAAGTCACGTGATGATGAGTCACTCCAACTCTTACTACTAACATGTGTAGAATGAATATATGTTTCATCAACATACACAACATTCCAACCCTCTTGACGGTATTTAGCAATGTTTCTCAGGTAACAAGCTCTTTGCAACATAATGTCATGTTTTTCAATTAAAGCAGATCTATTATCTGCAGTCCGTCTCCAGTGAAATCCCAAACGTTTCACAATTCTGCGAAGGCTTCTTTCACTTCCCTGGAATTGTTTAGACTCCTGTAACTTTTCTCTGAGGCGACGCATTGTCGGTAGCACTTTTTCGACAATATAAAAGTCATGGATTGATCTACGAATAACACATTCATCAAAGTGGTCAACGGCAGTCACTGGGTGTTGTCCCTTGCGCTTCTTATTTGGTGTGTGAAATGATGATTGTCCCTCTTCTATTTTTGAACTTTCCTTCAAAATTCGTGACACAGTTCTAGTCGACACTCCTGCTGCCGACGCTGTGCGATTCAGTGCCTGGGCAATGGGAATAGACAAACAACCATTATCTCTTCATAAAACGGTACACGTTATTGATTATTTCACACGACTGGCTGTGTAACACCTTGTTGTGAACTTTAGAGTGGACGGGTGGCATGATTCAAAACACAAGCTTTGAAACAAGACACTACAAAATTCGCAATTCTTCGTCTCACAACCCGCAGGCAACACAACAAATAACGATATGAATAGGTCACTGCCCACGCTGCTTTCGTTTGGAACTAGTGATCAGAGTTGCCAACCGCCTTAAGTGCAATATTTCTTTACGCAAATATCAAATTCCACCACACAAAATACTTTTAGTATACTAGATCAGGGGCGTCATTTAGGGGGGCAGGGAGGGACTTTGCCCCCCCGAGTTTGAGATTTATATAGATTTTATCAATAGAGTAGTAGTAAATGAGTGAAAAACGCGAAATTTTACTTATATCGAGGGGTTTTGCCCTCCCCCTAAGCAAAATCTGAAATGACGCTCCTGTACTAGATGTATAATAATTTATAACAATAGTGGGTATAGTGCTATAAACAACATTATCTGATAGTGATCTGCTCAGCTTATTGCTTTAAAGGCCTAATGAAATAATGCACTTCGATCTCAAAATAAATTTCAAGACAAAAATACACGCAAACATGTCATTATGATTTTTATAATTTCTGCTTTAAGGATTTTTTCTATCATTAATTCCTCTGTGATTGATTCTACACAGGGGCGCGCAGAAGAAAATTTTCTATTCGGGCCATTTATATTATGTATGGAATTTCTGCTTTTTAACCCTTTTAGGATTTTTGGTAACTGTTGTTACCATGGCGTAGTATCGTCTTTGACCGCTTATTTAGGTTCTAGACCAGGTATTTAAGCCGGAATTTTTTTATTAGTCAAGTCAAGGATGGACCAAAGAACAGCCCGGATGCGTTGTGAAATCGGATGCTCACCTTGGCAGAGCCAAGTAGGGGCGGAGGAGCGTGACTTTTTATTTTTTTTTTTCTTAAGGCAAATTTCAAAAATTTTTCACGCCTTTAGTTTTCAAGATATAAGATTGAAATTTTATATACGGGTTGTGTGTACCTTTGGGTATTTCTCAAAATTTTCTGCGATTCCTACGCGAAACCAGGACCGAGCCCGAGGCAAGGACGCCGTTTTTCTGTAAATTTGGGGGGGCATTTAGATGCAGAAGGTATATATACATATATGAGGATTTTAAGACAAATTACATTCAAATTATGCCAAATACTGTATATTCATAAATACAATAGGGGGTCAACATGAGCTTTGGTACCCCCGCGCCCTGGATTGGCGGCCTTGGCCGGAGGACCGCAAATGTTCCGAGGAAGTGATTTTTTTAGAAAAATTTACGGTTTTCCCGGATTTTTTCGGTTCACGTGTATGATACGGACATGTTAGTGGTACCATTGGAAAGGTCTTATTATACTGAAGGAAATGGTCGTTGAACCATGACTCTAGGTCAAATAATAATGAGGCAGTACATTTTTGAAGTGTTTCTATCTATCTATCTATATCTATATCTATCTATCTATCTATCTATCTATCTATCTATCTATCTATCTATATCTCTATCTATATCTCTATCTATCTATATATATACAGTGGCGGATCCAAGGGGAGGGCTATAGGGGCTATAGCGCCCCCCTTGATGCTCAGGTATACACTGGATAAAATGAGCTTCAATCCTGCTTTACACTGGGTAAAACGGCAAAATATGGTTTAGCCCCTCCCTTGATCATATCCTGGATCCGCCCCTGTATATATATATATATACGTGAACCCAGGCCCGGGCCAGAGGGACAAAAAAATCTCGATTTTTCTTTTCGAAAAATCTCCCAGTTTTACCAATTTTCCCATTCCTGGTGTATAGTATAGACCATCAAGTGGCACCGTTGGAAAAAAAACGAGATATGAAATATGATCCTACGATAAATAGTAAGGAAGCAGTAGCTGTTTGAGTGAAAGTTTAAAATTTACCTTAAAAAGTGGAAATCTTAAAAGGGTTAATATACGTGGTTTGCTATATTACGTATATACTTTCGTGAGACAGGGGGACGGGTCACACCCTTCCCCCTTAAGGGTGCCAATTACTGTACTTCTTGTTATTGGGTGCTGGAATAATTGCGTAGGGCTGGCAGCACTGCCGGTTGTTGGAAAGGTGATTGACGGTAGGATCGCTGTTCGGAATTCGTCTGCTATTGCAGTGACCTTGAGATGCCATGCTACGTGCTGGGAACTATATAATCATAGACGATTTCCCTATGGATACATTAGTTTTAGCTGATCCTAGTGGTTTATGCTTGTCCAATGGAGGAGTGTTCTCAGTCGAGTATCCTTGTCGAGTAATCTCAGTGATACAGGTTTGAGGTCCAGGGCCCACTCAGAGCACTTAGTGTAGGCCCTGGTCCGTTGTGTCCTACCACCTATATCCGAACTGAGATACACACACTGGCTAACCTTTCCAGTCTGAGATACTCCTGCCATCCAGTCCCTAGCAGGGTAACAGTTCCTGTAGCACACACGCGCACACGCAAGAAACACCTAGTGAACACAAACACTCACACACACGCATCCAGCGCATTCGGAGTTCCGATCCAGGTTTAGCCCGGGAATGCACTGGCTCATCCACTCTTCCCCGGGGAGCACGGAATTCCGGTGCCTTCCAGAAGGTGCCTTCGGTCCTGGGGAGGGGTCCACTTTCTCCAACACGCATCCATCTCACTTTATCCATATTTGATTCCTACTTGTTTCCCTTGTAATAATTTTTTCTCCTCATTTCTGAGTATGCTTGTGTGATTTTGCTTAATATTTTGCAATCGCTGTCGCTGCTGATTATCTGTTCCAGCATTTTTGTTCTTATACTATCTCTTTCTGGTAACTCATCTTCCAACACTGGGCACCAAAGAACATGATGTTCAGGTGATCCTAGTTCTCGGCATTCACAGAACGGGTTGTCTTTTACTGTGATCTTATGTAGGTAAGTTTCGTAGGGTCCGTGTCCACTGAGGAAGTGTATCAATCCTGATGCTGGGTCAAGGTATTTTAATTCTCTTCTCATCTCCACTGTTGGTATTATATTGAATAACCTCCTAGATTTAGTCGAGGTCCTCCATTCTTGATCCCATATGTTTTCAATGGCTACCTCGATGTCATTCTTGGTTGTGGCCTCCTTGCCAATTAACTCTTTTATTTTTTCTTGATTATTTTTCTTTAGCCAATAATTGCAGGCTCTTTGTACGACTATGAGATTCAGAGGTTTAACGTTTAGCAGTATACATAAAGCGTTGTTTGGTGTAGTGTTGAAAGCTCCGCATAACCTTATAAGTAATTTCCTCTGAGGTCTGTTTATACTTTCTTTTATCCTTTTATTGTTAATAATTCTATGTGCCCATACACTTGCTGCATAAGTCATCGTCGCACAGAGTAAAGTTTCATGATATAATTTGAGTGTTTGGATGGGTAATTTATAAGTATTCATGCCAATTGTGAGTAATTTATTTGTCACTCTATTTCCACGTTCAATAATATATTCAATATGCTTTCCAAAGTTTAGTCTGTCATCAATATTGACCCCCAAAATACTTAAACTCTGTTACTTTTTCTATTTTCTGATCTTCGATCTTAATTAGTGGATCTCTCTGCAGTTTTGTTCCGAATAATATGTATTTAGTTTTCCAATTTGATAATTTTAGTTTGCAGCCAGTACACCAATTTTGTAATTCGTTTAGTGTTTGGTTTGTCTTCACCTCTAATTCTCTTCTAGAATTTGCTGATACTATTATGGCGATATCATCGGCGAAAACTATTATTTTGTCTATTTGTTCGCTATTATTCATTTTATGAAGGCATGGTTGCAACTGTATGTCCCACATGAGTGGTCCCAAAATTGAGCCTTGTGGACATCCTTTTTCGTTATTCACAGTTATATCCCCTTGTTCTAGTTGTATTAATATTCATCTATTACAGAAGTAGCTTTTGATTACATTTATTAGGTATTGTGGAAGCTCTATACTTTTTAAATTATCTATTAGCGATGGTATCCAAAGATTATCAAAGGAACCTTCTATGTCTACAAATAGCGCTAGGGCATATTCCCTCTGGAAGCTACTTGTCTGCAATTGTTCTTTAAAAGCATTTAGCGCGTCCTCTGTTGATTTGCCTGCCCTAAATCCAAACTGCAGTTCGTCGTCTTTTACGTTCCTATATTTGTTTATTCTGTTGGCTATTATTTTTTCAAACATTTTACTAATGTTTTTTTTAGCAAGCAGATTGGTCTGTATGCTCCTATATCCACTGGGTCCTTGTCTGTACTTTTTAACAGTATAATCAACTTAGAAATTTTCCAGCTATCAGGGAATTCTTGTCTTTTCAGTAGCATATTAAAGAGTCTTGATAGATATGGAGTCCAAACATCTTTATTTCGTTTATAAATGTCGTTAGTTATACCATCTAATCCCGGCGATTTTCCAGACTTTAATTTCTTGATAATCATTCCTATTTCTTCGTTAGTGACCAGGTCTGTCTCCGGAATTTCCTCTGCTAATTCTGTTTTTTCATATTTCCTTCGTAGTTGTTGTTGTTCCTCAGTTTCGTTTTCTTTTAAATCTCTCGGAAAAAAACTTTTGTGTTAGTTTGTCCAGTGTTTCTTTCCTTGTGTTAGTGAATGATCCATCCGCATTTCTAACAGTACATAATATCACCGAGTTTATTTTTTGCATAATTAGTTTGTATGGCAAGCCCCATGGATCAAATTGTATGTTTCTAGCTAGGAAAAGATCCCAGCTATGTTTCTTTGCTTCCAAAATCTCTGCTTGATATTCTTCTTTAGCTCTTCTGTACTCCTGGAGTCTCATCTGTTTTAGCTGTGGTACCCACGTCGCTTGGTAACTTTTCCTCTTTGCTCTTACTATTCTTCTCATTCTTTCCAGTTTGGGATTCCAGAAGTCCCCGTAACCTACTCTCTGTATCTGTTTGGGAGCTGATGCTCTTATTGCTAACACTGTTGGTTCTTCAATTCTTGTCACCATCGTGTCGGTTTCTTCCGTTATTTCTAATTGCGGGAGTATCAATTTTTCTTTTAAAATTTTCCAATTAATCTTCTTTGTATTCAGTTTTTCGCTAGTTGTTCTTTGTTTCTCCATAATTAGATTGAAGGATAAAATTTCATGGTCGCTATTCGTTAGTTTATCATGCACTACCCAGTTGTTGATCCTTCCCATTAAATTTGGCGTACATACTGTTAAGTCAATATAAGATTCACCCATGGGTCCCACAAATGTTGGTTTGTTTCCTGAGTTTATAATTAGGAGTCCATTTTGCGCGATAAAATCTCCCATCTCTTCTCCCTTTGTATCTGTATATGGAGACCCCCAAGCTACGTTTTTTGCATTGGCATCCATGACCATTATTATCTTCTTATCGGGGTTTTGCCAAATTATCTGTTGCAATTTTGTAATAAACTGGTTTATCTCTTTACTGTATTGAAAATATGAGTTTACTAGCCAAATATTTTCTGATCCCAGTGTGATCTCTGTGCAGACCATCCATTTGTCGCAGTATTGCGACAATTTTAGAACTTCCAAATTCCTGTTCATAATTACTGTTATTGCTAAAGGTTCCTGGCCTCCATATATTATTTTCGCCGTTGCAGGGAAGATGGTTAATTTGTTTCTATAGGTATAGGGTCTTGAATTGCAACTATATCTATATCGTTAGTTTCCGCGTATCTTCGTAGTTCCATTGTACCTAGCTTCGAACGTTGCGAATTGTTCTGTGCAATTTTTATTGTTGTTAGTGTACTATGCATGTTTTGTGTAAACGTAAGCATCCATACCCGATCTGCTATAGTCTAAACATATTCTTCCGTGCGCATTTACCATTTGTTTGTAGACATTTTCAAGTTCCCAATGGATACCCCTTCTTTCATATATTTCATTAATCAAATCAATCAGTTCCTACCCATTTGCTGGTAGATCATAAGTTCTAAGTTTAATTCTATCTACTTCTTCCAAAACTGGATATGTGATTGTTCTTCCCTTATCATGTATATCTCTGATTACTTGACGGAATGCTACACTTAGTATATTTTTATCCTCCAGTTTTGCCAATCTGTATAGGTGGTTCATGTTTTCATATAGTTGTTTTGGCTCCCTAAAAATTGTGCCTAGCTCTTCCTTGCTGTCTGCGAGTGTAGTTGACGTTATTTTGTTATCCTGGATAGGTTCTTCCGTAACCGGAAATAGATATTTATCTTCCCCGTGCACAAAGTGAATCTTAACATCTTTTTTATCATTTTTTGTCGATTCACGTTCCCTTTGTCTAAGATTGTTCATCTTCTTCGGTGTTACTTTAATTCTTTGCCTTGATTATCTCCATCCATTAGGTCCACTTGTATGGATTTTTCCTTTGTCGTTATTGCAGCTCTTCTTTTCTTATCTAAGAATTCCTCTAGCCTTTGTTTGTCTCTTCTTACTTTGCTTGGGGATTTATTTTTCTTGTTCTTATACGGTCTATACAGCTTATCCATAGTTAATCTTACTAATTATGCGTTCTCGGGCGACTCTGTATGAGACACATTCTTCTGAATTTGGAGTTTGACAAATTTTGTGCCTTAATTTACACGGAACGCAAATCTTTTTGTCTTTCTCCTCACAGTCCTCGCTCTTATGGCGCAGCGTGCCGCAATACCTACATCTTTGTTTGTCTTTACTCTCGCAATACTTCATGACGTGTCCAAATTCTTGGCAGTTATAACACTGAGGGACTACAATGAAATCCTTGATTTTGTGGGATTCATAGTCTATATAGATCCTGTCCTTGTTTATTAGCATTTTCCTAGTGATAGGCGTAACCTCTATAACTAAGTGGCATTTCTTCTGGCCTCTTTTGCCTGCTCTGAACCATGCCTTAATGTTTTTGGCTTCTAGTAGTTCATCCTCATCAAAATTTTGCTCTATGATTGCTGCAACCAGTTCTTCGTCTTTCATATCTGCTGGGGCTCCATAAACAATCATAAGAGGGTTCCTTTTCCTGCTCTCTTCAACTCTGAAGTCTCTCTTTATTTGCTCTTTGGTTGCAATTTTTTGTAGATCCTCTTTGGTAGCAGTCTCCAATACAACTAGATCTTTCGTTGTTCGCATGCCAGTTATCTTCAATTTCTCTTTTCTGGGATCTATCGTTTCTGTTAGGCGTTGAGCCGTTTCTTTCACCGTTTCTCCCTCATTTGGTCTGAAGAACAGTGCTGGTTTCGTCTTCGCAGTCACTTCAAGAATCTTCTTTTCTTTTTCTGTCACTTTTCTACCTCTTACGACATCCGACCATGTTGTGTTATCGTCCGTATCCATTTTCTCGTTCATTTCATCAATCTTCCTTGTTAAGTTTTGGATCTCTTTTATAACTGTGTCTCCATCTACTCCCCGTTTTTCGTTTAGTATGCCGGATGTCTCTTAGATGGCAGCAGCCGGCAGATGCACAAACACCGGCGCAACAACAGTTCCAAAATGGCAGCCGCACTAGCCACATGCACCAGCGAGGAGCAGCGAGGTTCTGTGATTCGGTTTTTGCGAAGTGAAGGTGTGAAACCGATTGACATTTTTAGGCGAATGAAGGTTCAGTATGGAGATGTGTGTTTTCTACAGCCACAAGTCTATGAATGGTGCCGGAAATTTGCAAATGGTGTTACGTCTGTGGCCGATGTTCCACGCCCCGGCCAGGCTCGGCGCGGAGTGACTCCAGAGACCATTACAGCCGTTGAAGCCATCGTTTTGGAAAACCACCGTGTGACAATAGACGAAATTGCAGCATGTGTACACATGAGTCATGGATCGGCACATCATATTGTGAATGATGTTCTCCAGTTTCATAAGGTTTCTGCAAGATGGGTGCCCCGACAACTGACGCCTGAACTGAAGCAGCGACGTGTTGATGCGTGCGAAGACCTTTTGTGGCGTGCTGAACGTGACGGTAATGCCTTCCTGTCACGAATCGTCACTGGTGACGAAACATGGTTGCATTACCATCAGCCTGAAACAAAGCGAGCGGGCAAGGAGTGGCACCACTCCTCATCACCGAAACCCAAAAAGTTTCGGACACAGCCGTCTGCAGGGAAGGTTATGCTGACCCTCTTTTGGGACGAAAAGGACATCATCTTGGAACACTACATGCCACGAGGAAACTCTGTGACGAGTGCTACGTACTCGGACCTCCTAAAAAATCATCTCCGGCCCGCCATCAAAACGAAACGACGTGGATAGCTGTCAGCCGGTGTGCTGATGCAACACGACAATGCACGGCCCCATACGGCACGTGCAACGGTTGCGACCATCACAGACCTGAAATTTGAATTCCTCCAACATTTCTACTCGCCAGACCTCGCAGCGAGCAATTTCCATCTGTTTGGTCCGCTCAAAGAAGCAATGGGCGGCAGGAAGTTCCACTCCGATGAAGAGGTACGCAACGCGGTGCACGAGTGGTTGCGCCCAAAAGACATTTTTTCTGCAGGTATTCAGGCTCTTCCGAAGCGCTGGCGGACTTGCATTGAACGAGGAGGGGACCATGTTGAAAAGTGATTTACTTCTGTACCCTGTGTGACCAATAAATAATATTTAAAAAAATAATTATGGTTTTCATTTGACTCCCCCTCGTATAAAATAGCACGTGTTTCACAATTATAATATGTGCTTAAAGCAGTAATACACATTAAAAGGTTGGGATCCTTACAATATTCTCTACAGATAATATCACAGAAACATCCAAAGCGAAAAGATTTTGGTTTCGGAAGATTTTTAATTAATTTCAAACTAATATAACCGTCAGCAGCATAATTTCACATTTTGTTGGGAGGGACGGGGAAACTCTTCAGATGTGAGCAGAGATTTATATTTTTCTTTACTAGATGCTTCATTAGTATATTAATATACAATTTATTAAAATTAATATATATTTCAAATTTAGAGGAGGCAACTGTCTCCTCCCTTGAAGCTCCGAACCAGCCACCTGGTTTATCTGATGAACATAAAAATAATGTTAGTCCAATCAGAAACTTCATCGTTCAACTCAAAAGAGGTTACTGTGCCAAACTTCATTATAGGAAAATCTTCCTGGAAAATTTCAACATATTAGAAGAAAGAATCCCTTAATTTCCATCTAAAAGTATCTTACAATTTGTTTCTTTTAGCTATAGTTAAAAAAAAACTGTAAATTACTTTTCCTGTTCCAAATATGTTTCGACCTCTCAATCTGGTAAATCACTAACAAATTTATTTACTCTTTATATCACATACGTCGCACCACAGGAAAACAAATGCCACTTTACAAGACTCTTGTCGATACAGTCCAGACTCTGACACAGTGTGTCCAGAATTTTAGTTTTCCCTCATCAGTAAAAGGATACGTAGTCATCCTCCTCCCCCCAGCGGCATAGTCACCAGTGATGTAAAAGGCCGGTGTGAGAGAGAGAGAACAGTGAGAATGTTTCACTACTTCCCCCCTCCCCAAGAAGTTTGTCCTGGATCGGCCCTGAGTCTACCATTCTTATATTCAGTAAAACAGATCTTTTCAAAGAAGGTGTCACAATCCACTAGCACGAATATCATGTATGATATATCCTGTATTTAGAAATCAGATTAAAAAGACATTTAAAAATAGAATAAGTTTAAGATCGTCAAACATTGGTCTCAATTGGAAAGGAATTTTAAAATATGTGTATTTTCTACAGTATAACGGAAGTTAACAGGATAGGATCCTCTAGTCTGCTAGTCCTGAGCAGTAACTTAATAGAAAGAGAAAAGAATCAGGATTTTTTAAAAAAGTTATGGAATGTTCACCTCTGTCCATATTTCCAGATCCCAGCTTCCACAAATTGACTTTTGATGGAGGAACACCGTGTGTATTATGTTTTCCTGTTTCCTCCCACTTTCTTCATTCCATTATTTCACTTGTTCGACTCATCACCTCTTTCGGGTTGTTAAACTTAAAAAATGAAATTATAGCGACCAAAAATAATTATAATATGATCGATCGTTATTTTAATAGGAGGCAGGGTTGTTCAGTGGTAGACTGCTCTCCTCTGGTGTGGGAGATCTCTGGCTCGATCCAAAGCCATGTGACTAACATTGTTTTCTCGACCTTTTACTGTTTCCTCCCATATGTTCTTTCCACTACTTCAGAATGATTCACTTCGAATAAACATCCATTTCCACTAACCTACAGGACATAAACATAGGATGGTTCTTCTTCATTATTTTAATAAAATCCACGCTCCTTGTATAATGCTTACGTTAGTTGTAATTGGCAATGATGTTAATTATGTGAATGTTGGCAATGATATCAAATATTTATTTAATTTTATGGAAAAGAATTAGTATAGTTCTAAGGCAGTAGCAACTGAATTCAATTTGTGTTTGGAAACATTTCAATGTGATTATAAATTACATAGATTTTGTATTTGGTGAACTGTAATGGACGTAGTATGTTGTTTTTGAACAAGTATTCACATATATCTTTTAAGTAACAATAGATGTTGTAAATACTGATATGATTAATGAAACAAAAATAATTTCTTAATGAATGACAAGTTGAATAAGTTAAACTAATGTTCTGAAGTGTTTTGGAAAGTCAAAGCAACATTAGTAGGCGCGTATTTAGATATTTTACGTCCCTGAGAAAGTCGTATTCATGCCCCTCTCACCCGATAAGCAATAGTGTCAGCTCCTTCTAGCACAACTAGTGTCGTAACGAGATATCTCGATTGCGTTGTGGTTATCAGTATTGTTTTCAGTATATAGGCCTATATCTTCCTTTAATTTCTTTCTTGTGGACAGAATATTTTAACCACATACCATCTTCAATGACGATTCTTTTTAGTATATCGCCCTTGGAAATTCCCCCCCCCCCCTAATGTGACCAGTGTATTTAAAGACGGGCCTGAGTATTTAAGAAATGTTACAAATGACTAATCGAATTCAGTTTGATCTCATGAAGAAGTTCCTTTACTTTCTTATCTTTGTATAAGTACTAAAATTTCTGATGGAGACTTTATTTCCATAAAGAAGGTGGATGGGTAAAATAAATAAAACTACTAATGTTTTTTTTCTGTATTTTAAATTATATATTTACAAAATGTAAAAAATAAATATATACATTTGTAATATTTGTTTTAAAAAATATGGCGGTTTTTATCGACACTTAATACTTCTGATCCAGAATGATCTTCAGATTTCACAAACTGAAAAGTATAAAAGAGAAATATTCCATTGTTAATAATCACATTACTATCTATGAATGATTACATTCAATAAATACAAACACATACATATATAAACTACATACTTACTACGCTTTGCTAGAAAAGAAGGGTACCGATATATCTATGTATTCTATAAATTTCTTAAAACTATTGAATGCTTACTTGTTAGGGCTCATAAAATGAAACATTTCATATTCTTAGTGAATAAAGTTATTCTTAAATTTAATGACATTGTTTTTAAAAAATAATGATTTAAATCAGTTTCCACAAAGCTAATTCTTGATTCCTCTACTTAAAACTGTATCGACGACTTACTCGTAGTATTGAAGATACGAGTCAATATATTCGTATAAAACAAAAAAACGCTCCAACTTGCTATCGAATATTTAAATAAGGCAATACAAAACCTTGCAATATAGCCCTTGAATAATAAACAATGTTGAACAAAGATGTTGAAAATGAAAGCATGAATACGTATCGTTTCCCACAAGTATAAAAATCTTCTACTTCGCCGGTCTCAGTCTATGATGTAGTTAGTAACGATAACAATGTAAAGTCATAGGTTAAAGAAATAATCATTTCGTTTCCCGTTGAGAAACTAAAGTAGATTCCGAACTATACTAATGCTAACTTAATAATGAAACTAGATCTAGTAGATTTGTAACTTCCAGTTATAATTCAGAGATGAGGTCGGAGATAGAACTTATTTTTGTGACGCTGAATCCAAATCGAAAGGTCATTTCTTCCTATCTCTTACGATTTTTCCTTTATGAAGATTAACATTCAATTGAAAATTGTAGTAGATTTTTTTAAAATTTCCGGCCGCAGTACAGGAATAAAATCTAAGATGGAACAATTCCCTTCGGGCGGTTAATTGACTACAGAACATATAATGTCTACCACTGCTAGTTTGGGTAGGAGTTTAACGTATCAGATGAATAATATCGTTTCGAAACAATGAACGCTTCTCACTACATCTTCCCGGTTTTGCTATATGGCTATGAAACCGGAAATGGTTAGTTTCTACCACTTTCGGTTTGATTAGATATTAAAGGAATAAGTAGAACCTATTGGTGTGACGCTGTCTCTACAGAGATCAATATTAAAATGGGAACAGTAGTAAAATTTATCACTTCCGGCTCCAGTAGAGATGCCTGAAGATAGTATCTTTTCTTGAAATGCTGAATAGATTTTTAAAAAAAAGCTTGATGCTATCAGTTACCATGCTCGTTCTATGTACTTGACGAATATAATTAATGCTACTGTTTTCCGTAAGAAGTTATTTAACCTACTTGCTATTCACTAAATGAAGAGCTGATAACATATACTTACTCCTGGTTACATGACAGAGAACAGTTACCTAATTACGATGTAAGTGATCATGTTTACAAACTTGATATCACTTCTTTTATAGTTTTTGTATTTTGAAAGATGTATAGATACAATGTTATGTATAGTTTCTGCTACCTGATAATAGTGTATTTGCTTCATTGACAACTGTAATGCTCACATAAGAATTTCTCGTGTTTCGTAAGCTAATGAAACAGTTCAAATAAATGAAATGAAATGTTCAAATGGAAGGTCGGAAATGGTTAATTTCCAGGACTTTCGGTTTGAATATAAGATTAACATATGAGCTGACATCTATACTTGGGTTACTGAAATTGATTCCAGAATGGATATCCCTACCATTGTTCTATGATGCCTGTTGACAGATGAACAGACGCGAAGAACCGTTCTTTAAGATTTACGTTATCATAGTTTAGTAATTTGAAAAGTGCTAAAACAAAGACTTCTGTCTTTAGGTAGTTTTTTCTAGTGAAGCTAAACCAAGAATGTCAAGTGAGTCACAATCAACTTACAGTGTGTTCAAAGTCCAGGGAAAGAACAAAATCACTCAGTCACCAATAATTTTCGAGAGAAGTGATTTTCCTTCCAAAGAATCACTCCTTTCTATCCTCCATCGAATTTCTGAACTCATTTACGGAAGGCTACTACTGTATTTATTATTGATAGGCTATTTGTAAAATTAATTACCTACAGTGGCGTATTTAGGGGGGCTTCCGGGTTTAAGCCCCCCAAAATCTTACTTACTATAGTAAAGTATATGAAATATCCTGCAGAATTTTCACATTTTCAGGCGAAGCCCCCCTTGAAAGTTAGCAAAGCCCCTCCCGAAACAAAATCGTAAATACGCCACTGATTACGTATGTCTAAAACTACCATTTTCATTTGTTTTTTTATCAGTAAATTCCCCTTCGTATTACTGTGGGTAACATTTTATGTTCTTTCTGCACCTTTTACATAAAATTCATCTGATTCCTGTGAGTATCCTAGCGAATCAACCGTGCTCGTCTTTCTTCCATTTCAAGTGAAAAATTTGAAGAAGAAAAAAGAAGCTAAATACGTGTTAAACTATTTTGAATGAAAAGCCCAAATACTAAATCTGGTGTGTCTAATTTTAAGCGATCCAAAAATAGGGGCACATGCTTAAAATTGCAAGGAATTCGAACATATGGATATCTTAATATACCGGGTGAGGCATTTAAGACTGTTTTTGCAAATATCTGGAAAACTACAAATCAGATTTAAAAAAAAGTTGTAACAAAAGTTGTTTGTCTCGAAGGGAGACATCCAACGATGCCACACACGACCCCGCGATCCACCCCCCGGGGGTGGGAGGGGATTAACTTTGAAATCTTAAATAGGAACCCTCATTTTTTAAATGCAGATTCGAATTCTACGGGAAAATATACGTAACTTTTGTATTGAACATTCTATTCGTTGCGTGATAAATGGAACTATAATCAACAAAAATCAAAATGGGTTACTAACAGTTGAAAAAATGAGGCATTTAAAACTGTTTTTGGAACACAAATTAAACATAACTTTCTTACAAGGCTGTCTAATTCTTTATTATAAATTAACGAGAAATGTTACAGTTTCGGACCAAGAGAAATGATTCTTGATTGGTCGAGATAACAAATTATGTTATGTTATCTATGATTTCAGTGGGAATAGTAGTCTGAGGGAGGAAGTGATATACTTTCAAAACTGTAACATTTCTCGTTAATTTATAATAAAGAATTAGACAGCCTTATAAGAAAGTTATGTTTAATTTGTGTTTAAGATGGACACAAGGCCTTTTTATAAAAATATCTATGATTTTGGAAGTGTCTGGAAAACTACAAATCAGATTTTAAAATAGTTAAAACGAAAGTTTTCCTCTCAAAGGGGGGCATCGAACAATACCATACTCAACCCCTACGTCAGTCCCGGAGGTGAGAGGGGTTCAACTTTGAAATCTTAAATAGGAACCTTTTTATTGCAGATTCGGATTCCCTGGGGGGAAAATACGTTACTTTTGTATTAAACATTTTTCGTTCGTGATAGATGACTAGGTCCTATTTAAGATTTCAAAATTGACCCCCTCCCGTCCCGGAGACTGGGGCAGGTGGTCGAGTGTGGTATTGTTGAATGTCCTCCTTTGAGACGAACAACTACCTTAATCCGGTTTTCTGATTTCTACCTCCAATTCTACATTTAGTACTTAAAAATACTAAACTACATATTAAAATATTTCAAATGGAAACTGTAAATACCAAATTTCATATTTTTAACCTTGGAAGATTCGGCATATTATTGTAACAATTTCTACTCCCTATTCCTCCCTTCTTCCGTGTCGAATTTCCAGAAGTCCTTACTTATTGTTATTTTACGTCATGTGTCCTACGTACTGCCCAGATTTCAAGTTTCTAACTTAAGTAGTTTGCCTGAAAGCTACTCAGTCAGTAAGGTAATCTTTTATACGTTCAAAAAGACATTTGGCATGCAGAATGAATAAAATCGTATCTCTATTATTTTAAATGAGAAATTTCGATTCAATATACAAGAGTTTCATGATGCGATTAACTTTCCGAAGTCATTTAACTTCGTAAGCTATGGCACTACTGTATGCATACTTTACTCAAAAGGGCGCGGCTTGTGTTAAATATTTAATTTTTAAAAATATGAAATCTTTCAATGAAATCTTAACCAATAATTATTTTCACTAGACTATTAATAGCTTTTTCTATATATGACTGACTAACAACAAACTCTGAAGCAAGGTAGGTGAAAAATCGAATATTTATTTATTTAATTTGTTATTTGGCTCTGTTTGCCTAAAGATTTCTATGAACTAAGCTGAACGTATTGCGTTAGGTCACAAGAAACTGGTTTAAATACGCATTTTATTAGGATAATTCATTTAGGTGCGAAATTTGTGGACTTCGGAACATCAATGAATCAAAACTCAACCCTAAAATTATTCTAAGTAAGCAGTCAGAGAGGTATCATGTTTCAAATATGTGATAATCCTTCTTAATAATCAACGTGAGTCACGGCAATTCTAATAATAGAATAATCACGCTAGTATACGCCTGACGTTTATACATGTCGCTAAGTATACTATCGGGTGCGAAACTGCGAAGGCAATTTGCCGATTTAAAACCACTGTGATGATTTACTTTATGGTTATAAATTATTGTGACGATGTACTTACAGCTTAAAAAACTATTGTGACGATTTAGTTTTCGCTTAAAAATTATTATGACTACGACGATTTACTTACAGCTTATAAACTATCTTGACGATATACTTGCAGCTTATAAACTATTGTGACGATTTACTTCTTGTTTAAAAACTATTGTGACGATATCCTTACAGCTTAGAAACTAACGATTTACTTAACCTTAAAAACTATTGTGACGATTTACTTTCTACTTGAAAATTATTGTAACGATTTACTTAGAGTTTAGAAACTATTGTGACAAAATATTTACAGCTTAAAAACTATTGTGACGATTTACTTGCAGCTTAAAAATTATGTTTTTGCAATTTTCAAAATAGAACAAGTGCGGCAACTATATTTAGATTTGAGCATTAGCATTTGTGTCACCATCTGTTTAACCACATAATAACCTAATTACATTCGGAAAGCAGGTTAAAGTAATATTTTATCTATTTGTTCACGCTCTTATTTTAATATGCCGCTCTTTGATGGTGCATTATTTTTTACAGTCTGAGCAATTGTATTAAATATGGTATGATGTTTAGGATTTTTACTGGACAAAGTTGAAACAAAAATAAGTCTGTTAAGTGTGACCAATAGAGTTTTTTTTTCTAACTAAGCACGATTTTAACCGAAAGTGTACAGCAAGCCGAAGCTTCGGGTAAAACGCAATTAAGTGGCATTCAGCAAGTTCTAGGTTATGACTAGACTTCTTGGCATCCTTGAAATAGGAGGACTTTTACCTCCGTTTAACATGCCAGTTATGCATGATAGTTCTGGTCATCTATGGCCATCTGGTCATGATGGTTCTGGTCAAAGTTTCAAAATTGCTGAATGTTTTTCAAAGAAGTGAACAAATACTAAGAAATTTTTATTTAAATCTTGATATTAATATACAAATACATACTCTCTTCAAGGTAAATTTACTTACCTTGACTTTACTTACCTCAGTTTTAGACATATTTTGAAGAGTAGTAAAGGTTACGTTTAAGTATTCATAGTATTCATAGTAGGTATTATTAAAAGCAAATTTAAAATGAAACATTTACTAGAAGAGGTTCTGCCTGATTTACGTACACATCAAGGGTACCAGTCTTAGATAAGCAAGCGAAATAGAAAAATATTTAGCGTAACACAATTGCAATTAAACTTAATTCAACAGCATTGCCTATAATAATAGCATATGTCTACCAGAAATGCTACATTGATAAAATATGTTCAAACAATAAAACAATAGATGTTCTGAAGTTCATTTCATTCAACAATAAAGAGTCATTTAATTTAATTGAGTTCGTTTTGAATTTAACGTCCCTTTCAGCAGCGAGGATATACGAGACGGGACCTACTGATTAACGTGGAATCCGACACCGATTAGCTTCTGCCGGGAATCGAACCCGGGTCTCCCATGTTAAAGGCCAATTCATTGATATTGCATACTAAATATATCTCTAATTTTAGACTACACTGAACCACGTATTTTGTGAATCAGAAATCCTGGCCTTGAACACAAGTAATACATTTCCAATATGGCTATGCAAATACTCTAATACACAGCAATACTACAACTTACCAACCTTTTCAATGATTCTATTTATCAATAGAATCAAAAAAATTAAACCTCAGTTTCCCTAAAAGTGACCATTTTAGATTTATTGAAAGGAAATAAAAGGTATTGTTTATTTTTTAAAATAATGAGCATCATACTGATAGAACTGCGTAATTCTAATAACTGGAACCTCTAAAACAAGAATTAAAACAAAAGTTACTAAGAACTTTCTACACTGAGAAAAATCCATTCTCCAGACAGCGGTATATTGTACAAATATACCGTATCCTCTTGCTTACTATAGAAATCTGTACGGAGCATACGTTATCCGTATGCTACATAGGCACTGCCCTTGGATGTTACATCATGCCGTTGCAGGATGTCTGACATCTAACAGTTTTCCGTATATCACATGCATATACTTATGTTACATTCCTCAGCTGTATGTTATATACATCCATTTGTATGTGAGATCCCGACCGCCTATATTGTTTCATACGGAAAGTACGTACAGATGGAACACTTATACGGAAAGTATTACAAAACATGCGTTTTCAGTTATACGTCTGCTGTACGTTAAGTCCAAAAACTACAGGAATTACTCATGTAACCTATCTTTTTAAGTACGTCACCTACATTTTTTTCTCAGGGTACATTCCATTGTTCTATATAGTATATACAGTATATTAAAAGGAAAAAGAACGTTCGTTATTCCGTATTGATACTTTGTTTATTTCAATTATCTCTTCTTATTTTCATTTCTAAAATATATATTTAATACAATTTTATCAAAGCGTGAAAAACATATGTTATATTCTCCAACTTGTAAAAAAAAAAAAAAAAAAAAAAAAAAATTGACCGTTTTCTATAAAATTAAGTTCAAATTTCCCCAATTTTAAATTTATGAAAAAATATTTCATTGCAAAATCTTAAGAGCCATATATTAAGAAAAGGGCCATAAAACAAATTGCTTTTAATAGTATGCAATTTGTTTCTGTACGACATCTAAAATAGGTGTCGGAATATAAATTAGAGTAATGAAACTACTTCACGTATTTCGTATAATCAAAATTTGAAAAAAAAAAAAAAAAAAAAAAGAATTGAACAATAAAATGTTAACTTTGGGTAGTTTTCAATCCTTCTACACTGAGAAAAAAAACACATATGTGGAGTACGTAAAAACGTAGGTTACATGTGTAAATTCTGTACTTTTGGGACTTAACGTACAGCAAACGTATAACTGAAAAAGTATATTTTGTACGTACTTTCCGCACAAGTGTTCCGAATAAACGTACTTTCCATATGAACGAAAGAACTTTATATAGGCGGTCAAGATCTCATATACAGATGGAAGTATGCAATATATAGCTGACGTGTGTAACATACGGAAGACTATTAGGTGTCATACATCCTGGAATGGCATGATGTAACATCTAAGCGAGAGAAGTATGTAGCATATGGGTAACGTATGCTCCGTATAGATTTCCGCAATAAACATAAGGATTCTGTATGTTTGTACAATATACCGCTGCGCTGTCCAGATAACGGGTTTTTTCTCAGTGTATAATATCTACAAGTATCTAAATATAATCTAGCAAGAATATCGAATTTTGAGAGTGTAAGGTAAAATCTGGGTATTTATCATAAAGGAAAGGAGTATATGGGAACTTAAAATGAATAAGAACTTACCTTATTCTATTTAATAGACGATCCTTCATTTACACTCTTTTCGGCTTCTTTTTCATACTCATGCCTAAGTTCATCTTCAAAGTCAAATCCAAAATTTAGATCCAAGGTAGGAAATTTGTTGGTAAAATGTTTCTTATATCCCTCTTTGAAAAAACCTTCACCACCATCAGAATCAGAACCATCATCATGATGACTGTGACCATGATGACTGTGATTATGCTCATCATTTTTACCATCATTAATAGACTCTGTATGATGAGAACTGCTAGTGTCGAAGTCGTGGGGTTTGAAGACTGGGAACGGAAAGGGCTTCAATGCAGGTACTCTCTGTTTTTCTTGATGAGACTGTAAGAATTTCTTTGGATAAAATTTTATTTCAGTTTCACGTGGAGGTGATAGTGTATGTTCATTTTTAGTGTTATCTGATACAGATTTGGGCTTAGGCTTTTCTTGTTCTTTCTTAGACTCCGGCCGTTTTACTGTAGTTGTTGAGTGAGAAATCGGACTGGCATCTTTGTCAAAGAAATAATTTTTGAAATTTTCCGGTATGAGATGAACTGTTGGGTAATGCTTAGTTGTTGTTAGGACAACTGTTTTTGGATTTTTGGAAGTTTCACCATTTCTAGTGGTTTCACCTGTTTGTGAAACAATTTTACTGTGTTCTTCAGTGCCTTGCCCTATTGTGATATCAGCAGTGGAAGCTTTTGCACTATCAGTTTCGGGAGACAACGCAACATCTCGGAACTTTGATTTACCGTTAGAATCTATACCACCAGAAAGACCTTGGTATTTACCAAATTCACGAACATGCCTCTCAAAACTTGGGAAATTGGAGGTTGGTGATTCGATCTGTTGTCGTTGGTTAAATTGAAAATTAGTTGATTGTCTTTGGCGCTCATCTGTGCTATCTGGAGACTTTTCGAACCTTCCAACATCCCTGAGAAACAAACTGCTGAATCGTTTCTCGAAGTCGTCGTGACTACCTCTATAAAAGCCTACAATATTTCGTATATTGGGCTTCCTATCTCTGTTCTCTTCGTCTGATGTAAACCCTGGGTTTCTTTCCCTGTTATTATTATTAACGTTATGAAGATTAATATTTGGGAATGGATCTTGTTCTATAAATTTTTGGAAATTTTTATTAGGTTGAAACGTTTTGAATATATTTTCACTTGCTTCTCCTTCTTGCTTTCCATTAAATTCCTCATCGTTATGTGTTCTTTCTTGTTTTGGACTTTCATTTACCTCAGTTGCCATTCGTCTGCGAGATTTAACGAATTCCATTATATTTCTAATTTCCCTCTCCATCAAATTTCTACTGTTAATGGCTTCTTCTAATTCTTTTGTCCGTTCAAATTCTGCTTTCCTTGCCAATCCATTGTTAAGTCTTTTGGCTCTCCTTGAGGTAGAGTTTTCTTCTTCAACTTCTTCTCCTTGACAACAAATTGACAAGGCAAGAAGGAGGAAGAATATCTGAAATGAAAGACAAGAAATGAATTACAACGGATGAAGAATATCTGAAAATCGGAGACAATATTATTTACAATGGAGGCATGATATTTGAAATGAAAGACAAAATGATTTGCAATGTTCGCCATATTAATATATAGTACACATACTAGAATTATCACTTTATTAGTGGTAAAATATTCAATTTTATTTTGTTCTGTGTCTAGAATTACTTATAAGACAAGAGTTCAGGTTATCTAGTTTCGAAATGGTGTGGTGAAAGTGTTGTCTCGTCTCGGAAAGTGTATTTGTTTCTGTTAGAAAAGCTCTGTTTCCACTCTCGTATACTAAGGTTGCCTACGAGACAAGGGTTGAAGCTGTCTCGTCTCTAAAAAGAGACATGAAAGTGGTGTCTCGTCTCGGAAAATGTATCGGTTTCATAGAATAGCTCTGTCGAGCCACCTACCTCGTCTCGAAAATTGTCTCATCTTATCTCGTAGGTAACTCCCCCTGTGTCGAATAACTACGACGATGGGTTTAAGAAATTATATAGATTGCCGAGGCAAGCATATGTAATGTGACCCAATAAGTTATAACCAAATGTTGTGTAAAACAGTAAACACTAAACCACCAGTAAACAT
Organism: Thermobia domestica; assembly: GCF_964235325.1. Classification (NCBI taxonomy): domain Eukaryota; kingdom Metazoa; phylum Arthropoda; class Insecta; order Zygentoma; family Lepismatidae; genus Thermobia; species Thermobia domestica. The sequence continues at coordinate 132,466,282 of NC_137462.1, read as the reverse complement.
ACCAGTAAACACTAAATTTATTTATTATTTTATAGAATAAAATTACTACATTACTTTTGAATTAGCTCTACGTTTCCTGTTTTTATTGTTACATTGGATTGAAAGCATCAAACATTCCAAATGGAGAATACCATCAACAATGGAGAATTTACCATTTTAGATCTAATTTTTTTTTAAAAAAATCTCAGAAAGTTATTTCTTTTTGTAAATTTTAGAACACTCTGCATATTACAATATACATTTGAATTTAGCACAATAAATTTGAATTTAGCATATTGAAACTTTTCGTAAACTGTAAAAAGTTGTCGCAGGTAACGTTACGTCCAGTGTTGAAGAGGGGCTTTAGAATTTCATAAACATAAACTGGAAGCCGTTGATTTTGTAGTTTCTGCTCATCCTTGCCCAAGTATGAAGATGCATTTACCATAAACTTCGACTTCACATCAGAAGAAACCAAAACTTTCTGGCCATATTTGGCTTTCAAGACATGAATTGGGCGAAAGGACATCTAGGCTGTGCTGGGAAATAATTGTTAACACGCATGGTTGTAACACGCGAGAAGTTTCCTAATCTAGTGGGACTTCGAAAAAACTCTGTTAATTACAATATTATATAGTTTGCCTACTCGCAATAATTTTGTTTGTTTATTTCCTTAATTGATATGGTTAATACAATTAGCTTCGTGACGATGAGTTCAGAAGTTCAGAGAGATGGTTCTTAAATTTAAGTTTCTCAAATGCTACCAATGTACGAATTTCCTATTTCTGCATATAAGTTTACATGTTGGTTTCTGTGATATCCTGGGTAATTATTTAAAAGTGTACTGTTTCTTACAAGAAGGATATATACGTATTCTTTCTTGCGCCCATTGGATTTTTAGTACAGTTCAGTTTTAGTGTCCCTAACCAAAACAGACGCTGTCAGAACGTATTAACAGTAATCCTCGACAAACGGTACTTTCCACAATAATAACTTCTGGTTGTGTTACAGGGTCTTTATCATCTACAAAATATCATTTTCTTTTTTAAATAGAGAGCTTTTTCGTGGCTAAGTGGCTAGCGTGTTCGCTTTTGGCGTAGGAGACTCGGGTTCGATTTCCGGTGAGATTTCAAGTAGTTTTGATCCCACGATAATCTGTAGGTTCACGTCTCATATAGCCTTGTTACTAAAAGAGACACTAAACTCAGAATCAAATCTAAATTAAATAGAATAGTATTTTCTTTAAATTTCAAACTTGTACCTAAATTTTGCCTGGTTTGTAACATTTATCTAAAATTACGGACGGGAAAGAAACTCACACCTGATAACAATTTTAACAAACTTACCAGTGGATTGGTAGGTTGGAGTTCAGCGTCACTCTTTAGCACCGAAGCTATATGAGACGTGAGCCTACAGTTTAGGTTAGCAACCGATTCACTGCAATGTATTCAAATTTCAACGCTGCCCGACCACAAATCGAACCCGGAACCACATGCATCTAAGACGTACGTGTTAGGCACTAAACAACTGAGGAGGCCAATAAATAATATTCATTTAGTATCACTACTTATAATAATAACTCTGTAATTAGTACCACAAATGTCATTGTCATTTTACTAGTCAGTTAGGTAGTATTTTTTGCATAGTTGTCGGAAGGTTCCCAGTTTGGTTTACAAGTGTGATTAGATAATTTTGGAGGAAGTGCTGATCTTTGCTAGGTTATCTCATGTCTCGATTATACTTTTCTTTTAATAAATCCATTGAATTGACTGTTCCTTATTAGGTCTGTTTGAAATAGCGAATGTGAAGAATGTCATAGATTTATATGTGAAGAACTAGATAACATTTTTATCAAAATTTCAGAATTGTCACCATTAAGCATGTTTGTCACTGTAAAATATCTATGTCACCATATTCAATTCTGGTCAAGTATCAGCTACTTGAAAGTGAGTAATTAAGCTTGTTCCAAAATGCTCTCGAATAATTCGAGTATTTGTCTGAAACCCATTTGTTTAAAGTCTCAGCTTCCATATGAATTGTTTATCGCCAGCCCTAATATACTGCAATAACTGAATTTCATAATTCGACTAGGTATTCCTCAAGTTGAAACGAAACAATCAAATGAACAGGTAAAAGTTAGACTTACAAAAAGATTATACAACTCGGAATTTCACATTCACTCTTATGACTGCTCCTAAGCTTTTCCCGAGCGTTTTATATTTTATTATTTTTCTCACTATCTTAAGTGATGAAGTGAATCTTTAATGACGTTTCTTCATTTTTTCACTGCGCCCCATTGTAATAGCTTTTCGTGAGTACTGAAACTCACAAGCTAGTTTTATTCACCTTCTTTGTAATCGGTGTATAATTGCACAAGGATCTGTGAGATAAATTTAGGAAGCTCAGGAGCAAGTACTGTATATTCTTTATGCTGTCAGTGCTCACTATCTTTTCATGTTTCATGTTTCGTAGTGGATAATTATCATGAACATGATGACCATATCACCAAAGTGATTTAATAGAAACCTGGCTCATGATCATAAATTGTAGACTCGTATCGAGGCTGTCAAGAGGTTCTACTGACATCAGGTACACTCATGTCCAAAATGATTGTCGCATACCTATAACTGTCTTCTTGTAAGAATATAATTTGATGATGATTTTGCAGGGTACTTTTAATACTGGTACTATATGTATAATTGGGAAATGTGTATTTGTGGTAAATTTCATAGGAAAAGAATTATAAATACGAAAATTAGAATGAGTAAAACAAAATGTTGCTAAATGGACAAGAACATTTTATTTTCGTTTTATTGTTCTTATTTACTGCTCTTTTGACATGAAATTTGCCACATACATGTCTCTGCCGATCATACACATACTAACGTTATAAGAAATACAGGGCGAATTCGTTATCAAATTATATTCCTACAATAACATATTTATAGAGATGCGACAATAATTTTGGACATGAGTGTACTTCTCTTCACACCTTGTTCAAAGTGCTGGCTATGCTTATTTTTCTCTCAAGGATTTTTTTTTTTTTTTTTTTCAAGTTCAGCTGAGGCTAAAAAGTTGTCGCAGGTAACGTTACGTCCAGTATTGAAGAGAGGCTTTAGAGTTTCATAACAACATAAACTGGAAGCCGTTGATTTTGTGGTCGTTGCTCATCCTTGCCCAAGTATGGAGATGCATTTACCATAAACTTCGACTTCACATCCAGAAGAACCCAAAACTTTCTGGCCATATTTGGCTTTCAAGACATGAATTGGGCGAAAAGACATCTAGGCTCTGCTGTCAAATAATTGTTAATATGCATGGTTTGTAACACGTGAGACACTACGAGTCGGTTCCATTCACAAGAGAGCATAGTGATCACTTTAGATGCGGTTAGACCCGGTCTCTTGAAGTCAAACCTGAATAGCCGCAATATGTTACAGAAGTGGTTTCTCGACATGATGTACTTGACAAAATTCTAATACTTATTTCTCTTCCCAAAGAGAACGCGCGGCAAAACCTTTGCATTCACTTACTCCTCGGTTATAAAGGATGAAAATAAATGCAAGATGCTCATCCCTTGTCATGGACCAATATCAGTTTCCGAGACTCTATTAGCTTCAGCTTCAGTACAATGATGAATGTGATCCAAAACTGACTTACTCAGAAAGAGAAACCACTCGCAGGCAGGACTGCCGTCCACAACGTTGTTGCTTTTGGTGTAACTTGTTGATCCAGGTACTTATCTAAAGCACGTTTTGAGCTAATCCTTTCCAGGATTATTGGATCCTATTTAAATCACTTTACACTGGGTACTGTCAGGACCGATAAGCATATCTGATAGAATATTGTCTGTACGAGGACGTTTCCGTGTCTACCCAATTCCTGGTATCAGTGGCGTATTTAGGGGGAGGCTTCCGGGCTTAAGCCCCCCCGAAATCTTACTTAGTATAGTAAAGTATATGAAATATCCTGTAGAATTTTCACATTTCCAGGCAAAGTCCCCCCCCCCGAAACAAAATCGTAAATACGCCACTGCCTGGTATAGTCCCTTTCCTTTTGTTACTACCCACACTGGTACTTGGAATGGTACCTGACTAATTTGTTCGATCACTCTTCTCATTTTCTCTAGAGTGAGAACTATCATTACAACGATTTCATTACTGCATCAATTTGGGAATTCCAACTCATCGCGTCTGGAGCGTCTATTTGTTCAGTTAATTCACCACTATCCGATTCTTCTTGTATAATTGCAAGTATTTCGTCTGGAGACCTTCTATGAAACATTATTTGGAGCAAAGCATATTCAATAAAATTGCCCTTGTAATGTCAAAAAATTATTATTTTGTTGGCACAAGAATAAGACTACGGTAAACCACTATACAGTACTCTGAGCACGTAATGGAACAAAACTAACTAACACAAACCACCGAACATAAAACTTGATCGAAGAGTACTCAACAGAAGCTTATGTAACAGAAGCCCTTAATTAAAGAAAACGTGTCAATTTGGGCGCTTTCTGCAAAACATATCATACAGTCGTACATGAATAAACTAATCGTACTGTTGCTTTTTTCATTCATAATATTACTTTGAAAAAAGTAAAGACTCTTACAACCTTTAGCTTAAGAAATGAGTATTTCATGTTTGGTTTTAAGACGTAAAGTGTCAAAATGACACCTTATGGACATTCTAGTGTACACAGATATATAATATTAAAGATAAACATATATTATTAAAGATATATAATATTATTTTAGAGATGATTATCTATATTATTTGCGTCTTCTCCGTCTTCTACTAAAATTGTCTGGCTTGTGCATATTTAGAAATCTAATATTGCCCAAAATTACAATAGAAAAGAAAATTACAAGAAAAGAGAATTATCGTTGTAGTATGAATTCAATATTAACATAAGGGCCGCGGTAGCTCAGTGGTAGAGCGTTCACCTCTGGTGCTTGGGGTCCCGGGTTCAAACCCTTCTATGTTCCTGCTCCCGCCAAGTGAACTTTGTGGTGGACAAACACCTTGTGCGTGGGTTTTCTCGGGGTTCTCCCGTTCCTCCCACTTTCTTCATTCCACCATTTCATTCATCTCTCATCATCACCGTCTCCTTTAGTCTAACCGGCATAACCGTGGGACATAAAACTTAAAGATTTCATTTCATTTTTCAATATTAATATATATTTTCTAGATCATTTATTTTATCATTGCTCTAAGTCCCCTCCCACTCCCGCTAGGATTCCTCGGGGCTCTTAACCAACTGGCAGCTGAACTTAGACTTAAACGACAACGGACCTGTCAGCAATCTACTTAGGAACCCCGAAAACTATGGATTTGTCGCTAATATTGGTTGTTTTCTGTTATTTTTACATGTCACCATTTCACCCTCAGGGTGCTAATGGGGACTAAAGAGACACTTTGAAAAAACGACATCTAGAGTGCCACTTTTTATCTAAGCTACCTCGAAATCTTCGGATTCGACACTAATAACGACCGTTATTTTTATGACTCCTTCTTCCTTCCTAGTACAGTACAGTCATGTCCAAAATAATAGTCACATGTCTATAAACATGTTGATGTAGAAATAGCATAATTTGATAACGAATTCGCCCGGTATTTCTTATAACGTTAGTATGTGTATAATTGGCAAAGACATGTATGTGACAAATTTCATGTCAAAAGAGCAGTAAATAAGAACAATAAAACGAAAATAAAACTTTCTAGTCCATTTAGCAACATTTTGTTTTACTCATACTAATTTTCGTATTTATAATTCTTTTTCTATGAAATTTCCCACAAATATACATTTCCCGATTATACACATAGTATCAGTATTAAAAGTACTCTGCAAAATCATTATTAAATTATATTCCCATAAGAAGACAGTTATAGATTGAGACACTCATTTTGGACATGGCTGTAGAGTGCCGTTGTCATAAAAAAAAAAAAAAAAAAAAAGCGTCAACTTCTACAACTTTTTTGGTACTAAGTTTCGAATAATTTGAGTATCTTTTTCTTTCTGCGTGTCAGTAAATCATGCGTATTCAAAGTGACCAATTCGTTCGAATGTTAGTGACTGAAGAAAATCGATTGGGAAGCCACGTTTGCAGACCACTGTTCATAGTTTTACGCAAAACTAGAAAGTATTACTTCGGAGCAGATTTACTTTATTTTAACGCAACTGTATACTGAACATGAAGTATACAAAAGTAAAAATTCAGATTCATTTAATTTATATATATAATGTAGTGTAGAGTGATCATTAAAGCGTATGAAAAGAGGCTGAATATACGAAACAAGATTACCATTACCTTTGAATTGGGGCGTTCAAAGCACAGGAAAATCAATTCACATTACTAAAGTTGTGAGAAACAGTGACAAAGTTGGTGCGCTTAAGCACGTGGAAAAGTTTATATTGTGCTTTATATTATAACAGTTATTTACAAAACATGAAAATGACTTTCTAATCCCTTACAAGGAGACTTACGGAAGTGTCACTCACCGATTTAAATGAAACTTTGCATACTTCTAGAACATAGAAAAATAATCGACACGTATATTTTTGTTTCGGCAATGGTGAAGGTTTAAGGGTGAAAAACCATCCTTTGAAGGTGGTCTTCAAGTATAGACAGAAAACAATCATTTAATATAGAAGAAAACATACTACCAGTGGTCTCTGCACTTCTCCCTTTTCGGGCTGTTAATGTATTGTGAGTCCCCTCACCTCTCACTATGTCAGAACTTCACATATCCTCCATTGTTATAATTATGAATTCATCGAGAAAACGCTGTCAGTGGGGTTTTAGGACCCTGTTTCAGCATCTGACGTCAAAATTACAAAATTCAAAATGGCAGATTCAATATAGTGATTACAATTACAAAATGTCTTCTGGTTTTGAATTCTGTGCACTTAGCCAAGAACTTGGCAGGGGTTACTACGAGAAGGTTGCAGACTAATTGGAAAACCCTTTCTATTGATTTGAAACCCCTTTATTTTAACGAAATACTTGATTAAAGTGAGTCTCTCCACCTCTCCCTATTCGGGGTGCTTATGTATAATGATCCCCTTGCCTCTCACTATGTCAGAACTTCACATATCCTCAGTTATTATAATCATGAATTTATTGAGAAATCGCTTCACAGTAATATTTCGTAAAAAAAAAAAAAAAAAGTGTGAGGCATAAACATTGTTTACACCAAGCTCATCTTATTACAGTAATAACTGTGACAAATCGCAAAACGCAGCACAATCTTCAACCAAATAACTGTGTTTGTATCATGCATATGTAATAAGATTTGCAGATCCAGGAGAAGAAAACTGATTATGAATCAGTGATTTCTATCTAAATTATGTTATTACGGAGATGTAACTTTATGTTATAGTTGTAGAGAACAATATCAGTAAAATGTCTCAAGAAGTTTTCCCAGAGCCTAAAGACGAACACATCATGAGGTTTAATCCTACCAGCTGTTAGTGCCGAATGATTTCTATTTTGAGGTACTCTTTTGTTCATAAAATAGGTTGAAAAGTTGATTAATTGTGACCACTCCACGAATCTAATAACAAAATAAGCTGCATTAGACGCTGGAAGAAAAACTTCTTGAAACCATGATCTCAAAAGACCTGATGTTAATTTTCCCGAATTTGATACTTTCACAAGGACATTTCCAGATTTAAAGAAGTTGTTTTGGACTATAGGGCCAAATGTTCCATTCTTCTCCTGCAAAATAATTAACAACGCTGATAACAGAACACCATTTTCATTAATTAAAGGCTATATGGTGTAGCTGTGAGTCATAGATTTATTGACTGTGCCACATTGCCTACTGTTTATGTCTCTGTAAACTCTATAGTGAGAGGTGCAGAGACTCACCTTAATCAAGCATACCATTAAAATTAGTACAGAAAGGGGTTTCAAATTGGCCCGCAATCTTCTCGCTGTAATTTTTGCCAATTATAATTGTTCTTGGCTAATTGCAGAGAATTTCAAACCAGAGGACATTTTGAAATTGAAATCACTATATTGAATCCGCCATTTTGAATTTTGTAATTTTGACGCCAGTTTCTGAATCAGCTGTCCTGAACCAACCAGTATGTTTTCTTCTAAATTAAATGGTTGTTTTCGGTCTATGCTTAGAGACCACCCCTAACGTTCAAAGGGAGGTTTCCATTCTTAAACCTTCACCATTGCCGAAACAACAACAACAACAAAAAACGTGTCGATTATTTTTCGATGTTCTACAAATGTGCAAAATTTCATTCAAATCGGGGAGTGACACTTCCGTAATTCTCCTTGTTAGTGAAGCTTCAGACAAAGATCTTAAAAACTAAAAGTGTACAAAATGACCAAAAATTTACTTGATTTCCTTCTTGATGAAAATATAAAATAATGTACATCAATTACTGAGTTACAATTAAGAAGTACTCTAACCCTCAGATATACATTGAAAACTGGACATTCATGATTTTAACACAAAAATGTGTTAGTAATATCGTTAGGATACTTCTTACATGTAGATTACAGATAAGTTCTATTAAACATGTACTTTCACACTAACATGTAAACATGCAACTTTGAAACTTACTTGTAAACCCCAGTTATAGTTCAAGTTATAGTATAAGAAATAGTATAGAAGGAATATTCTATAGTCTGTAGTTCAGACAAAATAAATCATCACACTAATGTAAGAATACACTGATCATACTATAGTGCCATCTGTGGTTTCTTCTTTATAAATAGTCTTACGTTTCAACTTTGATGCCATAGTTAAATATGAATTCTTGAAATACATCCATGAATTAATAACATTCATCAGTAAAATTAACTACCATATTTTGTGTATAATTCGTGAATATTTTATAGCCGAAATGAAAACTTTACTGGGAGAGAGCGTAGAAGGATGTAACTATGACTTAAGAAATCAGAAGATTCATTATTGTAGAAGCAGAACTTCTGTATTTGTACCTGGGCTCCTTCGTGGCTAAGCGGTTAGCGTACGCGCCTTTGGCGTGGGAGACTCGGGTTCGATTCCCGGCGGGAGCTCATGTGGTTCGGATTCCACGTTAATCAGTAGGTCCACGTCTCATATAGCCTCGTTGCTGAAAGGGACGCTAAACTAAAATCAACTCAACTCTCTATTTGTACCTTTTACTTCGAATTTTTACCCTGCTTAAAATACATTCAGGTTAAATTAATATGCACTAATCTTCCTAAAACCTGCTTTATATTATAGTATGTATTCACCTTCTTGGTGTACACAAAAGTTTTCACGCTCACCACGATTATTCTATATTAACTATGGTAATGACTTGTTACACCCATCAGGATATAAGTGAAAATACCTTAAAACATATGAGCTACACGCACATTTCTAGTGGAATCATACTGCCTCATACTCATACTTTAACAGTAATATTGTGGTAATTTTGATACATAGGAATTAGATAGTTTAAAATCCAGTACATTGTCTCAATTATGCCACATAAACCTTGTGGTGCCTTTTGTACAAGCAATAGAAGCGATACATGAACATACGCGTACTATTCTTATAAGTTTTAGCTAGCATAGCATACAATTAACATATTATCCTTTATTATTTCTCCATAACTAATATGAGACAGAAAGGACTATACAGTAGCATTACAGTTACCATATAAACTTAAAGTTGTCATACGGTAATTTTTATTACTCATAAGAAGGAACAGAAAATCAACCGGGGAAGAAAATTAGCAACAACAGCAAAGGGAATCAGGAGCACTGACTACACATTCCCGAACCTCAAGTCGGCAACAGGGTAGTATTATGCATTGAAATAAGAGTTGAATGTATGAGTAGAAAGTATTTAATTGAATGTCACCACGTACATGCATATCTCCTTTATGTGGGAAATTTAATTTATGTCATATTAAAATGGTTGGACAAAAAGTTTGAAGCTCAGTAAGTATTAGTCTAAAGAGGGATTTATTAGTAATTAGGGAGATTGTATCAAATATACAAGCAGACATTACATATGAAGTAAAGTGTATTATTAGAATAATATAAGAAGTTATTTTGATCCGAGAAGTATTTTGTAACTACACAAAGAAATAACAGTTAGTGGAGATTTAATTAAAGTACCTATTCGTGAATACAAGATACTAATTTCATATCTAATAGTACAATAAACAATAGTACAATAATGTTTGTGTGAAATGAAACTAATATTTTTTTGCTGTTGGCTTAAAGGTCTTCGTATCTGATGCCAAAGAATATACTTTGCCAAAGAATGCCAAAGAATGAGTTAAATAGCTGAATACTGTTGATGAAATTTTGGGGAAAACTGTAGACGATCGAGAAAACTAGCACGATATTGTTTAGCCCACACTGGAGATTGAATATGGGACCTCTGAAACCAGTGGTGAGAATTTTATCACTGTTGCCTGGATACTGTTGATGATTCAATATGTTATTTACATAACTACATCTCAATTTAGGTAAAAAAAAAAAATACACTTAGGCATTTCCTGGGTTAGCGAAATTTGTTAATTGAATACTTAAAGAAAAATTTTGAAATCTAAATTCAGAAACTTGAAGCCGCCTAAAACTCAGTGACAGATAAATAAGAATAATTATTCTAACTTTAATAGTTTGTCATTTAAATACTTAGTTGGAAAGATGACACTTCTTTAAAAAGAAAGGGAGAAAAAGACATTAATAAATTGCGTGTTCTTCCCTTTCTGCACACGGAAACAATTTTAGGAAAAGGCAATAAAGAATACAAGAAAAGAACTAAAGTACAGCCTAAACATGTAAACTAGCCATTACAAATAATAATATTTGTATTTTTTGAAAAAAAATGTACACATTGTCTTACCTGAGCTTTCATTGTTCTTTGATGAGCACAAGGGCAATAAATGCACTGTATGTAACACACAATCGTCTCTTTTATACCACTATTATCGGTGAAGCTACCAAGAAGAACTAAATTGACAAAAAGAACTTTCACACGATAGGTATCTTTTTTATATATAGTTAATATTCATTCAGTTGTAAAAAAAAAGTTAGCAAAGAATTTCATGAAGCACAAATTTTTAAACATAAAAAAAAATGAACTTGCCAGTCCGTGCTCGGACGGAACAGATTTCAGCACGAAATACTAAACTGTTTCATTGTCAATACTTTTTATATGATAGTTTACAAGTGAACAGTTATCTGGGTGTTTTGCTTCACAAGAATGATTTTTATTATATTTTTCTTCGAATATTCCTTAAATTTTCTTATCTTTCTTTCTTATTCTTTTTCATTTCATATGTTGTTATACTAATTATCATTATCGTTTCCAGTTATTCTAATGAAACATACAAGTAATGTCCAAGACTCAGCGGGTGGTACCTTGTAACTCCCGCAATGTTTCTTTGTATACTGACATCGGTATAGTGTCCAGTACGAAGATTTATATTCTAATGTTAATAATAAACAATAAGGTAGAATCACTCAACTTTGAATTGAGAGAATACCATTATACATTAGACAGTACCATGAGTAACCACTTGGTGCTTGGTGTATAAGTTAGCTGAAGAATAATTGTTTAACAACTTGTTTGTGTACATGTGTAAGTGACCTTATAAAAACTGGGCAAGCATTAGCCCAGGTACAATCTCATTGATATTCAAATGCTGATTCCTTTCTTACATCTTTCAAATATGGATGGCCAATTCCATTTTTTTCTTTTTTTTTTTTTTTTTTTTACTTTCTGGAATCTGGAAAGTAAAATCCTAAAAATTCCTGAATTTTTCTGAATTAAAGGTTTTCTTTCCCTAAGATCCGGAATTTTCTAAATTCCGGATTTTTCCGAGTTCCGGAAGTATTATGAATTCCGGATCTTTTACTAAATCCCGAAAGTGAAATTTCCCCGGAAAGGTTTGGCCATCCTACTTCTAATATAGTATAACTTATTAGCTACAGGTCTATCGTCTTTGAATTGGCTTCTTTTCAATAGATAAGTAAATAAAATAAGTTTTAGAACATTATTAATGAAAACAAATGTCCAAAGACGAGACAAATACCAATTGATAGTTCTCATTAAACTGAACATAATTTTGTAAATGAATGTAAATTCTCATGAGCAGTTATCGAGAAGTTCGTTGGAAATGAATTTTTACTGCGCTAAACGGTGAGTCATTCATTGCAAATAATAATAATAAGGAGAATTTTCTGCTGCTGGAAGGAATTGGCTATTGACTCCATACGTTAATAACAGCATTTATATCCGCTGTTTTTGTCCTCTAACAGTCCATAATGCTCCTAACACATTAGATAACCACATTTTAATGAAAAACTGTTGATTTATTTATCTATTTGAGGAGTTCCCAGATGCAGAAATTTTGTATTTGGAGAAACGAAATTTGTCAATTAACTCGGTCAGGATTTTTATATATTTAAGGCACTAACCAACCATTTCTCTAGAGGCGCTGAGTGAAATATATACAGAAACCTTCGTCAGGATGACCGGTTGTGAGATTTGAAGCAAGAACCTTTCGATTACGAAACTAAGCTATAACTGTTCATATACACTCATTTCGTAAAACCATATCAGCATTTCAATTCCACTAAAGTTAAAAAAATCATACCTAAAGTATTCCGCAGGAAGAACATTAACCTCTTGTAAGGAAGTTCTTGGTTCTACGTCTGGCATGCGAGGCCATAATGGACATCATTACGAGTTTTTTTTTTTTAGTAGTTTCCTGATTTCATTCTATTCTACTCATTAAAATAGAATAGTAACGTTACTGGAATACTAACTCATAATAACTTATATTGCTAGCTCCACTAACTTCTACTAATTACTATTCTGTTATCGCGAAAGACTCGGGTTCGATTCCCGGTGGGAGCTGTTATGGTTCGGATCCCATAGGTTAAAGCTGTAGGTCCATGTATCATATAGCGTCGGTGATGAACACGGAATGCTAAACTCAAAATCAACTAACTATTCTATATTATTGCCTACATTAACTTGTACTTTTTTTTCGACATGATATGTATTTTTGTGTCTGATTCTGTTTCGCGATTACTTTCCTACAGAATTTGTCCTAGTTTAATAAAACATAGCGTTTGCTGTATTTGAGAGTTTTGAAATAAAACTAATGCTTAGAGATTATATCAACCAAGAAAATGGGACAAAATGAAATTTATTCAACGACTTTGGAAAAGGAATAGAATTTTCGAGTACAACTTTTGCATAAGAAGGAAGTGAGTTTTGTTTTACAGTGTGAACTTGTAGGACAGCCTCCCAAAATATGGACATTCAAAATTGAAACCGGAAGTAGTAGTCGTATCACTTCCGATTGCAATAGAGAGGGAACAGCCAAAAACGTGGGATCGTTTATTTCTTGGTTCGCAGAATCTATATTAAGGAAATTTCATGTTATCTCAGTTTTGCTCTATGAAATCAATATTGTAGTTATTTTATTATCTACTTTCTGTTCTAATAGAAAAATAAGAACTAAGATGCAATCTATTATTATAGAAGAATCGTGATTTCACGTATATTAGTTCATTTATCGTATCTTATTACAGTTTTCGTTCCATGGTGACCAATGTTAAAACCAGAAATCACAGTATATTTCTACCATTTCCCGATTTAGTAGACAATATGAGTGTAGATAGGACATCTTACAAAGACACTGAATCCATTAGAAATCGGATTTAAGAAAAAAGAAACACTTTTCTCTATGAAATTTCTGTTTTTCCTCTATGGTGATCGACGTTGAAACTGGAAATGGTTGAGTGCTACCAATTTGGGATGGAATAAAGGATTAAAGGGGAGGAGGAGGAATGGCACCTATCAACCTGTCGACGGACATACACACGGACAGACAGATGGATGAAAGAACGGACATAGCCATTTTACTGTGTATTCGTATAACATTTTCCATAATTATGCATACAATAGTTTCGAAGATTTAAAGATGATAAGAAGTTCTCTTTGAACTATTTCAATCATCTCAAGCGATTGAAGTATGCAGATGACCGTAAAAATGTTCGTTAGAAACATATACCGGTAAGTACCTATATTCTTAAAACTTAGGTTTAAGATTCATTCGATTTACATAAAACATACGGTGTGTTTACACATGTAGCTTACAAATCATTCATAAATTTTAGGGTTGAAATCGGCCTTAAGGGTAAGTTGAATTAATTACCCGATTTTAAATAACAATTTTAGCTCGTTTT